>NC_080676.1:105425432-106675432 GCF_030445035.2 Dasypus novemcinctus
ACCCATGACCACATGAACACATTCACATTCCATAGAAGCATTATTCCTTACTGTTCAGTCTCAGTCTTGTTCACTGTGTTGTATTTGTCCCTTTACCCTAGTGATGTTTTTGTTCCCTATCGTTCTAACTTCGCCTCATCTTTTTTTACATTTCAACTATTCACTAGAATATCTTGACGACTTTGTGTTTTCAACTGTCACCATTTGCTTGTGGCTTCTCAGAAGGCAGGAATCCAAAGTTTTGGATGTGCAAATATATTAGTAAGCCATGTGGTTTCTATTCCAAAGATAGGAATTTTTATCTATATATTGGCTTGATGCATTGGTATAATAAGCCTGTATATATATTACTCTTAGTTAATAAAATATTTAAAATAAAATAAGAGATATTAAATTACTTTAATTTGAACTGTTATCATAGTGTTATACAAGTTTTGTGCTCACTAAAATGAAGATTAATTAAATTAATAAGAATAATGTTATTTTCAGGAAGAGATATATGCCTTAATTTAGTTTATTCACAACTGTGATACAGCAATACTTGGAAATTGTGTAAATTTATAAACTTACATTTCTAAATGTCTGATATAGTTGTAAAAGATTTGCCTCACTGATAAACTTTTCAAATGGAATAAGAATGCCAGTTTTGAGTAAACCCCAGAATATGAAAGGGCAAATCCATAGTTCTGGTTGTTGTGCAGGCAGTCATAGTATTTGGGTCATTGGACCAAGATTATATATGGAATTAAGAAATCTCATAAGAGAAATGGTGCTTATGGGAAGTTATGCAAAACCCCAGCAGGAGAAACAAAACATTTATTTATATGGTTTTGGAGATGGCCTTGCTTAATACAGCAAATATGAAATGACTATGTAAATAATAACTCCATCACACACTATGAACCTTGAGAGAGACAGAGTACTTGAGCAAAGAACATCAATTGATCATTAGGCTAGAAATCCCCTTCATAAACTGGAATATTTCAGACTAAGAAAGAATAAGTCCCATGAGGCCCAGGAGGAATAAATTTTAAGAATAAAGTGGTTTATCTAGAGTAGGGCATGAGGTGGGTGAGAGGAAATAGCAAGCTGCTAAACCAAGTAGACCAATACCCCATGTCATTAAACATTTGTTCTGACATCTCTGCCTCAGGTCATGTTTCTAAGACCATGGAATTTCCATATGACCAGCTGATGAAGAGGGAAACAGTCAAGCTTAGTTTTTCACTGGTCAGGTTTGCATGTTGGTACAAGTAAAAATGTAAAGGGATAAGTTAGATGTACTCAGAGTTCTCTTGAAAAGTATCAATAGAAGAAAATCCTCCTTTTGGGAAGGGTATTGATCATCCATTTCTATTGTATTGAAGATATGTGTTACAAGGTAAGAACACACAAGTTCAGTGTGAGGTCAGAAGCTTGGATGGATGTCAGTGGCCTGAGGGAGGAAGATTGTAAGGTTAATGACCAGGGAATGTTTGTAAGAATATGGATCTATTAGAGTGAATATGAAGGACGCATGTCTTTAAATGAAGTGATAATGTCCAAAGGGGTATATATTCCAAGTAAGAGACATTAATGAAAAAAGTATACAGAATGGCTAATCTGGTTGAAGTCATCCATGTCCATTCCTCTGCCAACCAAATATTGGCTCAAAGAGCACATGAATAATGTGGCTATATTGGGAGATAAAGAATGCATGTGTGTAATAGCATCCAGCTGACAGGGAGGTGAAGAGGGTCAACCACCACAACAGGGAGCCAAGAGTGCCTACAACTGCAAGCAGGAGAATTGTATCCATCATCCATGTGGAATCTAAACTCCCTCTTTATGTAGAGGGGGACTGGACATAGCCATCCCAGATCCACAGGATGGAGGAATAGAGTATGGATTAGAGTGGACTTACTGGTGTTCTGCTGGGGAACTATTGTGATTAGTAAGGGAAGATACCGTAGTAGTGATGTGGAGAGGGTGGCCATGGTGGCTGCTGATGGTTGGGAGAGGGAAGAAGAGATATGGTTTGGGGGCATTTTCAGGATTTGGAGTTGTCCTAGGTGGTGCTGCAGGGATGGATGCTGGACGTTGTATGTCCTGTTGTGGCCCACTGGGTGGACTGTGGAAGAGTGTGGACTATAATGTGGACCACTGTCCATGTGTTGCAGTGATTCTCCAGAATGTATTCGCTGGGTGCAGTGGATGTGCCACAATGATGGAAGAGTTTGTTGATGTGGGAGGGATGTTGTGGGGTGTGGGGTATATGGGGACCTCATATTTTTTAATGTAACATATAAAAGAAAATAAAGAAGAAAAATATTGGAAAAAAACCAACATCTATCTTCTGTTGCTGACCACTGTTCAACTTGTCAGCATCAGAGACCACTATGGAGATACAAATATAAGGACAATCTTCAAGAACAATCAGTCCCTGAGTAGAAAGTTTGCTTCTATAAACAAATTTTGTCTAAAATGAGGTAAAAAATTCAACTGTTGAAAAATAGTAGAGGTATTGTTATTTATCCTACAAAAAGGCCTCAGGGCCTACCACTATCTGGAAGCTGACTGAGTGTGTACAATTTGGCCTTAACCAGGAAACCTATTTTACAACAATGGATATATAGTGTTGGCAATGACTGGTACACTGCTCCTAGTTTATTCTATATTAGCCAGATAATGCAGGCTTAAAACTTGATGGAATGATCTGTAGAACATATATCTGAGATGTGTTCTCAGAATGGATGCCCTATGGTGATGGACCTTCATTCTACCTGATGAAGTATATTCCAAAAATCAGTGGAAAATATATGGTGCACCAGGTACGTAGTACATCAAATGCATGGGTTCAGGAATGCCCCATGAGACTCACTTGGAGAATTAGTACTTACCTGATCTCTGAACTGTATATTTTAAAGGTACTGGAATTCTGGGTTAAAAGATTTTTACCAGAGAACATAATGAGAATACCATTATACTTACAGCTATTTATTGTGTAAAACTGCGTTTACCATAAAACATTCTAAAATATACAATGACAGATATGTTATATTAATAAAATGCCAATCCATCTGGAATACATATCAATTACAAGTATTTGTGCATTAAATAACAGAGTCTCAAAATACATGAAACAAACATTGACAGAATTGAAGGTGGACTGTTCTACAATAGTAATGTTCAAAATGATTGGTAGAAAATTTATTATACTCCATTTTCAAAATGTATAGACCTGCTAAACAGAAGATCAACAGTGAAGCAGATGGGTTGAATAATTCTCCAAAAAACCTCATAGACATATATAGAACTCTCCACACCAACAAAAAAATTCATATTCTTATGAAATACAGATGAATCACTCACCATAATAGATCATGTTTTGTAACAAAACAAATCTCACAAAATTTAAGGTCATTGACTCAAACAAAGGTTATTCTCCTACCATGATGGGATTTACTTGGAAATCAATAACAAGGGATATCCAGAATATGCAGAAATATGTGTGATTTAAATAACACACTCTTAGACAAACACTGGGTCAATGAAGCAATCACAAGGGAAATAAGAACATTCTTAGAGATGAATGAAAACACACCTTAACAATGTTTAAGTGATGCAGGAAAGTCAGTTCACAGGGTGACGTTTTTAGTTGTATATGCTTACTCTAAAAAGAATAAGGATCTTAAATCAATAACCTAAATGCATAACTCAAGAAAGGAGAAAAAGAACAAATGAATTTAGTAGACAGAGGGAAATAAGGATTAGAGAAATATAAACAAAATAGAGAATAGAAAACCATTGATAGAATTAATGAAAGATAAAGATATTTCTTGGATAAGATCAGCACAATTGGCAAAACTAGCTAGATTAAAAAAGGAGAGAAATATGAAAGATCTAACATCTTAAATAAAAGTTTGGGTATTTCTACTGATCATTCAGAAACTAAAAGAATAATAAGAGTATACTAAGAACAATCGTCACCAACACAATCAGGGAAAATGGGAAATTCTTAGGAAAACATATTTTACCCAACTAACCCAAGAAGAAATTTATCTCAACAGAGAAGTAAAGAGCTTGAAATAGTAATTAAAGTCTCTAAAAAATGAAGACGAAGACTTCATTCCATGGTCATTTCTACCAGTTATTCAAAGAGTTAAAATAAATGATTCACAAACTCTTCTAATAAATTGAAGAAGAGTATTCTTCCTTACTTATTCTGTGAAGCTAATATCACCATGATTCCTAACCCAAATAAGAAATCAACAACAACAAAAAAGAAAATTACAGACCAATTTCCCTTATGGATATAGATGCAAAAAATTTTCCCCAAGTTATTATCAAATTAAGTCTAAGGACATATTAAAAGGATTAGATAATATGACCAAGTTGGTTTTGCCAGGTGCAGTGGTGGCTTATCTTAAGAAAAGTGATCAAGAAAACACATATGGTCATCTCAATTGAAACAGAAGTCATTTTGAAAAGTCAAACACCATTTTGAAATACATGTTCATTGAACTATGAATAGTAGTGATCTTCTTCAACATGATAAAAATCACCCATGAGATAGATACTCAATGGTATAGGGCTGAAATCTTTCTCCCAAAGATCAAAGTGAAATGGGTTTACAGTAGCTAACTTGCTACCAAGTGGCTAAGTGAACTTTTTGAAACATTTGTTATATTGGAACACCACATCTGTCTCTGTCAAGTTGGAAACATGGCTCAACATAGGCAAGATCAACCTTGAAGAGTGGTTGTCCATGCTGTTAAACACAAGCATATCTCCATCCTAGCCAATACAGTCACTCTGTTCAAGTGCCCATTGAACCATCACTAAGTGGCAGATGAACTAAACTGGGTGAACTTAATTGGGTGAGTCTTTCTAGCTACCTGTTGTTTAGTGTTTCTTCCATGGTAGATGTTCTCTCATGGGCATTAACATGCAATATAAACAGCTCCATATTCATATCCAATTTTATAGATCCATCCACATTCTTCCACAGGTCTTCTAGTCTTTGAACTTTTTTTGGGGGGGGGAGTCATTACTAGTAATTGAACCCATGACCTTGTCCCTGGAAAGCAGGTGATAAACCACTGAGCTGCATCCGATTCCTTAAACCCTGAACTTTTAATCATTTTCCCTCTAAGCCACTGATGACATCCAAGTCATTTACTCCTTAGGTAATTTGTGTCATTTTACCTTGGTTAACATCTCTTCCATTCAACAGAAATGGATGGTCAATACACTCCCTTGAAGGAGGATTTGCCCTTATTCATGTTTCCAAAGCTACCGCAGTGTGGAGCTCTAGATCTGCACCACTTTATTTCAGATTGTACCAAAATGTCCACCCACACCATCTTAGAACCAAGCTTGTCCTCTTCCCTACTCTATCATTAAAGTGTTTTTGCTCCTTTGTCAGTTGTCAAAATGAAACACCATGAGACCAGAACTGTCATCAAAGGAAGAGAGGCCAGTGAAACAGGATGAAGAACATGGATATCTAGGCACCTTCTTGTGCATTTTTGTGGATCCTATGACCCTGCTTGTGCCTGATCCTAGATGTACCACTGTCATCTTATAATAGATTATTCTTGGGCCCAATGGAACTTCTATTTCCATAGTCTGTTTTCAAATGATATAAGAGAGTTCATGCCTCACTGTCAGAAGATGGCCCACAGTCAGAAGTTTTGACTTTGGCAGAATTAATAGCATATCAGGGAGTTATTGTTACATAGTTCACAGATTTATGCTGCACACAACAAGGCTTTGATCCAAAAATCAAAGGCCTCTATGTTGTGGTTCTCCTTTTGGGGCTACCCATAAACAGACAATAAACTGCACATCCATTCCCAGATATCTTAATATGCTATGTTCACTAGTTACTACAGTACACATGTCAGGACTGCTTGCAACACAGCTTGAACACACCAAAGAATCCATTTTCCTTCTGGTGCCCTCTTCTGGGAGCATTTGCCTCTCTTTTGGACAGTGAATCTGTGTGGCATCTTTTGAACTCTATTAGACATTTAGAAATGTTAATTCATGAATATATACTATTGCTGTATCATAGTGTTAAAGTAAGCATTCAACAAAAAGGCTATAACATCAATTTCTTCATATAACATCATTATTATATTTATATGCAACTGAATGAATACTATCTATTGCACTTTTTAAAAAATTTTAATACCTTTCATTTAAAAAAAATACTTTAGATTACATAAACGTTACATAAAAATATAGGAATTCCCATACGCCCCACTCCCTCCCCTCTCAAACTTTCCCACATTAACAACATCCTTCAATAGTATGGTACATTTTTAAAACTGATGAACACCCATTGTGTCACTGCCAGAAAGCATGGATTATAGTTTACATTATAGTTTACACTCTGTCCCACACAATTATGTATGTTATAACAAGGTATATTATGGTCTGTATCCATCATTGCAGTGTAATTCAGGACAATTTCAATATCCAGAAAATGTCCACTTATTACACCTGTTTTTCCCTCTCCCTCACTTCGGAACCTCTGATGGCCACTGCCTCCACATCAATGATAAAACTTCTTTCATTGCTAGAATAACAGTAAGTCTATAGTAGAATAACAGTAAGTCCCCTCTAGTCCATTGTTCATTCCTTAATCCTGAGGATTATGGAATGGTGATGCACACCCTGCCTCTAATTGAAAGGGGGCTTAGATCCCATTGGGCAGATAGATGGGGATATTTTAGTTGCAGTTGTGGTCTCTCTCTGATCTTTGGGATGTGCGTTGTCCATCATTAACTCCTTGATAGTCGCCTGGCTGAGTCAAATGAACTGTATAGTATGTTTTCCAATGCTGTTGAGATTCAAACCCTAACTCTCACATGGACAAAGATTTAAGTATCTTGGACATACACCTATCAATTCTAGTACTAACTATAGGTTCAAACAGAAGAGGCAGAAGAGCCATGTACAAGAAAAACACAAATGTTTCATCTTTTCACTTTGCCCGTTTATATTCAAAATTAATCTTTAGTTGATCTTGTATCAACACGTAATTTTTCTGCTTTATGCCCTTTATGATTACAAAAAATTATTCATACTTTTACTTTCATTACCATATTTTTCTTTCCAGTAACTATACTTTTTTTAAAAAAAATGGGCATACTTAGCACAGAAATGCTAAGATGAAGGTGAGCAATCACAACCAGGGCAATCTTCCTCCAGAATACATGTTCTTACATACAACATCACACTAGGCATAGCATAAAGAGGTAAAGGTAATGAGACAGGATTACCCTTTCAAGAGGTAAATCATGTTATAACCTGACAAATAGAACAGAGATTCAAGAAAGTTGTGATCATCACCATTCAACTGACATTAAATTAAATATCATATAAAGATTACATTCTAGGTAAGTGGGTGTATCTCAAGAGGTTGATGGTGTCCCATGTCTGAGGTCCTGGGTTCAATCCTTGATACATTCTAAAAACAACTAACAAACAAAAAGAAGTAACTCTCATTGTGAAGTGGATGTAGTTCAATTGTCTATCACCTGCTTCCCATGTATGAGTTCCTTGGTTCAAGCCCTGGTACCTCCAAAAACACCCAGTACATCCTATCAACAAGACTGTAGTGGTCTGAGATGTATGCACTCCAGAAAGAGTATGTTCTTAAAGTTAATCCATTCCTGTGTGTCTAGATCCATTGTATACAGCAGGTTTTAGTGAGCAGCATTGTACATTAAGGTGAAACCCACTTCTTTCAGTGTGTGTCATAATTCTCTTACTCTAGTCCTTTATAAAATAATGAAATTCAGACAAAGAGAGAAAACCATGGAAGAAAGAAGTTGAAAGTTAAGGAAATCCAGAAAAGGGACAGACCAGCAGACATTGCCATGTGCCTTGCCATGTGACAAGAGAAGTACAAGATCATTGCCAGCTTGTCTTTATGAAGAAAGCATCATCTTGATGAGGCCTTGATTTGGACATTTAATGACTCCAAACTTTAAGCTTGTAAGCTAATATAGTCCTTAGTTAAAGTCAGTGCATTTTATGGCATCTGTTTTCAGCAAATTGGCAAACTATAACAGGTATGGTATCAGGAGTGAGGTGTAGCAGTTTGCCATTGTTTATGAATTTGAAAAATAGATATTGGATTGTTTGTAAATTGGTTTGTTCCTCTGGACATATTAGATTGGGTTGATTCAGAGTTTCACTTTTATTTGATTAAATTATGAGTAGGGCTTTGATTGGGTCGCATCAGTAGGACATTGAGTTCCCATCCTCTGTGTGCAGGGACTCACAGAGAAAATGAAAAGGCAGAGTAGACAGTTGGAGTTTTAATGCTGGAGCCCTGGGAAGTAAATAAACAGAGAAGCAGATATGTGAGGAAAAAGAAGGCTTCATTAAACACAGCAGAGGCAGTGGGAAGAGAGACAAGCTGTTCTACTGATAGTTAACTGCTGGCTTTGGGGAGAGAGCAGAGCAGCAGAGCCTGGAGAGAAATGAGCTCCAGTAGAGAGAGAAGACTTATCCCAGCCTGCAGCTGTTATTGGAAGAAGCTGGGACAATGGAACCTGGACGCGAAGAGGAAGCCTGAACTCTTGCAGACATTTGCAGTCATCTTGCTCCAAAAGGTGGCAACAGACTTTGGTGAGGGAAGTAACCTATGTGTTATGATCTAGTAACTATAAGCTTCTACCACAAATAAGTACCCTTTTATAAAAGTCAACAGGTTTCTGGTATTTTGCATCTGCACCAGTGTGGATGAATAATATATTGGGAAATTTGTGCAAGATGGTAGTCTTGAATAATGAAAACTTAAATGTCAAGAAAGTGAAAAATTCAAGAGAATGCTAGATAAAGGTGTCTGATAAGTCATAGTAATGACAAGGAAGTAGTGACCTTTAACTAAATCCTTGTTAGAAAATTAAATACATAGGAGAAGAATATGGGACAATTGGGAAAAATTTTAACAGTGCTGTATATTATATGATTTTGAATTATTAGTATGTTTCTTGGTTATGATAATGATGTACGATTATGTGGGAAATGTCCTTGTCCTTTGAGATATATGTTGAAATATTCTAGGGAAAATTATCATGAGGTCAGCACCTATAGTTTATTGTTATATATGTAGGAATTAACACAAAGGTGGACAAGACAAAGGCAAATTTTTAAATTTTTTAATCACAATAAATAATAATATGGTATTAATTGTATAATTCTTTAAATTCTTTTGTAGCCTTAGGATTTATCCCCTATATTTTCTATGTGACTTTTCTGTAACCTAAACTTTCTTTGAAGATAAAACAAAATAAATAAGACACTTGGGGAACATACAGAAGAAATCGTTATTGTACATAAAAGATAACAGATAGTATGGTGATGCAAGACACATGAAAAAAATTCATTTTATCATTTATGTGTTTTTGTGCTATTTATGTGCTATTGTAAGTGGAATTTTTTTCCCTACTTCCTCCTCAGATTGTGCATACAAACACCACTGATTTTTGTGTATTGATCTTGTGTCCTGACATTACTGAAATTATTTATTAGCTCTACCAGCTTTGTTGTAGATTTTTGGGGATTTTCTAGATATAGAACCATATCATCTGTGAATATTGAAAGTTTCAATTCTTCCTTTCCGGTTTGGATGCCTTTTATTTCCTTTTCTTGCATGATTGCTCTGTCTAGAACCTCTAGCACTATGTTGAACAACAGTGGTGACAGTGGGCATCCTTGTCTTGTCCCTGATCTCAATGGGAATGCTTTTCATTTTTCACCATTGAGTACAATGTTAGCTGTGGGTTTTTCATATATGGTCTTTATCATGTTGAGAAAATTTCCATCATTTCCTACTTTTTGTAGTATTTTTTATCAAGAAAGGATGATGTATTTTGTCAAGTGCCTTTTCTGCATCAATTGATAAGATCATGTGATTTTTCTTCTTTGAACTATTAATGTCGAGTATAAGGCTGATTGATTTTCTTGTGTTGACCCAGACTTGCATACCTGGTATAAAACCTTCTTGATCATGATGGATAATTCTTTTAATGTGCTCTTGAGTTCGATTAGCAGGTGTTTTATTGAGGATTTTTGCATCTGTATTCATTAGAGAAATGAGCCTGTAATTTTCTTTTTTTGTAATGTCTTTATCTGGCTTTGGTATTAGGGTGATATTGGCTTCAGAGAATGTGTTTGGTAATGTTCCTTTCTGTTGAATTTTTTGGAAGATATTGAATAAGATTGGTATCAAATCTTCTTTGAATGCTTGGTAGAACTCACTTGTGAAACCATCTGGTCCTGGGCTTTTCATTTTGGGGAGCTGCTGGATGACTGTTTCAATTTCTTTATTTGGTATTGGCTTGTTGATATCTTGCATTTCTTCTAGTGTCAGTTTAGGTTGTTTGTACATTCCTAGGAATATTTTCCAATTCATCTACATTGTCTAGTTTTTTAGCATAGAGTTGTTCATAGTATCCTTTTATGATCTCCCTTATTTCTGTGGGGTTTGTAGTAAGGTTCCCTTTTTCATTTTTTATTTCATTTATTTGCATCTTTTCTCTTTTTTTCTTAGTCAGTCCGGCCAAAGGTTTGTTGATTTTGTTAATCTTCTCAGAGAACCAGCTTCTGGTTTTGTTAATTTTCTCTATTGTTTTTTCGTTCTCAATTTCATTTATTTGTGCTCTGATCTTTGTTATTTCATTTCTTCTTCTTGCTTTAGGATTATCCTGCTGTTCTTTTTCTAGTTCCTCCAGCTGTGTAATTAGGTCATTGATTTTGCTTTCTTCTTTTTTAATGGAAGCATTGAGGGCTATAAATTTTCCTCTCGACACTGCCTTCACAGCATCACATAGGTTCTGATATGTTGTATTCTCTTTGTCATTTGTCTTGAGATATTTATTGATTGCTCCTGAAATTTCTTCTTTAGCCACTAATTATTTAAGAGTGTGTTGTTTAATCTCCATATATATGTGAATTTCCCTTTATTTGTCACTTGTTGATTTCCAACTTTACTCCATTATGATCAGAGAAAGTACTTTGTATAATTTTGACTTTGTTGAATTTATTGAGATCTGCTTTGTATCCCAACATATGGTCTATCCTGGAGAAAGACTCATGAGCACTTGAAAAGAATGTATATCCTGCTGTTTTGGGGTTCAATGTTCTGTAAATGTCTGTTAGGTTTAGTCCATTTATCATATTATTCAAGCTCTCTTTCTTTATAGATCTTCTGCCCAGACGTTCTATCCACTGCTGAGAGTGGTGTATTGAAGTCTCCAACTATTATTGTGGAGATGTCTATTTCTCCCTTCAGTTTTGCCAGTGTTTGCCTCATGTATCTTGGGGCATCCTGTTTAGGTGCATATATATTTATGATTGTTATTTTTTCCTAGTGAGCCATCCCTTTTATTAATGTCCTTCCTTGTCTCTAGTAACAGTTTTGCTTTTAAAATCTGTGTCATGTAATATAAATATAGCTACCCCAGCTTTTTTTTTTTTTTTGGTTACAGAATGCATGGAATATCTTTTTCCAACCTTTCACTTTCAATTTATTGATATCTTTGGGTCTAAGGTGAGTCTCTTGCAGACAACATATAGATGGTTTATATTTTATTATCCATTCTTCCAGTCTTTGTCTTTTGATTGGGGAGATTAATCCATTAACATTCAATGTTAATACTGTAAAGGCAATTCTTATTTCATCCATTTTGATCTTTGCATTTTGTCTGACATTTTATCTTTGACACTTTTATTTATTGTTACTGATAGAGTTGTCATTTCTAGACTCCCTTCCAGGCTTCTCTCTCCTGTCATTTCTTTTCATATTGTAACACTCCCTTTAGTATTTCTTGCCAAGCTGGTTTTTTTGTTATAAACTCTCTTAGTTTTATTTATCTGTAAATATTCTAGTCTCACCCTCATTTTTGAAAGATTATCTTGCTGTGTATAAAATTCTTGGCTGGCTTTTTCTCCTGCAGTATCTTAAATATATCAGACCACTGTCTTCTTGCCTCCATGGTTTCTGGTGAGAAATCAGTACTTAATATTATTGGGTGTCCCATATATGTTATGCTTTTCTTTTCTCTTGCTGCTCTCAGAATTCTCTCTTTGTCTCTGGCATTTGACATTCTGATTAGTATGTGTCTCGGAGTTGGTCTATTTGGATTTCTTTGGATGGGAGTACATTGTGCTTCTTGGACATGGATATCTATGTCCTTCAATAGGGATGGAAAATTTTCCATTATTTCTTCAAATATCTTTCTGCCCCTTTTCCCTTCTCTTCTCCTTCTGGGACACCCATGACATATATGTTTGCACATCTTTTGCTGCCATTTATTTCCCTGAGACTCTGTTCAATTTTTTACATTCTTTTTTTCATCTGTTCATTTGTTCACTTTCAGAGGCCATGCCTTTGAGCTTGCCAATTCTTTCTTCTGCTTCCTCAAATCTGCTGTTATATGCCTCCAGTGTATTTTAAATTTCATTTATTGTACCTTTCATTCCCATAAGGTCTGCTATTTTTCTATGTATGCTTTCAAATTCTTCTTTGTGCTCATCCAAAATCTTCTTAATTTCCTTAATCTCTTCAGCCATCTCATTGAATTTATTAAGGAGATTTGTTTGAACATCTAAGATTAGTTGTTTCAACTCCTTTTTGTCATTTGCAGGCTTATCTTGTTCCTTTAATTTGACCATCTCTTCCTGTTTCTTGGTATGGATTGTAATTTTTTGTTAGTGTCTCCACATCTGGCTTGCTACATGTATTTATTCTGGGTGCAGTTTCCCCCTTTAGTTTAGGGATTTCTTATCTTTTCTCCCTTGCTGGTTTTGTTGTAGGAGCCAAGGATGTAGTTGGTGCTGTAAGCTATGGAGACTGAAGCTGCCCACATTGCCCCAGAAATTGGTGAAGTTTCTCCCACCTTTCTCCTCTGTCAGGGGCAGAGACAGAGCTGTACCTATATATAGTAATCCCAGTTGGGCACAAGACTGGGACCTGGAGACACTGATGAAGCTTCACACCTCTTCTTCCCTTACCTTAGACAGGGATAGAGCTCTAGTTTTGGTCAGAAATCTATGCTGTGTGGGTCCAAGATAACCACAGTTGCTCAGGTAAACTGATGTATCACCAGATCCTCTCCCTACTGGGAGTGGGAATGGACCCTCTAGAGAGCCTGACAATCTAATCTCTGTGGATCAAATATGCTTGCAGTTACCCTGAGAGTTTGAGGGAGTACTGTCCCTTCTGCCCTTTATGGGGTGAAAACAGAACCACAAATGCTCAACAGTTCAGTCCTGTAGGTTGAAAGTACCCACCATTGCGTAGAGCATCTGAGGAAGCACCAGCCGCCTCCTATCCTAGTAGGTGGTGGGGGTGGTTCTATTGTTGCTCAATAGTTCAGTTCTTTTAGGTTGAGAATACCTGCCATTGTCTGGAGATGTTTAAGGAAGACTAGACCCCTTCTATCCTCTTAAGGTATGTGGTTGGATCCACCAGCCCCCAGCAGTTTAGTCCCTGTTGGCTGAAAGTACCCACCATTGTCCAGAGAAGCTGTGAAGACACCAAAACCCTCCTCTCCTATTGGGGGTGGAGGTGGATTCATAGGCATCCAATAGTCCAGTTCATGCAGGCTGAAATTCTGCTATTGCCCAAAAAGGCTGTGGAAAGATCAGCCCCCTTCTGTCCTATTGGGGGGTGAAAGTGCATCTACAAGTACCCACCAGGCCAGGCTGTGTGGGCCAAAAGCACCTGCAATTACCCAAAGAGACTGGTCAAATATAGTCCATCTCTTGTCCTATTTGGGATGAAGTGGAGCCACAGGTGCCCAACAGTCAGACTTGTGCCACCCAAAACTGTTGCCCTGAGAGGCAACACTAGCCCCCTCCTATCCTGTGGGGAGAAAGAGGTGTAAATGGACTCAAAGGCACTCAACAAATCTGTGTGGGCTGAAAACTGCCATTGCCTGGAGAGGCCAAGTATACCTAGAGCCTCTCCTATTCTCTTGGAATGTGGGGATGCAGCCCCAGGAGTCCAACTATTCGGCTTCTGCCAGTGGAGAGTGCTTGCACTTCCCTGGAGAGCCTGGTGCAGGTCCCACCAACTATCTCTCTGCTGAAGGTGGGGCTGGAGCCTGAGTTAGGGCTGCAGTCTCATCTTGGTGGAAAGAAGTCAGCCCCTAACTTCACTGGATTTCAGTCAGTCAGGCTCCCCCTCATGCCAGGGGTGGAGTCAAGATGGCAGCTACCAGACTCTTTCCCACTTGGACAGGCTCAGACCCTAGATGACTCTAGGATTATACTTTAGCCAGCTGAGTCCACTAATTAGTAGCTACTAATTAGTAGCTGAGGTGAGTGGGCATCTGTCTTTTCCTCCACTTATGAGAAATGGAGCTTTTAACTCCAGTCATAGAATAGCTCCTGAGGTGGTTTGTAGCCCTAGAGTAGGATGGGCACCAGCCTCTGTGGCATGGCTTGCAGCTTCCCAGAGAGGTTGTGCAAGCCCCCCCCCCCAGCTTCCTCCCTGCCAGAGGTGAGACTGGGGTTTACCCTAGACCTGCAACCCAACCTGGGTGGAAAGAAGCTGGTCCTTACAAGAACTGATTATCAGTCATTGCTGCTTCACCCCTTCCCTGGGGTGGCATCAGAATGGCAGCCACTGGCTTCCCTTTGACCTGGACAGGCTCAAGGTTTAGTTGTTTCCAGGATTCTACTTCAGCCCACCAAATCTACTAATCAATAGCTGAAGTTGGTGCTATACCGTGTTTTCCTCCTGTTTTTATTGGGGAAGATGGAACTTCAACTTCAACCATGAAATAGCTCCTGAGTTGGCTTGGACAGCATGGGCACTGACTTCCATGGTGTGGAGTGCTGTACTCACAATTCCTCTGTGAAGAAGGATAGTCTCCTCCTTCCACACCATCAAGGGTGTTGCAGGATACTCCTCTGGCCTCCTGGGTCCTCCAAAAGGTGCTTTAGGTAGCTCTGGGTGACCACCAACTGACCTTTTTCAGAAGCTGACTCCAGGAGCTCCTTACTCTGATGCCATCTTGGTTCCACTCCCTCTCTAACTAAATAAAATAATAACTAAATAAAAAAATAAAAATTAATCTCTATCTCATCTATCTCCACTATAAGCTTTGTTATTTCCTTCCTTCTGGTGATTTTGTGTTTAGTTTGCTCTTCATTTTTTAGTTTCTCTAGTGTTGAGGCTAGTTCTCTGATTTGTAATATTTCTTTCTTAAAGTTGGCATGTAGAGATATAAATTTCCCTCTCAATACTATTTTGCTGCATCCCAGAATTTTTGGCATGCTGTGTTCTCATTTGCATTCACCCCATGATATTTCCTAATGTCCCCTTTGATTTCCATTTCAACTCTTTGGTTAAGTATGTATTGTTTAATGTTTGCATATTTGAGAATTTTCCATTTCTTCCTCCCTTATTGATATTTAGCTTCAATCCATTGCTGTCAAAGGGATACATTTATGATTTCAATATTTTTTTTTAATTTTGTGAGATTTATTTTGTGAGCTGATATATGATTTATCCTGGAGAATGACTCGTGCACTACAAAAGAATGTGTACATTACAGCTGTTGATGGAAGTGTTCCAAATTTGTCTGTTAGGCCTATTTGATTTAAATTATGGTTTCAGTCTTCTTTTCCCTTTTTGATCCTTTGTGTACATGGTATAAGTATTATTGACAATGGTGCATAGACATTCCCTACTATTATTATAGAGCCGTCTATTTCTCTTTTGAAATCTGTCAATAATTGCTTCATATATTTTGGGCTCTGCCCCTAATTACAAATATATTTATAATTGCCACATATTCCTGCTGAACTGACCTCTGTATTATTATATAATGAAAGTATTTTTTTCTCTCATGACATTTTTTGACTTAAAGTCAAATTTGCTTTTCTTATAACAATGCTGGCTATGTTTTAGTTACTAGTAGTGAAATATATTTTTTCCATTCTCTCACTTTCAATCAGCTTGTCTTGGTTTTTTAATTCTTTATAATTTTTATTTTTTTAAAGAACGTTAAATTACATAAATGTTACACAAAAGATATAAAGGATTCCCATATGTCCCATTCCCTAGCCCTCCACATCAACAGCATCCTTCATTGGTGTGGTACATTTGCCACAATGGATGAGCACATTTTGGAGCATTGCCACTAAGCATGGATTATAGTTTCCATTGTAGTTTGCACTTTCTCCCACTTAGGAAAACTTTAATAATATGATTCAATTTCAAAAGTAAAGGTTCATAAGTACATTCATCAATACCAAGGGCCCTTCAATAGTCCATTCTCCTTTACTAGTCATTGCCCGTCTACTTAGGGGATTCCTGCTATCCCATTAGAGAATGTGGCAGAGCTCTCCAGGATGGGAATTCAATATTCCTTTGGTTATTATGTGAATCTTTATCCTCTTTGACAATGTCCCATGAATAATTGAACACATTCTTATGCCTTATAGGTATAACCTAGGTGAACCTACTCCTATGCATCCGTCTGCTCTGATACCCTGCATCAGTGATCCTACTCTACCAGAGTTGTAACCCTTCTGTGATGGAAAACTTCTTCAAAATTGAAGCTAACAAGATAATAAAATAGAGTTAATTGGAAAATGATATAATGATGATAGTTCTAAAACTATTGGAAATACAATTTTGTAAAAAGTCCGAAATAAAAAATAAAAAATTAAGAATTTTTTGACATTGTCTTTCATCAGTTATCTTATATGAAGAGTGACACTTACTTCCATTTATTCACCCAGTGTCTTATTTTTCCTCATTTTGTCTACAAAGAAACTTTATGTTACAGAAAAGTCACGAAAAGAATATAGATGATCCCCATGTACTCAACATCCTCTCCCTTTTCCCTTTCCCATATTAATAATATTTTACATGTGGAGAGTACATTTGTTAAAATTGATGTACAAATATTGAAACATTGCTACTAACCATGGTCAATTATTTACATTGTGGTTTACATTTTGGGCCATATACTTTTATAGATTTTGATGAAGTTTGACATGGTCTATATCCATCCTTGCAAGATCATGTAGAACAATTCCATTGCCCAAAAATGTCCCATGTTCCATCTATTCTATTCCTTTCTCCCTCTCTCTGTGGACCCATGGTAACCACCAAGATTAACTCATTGAAGCACCAGATTCATAGTTACATGCAGCAACACTGAAGGCTTGACATACTAGTCTGTCCTGCCTTATTAGGCACTGCCTATGCTCTCAAGATACTCTCACCCCTCATTTTGAGGACATGGTAGGACTCCCCAGGATGGGATTCCAACAATTCCCACTCATTATGTGGGTCTCCACCCACTTACATAATGCACTATGACAAGATGAACACTTACTCCCTAGAAGCTTGCCCCCAGTGTGCCCTGTCCTGAATTTCCCCTACATCCAATACCCTAAACCAGTAACCCTTTCTTACCATGTTAGCCAAAAGAACATTCCCAAGGTAGTAGTGTTAGCCACAAATCCCAGAATTAACCTGTTTCATCCCCCCACTTACAAGGACATTCTAACCCACACTCTCCACCCTACAACCCACACATACCAGCAAAGCCCAGCCCAATAGCATCAAGTCAACAGTGTTAATGGCCATCCACTACACAAATATATCCTTCCACCTTATCACAGATTTTGCCCATATGGACATTGACTTACAACCTTCTTCTTCCATTCTGTCTCCTGTAACTTATCTTCTTGACTCTAGCTCTGAAAGCCTGCTCAATTTAATTCACATCACTGAAGTCATGTAATATTTGTATTTCAGTGTCTGGCTTGCTATGGTCAACATATAATCTTCAAGGTTTGGCCATATTATCCCATATGTTAATACTGCATTCCCTCTTACAGCTGAGTAATATTCAGCTGTATTTATAGCCAAGAGTTTACTTATCCATTCATCTGTTGATGGACATTTGGGTTGTTTCCAAATTATGACAATAGTGAATAATGCCACTACGATCATTGGTGTGCCTGTATCTGCTTGTATCCCTGCTTTCATTTCTTCTGGGTATATACCCAGCAGTGGGATTGCTGGATCATAAAGCAGTTCTGTAGTTAGCTTCCTGAGGAACTGCCAAACTATCCTCCACAATGGCTGCACCATTCTGCAATCCTACCAGCAGTGGATGAGGGTTTCCATTACTTTCCATCCTCTCAATCACTTGTAATCCTCTGATTTTTAATAGCCACCAGTCTAATGGGTGTAAGATTATATCTCAATGTGGTTTTGATTTGTATTTCCCTAACAGCTAGTGATTTTGAGCATCTTTTCATGTGCTTTTTAGTCATTTGTATTTCTTCTTTGGAGAAGTGTCTGCTCAAATCACTTGTCCATTTCTTAAATGTGTTGGTCTTTTTATTTCTCAAGTGTAGGATTTCTTTATATATGCTGGATATTAGGCTCCTATCAGATACATGGTTAGCAAATATTTTCTTCCATTGAGTAGGCTTCCTTTTCACTTTCTTGACAAACTCCTTTGAGGTGCAAATTTTTTTTAATTTTGAGGAGGTCCCATTTATCTATATTTTCTTTCACTGCTCATGCTTTGGGTGTAAAGTTCATGAAATCATTTATTAATAAAAGATCCTGTTTGATGCTTCCCTACGTGATCTTCTAGGAGCTTTATGGTCTTAGCTTTTATATCGTTGATCCATCTTCAGTTAATTTGTGTATACATTGTGAGGTGGTTTTCCTCTTTCATTATTTAGCATATGGATATCCTGTTCTCCAAGCACTATTTTCGAAGATGTCATTTTCTCCCAATTGAGTGGACTTGGTGTCCTTGTCAAATATCAGGTGACTATATATGTGGGGATATATAGCAGAACACTCAGTTTGGTTCCATTAGTCAGTATATCTATCCTTGTGCCAATGCCATGAAGTTTTGACCACAGTAATCTTGTAGCATGTTTTAAAGGGGTGGAGGTGGTGGGAGTGAATGGGGACCTCATATTTTTTTAATGTAATATCTTTTTAAAAAAATGAATAAATTGAGTAGAATTTGGGAAGAAAAACCATGAAAATGTGATGCTGCATCATGTGAAGCTGCAGGGAATGTTGATAATGCAGGCAACCTCACCATTTAAAGGAAGATATGTGAGTGTACATGCTTTCCTCAATATAATAAAAAATAACAACAACAAAAAAAAAGGCAGGTAGTGTGATTCCTCTGATTTCATTTTTCTTTTTGAAAGTAGTTTTGCCTATGTTTGATCCCTTGCCCTTTCAAATAAATTTCATAGTTAACTTTTCCTATTCAGTAAAAATTTTTGTAATTTTTATTGGTATTGTTTTAAAACTATAAATCAATTTGGGTAGAATAGACATCTTAATGATGTTTAGTCTTCTAATCCATGTACAGGGAATATTCTTCCATTTATTTATGTCTTCTTTGATTTCCTTTAACAGTGTTGTGTAGTTTTCTGCATATAAGTCATTTACATCTTTAAAGTTATTCCTACTTACATGATTCTTTTAGTTAATTGCTATTGTAAATGTGATTTTTAATTGATTTCCTGCTCAGATTGCTCAATTATTTGTGTACAGAAATGCTACTGAACTTTGCACATCGACCTTAAAATTTGCCACTTTACTAAACTCATTTAATTAAGTTCTGTTGTGGTTTTCTCAGGGCTTTCTATGGATACAATCATGTCGCCTGCAAATAGTGAATTTTTTTCTTCTTTCTTTCCAATTTTGATTCCTTTTATATCTTTTTCTTGCCTAAGTGCTTGAGCAAGTACTTCTAGCACAATGATAAATAACATCAGTGAAAGTGGGTATACTTGTCTTGTTCTTCATCTTAGAACAAAAGATTTTAGGATTTCATCATTGAACATGATGATATCAGTGGGTTTTTCATACACACCCTTTATCATGTTTGGGAAGTTCCCTTCTATTCCTATCTTTTGCAGTGTTTTTATTAAAAAAAAAGTGTTGTATTTTGTTGAAAGGTTTTCTGGGTTTGTTTGTTTGTTTTGCATAATAGATATGATCATGTGATTTTAGCATCTAGGATCATTACAGAGATCGGTCTATAGTTTTCCTTTCTTGGGCTGTCTTTGTTTGGCTTGGTATTAGGGTGATGTTGGCTTCATAGAATAAGTTTTGCAATGTTCCCTTCATTCTTTTATTTTTGGGAAGAGTTTAAACAGGATTGGTGTTAGTTTTTCTGGATATTTGGTAGAATTTACCTGTGAAGTCATCTGGTCCTGGCTACTCTTAGTTGGGCAATTTTGATGAATAATTCTATCTCATTACTTGTGATTGGCCTGTTAAGTTCATTAATTTCTATTTTCATCAATGTAATCTGCTTGTCTGTTTCTAAGAATTTGTCCATTTCCTCTAAATTATCCATTGCTTGGCAAACGGTCAAAGTATTTTCTCTTAAGATTCTCTTTATTTCTGTGGTGGCAATGGTGATATCCATTAATTGTTTCTTATTTTATGTATCTGCATTTTCTCTCTTTTTTCTTTGTAAGTCTAGATAAAGGTTTGTCAATTTTATGAATATTCTTGAAAAACCAGCTTTTGGTTTTGTTCATTTTTTCTTGTGCTTTCTTATTTTCAATTTCATTTTGCTCTGCTCTAATGTTTGATATTTCCTTTTTTCTATTTCCTTTGCAATTAGTTTGTGTTTCTTTTTCTAATTCCTCCTGGTGTGCTGTTACGTCTTTGATTTTAGCTCCTCCTTTTTCAATATAGACATTTATGGCTATGAATTTCCCTATCAGTATATTTTTTTCTCCATCCCATATGTTTTGATTTTTGTGTTTCCATTTTCATTCATTTCAAGGAAGTTACTGATTTCATTTCAGATTTCCTCCTTGACCCACTGTTTGTCTAATAATGTCCTTTTAACTTCTGTATCTTTATGCCTAACCTACTTCTCTGTCCCTTACTGTTTTCCAGCTTCATTGTATAGTGGTCCAAGAAGTTACTTTGTATAATTTCAATCTTTCTGAATTCACTAAAACTGTTTTGTGGCCTAACATGTGATCTATCCTTGGGAAGGATCCACGTGCACTCAAGAAGAATGTGTACCCCACTGCATTTGGGCATACTGTTCTGTATATGTCTATTAGGTCCAGATGCTCTAATGTATTATTCAAGGTCATTGTTTCTTTTTTGATTACTTGTTGAGATGTTCAGCCTAATGGTGATAATGGTATATGGAAGTCCCCCACTATAATTGTAGAGACATCTATTCCTCCACTTATTTTTTTCCAGTATTTACCTCATGTCTTTTGAGGTGCCCTGGTTAGGTGGATAAATGTTTGTGATTTTTCTTTCTTCTTGATAGATTACCACTTTCATCATTATATAGTGTCCCTCTTTGTCTCTTAGAATAATTTTGCATTTAAAGTCTATTGTGTCCCATATTATTGTAGCTATTCCTGCCCTTTTTTGTTTACTGTTTGCATGTAAAATTATTTTCCAACCATTCACTTTCAGTTTCTTTGTGTCCCTGTTTCTAAGATGGGTTTCTTGTAGACAGCAGATAGATGCGTCATATTTCCTCATCCATTCTGCTAAACTTTGCCTCTAGTCTGGTGAGTTTAATCCATTTACATTCAATGTTATTACTAGTGCCAAGGACAGTAGGCAGAGTGTGACCCTCTCACAACAAAAGAGTGGAGAGAAGACAGAGGCCTATCTGAAGAAACTGTTTTGGATATGTATAGAATGTGAAGGTGCTCTGAGTTATCTAGGAGTGTTCTGGAAAGAGAAGCCAAAGAAATTGTGATTTCCTTATTCCTTTGGCATGATGCAGTCCATATACCACAATCAGGGCAAACAGCTCAGTTGGAGGCACTGACTTGCTGCTCCACTGCTCCACCAGACTGAGCGGACATTCCCTGGATGAAGTGGGGTCTGGGAGGGGCAGAGTGGTTTCTTTGTGGTGAGTTTGGACAATTGATCCCACATTGAATCATGGAAGGGACTCTGACCTTTTGGGGAGAGGGGAAGGGGATTTCCTCAGGCAGGCTGTCATGCCCAGTTGCCCACATAAAGAGAGAGATTAGTTAAGAAAGGGAGTGGGAAAGACAGGTGCCTAATCAGCAGGACTCTTGCAAACTATTAGGAATCTCACCTGCTGGAGGAAAAGGATCAGAAATCTTTCTAAAAGGCTAACTAACCTAAGGAGACATTTTTAAATTAATATTTTACTTTTTTAGCAAAATTTTTATTGTCTTTTCTTTAAAGATACATAGATCACACAAAAAATTACATTAAAAAGTATAAGAGTTTCCCATATACCATACTCCCCAGCCCCCCACTCCTCCAACATCCACAACCTCTATCATCGGTGTGGCACATTCATTGCATTTGGTGAATACCTTTGGAGCACTGCTACACCAAATGGACCATAGTTTACATTGTAGTACACACTCTCCCCCAGTTCATCCAATAGACCATGGTAGGATATACAATGTATGGCATCTGTCCCTGTAATATCACCCAGGACAACTCCAAGTCCCAAAAATGATCCCACATCACAGCTCTTCCTCCCTCCCCCTGCCCCCAGCCACTCCCATGGCCACTCTCTCCATACCAATGCCACAATTCCTTCCATTGTTAGAGTCATAATAGTTCTATAGTAGAGTACCAGTAAATCCACTCTAATCCATATTTTATTCCTTCATCCCAAGAACCCTGGAATGGCAATGTCCACTCCACTTCTAAATTGAGAGGTAGCTTAGATCTCATATGGCTGATGGATGGAATTCTCCTGCTTGCAGTTGTAGACTTTCTTAGTTCCCTGGTGTGCTGGTTGACCATTCTCACCTCTCTGTTAGCTGACCTGGGTAAATCCAATGAACTGGAGAGTAGGTGATGCAACTCTGTTGAGGCTTATGACCCAGCTGGTACATGGACAGTCCAGAGATTCAAGTCTTCTAAACAAACACCAACCCCAGGTTCAGTAAAAGTGACAGAAGAGGCATGTGGAGAAAGGTCACATCTGAGTCCAACTCCATCACACTCAGGAGCACAGATTCCACAGTATGGCCCATGGGCAAGGCACTGAACTCCAGTGCCATTTGCCATGATCATAGAATCTGTGTGTGTACATAGCCCTCAGGAGCACCAGTAACTGGGGTTGTATCTACTTTGACTGTCTATGGGACTGTCTACACTGAGATGTGCTCTGATGACCTCCCAACTCATTTTGAAGTCTCTCTACCATATAAACTTATTTGTCTTTCCCATTTCCCCCTTTTATTCAAGGTCTTTTTCTAGTTGCATCACCAACTGCTGATTGATAGTAATCCATCAGTGTCAGGGAGGTCCATCCCCAAGAGTCATGTCCCATATTGGGGGAAGACAATGCATTTAAATGCTGTTTGGTTTATTAGCTCTGTGGAGGAATTCCCCCCTTGCATATACAAGGTCCTAGTTTGATTCCCAGCTCTTCTTAAATGACTGATCCACAGGGTTATCAGGCATCCAGCTGATACTTTGACAGAGAACAAACATATTCTTTTTGTAGTAGCTTACCTTGGATCTCTTATTTAAAAATCCCTCTTTTATAATTTCTGCGACGGCTTGCTCAGTCGGTAGAGGTGGGGTCTGGCTGCGGACGAGGGGTCGGTCCAGCTCTGGACGAGGGGTCGGTCCTGCTTGGGACGAGGGGTCGGTCCGGCAGCAGACGAGGGATCGGTCTCACAAGGGGTTGCGCGGTTCGGCTGACGGGGTCACCCGGCGAAGCTGGCGATGAAGGGGTCGCCCGGAGAAGCAGGCGACGAACTGGGGACAAGGGAGGCCAGGCCCTTGTCGGGGGCTCTCAGGACTGGAGGGGGCATGGCAGAAGAACTACCACGGAGACAAGGTAAACACGCAAGTCCACTTTATTGAGGGAGAGGCAACAGTTTTATAGGGGCTGGGGAAGGCTGATTGGTCGAAGCCACGCCCTGTTCTGATTGGTCGCCGGCGAAAGGTCAGTGGGCGGTACTGGACGGGGGGAGGGGTGGTGGTTAGGGATTGGCTGTCGCTGTTGCTGGGGGAAGGGGCAGGGTTTAGGGATTGGTGGCTGCTGTTGCTGGGGTGGAGGACAGACTTGAGTTTCCCGCCCACGCCTGGCTATTGCTGCTGTCGGGGGGAGGGAAAAGGGCAGACTGGATTTCTCCGCCCACGCCTGGCTATTGCTGCTGTCGGGGGAGGGGAAAAGGGCAGACTGGAATTTTCTGCCCTGCGCCTGAGCAGGGAGAAAGAAGGCATCGTGTGGCACTATCTGGGAGGAGGGGCGGCCGCGGAAGCATGGCTGCCGAGAAGGGGAGACCCGAGGGCACTCTGCGCCCATGCCGAGCTCCCTTCAGGGGTGGCGGTGAGTCCAACAAGCCACCCTATTATGGGGGCAGCGGCTTGGCCTGCCGCGGCTGCTCCCCCGCCAGGCCAGCAAACCACACTTCAGCCCGAGGGGTGACTGCAAATTTCCTTATTTTACTTACTAAAATCTGATTCAAAACATGCAGAGGGCAGGCTCTATGGTGATTGACTGATGAACATTGACAGCCTGAGGAGCACCTTAGGGGCCTAAGCGGGGAGGTTATTTTTTCTTTCTTTCTTTCTTTCTTTCTTTCTTTCTTTCTTTCTTTCTTTCTTTCTTTCTTTCTTTCTTTCTTTCTTTCTTTCTTTCTTTCTTTCTTTCTTTCTTTCTTTTTTCTTTCTTTCTTTCTTTCTTCTTTTCTTTCTTTCTTGAATGGGATATTTCAAGAAATAAAAAATACACTGGAAACACATAACAGCAGATTTCAACAGGCCAAGAAAAGAATCAGCTTTGTAGAAGACAGTGCATCTGAAATCAGATGGATAGTAGGACAGGTAGATAAGAAGATAGAAAAAATCCATCGGGGACTTAGGCATCTGAATGACAACATGAAACACACAAGCATATGCCTTACAGCCATCCCTGAGGGAGAAGAGAAGGGAACAGAAAGTGTGTTGGAGGAAATAATGGCTGAAACATTCCCAGCCCTATTGTGGGATATGGAGGTACATGTCCAGGAAGTGCAGCACACCCTAAACAGTATAAACCCTAACAGGTGTGCTACTCCAAGACATATACTTATCAAATTGTCCAAAGCTCAAGACAAAGAGAGAATACTGAAAGCAGCAAGGGAAAAGAGAACCATCACATAAAAGGGAAGCTCAATATGATTAAGGCTGTGGTTGGAGTCAAAATGGTGGCCAACTGCCTCTTTCTGACTTGGGCTAATTCATACCCCAGCTATTCCGAGGGTTATATCTTAGCCAGCTGAGTCTATCGAACAGTAGCTGAAATTGTAAGCCACCCATCTTCTCCCCAATTTTTGGGAAATGGAGTTTCCAATTCCAGCCACAGAATAGCTCCTGGGGTGGCTCATGCCACCAGAGTAGAATTATCACTGACTTCTGCAGCTTGGCTTGAAATTTCCCAGAGAGGCTGGTGCAGGTCCCTGCAGCTTCCTCCTTGCTGGAGGTGGCACTGGGTCTAGGCTAGAGTTGCAATCTGACCTGGATGGAAAGAATCTGGTCCCCACCGGCACTGTAATTTTCAGTCTGCCCCAATTCCCCTCACCAGGTGCAGAGTTAAGATGGCAGCTCCTCTTTCTGGCTTCGATAGGCTCAAACTTTAGCTGCTTTCAGGATTGGAGTTTAGCCCACTGAATTTACTCATCAGAAGCTGAAATTGCTCCCCAACCATCTCTTCCAATCTTAGCCAGCCAAGTCTACCAAACAGTAGCCAAAATCAATAGCCAACCATCTTCTCCCCAGGTTTGGGAAATGAAGCTTCCAGTTCCAATCACGGAACAGCTCCCAAGGCAACTTGTGATTTGATTTGATACTAACTTAACTTTACTAGTATAATCATATCCTGTTCCTATATAATCTTCTATTCAGAGAGGAGGCCTGTCAAAAGACAAACACTGTGCAAGGTTTTCCTACAGCTACAGAAAAGAGAGTCCTCAGCAAAGTTTCACAGGTATCTTGATTTTCCATATATCTGCTGATTTTGGTGAGAAAACATCTCCTACATTACCTTGAATTGTGCTTTTCATGGCCTTGGAAACATAAGCTTTTCCCCCACATAAGTCCCTCTTGTAAAAGCCAGCCCATTTCTAGTATCATTATCCACTTGGGAAACTAAAACAGGTGCTTTTATTAGAGGTTTTTAAGCTGCTTTGAACAATTGCGTAGTGTCTCCTTTCCTTCTGAAGATTTCCCTTACCATTGTTTGTAGGTCAAGCCTAGGGGTCATGAGCTGCTTCAGCTTTTGTTTACCTGGGAATGTCCTAACCTTGATATCATTTATTTTCATCAATTTTATTGATACATATAAATAAATCATAAATTAATCCAAATTGTACAATCAATGGTATTCAGTATAATCACATATTTGTACATTCATCACTTCAGTAATTTTTACAGCACTTTCATTATTCCAAACATAAGTAATAAAAAAAACAAAACTCATCATTCTCTCTGTCCCCCTGTTGCATGTAGGGGCAATGCTTTTTCCTTCAGTCTAGTGTGTATATATATATATATACACACTATATATATATATATATTATATATATAGTAAAAGATATCTTACATATGCAGTATCACCCATATTTGTTTTTTATATGAGGTTTACTATCTTATATTCTCTCATGTTATAGTTTATAACTTTTCTTCTTGTAATATTCATGACCTTAGACTTTCCCTTTCAACCATTGTAGCATACATATATAGTTCTGCTAGTTTAAACACCATGATATACTTTAACCATTTCTATTCATTTCCAAAGATGTACAAACTTTTTACCAATTCTGCACATATTAACCCATATTAAGTTTTCCATAGTTGACCATCCTTCTATATTATGGTTGCTTATATTTTAATTATTAACTTCATGGGTTTGCACAATATATTTATTGTAGTCATATAGTATTTTTCCTTCTGTGTCTGACTTCCTTCACTCAACATAATGTCCCCTAGGTTCATCCATGTTGCTGTATGCTTCACAACTTCATTTCTTTATACAGATGCGTAATATCCCAGCCTGTGTATACAAGACAATTTGTTCTTCTATTCCTCAATTGATGGACATCTGAGTTGTTTCCAGCTTTTGGCAATCATGAATAAAACCACTATGAACATTGGTTTACAGATGCCTGTTCGTATCTCTGGTTTCAATTCTTATGAGTATACACCTAATAATAGTATTGCCAAGTCACATGGCAAGCCTATATTTAACTTCCTTAGAAACTACCAAATAGTCCTCCACAGCGACCATCCCATTCTACCACCCCACCAATATTTGTTCCTATTTCTCCACATCCTCTCCAACACTTACAGTTTTCTGACTTTTTAATAGTGGCCAGTGTAGTAGGTGTGAAATGATATCTCATTCTAGTTTTTATTTGCATTTCCCTAATTGCTAGCAATGATCAACATTTTTTCCAGTGTTTCTTTGCAATTTATATTTCTTCCTTGGAAAATTTTCTTTTCAAATCTTTGACCCATTTTTTAATCAGGCAGTTTGTCTTTTTATTGTTGTGTTTTATGATCTCATTTTATATCATGGATATTAAACCATTATTGGATATGTGATTGCCACAAAATTTCTCCCATTGTGTTGGCTACATTTTTACTCTTTTGACAAACTACATGGAGGTGCAAAAGTGTTGAATTTTGAGGAGATCACATTTATCTTTTTTTTTCTTTTGTTCCTTGTACTTTGGGTGTAAGATTTAGGAAACTACTACCTATCACAAGATCTTGAGGATGTTTTGCTGAATTTTCACTTAGGATTTTTATGGTTGTCATTTTTATATTTAGATCCTTTATCCATTTTGAATTAATTTTTGTATAATGTGTAAAATAAGGGTCCTCTTTCTTTCTTTTGGATATGACTATCCAGTTCTCCCTGCACCATTTGTTGAATACACTGTCCTGGTCCATCTGTGAGGGCTTGTCTGCCTTGTCAAAAATAAATTGCCTTTAGATGTGAGGATCAATTTCTGAGTTATTGTTTCAGTTCCATTAGACAGTGTGTCTATCTTTATGCAAGTGCCATCCAGTTTTTATTTTGTTTTTGTTTTTTAACCACTGTAGCTAAGGTAATATGCTTTAAAGGTCAGAAGTAAGGGTCATGCAACTTCCTTCTTTCTTTTCAAGAACCTCTTTTTACCTATTCATTTCCCCAAATTTGTTCATTGGTTTTTCCATTTCTGTAAAAAAAAAAAAAAAAAAAAAGAAAGATAGAAAGACTACTGGAATTGTTATTGGGATTGTTTTGAAACTATAAATAATTTTGCTTAGAATTGACATGATATTTAGTCTTCCAGTCCATGAAAACAGAATGTCCTTCCATTTATTTAAGTTGTCTTCAGCTTCTTTAAGTGATGTTTTGTACTTCATGAATTCAAGTCCTTTATGTCCTTGATTAAACTTATTCCTAAGTATTTTATTAGTTGCTATTATAAATGGAATGCTTTCCTGATTTCCTCCTCAATTAGCACATCAGTAGTGTATAGAAATGCTATTGATTTTGCATAATTTTGTATCATGGCACTTTGTCACTCTTGAATATCAGCGCTAGTAGTTTTGTTGTGGACTTTTCAGGAGATTCTAGGTATAAGATCATAGTAAGAGTTAATAGTGACTGTAGAACCTGTGTGTTTCCATAGTCCTCAGGAGCACCAGTACCTGGGGTTGTATCTACTTTGACTGTCTTTGGACTCCTACTGAGGTGTGTGTAAGTGTAACCCCTCTGAAGACCTCCTGACTCTTTTTTGAAGATTCTTAGCCATATAAACTCATTTGTCTTTACCATTCCCCCCTTTTATTCAAGGTCTTTTTCTAGTTGTATCCCCAGTTAGTCATTGGTAGTAATTCCTTGGTGCCAGGGAGGCTCATGGACTTGGACTCAGATGTGACCTTTCTACACATGCCTCTTCTGTTACTTTTACTGAGTCTGTGGTTGGCACTGGGGTTGGTGTATACTCAGGAGACTTGAATCTCTGAACTGGCCATGTGCCAGCTGGGCCCTGAGCCTCAGCAGAGTTGCAACTCCTG
This sequence comes from Dasypus novemcinctus, assembly GCF_030445035.2. NCBI lineage: Eukaryota > Metazoa > Chordata > Mammalia > Cingulata > Dasypodidae > Dasypus > Dasypus novemcinctus. The sequence continues at coordinate 105,454,504 of NC_080676.1, forward strand.
CTCTCTGGTTCATTGGTTTAGCCCAGGTCAGCAAACAGGGATGTGAAGATGGTCAACCACCACACCAGGAACTGAGAGTGCCTACAACTGCAAGCAGGAGAATCACATCCATCAACTATGTGAGACCTAAGCCCCCTCTCGATTTAGAGGTGGAGTGGTCATCACCATCCCAAGGTCTGCAAGATGGAGGAAGAAAATATGGATTACAGTGGACTAACTGGTATTTTACTACAGAACTATTGTGGTTAGCAATGGAAAAAATTGTAGCATTGATGTGGAGAAAGTTGCCACGGTAGTTGCTGAGGGCAGGGAGAGAGAAGAGATGTGATATGGGGGAATTTTGGGGACTTGGAGTTGTCCTAAATGACATTGTAGGAACAGATGCTAGCCATTATATATCCTGCCCTAACCTAATGAATGTACTGGGGAAGAGCATAAACTACAATGTAAACTATTTTCCATGCTGAGCAACAGTGCTCAAAAATGTATTCATCAAATTCAATGAATGTGCCACAAGGATGAAAAAGGTTGTTTATGTAGGAGGAGTGGTGGGATGGGTGTAGGGTATATGGGAACCTCTTATATTTTTTAATGTAACATTTTTTTATGATCTATGTATCTTCAAAAATACAATTTAAAAAAGTGAATAGTGAAAGTTTTACTTCTTCCTTTCCTTTATGGGTACCTTTTATTTCTTTATCTAGCCTAATTGCTCTAGCTAGAACTCCTAGCATAACATGGAATAACAATGGTGACAGGCCATCCTTGTCTTCTTCCTGATTTCAGCTGGAAAGCTTTCAATCATTCACTATTGAATACAGTAGTAGCTGTAGGTTTTTCATATATGCACTTTACCATATTGAGAAAGCATCTTCCTACTCCTGTCTTTTGAGATATTTATTTTTATTTTTTTAATCAAGAAATGATGCTCTACTATGTCAAATGCCTCTTCTACATCACTTAAAAGGATCATGTGATTTTTCTTCTTCAAATTATCAATGTGGTTTATTACACTAATTGATTTTCTTGTGTTGAAACACCTGTGCATCCTTGGGATAAAACACACTTGATCATGGTACATAATTCTTTTAATGTGCATTTAGATCCTGTTTGCAGGTATTTTGTTGAGAAGTTTTGCATCTATATTCATTAGAAATATTGATCTGTAATTTTTTTTGGAGTATCTTTATCTGGTTTTGGTATCAGGATGATATTGGCTTCATAGAATGTGTTTGGTAGCATTCTCCTGTTCTATTTTTTGCAAGATCTTGAGTGAGATTGGTATTAGATTGTCTTTGAATGATTAATAAAATTCAATTCTGAAGTCATCTTGTTCTGGGCATTTCATCTTTGAGTTGTTTTTGATGATTGTTTCAATCTCTTCATTTATGATTGGTTTGGTGAAATCTTCTGTTTCTTCTAGGAACCGTGTTGGTGGTTCATGTATTTCTAGGAAATTGTCCATCTCCTTACATAGTCTATTTTTTGGGCAGATATTTGCTCATAATATCCACCTACAATCTCTTATTTCTGCAGGGTCAGAGGTAATGTCCCCCCTCTTTAATTTATTTTTTTTGTATCATATCTCTGTTTTTCTTTGTTATTCTAGCCAAGAATTTGTCATTTTTGTTAATCTTTTCAAAGAACCAACTTTTTGTTTTGTTGGTTCTATTATTTTTTTTGTTGTTGTTCCTGATTTCATTTATTTCTGTTCTGATCTTTATGATTTCTTTCCTACAGCTTGGTTTGGAATTAGTTTGCTGTTCTCTTTCCAGTTCCTCCGGTTATGCAGTTAGATCTTAAATTTTAGCTCTTTCTCCTTTTTTAATGTAAGCATTGAGGGCTATAAATTTCCTTCTCAGCACTACTTTTGTGGTATCTCATAGGTTTTTATATGTTGCTCTCATTCATCTCAAGATATTTCCTGAATTCTTTTCCAATTTTTCCTGTGATCTCCTGATTAAGAATGTGTAATTTAATCTTCATATAATTATACATTTTCACACTTCTCATCCATTATTGATTTCCAGCTTCTTTCCATTATGATCAGAGAAAGTGTTGTGTATAAATTCAGACTTTTTTATTTATTGAGACTTGTTTTATGATCTAACATAGAGTTTATCTTGTAAAAGAATCCATGAGCACTTGAAAAGGATATATATCCTGCTGCTTTAGGGTGCTCTGCTCTACTGATGTCTTTCAGGTCTAGTTCATTTGATATATTATTCAAATTCGCTATTTACTTATCCTCTGTCCAGATGTTCTATCCAGTCCTAAGAATGGTGTATTGAAGTCTCCAGCTAGTATTATAGAGACATCTCTTTCTCCCTTCAGTATTGCCAGTGCGTGTCTAATGTATCTTGCACCACTTGGGTTAGTTACATAGATATTTAGTGTCATTATTTCTTCTTGGTAAACTACTTCCTTTGTTAATATATAATGACCTTTTATATCCCTTATAAGAGTTTTGCATTTGCAATCTATTTTGGTTGATATTAGTATCACTACTGCTCTTTTTTGGTTACTATATACATAGAATATCGTTTTCAAGCCTTTCACTTTTAACCTGTATGTGTATGTCTGAGGTGAGTCTCTTGTAGGCACCATATTGTCTATATATATTTTTTTCCATGCTATAGCTTATATCTTCTGATTGGGGAGTTCAAGCCATTAACATTCAATGTTGTTACTGTTTTGCATTACTTGCTTCATCCTTTTTGTCCTTTGGCTCTCTGTTGTCGTATTGTTCTATTGTGTCTCCTTACCCTTTAGTTTACACTTCTATAATTCTCATTTCCAAACACTTTTCTAAATCTCTTGCTGTTGTGTTTTTTGCTTTTGTTTTTCTTTCCTTTTCATGTTGCAGCACTCCCTTAATATCTCTTGTAAATCTGGTCTTCTGATAATATATTTTATCAGTTTTTGTTTATCTATAAAGAATGTGAACTCACCCTCATATGTGAAGGTCAGTTTTGCCAGACACAGAATTCTTTGCTGGCAGTTTTCCTCTTTCAGTAGCTTAAGTACATCCTACTACTTTCTTCTCATCTCCATGGATTCTGAAAAGAGTTCATCACTTAACTATATCATGATTCCCTTTTATGTGATGCTTTGCATTTCTCATGTTTCTTTCACAATCCTTTCTTTTAAATTTTTTAAATTTATTTTTATGTTACATTAAAAAAATATGAGGTCCCCATATACCACCACCCCCCTCATCCCACTCCTCCCCCATTAACAACCACTTTCATCATCGTGGCACCATCATCACATTTGGTGAATAGATTTTGGAGCACCGCTGCACCACATGAATGATGGTATACGTTGTAATTTACACTCTCCTTCAATCCACCCGGCGGGCCATGGTAGGACATACAATGTCCAGCATCTGTCCCTGCAGTACCACCCAGGACAAATCCAAGTCCTGAAAATGCCCCCACATCATACCTCTTCTTCCATCTCCCTACTCTTGGCAGCTAACATGGTCACTTTCTTCACATCAGTGCTACAATTTCTTCCATTACTAATCACAATAGTTCCATAGTAGAATATCAGAGTGGACAATCCTCTCTTTATCTCTGGTATTGTCATTCTGAATAGTAGGTGTCTCAGGGTAACTCTATTCAAATTTATTCTGTTGGAGATGAATTCTCCTTGGATATTAATATTTATTTATTTAAGATTGGGAAGATTTCAGTATTTTCCTCAAATATTCCTTCTACCCCTTTTCCATCATTTTCTTCTTTTAGGCCACTTATATTGTGACTATTTCAGCATTTTGCATTGTCATTCAATTCCCTGAGACTCTGTTCCATTCTTTTTTGTATTCTCTCCTCTTTCTGATCTGATGTCTTTTCCAGTTTAGATATTCTGTCTTCAATATCACTCTTTCTGTCTTTCAGTATTTCAAATCTGATATTAATTGCCTTTAATGAATTTTTAATATCATACCTCATATCTTTCATTCCTATAAGATTTGCTACTTTTATTTGCAGGCTTTCAATAGTTCTTTATGCTCACCCAGTGACGTCTTAATATCCTTTATTTCTTTACTTGTATTTTTGTTAATTAAAAAAAAATAATATAGGAGAATTGTGTGATTATCATGGATTAATTTTCTTAAATCCTGTATCTCTTCAGGATATTTAGCTTGTTCCTTTGACTGGGCCTTGTGTTCCTGTTTCTTATTTTGGCTTGTAATTATTTCCTGATGTCTCAGCATTTAAATATGTTGATGAGTTTACTCAGATGGCCAATTTCTCTGTCTTGCCCATTGTTTTTTCCCCACTTCTTTTTTTTTTTTTATATTTGCTTTAACTTATTCTAAGTATTTGAAATTTCCCAGTTTAATATATCAAAATCTGATCAGGGACACATTAATAGGGCACAGATTTTCTCTTGTAGTTAGGATACAGAGAAAACTGAAAACAGTTTTTGGCCATGCAGTTTCCAGACTAGCCAAGAGATGGTGATCATCAGTGCACCTTTCCATAAGAAAGTGTTTAAGTCTTGGTTTTCCAGTGTTCCTGTGTTTAATCTCCAGAGAGGAGATTTAAAGACATCTCTGTTCCCCAGCTTCACTAGATTAAAGCCCTGTGACTCCCCCTCTCTTTTTCCTTGAAAGAGCTGACAGGGAGGAAGATGTCTGGTTGCCTCTCAGGTACAATGAACCAGAGCTTTTCCCCCAGCTTAATATCTTGAGGGTAGAGGAGGGGAGTCCTTTTCAGCTACCATGTGTGCTTGGTAACACACATTTGTTGTTTTGAGTTCCTTGTTTCTCTGCCCTTCACCTTACTGACAGTTGTGTAGCACTGTCATGGCCTGCTGACTCCAAGGGAAGGTTCTTGGGCAGCTTTTGGTTCTTCTTTGCTGTTTTTATTACAGTATTGAGCACTGCCATTTAGTCTGATGCCATCTTCCCATAATCTTCCTCCCTTGTTTTTGAAGGAATATCTCACCAAATAAAATATTCTTGCTTGGCAATTGTTTTCTCTCAGCTCTTTAAATATTTCAACTCATTACATTCTTACCTGCATGGATTCTGATGCTAAATTATAACTTAATTGATTTGGTATTCCCTCATACATAACACATTACTTTTATTTCAGGTTTCATATCAGTCTCCCTGCCCTTTGCATTCAACAGTTTTATCACTATGTGTTGGCATATATTTATCCTCAGTTTTATATTATTTGGTGTTCTCTGGCCTTCTTAGATGTACATATTCATGTCTCTTCTTTTGTCTGAGAAGTTTCTGTTGTTATTTCTTTGACTATTTCTTTTGCCCTTTTATCTCTTTCATCACCTTCTGGTATGCCATTAATGCATATATTGGCATGCTTGATGCTGTTCCCAAGGAATCTTAGCTAATTTTGCTCTTTGTACTTCTGTTTATTTCTGCTCTCCAGCCTAATTTTAATTACCTTGACTTTGAGTTCACTGATTGTTTCTTTTGCCAGCTCCAATTTGCTGTTAAAATCCTTTTGGGATTTTTTTACTTCACTTATTATGGTCATTAACTCTAATAGTTATGTATTTTTTTAAAATTTTTTATGTCTTTGAGATTCTCATATTATCTGTTCTTTGTTTTAATGATATGCATTAGTTATTTCTCTTCATATTGAAAAGCATTATTTGCATTGTTTATAATTCTTTGCCACAGAAACTTGGCCTTGTTGCAAAACCATATGGGTTTATGATGTGATTCTCCTATTGGAAGTTCCACAAATACATCATCATCTCCACGTCTATTCCCACATATCTTAATATCATAGGTTTCCTAAGCCAATGGCCCAAATAAAAGGACTGCCATTGCCATACCTTGAAACCACATATGAAACCTTTCATTTTCTGGAAAACATACAAAACTTGCATTTTCTCCCATTTGAACATATGCAACTCTGTGTGGAATGATCTTTACCTATGTCAGCCAACTGGAAAAGTTTTGTAATAAATTTACAGAATTCCATGAGCTATATATATCAGAGTGCTCATCTAATGTTCAAAAGTAATTAAGCATATATCATTGCATTTTTATGAATATAATATTATTATTTTAATTAATGATAACTTTAGTGATATAAAAACATTTTTCATATCACTGATACCTAAAATAAAATTAAAATATTTTAATACCTTTTGTTTAAAATACTTTTAAATATCTATACTTAAGTTTTATAATGTGCACATCATATTATCGTTGTGTATTTTATTAGTTTATAGGTAAATATGGACTCAAAACTTGTACTGATATTAAAGTACAACCATAAAAGTTTTACAATCCATCCCCTTGTAAAAATACAGAAGATGGATTAGAGTTGAAAACATGGAATAGATGAGATTATTTAGAGAACACTCAAGAATGGGAAAGAGTTAGGACAAGATACAATGGAGGGGAGCACAAATATCATTAAAGACAAAGAGAAATATGACCCAGCAGAAAGATAGCCTGGGCAGTTATGAAGAGTGGGGAAGCAAGTGTTATCACAGAAGCTGGTATTATCATAGAGACTTTTAATACTACCAAATACTACTGGTCAAATGGAAAGATGATTAAGAGATTCCCTTTGCATTAGCATTAACAGTTTGGTTGTGACATTAATGGAAAACAATTTTTTTTGTGAAATCAAGGGGGCAGAAAACAAATAAATGAGAAAGAAGAAATTAGAACAATTGCCAAACTAATTCCACATTCCCTTTTATATTTCTTTTAAATCATTTTATGTCATGCATACTTAAGTTTTTGGCACCCTAGGTTATTCCCTTGTAGATTGAATTACGTGACCCCAAAAATGCATGTTTTTAATTTTAAACCATATTTTTGTAGTTGTAAACTGATGAGGAATTATGTCTTTTTGAAGACTCATTGTCAGCGAATATATGGACATATTTGTTAATAGGATCTACTTGACCAACTGAAGCAGGGTGAGTGTTACTCCATCTAACTGGAGGCCTCATAAAAGGGTTTCTTAAAGAAGCCAGGTGATGTAGAAGGCAGTCAGTCCTAGAAAGCCATATGATTAGACCTTTTGATAGATTCTAAGCTTCAATCCAAGGCATCCAAGGTTTGGTTTGTGGCAAGTTGGCAGAAGAAAACAGCTGATTACATGGAAAAAAAAACATGGCTTACCAAGACATTGATGTTGGATTTTGAAACAATGAAAACAAGAGCTACTGAATGTCTATTGTAAAGCCAATCAATACTTGGTATTCGTCACACCAGCACTTGCAAACTAAGACAATATCAATTTTATGATTGGGCCTTGATCTTTCAAGCTCTAGGTCTTCCTTTAATTATGCAATTCCCTCAGCATGTTCTTCATCCAACTGATCTTCACCTAATAAAATTATACTTTCTCTGAAGATTAATCTGACGTGACACTTCTTTGAGAAATCATTTCTTCTTTCTTCTAGTCATTATGATGTTCCTTCCCTACCTTCCCAAATAACATGTTTTTACCTCTTGTATAACACATATCACTACTTGAATTATACTCTTATTAGTAATGTAAGCATGTTTCTCCTTAGTCTGGGTTCCAATAATCAATATTTTGTCCAGTGCTCTGCAAATTATAAGTACTTGATAAAATTGAACAGAACTGAAATTTTAGCAATCAATTCAGGTAGTAAGTACTTGGGAACTAGCTTAGTTTGCTGGGAGGATCTCAAATAAGATGATACCTTGATCCCTGTTCAGAATATTTTCAGGTCTTACATATACATTTGGAAGGCAATAAAGACCAAAACTGATAAAAAGGCAAATGTGTTATGAAGGCAGGTAAGTGCAATGTAGATAAGGAAAAGGAAATCTATGACATAAAAGGCTTGGGAAAGTCCTCAAGGAAGAGGTGAAATATGAGCTTGGGGATGAATATGATTGGGATGCATAAGGAGAAAGAGGTATTTCAGGTGAAGGGAAGCAATTTGAGCAAATTCGTTGAGTGAAAGATTGAAGCAAGTATAATATGTAGAGTAACAGTCAAGTGTTGCATATGTCCAATATCCTGGAGTATCTGGAATACCAAAATAAGAAAAATGGATTTGGCTAAAAAATAAGGATGAACCATTAATAATTCTTATAGAGAATTATTGGGTAATATTTTTTCAATAATTCAACAAATATGTATTGAGCACTTAAAGTGTCATCATAATTTGGAATGTTGGGAATACAGGAATGAACAAAACAGATGAAGACCCTTATCTGTTAAGTATATATGCTATTGATAGTTGTGGGATAGGGAGTGATGACTTATAAAAGAATCAAAAATAAGTGTTATGTTAAGGAGTGATTTGTGCTATGAAGAAAAACTTGGTATGAAAATGAAAGGGAAGCTATAGTGAACAGAAATGAAAGGGGAACAATCTCAGTAATTCATATGCAGGTCTAAATAAAAATACCAGAGTTTTATCAAAAAGGGCATTGCAGCACATGGGAACAGATTCGCTCACAGGGTGAAGTCAATAATCCTGTGAACCCACCATACATGTTTGTCTACTCTCTAACAAATTCTATTATAATTTTCTTTTATAGAAGATACTAATTTCACTTTGTCCAGTAACTAATAAATAATCTGAGCCCTTTTGATATTTTACTAGTTATGCACAGAATAGTCGACAAGTTTGTGAAAATCTTGAAAACACTAGATCATCATGGTCAAAATGGTGATCATCAAACAAATTTTATTTTGGATCAGTTTTTTAAATTCAGTGTCTCAGCAATATCCTTAATTAATGCTCTATGGTTTATCTGTTTTGGGAACAAAATTTCCCCACAAAATAAAATGATTTCAATGCAGAGAAATCCCTACAGGATTTGATGCAAAACTAATTTGGCACTGTAAAAACCAAAATTATTAACAGCGACCTATTAGATATGTCCTAAACTTTTATTCTTTAATCCCAAATGTTTTAGAGACCAATATTTATATTTTAAAATTCTTCAAATCCTAAAACCTTAAGGCAAGTTATAAGCTGTTAATAAAGCCTTCTCTGTGAAATCCAGATAAGAGAAAATTCTATACACTTTTATTTAATTATAAAATCCAATATTTATTTTTCTAAATTTATCATTTTTATATTATTCTTAGATTACATTTCCTTAGTTATCTTTCTAATTATTCATTATATTTAAGACTTTAGGAACAAGTATTAGAGACAAAGCTGCAATTAATTTTCTCACTAGAAAATGTAATTCTAAAATAGTTTTAAATCATTCTTTTAAATAATTCAGGCATGGAGTTGAAAATTATTTCAATCTAATTAGCTGAATGATTAAATTGTCTGGCTGTAATGTGTGAAGTAGTAAAATAAATAAAATTTCAGCCAGATCCTTGATTTAGATATATTGTTCACAGAAAAATGAAACCATTTTAACAGATTTTATAATATTAACATTTTCAGTCTGTATGTCCTCATGCATCACTTAATAATGAGAGATGGTAGCTCTTTTAAGAAAAAAAATGGTCTTAAATCCTAATAAAATTTCTGTTTGCTATATCTAGGAAAACTATGAATTGAATAAAGTTAGGAATAATTTTGCATATTATTTATAAGTTATGATTAGATCCATCAGAAGTTCTTACAATTTTCAAAAGGAAAGTTAAAAATAGTAGAAATGAGTCAATACAGATAAAAGGAAGATATCTCCATTTAAAAATCATGTGTTTTGAATAATTTCTTTGTAGACTTTCAAAATTAATAATCTCAATTTGCTAAAGGGTTCATTCAGTATCACTGGTAGGAACTGAAAAGTTTTGGGGCCTAGGAAATCAGAGAGGATCTAGATTTTAACTCAATTGTACCTTTTTTCCCATAGCATTTTTTTTTGTAATAATAAACTTTACTTTTAGAGAAATTCTTGATTTAAAGAAAAATTATACTAAAAAGTATAGAGAATTCCCATGTAAAACACAAACACACACCCTCATACATTGTTTCCCCTATTATTAACATCTTACATTAATATAACATCTTACATTTGTTAAAATTGATGAACCAATACTGAAGCATTGTTTCTAATCAAAATTGGTAGCTTACATTATGGTTCACAATTGGTGCTGTACAGTATTATATAGGCTTTGAGAAATGCACAATGTCATCTGTGTGTCATTGCAGTATCATACCAATCTCACTATCCTAAAATTTTTATAACTCCTCTTATGGAAGTATAAGTCACAGTACTTTCAAATGATTATACTATAATTAACACCTTGTGCAGTAGTGTTAAAAAGCAATGTAGATTATTCACAAGTGTTTCTATAGGGTAAATAAAACATGCTTGAAGATTTAGAAAATGCAGTGTGGTCTGCAGTATTTAGTTAAAATTTTATTATTTAGCATTATTTTAAAAATAGACCTCGAGTAAAGGATGGAAAGGATTTGGATTTGAAGGCAAGAATAATAGCAACGATACCATGAGCAAAGTCAGTTTTTATGGAAATGAATGTGGTCCTTGAAGTGGGGGAGATGAGCAAAGTGTAAACAGAATGACAAAACTGGAAGAGTTTCTGAATATGTGGGAGATGAGGATGGAGAAGAATAAAATTTAAGAGAACTTTGTCATGCTAATGAATTTGAATTTGTCTTAGGTATAACAAATAATGAAGTATTATTGGAAACAGTCTGTTGTTTCTGACAAGAGTAGGAAGTTATGGCAACTGAACTCCAAAAAAGATAAATGAAACTGGAAATGAACAAGGGAATGTGACCTTAAGCAAGTGATCCTAAAAAGGGGGCATCTATGTGATCATACATATATGTTAAGAGGAGTTTCTATAGAACAAATTAGAAAGGGTACATGAAAAACCATTATTATGGCCACGAATTTTATGATATTTTAACATAAAGTCCCTTAAAGCAATTTGGAAGTACTCAACTAAATGGAGATAAAAAATAATATTTTATTTATAAGTTGTCTCAGAGAGATTGCTCTGTCAATCCAGAATCAGTTCTACAATGAATTGCCATAAATATGAAGGTGACATATACAAATTAGCTTTTAATTAAATTTTGCTCTTAATAGCTTTCCAAATTAATTTTCTGTAAAAGTGAGCAGTCCCCTCATTCATCTTTAATGATTTTTATGTACATCTTAAGATATGTAAATTAATATATCTTCAGTGTGTTCTTTTCAAACAATTCCAATGGGATGGTGTATTAGTCAGGGTTCTCTAGGGAAACAGAATCAACAAGGGAAATCTGTCAATAGTAAGAAATTTATCACAGTCTCTCACACAGCCCTGGGGATGCAGAAGTCCAGGATCCACAGGCAGGCTGCAAACAGGAGATCTGATGGAAGTCTAATGAAGATTCTTGATGACTTCTGGGAGATGTTGGCTGTGCAAAGATGAGCTGGGAAATTCTCTCTCAATACTAGAATCATTTCCCCTTTTAAGGGATTCAACTGATTGGATTAAGCATCACTCATTGTTGATGGCAATTTCCCTGATTGATGTAAATTATAACCAGCTATCTATGATTTACCCTGCAGTAAAGTCAATGGTGACTAAAATCCATAAATGCCCTTGTATTACAGTTAGCCCAGTGCTTGCTTCACCAAACAACTGGGCACAATTACATGGCCAAGTTGACACAATAACCTAACCATCACAGGCCACACCTTGTCAACTAGGCAACCATACACAGTACCTTAAACCATAATTAGTCTCTCAGTAAAAACAATACAGACATGAGTATACAATTCCACCTAACAATGTTCAACACTCCTACATACAACTGGAAATGCATTAATTCCATACAGAGTAGGATGCAAGTTCTTGGGTAATATTCACTCTCAAACTTGACATCCTCAAATATTATCATGTAAAACAGATACAACTTGTTATATGATAAGGGGAAGTTTGGGGAAGAAGACAAAGAAATTCTTTTTGTAAACATATACAATCATCATTATAATGAAACAAGGAAAAAAGATTCCTGACCATTATAGTCCTCATTTCTGTAACTGGTCAGGTGGTTGAAGGTCATATTTATCACTACCTTCTTTCACTACCCATTCCACATTTCCATTACCCTCAGCAAACACTTCAGCTGGCCATGGTTCTTTGCCTGGTAGGGTAAACCAAACTTTCATTCCTGAAGATTCTGGGCCATTGTTAGTTCAGCTTAGATTGGTTTTTGTTGCAGTTTTCCATTGACTTTAATCGTAGGACATGGCAGTACTAAGATATGCCCTAGAGGATCTCCTGTATTACAGGCTGTGGGAAACAAAGGCGTATTGTTCCCATTACTCAAGTTATTTCCTTGACCACTGAGACATACTGTCACCATGGCTTTATGTGCAGGTCACAAAGCCAGCAAGGAGATGTGTATGTGTTTAGGTGGAACAAAGCAAAGTGAGCAAAAAGATTTATAGTCTTGCTTATAGAATAGTGTTAAAGAACACAGTGATTTTGTATCTAGAGGTGTAATCATGTAGGTCCTGTACATTAGATGTGTATCTACTTTTACTGGCATGGGTTGATATAATGGTAATAACTAACTAGGAATAATTGCCTGCTTTCATGCTCTGAAGGGGTATAAAAGGAAGCCCCTGAAATTAATAAACTTATCTGATGAGCTTGAGGATTCAATGCTCTCAGATTCCCTGATCCCGAACTCTCTCTGTCTTTCATTGCCAATAAACTTCGTGTTGATGATTCCAACACCAGGCAAACTCTTATTTCCATTATGTAGATGCAGTCCTATTTCCCCTTGATAGTGAGGATCAGTCACCACAGCCAGTACTGTAATTCCCTTCTTTGACTGCTGATTCAGAGATAAGAGCAGCCCAAAGTGGCCAGGTGGCAATTTTTACTTCCAGTTCAATGGAAACATTGCTGTATTCCCTGGTGACAGCACTCGTTTTGGGACTAAAACCTGTAGACCAACAGAGTTTGAGGTTGCAGGGACAGAAAGCAAAAATTTTTGTAGGGGGGCACAGAGGGTAAAAGTGAATGGTGCCACTCCCATTTCCACTCCTTGATTCCTGGATCCATGGATACTGATTATGGGAGAAATAGCACATAGAGTGGACACTGATTTAGAGCATACACAACCTCCTGGAGAACATTGCCTTAGCCCTGCAAGGTATTGTCACCTAATTGGCACCATAATTGAGTTTCAAAAGGTCATTCCACCATTCCATAAATCAAGCTGCTTCAGGGTGATGGGGAACACAGTAAGATCAGTGAATTCCATGCCCATTCACACATATCATTTGCTGTGAAATGGTTCTTTGATCACAACCAATACTGTGTGGAATGCCATGGCGGTATATAAGACATTCAGTAAGTCCATGACTGGTAGTTTTAGAAGAAGCATTGCATGCAGAAATGCAAACCCATATCCAGAATATGTGTCAATTCCAGTTAAAACAAATCTCTGCCCCTTCCAGGTGGAAATGGTCCAATGTAGTCAACCTGCCCCAGGTTGCAGGCTGGTCACCTTGAGGAATGGTGCCATATCTGGGGCTGAATGTGGGGGTCTGCTGCTGGCAGATTGGGCAATCAGCAGTGGCTGTAGTCAAGTCAGTCTTGGTAAGGGGAAGTCCATGTTGCTGAGCCCATGCATAACTTCCATCCCTACCTCCATGTCCACTTTGTTCATGAGCCCACTGGGCAATGACAGTAGTGGCTGGAGAAAGAGGCTGAGCATTAACCATAGAGTGGGTCATCTTATCCCCTTGATTATTAAAATCTTCCTCTGCTGCATTTACCTTCTGGTGAGCATTCACGTGGGACACAAAAATTTTCATGACTTTTGTCCCCTCAGAAAAGTCAATCCACATACCTCTTCCCCATATATCTTTGTCACCAATTTTCCAATCATGTTCCTTCCAATTTCTTGACCATCCACCCAGATCAATGGCAACAGCCCATGAATCATGGTACAAATGCACCTCTGGCCATTTCTTCTTCCAAGCAATATGAACAACCAGGTGCACTGCTTGAAGCTCTGCCCACTGGGAGGATTTGCCCTCAGCATTGTCCCTCAGGGATGTCCCAGAAAGGGGCTGCAGTGCTGCAGCTCTCCACTTTCAGGTGGTTCCTGCATATTTTGCAGAACTATCTGTAAATAATGCCTGAGATTTCTCTTCCTCAGTCAATTGATTGTAAGGGACTCCCCAAGATGCCAAAGCTGTGGTCTGGGAAAGAGAAGGTAATATGGCAGGGGTCATGATCATGGGCATTTGGGTTAATTCAACTTGTAACTTATTCATGCATTTAGGACCCAATCAAGCCCTATCTCATATAACCACTTCCACTTTATTATGGAGTGCTGGTGTGTACATCCAACTTTATGATTTGGTTGGTCAGACAACCCAGCTCATGATGGGCACCTCAGGTCTCAGGGTAACTTGATGGCCCATTGTTAAGCATTTAGTCTCTACCAAGGCCCAGTAGCAGGCCAAAAGCTCTTTCTTAAAAGGGGATAAGTCATCTGCAGAGGATGGCCAGGCCTTGCTCCAAAATCATAAAGGCCTGTGTTGTGATTCTCCTATAGGTGCCTGCCAAAGGCTCCAGACAGCATCTCTATTTGCCATGGAAACTTTTAGCACCATTGGATCTGCTGGATCATATGGTCCAAGTGGTAGTGCAGCTTGCAAAGCATCCTGGACCTGATGCAGAGCCTCTTCTTGTTCCAGTTCTCAATCAAACCTAGTAGCTTTTCTCGTGATTCAGTAAATGGGCTGGAGTAGCACACCCAAATGAGGAATGTGTTGTCTTCAAAATCCAAAGAGACCAACTAAGTGTGGTGTCTCTTTTTTGATCATAGGAGGAGCCAGATGCAACAGCTTATCCTTCACTTTAGAAGGAATATCTCTACATGACTCAAACCACCAGACATCTAGAAATTTCACTGAGGTTGAAGGACCTTGTATTTTAGTTGGATTTATCTCCCATCCTCTCTTATGCAAATGCCTTATTAATAAGTCTAAAGTCTTTGCTACTTCTTGCTCACTAGGTGCTATAAACATATCATCAATATACTGGACCAGTGTGATGTCTTGTGGGAGGGAGAGATAATCAAGATCCCTACAGACAATATTATGACATAGGGCTGGAGAGTTGATATACCCCTAAGGCAAGAGAGTGAAGGTATACTGCTGGCCTTGCCAACTGAAAGCATACTATTTCTGGTGGTCCTTACTAAAAGCAATTGAGAAAAAAGCATCTCTTTTCTGTACAGGCCAAATTGGAGAGTTGAATGGGGATGTGGTGGAAATTATCACCCCTGCATCGTTCAAATCCTTAATGGTAGCACTAACTTCTGCAATCCTTCCAGGAATCTGGTATTGTGTTTGATTTACTATTTTGCTAGGTAGGGGAGGTTCTATGGCTTCCACTTGGCCTTTCCAACCATAATAACCTTTATCCACAAGTCAGGGATCCAATGTGGGGTTTCTGCCAGTTACTGAGTATGTATATTCCAATTATGCATTCTGGAACTGGGGAAATAACCACAGAATGGGTCCAGGGACCCATTGGACCAACTGTGAGACAGACCTAAGTGAAAACTCCATTTCATCATCTCACCTCTGTCAGTCCCTTCTCTGACTGGTGGACCACAGTGACAATTTGGGTTTCCTGGAAATAATATCACTTTTGAGCCTGTGTCTAATAATCCCAAAAATGTCTGATCATTTCCTTTTCCCCACTGCTCACAGTTACTCTGGTAAAAGGCCACAGATTTCCTTGGGGAAAAGTGGGAGGAAGATTAAGAGCACAAATTTTGGGCAGTTTAACAGGATCCTACCACAAGGAGACCTGGCCTTCACCTCATTCGAGGGGCTCTGGGTCTGTATACTGTCTCAAATCTGTGAATTTATTAAGGGGCAATGATTCTCTGTGCCTATAATTTCAGTTAGGGTCTCATCACTTGACCCAGAACTCTTCTGCTTTTACAAACCCTGAAGAAATTTACTAGACTGCTCATCTATTTCACTGCTAGGTACCCCATGATGTATTAAACAAAGCCATAACTCTACTACTATTTTGAGTGCTTTTCTGAATCTGCCTTTCATTGCAGTACCATGCCCACCTTGACTATGGTGATTAACTACAGATAATTGACTTTTATCAGACCTACATCCCATCATCCTCATAATGTTTAAGGATTCTAATTCCATCACAGCCCTCCCTACTGTAATATCTGGACTACAGAGAGGAGCAACTACAGAGCTCTTCAGGGAAGATGGAGTTAGTCTTACAAATATATTTCTCACAGTCCTTGTTAAAGGTATGTCCTCTGGACATTCCTGGGCCGGGTTGGCAGCTCTCAAATTGTAAATCCATTCTAGTATTCCAAACTCCCTAAGCCTTTGAATTCCCTCTCTACTATGTATCAGAGCAAATTGAGCATTTCAACCTCAGACTTGCTAGGCCAGCTTTTGACCCATGTTTTAATCAGCCACCCAAACAAACTGTTGGAGCCCTTTCTAACCCCTTGTGCTAAAGCATTGAACCCAGAATTTCTGCTTAGTGGGTCCATATCAATATATTCAGCCTGATCTAATTATATATTCCTTCCACCATTATACCATACCCTTAGTATTCATTCCCACACATATTCCCCTGATTTCTGTCTATATAATTTGGAAAATTCATGCAGTTTTTTCTGAGTATACCTTACTTCCTTATGGGCCACACTTTGATTTTCACCTTCAGGAGCTTATGATTTTAGTCTAGTAATAGGTCTCAAAGACAAGAGAGATGGTGGGAGTGGGTAAGGAGAAGGATTAGAAATACCTTGCAAGATACTGACCTCAGGGCATTCCCTTGCATTTTCCTCTGGTGAGACAGGATTAATATCCTCAGGCAGGGGTTGGATGGCAGTTTCCTCAGGAAAGACTGGATGCTCGGCAATTCATGCTGGAGTTTGGCTAGTATGTGCCTCAGGGATGCAAGAAGGTCTAGACTACCTGGGGCAGGTTAGAAGGTTGATAAGATGTGGTCTGGACAGGGATGCAAGAAGGTCTAGACTACCTGGGGCAGGTTAAAAGGTTGATAAGATGTGGTCTGGACAGGGCAGACCATGGCACACTTATCTTGTGAAGTCTCAGCAGTATTCAGGGTTCCATTATCTCCATCAATATCATCATCATCCCATATGTCTCCATCCCAATTCTCTGGATTCCAATATTTTCCAATCAATACCTTAACCTTTACTGCAGAAACCCTGTGGAGTTGAGGTTTTAGTTTCCTTTGGTAACTCACTACTCACACAATGAGAGTCTGGGTTTAGTTCTCATATATTTTGTGCCTGTGGCTACAGGAGACAAGGTTTTCTTTTAGAGCACACATAGGAATTTTTGCATCATTCATTCATTCAGCATTTAAGTTTCAAATTTGTAGGCTTTAACTCATCTCTTTCTTTTGTAATAGTATGCAGAGCATCTAGGAGGAGCCAGTCAACATCATTATACCATTTGACTCCACAAAATTCTCTTAAGGTGTTGAAAACACTCTCCCCCAGATCTTTGCATGGAAGGATATAAGCATGGAAGTAGGGATAACCAGTGATGCTATTTTGCATATCTTGATTGCCAACTTGCACCATGGACTGTTAGCAGCTCCATCATTATTGGAAAGGGAATCGTCAGTACCCTTGTGTCCAATTAAGGTAGAGAGACAACTGCAAAACTCCCAAAACCACTTCAGATGCCCCATGTTTAAGACTTTGTTCCTCAAAACCACTCCCAGTCCCAAGCTGTATTAGTCAATGTTCTCTAGGGAAAAGAATCAACAAGGGATATCTGTTGATAGTAAGAGATTTATCAGAATCTCCCACACAGCAATGGGATGCAGAAGTCCAGGTTCCACAGGCAGGCTGAGTCAGGAGCTCTAAAGAAAGTCCAGTGAAGATTCTTCTTGAGTTCTTGGACATGCTGTCTGTCCAAAGATGAGCTGAGAAATTCTCTCTCAATGCTGGAATCACTTCCCCTTTTAGGGGATTCAACTGATTGGATTAAGCATCACTCATTGCTGATGGCAATCTCCCTGCTCTTATATTACAGTTAGCCCAGTGCTTGCTTGACCAAACAACTGGGCACAATTACCTGGTTGATTTGACAATATAGCCTAACCATCACACAATTTATATGAAAAATGTTTGCTCCATGAAAAAATTAAACATCTAGGAAAATTGCTTTTAAGGGTTTTCAGTTTAAAAACTGATGTTGAAATTATTTGGAAATGTTGAAACAAATACTGATATCATAAATATGTACACTTTCTTGTGTACACACAGAAAATCTTTACTATTGTAAGCAGTGTCTCTGTTATCAAAATACCCTTATGGATCCTGACCACCAGCTGGAGATCATATGGCCTCAATTTAGGGGAAATAATGCTCCACTAGAGGTTTTTGTGTCTGTATTTGAAAGACAATATAGAAAGCTTTAATAAACTCCTTGGCCTTTTGAACAAAGAGAAATCTGAAGGGAAAATTAGACACATTTCATTCTAGAATATTATGTTTTTGTATTCCTTTCTCAAAGGAGAAAATAGAGATGACCAAAGATAACCACTCCTTGACAAATGAATTTATCCTTATTGGATTTATGGGTCAACCAGAACTGAAGCTGCTTCCCTTTGTGGTTTTATTTATGATCTATCTGATCACCATGATAGGGAATCTCAGTTTGGAGGCATTGATCTATATGGAGTATCCTCTTCACACACCAGTGTACATCTTTCTTGGCAACCTTGTGCTGATGGATTCCTGGGGTTCCTGTGCTATTACCCCCAAGAAGTTAGCAAACTTCTTTTCAAAAGGCAGATTTATTTTCCTGTATGAATGTGTGGTACAATTATTTTCTCTCTCTTGCTGAGACTGCGGACTGCTTTCTTCCGGCATCAATGGCTTATGACAAGTATGTGGCAATATGGAGCCCACTGCAGTATCATACCAGGTTGTCAAAAAAACTCTTCATTCAGATGACCACAGGAGCCTACATAGCTGGAAATGTGCATTCTATGATTCATATAGGGTTTATATTTAGGATAACTTTCTGTTGATCTCATGAAATAAATCACTTTTTTTGTGAAGTTCTTCTTTTGTACAGACTCTCCTGTGTTGACCCTTTTATCAACGAACTGATGATACTTAACTTTTCAGGGTCAATGCAAAACTTCACTATTACCCTAGTCATATATCTTACCTTTACATCCTTTTACTATTTTCAAATGGAATTCCAAACAGGGAAGAGGCAAAGGCCTTTTTGTTTTGTATTTCCCATTTTCTCTTTGTCTCAATATTCTATGGTTCTCTTCCCTTCAAGTACATTTGACCAAGTTCATTTATTGAAGAAGATAAAAATATACCTGTTGCTGTTTTTTATGCTCTAGTAATTCCTTTAACAAATCCCTCTATTTATAGACTAAGAAATAAGGAATTCATAAACGCTGTGAAAAAAATTACAATGAAAAATAAATCTCATAACATTCTGAAAAAAAAAAAATCTTAACCTGTACCAAACTGATTTTAAATGGAAAATCTTTTAACAAGGATTAAGTATGCTGAGAAAATATAAGCTTCCCCCTGTGCATATAAAAATCAAATAGTAATCTATGATGATGGGTAACATAATTAATGTATTAATATAACTGGATATATAAGTTTAGAAAGTTGGGTTTCTGCTAAGGTTTTTAAAAAATATGTACACTATTATAATCCATTAGAAATGAATAATAGATTACTACTGAAGTCACAAATTGTGTCAGTGTATGATTAGTTACATTTCCCACAAATTCTAGGAATAGACATCAGTATATATATTTAATTTGGGGCACTTACATCAAATCTAGATTACCTTCCAAGTTCTCAAATATTAATCCTTTCTTCTGCAACACCATCTATGAGATTTAAACTGTACTTTTGAATTTAATTCTTGAGGTGTCACAAATGAGAGATTCATAAATTCCTAGATAACACAATGCTCCCCTCCACTGGGACATCTTAAAGCATGTATTCACATTCCTGAGCTTGCTAGCTATATGTACTTGAACCACTCCTGCTATATATTAGTAACTTCAAAGAAATATGTTTATGATCTTGAAAATCCCAACTTGGCTCTGCGCCTTATTTTTCCTTACCTCCATATAACCCCTTATAAGCCTCTGGATGGCACAGAGCACTATTCTGATTGTCCTGTGGTCACCGGGGTCCAGCTTCCTGGTTTGTAAATTTCCTTGTAAACTGTTACTATTTTGCTATATGGCATAGCCTGCTTCATGGTCTTAAGATGTTCAGTGATCTTTGGTGGAACCTATTTTGTAGGTTCACAGCAGACAATTCTCAACTTTGTTTATGTTCTAGAGATTGTTTGAATACGATTCCATGTGAAATACTTATTCTCAATCAAAAACATTTATATCTTTAATCTTTATTTATCATCTCATGCTCTCTTATCACTCTCTACTTGAAAATAATATTTATAATAGAAGCCCTATGAATTTGAATATTTTCACGGTTTGAATAATTGTTCATGATTCATGAGAATGCAATTCCTGAGTTTATCAATTAAATCAATGTTTTTTTTCCCCATTTATGCCATTATTTGTGTGTGGTTAGGAATGAATACAACCTGCACTAATTCTATTGTAAATTATTGTTGCATTCATATCATTACTGGAAAGTAGGAAATGCTGTTCAAGACTAAATTAGGCAAGTAATAGTGAAAACAAAAAAAATCTGAACAAAACACATTTTTGATCACTTAATTGTGCTAATATGAAAGAAAAAAAAAACACTTTGAGATCCTACCATTTGCTAAGCGTACAGCTTAAGTTTAATGAGCTAGGCATTACTTTCATGTTTTTCCAGAGAAAAAATCTCAGTTTGAAATATTAAGTTTAGCTTCTCCAAGTTCATTTAGCTCATACATGAATGGTGCTGTATTTGGTTTAATACTGCATTTTCACCATAGCATTTTACAGCTGCTTTCACAGAAGTTCACCAAGGTTAATCTCAAAATGCTTACTACTTAACAGGGATATCAGATGTACACTTACAAAAAAAAAACAATGTGGATTATACACAACAATTTCTAAATTGTTTTGGGTTTATAAAGTGTGTTTGCTTTTTTAGAAAAGGGGTTCAGTCTAGCTTGGGGTATTTAATTCTAGTAGAATTAGAAGTGAATATACCCTACAGAATGGAAGAAAATATTGATATTGGGGGTGAGAAAGAAGTATTAAAGCATGAACAGAGTCAATATTCTTGGAAATGAGTGTGACATAGGATCTGGTCAATGAAGGAGTTGAATGAGAATGGTCAGGATCAGAATTCTGGCAGAGCTGTGGAGATTTGGTGAATGGGGGAAAGAAGAATGAAAGTAGATCAGGATACTGGAAATCTTCATGCCACCTTATGGAATCTGAATTTATCTAAGGATAGTCAAATATTAAAGTTATTCTGGCAGCAGAACAATAAGATTGCATCTTTCAGTTAATTGATCTGGCATTTTATTGAAAAGAGAGCCTGGAAGCAATGAGACTAAGTCCAATAATTCAAATAAAAGGTGATGAGAATTAAAAATGGAGGAGACTCTAAGAAAGGCAATGGGTACATTGATATAAGCACAATTTTAAGAAGAACAGATGGTAAATTGTCACTCTTGGATACTGAAAGATAGGCCTATATTCTTATTATGTATATTAAAGATGTCATGTTTGATTTCATATTGCTAAACAACATATTATTGTTTTTTAATGTAGTAATGTATTGATGTTTTTAAATTTATGTTTTAGCTACTAACATAAGAAATACTGACAAACTCAAGACATATAAAGAAGCATTCTTTTGAGTCCAAAATAACATTTAAGAGCATAAAGAATTCCAGAGGAAAAAAGTTTGAGGAGCTGCTAGGAAGCTCTGAATTAGATAGAGGTTGTACCTCCAGGACCTATCCTTTATTTAGTGGACATTGTTAGTTTTACATATTGCATCTATTTATCCCCTCTCCCTTTTCTAAGGCATCAAGGTTTGTTTTTGTTTGTTTGTTAGGTTTTTTATGTGTTTCTGAATTTCTTCTGTCATCCCATACAGCAGTAAATACCAGAGGTGCGTGAAGGTGGACAATGTGATTTGTTTGGGGTTTTAAAAGAGAATAGATGATTTATTGGAATTTCCTGGGGAAGACATATCATTTATTTTAAAAGATCCACAAAAATGGTAATCTTTTACACTCTCAGTGTCAAGGTGTGTGGATATGAAATCTGGCATTGTCTTCATCCATTTTTTAAAAAGTAGGAAGCCAGGCAGGTCATGAAGTCATTGCATAATAGAGGATATACCTGAAAAGCAGAACCAGTCTTCTACTATATAATCCAGTAGATTTTCTTGATGCTTTCACTAGTTTGGAGAAAATGTTTCATTGACAACTGAGTGAACATAACTTGACAGATTCAGTCTGCTTTCTTTTATCTTTGTCTTTTTATATTCCATTTCAAATTAATCCTTAGGTAATCTTGTATCAACACAGAACTTTTGAGTTGTGTGCATTTCATGATTATAGTACATCTTTTGAGTCCTTTATTTTCATTACTATATTTTTACTTTCCAATAACTGTCCTCTTTGAAAAATTTGACAGACACAGGGGCTTTAATTTGTGCACAGAAATACTAAAACGGAGTTCAGGAATTAAGCTAGGCCATGTGACTCCAAAATTCATATTCTTATACACTAAATAATATTATGCATATCATGGATAATTTGGCCAAAGACAAGTTCGAATTGAGTTTGCAGACTGTGGCATTTTTTTCAGGACTGCAAAGTTTTGCTACAACAAAGGAAACCAGAGCATAAATAGCTTTGAAGTTCTAGAGATGGCAAAAGATATTTATAGACTTAAGAAGGAAGTTAGCTTGACTCTTGTTGATTGCACAAGTGTTTGTCTATCTTATGGAAGAAGATTAGGACAAGCAGGCTTTATTATGTATTGGGACAAAGGTAATGAACTAAGAACTTGGTTGTTTGTCTCCATAGGCTGTCTACCTAGGGATTTCAAATTCAAAAGATAAAGAGGAAACAACTCCAACCTATGATCTTTCAACTGGACCATTCCAAAAACTTCCTTATTGGCTAACCCAAGTCTTCTCTTGCCGCTCTGCAGTTATTCCTCACAATACAGCCACATTGATCTTTTAAAAAGGTAAATTAGGCCCTGTCACTTCCTTACTTGAAGCCCTCCAAAGACTTGCCATCACATTTAGAATAAAATTCACAGTCCTTACCCTGCTCCATAGGTTTGACATGTACTGGCCCTATGCACCTCTTTAACTTCACCTTCCTCTGCTCACCCACTGTCTCACTACATGTAGCAGTTTGATATGGTTATGAATTCCAGAAATAGACACTGGATTATATTTGTAATCCAGTTTGTACCTGAGCATGATTAAGTTATGATTAAGGCTTTGATTGGGCCATGTCATTAGGGCTTTGATTCCCGCCCCTTGGTGGGTGGGTACTCATGGATAAAAGGCATAGCAAAGGACATTAGGGTTTGATTTTGAGAAGGCAAAATGTTAACATTTGTCATGAGGTTTGAACATGGCTAAATTGGATCATGGGTCAGTGATATGCAATAGCTGGTTATTTACTTAATCATAATAATAAAAGATTTTAAATGTACATATATTAATAGTGAAGTGCTCTATATTGCAAAAAGATGCATGTAAAGAATATTTCTATTTTCTATGAATGTATTCCTGTTTTTGTGGTAAGTTTCTTCAATAGATAAAGGCCCACAGTGTAACCAACAATTTGTGAAATTTCTACCCTGGAGAAGTCATTCTACTTTCTCAAATAAAATGGTTAAAATCTCTAGAATATTCATGCCTAATAAAAGAAAACAGGTCAATATGCTAAGCCATCTATTTTTATGCCTGTACTTAAGAACTTTATTCCTGAAAAATGAAACTTAACCTAATAATAACTATAGCTTAAAAGTGTCATACTAAAAACCTCCTTATTACTCTAAAGTGGCTTTTCTCAAAGCCAAACTCTGCAAATAAACTCATTATCTTCTCCCCCGATACAGGACACAGTGCCTGCAGTTTAGTCTCCCTGGCACTGAGGAATTAGCACTAAACATCAACCTGTGATTCATTTGGAAAAAAGCCTTGACCAAAAGGGTAAAACATCAAATAAAAAAGAGTTTTTATGGCTGTAATAGTCAACCAAAGGGGTGCTGATGCAAAATAGCAGAAATTGGTTGACTTTTATAAAGGGTATTTATTTTGGGTAGGTGCTTACAGATACCAGGCCATAAAGCTTAAATTACTTCCTTACCAAAGTCTATTTTCACATGTTGGAGCAAGATGGCTGTTGATGTCTGTGAGGGTTCAGGCTTCCTGGGTTCCTCTGGGCTCAGCTCCTATGTTTTCTCCACAAGGTTGGCTGTAGACTATGAGGCTCTCTAGATTTTGCCTCTCTCCACAAGGTCAGTTGTAGAATACCAGGTGAATGGCTCTGTCTCTCTCCCTGGGGTTTCTGCCATGTTTAAGAAGATATTTCTTTTCCTCTGTATTCTTCTCTTGGCTCAGGTCCTCTTTTCTGGGCCTTGCTTCTCTTTCCTCTGCTTGCTGACTTCCTGAGGCTCCAGCTTAAGAATTCTTTGTCAATTTCCGACATCAAAACTCCAACACCAGAAACCCTCAAATGTCCTTTGCCATGCCTTTTAACTGTGAGTCCCCACCTACCACCAAGTGGGAACTCAGTGTCCTAAAGACATTGCCCAATCAATGCCCTTATCATAACTTAATCATGCCCGGGCACAGACCAGATTACAATATCTATTTTTGGAATGCATAACCATATCAAACTGCTACATTCCACATTCTGAATTCCAAGAAAACATTACAATATTTTAAAAAACCTTAAATCAGTAACAGTACAAGTAATCATATCACAATCAATTTAAAGAAATTCAGTTTGCCTTGGGTCAAAGTCCTGTCTGCTATAGACTGTTGAAACTCACAAAACAATTTATCTGTAGTGCCATGTGGTTTTTCTTTTATACATTAATTCCAATTGCAAGATAGAATTGCATTTTAAAGATTCATTTTTAAGGTTACCTTTCATTGTTATTTTCTTTGTAACAGGCAAGTCCCAAATCTGATTTATGAAATCCTAGGTATGAGCAGACTGACAAAGTTAAAGTAAACCTAGATTAGAACAAAAGAATTTTACACACTTACTTGGCAGAAGGCAAGACTCAACTATCAAATCACCTTCACAAGGTACCCAGTGATACCTACACCTTTGTTCTTCCAGGAAAACACTGGGCAGCTGCTAGACACAGAGTCCAAGGGCTCAGGGAAGAACTGACCCCAAAGATAAATGAATTAGGGCTGCATTTTCATTAACTATGACTTTTAAGTTTGAAAAATCTTGCAGGAGGCCTTAACAACTTAATCCTTGAAGCTATACTACTTATTCTAGAAGGGATAGGTTTAGTAAATGGCCTATGTATTGATTCCCCATTCACTCTGGTTTTCAGGTAGAAAATAGATGTGAGAGAGGTCTGAAGTGGCAGGTAAGGACTTGGCAAGTCAATTCTATTTTAATTTAAAAATTAACAATCTTACATGCCAGGTCAAGGGTCACCTGAGTTTCCTCTATGTTGACAGCATGCTGTGTTGTCTGTGGAGCCATGCCTGACACAGGCCTCTGCTGTCCCACACTGGGACAATGCCCTGGGGGCCCCTGGTGTCAAGGCAGCTTGGGCCCATGGGCCTACACCACCTCTGCACTTGAAGTAGGTTCCTGCTGATGTGGAAGCCTGAATTTTGAGTGGCCTGAGGTGACAGGGTGCCTTCGATGGCAGCAGCTAAAATGTTAGCTACCTCTGTGATTTCTGCTTACCCTTTCTTACTTGCTTTCTCTTGGCAGAATGGTTTCAACTGTTGAAAACTGTGAAGGCTGCTTTTAAAATTGAGTTAATGAGAGTTTGGGGACCAAGAGAAAGTTTTTGTAGATTTTAACAGGACTCTGAGGCTAGCTGGCTAATAATGTGAGTTCCTAGGAGGATCTGTCCTTTTCTAGAGGTGAATCTTTTTGTTCTGTCTCAGAGTAATTTCCCCAAGCTTATCATAATTGACCAGTCTAGTAGTGCACTTCCTCAACCCTTTTAGAGATGTGGCCACATTGATTTTGACTCTCAGATCTGCCTGTCCCCTCCTTCTTTATTTCAATGGTTTAACTGAAATTCAGGGTCCCATACAGAGGCTACTTTTAGCTGTTCTCTAACTTGTACTGTGAACATGTAGTGTGGCAGGAAAAGATAATGATTTTTTTTTTCCCCTTCATGGACAAGGATGTCTAGTTTTTGAGAACGCACCTGAGTGGGAAGTCTTCTGATATGCTAGAACCTATACCTATTTTTTCTAGGGAGATATGGGAAAAAGTTTGTCATCTTAACTGGTAACCAAGAGCCCAGAATGACTGAAATTTCAACTTCCAAAATGAAGTACCCAAGTTGCTTAAGTCATCGAGGGCATTTGGAACTGTTTTCCAAACCAAAATCACCAAGATCCTTAAGTTCTGGGGGAAGTTTGGAGTTGTCACTCTGATTCCCTGACCCAGACATTGCAGAGCAGATTCTTCTGTGCATTCCTGGGGCAACCTAGGATGTGGGAGATGCCTAGACCTAGGTTCTGGACTAAAGCTCCCAAGCCAAATTTTTCCCTAGAAGGAAGGTGAGCTCCTTCAGCTTGATTATTGTCTAAATGGATAGAGATTGGAGGTCAGAAACTTGGCCTATAAGGCAACACAGTTTTTGTATAGGCCTTTTCTACATTTCACTAGATTTTTAAGATAATTACAGCATAAGTTAAGGAAATAGCCTAATTCATTTTATGACTTCTTGGGGGAGTAGGAGAGCAGAATTAGAAAGTGGTTTGGGTTGCGATGAATCACCTTGACTCCTGTGTTCCTGTTGGACTATTACTTGACCAGGGGAAAGAACCTAGTCAGTTTTCAAGGGTTGTGCCACCTGCCACCTAGAGTCATCTTGATCTACATGATGTGGGGGCCAGCACCTACCATCTCTGAAGAGTGAGTCAACAGACATTATGTTAACCAAAGTTATGACCTTTGAGAGCAGAACTGATGATCACTACAGCAATGGAGACATATATATGGACAGACACACCTAGACAGACTTTGATTAGAAACCCAAAACTCACCTATCTCATTGCATGGAGCAGAGAGTACCAGAGATGATTATTTACTGGCTGGCTCACCATGAATGGTATCAGAGATGAGTCTAGTTCCTGATTTGTCACAAGAAAGAATTCAACAATGAGATACCAATTAAACAGGCAAGAAGAGAATATATTGAAGGGTAAAGCAAAGAAACAAAAGTACACCCTCGGAGTTAAGGGCAGACATGCTGAAGGCAGAGAAAGATTGAATTCTTTCTTGCGGCCCCCTGACTTATGCAGGAACAGGTCTCCAAGGTCTTTGCTGATTGGCATATTGAATACTTAACCAATAAAATATATTGGGTGATTTGATTTGCTTAAGGGTGTGGGGGTTGCAAGCTGGTGGTGTTTGGCTTCTGGAAACTGTCCACAAGCTCTGTAGAGCATGTTGACCAGTGGTGTTAGCCTTTGGTCACTGTTCACAAGGCTTGATATAGACTGAAAGCTAGGTGTGTGGTTGTAGTACCCCTCCTCCTCCTTCCCTTTTTGCTACCAGGCAATAATGTTGCTGGCTATCCTGATAGTGCAACTCCTGGGGATGTGAACCGTAAATTGCCCCTTCCTACATGCACCAGGATGATGTAAATAAACAGGCAGTTTCCTCAGTCTGTGTAAGTAAAGAAGCCATTGCCTTAGTTTCTGTTTGTGGGGCTTATTAGATTTTCTGTCCCCTTCCTCCTCAGGTTCTTCTTCTATCTGCCTAATGTTTATATTATGGTTAACACTTTTTCCTGCATAATTTTATGGATTTTCATAAAATATGTATTAGCCTGTATCCATCATTGCAATATTATTCAGAACAATTCCAATGTCTCATGTTACACTATTCTTCCCTGTCCTCTCCTCAGAAACTTTGATGACCACAATTTGTATTCTTCTATTACTATGATGATAATAAGTCTACTCTGGAAGAGAGCTGCATTCCCCCCTTATGGTTGTTAGTTCCACAATCTTGAGTATTTGGGGATGGAGTTGTCCACTCTGCTTCTGATTGATAGGGGGTTAGATCCCATGTGCCAGATGGGTGGAACTGTCTTTCTTGCAGTTGTAGATACTCTCTGTTTTATGGGATGGGTGCTGTCCATCATTATCCTTTTGCTAGTTGTCGTGGGTGAGTCTGATGAACTGTAGAGTAGGTGCTGGATGCAATTCTGCTGAGATTCAGGGCTCAACCAGCATAAGAACAGATTAAAATAAAAGGGACATAAGAACTGTATGTAGGAAAATTATAAATGAGACAAACTCCAAAACGTTGAAGGATGGGTTATCATACATTTCAAGATAAGACCCAGTAAAAGCGTTCTGAATTCCTGGGATTGTTTGTCTTGCTTAGAGTTTCCAGATGTCTCAAGAGCCATCAGGAAACCACTGCTTGAGGTACTGTTTATTGTGGATGCCAGTAAGATCCTCCTAAGTTGTGTACACACATAAACTCTGGAATGATCGCCTGCCTTATTTTGAAATCTCTTAGCCAATAAAACTCATTTTTATTTAATATTTCCCCTTTAGTCAAGGTCTTTTTCCAAATGAATAGCTGTCTGTAGCTTAGTAATAATCCTTCAGTTCAGGGTGTCATGTACCATGACAGGGGAATGGTCATAAATTTATATGCTGAGTTTGGCTTAGATTGAGGCCACATTTGAGCAATAAGGAGGTTTACAGGAAGCAACTGTTAGATAATATATTATATTAGGGTAAGTTTTTTTTTTTTTTTTAAATTTATTTATTTATTTAATTCCCCCCCTTCCCCTGGTTGTCTGTTCTTGGTGTCTATTTGCTGCGTCTTGTTTCTTTGTCCGCTTCTGTTGTCGTCAGCGGTACGGGAAGTGTGGGCGGCGCCATTCCTGGGCAGGCTGCTCTTTCTTTTCACGCTGGGCGGCTTTCCTCACGGGCGCACTCCTTGCGCGTGGGGCTCCCCCACGCGGGGACACCCTTGCGTGGCACGGCACTTATTAGGGTAAGTTTTAATTTTAAAACAACAAGGTTCATAATTACAAGCCTCAATTTCAAGAGTCTGGTATTTTGGTTTGTCCTCCTTTGTTAGACACTGTCCATGTGCTCTTGGGATTATTGCTACAATATTAGAGAATATAATAGGCTCATCAGGATTGGAATTCAATATTCTTGTGGTTATTGTGTGTGTCTCCACCTACCGAGAGTGACACCACATGACCACTTGAACGCATTCATTGTTTAAAAATTGTTATAATAAATAGGGATAGATATTACGTATTAATGAGTCAATCAATCCATCAAGAATATATAACTATTATGGAATTTTTTGAATTGAATAACAGAGCCCCTAAATATATGAAGCAAATATTGACAAAATCAGAGAGGGAAAATTGTATAATAATAATTTTCCTACAAAAATAATTGTAGAATTCAATACACCATTTTCATTAATGGCTAGGATATCTAAACAGATTCACAAGCAAACAGAAGACCTGAATATTATAAAAAAATTAGCTCTAAGAGAGCATTCCACTAAATGCAAATACATATTCTTCTCAAGTGACAGGGTAGATCATGTTAAGTTCACAAAACAAGTCACATTTAGTTTAATTACATTGCATTCATACAAATTATTTCAAACCACACTGCAAGGTACCTGGAAATCAATAACAAATGGAAAACTGGAATAGTAACAAATATGCATATATTAGACAACACACTCAAATAATCACTGAGTCAGTGAAGCAATCACAAGGGATATTAGAACATTCTTGGATTTTAATGAAAACGTAAATGCAACCTAATGATATTCATGTGAAAAAGCAGTAAATAGAGAAATTTATAGGCATAAATATCTACTTAAAAAAAAGAAGAAAGGTCTCAAATCAGTAATTGTTTTGTTTAGTTGTTTGTTTTTATTTTGAGGTGTTTTTTTTAAAATTGATTTTGAAAAATATTACATTAAAAAAATATGAGGTCCCATTCAACCCTACCACCCCCACCCTACCACTCCCCCCCAGCAACCCTCACTCCCATCATCATGATACATCCATTGCACCTGGTAAGTACATCTCTGGGCATCTCTGCACTCCATGGTCAATGATCCACATCATGGCCCATACTCTCCCACATTCCATCCAGTAGGCCCTGGGAGGATTTACAATGTCCGGTGATTGCCCCTGAAGCACCATCCAGGGCAACTCTAAGTCCCAAAGGTGCCTCCACATCTCATCTCTTCCTGCCACCATGTCTACTTTTCCCACTCCAATGCCACCTTTTCTCTGTGGACCTTGGATTGGTTGTGTCCGTTGCACCTCTATGTCAAGAGGAGGCTCAGATTCCACATGGATACTGGATTTTTGACATCTAAAGAAACTAGAAAACTATAGTAACCTAATTCTGAAGTTAGTGGCAGGAAAAATTAAGAACATTTGGGAAAAAAATAAGTGAAATAGTGGATAGAAAAAAATTGAAAGAATCATTGATAAGATGAATTATGTCTTGGAAATATCAATAAAATTGATTAAATTTTGGCAGAATGACAAAAAAAGATTCAAATCACGTAAATAAAAAATGAAAGTAGAAACTTTACTAATGAACATTCAGAAATTAAAAGAATTATAAGAGAATATTTTAAAGAATAGTCTGGCAACAAATAATCAGAATGGAGTGGAAAATTTATAGAAACATACAATTTACCCAAAAAGACTTACGAAAAATACATCTCAATAGAGAGGTGTAAAGATTGAAATTGTAATCAAAAGCTAGCCAACAAATGAAGTCCAGTAACAGATGGCATCCTTGGTGAATTCCACCACATATCCAAAGAATTACTGACATAAATTATTCACAAACTTTTCCAAATAATTGAAGAATATTTAAATGCATTCCATGAAGCCAGCATAACTGTGATTCCACTGAATCCAAATCCATATAAGATAGTAAATTTTGAAAATTGCAGACCAACTACCTTTATGTGTATAGATATAGTAATTCTCAACAAAATATTAAAAAATTAAGTTCAAAAGCATATTGAATGGATTAGAAACCATGAACATGTTGCACTTACTCAGAATACAATGTTTGTTCAAATTAAGGACATCATTGTAATAATTACTTCAATAGAACAAAAGGGAAAGAATAAACAAACATGTGACCATCTCAATTGATACAGAAAAGGCATTTGATGAAATCTAACACTAATATTTGATTTAAAAAAATACTCAGGAAACTAGAAACTGAAGGGATCTTTCTCAATGATGAAAGTCTTATATGAAATACCTGCCCAAAGCACCATTATTAATGATGCAAGATAGAAAGCTTTGCCATAAAATCAGTAACATGAAAGGTTACCCATTTCAACAACTGTAAAGCACATTTAACTGGAGTTTCTAGTTAGAGCAATAAGATAAGAATGTGAATAAATGAAAATTAAGTTGAAAGAGAAGTAAAAGTGTCTCAATTCACACAGTCATGATCCTTTATAAGGAAAAGCTCAAATGCTCTCTGAGAAATTAGTAGTGATAAAAAAATTAACTGTTTACAGCTACAAAGTGAATATATTATTAAAAATTAGCAAAGGATATGAAAAGACTCCTCTAAAAAGATTAAATTGAGAGAGATGAAAAGCTCATGAAAAGATTCTTAATATCATTTAATCCATTAGGGAATTTAAAATTTAAACAACAAATGTGATATCTTCTAGAATTGCTAAAATCATATGGAACAATAGGAATACACCTATATTTTCCTCTGCTACCTGAGAGACATTGGTAACAATGAAAACCCAGAAGCTATTAGCAAACCTATCATGCAGGTCTTGGTTTTTAATATCATTCCTAATTAAAGGAACCAGGACTTGGAGAAATGGCTGATTCTGGGACTCAGGAAGGAAATATACAAAATTAACCTGGAACATCTTAGAGTCCCAGAAAGTAAGGAAGTGCGAGGAAACAAAAACAAACTGAAACACAAAATGATGGATGCATGCCATAAAGAAATAGAATACACAAATTTGAACAACTAAATTAATAAAAAATTCTTGAATTAAAAGTCAAATAATAGTTGTGTTGTATGGGAATTCTGCACATTATACATGATTGTTTGTAAGTTCTCAACTTCCCTAATAAAAAATATAAAGGAGTGAAAGAATAAAATAAATATTAATGAATCTATGCTAATATAACAAAATGAATGAATTGATAAATAAAAGGGGGAGAGGTAATAAGTATCCTCAGTGAATAATCAAGATTAATTATAGTTACTTGGTCCACCAGTAATTATAATTACAGTAGGAGTAGAACTCCCCAACTCCTTTTGTGGATTTCAGAAAGAATACAGCATACAAAGAGGGAAAGCGTTCATTGTTTGGTGCAAAAATATACAAATGCAACCTCAGGCAAGGGATCAAGGTCATTATCTACAGTTATAAATCATATTCAAAGAATTCTATTGATATGATGTTTGATATGAAATTTATATGATTTATTGTTGATTGTATGATGGCAGACCATAGCTTTCTTGAATCTCTGCCCTATTTGTCTATTCACTTCACATTTTAACCTCCTGAAAGATGTTACCTGTTTTAATCTCAATACCTTACCTTCTTTGTAAAATATCTAGAATGAGGTCATGGTTAAGAACTTGAATGCTGAAAAGTTTTGGTGAGAGTTTGATTCCTCAGCTTCATCTTAGCATTCCTGGGCACAAAATTAAATGTATCTCAAATTTTAAGTGCAGTTATTAAAAAATAAAATATAGTAATGCATATAAGACAGTTAATATAGGGAAATGGACTTTGGCCCAGTGGTTAGGGCGTCCGTCTACCACATGGGAGGCCCGCGGTTCAAGCCCCGGGCCTCCTTGACCCGTGTGGAGCTGGCCCATGCGCAGTGCTGATGAGCGCAAGGAGTGCCGCACCACGCAGGGTGTCCCCCGCGTAGGGGAGCCCCACGCGCAAGGAGTGCACCCATAAGGAGAGCCGCCCAGCGCGAAGGAGGGAGCAGCCTGCCCAGGAATGGCGCCGCCCACACTTCCCGTGCCGCTGACGACAACAGAAGCGGACAAAGAAACAAGAAACAAGACGCAGCAAAAAGACACAGAAAACAGACAACTGGGGGAGGGGAGGGGAATTAAATAATAAAAATAAATCTTAAAAAAAAAAAAAGACAGTTAATATAAGACAGTGGTGTCATTATGAAATGTACACACTGAAAAGTTATTATGATACAAAATTACCTGAGGAATAATTTAAAATAGACTATAAAAGGACAAAGACAAAAGATACATCAGTTAGTATTCATTCAATTGCAAATATAAAAATATTCTCAAATGAACATAAATGGTAAGAAAATATACTGGATTAAACAACCAGAAAATATATTATTCCACAGTCTCTGGTTCTACATCTCAACAATTCCCTGAACTATATCCTCCATTGTGAATTAATTTAGTCCACAGAGTAGCTTTCTTCTTGATGGAAAATGGATGAAGATAGGACATATTTTCCATCCATGCACTATGTATTCATTTTTAAAATTTATTTTTTAATTTTTTAAAAATACTTAGATTACATAAACAATGCATTAAAAATGTAGTGAATTCCCCTATGCCCTGCTCCCTTCCCCTTCCAGTTTCCATATCAACAACATATTTCATTAGTGTGGAACATTTGTGACAATTGATGAAAACATATTGGAGAATTGTCACTAATTGTCGATTATATTTTACATTATATTTCAAACTCTCTACCACACAATTTTGTAAGTTATGGCAAGATATATAATGGCGTGCATCTGTCATTGCAAAGACATTCAGGACAATTCCAACATCCTGAAAATGCCCCCATATTACATATATTTTTCTCCTTACCCTCCTCTTAGAACCTCCTCTGGCCACTGCCTCCACATCAATGATAAAATTCTTCCATTGCTAGAATGAAAATAAGTCTATAGTAGAATAAGAGTAGGTCTACTCTAGTCCATAATTCATTTCCCAATCCTGAGGATTCTGGGATGGTGGTACCCACTCCACCTCTAATTAAGAGGAGACCTAGATAACATAGGGCATATGGATGGGACTATCTTGCTTGCAGATGCACTCTCTGTTCTTTAGAATAGTTATTGTCCATCACCATTTCCTTGTTAGTTGTCCTGGGTGAGTCCAGTGAACTGCAGAGTAGGTGCTGCAACTATGTTGAGACTCAGGCCTGACTGCAAATGGAAAGCCCAAAGATTTAAGTCTCCTGGACATAACCTATCAACTCTAGAATCAACTAGAGATTGAAATATATGTGGCAGAAAATCCATGTATAGAGAAACCTCAATTGAGCCAACTCTTTCACACTGGGATGCGTAAATTCCAAAATAGTGCTCACTGTCAGGGTGCCAAAGTCATGAGGTGTCAAACCTGCCTATAGAGCTTGGATGTCTCAGAACCCTCAGGAGCCCCCCTGTTTGAGGGACTATTTACTGTGGCAGTCAATAAGATCCTGCTGAGATGTGCATAAGTGTAAGCTATGGAATGACTTCCCACCTCACTTTGAAGTCTCTTAGACATAGGAACTCATTTGTCCTTACCCTTTCCCCCTGTTGGTCAAGATTATTTTCCAGTTGCATTGCTAGTTGGTGCCTGGTAGTAATCCCTTGTTGCCAGGGAGGCTAATAACCAGGAGTCATACCCCACACTAGGTGGAAGATAATACATTTAAATGCTGAGTTTAGCTTAGAAAGGGCCACATTTGAGCAATAAGGAGGCTCTCAGGAGGTAACTCTTTGAAACCTATAATTCTAGGCTATGTTTCACTTTCAAAAGAAAAGCTTCATAAGTACAGTCATCAAAATCAGTGGCCTGTACCATGCACAATGCTGATGCACACAAGGAGTGCTCCCCACACAGGGGTGTCCTCCGCGTAGGGGAGCCCCACGTGCAAGTGACCTGGCCCGCAGGTCAAACGAACCAGTACCTGAAAGAGGGAGTGGGAATTGGGGGACAAGAGGCGAGAGAAACAGAGACAAGACAGGATTCTGATCAAGTCTCCGTTTATTGAGGGCAGAGCATCAGAATATATACTAAGGGGAGGGTATTAGCAGGGGGTGATAGGCTGATGAAGCAGTTCTTCCACATAAGGCAATAAAATGCTGTTACACCCTTTAATGCTGGTCATGGCTTCAACATCTTGTTGCGCAGATGCGACACTTTTTGCCCGGGAAACTGGGGAAAGGGGAAGAAGAAGGTGGAAGCACAGGGGTGGAGTAGGCGTAGTTATGAAAACCGCCATGTTGCTGGAGACCGCAAATACAGTAGCTCCGGGTGTCTCCCCACATGCAAGGAGTGCGCCCCATAAGGAGAGCTGCCCAGCACAAAAGAAAGTGCAGCCTGCCCAGGAATGGTGTTGTACACATGGAGAGCTGACACAACAAGATGACGCAACAAAAAGAAACACAGATTCCCGTGATGCTGACAACAGAAGCGGACAAAGAAGACGCAGCAAATAGACACAGAGAACCGACAACCGGGGTGAGGGGGTAGGGGAGAGAAATAAATAAATAAATCTTAAAAAAAAACCAGCAGCCTGTCAATGGTCCATCATTCTTCACTAGTTACTACCTGTGTACTCTGGGGATTCTGGCTGTCCCATTAGAGAATGTGGCAGTACTCCCCAGGATGGGAATTTGATATTCTTTCAGTTGTTTTGATCTCCACCTACAGTGACAATGCCACATGAACATTTGAACTATTTCATATGCCCAATAGGTATGCCCCAGGTGACCCTCCTCCCATGCATCCCCATTAGAAAAGCCCCACATCAAGGATCCTTCACAACCACAGTTTTAACCCTTCTGTGTTCCAAAACTTATTAAAAAATGAAGCCAATGAAATGACTAAATAAATGTAATAAGAAAATGAAATAATAGTTTTTAAAAAGACAACTATAATAAAAAATTAAAATGAATTTGAAAGAATATAAAAATAACTTACTTAAAATATAAATTTATTATTTCTCTCATCACTAAGATATGTTGTCTTGTGTGCACAATTACATTTTCTTCCATTTGTACCCCAGTGTCTTTTTTTCATTTTTTCTTCAAAGAAGATTTAGGATACAGAAAAGTCATGTACAGAATATAAGGGATTCTGATATACCCAACAAGCTCTCCCTTTTCCCCTTTCCTGTATTAATAACATTTTGCATGTGGATGGTAAATTTTTATAATTGATGTGCAAATATTGAAGCTTGCTACTAACCATGATCAGTTATTTACAGTGTGACCTACATTTTGGATCATACACTTTTTTTATATTTTGATGAAATTTATTGTGGCCTGTATCCATCATTGTAAGGTCATGTAAAACACTTCCAACACCCCCAAAATGCCCCATGTTCCATCTGTTCTATTCCTCCCTCCCCCATTCCTCAGCCTCCACAGCTATAACCAAGATTCACTCCTTGAAGAATGAGATTCGTAGTTAATTGCAACAACATTGATGGCTTGATATACTAGCCTGCCCTCTCCTATTGCACTGCCTATGCTCTCAAGAGATTCCCACCCCTGTATTTGAAAATACAGCAGGACGCCCCAGGATGGGAGTCCATCACCTTCTCATTCATTATGTGGGTGTCCAGCCACTGATACATTGCACTATGACAGGATGAACACTCACATACTAACTGGAGCCTGCCCCAAGCGTACCTTGTCCTGCATGCTCCCCACAGCCAACACCATAAATCACTAAACCTCCCCTGCTTTGTTTGCCAAATAAACATTTCCAATGTAGTAGTTTCAACCACAATCAGCAAATCCCCAGTGTTCATCTGGCCCATTCTCCAATCCTACCCCAAGTTCCATGGAGAGTACAACTGCCCAACTTATCCCCCTCACAAACCAGCACTGTGCAACTAAATTCCATCACTGCACCACTGCCATGCCCATCTACTGCACAATGACACCCTTACACCTTCTCATAGATTTTGTCCATAAGGATATTGGCTCACAAACCTCTATTTCCTTTCTCTCTCCTGTAACCTATTTTCCAGACTCTAGCTCTGTTGTTCTCAACTATTTGCTTAATTCATATAACAGAGGTCATGTCATATGTGTCCTTTAGTGCTGGCTTGCTTCACTCAACATATAGTCTTCAGGGTTCATCCATGTTATCCTATGTATTAGTACTGCATTATTTCTTACATCTGAGTAATATTCCATTGTATGTATATACCAGAGTTTGCTTATCTATCCATCTCTTGATGGATATTTAGGCTGTTCCCAACTGTTGCCGCCTTTCTCCACCCCTCCTCCCCTTCCAGCCCCCGCCGTCCTTCCCGCCAGTCCTGCCCATATTGCCAACCCACAATCTGCCCTCTTCCCCAGTAACTGCTTACCTCAGGTCTATCCATCAGCTTCAGCCTGTCCACAGCCGCCCCTTAGCCAACCCTCCCTTCATCATGCCCCTCCCTCTACCCAACCCTATATAGCTAAGTGTACTTCCACAATAAAGCAGACCTGTTCTTGCGCTCAAGCAGTCTCCGTGGTTTTTCCTCAACCGCGCGTCCCCCACGCCTGGAGAACCGGCGCTCCATCTTGGAGCACCCCCCGCCGGCTGCCTGGCAGGAGCAAGCCCCCCCGACTCTTGGGCCTGAGCGAGGATGAAACCCTCACGCTCAGCTATACCCAACTTTTAACAATAGTGAATAAATGCCACATTGGTGTACATATATCTGTTCATGTCCTTGTTTTCAATTCTTGGCATATACACAGAGATGTGACTGCTGGATCATATGGCAGTTAGCTTCCTGAGGAACTACCAGACTCTCCTTCACAATGAATGCACCACTCTGTATTTCCACCAACAGTGGATGAGAATTCTCATTCCACAACATCCCTTCCAACACTGTAGTCCCCTGTTTTATTAATAGCCTTCAATCAAATAAGTGTAAGATGATATTTCATTGAATTTCCCTAATAGCTAGTGATGTTGAGCTTCATTTCTTGTGTTTTAGACGTTTGTATTTTTTCTTTGGAGAAGTGTCTATTCACATCATTTGCCCATTTTTTAAGTGGGTTTTTGGTATTTCTATTTTCAAGGTATAATATTCTTTATTTATACTGGATATTAGGCCCCTATCAGATAGATGCTTACTAAATATTTTCTCCCATTAATTAGGCTGCCTTTTCACTGTCTTGACAAACTCCTCCTAAGTGCATTTTTAATTTTTAGGTGGTCTCATTTATCTATTTTGTTGTTGTTGCTTATGCTTTGGATGTAAAAATCATGAAAACATTCCCTAGTACAAGATTTTGCAGATGCTTCCCTAAATTATCTACCAAGATCTTTATGGTCTTGGCTCTTATATTTAGATCTTTGATCCATTTTGTATAAGGTGTGAGACTGTGTTCCTCTCTCAGTCTTTTGAATTTGGATATTCAGTTCTCCAAGCACCCTTTGTTGAAGAAGCCATTCTCAGTTGAGTAGTCTTGGTGGCCTTCTAAAATAACAGTTGACTGTATGTGCGGATCTATATCAAAACTCACAACTCAGATCCATTCATTGGTATGTCTATCCTTGTGCCAATCCCATTCATTTTTTTTCTCTCTTTATTTTTTTAAATGTTACATTAAAAAAATATAAGAGGTCCCCATCTACCTACCTCCCACCCCTAAGACATTGGACTGCTAATCCATTGTGCTCTACACACGTGAGTTCAAATCCCATCCTTGTCGCTAGTGGTCTATATCTCCATGTAGTTTTGAATGGTGTACCTTCATAGTCTGTATAAATTTAAGTAGTGTAGTTCCTTTAATTTCCTTTTACTTTCTCAATATTTCTTTGGCTATTCAGGCCCCTTGCCTTTCCACATAAATTTCATAGTTAGCTTTTCCAATTAAGTAAAAATTAAATATCACCAAAAATTTATAAAGTGTATAGATAGTCTAAAATATAAAACATAATGTAAATCATAATGTAACCAAAAATTTATAAAAGTTTACAGTCTAAAATGTAAACCATAATGTAAACCATAATGGAACCATGATTAGTAGCTATGTTTCAATATCTGCATCAGTTCCAGCAAATGTAACATCCACATGTAAAAAGATCATTGTGGGGAAGGGTGAAAAGGGTTTGATTTCGAGTATATGGGAGTTCCTGGTATTTTATATATGACTTTACTGTGTCCTAAAACTGGTTAGAAGACATAACACTAATAGCAATAACAATAATAAAAAAACTGCTGTGGTATTTTTTATTGAGATTGCATTAAATCTATCAATCAGTTCGGGTAGGTTACACATCTTAATAATGTTTTATCTTCCTACCCATGAATAGGGAATATTCTTCCATTTTTTAGTGCATTTTTTATTTCCTTTAACAATGCTGTGTAGTTTTCTGCATACAAGTCATTTATATTTTTAGTTCAATTTACTCCTAGGTGTTTGATTCATTTAGTTGCTTTTTTAAATGGGATTTTTTTCTTTATTTCCTCTTCAGATAGATCATTATTTTTGTATAGAAATGCTACTGATTTTTGCACATTAATCTTATAACCTGTATTCTAATAAGGAAGAGGCAAAAACTCTAAAATCTATTCAAATGCAGCTTCATGCAATCAAATGAATATCAGGTTATATCTGATGATTATAACAATTGAGCAATCACAAAAGTAATCAATTAAAGACACAGGAAAGAATGAAAGTATAAACAGCCACTCACCAAATCAGGGGAAAACAACATCTAATCTCTCACATGGCTGGGGAACCTCTTTATGGCCAATCAGAGTCTGGATTGGGAAAATGGTCCCAGGTAGAGCATCCCCACCTCAGTAAGGCTCAAAACGGCAACTTGGGGACCATCCTTTTTAAGGGGTTCAAAACCTCAGAAGTCCAATGAGTCTTGCAACTTATGAGGAATGACCTCTTTGAAAGTAACTGAATCCATCCAGCAAGGGGTTGGTGGCCAGCCCTTCACAGTAGAGATGCAATGTTTCAAGGAGTCTTTGTTCTATTCTATTCATGACACACTGAGCAGGAACATAAAGGTTTTCAGCTTTTCATTTACAGTGGATACAAACAGGACATGTCAATGCCATGTCTTGTAACTTGTTCGTTTTCACATTTGTTTTTTGGTTAATAGGTTAGGGGGTTACCTGCATAGCAGCATTACAACTTTCCAAAAGACAATGGACAAGTTAACCAATCACAAATCTGGGCTAAAACAGAACACACTATTGATTAGAAAGCTCATGAATTCACAATTCTTAATTTTCTTATAGCGCATCAACCTGCCAGTTTAATAAACTTATTTACAAGCTCTGAAGATTTTGTAGACTTCTCAAGGCTTTTGAGGTATAGGATAATCTCATCTTCAAATAGTGATTTTTTTACATCTTTCATTCCAATTTGTATGCCTTTTACATTGTTTCTTGCCTATACTTGAGCAATACTTCTAACATATTGTTAAATAAGAGTAGTAAGAGTAGCCATCCTTGTTTTTGTTCCAGATCTTAGAGGGAAAGCTTTCAGCATTTCACCATTAAACATGATGTTAGCTGTGGGATTTTGAATATATCCTTTATCCTATTGAGAAAGTTTCCTTTTATTCCTATCTTTTGAAGTGTTTTTATCAGGAAAGGGGAGTATATTTTGTTAAATGCTTTTTCTGCATCTATAGAGATGATTGTGTGATTTTTTTCTTTTAATCTGTTTATTTGATCTATTACATTGATTGATTTTCTTATATTGAACAATCCTTGCATACCAGGGATAAACCCACATGGTCATGGTGTATAATTCATTTGATATATTTTTTAATATGATTAACAAGTATTTTTTGAGGATTTTAGCATCTAGTTTCATTAGAGAGATTGGTCTATAGATTTCCTTTCTCATGGCATCTGTTTGGCTTTGGTTATCAGGGTAACATTGGCATCATAGAATGAGTTAGGCAGTGTTCACTCCACTTCAATATTTTGGAAGAGTTTAAATAGGATTGGTTTAGTATTTACATGAAAAGTCACCTGGTCCTGGCCTTTGCTTAGTAGAGAAGTTTTTGATAACTTATTCAATCATGTTACTTATGATCTGTTGAGTTCATCCATTTTTTCTTTCATCAATGTATGATGCTTGTGTGTTTCTAAGAATTTGTTCATTTCCTTAAAATTATCCATCTTTTTGGCATATAATTTTTCAAGTTATTCTTTTATGGTACTCTATTTCTGTGGGTTTTTGGTGAAATTTCCTTCCTCATTTCTCATGCTATGTATATGCATTTTCTCTCTGTTTTCTTTGTTAGTGTAGGTAAAGGTTTGTCAATTTTATTAATCTTCTCAAAGAATCAACTTTTAGTTTTGTTTATTTTTTTCTAGTGTTTTTGCTTTTTCAATTTCATTTAGCTCTGCTCTAATATTTCTTATTTCTTTCTTTTTAATTCCTTGGTGGTAGTTTTTTGTTGTTGTTTTTTTCTAATTCTTCCAAGTGTACAGTTAGATTTTTTATTTTAATTCTTATTTAATTTTTAATATAGCTATTTATGACTATGAATTTCCCTCGCAGTACAGCCTTTGCTGCACCTCATAGGTTTTGATATGTTGTGTATTCATTTTCATTTATTCCAAGGTAGTTACTGATTTCTTTTGCAATTTCCTCCTTGACCCATCGATTGTCTAAAATATTTTGTTTAACTTTGATATCTTGGTGCCTAATCTTCTCTGTCCCTTTCTGATTTTTTCCTCCATTCAAAAGTAGTCAGAGAAATTACTTTTGTATAATTCAAATCTTTTGAATTAATTGAGTGTTTTTCTTTGGCCTAGTATGTGGTCTATCCTGGATGTAGCAGTTGAATATTATTGATGAATTTCAAAAAGAAATATTGTATTATGCTTGTAATCTGATCTGTACCTGGGCATGATTGAGTTATGATTAGGGCATTGAGTCTCCACCCCTTGGTGGGTGGGAATTCACAGATAAAAAGGCATGGCAAAGAAGAGTTGGGGGCTTCTGATGTTGGAGTTTTGATGTTGGAGTTTCATGCTGAATACTTAAGCTGGAGTCCCAAGAAGTAAGCTCACAGAAGAGAGAGAAGGTAGTCCCAAAAAGGAAGGAAACTTGAACCCAGAGAAAAGTAAGTCCCAGAAATGTAGGAACCCAGGAAGACTGAACCCTTGCAGACGTCGTCAGCCTCTTGCTCCAAATAGACCTTGGTGAGGGAAGTAATTTATGCTTTATGGCCTGATATCTGTAAACCCCTTCCCCAAATAAATACCCTTTATAAAAACCAATTTCTGGCCTGGTATCTGTAAACTGCTACCCCAAATAAATACCCTTTGTAAAAACCAATTTCTGGTATTTTGTATCAGTACCCTTTGGCTGACTAATACACTGGAGAATGGTCCATGTGCACTAGATAAGGAAATATATCTGAAGTTTGGGTGTACTGTTATGTGTATAACTATTAGGTCCAAATCCTCTAATGTTTTATTCAAGCTCTCAATTTCTTTATTTATTCTCTTTTGAGATGGTATCTATAATGTTGATAATGATGTATTAAAGTCCCCCACTTTAATTGTAGAGGCATGTATTTCTTCACTTATTTCTTTCAATGTTTGCTTTATGTATTTTGAGGCACCCTTGTTAGGAGCATAAATGTTTATTATTGTTCTCTCTTCTTGCTAGATTACCACTTTTATTAATAGTGTCCTTCTTTCTCTCTTACAGTACTCAAAATAGTCTCTTTTGTCCAATGTTAGTATAGCTACTCCCACACATTTTTGTTAATGTATACATGTAAAATTGTTTTCCAACCATTCACGTTCAGCATCCTTGCATCCTTGTGTCCAAGGTGAGATTTCTGTAGACAGCACATAGATGAGTAGTATATCTTTATCCATTTTGCCCATCTGTCTCTCTTAATTGGCGTGTTTAAGCTATTAGCATTCAATGTTATTACTGTCAAGGGATTGCTGACATTAACTCTATTTTCTTTAGTTTTATGTATGCCATATGTTGTTTTATTTCTCTTTTATCCTTTTAGCTATCTGTACCCTCTTCTCCAAGTCTCCCTCTCTCCTGTTTTTTGTTTTTGTTTTTTTTTTCCCATCCTGCAGAACTTCCTATAGGCTGTTTTGAAGGGCAGTTTTCTTATTGACAAACTCTCTTACATTCTGCTTATCTGTAAATATTCTGAACTGTCCCTCTTTTCTGGGACCCATCTTTGCTGGATAGAGAATTCTTGACTGGAATTTTGTGTGTGTATGTGTGTGTTTTGTTTTGTTTGTTTTTTTGGCTCGTTAGCTATGTCATAGCACTGCCTTCTTGCCTCCATATTTTTAGATGAAAAATCAGCTCTTAAATTATCTATCTTCCTCTCTATGTGATGAAATTCTTTTTTCTTGCTGCTTTCATTATTCTTTCTTTGTCTTGATCGTTAGACTATTTGATAATTATATGTCTTATAATGGGCCTGTTAGGATTTCTATTGCTTGGGGCATGCTGTACATCCTGGACACATAAGTCCATGTCTCTCAATAAAGTTGGAACATTTTCAGCTGTTATTTTCTGCAATACTCCGGCCCCTTTCCCTAATCTTCTACCTCTGTGATGCCTATAATTCATATGTGTGTGCATGTCATATTGTTATTAAAGTCACTAAGTCCCTGCTTTTTTTCTATATTCTTATCTACCTATTTTATTGTCTGCCTGATTTCAGATGTACTGTCTTCTATTTCACTGATCCCTTCTTTTGCCTCTTCAAACTGGAGTTTTGTACTTCCAGGTTATTCTTCATTTCTTGGATTGTGCCATTCATCACTATTGTATGCATTACCTTTATACCTGTATTTTCACAATTTCTTCATTATGTTCTCTCAGTTTCATCTTAATATATTTAATATCTTCCTTCACTTCATTAAGTCGATTCATGATATTTGTTTGGACATCTCTGACTAGTTGTTCAATGAT
Source organism: Dasypus novemcinctus (assembly GCF_030445035.2). Lineage (NCBI taxonomy): Eukaryota > Metazoa > Chordata > Mammalia > Cingulata > Dasypodidae > Dasypus > Dasypus novemcinctus. Next base: position 105,498,618 of record NC_080676.1, read on the forward strand.
CTGCATCTCCTCTTGTTTTTTATTTTGTTCTTTATAAATTTCTCCTCTTTTTTAATTTGTTATTTACAAGTGTTGGGCAGCATAGGGAGAAATAGGGACACTTATTTATTGCTACCAGCTAAGTAAAATGGTGAAACTGCTGGTGGAAAACTTTGGTAGTTCTTCAAAAATTCATTTCAAAAATTCCAGGAAATACAATATTAATTGCTGGCTGCTGTGTGGAGCAACAGGATCACAGATGGAGAATGGGAAGTTCAGGCTTACAATGTATAGCTTTCCATAAAATTTTTAATTGAAGAAGGTAATAGTAGAACATTATGAGTGTAATTAACAATACTGAAAATATATACCTAAATGTGGTTAAGGGAAACGGACTTTGGCCCAGTGGTTAGGGCGTCCGTCTACCATATGGGAGGTCCGCGGTTCAAACCCCGGGCCTCCTTGGCCCGTGTGGAGCTGGCCATGCGCGGCGCTGATGCGTGCAGGGAGTGCCGTGCCATGCAAGGGTGTCCCCCGCGTGGGGGAGCCCCACGCGCAGGGGGTGCGCCCGTGAGGAAAGCCGCCCAGCGTGAAAAGGAGAGAGCAGCCTGCCCAGGAGTGGCGCTGCCCACACTTCCCGTGCCGCTGGCAACAACAGAGGCGGACAAGGAAACAAGATGCAGCAAATAGACACCAGGAACAGACAACCAGGGGAGGGGGGGAAATTAAATAAATAAATAAATCTTTTAAAAAAATAAATAAATAAATGTGGTTAAAAGGGGAGTTGTATATATGGTAACAGAATAAAATATTCTTTAAAAATCCATGTAACTATACTTCATAGTGAACATTAGGATAAATCATGGACTATATTTAATGGTGTAATACAATAAAAAATGTCAATAGGAACAATTGCTCTACAGAATTGTAAAATATACATTTTAGGATAATATATAAGAATCCTGTTCTGTAATCCCATATCTTTTGTAATAAGTTAAAAGAAAACACAGAAAATAAATTGGTTCCTAGAGAAAGAAAAATAGAGGTAATGGTGTCTTATGTATGAACCCTGCAGGAACTAACATCAACGGTTAGAAGCAGAAGATTCCCAAGCCACAACATTCATTACTATGTAATTTACCTAATTTAAATGTCACTGTTTCCTTCAAGAATATATGTTTTGGAACTAGGACTGTCCTATTTGCAGGCTAGAGAGTCTCTTATATACCTCTCTGTGTGCATGTACATATGGGTGTATGAATGTGCTGGTATAAAAAGGAGGCATCAAACTAATGAGAATGGTAAAAATTTATTAACAATTATTTCTGAACCTGCTAGTGAGCCATAAGAACAAATATTAATTTACACTTCACAATATTCTAAACTGAATTCTAATTGAGCAAAATTGCTGTGAATTGAAACTCAAAGTATGATAAAAGAGGACATAAAAATTACATTTTTAAATCTCTGAAAGTGGGATGTTTATATATTTTACATAAATGGAAGGCCTATATAGTTAACCTATATACCCAAGGCCATTCATTAAAAAAATATTTCTTTCCACATTGAGGAGTGTGCACCACTAAATTGTATGGGAGTTTACTTTGGCTAATTGGATCTGCTCCACTGATTTACCTATTGATTTGTTATATTAAGTTAAACTAAATTATTTAATTTTATCATGGGTTTTAAATTATAATCATATATATATAACATGATCAATATATAATTGTATATTTTACTGCATTGTGTATAAGCCTGGCTATATGTTTTATTGAAGGCTTTTTGAAGAAAAAGTCTAGAATTCTAAAAAAAATTGAAACTATTTTGTGAGGTTCTCAAAGAAGTCTTCCTTGGATGCCTATTAAACTAAGTAAAACTGCAGATTTTATAGGCAGAAATAAGCTCATATAATTTAAATCTTTACCTCATGTCAGTTACTAAATAAATTTGAGGAAGAATAAAATGATAAGTACAACATATCTACTGTCAAAAACCATAGCCATATCCAAAAGAAAGAAAGAGGAACCTTTTCTTACATCTTATACAAAAAAATTACTCTAAATGGAGCAATGGCCTAAATATAAAAGCAACAACCATAAAACTCCTAGAAGAAAATGTAGAAAACATCTTCAAGACTTTGTGATAGGTGGTAGTTTCCTAAACCTTACACCCAAAGCATGAGCAACAAACAGAAAAAAAGATGAATGGGAACTCTTCAAAATTAAACCCTTTTGCACCTGAAAGGACTTTGTCAAAAGGGAGAAAAAGCAGCTGACTCGATGTGAGAAAAAAATTGGCATTTACATATCTGATAATGGCTTAACACCCAGGATATACAAAGAGAGCATACAACTCAAAAATAGAAAGAAAAAATACCTGATTTAAAAATGGGCAAAAAACTTAAAAAGACAAATGTTCAAAGAAGAAACACAGTACTATTGTAAGGGTATGACATTTGTTGAAAAGGATTGTAATACCGTGTATATTAATAGAAGGAAAGGTAAACACTGAAACATGGGACTGTGTAGGATAGTAAAACCTCATGTTAAACACAAATATGGGCAATAATGCATATATGACTCTTTTTACAAAATATAAATATAAATATACTAGAGAGCATGAAAAAGAAAAGTAGCTATATATGCCAGGGGAAGCACAGAGAGATTGAGAGGTGATGAGTTTTGTTAGTTTTATTATTATTATTATTATTATTATTATTATTATTGGAAGAATGAACTTGCTCTAAGAATGACTGAAATGATAAATGCACAAATAAGTGATTATACAAAATACCATTGATTTTGCACTTTGGATGGATTCATGTTTTATTAATATGTATCAATAAAATTGATTTATAAAGAAATAAAATGCATTCATCAAGAAGATTTAACAATTATAAGTATATGAGCAGTTAAGGACAGAGTCCCAAAATACAGGAAGCAAACGCTGACAGATTTGAAAGGGGAGAATAATTCTTCTACACATATAGTTGTGTACATAAAGATATCATTTACAATAATGAACAGAAATGAAAGGAGACAGTTCTAAAATAATAACTGTTCTACAATAATTTTGGAAACTTCAAAACAACACATTTAAAAATGAAGAGAATATCCACACAGAAGATCAACAAGGAAAAAAGGACTGGAACAATACCATGAAACAATTATTAACAAGCTTAGATAAAATACTCCACAGCATAACAGCAGAACACAAATTCCTCTGAAGTGAACATGGATCATTCTCCAGAACAGATTGAAATTATGTCTTAAAATAAGTCACTTTAAATTTGCAAATGATTATAACCATACAAAACATCTTCTCCAATCACAAAAGAATGAATCTAGAAATAAAAAAAAAAGAACAAAAACTGGAAAACCTACAAATATGTGTTTATTAAACAACACACTCAAGCAACCAGTGGATCAAGGATGAAATTGCAGAGCAAATAACTGCTAGCTTGAAATGAATGAATACATAAACACAACATATCAAAAGCAATGGGATGCAGGTAAACAGTGCTGAGAGGGGAGTTTATAGCACAAAATGTCCAGATTAAAAAAAGAAAAAGAAAGTGGTCAAAGCAAAGACCTAACTGCATACTTGGAGATATTAGGAATTTTAAAAATTGCTTAAAACCAAAGCAAAAAGAAATAAGGAAATAAAAGTAATTAGAGCAGAATTAAATGAAATTGAGAGTAAAAACAGTAGAAAAAATGAACAAAACTAAAAGCTGGTTTTTTGAGAAGATTAACAAAAATACTAAACCTTATCATAAGAAAGGAAAAAAGAGAGAAGATCCAAATAAACAAAATTTAAAAATGAGAGATGGATATCACCACTGATCTCACAAAAATAAATTGCATCATAAAATGATACTTTAAAAAATTATATACCAACAAGTAGGATAATTTAGGCTAAATGGATAAATTTCTAGAAACATACAAGGAGCTTACATTGATGAAAAAATAAATTGAAGAACTCAACAGAAAAATCACAGGTAATGAGATTAAATTAGTCACCAAAACCCTCACAATCAGAGGAGTGGATGTGGCTTAACTGATAGAGCATTGGCCTACAATATGGGATGTCCAGGGTTTAAACCCAGGGCTTCCTGACCCAAGTGGTGATCTGGCCCATGCACTATGCTGATGAGTGCAAGGAGTTTCGTGCCACACAAGGGTGTCCCCTGCATAGGGTAGACCCTTGCACAAGGAGTATGCCCTGCAAGGAGAGCCACTCCACATGAAAAAAGCACAGCCTGCCCAGGAATGACATCACACACATGGAGAGCTGATGCAGCAAGACGATGCAACAAAAAGAGACAGAGATGCTTGGTGCCACTGAGAAGAATGTAAGTGGACACAGAAGAACACAACAAATGGACACAGGGAGCAAACAATTGGGGGGAGTGGAGAGAAAAAATAAAAAATAAATCTTAACAAAACAAAACAAAACCAGAAAACTTCTCAATCAGTAAAAGCCCAGCACCTTCACAATTAAGTTCTACCAATCAGGCTGGAAAGAACAAATACAAATCCTACTTAAACTATTCCCAAAAACTGAAGCGGAAAGAAAATTACCTGACTATTTCTTTGATGCAAATATCACACTAATACCAAAGCCACATAAAGATGCCACAAAGAAAGAAAACTACAAGCCAATTTCTCTAATGAACTTAGAAGTTCTTAACAAAATATTTCCTTATCGTATTCAACAAGAGGTGAAATGAATTATACACTGCCACAAGAGGGTGTTATTTCAGGTAGGCAAGGATGGTTCAACCTAAAAAAAATCAAAATAATGTAATACACCAAATTAACAGCTCAAACAAAAATCTCATTATCATCGCTATTGACTCAGAAAAAGCATTTGACAAGGCACAGCATACATTCCTGATAAAAATGCTTTAAAGAGAGGAACAGAAGTATCCTCAATATGATAATGGATATACACAAAAACCGCACAACTAACATCACACCCAATATAAAATGCTAAAGTCTTCTTTGTAAGGCATGGAACCAGAGAAATATATGAACTGATACCACTCTTATTTAATATTTTTTAGAAATACTAGTTTGGGCACTTAGGCAAGACAAAGAAATAAAAGGTATCCAAATTAGAGAGAAAGAAATAACACTTTACTTGCAGATGACAGGATCCTATATGTAGAAAGCCTCAAGAAGTCTAAAGCAAAGATTCTAGAGCTGATAAATGAGTTCAGGAAAGTGGTAGGATATAAGATCAATGTGCAAAAATCAATAGCATTTCTGTACACTAATAATGATAATCTGAGTCAGTATTAAAGAAAAAAATTCCATTTACGAAAGCAACTAAAAGAATCAAATATCTAGGAATAAATCTTAAAATGGATTTACAGGAATTATACACAGAAAAGAACAAAATATTGCTAATAGAAATCCAATTTTTACTTAAAAAAATTTTTTTGCACTTTGTGAGGAAGTTTTGGATTACATAAGGATTACAAATGTGGCAGGGGATGATTACTGGTTCTGGGTATCAGTGACAGGGGGATGTATAGGAATGGATGCACCTGGGACAATTCTCTTTGGAATATGAATGTGTTCATGTGGTCATGGGATATGGTCTTGGTGGGAATATTGAATTCCCTTTCTGGGGAGTCTTGTTACATTCTCTTATAGCATGGCAAAATCTCTAGTGTATATGGATTGTGCCTAGCCAAAGAGGACAGACCAAAAAGCAAAGGCTTTGATATTGATAATTGTACTTTAAAACCTTGTTCTATTGAAATGGAAACTTAGCCTAGTTGTATATATTGCCTAAGTTACCTCCTGAAAGACTCATTGTTGCTCAAATGTGACCTCTCTCTAAGCCAAACTTAGCATATAATTTAACTACCTTTCCCCTGGCATGGGGCATACTTCCCATGGATGAGTCTGCCAGGCAATGAAAGATTATTAACTAGCACCAACTAGTGATACATTTGGAAAAAGCTCTAGACAAAAGGGGGAAATATTAAATCCAAATGAGGTTTTATGGTTGAGAGATTTCAAAGTAAGTCAGGACATTAGCCTAGAGGGTCCATTCATACATGTCTCAGGATGACCACACTGAGTGCTTCAGTAAACATTATCTCAATCATGGAAGCTCACTAGTGGTTGAGAGAAATTTAACACTATAGGCAGGACAGACAACTCACGGAATTTTGTACCCCTTCTGTAGGCATTACCTTGGAAAATATGATAACCTATCTGTATTAGTCAGCCAAAGGAGTACCGATGCAAATTACCAGATTTTTTTTTGGTTTTTATAAAGGGTATTTATTTTGGGTAGAAGCTTACAGTTACCAGGCCATAAAGCATAAGTTACTTCCCTCACCAAAGTCTTTTGCTGTGTCTTGGAGCAAGATGACTGCCAACATCTGCCAAGATTCAGGCTTCCTGGGTTCCTCTCTTCCCAAGGTTCATTTCTTTCCTGTCCCAGCTATTCTGTTTTCTCCACAAGGTCAGCAGTAGACTCTTAGGCAAATAGCCTATTTATCTTCCTGGAGCCTTCTCTCTTTTCTCAGGACCAAATTCCTCTGCATGCTTGCTTCCCGGGACTCCAGCTCAAAACACCATCATCAAAACTCCAGCACCAAAATTCCAATACTGTCCTTTGCCATGTCTTTTATCTGTGAGTTCCATCCACCAAGGAACAGAGACTCAACACCCTACAGACATGGCCCAATTAAAGCCCAATCTAATCATTCCCAGGTACAGACAAGTTTACAAACATAATCCAATATTATTTTTGGAATTCATGAGCCATATCAAACTGCTACACTATCCCACCTATTTACTGACTTATACTCATTTAAAATATTCCTTTAGATGGTTCTTCTGTCACTTTATTTGGACCTATAATATGCACTAAACCTGTTAAATATATGTCCTAGAGACATAAATTTTGGGCTGTTCCTATACTGATTATCTCTGAAGTCAGCAGAGTTCTGTCCAACAGCTACATTTTGGATATTCAGACTCACCCAGGGCAAGTAACAAAAGGATAATGATGGACAACACCCTTCCCATCAAACAAAGTATCTTCAACTGCAAACAATGTAGTTTCATCCATCTACCCATGGAATCTAAGCTGCCTCTCAATCAGAAACAGAATGGGCACCACCATCCCACAATCCTCAAATTGAGGAATTAACAAACATGAGATGGGAGTGCAGCAATGGTATTAAGTGACTTACTATTATTCTAGTAATCAAAGACCTTGTAACACTGAATAAAGATGATGGTAACCAGAGATTCTGAGGGGAAGGAAATGGAAGAATAGTAGTAACATGGGACATTTTTGGGATATTGAAATTATTCTTCTTGATATTGTAATAACTGATACAAACCATTATACATTTTGTTAAAACCTTTAAAATTGTATGGTGCAAATTGTAAATGATAATGTAAGCTATATATCATGTTTGGTAGCAAAGCTTCTATATTTGTTCATCAGCTATAACAATTATACCCCACTAATGGAAGATGTTGTTAATGGAGGAAAGTGTGGGTTGGGGATGAAGTGGGGTATATGGGAATCCCCTATATTTTTTATAGAACATTTATTAAATCTAAGGCTTCTTTTAAAATAAAGAAAAGAGGAGGGAAGCCAAGATGGCAGCAGCGTAAGGAGCTCCTGGAGTGAGCTCATAATACAGGGCAGTTGGTGGTCACCCAGAGCTACCTAAAGTACTTGTTTGGAGAACCCAAGAGACCAGAGGAGTATCCTGCAATATCTTTGAGAGTGTGGAAGGAAGAGATGCCCAGCTGCAGAAAGGATTCATGAGTAGAGCCCTCCATGCCACTCTGGTTAGTGCCCATGGCACAAGTCATCTTGGGAGCTTTTCCATGGTTGGATTTGGAAGCTCCATTTCCCAAAAAAATGGGGAAGGAAGACACAGTGTGGTACCAATTCCAGCTACTGATTAGTGAATTCTGTGAGCTAAAGTATAATCATAGGAACAACTAAATTTTGAGCCTGTCCAGGTCAGAGGGAAGCTAGTGGCCACCATTTTGACTCTGCACTTGGCATGAGGGGAAGTAGGGCAGACTGAAAATCACAGTGCTTGAAAGGACTGGTTTTTTTCCACACAGGTTGGATTGCAAGTCTAACCCAAACTCCAGTCCCAACCCAAGCAGGTAGGAAGCTGGGGGTATGTGCCCCATCTCTCTGGGAAGCTGCAAGCAAGTCCACAGAGGCCAGTGACCATTCTAATCTAGCAATGCATGCTGCCTCAGGATTTATTCCATGGCTGGAGTTAGAAGCTCCATTTCTCATAAACAGTGAAGGAAGAGACAAGTGTTCATTGACCTCAGCTACTGATTAGTAGACTGGGCTAGCTAAAGTATAATCTTAGAGACAGCAAGGGCTTGAGCCTGTCCAAGAAGGAAAGAGTCAGGTAGCCACCATTTTGATTCCAATCCCAGCATGAAAATCCAGTGAAGTTAGAAAATGGTTTCTTTCCACCAAGATCTGACTGCAGCCCTAGTGTAGGCTCCATTCTCACCTCAAGCAGAGAGGTAGCAGGCAGGACATGCACCAGGCTCTCCAGGCAACTGCAAGTGCTCTCCACTGGCACAGGCTTAATAGTCAGACACCTGAGGCTGCTTCCTTGCACCCCTAAGAAAATAGGAGAGGAGCTGTGTATCCTTGGCCTCTATAGGCAATGACAAGAGTTTGTAGCCCCCACAAACATGTTTGTTGAGTGCCTTTGAGCCCATCTCCACCTCTGTCCCCCCATAGGATAGGAGAGGCCTGGTATTCCCTCAGCCTCTCAGGGCAATGGCAGGGACATTCAGCCGAGAGGGACGGAACTATATGATCATTGGCAGTTCTATTTCCATCCCCAAAAAGGCAGAAGGGACAACACTCCATCAGTCTTTCAAGGTTAACTGCAGGTGTATTTGGCCCACAGAGATTAGATTGTTGGGCACTCAAGAGGGTCCATCCCCAGCCCTGGCAAGGAGAGGCTCTATTGTTATGTAAATTTACCTAGGTAGCTGTGATCATTTTGGACCCACACAGCATAGATTGCTGCCCATAACTATAGCTCCATCCCTGTCCAAGATAGGGAAGGAAGAGGTGTGAAACTTCATTAGTGTCTCTGGGTGAATACAAACAGTTTTGTTGTGCCCAACTTGGATTATTAAGTAAAACTGCAGCTCTGTCCTCTCCCTTGATAGATGAGAAAGGTGGGAGAAGTTTCCTCAATTTCTGCAGTAATGTGGGCAGCTTCAGCTTCCATAGCTTGCAGCGCCAAGTACATTCTTGGCTCCTACAATACAATCAGTAAGGGAGAAAAGAAAATAAATCCCTAAACTAAAGGGTGAAACAGCATGCAGAATAAATAAATCTAGCAAGCCAGATGTGGAAACATCAACAAAAAATTACAATCCATACCAAGAAACAGGAGGACATGACCCAGTTAAAAGAACAAAATTAACCTGTAGGTGGCATAAAGAGGTTGAGACAACTAATCTTAGATGTCCAAACAAATCTCCTTAACAAAGTCAGTGAGATGGCTAAAGAGACTAAGGATATTAAGAAGACATTGGATGAGCACAAAGAAGAATTTTAAAGCATACAGAGAGAAATAGCAAAGCTTATGGGAATGAAAGGTGCAATAAATGAAATTAAAAATACACTGGAGGCATATAATATCAGATATGAAGAAGCAGAAGAAAGGATTGGTGAGCTCAAAGACATGGCCTCTGAAAGCGAACATTCAAAAGAAGAGATGAAGAAAAGAATTGGAAAAAATGAACAAGGTCTCAGGGAACTAAATGACAGCAAGCGACATGCAAACATATGTGTCATAGGTGTCCAAGAAGGAAAAGAGAAGGGAAAAGGGGCAGAAGAAGTATTTGAAGAAATAATGGTGGAAAATTTCCCAACCCTATTGAAGGACATAGATATCTGTGTCCAAGAAGAACAACATACTCCCATCTGAATAAATCCAAATAAACCATCTATGAGACACATATTAATCAAAATGTCAAATGTCAAAGACAAAGAGAATTCTGAGAGCAGCAAGAGAAAAGCAATGCATAACATATAAGGGATACCCAATAAGATTAAGTGCCGATTTCTCATCAGAATCCATGGAGGAGAGAAGGCAGTGGTATGATATATTTAAGACATTGCAGGAGAGAAACAGCCAGCCAAGAATTTTAAACCCAGCAAGGTTATCTTTTAAAAATGAGGATATTCGCAGATAAACAAAAACTGTGAGAGTTTATAACAAAAAGGCCAGTTTTCCAGTAAATAAAAAAGGGAATGTTATAGCCTGAAAAGATACAAACAGGAGAGAGCGGTCTGGAAGACAGTTTAGAAATAATAACTGTATCAGTAACAGTAATTAAAAGTGTCAAGAATAAAATGGCAGATAAAATGCAAAGATCAAAATGAATGAAATAAAGAACTGCCTTTACAATAATAACATTGAATGTTAATGGATTAAACTCCCCAATCAAAAGATACAGACTGGCAGAATGGATAAGAAAATATAAGCCATCCATATGTTGTCTGCAAGATATTTACCTTAGACTCAAGAATACCAACAGATTGAAAGTGAAAGGTTGGAAAAGGTTTTCCATGCATGCAGTAGGAAAAAAAAAAAAAGATGGGATAGCTATACTTATATTAGACAATATAGACTTTAAAAGCAAAACTTCTTTATTAGAGACATAAAAGGACATTACATATTAATAAAAGTGATCATTCACCAGGAGAAAAGTGACAATCATAAGTATATATGCACCTAGCCAGGTTGCCACAAGATACATAAGGCAAACACGGGCAAAACTGATGGGAGAAACAGGCATCTCTACAATAATAGCTGGAGACTTCAATACACCACTCTCAGCATTGGATAGAACATCTGGGCAGAGGATCAATAAAGAAACACAGAGCTTGAATAATATGATAAATGGACTAAACCTAATAGACATATACAGAACTTTGTACCCTAAAACAGCAGTATATACATTCAAGTACTCATGGATCTTTCTCCAGGATGGATCATATTTTGAGTCACAAAGCAGATCTCAATAAATTCAACAAAATCAAAATTGTACAAGGCACTTTCTCTGATCACATGGAATGAAGTTGGAAATCAAGAAGAAGCAAAAAAAAAAAAGTAAAATCCACACATATATGGCAATTAAACAACACATTCTTAATTAATCAGTGGGTCAAAGAAGAAATTTCAAGATAAATCAATAAATATCTCAAGGCAAATGACAATACAAATACAAAATATCAGACCCTATGGGATTCCATGAAGGCAGTTTTAAGAGGAAAATGTATAGCCCTCAATGCTTACATTAAAAAAGAAGAAAGAGCTAAAGCAATGGCTTAACTACACAGCTGGAGGACCTAGAAAAAGAACAGCAAACATCCCAAAGCAAGTATAAGGAAGGAAAGAACAAAAATCAGAGCAGAAATAAATGAAATTGACAACAAAAAACAATAGAGCAAATTAACAAAACCAAAAACTAGTTCTTCACGATTAATAAAATCAACAAACTTTTAGCTAGATGGACTAAGAAAAAAAGAGAGAAGATGCAAATAAATGAAATAAAAAATGAAAAGAGGAACATTACTACTGAACCTACAAAAATAAGAGAGATCATAAGAGGATACTATGAATAATTTTATGCCAAAAACTAGGCATGTAGATGAAATGGAAAAATTCCTAGGAATGTACAAACGAGCTACACTGACCCTAGAAGAAATAGAAGACCTATAAAAACCAATCACAAGTAAAGAGATTGAAACAGTCATCAAACAGCTCCCCAAAATGAAAAGCCCAGAGAACCACATCATTTCACAGGTGAGTTCTTCCAGACATTCAAAGAAGATTTAATACCAATCTTACTCAATCTCTTCCAAAAAATTCAACAGGAAGGAACACTACCAAACTCATTCTATGAAACAAATATCACCCTAATACCAAAGCCAGATAAAGGTATTACAAAAAAAGAAAATTACAGTTTTATTTCTCTAAGAAATACAGATGCAAAAATCCTCAATAAAATACTGGCTAATTGAGTCCAACAACATACTAAAAGAATTATTCATCATGATCAAGTGGGTTTTATACCAAGCAAGGCTGCTTCAACACAAGAAAATCAATTGGCATACTACACCACATTAACAAAGCAAAGAAGAAAAATCAAACAATCATATCAATTGACACAGAAAATGCATTTGACAAAATACAGCATCCTTTCTTGATTAAAATACTACAAAAAATAGGAATTGAAGGAAACTTTCTCAACATGATAAAGGCCATATATGAAATACCCACAGCTAATATTGTACTCAATGGTAAAAGACTGAAACCTTTCCCATTGTGATCAGGGACAAGACAAGAATGCTCATTGTGACCACTGTTGTTCAGTATAGTGCTAGAGGTTCTAGCTAGAGCAACCAGGAAAGAAAAAGTAATAAAAGGAACCCAAATTAGACAGGAAGAATTAAAGATTTCACTATTCACAGTTGATAAGATTGTATATAAAGAAAGTCCTGAAAAATCTACAACAAAGCTGCTAGAGCTAATGATTTCAGTAGAGTGTCAGGATACAAGATGAATACACAAAAATCAGTGGTGGTTTTATACACTAGTAATGCACAATTTGAGGAAGAAGTCAGGAAAAAAATTCCATTTACAATAGCAACTAAAATAATCAAATATTTAGTAATAAACTTAACCAAGGATGCAAAGTGTTTGTATTCAGAAAACTCTAATGCATTGCTAAAAGATATTTTTAAAAAGACCTAAATAATTGGAAGAACATTCCATGTTCATGAATTGGAAGATTAAATGTCATTAAGATGTCAACTCTACCCAAATTGATATACAGATTCAATGCAAGCCCAATAAAAATTCCATCAGCATTTTTTAAGCAAGTGAAAAACACAATTACTGATTTTATCTGGAAGAGTAAGAGGCCCCAAATAGCGAGAAATATCTTAAAGAGGAAAAGTGAGGTTGAAAGACTCTCACTTCCAGACATAAATAATATTACCTAGCTACAGTGGTAAAAGCAGCATGGTATTGGCATAAAGACAGACACATAGACCAATGCAACAAAATTATAGGTTCAGAAACATCCTTATGTCTGTGGCCAAGTGATTTTTGACAAGCCTGTCAAACCCACCCAAATGGGACAGAACAGTTTATTCAACAAATGGTTTTCGGAGAACTGGACATCCATAGCCAAAAGAAAGAAAGAAGACCTCTATCTTAAACCTTATACAAAAATTAACTCAAAATGGATCAAAGACCTAAACATAAAAGGAAGTATAATAAAGCTTCCAGAAGAAAATGTAGGGAAACATCTTCAAGACCTGGTGGTAGGTGGTAGATTCTTAAACCTTACACCAAAAGAACAAACAATGGAAGAAAACACGGATAAATGGCACCTTCTCAAACTTAAACACTTCTGTGATTCAAAGGAGTTCACCAAGAAGGTAAAATGGCAGCCCACTCAATGGGAGAAAATATTTGGAAACCACTTATCTGATAAAGGTTTGATTTCAATTCTATATAGAAATCCTACAACTCAACAATAAAAGAGCAAACAATCCAATTAAAATATGGACAAAAGATTTAAATAGACATTTCTCCAAAGAGGAAATACAAATGACCAAGAAGCACATGAAAAAAATGTTCCATATCACTAGCTATTAGGGAAATGCAAATTAAAGCAACAATTAGATATCATCTAACACCACATAGAATGGCCATAATTTAAAAAAAAATAAAAACAGAAAACAATAAGTGCTGGAGAGGATGTGGAGAAATTAGGACCTTTCTTTACTCTTGGTGGGAGTGTAAAATGGTGCAGTCTCTGTGCAAGACAGTTTGGCGGTTCCTCAGGAAGCTGAATATGGAACTGCCATATGATCCAACAATTCCTCTACTAGGAATGTATCCAAAAGAACTGAAAAGTAAGACACGAACAGACATCTGAACACCAATGTTAGTAGAGGCACTATTCACAATTGCCAAAAGATGGAACCAACCCAAGTGTCCATCCACCAATGAATGGATAAACAAAATGTGGTGTATACATACAATGCAGTACTGTGCTGCAATAAGAAGAAATGAAATTGGGACACATGTGATAACAAGGATGAATCTTGAAGACGTTATACTTACCAAAGTAAGCCAGACACAAAAGGACAAATATTGCATGATCTCATTAATATGAACTAAATGTAAAGAATAAGCACATTGAATGAAAACCTAGAGTATAGGTTATTAGGAGATAAAAGGAGGGTTGAGAAGAACTACTGATGCTTAATGTATGTAGAAGTTTTGATTAACTTGGCTGTAAAGATGTGGAAATGAATAGAGTTGATGGTAACCATTATAGTCAGTAGCAGCTGGTTTATAAATGGATTGTGGCTGAAAAAGGTAGTCTGGGGAAGCAAATGTCAATAGAAAGAAAGATAAAGAATAATATAGGGACTGAATAACATAGTGAATCCAGAGGTGGATGAGGATTGTGGTTAAGGGTACCAATGCAAGAGAGTCCTTCTGTGAGCTAGAGCAGATGTAGATCACTATTGCAGGGTGATGGGAACATGGAGAAGCATGGTAAATCTCTAATTAGTGTGACCTATAGACTGTGGTTAACATCAGTATTATAATATTCTTGCACCAATGCCAAAGCTGTACTTTGTTGATAATGGAGGTGTAAGGAAAAAGTGTGCCAAATGTACACTATAAATCATGGTTGTTGATAATGGTCTGATGATGTTGTCTCATAATCTGTAACAAATATTCCAACATGGTGTGGTATGTTAGTGAAGGGTGTTGCATGGGAAATCTACACATCTGTATGATTAGTTTGCAAGTTCATAATCTCTGCAACAAAAATATATATATTATTTAAAATAATGTGGGTTGGGGAAAAATACACCAAATGTAAGATAAGGACTATAGTTGGTAGTAATGTTTTGATGATGCTTTTGCATAATTTGTAAAAAAATGTTTCACAACAATGCAAAGTGTTGATGGAAGGATAATGTATGAGACCCCTGTATGATGTTATGTATTTTTATATTGTAAGTTTACAATCTTTACTAAACACTTATTGTTTATGCATGTTCATGTATGAATGATGTACTTCAATAAAAAATGTGAAAAAAAAGAAAGAAAATGCCAGTAATAAACCTAAAAAGAAAGAAAAAGTAACAATTGGGAAAATTATTGTTGCACAAATTGCTGTATAGTGTGTCACTGGAACACAGGCTCAGGCACAATACAGACTTTCTGAAAATGATTGTCTTATTTACTTACAGAGTACAGAGGCTCTAAAGGAGCAGGGGAAGAGATCCTATTATGGCATTTCCCCAAAGGAGGCTAATTGATTGAGTCAAAGTCAGCAAATCCTAAGACCCTGCTTTGAGTGAGAGATGAGGGGTAATTTGAATGCCTGAGTGATTTGTTTTTTAAACAATGATCAACAAGCTTTCAACATGCAGCACATGTGCCCTGAACACACAGCTGGAGCTGGTTAAGAGTTAATGTCTCCTGACTGGTTGTGGACCTTTGAAAAATGGGAACAGGAAATGCCTGTACACATATAGGCAGATATGGCAACATGTCAAACACATGCACTTGCCAAGCAAGAGGTCAAATGGATGGAATTAGGTGAGGGCAAGTTGGAGGCCACTGAGTGTGTTCATATTGTTCCCAGTAAACTTTGAAACCAAAAGTTGCTTCTTGAAAAAGATGAATAAATTTGACAACTCAATAGATAGACTAATAAAGAAAAGAGAAAAGATACAAATAATTAATTAAAATAAAAAATGAAAGTGGGGATATAACTATTGCTTATTCAGAAATTAGAAGGATTAAAAAAGAGTACTATGAACAATTGTTTGCCAACAAATCAAATATTCTAGTTGAAATGGATAAATTTCTAGAAACATAATTATCTACACTGATTCAAGAAGGTATATAAGATCTCAAAATACAAGTTAGAGATTGAGTGAGTAATCAAGAAACCTCTCAAAAAGGATTCCATTACAAGATGGCTTTCTTTATTCCAACAAACTCACATAGAAGATTTACCACAAATTGTTCCCAAACTAGACTAAAAATTGAAGAGGAGGTAATCTTCCTATCCAGTTCTATGAGGCCTTGATTCCAAAGCACGTTAAAAGAGCATACACAAGTAGTACAGTCCAATGCCTTTTTAAATATATATCCAAAAATCCTTAGCAAAATAGTCTCAAATCAAATTCAACAGCATATTAAAAGAACTTTAAACATGATAATTGAGTGATATTTATCCAAGTGTGAATGACTGATTCAACAGAAGAAAGTCAACATAATAAATCATATTAATAGAATGAACTGAAAAAAAGCACATGATCATCTTGATTGAAACAGAAAAAGCATTTGGCAAAATTTAATTCATTCCCTGATAAAAACATTCAGAAATCAGGGAGGAGAAGGGATATTCCTCAGCATTATGAAAGCCATTTATTTGTGCGCATTTTTCTTTTCATGTCCCTGCTTTGAATTCTTCTGTCTATATATTTTTGTAATATTTATGTAACCTAAACCTTTTTTAAAAATAAAAATAAAGTAACTTTAAAAAATAAAAGTAAAGTATTTATAACAAGAAAATGGAAGCTTTTTGTAATTCAAAAATATATACGTTCTATATGCTGTATAATGCTGTGTCTAATCCTAGATGTATGCTTTTCCCAGAGAAAACAAATAAATATTTTATATTAAATATAAAAAATTAATGAAGAGCATCAGAAATGGACACTATCTGGACAAATATGAAAGACTATTTTTTTCTCTTAACTTTACATCAATTTTTAAAGCAAAAATTCTTGCATTATCTTGTGAGATTTTCAATTTATGATTATGTAGCATATAATAAAACTATAACCTAAGAAACCTTTTATTTAAATGAAAACATAACATAAATTGAATGATGAAAGACTGAAAGCATTCCACTTAAATTACAAATAAGACAAAAATGTCTGCATCCACAAAGACTATTCTAATGGAAGTTTCACCCAGAACAATTAGGCATATAAGAGAAATAAAAAAGAATACAATTGAAAATAAAGACATAAAATTATCTCTACTTACAGATTATATTATCCTTTTACAGAACATCCCAAAAAGTCCTCAAGGAAACTATTAGTGGTCTGTAACCAATTTAACTAAGTTGCCAGTTACAAACTAAATACACAATTAAAAATTTAATACATGATCAAAACAGATCCATCAACGAAGAAGATATATTGGTAGCAAAAGACTATATTGTCAAATATATGATCAGTTAAGTAAAATCAATAAGAAAAGCAATCCTCATAAGAAGATGGAATGCTAATTAAACAAACTTAATCACCCAAAATTCTGCCTTTGTGGAAATTAAGACCCAAGTTCAAAAAATTTCAGATTGTCCTAGAGTTGTGTAAGTTTGGGGAGTATTAGTTAACTTGTTTCAAAGATGACTTATCTTAAGTATGTCTTGGTGAATTCAACATGAACAGATAAGTTTAGCATTGTACCTAAAAGGTTGGGTTGTCTGCAGACCATTGCCAATTCATTTACCATATTAAAAGGAGTTCAATATTATTTGTCAATATGGAATTGCAAATTAAATCTACAATGAAATTCATGCCAGGGTGGAAAATGGCTAATACCAATTGCCAGTGAATAAGTGAAGCAACAGAAACACTCATCCATTGCCTTGCTTTGTTGGCTGGAAGGGTTTAGAAGCAATGACACCACAATGGAAATGAGCACATCTATCTCATAGTTCTTGATTTCCAATACCATTCTCCAGGAAAAGGAACTAAACCCTTGGAAAAATCGCTGATACTAGGACTTTCTCAGGGAATATACAAGTTAACCTTGGAGCATCTTATAGTGCCAGAAATTAAGCAAATAAATGAAATAAAAAACCAAGCACAAATAATGTGTATATGACAAAAAGCTACAATAGAAAAAAATAAATAGTTCCCAGTAGCAAAAACTGAAATAATATGTTGAACCTATTTATAATTTGTAGGACTTTAAGTTAAAGCTTAAAGTAAATATCCATGAATCCATACCGATATAAGTAATTGAATACATAAAAAGGATATGAAACAAATGTTCCCTGAAGAAAATTCTAGATAATTTATAAGATACTCTGCCCCCAATTTTAAATCATTAGGCAACCTCAGCTAAACACATGTTATAGGATATTGTACAAGATAGCTGACTTTTATTTTTGAATAATTAATATTATGAATGATGAAAAAGCAAGATAATTCTTCTAGATAAAAGGATATAAGCAGTCATCGTATCTGAAAGTAAATACTGACCTTGAACTGAATCACTGATGAAAATAAATACATATGAATTACAAAAAAAAAAAAAAAAAGAACTGTGTACCATGTGGTATTGAAATGGTGGTAAAGGTTTGAGTATGGTAATAGTATTATGATCATGTAGGGAATGTCATTGTTTTTTTGAGATATATGCTAGAGTATAATGGACATAATAGAGTATAATAGATCAGCAATTAATGGTAGATAAGATGTATTATATATGAACACATACACACATAGAGAAAGGGAAATTAACTTCCTTAATTCTTGATTAGAGTCCTTTTTTGAGTCCTTTGTGGACCCCAGAAAATCCTGTTCTTAAAGTGAACCCATTCCTGTTCCTGAAATCCACTGTAGATCAAATTTTCAATAGGTTCAGTAAAGGGAACTTCTGTTTCATCAGATCACTTCATGAAAGGGACTTTTCTTAGACAGGGGAATCTGGGTGGGTGTTAATCCTCTCATTGGAGTTTTTTTATAAAAGGTGGAATAGAAACAGGCAGGCACAGGGGGAAAATGGTAGAGATAGAAAGAAACTAGGAGAGATGAGGAGACACTGCCATTATGTCCTGCCATCCCCTAATTGCCTGCAGGCAATCTTAGGGAAAAAGTGAGTCTGGGGGAGAAGGCAGAGACCTGTAGAACCACCACTGTGCTTTGCCATGTGCCGGGTATCCAGGATTGCCATCGGCAGCCTACCCTCAGTGAGACAGCATCTCTGATGCTGCCTTGAGTTGGACATTTTCACAGCCTCAGAACTGTAAGCTTTTAACCTAATAAATTTCCATTGTAAAAGCCAACACATTAATGGTATATTGCTCCCAGCAGCTTTAGCAAATGAAAACAGTTAGCAATATATATGAGCATTAAATATACACAACTTTAACTGTTTTGTAGGTTTACCATTTTACAAAAAAAAAAAATTAGTGAAATCTGTCAGTCATCCACATCTCTCTTGAGTCTCTACCCCATTTCCCTGTGTACTGCACCCCTTATTTTCCATGAAAGAGTTTTCCTATAATGCTGCATTTACATTTTCACGCTCTATGTAGAATTGCTTAGTTGTTAAGAACATATATTCTCTGCTGGATATCTTGAGTTGATTCCTTTGCCCCACTTTACTATTTCTGTGCAAACCTAAAACAACTTCTACCCTCAGTTTCTTTTAGAAGTGGAGTTATTGGGTAAAAAATTTATGTTAACGAAAGTAAAATTCTCATTATGTATGTGAAATATCAAATGCAAACAACTGAAGAGTTACTTGTGAAAAACAAGTTTGTTGAGGTTTAATTTAAGATACAATAAAAAGAACAAAGATTCAAGATGAATTAAGAGCTGTGAATGTATCAATAATATTCATTCAATTGCAAATAAAATATCTTTAAAAACAATTTAAAGAGTAAGGAAATCTACTGGATTAGAAAACCAGAAGAGCTATTTTATTCCAGTGAGACTAGAGGATTTTCTCAGTGATTCCCTCAGCAATACCCACCATTTGGTGTTTACTTCATCCCACCCTGGTTTCACCCTTGACAGCAAAGTATGTGAAGGTGGACACCATATTTCACAATGAAACACAATGCACTCAACAGAATTACTACCCAATTTGTGGATTTTTTTTCAAAATAAAGGAAACACATTTATCAGAAACTTATAGAAAATCACCATTTCTGTCTTATTGGCCACAAACAAAGAGCATATTTATCAAATCAGTAGCACCTGGTAATACAAAGCCTAAGAATATGGATGCAGAAAATAATGAACAAAACCATGGTGATTAGAAAAGGAAAATGAAATAAATGGATGCAAGACTTTACAACTAACAATGTTCACAAATTAGATGGAGGAATGAAGAGGTATATCCATCTAATTCAGAGCTTCCCAAATCCCAAATTTTGTGGTCTCTGAAGTCCTTTATACACTTAAAAATTCGTTAGGATCAAAAAGAAGATCCATGCGCAGGGATTTGGTCTATCAGCAGTTCCTATGTTAGAAATAATTTGGAAATTAAAAATATTGATTTATTAGTAAATTTTTAAAAGTATTACATTCTAAATTTTATAAATAATAAAATGTTATATAATTTACTGAAAAATGCATGGAAATTAATTTTGTCTGCATTTGTCATTTTTCTTAATTACACTTTATATTAAAAAGGTACAAAAAAGCATAATGAAAGAACATTCAAATGGTTAAATGGAAGTTTTAGGAAAGAACATGAAAAGAATCCTTTCTTTTTAGATTAATAGTCATGATATTCTTACCATACATTTAAGATTGCTACTGAATAATATTTTATTTTCAATAATTTGTATATTGATTCTTGCAAGTACTTGAAGTTATTTAAAACACTTCAATATTAGAAAACAAGGAAATTATTGAGAAAAGAAGAACCACCATTATATACAAAATTTCAGTAACATTTCTATGTAAAGTCTATATATAAAGGAAAAGAAAATCATAAAGCTCAATGAAGTGTAGGCAAAGGACATGGGCAGGTAATTTTCAAGAAAAATTGAATTGTCAATAAATGTATAAAAATGTTTAAATTGACTATTAGCAAAGATATAATCACATTCAAATATTTTGCATCATGTACTTAGGTAATTTTTTCTAGAAAGATCAAGTTTTCAGCACTGTATTAAATCTATTGGTAATATGTGAAATATGACATCATGTACACACAAAGAATAAAATAGACCCTCATGTTATTATCTAAAATTTCAATTGTATTTCATCTTCATTAAAATGTGCTTATATCTATGCATCCTCTCCTCTCATAGCATATTCTCCATTTTAAAGTCTCTTCATCCATTGTATGAATTATTGCATTATGTCTCATTACTTCTGGACTCCTAATCTAATGGTTTATCATTTTCTGAAAGATACGATCATATTACTGTTCTCTCAGTAAGGCTTCAGTGTATGAATCTTCTAAGATAAATTCAGATTACTTGGGGTGGAATTAAAAATCTCATTAACCTGATCCACTTACATCTTTAATATCCTCATGCACCAACAGGTTTCAATCACAGGGCTATCACCTTTTAACGCACTCAACCCATCTTTCACCCGCCTCATTCCCCACCATCAGCATCAAACTCTTTTTCATTAACATTGACTTTGTCATACTATTATTCTTTTTTTGGCCCAAATATCAGAAATATTCCCCCTTATTTCATGCACATTTACTTCTAATGCTACTTTAACTAAATACCCCAAACTAGACTGACCACAATTTTCTAAACCCCAAGAATGGTATATATACCCAAAATAATTTAGAATTGCTTGTATGTAATCTATATTGCATTTTGTTCATATATGTTTGTTCAATACTTTTATTATAATTTAAACTACTTTGACCTTAACTCTGATAAGCTATTGTGAATGGAGTTATAAAATGCTAGGAGGAAAAGGCTATGTTTTATCCAAATCCCAGCTTTATTCATGGTTGAGCTACAAGAAGTTTGGTAATTAGTAAATATTTTGTTGTGTGAGTTTTACTCTGGAACACATGAAATATAATGTCTAACTCTATAGTAGGCAAAATCTGTGAAAGTACCAGTTTAGAGTCTATCACACTGTAGCTTTTCACTAAGTTAATTTGTCTTTCATTTTGCCCTTTTAACTGATCAATAAATATTTTTGCTTAGATATTTATACAGTATCTTCCCATTTCTTCTCCATCTTTATAACAATAATTTACATAGGAAATTGTGTTAGTGTATTCTTAAAAGCCAACAAGATGTAATTACATTGGGGAAAAAACAAATTTATTTGATATAATCAGGTATTATATTGCTATGTGTCTTAGAAAACTAGTAAAATTACAGGAAATTATTCAGTTCCATAGGGATTTCTGTAAAAGTAGCATCATTTTCAGAGTAGTACATCTTTGTTTAAAGCTATTCTATATCAGAGAGCTTTAAAGGCTAAATAACTTCAAGACAAAAGATGAACTTGTTCTTAATTTGAGTTTATATAAATGCATGAATCCATGTTCAATCATAATCTCCAGAACTAAAAAAAAAGAATGAGAATCAAATTAAATAACATAGTGAAAACCTAATAGACGGTGATCCTTAAGAAGGGATTAATATTTGAGAATACAGAATGCCCCTGAATTTTTAAGATTAAGGATTCCATGTAATTTCCAACAATGTTAAATTCATATATGATCTTTTATTATTTGTATTTGTTGAATTTGTTGAACATTGTAACTAATTATACTCTGCACAGTTTGTAACCTCAAAGAAAATCATTTTTCATACCTGTTACACTCTATTGTCTTGGATTTTGAAATATTTCAGTAGAAGTCTTCATCTGTTAACTTATTTATCCATTATACTTTATATAACTTACCCATCATATTTTACTGATATAATATGTACATACAAAATGGTCTTTTACATATTATCAAGATACCTTGAGTTAGAAAAAAGTTGATGTCATATTAAGGGCCTTTTGCCTCAGTGGCTGGTATTCAATTTAAACTGTTCTGAGATTTAGTCTTCATAATTCTTTTCACAGAATTTATCACTTCCTTATTTCTCAGACTATAAATAAAAGGGTTTAACAAAGGAATTACTACTGTATAAAAAACTGCAACAGGTATATCTTCATCTTCTTCTTTAACTGAACTTGGTTGACCATACCCATAAATAAGGGAACCATAGAATATTGAGACCGAAAGAAAGTGGGACACACAAGTTGATAAGGTTTTGCCTCTTCCCTCATTAGATTTCATATTGAAAACTGTAAAAAGTATGTAAAGATAAGAGATAAGGACTGTGATAATAGTAAAGATTTGAATTGAACCTGCCAAGATGGGTACCATCAGTTCATTGATATAGGGATCAACGCAAGAAAGTCTGTACAGTGGAAACACATCACAGTAAAAGTGATTGATTTTATGAGATGCACAGAATGTTAATCTAAAAAGTAATCCCACCTGAATCAGGGAATGCAGGTTTCCAGCTACATATGCCCCTATGGTCATCTGAATGCAGAGTTTCTTGGACATCCTGATGTGGTACTGCAGTGGGCTGCATATTGCCACATAACGGTCATAGGCCATTGCAGCCAAAAGAAAACAGTCTGCAGTTTCAGCAAGACAGAGAAAATAAAATTGTGCCATGCATTCATAGAGAGAAATCATTCTGTCTTCTGAAAAGAAGTTCTCTAACATCTTGGGGGTAATAGCACAGGAACAGCAGGAATCCATCAGGGCCAGGTTGCCCAGAAAGAAGTACATTGGTGTGTGAAGACGTTGTTCCATATAGATCAATGCCACCAGACCAAGATTCCCCAGCATCGTGGTCAGATAGATGACAAAAAATACTACAAAGAGAAGGTACCTCAGCTCTTGCTGATCTGTAAATCCTGTGAGGATAAATTCAGTTGTAATGGAGTAGTTATCTCTTCTCATCTTCATCTCAGTTGAGATAGGCAGTATGGATAAATAAGGTTCACTTTAGAATGTGTCTTATTTTCTCTTGAAATTTCTCTTCGTAACACAGTCAGTAAAGTTTCCTTAAATGTATTCTGTTGTTTTTGAAGCACAGGCAGGCATAATTTCTATGATAGATTATTTCCTGTAAAGTTCAGCTCTATGATCTCAAGCTATGTGATTAGAATTTGTATGAACATTTTGATCATTACAAAGAGTGCTTATAATAATAAAGGTTTACTGTATGAATTTATGTGAGGTTAGCATAGAAAACTAGTATAAGCAGGTTTCATTCAGCATTTCCAACCAATTTTATGTCAATATTTGAATTATCATTAAAATATTTATAAAGCAATTTTCCTGCATAAAAATTTTTCCCATGAGCAAATATTTTTTATAGAATGTCCCTCTGGAGTGAATGTTTGATAATGGTAGATGACACAATAATACTGACCTTAATGTATGTTTTGAAACTGTACCTTATATCAGAAAAGTAATTGAATTATTATTTCTCATCCTATACTCCATAGTTTCAACTTAGGGGAAAGCTAGAAAGATTAAGAATTTGAAATCTAATAATGAAAAATATATGAATGAATAGAAAGAAAGAAATATTCATGGATGCTATTATGATATGCAATAATAAATAGAATACTTCTCTTACCGAGATTTCACAGATAAGGTTTTTATTATAGCTTATTACTTGCCTTATGATATTATCACTTATAGAAATTCAAAATATAAGCCTTATTCTCTAAACCATTTGGGATTGAAAATGAATAGTTAGGAGATTGCTAATAGGTCAGTGTTAATTATTATGTTCCTTACAGGACAAAATATGTTTTCCATCATATCCTAAAGGGATTTACTTACAATGTCATCATTTTATTTCTGTGGGAATAATTGTTTACAAAAACATATATACCATAGGGCATTGAATAAAAATGATTTGTGAGGCACTGAGGTTAAAGGAAATGACCTTTACTAATTTTTGTTATTATGTTATTGCTGATCCTGAAATATCAGATCTAATTTTTAAAATCCTGCTCACCATTCTGTTTATTATATTGAAAATGTTATAGAAAAGTCTCAGGCTACTTTAACCACTTTCCTGTAGGAAGTTAGATTAATATGACTGATAAAAGTTAATTATGATATGGTAGAAAAAAGATTGACTATCGCCACTGACTTCTTAATTCTGTGAGTGAATCTGTTCCCCAAATCTAAGAGCTGTTTGAAATAATTGGTATGTTTATTATACCCATATGAATTACTGACATTGTTCTCTTTTTTTTCCTGTTCATTCAGATGTCTTTCTGTCTCTTTCTCTCTTTGTTGTTTCAGATCATAAATCACTCCTTAATATACTTTTATACTTATAATTTGGTACATCTCTAACCCATCACTCTGGTCCTCACATAACCATTACCATATAGGTTATAAGGGAAGAACTATTACATATTTTGTTCATTCCTATATTTTCAACACCTTGAAAATTGCTCATTAATACATTGCTCAATAAATACATGTTGAAGGGGGAAAAATGATACTCAAGGATTCTCAAGAATTCTTAAAGGTACCTCATTACTTTTGAACCAAATTCATTTTCCATATTTTGTATTTCAGATATTCCAGCATTTATCTGCCCCTTACCTTGCTTGCTTGCTTTCACATCAGTGCTCTTATCTATGTGTATCATTTCACTGATCTTATGTGGCACGTGCTTCAGCCTTTACATAGTGAAATTCCTCATATTTCTCTCACCTAATAAACATTTCTCCTGCTCCTTCCTCCCAATCCTCTCATCTTTTATCACATATCTGATCTTCTCCATGAGAACTTCCTGAGATATTTTAGATGATATTGATTTTAGTTTTCCCCACTTCTTTATCTACATCATACTTACTTGCTTACATAACACATTGTGACTTCATCAGTGTTTATTTGTATGTTTCTTCAAATGTATGTATACGCCTTTATGAAATATCATTAAACAGAGCTCATGTCATGCACCATTTGCATTCCTAAAACAAACTGATCAAGAACTGTCGCAGTTAGTGGATCAATTCAGTTCAAGAACAATAGGAATTTTAATAAAGAAGGCTTTGAACATGACAACAGGCATTGTGTGTTCATAGGGTGAGTATGTGGGACTGTGAAGTTATCATGGTTAAGAAATGTCTCCTGATAAGAAGTGGAGAATGATACTTACATTTCCAGAAAAAGTGCAATAAAGATGATATAAACAATATAAAGGCATGTAATCATATTGTTTGTGAATATAGAGAAGGAATATCAAAGTGACCAGGAAGAAAATGAAAAAAAAATTCAAAGGAGAAGTCATATTAAATGAATCCTTCAGACACAACGTATTTTACTAGGTAAGAGGCAATGGGAAGAGGAGTTTGCTGAGGGAAATACATGTGTAAGGAAAGAGAAACTCCTAATCAGGAAATGGACAGTGTCATAATTTCTACAGCGTCAAAATGAAAAATATCACACACTTGTTTGCTTAAATGCAAGAATTTAATGGCTTAGTAGTCTTTGAAATATTAGAAATCTGATATCAGGACCTTGAAAGGCTAACTTTCCCCTGAAAACAGCATTCCCTTGATGTCTTAACATAAACATTTAGATTCCTTGACTTTCATCATTGTGTTTGTCATATAGTAGCCTTTTTTTTTGGCTATTTTGGATGACTGGGTTCTACATCTTCTCACTTCTCTGAGTGTATCCAAATTTTATCTATTTATAAAGCCATTAATAATATTGATTAAGTCTTCCACTGCCTCCCAATTTAGTTTGGTCACAACTAAATAAGTTTACAAACAGAGTAGGACTATTCACAAGTGAGCTCACTCTTCAACTCAAAATACCTTCAAAAGTTTTTTCCACATTGAAAACTATGTGGACTAAGATTAAGAACAAGCCTTTTTTGAGGGTACATGATTCTTGATTCATTCCACCAAGGATAGTAAACTAGAGTGGCTAAACTTTCAAAGTCCATGATATAAGGGGATGCTTCAAAGATAAATGCAAGGGAATGTGGAAGTGAAGTCATCAACATGGCAATGCAAAAAATCCCCTGGAATAGTTTCCCCTCAGAAGCAATTAACAAAGTTTAAATCCCACTTGCATGGAACTATAGAGATGAAAGAGTTTGTAGAAAGACTTCACAAATGCTAAAAGGAAGGAAAAGAAATAAAATCATCAATAACTGGAGGTTTATATCCCACATTTGCCATTCTAGAGCCCTTCACCTCATTCAGTCCCGCACAGTTTATGAGTTAAACAGAGGCATCCATGGTCCCTCCTCTCATGGATGCAGACCATAGAGTCAGTCAGAGTAGTGAGTTAGACCCCACACATATCCAAGATAAGGGACATATATGTGAAGAGACCCATGATAGAAAAGAAGCATCTAAGGAATTATACATACAAACGGGGCCCCAAGGAAAAAAGAGACCACCAAACTTTCAAAAAGAGGTCCACATACTAAATCCAATGTCTCTTTGCTGGACCTCCTAAAACAAGCATCTCTGATTTGATCCCATCTGTCACCAAGGGGAGGAATAGCAAAATGGGGAAGGAATCAGAGGCAGAAAAGTCTCTCAGAGAGAGAGGTCAGAAAATGAACTTGTGTAAGACATGACATGTCCCAGAACTGAAAATGTTTAATGTAAAGGGGGCAGTGAGTGAGGGAGAAATTTAAACAAATCATAGGAACTGGGAAGAAAATTCTGCACAAGAAGACAAAGAACATATAAAGATTCCTGGAGAAGGAACAGAGGAAAGGGAGATTTCTCTTGGAGACAAGACAGTCAGGTGTAGAAGAACTGAGAAAATATGAAAAATATGAAGGGTTAAAAACAAGCTACCATGAAAGTCCAGAATAAGTTGAACCAAATGATAAATGAAGAGTTCTAACACAATGCCAACCAACAATAAAACCCTAGGCAAAAAGTGAGAAACTGCCTTCAGTGATACACCTCAAAATAATCAATGCACAATAGCAGCAAAAAAGTACAAGTCATACCAAGAAACTGGAGCATATGGGTCAGTCAATGGAAAAAAATAAACTATGGAGGGGACATGAATTTTTAAACAACTAATACAAGAAATTCAAACAAATTTCCCAAATTAATTCAAGGTGATTAAAGAAAATATGGATAGAAATAAACTGATAATGGGTGCAGAGCTAATTGTTATTAAAATTACAATATGTGGGAAAAAAGAAGAATTAGAAACATTAAAAAGAAATATAACAGTAATTATGGGGATCAAAAGCACAATAATGGAAAGTAAAAATAACTAAAATCATCCAATAGCAGATTGAACTGGCAGAAGAAAAAATAACAAATGAGATGAATGGAAAAACAAAACCATACAATCAGAGGAACAGGTTGCAGAAAAGATTAGAAGCAAATGAACAGTTTCTTAGAGACTTGAGTGGCCGCATGACACATACAAACATATGCATCATAGGAGTACCAAGAAGGAGATGAGGAGGGAAAGTATGATATTTTTTAGATAGTGAAAGAGAAAAACTTCAATCCAACATTTCTTCATCTGCAAAACTTTACTTCAAAATTTTGGGAGAATTTAAAACATTCAAAGATAAAAAGAAACTGAGTGTGTTCATCACACAAAATCCAGCTTTACAAGAATTACTAAAGTGTTGAAAGATAGGACAGAATAGAGTGGCTTGGATCCATCAGAAGAAATTAAGATCTTCAGAAAAAGTAAAGGCATATAATCCCCAAAGGACAAAAGAGTTGAAGCACTGCCTTTATTTTCTTTGTACTTAGAGATGCACTTTTATTTATTTATTTCTTCTTTTTTTAACTGTATTTTTTGAAGATACATAGATCACAAAAAATGTTACAATAAAAAATATAAGAGTTTCCCATATACCCCACACCCCACATCCCTCTCATCCCACATCAACTTCTTTCATCATTGTGGCACATTCATTGCATTTGGTGAATACATTTTGGAGCCCTGCTGTACCACATGAATTATAGTTTACATTTAGTTTACACTCTTCCCCAGTACATTCAGTGGGTTATGGCAGTATATATAATGTCCAGCATCTGTCCCTGCAATATCATTTAGGAAAACTCCAAATCCCAAAAATACCCCCACATCACATCTCTTCTTCCCTCTCCATGTCCTCAGCAGCTACCATGGCCACTTTCTCCACATCAATGCCACAATTTCTTTGATTACTAGTCAAAATGTTCTATAGCAGAATACCAGGAAGTCCTCTCTAATCCATATTTTATTCCTCTATCCTGTGTACCCTGGGATGGTGATGTCCACTCCACCCCTATATTAAGAGGGAACTTAGATCCCACGTGGTTGATGGATATGATTCTCCTCCTTGCGGGTGTAGGCACTTTTGGTTCCCTGGTGTGGTGGTTGACCATCTTCACCTCCCTGTTAGCTGACCTGGGTAATTCCAACAAATTGCAGAGTAGGAGTCACAACTCTGCTGAGGCTCAGGGTCCAGTTGGCACAATGCCAGTCCAGAGATTCAAGTCTTCTGAGAAAACACCAACCCCAGTGCCAACCACAGGTTCAGTAAAAGTGAGAGAAGAGACATGTGTAGAAAGGTCACCAAATATGTACAAAAGTCTATAGGTTAAAATGTAAACCATAATATAAACCAAATTTAACTAAAATTAGAAAATTGTGCAGTTTAAAGTATAAACCATAATGTAAACCAAAATGGAACCATGTTTGGTTGCTGTTTCAATATCTGTACATTAGCTACAGCAAATAAAACACGGACATGTAAAAAGGTCATTGCTGGGGAGAGGGAAAAGGGTTTAATGTTGGACATATGGTAGTCCCCTATATTGTATATGTGACTTTACATTGATCTAAAACATTTTTGAAGACAAAATAAAAAATTTTAAAAAGATGTAGACATTGAGGAACAAATGAAAAGAAATTGCCTTGCTACTGTACATACAGGGCAACACCTATGATAGTGATGGAAGGCAAAACATCAAAGTTTTATGATAATTTTCATTTTTTAATACCCCAATTTATTTTTTTTACTTTATTTTAGTTTTTCTAAATTAGTTTGTATTCTATTTCTAATCTTTAAACCTATCGTTACTATTTCATTTTCTTACTATTTAAATTTGGCAATATATTAGGCTTGTATTTTCACAGGAGTTACTATTACAAATGACAACTGAGGGAGTGCTGAGTTCCTATCCAGGGGAGCTCTGTCACATTCGCCAATGGAAGAGCAACAACCCCTCCCCCCAAATGCAAAGGCAAAGACCAGTGAAGATGGATGGTCCAATGATGAGCCCTTGATATTCATGACTGAGCCAGTGTGCCTAAAATTTCAAATTGGCCTAGAACTGTAGGGTACCTGAGAGTTACCTCCTGAGAACTTCCTTGTTGCTCAAGTGTGGTCACTCTCTAAGCCAAACTCAGCATGTAAATGCATTATCTGACCCCAGCATGGGACATGACTCTCGGGAGGAGTTTCCCTGGCACTGAGGGATTACTACTAATCACTAACTGGTGAAACAACTAGAAAAAGACCCTGAATAAAAGGGGGAAATGGCAAAGACAAATGAGTTTATATGGCTAAGAGTCTTCAAAAAAGAGGATGTCATCAGAGGGTTCATGCTTACTCACCCCTTGGCAGGATCCCAGAGACAGCCAAAGTAGATATAACCCCAGGTACTCATGCTCCTGAAGGCTACAGAGACACACAGTTTCTACAGTCATGACAGATGGCTCTGGAGTTGTGCCTCATCAGTGGGCCCTACTTGGGAATTTGTGTTACTGAGTGTGATGGAGTTGGACTAGGATGTGAAGTACTGCCTTTAGAAAAATAATACTGAATAGAACTAAAGTAAACTTCCCAATCAAAAGATTCAGATAGGTAAAATGGATTTTAAAAACATGATTTAATTATATGTTGTTTACAACACACTCATCCTAGATCTGAAGACACAAAGAAGTTGAAAGTGAAATGATAGGAAAAATATACCATGTAATTAATAACCAAAAAAGGGATGGGGTATCTATATTAATAATATCAATCAACATAGTCTGTAAGTCAAAAGTTGTTAAAGGGGAAAGGGAGAACAGTGTATAGTAATACAAGAGACAATCCACCAAGAAGAAATAACAGTCATAAATAACAATAAATAAACCATGTTGCCCCAAAATACATAAGACAAACACTGGCAAAACTGAGGGGAGAAATAGATACCTCTACAATAATAGTTGGCAAATTCAACAAACCACTCTAATAAATAGATAGAACATCTAGACAGAAGATGAATAAGAAATCAGAGAATTAAATAATATAATAGATGAACTAAGCCTAAGACACATATACAGAATATTTCACCCTAACCAGAGGATATGAATTCTTCTCAAACATATATAGATCATTACCCAGAATAGACCACATTTGTTCACAAACAAACCCCAATAAATTTAAAAAGATTGAAATTTTATTAACCTTCTTCCCTGACCACAATGGAATGAAACTGTAAATCAACAATATGTAGGCAACTTGAATATCCATGAATGTATGGAACATGAAATACATATACTTAGACAAAGAAAGGATCAAGGAAGAAATTATAAGGG
This sequence comes from Dasypus novemcinctus, assembly GCF_030445035.2. NCBI lineage: Eukaryota > Metazoa > Chordata > Mammalia > Cingulata > Dasypodidae > Dasypus > Dasypus novemcinctus. Next base: position 105,530,071 of record NC_080676.1, read on the forward strand.
AAATAGGCATATTTATTAAGATGAATGAACATGAGGACAAAACATATCAAAATTTATCAGATGCAGAACAGTCAGTGCTGAAAGGGATATTTTCATCCTTACATGCTTACAATAAAAATAGAGAATGAGCTAAAATCAAAGTTCTCATCACACATTTGGAGAAAATAGAAAAAAAAAACAACAGCCATTTAAGTTCAAAGTAAGCAGAAGGAATGTTCTTAGAAAGAATAAAGCAGGATACAATGAAAGAGAATAAAAGAGGGAACATTAACAAAACAAAAATGTGGGTCTTTAAAATATCAATAAAATTGACAAAACTTTACCTAGACTGACAGAGAGAGAGAGAGAGAGAGAGAGAGAGAGAAAGAGAGAGAGAGAGATTGTAAATAAAAGGGTAAATATTACTACACAATCCAAACAAGTATAAAGATCATCAGAGGATAATATGAAGAACCCCAAGACAAAAAATTTTATCACCTAGATGAAATAGACAGACTCTCAGAAACACGGACAACATACACTGACTCTTAAAGAAATAGAAGATCTCAACATACCAATTATAAGTAAAGGTGTTGAATCAGTTATTTAAAACCTCCTCAAATTAAAAAAAACACAGAACAGATTGCTTCACAGATAAATGCTACCAAGCATTCCAAGATAAATTAATACCAATCCTTTAAAAACTGTATCAAAAATTTGAAGGAAAGGGAACATAACATTTTTCATTCTATGAGACCAAAATCACCTAATAACAATGCCAGAAAAAGCTACTAAAAGAAAAGAATATTAGAGACCAATTGCTTTTATACAGATACAAAAACAATCAACAAAATACTAAAAAAAAATTAATCCAATAGCACATGATTAAGTGAGAGGTTACCTAGGAACAAAAGGGTGGTTCTATAATAGAAAATCAATTAGGACAACCAGCAAGATAGTGGCAGAGTAAGGAGTTCCTAGAGCCAGTTTCTGCTACAGGGCAGTTAGCAAAAGCCCAGAGCTCTCTGCAGCTAGCTGAAGTACCTAGTTGCAGGCTCCTGGAGCCCACATCTGGCAATATCTTTGAAGGAGTAGAAGGAGGAGACTGCCCATCTGCAGAGAACACTCATAAGTAGAGCGCTCCACGCAATGGAGGTTGGTGCCCATCCTCCACTGGAGGCACAAGCCATCTTGGAAGCTGTTCCGTGACTGGAATTGAAAGCTCCACTTCCCCGAAACAGGGGGGAAGAGATGTTTGGGTACCAATTTCAGCTATTGATGAGGAAATTCAGTGGTTACAATATAATCCTGAGAACAGCTAAAGCTTGAGCCTGTCCAAGACAGAAAGAGGCCAGGAGCTGCACAAGTGGAAGCCGGGTTGGGAAACAGATTTGGCCCAGTGGTTAGGGCATCTGTCTGCCCCATGTGAGGTCCATGGTTCAAACCCCGGGCCTCCTTGACCTGTGTGGAGCTGGCCCATGTGCAGTGCTGATGCACGCAAGGAGTGCCCTGCCACTCAGGGGTGTCCCCCGCGTAGGGGAGTCCCACGTGCAAGGAGTGCACCCTGTAAGGAGAGCTGCCCAGCGCAATAGAAAGTGCAGCCTGCCTAAGAATGGCACCACCCACACAGAGAGCGGACACAACAAGATGATGCAACAAAAAGAGACACAGATTCCCGTGCCACTGACAACAACAGAAGCAGACAAAGAAACAAGATATAGCAAATAGACATAGAGAACAGATAACCAGGGTGGGGGGTGGGTGGGAAGGAGAGAAATAAATAAATGAATCTTTTTAAAAAAAGGGGAGGGGGGAAATGGGGCACACTGAATATCACAGAGCTTCTGGAGACCAGCTTCGTCCTATCCAGGTCATATTGCAGGTCTAGCCTAGGTCCTAGTGCCATCTCTAGCAGGGAGGAAGCTGCAGGGACCTGCACCAATCTCTCTGGGAAATTACCAGCCAAGTCATGAAGACTGATTATCCTATTCTGGCAGCACAAGCCACCCCAGGAGCTGTTCTGTGATGGGAACTGGAAGCTCCATTTCCCAGAAACAGGGGAAGAGGGGACAGTTGGCTGCCAATTTCAGCTACTGATTGGTAGACTTGGCTGGCTCAGAGATAAACCTGGGAAAAGGGGGGTGTGAGCCAGCTCAAGTCAGAAATAGGCCAGTAGCCACCATTTTGACTCCACCCCCAGCCTGAGGGGAAGCTGGGCTGACTGAAACTCTCAGTGTCCACAGGAACCAGTTTCTTTCACACAGACTAGTCTGCAGCCCACCTAGGCTTCAGGCCTGCCTCTGGCAGGGAGAAGCCGGAGGAGCCCTGCACCAGCCTATATAGGTAACTGCAGGTAACTTTGGCTGACATAGACTGAAAATCAGAAGTCTACCAGGGCAACTGTGGTCATCTTGGACCCACACTGCATAGATTTCTGCCCACACCTGCAGCTCCATCCCTGCCCCAAGCAGGGGAGAAAGGGATGTGAATCTTCATCAGTCTTTCTGGGCATCTACAGTCTAGGGCTGCACATAGATTATTCCACATAGTTATGACTCTGTCCCCACCCTTGGCAAAGGAGAAAGTTGGGAGAAGCTTCATTAGTCCCTGGTGCAATGAGGGCAGCTTGAGCCTCCACTGCTTACAGCACCAACTACTTGCTTGGCTCCTACTGCACAACCAGCAAGGGAGAAAGGATAGGAAGCCCTAAACTAAACAGAAAAACTGCACCCAGAATAAATACTCTAGTAAGATATATGCAAAGGCACCAACAAAAAAATTACAATCCACACCAAGAAACAGGAAGCTATGGCCCAGTTAAAGGAAAAAGATAAGCCTCCAGATGACATAAAGGAGTTGAGACAACTAATTATAGCTGTTCAAACAAATCTCCTTAATAAATTCAATGGGATGGCTAAAGAGATTAAGGTATTAAGAAGACATTGGATGAGCACAAAAAAAAATTGAAAGCATACATAGAAAAATAGCAGATCTTATGGGCATGAAAGGTGCAATCAATAAAATTTAAAAAAAACATTGGAACCATATAATAGCAGATTTGAGGAGGCAGAAGAAAGGTTTGGTGAGCTTGAATAAATGGCCTCTGAAAGTGAGCATACAAAAGAACAAATGAAGAAAAGAATAGAAAAAATTGAACAAGGTCTCAGGGAACTAAATGACAGCAAAATGTGTGCAAACATATGTGTCATGGGTGTCCCAGAAGAATAGAAAGGAAAAGGGGCAGAAGTTATTTACAGAAATAATGGTAGAAAATTTCCCAACCCTATTGAAGGACACAGATATCCCTGTCCAAGAAGCACAACATACTCCCATCTGAAAAAATCCAAACAGACCAACTCCAGGACACATACTCATCATAAAAAGGAAAAGTGAACCCTCATTTCTAGACTTTAAATCATAATACCTACCTATACTGGTAAAAACAACATGATACTGGCCTAAATACAGACACAGTAGACCAATGGAGCCAAATTTATGGTTCTGAAACAGACCCTCACAGGTATGGTCAAGTGATTGTTGACTAGCGTGTCAAACTCACATAGCTCAGGCAGAACAATACATTTAACAAATGGTACTGAAAAAATTGGACATCCATAGCTGAAAGAAGGAAAGAAGACCCCTATCTCACACCTTTTCCAAAAATTAACTCAAAATGGATTAAAAACTAAAAATAAAAGCAAGAACCACAAAACTTCCAGAAGAAATTACTGAAAATATGGTCAAGACCTGGTGATAGGTAGTGGATTCTTAAAGAAGATAAGAGAAGTACTGAGATGGACTACCAATGTTTAATGTATGTATAAGTTTTAATTAGCTTTTCTGTAAAATTGTGGAAATGTATAGAGTGGATGGTAACACACAGTGAGTAACAGCTAGTTTATAAATGGGGATGTGACTGAAAATGGTAGTCTAGTTATATAAATGCCAATTGACAGAACGCTTGAGAATAATCTAGGAACTGGATAGCACAGTAAAATAAGAGATGGGTGACAACTGAGGTTGATGGTACAGATGCAAGAGTGTCCTTTGTTAGCTAGAACAAATGTATATTACTACTGCAGGGTGATGGGAATGTGGAGAAGCATGGGAAAAATACAGCTGGAGTGACCTATGGACTGTGGTTAGCAGTAATAATATAATATTCTTGCATCTATGCAAAAGATGTACTGTGTTGATACAGAGGCAGTATGGAAAATGTGAGCCAAATGTACACTATAGACATGGTAAAAATCATGACATTATTTTATCTGTAGCAAATGACACACCACATTGTGGTGTGTTGATGGAGGAGTGTTGTTAGGGAATTCTGCACATGTGCATGATTGCTTTATAAGTTTACAACTTCTGTCATAAAAAATATATTTAAAAAATAATAATAGGATGGGTTAGGGGAAAAACACACCAAATGTAACTTAGGACTATGATTAGTAGTAAGATTTTGACAGCATTCTTTCATAGTTTGTAACAAACCTCTCATGACAAAGTAAGGTGTTAGCAGAGGGTTGGTGTGTGGGACCCCTTTATGATGTTATGCATGTTTGCTTTGTAAGTTCACAAATTTTCCTATACACTTAATTGTTTATGTATGTTCATATATAAATGATATAAAGATAATACCAATTGGATTGGCTAGGGAAAACTACTTTGTTTAGTAGTAATATTTTCACAATGCTCTTTAATCATTAGTTTAAAAAGTTAAAAAACAATGCAAATTATTGGTGGTAGGGTGAGATGTTACATATATTTGTTTGATGTTATACATGTTTGTTTTGTAAGTTCACAACTATTATACACTTACTGTTTATGTATGTTTATGTAAGAGTGGTATATTTCAATAAATTTTTAAAAATGTAAAAAAAATCAATTAATGTAATATGCATTAACAAAATGAAGAGAAAAAAGAGATGTGACTGTGACAATTGACATAGAAAATGTGCTTGACAAAATCCAGCATCCTTTCTTGATAAACAACACTTGAAAAAATAGGAATAGAAATTTCCTCAGCATGATAAAGGTTTATGTGAAAAACCTATTGATAACATTCTCAATGTTAAAAACCTGAAAGCTTTCCTCTAAGAACTGATACAAGACAAGAATGCCCATTATTACCACTTTTGTTTGAACTTGTTCTGGAAGTTCTAGTCAGAAAAATTAGGCAATAAAATGAAATAAAATGTGTATAATTTGGAAAGGATAGGGAGAAGTACATTTTTTACTATTTGCAGATAACATGAACTTATACTTAGAAATCCCCCCCAAAATTTTCTACAATGTTCCAAAAACTAATAAACAAGTTTAGCAATATGGTGAAGTAGAATATTGACACACAAATATCAGTATTGTTTCTGTACACTATTTAGGAGATATCTGAGAAGGAAATAAGAAATAAATTTCAATTTTCAATAATATCTAAAAAAAATCACATATCTAGGAATAAATCTAACCAAGGATATTAAGAATTTACACATGAAAACATCAAAAACTTGCAGAAAGAAATAGAAAAAGATGTAAATAAGTGGAAGTACATTCCATGCTCAAGGATTGGAAGGGTAAATATGGTAAATATGTCTATTTTACCTACAATGATTTGCAGATTCAATGCAATTTGAAAAAAAAAAGTCAACCTCCAACTTTACATAAATGGGGAAGGTGAAGCCCATCATTAATTTTTTTTGGAATACAGAGCCATCTTGAGAAAGAAGATCGAGGTTGTAGGAAGCTCACTTCTCCACTTAATTATTAGAAAGTTACAGTAGTCAAAATAATATGTTACTTAAACAAGGATAGACATATATTCCAATGGAATTGATTTGAGAGTTCAGAAATGGAGCCTAACATCTATGGCCATGGATTTTTGGCAAGGCTGTCAAGTCAACTAATTGTGAAAGAATAGTCTTCAACAAATGGTACTGGGACATCTGGGTATCCATTTGCAAAAGAATGAAAAGATACCCTTATCACACACCAGTATGTACAGTGGCAAGGCAATTTCTGTTATTTCTTCCTCAGTGTCTACATCTTTTTTTATGTGTTCAAAAAAGTTTTAGGTTACAGTAAATCACTTACAGAATACAGAGAACTCCCATATGCCCAACATCAAACCCTGTTCCCCCTTCCCCAGCAATGATCCTTCTCCATGTGAATGCTATGTTTGCTTCAGCTGATGTATAGATATTGAAACATAGCTACTCACCATGGTTCCATTATGGTTTATATTATGATTTACATTTTAGACTATACACTTTTATAAATTATATTTTAGACCACACCTGTTTTTAAAATTTTGGTGATATTTAACATAGCCTGTATCCATCATTGCAGGATTATGCAGAACACTTCCATTGCCCCCCAGGTATCCCATCTTTCACCTATTCTATTCCTCCCTCGTCCTACCCTTGGGTCCAAAGTGACAACCAAGCCTCACTGCTTGAAGGACAAGATTCATAGATACTTGCAACAATGCTGAGGACTGGACACATTAGTCTGTTCTCCCCCATTGGGATCCACTCATCCTCTCAAGAGAAACTCTCCCCTCTGAAAACATCATGCCTCCCTGATGTGGGTACAGCACCTTCCCCCTCATTATGTAGGTCTCCAACCACTGATATAATACACTATGACATTATGAATACTCACACACTCCCTAAAAGTCTGCCTCAGGTGCACCCTGTGCCAGATGCCCCCCCCCCCATCAAATACGTTATTCCAATAACTCTTCTTTATAATTTTTTCTAAAGAGTTTTCTCAACATCATAGTTTGAACCACATACCCAACAACATCCAAAGTTCATTTACTCCCCCTAACCCTCCCCCCATTCTTTGGGCCATCTGACCCATCTTCCCAACCTTAGTTCCCCTCAAGCCTGCAAAACCCAACACAATAGTATGACAGAGTTGGACTTAGTTGTGGATTCCTAACACATGACTCTTCTTCCCCTTCTATTTGAACCTATTGTTAGTACTAACGTTGATAGGTTTATGTCCAAGAAACTTTAATCGTTGGACTTTCCATGTATCACTCAGGACCTGATTCTTAACAGAGTTGCAACACCTATTTTCCAGTTAATTGGACTCACCCAGGATAACTAATAAGGAGATGATGATGGATAATTTCAATCCCAAGGAACACAGAGCATCTGCAACTGCAATCAAGATAGTTCCATCCATCTTCCACATTGGATCTAAGTCCCATCTTAGGTAGAGTTGGAATGTGTTCTCCATCCCAGAATCCTCAGGATTGGGAAATAAACAATGAACTAGAGTAGACTTAGTTATTCTACTATTGGCTTAATGTTATTTTAGCAATGGAATAAATTTTATTATTGATCTGGAGGCAGTGACAACTGCAGGTTCCAAGGGGAGAGAGAGGGAAAATAGTTGTAATATGGGGGCATCTTTAGCACATTGGAATTGTACTGAATGAGTTTGCAATGATAGTGACAGGACATTATATGCCTTTTTACACACAAAATTGTGTGGGAGAGAGTTTAAACTATAATGTAAACTATAATCCTCATTTAGAGGCAATGCTCCAATATATTTTAACCACCTGTAACAATTGTACCACACTAGTGAAGGATATGGTTTATGTGGTGTAGCAGTTTGATGTAATTGTTAAATTCCAAAAAGAAATATTGTTCTATGTTTGTAATCTGATCTGTACCTGGGCATGATTGAGTTATCATTAGACCATGGAGTCCCCACCCAGTCCCCAACCCTTGGTGGGTGCAGATTTGCAAATAAAAGGACTCTGTCAAAGGACAGAGTTGGAGATTTTGATGTGGGGATTTCTGATATTAGAATTTGATGCTGAAGACCCGGGAAGTCAGCACCCAGAGGAAGGAGAAGCCAGCCTCAGGAAGAAAGGAACCTTGAACCCAGCGAAAAGCAAACTCCATAAATGTAAGAACCCAGGAAGCTTCAACCCTCACAGACGTTGGCAGCCATCTTGCTCCAAATAGACTTTGGTGAGGGAAGTAACTTATGCTTTATGGCCTGTTATCTGTAAGCTCCTATCCCAAATACATACCCTTTATAAAAACCATTTCTGGTATTTTGCATCAGCATACCTTTGACTGACTAATACATGTAATAAAGTGCAGGGTTGGGAGGGATTGGGCATATGGGAATCCCAAAATTTTTTATGTAATATTTCTATAATCTAAGTATCTTTAAAAAATAAGTGTATTAAAAAACTACTGATACTTGCATGTTAATATTCTACTTCACCACTTTGCTGATTTTATTAGTTAAATTTGCTTTGTTGTAGTTTTTTGGGGGATTTGTCTGAATAAGTTGGTGTTATCTGCAAATAGGGAAAGTTTTACTTCTTCCTTTCCAAGTTGGGCCCATTTAATTCCTTTTTCTTACTTAATTTCTGTCTAGAACTTCCAGAACAAGGTTGAATAACAGTGGTTACAATGGACATTTATGTCTTGTTTCAGATCTTAAATGGAAAGCTTTCAGCCTTTCACCATTGTTTATGATATTATCTTTGAGTTTTTCATATATACCCTTTATCATACTGTGGAGATCTCCATTGCTATTTTTCTAAATGTTGTTCATCAAGAAAGGATGTTGGATTTTGTCATATGCCTTTTCTACATCTATTGAAACATTTGTGTGGTGTTTTTTCCTCTTCTTTTTGTAAATGTGGAATGTTGTATTAGTTGATTTTCTTGTGTGTAACCATTTCATACCTAGAATAAATCCCACTTGATCATTTAGTTGTTGGATCAAAATTGCTAGTATTTTGTTGAGGATTGTTGCATCTATATTCATAAGAGCAATTTTGTCTATAATATTATTTTTCTTATAGTATCATTTTCTCCCTTTAGTATTAGGATGATTTGGGTCTCATAAAATGATTTAGGTAGTGTTCCCTGTTTTTCAAATTTGTTGGAAGAGTATGAGAAGAACTGGTATTAATTCATTTTGGAATGATTGGTAGAGTTCATCTGTGAAACAATCTGGATCTAGGCTGTTATTTTGGGGATGTTTTAAATAACTAATCCAATCTCTTTACTTGTAATTTGTCTGTGAAATCATCTATTTCCCTCAGAGTCAGTGTTTGTTGTTCGTATGTTTCTGGGAATTTACCTAATTCCTCTAAGTTATCTAAAATGTCACCTTGATATTGTTCGTAATATCGACTTACGAATTTTTATGTCTCTGTGAGTTGATTAGTAAAGTTTCCCGTCTCATTTCTGATTTTATTTGTGTTTTCTCCCTTTTTTTGTCAGTCTAAAGTTTTGTCAGCTTTATTGTTCTTGCAAACACCCAAATTTTTGTTTTATTAACACTCTTTTTTAAAATTCTCCATTTCATTGAACTCGGCTCTAATCTTTGTTATTTCTTTTCTTCTGCTTATATTGTTCTTATATTGTTCTTTTTCTTTCTAGTTCTTCTAGATGTTTGCTTAGGACTCTGATTATAGCACTTTCTCAGTTCTGGATGTAAGCATTTGGGACTACAAATTTCTCTCTCATTACTGCCTGTTCTACATCTCATAAATTTTGATATGTTATGGTTTTATTTTCCATTCATCTCAATAAAGTTACTGAATTCACTGGTAATTTCTTCCTTGACTTGTTGATTGTTTAAGAATATTTATATCGGCCATGATGTGGACCATTGTATATGAGGTGCAGAGGTGCCCAAAGATGTACTTACCAAATCCAATGGATGTGTCATGATGATGGGAACGAGTGTTGTTGGGGGGGGAGAGGGGGGGTGGGGGGGTGGGGTTGAATGGGACCTCACATATATATTTTTAATGTAATATTATTACAAAGTCAATAAAAAAATAAATAAATAAATAAATAAAAATTAAAAAAAAAAGAATATTTTTTTAACTGCCATATGTTTATGGATTTTACAACTGTTTGCCTGTTAGTGATTTCCAGGTTCATTCCATTGTAGTCAGAGAAGCTTAGTATAATTTCAGTCTTTTTAATTTATTGATATATTTTGCAAGCCAATGTATGGTCTATCCTGGAGAATGATCTATGTCTAATTAGAAGAATTCATATCCTGCTTTAGGGTGCAATATTCTGTATATTTATCTTAGGTATAGTCATCTATCATATTATTTAATTCTCTATTTTCTTATTGATCTGTTTAGGTATTCTACCTACTGACTAGAATGGTTTATTGAAGACTCCAAGTAATATTGAAGAGGTTTCTGTTCCCCCCTTGAGTTTTGCCAGTGTTTGCCTCATTTATGTTGGGGCACCATGGTGGGTGCATAAATATTCATGATTTTTATATCATCTTGGTTGTTTGATCCTTTTATTAATATACAGTGTCTTTATTTGTCCCCTGTAACAGCTTTTGAATTCAAGTCTAGTTTGCTTGATATTAATATGGGTACTCTAGCTTTCTTTTGGTTCCTGCTTGCCTGGAGTATCTTTTCCCATCATTTTACTTTCAACATACTTGTGTCTTTCTAAGGTGAGTCTATTGTAAAAAACATAAAATTGAATCATTCTTTTTTACCAATTTTACCTATCAGCATCTTTTGATTGGAAATTTAATCCATTACCATACAGTATTACTACTCTAAATGCTGTACTTACTTCAGCCATTTTGTCTTTTGGTTTTAAAATGTCATATATTTTTAAATCAATTTTCCACTATCGGAAGCTCCTTTTCTGTAAATTTGATATTTTGTGATGTATCTGACTAATATCTCATATCTGTTTCTGAATAATTTTTAAATTCTTTCTTTTTGGTTACCCAGGCTGTATTACATAACCTACATCAATAGTCTATTAATTTGGAAAGTTAAACTTAACCCAATAGCATGCCCATTTTCTGCTTACATTTTCCCCTGTATCTCTTTATTTTTTTTTATGTTTAAAAAAGCATTAGATTACATGAATGTTACATCAAAATATATAGAATACCCATATACTCAACCCCTTGCACTCCCCCACTTTTACCCATTAACATAATCCCTTATTAGTGTAGGATGTTTGTTAAAGCTGATGAAAACATATTAAAGCATTGCTGCTAGCCAGTCTATAGTTGGCATTATAGTTTACATTTTGCCCTACACATTTTTATAGTTTTTGATGAAATTTATAATGGGCTTTATACATCATTGCAATGCCATGCAGGACATTTCCATTTTCCAAAAATTCCCCATGTTCACCTATTCTCCCTTTCTTTCCCCTCAGAATATTTAATGGCCATTGCCTTTATATCAATGATGCAAGTTCTTCCATTGCCAGAATTATAAGTCTACTTTAGACCATAGTTGCAGTCCCCATTTTTGTTTGTTCATTCCTCAATCTTGAGAATTTTGAGAAGATGATGCCTTTTTTTTTTCTGATAGGCATTGTCTGTCCTTCATTTCTGAGGACTTAGAAACATCTAGACATTATAGGCAGGGCAGATAGATAATCTTAGGAATTTGGCACTCTGTCAGAGGGCCTTTCTTTGGATTTTATGCTCCCCAGCATAACTGAGTTATGCTCATTTATAATTTCCTTATACATGACTCTTCTGACTCTTTTACTTGAACCTATAATTTGCACTATATTCATTAAGTGTATTTCTCAGAGACTTAAATCTTTGGTCTATTCACATACCAGTTGAGTCCTGAATCTCAGCAGAGTTGCAAATCCTACTCTTCCTACCCAGGACAACTAACAGAAGAATGTTGATGTATCTCTTCTTTAGGTTGATTTTGTTCCACGTAGAGTGGTTATATGTTCTATGTCCATTATTAGGGAATATTAGTTTATTATCCAATTGTATTCTGACTCTTATAGGAATTAAAGAGTACAGTTATATATTGAGGATTGGTACATTTGCATATTCAGTTACTTTCTCACTTCTCATAGCTACACGCCACTCTGTCCTGTCTTTTCCTTTCAACAATTTAGTAATTCTTGTAGGCCCAGTCTTTTTCTGATGAACATACTCAATTTCTTTTTATTTTTGAACATTTTAAATTCTCCTTTATTTTTGAAGTAGAGTTTTGCTGGATAAAGAATGATGGCTTGCAGGTTTTCTCTTTCTGTAACTTAAATATATCATACCACTGCCTTCTTACTGCAATGATTTCTGATGAGGTATTGGTATTTAGTGCTATTATAGATCACTTGTATATGATAAATTGCCTTCTTTTTGTTACTGATTTCATAAATTCTTTTTTACTTTGATACTTAGCATAGTGATTAGTATATGTCTCAGAGTCAGTCTATGTGGTTTTATTCTGTTTGAATACATTGTGACTTTTTGGACATGCATATTTATGTCATTTATAAAAGTTGTGGAATTTATGACCACTATTTCCTCATGTATTTTTCTGCCCCTTTTCCCTCTGCATACCCTTCTGGCATTCTCATGACCCATATACTTCTTTGTGTAATGTTGTCACTCATGTCCCAGAGGCAATGTTCAATCACTTCTATCTTTTTCACTAACTGTTCATCTGACTGTATGATTTTGATTGACCTGTACTCCAGTTTCTTAATTTTTTCTTCTGCTGTTGTATAGCTTTAGAGTATTTTAATCTCCATTATTTTGCCTTACATCCCCATAATTTCTGTCATATTTCCTTATAATTTTGCTTATTCTTGTTCCCAAATATTATAATCTTAATATCCTTTAACACTACATCCTGTATCAATTTATTTCTTTTTTTAATTTTTTTAAAAATTTTTTAATTGATTTTGTAAAAATATTACATTAAAAAAATATGAGGTCCCATTCAACCCTACCACCCCCACCCCACCACTCCCCCCCCAGCAACCCTCACTCCCATCATCATGACACATCCATTGCACCTGGTAAGTACATCTCTGGGCATCTCTGCACCCCATGGTCAATGATCCACATCATGGCCCATACTCTCCCACATTCCATCCAGTGGGCCCTGGGAGGATTTACAACGTCCGGTGATTGCCCCTGAAGCACCATCCAGGGCAACGCTAAGTCCCAAAGCCTCCTCCACCTCTCATCTCTTCCTGCCATTCCCCATACCCATCAGCCACCATATCCACTTTTCCCACTCCAATGCCACCTTTTCTCTGTGGACCTTGGATTGGTTGTGTCCGTTGCACCTCTATGTCAAGAGGAGGCTCAGATTCCACATGGATATTGGATGCAATCCTCTTGCTTTCAGTTGTAGGCCCTCTAGACTCCATGGTGTGGTGGTTGTCCTTCTTCAACTCCATCTTAGCTGAGTGAGGTGAGTCCAATAAATCAGATTGTAGGAGCTGAAGTCTGTTGAGGCTCAGGGCCTGGCTATCATATTGTCAGTCCAGAGATTCAAATCCCCTAAATATATCTTAAACCCCAACACCAACTACAATTCCAGTACAGTAGCATGAAAGTCTTGTGCAAAGAGATCCCATCGAGTCCATCTCCATCACACAGAAACACCAGCTCCAAAGAAGGGCCATCTGATATGGCAGTATCCATATTTTCTTTCATCTTCTTGAATTGATTTTAGAAATTTGTTTGAATTTCTTTAACTAGTTGTTCCAAAAATCATTCATCCACCGTAGTTTTAATTTGTTCCATTGACTGACCCATACATTCAATTTCTTAGTATGGCTTGTATTTTTTGTCACTGTCTGAGCATTGATTATTTTAAGGTGAAAGACTGAAGGTATGTTTCTCCTTCTTGCAAAGGGGTTTATTGTTGCTTGGCTTTGTGTTAAGGCTCTTTTTGTTTTCCAACTTATTCTGGACTTTCCATGTAGCCTATGTTTAATTGATCATATTTTCTCAGCTTCCCTGCACCTGATTGTTTGTCTTCCAGGAGAAATCTCCCTCTCTAGGAATCTTGACATGTTCTTTTGTTTTAATATAGACTTTTCTCCCTATTCCTTATGATTTAACATTCTTCTTCACTCAGTGCCCCCTTTTCACTATACTTTCCAGTTCTGTGATGTGTCCCATCTTAAAGCATATCAGGTAACGCCCCTTCATTCTATGAAGCATTTCTGTCTCTCTTTCCTTCCTAATTGCCTATCCCACCACAGGGAGGCAGATAGAATCAAATCAGATATTTCTGTTTTAGGTGATCCAGCAAACCAATAGTTGGATTTAGAATGGGAATATCTTGCCAAGAGTTGGTGATCTTATTTTTCTCAGGGGAAAATTTTGTATATGGTATTCTTAGTTGCTTGTATTATGCCCTGGGACTCTGCACACATGTGTCCCTGTTCTTGAAATGTATTTGGTCTAATTTACTACTGTAAGTTCATGGTCACATCAATGGCAGAAAGCACCCATGACATGAGGCCTCGTTTTTACTCTTAAGCTGTGTGGGACTGAGTGAAGTGAGGGGCCCCATACTGGCAGAAATGGACTGTAAACTTCCTATCTGTTTTATTATTATTATTATTTTATTTTTAATACATTTTTATTTGTTTAAAGATACTTAGCTATTCTGGGTAAATCCAATGGACTGGAGAGTAGGTGTTATAACTCTGTCGATGCTCAATTCCCAACTGACACATGGCCAGTCTGGAGATTCAAGTCTGCTGAGTATACACCAACTCCAGTGCCAACCACAGGTTCAGTAAAAGTGATGGAAGAGGCGTGTGTAGAAAGGTCACATCAGAATCCAACTACATCATACTCAGGAAGGTGAAGATGTTCAACCAACACACCAGGGAACTGAGAGTGCCTACAACTGCAAGCAGGAGAATGGCATCCATCAACCATGTGGGATATAAGCCCCCCTCTCAATTTAGAGGTTGGAGTGGACACCATCATCTGGGTCCACAGAATGGAGGAATAAAACATGGATTAGGGTAGACTTAGTGGTATTCTGCTATAGAACTATTGTGACTCTATCAATGGAAGAAATCGTATCACTGATCTGGAAACTGCCATGGTAGGTGCTGAGGTCAGGGAAGGGGAAGAAGGATGTAATGTGGGGAAATTTGAGGGACCTGGAGTTGTCCTAAATGATATTGCAGACACAGATGCTGGTCATTATATATCCTACCATAACCCATTGAATGGACTGGGGGATATAATCGATGCAGTGCAGCAGTGCTTCAAAATGTATTCATCAAATGCAATGAATGTCCCACAATGATGTAAGAGGTTATCAATGTGGGAGGAGTGGGGGTGGGGTAGAGTGTGGGGTATATGGGATCTCTTATATTTTTGAAGGTAACATTTTTTTATGATCTATATATCTTTTAAAAAAGAATAAAAAATTTTTTAAAAACCCTATGTCCCTCTCCCTCCTCTTCCCACACTTTGCCACATAAACAACATCCTCCATTAATGTGGTACATTTGTTACAATTGAAGAACACATATTGGAGCATTGGCCCTAAGTGTAGATTACAGATTACATTATATTTTAAACTCTCTTCCACACAATTTCATAAGTTATGACAAGATATACAATGACCTGTATCTGTCATTGCAATGTCATTCAAGATAATTCCAATGTACTGAAAATGCCTCCATATTATACCTATTTTCCCCCTTTCCCCCCTCTCATAACATCCAGTGGTGACTTCACTTCCACATTCTTTCTCCTATATATTTTAAGTATCCCTATATATAATGGACACTGGAAATATTACCACCCAAGTTTCCAGTCTTCAGTGGAATGCATCATGATTCATGTAACCACAAAAAAGACATGTTCTTAATCTTAGTACACCTTATTTTCAATGTGATGCTATTTGAAAAAAAGACTTTTGAAGATATAGTATTTGTTAAGTGTGAACTTATTTGTGAATAGACTTACATCGATCTGAAATCATATTTAGGTGTGAATAAACTGAATTAGGATGGAGGGGAACCCTTAATCCATATTACTAGAGATCTTCTAAAGAGGTGAAGTTTGGATGTGCTCACAGAAGTCAGAAGATGTAAAATCCAGTCAGACAAGATAGTAAAAATAAAAAAGGCAATTATTTGGCAATCACAAAGATGGAAGTTAAGGAATCCAAGCATTTGTGTCAAGCCAGCAAGAAGATGCTAGAGATATGGGGAGAAAGTCAACCTTTCAAGTTTCTGATATTGGATTTCTAATATTTCAATGAGTATTAAGCCAATGCATTCCTGTTTTTAAGGTACTGTGTGGTATTTTTTTCATGGTGACTCTGGTAAACTGCCACACTGCCCATTTTCTGATAGGAAAGGGAAAAAGCAAGTTAAGTGGTAAAGGGCAGACAGATTCTGGAATATCTATAATACAAAACATAGAAAATGGATTTTGTTGAAAAGTAATGAGGCACCTTTAAGAATCTTTAGGAGATTGCTTTGGTATTATTTTTTCAATCAGTCAACAAATATTTACCATGCACCACAAAGTATCAGTTATTATTTAAGTTTTTAGAATATAGGAATGAACAAAATTTCTATAGTTCTTTCCTTGTAGCCTATATGTTATATTTGTTTGGGGAACACTATGATGGATCACAGATATACGAAACAATACCACCTATAATGTATGTTGAAGATAAATTATTGATCTGAAGTACAAAACAAAAAGAATGAGACTGAAAGATTTCTCAGTGAACAAAAAATCAGCAGGTCAATCCCAGTAATTCATATAGGTCTAGTAAGTGTATCAGTTATTCCTAAAATGGCTTTGTAGGACTTTGGAAAAAATTCAGTCACAGAATGAAGAAATCAGTTTTCCTTGTTTATTTTTTTTTAAGATTTATTTATTTATTTCTCTCCCCTTCCCTCCACCCCCCCAGTGTCTGTTCTCTGTGTATATTTGCTGCATCTTCTTTGTCCGCTTCTGTTGTCATCAGCGGCACAGGAATCTGTTTCTTTTTGTTGCATCATCTTGTTGTGTCAGCTCTCCTTGTGTCCGGCACCATTCCTGGGCAGGCTGCACTTTCCTTTGTGCTGGGTGTCTCTCCTTACGGGGCACACTATTTGCGCATGGGGCTCCCCTACGCGGGGGACACCCCTGCGTGGCAGGGCACTCCTTGCATGCCTCAACACTGCGCATGGGCCAGCTCCACACAGGTCAAGGAGACCCGGGGTTTGAACCGCAGACCTCCCATATGGTAGATGGATGCCCTAACCACTGGGCCAAGTCTGCCGCCAGTTATCCTTGCTTAACATAACACACCTTTCAGTACTTTCCTAGCAAATCATAATTATCTTTAATGACCCATATTAATCTAAATTTCTACAGGAAAGTTGTTAAAGCAGTCTTAGAGTTTTTTGTACAGTTTCAATATTATGAACAGAATGGTGGAAAAGAGTATAAAAATAAGATTTGTTGAATCTCTCTAATGTTTTAATATTCTCAATTTATTTCTTCTCTGATCTTTCATATTTTTTTCATTAGGCTGGATTTGGGATTCTCTTGTTTTTCTTTTCCAGTTCTTCCAGGGGTGCTGTTAGCTCTCTAACTTTAGTTCTTTCTTCATTTTAATGTAAGCATTTAGAGCTATAAAATTTCTTATCAGCACTGCCTTTGTGATATCCCATAGGTTTTGCTTTGTTTTGTTTTCTTCTTTATTTTCTTATAAAAGTTTCATTCAAAAAATATGTGGTCCCCATATACACCCCATCCTCCCTACCCCACTCTTCCCACATCAAGAACCTCTTCCATCATCATGACATATTCATTGCATCTGGTGAATACATTTTGGAGCACAGCTGCATCACATAGACAGTGATCTACATTGTAGTCTACACTCTCTCCCAGACCACCCAGCGGGTCATGGCAAGACACACAATATCAAGCATCTGTCCCTGCAGCACCACCCAGGACAACTCCAAATCCTGAAATTGCCCATACATTGTATCTCTTCTTCCCTCACCCTACCATCAGCAGCTGCTGTGGCCACTTTCTCCACATAAATACTATATGATTTCTTCCCTTACTAATCACAATACTTTCCCATTAGAACACCAGTAAGTCCTCTCTAATCCATACTCTATTCCTCCATCCTGTGGACCCTGGCATGGTTATGTCCTAGTTCATGTTTCAGGTACACAGGCTCATAATTGAAGCCATCAGTATCAAGAGCTCTTTTTTAGACCTTCATCTTCATTGGTCTTTGCCATTGTACTTGGGGGATTGTTGCTGTTCCATTGGGGAATGTGAAAGAGCTCCCCTGGCTAGGAACTCAGCACTCTCTCAGTTGTTGTTTTCGACTGAAACCACTATGAAAATATCCAAACATTTTTATGTACCCTGTATACATGCCCTGGAGAACTCCCTCCCAACCATGTGCCCCCTGTCAATAACACCCCACACCAGTGTTCCTCCCCTGCCATAGTTGAACCTGTCTGTGGTCCAAGACTTCTTTCAAAAGGAAGCCTAATATATTACCAGGTTCCATTAATAGTAGAATGGAATATAGTGATGGGTTTAAAGGTTAAATACAGAATACATAGTAATTTAGAAAAATTAAATAAAGGAAAAATAAATTGGAGTATCAAAAAATGAAAAAGCTTTGTTTTTGACATTTTGCATTTCATCACTGCTATAGGTGTTGCCCTGTATGTACAGTGACAAGGCAGTTTCTTCCATTTCTTCCTCAGTGTCTACATCCTTTCTTTTTTTTTCTAATTATTAAGTTTGTCTTCACATAAGTTTCAGATCACAGTAATTCACATATACAGTATATGGTACTCCCACATACCCAATGTCAAACCCTTTGTCCCTTCCTCAGGAATGATCTTCTAACATGTTCACATTATATTTGCTGCAGCTGATGTACAGATATTGAAACAATAGCTTTCAAACATGGTTCCACCTGGTTTTACATTATGGTTTATATTTTAGACTATACAATTTTCTATATTTTTATTTATCTTATGTTTTACATTATGTTTTACATTTTAGCCTATAGACTTTTATACATTTTTGGTATAATTTAATGTGTCCTATATCCATTATTGCATGATCTTGTTGAACACTTCCATTACCCCACAGTTACATTGATTTCATTTATTGAACACCTCTTTCCCCCTCCCCTCAGGGCCCGTCATGACAATCAATCTTCATTGCTTGAAGGACCATATTCAGAGATACTTAAAATAATGTTGAGGGCTTGACGTACTCGACTGCCCTAACCCATTGGGAGTCACCTCTTCCATAGGTTTTGATGCACCGTGGTGTATCTGCACATGGACTGTTATGGAACAGTAAAAAAAAAAATGAAGTTTTGAAGCATATGACAGCATGGATGAACCTGATTATTATGTTTAGTGAAGCAAGCCTGGCACAAAAGGACATATAATGCATGATTGTCTTATTATGAGCTAAATATATTATGTAAATTTATGGAATTAATAATTAGAATATAGGTCACCAGAAAATAGAATGTGGTTAAAAAATGGAAAGCTCAGGATTAATCTGAGCAGAATTGGTAAAAGGCTATTTGTAAATCTTTTCAAATGAATGGAAATGGTGGGAGCATATCATGGTGCTTGTGACTAGCAGAGTTACTATATGGTTATGACAGTGGTTGCTAGGGAAAGTCTAAACACATGTATAGTACTAGAAGGAATGCAAAAATTTAACATGGGACTGTATAACATAGTGAAACCTCATGTAAAACACAAATATTATTGATATTGCATACATAAGACAGGTTGTACAGAACATAAATATAAATAAACTAGAGAGAAGGAAGCAGAATAGCTGCTATTGTATCACAGGGGAAACAGAGAGATTGAGAGTTGAAGAGTTTTGTTTGTTTTTATGTTTGTTTAGTATTTGTTTTTTAATATTATTATTATCATTTTTGGAGTAATGGAAAGGCTCTAAGATGACAGAAGCTATGAAGAACAATTATGTGATTAAACCAAATACCATTGATTGTGAACTTTGGATGGATTTATGCTTTATTAATGCATATAAATAAAAATGATTTGTTAAAAAAACATCTGATAGATGAAGATCAGCACTATCATCATAACAGGCTTTGGTAAAGGTCATTTCCTTTAAGCTCAACAACTCACAAAACATTTTTAATGAATGTCCCGTGGTATATACACTTTACAGACAAAATATCCCCACAGAAATAAAATTATGATATTGCAAGTAAGTCCCTTAGGATTTGATTGAAAACATATTTTGCACTGTAAGGAGCATGATAATTGACACTGACCTATTAGCAGTCTCCTAGAACTTCTTTTGAATGAGGTTTATATTTTGAATTTCTGTAAATCATAATATCATAAGGCAAGTAATGATGTATAACAAAAACCTAATCTGGGGAATCTAGGTAAGAGAAGTATTCTATTTATTTTTGTTTGTGTAATACCATCTAATAATATTTATATTCTAATTTATTATTTTTCATTTCTGGTTTTCAACTACTAATATATCTTTCTAGCTTTTCTCAAAGTGGAAAACTGTAGAGAATAGGATGAGAAACAGTAATTCAATTACCTTTCTGATTATAAGTTAGAGTGTCAAAATGTACATTAAGGTAAGGATTAATTCTATTGTCAACATCTTCAAGCATTCATTCCAGTGGGATAGTTTATGAAAAATGTTTGCTCAGGAAAACGTCATATGCAGGAAAATTGTTTTTAAATATTTTAAGGATAGATAATGCAAAACTGACAAAAATTGTTTGGAAATGGTGAATGTAACATGCTTATCCTACATTTATATACAATCCCCACCTGTATTCATACATTAAAAGTTTACTACTGCTAGCACTGTCTTTATAATTATCAAATATTTCATAGGAATCCAGACCCTATAGCTTAAGTCATAGAGCTGAACTTTAGAGGAAATAATCTGTTGTATAAGTATGTATGCCTGCATTTCAAAGACAACAGAAGATATTTAAGGATATTAAGGAATACACTGACTGTTGTACAAAGAGAAAATTCAAGGGAAGATGACACATTCTAAAGTAGAATGTTTTTTCTCCATAATGCTTATCTCAACAGAGATGGTGGAGATGAGAGGAGGTAACCATTCCACTACAATTGAATTTATCCTCTCAAGATTTACAGATCAGCAAGAGCTGAAAGACTTTCTCTTTGTAGTATTTTTTACCATCTATCTGATCACCATGCTGGGGAACCTTGATCTGGTGGCATTGATCTATACGGACCAGCATCTTCATACATTAATGTACTTCTTTCTGGGCAACCTGGCAATGATGGATTCCTGCTGTTCTTGTGCTATTACCCACAAGATGTTAGTGAACTTCTTTTCAGAAGACAGAAAGATTTTTCTTTATGAATGCATGGCACAATTTTATTTTTTCTGTCTTGCTGAAACTGCAGACTGCTTTCTTTTGGCTGCAATGGCCTATGACCGTTATGTGGCAATATGCAGCCCACTGCAGTACCACACCAAAATGTCAAGGAAACTCTGTATTCAGATGGCCACAGGGACCTACATAGCTGGAAATCTGCATCCAATTATGCATGTAGGATTACTCTTTAGATTAACATTCTGTGGATCTCACAAAATCAATCACTTTTTTTGTGATTTATATGCAATGTACAGACTTTCTTGTGTTGACACCTACATCAATGAGTTAATACTAAACATCTGGGCAGGTTCTATTGAAATCTTTACAATTAGCATTGTTCTAATCTCTTATGTCTTCATCCTTTTCAATGTTTTCAAAATGAAGTCTAAACAGGGAAGAGGCAAAGCCTTATCAACTTGTGCATCCCACTTTCTTTCTGTCTCAATATTCTATGGTTCACTTTTTTTTGCATATGTTCAACCAAGTTCAGTTAAAGAAGAAGATGATGATATACCTGCTGCAATTTTTTATACCCAAGTAATTCCTTTGCTAAACCCTTTTATTTATAGTCTGAGAAATAAAGAAGTATTAAATGCTGTGAAAAGGATCATGAAGAATAAATTTCAGAAATTCTGAAATAAATTTCAGTGACTGTAGCAAACTGTTTTTAATATATCAATTTTTTTTTTGAAAAATCAAGGGCTAGTCATTAAGTGTAAAAGGTCATTTTGTAGGTAAAATATATCTGTAAAATATAATGATATGTAAGTCAGATAAAGTATGATGGATAATTAAGGTCACAAAGGAAGTTTTCTACTGAGATGCATTTCAAAATCCAAACTAATAGAGTCCATCAGATATGAGCAAATGATTTCCCTTGAGGTCAGAAACTGAGTCAGAGTATAATTAGTTACAATGCTCAACAAATACTAATAGGAGAAGATGGCTTATAAATTTAATATTGTTAGTAAATATATAGAAGCCCTAAACTTAAAAATTCAGTAACATTTTATATTCTCAAATATTACTTGCTTCTTAAATAATACCATCTCCTGAGTGTAAACCATGCTTTTTAATTTGATTCTCAACTTTTTTCCATTCTGAGATTATATTTAAACATGGATTCATGCAGCTTTGTAAACTCAAATTAAGAACACGTTCATCTTTACTTTTAAAGTTATTTATCATTTAAGGCTCTCAGGGTTATAAACAAAGATGTATAACTCTGTGGCTGAAAATGATGCTACTTGTACAGAAATCCCTGTGGATTTGAATATTTTCATGAAATTTTACTCATCGACCAATTCCAGACCAATTAAGTCAATATTTTCCCCCTGATGTCTTTACATGTACATGCCTTGTTTGCTTTTAAAAATACCATTAACTAAGCACAATTTCCTATATAAACTATTTTTTACTGATGTTGTGAGTAGAAATAGGGAGATGCTGTACAAATATCTAAGCAAAAAAACATTTATTGATCACTTAGGGTAAAATGAAATAAAAATTAAATTCCTGAAGAGCCACACTTGGCTAGGCAAAAACTGACACTTTCACAGATATTGCCTATCATAATGTTAGACATTATTTTTTACACTTTTCCAAAGTAAAACTCACACATAAAAATATTTTGTACTTATCCAAGCTCTCCTACATCCCCCGTGAATAGGACTGGGACTTAGATAAACATTCTGTTTTTCTCCTAGCATGTTATACATACATTCATGGTAACTTAAAGCAGAGTTAAAGTCAAAATGGTGTAAAACATAATAAGAATACTGAACAAACTTATATGAATGAGTCAAAGCAGTTTACACACAAGCAATTAAAATATGTGTTGTGTATACATAACATACTTGGGGTTCAGAAAATTGTGATCAGTCTAGCCTGGAGTATTTAAAGTAGTATTAAATGTAAATGTAGTTTAAGAACTGAAAGATTTTGATAGTTGAACTAAAAGCAGGGAAAATAGCATTAGCAGAGTCGATGTTAACAGCAAACAGTTTGACCCTGGTAATGGCAGATAAGGCAGGTGAACAATGGGTGCAGGAAGTGAGAAAGGTGGCGGAACTGTGGTTGAGAGATGTTGGTGAACGTGCATAAGAAAATGGAAGTGGATCAGGTTACTGAGATTTAATGTCATCCTAATGAATATGCATTTATTTTAGAAGCATCAATCACAGAAATCTTTTTGAGAGGACAGTAATGAGAATATATTTCAGAAAATAATAATGTCTTAGATTGGAAAGAATCTAGAGGAAATGAAACATAACCAATAATTCATATAATGGGTCAAAAGACCTTAAAATTGGAGGATATTCTATGAAAGAAGAGGGAGCATAGATATAAGCACATTTTAAAGAAGATTAAATAAAATTGAAACTTTTGTATAATACCATGATAGTTCTTTGAGTGTAAGTGTTATTGTCACATTTGGTATAATATTACCAGTACATTTAATACAGTGTCTGAAAATTTGGGGCATTCTAGAAAAATTGCTAGAGTACATGATGCAAAAATCTCTAATGTGATTATTATATCTTTGATTACTAATCAATTTAAACATTTTTCATACATTTACTGACCATTTTTGTTTTTCTCAAAAGGCACTGGCTCATGTCCTTTGCCAATATTTTCACTGAGCCTTATAATTTTCTTGTTATTTATATATAGAATTAGCTAAAAAAGGCTACTGAAATTTTGTGTATACCCATGGTTCATTTCTTCTCAATAATTTTCTTGCTTTCTATTATTGCAATGCTTTAAAGATCATCATATTCTTTTTCAAATCCATACACAGATTATTGAAAATAAAATATCATTCAGAAGGCATCCAAAGTGTATGGTAAAAATGTCATCACAATCAATCAGGAAAGAAAGCATTCTTTTATGATCTTTTCTAGGACTACTCTTTAACTATTTGACCTTCTTCCCCTATTTATTTGTACATTGTTTATTTAAAGTTTAATTAAGGAAAAAGACAAATGTAGACAAATCGAATTGCCATGCATCTTTCACCATGTAGTATAAAATTTTACTAGTTATGTAATTTAGCATGTATATGTTCATTATTTTTATTTTCAAATTTGTTACTAAATCAATATTTTTAATGTGCAAGTTATTATTTCTAACATAGAAACTACTGTTAGACAAAATGCTCATGCATAAATGTTCTTCTAGGTCCTAATAATTTTTAAGAAAATAAAGAATTCAGAGACTTAAAATTTTGAGAAACTTTGAATCAAATGGATATGCCTCTTTGTTCTGCTCTCTAATTTGTGGACATTTATAGTTGTAAGCTTTGCATCCATTGATTACCCTTCCCTTTTCTAAGTCACCCTGATTTTGTTCATGTATATGTGCATCTAAGTATGCAGCACTTATCAACAGTTATTACTTGTGTTGTTGATGGGTAAGTATTTTCCTTGCCTGTGGCCAATAAGATATAAATGGTGATTTTCTAGATGTTTCTAATGAATATGATTCTTTTATTTCGAAAACAATTTCATAAAGGGGGTAATAATTCTGTTGAGAACATTGAGTCATTGTGAAATGTGGAAACCATTTTCATCCACTTTGCCATCAAGTGTGAAACCAGTCTTGGAAGAAGTAAACACAAAATGGTGGGTGTAACTGAGGGAATCACTGAGAAACACTTCCAATCTCACTGGAATAAAATAGCTTTTCTGGTTTTCTAATCTAGTAGATTTTCTTACTCTTTAAATTGTCAAGATATTTTATTTGCAACTGAATGAAAATTATCTGATACATTCATGCTCTTATTTTATCTTGTACCCTTGTTCTTTTATATTGTATCTTAAAATTCAATGATTTTATATATTACAAATAACACTTTAGTTATTTCCAGTTGACATTATCACATTTTTATTAATTCTTTCATTTTTATAACCATATTTTTCTTTCCAATAAATCCACTTTTAAAAGAAATTAAGGGATAGGAAACTGCTTTAGTTTTGTACAGATGAGTAACGTGGAACTTAGGAATCAAATAAGGCTATCCAGCAAAAGAATCCATGTGATTTACCACTAAGCTATTCTACACAAAGTACAAAGAAGTAAATGTAATATTACAAGAAAACTCTTTCATTAAAATAATGTGTGTAGTGTACAGGGAAATGGGGAAGAGATTCAAGAGAGATGTGGATGAATGACAAATTTCACCAAATTTGTTTTGAAAAATTGTAAACCGAAAAATGTTTAAAGAACTATACATTTAATGCTCATATCTACTGCTACTATTTTCATTTGCTAAAATCTGCTGGGAGCAATATACAAGAAATGGGTTGATTTTTATCATGGGAATTTATTACTTTAAAAGCTTACACTTCTGAGGCTGTGCAAATGCCAAATTAAGCCACCATTAGAGATGCCCTTCTCACAGATGGTTGACTGCTGACAATCCTAGATATCTGGCATGTGTCAAAGCACAAAGGTGGTTATGCAAGTCTTTGTATTCTCCCCCAGAGTCACTTTCTCCCTGATTTCCACTACAGGCAATCAGGACCTTGGCAGAACATGATGATAGTATTGGCTCCTCCCTCCTGGCTTCTTTCTAGCTCTGCCAATTTTTCCTTGTGTCTGTGGCTTTCTATTTCTTCCTTTAGAAAGTCTTCAATAAGAGCATTAAGAACCACATTCGATGCCACAATGCAGTCAAAGACCCTTACCTGAAATCTAATCAAAACTACCCACCTACAATGGCTTTACAGGCACAGGAATTGGTTTGCGTTAAGAACAGATTTTCTAGGATCCAGAAAGGATTCACACCAACACACTAACCAAGTGTGAAGAAATTTAATTTCCCTTTCTCTATTTCCTTATGTGTTTGTACATATAACATACATCTACCTTTAATTGCTAACTTCATCTTATTTTGCCCTGTAATGATCCAGTATGTCTCAAAAAAACAATGGCATTCCCTATGATATCATAATACCATTATCATACTCAAAAAATTTTGTCAACAATTCATTACCATATAATATACAATTCATGGTCATATATTTTCAAAGTTTTTCAACAATGTGTCCTATACATATTTATTTTTCATAAAGAATTCGGAACAAGGTCACTTTATTTCTGACATCATGACTTTAATCTAGAAGAATCATTGTGCTTTTTTATCATTCCTGATATCATTTTCAAATAATATGAGTCATCTGTCTTGTAAAATATCCTAGTAATATAACATGGGTTTTTCTGCTGTTTCCTAATAGCTTAAAATTTGGGGCAGTTATCTTATAAATTATTTAGAATTTTATACAGGAAATATTTGTCTCCCACCTTTTTAAAGTATTTAATCTCTTTTTTATATCAGTATGGTTTCGTGGATATTTATTTTCTACTTTTACATAAAAATCCACAATTTATTTATTTAGTTCATCAAATTATTTCAGCTTTAGATCCTGGGAGATATTTCAGTATTGCACTGTATTCCTTTGGCATATATTCGTTATTTGGGCACATTATTTTTTATTTCTTATATTTGCTTACTTTCAGGCTCTAGAAGATACTCCAGGCTAATCTTGTGTATTCTCTGCACAAGTCCTGTAATCAGTCTTTTTTTCCAAACATTTTTTAATACTCTTTTCTGGGGAATGATATTAGAACCCAAGAACTGTGAGAAAGATGTGCTCGTTTCCTGTAGTGTCATTGCTTCTATACCCTCCTAGCCGGCAGAGAAAGGCAATCTGAGTGTTCTTGTGGCTTCACATATCCATTGAAAATTGGTATCAGTCATTTTTTTTCACCTTAGCTTATAGCTAGTTATAGATTTAATTTGTATTACCCTCATGTCAAATGATATTGAGCTCCTTTTCATACTGTTAAATGATATGGCAAGGACCTTCAGGGAACCCACGTTTATATATGTATAAAGTAATGCTTATCTGTTCATGTTGAATTTACCCACATATCCTTAAGACAAGTAATGTGTGAAACAAGTTGAGACACTCCAAATTTACATAAATCTAGGACATTCTGAAATTATTTGAAATTGAGTCTGATTTCCAAAAAAGCAGGACTTTGTCTGTGTTACATAAGTTTTATTATATAGCATTCCATCCCCTAATTTTTAAAAATTATTATATTTTTATTTTCTTATTAATTTATTTGATTATTTTTTGCTCCAGTTTTGGAGACATTTTGGATGACAGAAGCACCACAAATTTGGCATGTGTATCAGTGGTGCATGATTTCAGTTTTGGGAGATGTGTGTGGAAGGGTGCAACTGAGAAATGCCTCTAAGGCATATACATGTTCAAGTGTTCATGGGATATTGTCTTGGTGGATGGAGACCCACAAAGTAACTGAAAGAATATTGAACTCCCATCTTGAGGAGTCCTGCTAAATTCTCCAAGAGAATGGCAAAAATCTCCCTAGTACATGGGCATTGTTTAGCAAAGGAAGACAGACCATTATGCTAGGGCCTTGATAGTGATGACTGTACTTATGAACCTTTTCTTGTAAACTGAAACTTACTTTAGTATTATATTAATATATTCCCTAAGAGTTATCTCTTGAAAGCCTCTTTGTTCCTCAAATGTGGCCTCTCTCTGAGCCAGACTCTGCATTTAAAAGCATTACCTTCCCCCCAACATGGGACATGAGTACTGGGAATGAACTCTCTTGCACTGAGGAATCATTACCAGGCACCAACTAGCAATGCATCTAGAAAAAGACATACACCAGAAGGGGGAATATTAAATACAAATAAGTTTTTATGGCTAAGAGATTTCAAAGTGAATCAGGAGGTCATTCCACTTATGTATGTCTCAACAGTATCTTATTGACTCCCACAGTGAACAGTCCTTAAAACAGCAGAGTGCCTGAGAGCTCTAGAGACATCTAGACATGAAAAGCAGAGCACACAAGCTCGTGAATTTGGCACACTTTCAGGGTGCTTACTTTGAAATTATGGTCCCCAGTTTAATGGAGTTAGACTCCTGTATAGTTTCCTTACACATGGTTCTTTTGCCTTTTACTGGAATCTAAAGTTAGCACTATATTTGTTAAATATGTGTCCATGGGACTTAAATCTTTGGTCTGTTCATGTGCTGACTGAGCACTGAATCTCTGCAGAATTGCAGCACATACTCTCCAGTTCATTGGACTCACCCAGGACAACTAACAAGGAGATGAGGATGGACAATGCCCAGGCCAAGGAACAGAGAGTGTCTGAAACTGCAAGCAAGACAGTTCCATCCGTCTGCCCTATAGGATCTAAGCCCCTTCTCAGTAAGAAACTGAGTAAACAGCAATCCTCAAGATTTGGGAATGAACAATTAACTTTAGTACACTTAAGAAGCTTTCTATTCTTATTGATTTGCTTAACCAATCATCTTTTCTGTATAACCCCCTTGTATTTTCTACATTAACTGCTTCTCTCTAGTAGAAAGTATAGCACTTTTGTCTCAGCATTTTACACTCCATAACTTGCAAATTGTCTCCATTTACCAAATAAATAGTCTCTCCTAATTTCTTAATTATTTTCTTTTATGTATCAATATGCTCTTTTGCTATCAGTATATCGTCTTTGTTGACGGATCTGTTGTGACCATTTTTTTTTAATTTTTCTTATGTATTTAGTTTTTAATAATAAAGATTAAATTTTAATGAATTTATTGATCACCACTACTAGTTTTCTTGAGGATACCTTGGTGTGTTCTATACAAAAGATCATGTCATCTATGAGAGAGATAATTTCATTTCTTAATTTCCATTTGGATGCCTTTTTTTCCTTGTCTTGCCAAATTTTGCTGGAAGAAACTTCCATTATTGAACAGCAGTGGTGAATGGAGACATTCTTGTCTTATTAATGAATTCTAGGGGGAAAGCTTTCAAGTCTTTTACCATTCAGTTTTATGTCTTCTACATTATTTCTTATAAATGGCTTTTATCAGGTTAAAGAAGCTTCCATTATCTCTTTGTTTTCGAGTATTTTCATCAGGAAATGGAATTAGATTTGTCCAATGCCTTTTCTGTGTCAGTCAAGATGATCGGTCTTTTGTTGTTGTTGTTGTTGTTGTTTATTTTAATGTGGCATATTATGTTCAGTTTCTTCTGTTGAACCAATTTTTCATTCCTGGATTAAATCTCACATGATTATGATATTTCTTTCTTTTAATAAATTTTTGAATTTGATTTGATAGTATTTCCCCGAAGATTTTTGTGTATATATTCAAAAAATGAATTAGGCTGTTATATTTGTATATACTCTTTTACTGTGTATTAGAATCAAAGCCTCATAGAATTTGTTAGGAAGATTCCCTCCTCTTCAAATTTTGGAGGAATTTGTGGAAGATTGTTGTTAAATCTTCTATGAGTGTTTGGTAGAATAAATTAGAGAAGCCATCTAGTCCTGGACTTCATTTTTGGTAGGTTTTATTGATTGCTCATTCAATCTCAACTTGTCTGTTGAGATCTTATATATCTTTTGAATCAGTGTAAGTAAATCATGCGTTTTTAGGAATATATCCATTTCACGTAGAATATCTGATTTGTTGTCAGACAATGTTCATAGAATTCGCTTTTAATCTTTCTAATTTCTGAATAATCAATAGTTATATCCCTACTTTTATGTTTTATTTTAATTACTTATTGAATCATCTCTATTTTCTTTGTTAGTCTATCTTTTGGGTTGTCAGTTTTATTTAACTTTTCAAGAACTAATTTTTGATTTCGAAGTTTACTGTGTACAAAATGAACATACAGTGGCCCTCAACCAGTCCTCACCTAATTCCATCCATTTGACCTCTTGTTTGATGGGCGCATGTTTTGGGCATGACACCATCTCTGCTTGTGTATAGCAGTTTGCTATGTTTCTGTTTTACAAGTGACCACAAGCATCCACAGAGACATTAAATCTTAACCATTCCCAGGTATGTTTCAGGACACATACGTTGCTTTATGAATGCTGCTTGAACTTTGGCAGGGTCCCATCCCCCTGGGATGTAAGAAGCCAACAATTTAGGCAACAAAACTGTCTGTCCTTTCTAATTCTCCAGGGTGTGCAGAACTGAAGATCCTGAATAAAGCAGGTAGCCTCCCTGAGTGAATGATCCTAATAGAAATTCTTAGCCTGATCCTTTAGAGCCTTTGTAATTGTAAGTAATGAAGTGATCATTTTCTGAAAGTTTCTATTGTGCCTGAGCCTATGTTCTATATAAAAACTTGCTCCACAATAAGTTTCTCAATTGTTTTTAAGGTTTTTCATTTATCTCTGCTCTAATCTTTATTATTTCCATAATTCCAGTAACTTGAAGTATAGTTTCCTCTTCTTTTAGATTATTGATATGAAATCTTTTTTAATGTAGACAAATACAGATATCTATTCTCCTTTAAGAACTGCCTTGACTTTTCACAAAACTGTTAGTAAGCTGTGTTTCATTTTTATGCTTCATAAGAATTTACTGATTTTGCTTGTGATTTTTTTCTCACCCATTCATTCTTTATAGGGTATTTTTAATTTATACATATTTGTGGATTTTCCAGTTTTCCTTCTATTTATTTCTTGTTTCATTCTATTGCATTGGATAAGATGATTTCTATAATTGTAATCTTTTGTAAATTTAATGAGATTTTTTATGAGCTAACAGCAGTCTCCTCTGGAGAATGATCCATGTACACTTCAGAAGAACTTGTACTCTGCTGTTGGGTAGAGTGTTCTAAGTCTGTTAGGTTTGCTTGCTTTGTCATATTGCTTATGTACTTTGTTTCCTCATTAATCTTCTGCATGGATGTTCTATCCATTATTAAAAATGGTATGTTGAAGTTTCAAAATCTATTGTAGAACAATTGTTACTTTAGAACTGACTCCCTTCATTTCTGTCCCTTATTGAAAATGGGGTCTTTATGTATCCAAATATTTTTGCAAAGCAATTATTATTGTAAATTTATCCCCTTTCAAAACTGTTCATACTTTCTTCATGTATTTTGGGACTCTGTTAGATGAACAGATGTTTGCAATCATTAAATCTTCTTGATGCATTGATTTTACTTACATATAAAATCCTCCCTTTGTCTTGTCACAGTTTTTGTCTTATAGGTCCTTTTGTCTGATATCAGTATAGTCACCTCAGCTCTTTTTTGTTTAATATTTTTGTGAAATATTTTTCCCATTCAATCACTGTTTTGAACCTTTGGGTCTAAGCCAAGTAAGTGCTGGTAAAACAGGATTTAATTAAAACATTTTGCCAGGTTTTTAAAATATGCATTAAACTACTTTTTCTTCTTTTGTAGATGACTTGTTTTGTATTTAGATAATCTTTGTAAAGAAACTGTGTGATTTCTTTCTGCTTTCCTCTTCTGTATGTTTTTAAAATATTTACTTTGTAGTTCCCATGCAGTTTATTTATTTATTTTTTATTGACTTTGTAATAATATTACATCAAAAATATATATGTGAGGTCCCATTCAACCCCACTCCCCCACCCCCCCTCTCCCCCCAAAAACACTCGTTCCCATCATCATGACACATCCATTGGATTTGGTAAGTACATCTTTGGGCACCTCTGCACCTCATAGTCAATGGTCCACATCATGGCCCATACTCTCCTCCATTCCATCCAGTGGGCCCTGTGAGGATTTACAATGTCCGGTGTTTGCCTCTGAAGCACCATCCAGGGCAGCTCCATGTCCCAAAGACACCTCCACCTCTCATCTCTTCCTGCCTCTCCCCATACCCATCGTCCACCATGTCCACTTTTCTCAATCCAATACCACCTCTTCTATGTGGACATTGGATTGGTTGTGTCCATTGCACCTCTATGTCAAGAGGAGGCTCAAATTCCACATGGATGCTGGATGCAATCCTCCCATTTTCAGTTGTAATCACTCTAGGCTCCATGGTGTGGTGATTGTCCTTCTTCAACTCCATCTTAGCTGAGTGTGGTAAGTCCAATAAATCAGATTGTAGGTGCTGGAGTCTGTTGAGGCTCAGGACCTGGCTATCACATTGTCAGTCCAGAGATTCAAATCCCCTAAATATATCTTAAATCCCAACGTTAACTACACCTCCAGCACATTAGCATGAAAGTCTTATGAAGAGAGATCCCATCTGAGTCCAGATTCATCACACATAAACACCATTTCCAATGAGGGGCCATCTGCCCTGGTAGTTAACCCAATCGGCCATGGCCATAACTCTCATGGGTCTCTTTAGCCTTCAAAGGAACCAATATCTGGGGGTTGTATCTGCTTTATCTGTCTCTCTGACTCTGCTCAGTTGTGCATGAGGGCAATCCTTCTGCCAGCCTCCAGACTCTTTTTTAGAAACTCGTAGCCATATAAACTCATTTCTCCTTTCCATTTCCCCCTTACTTTAGGTCAAACAGCATTTTAAAGTCATGTTATTTTATGTAGACATGGATGTTCTGCTGATCCGCATTGAACCTTCCATATAAGGTCCTTTTCCAGTTGCATCATCAGTTGGTAGTTGATAGTGGTCCCTCGTTGCCAGGGAGGCTCGTCCCCGGGTGTCATGTCCCACGCTGGAGGGAAGGCATTGCATTTACATGCTGAGTTTGGCTTCGAGACTGGCCACATTTGAGTAACATGAAGGCTGACAGGAGGAAATTCCCAGGCACAATGTTGCTCTAGGCCTTGTTCTTTTTTAGGTTTATCAGCTCACAAGCATAGTCATTAGCATCAGGGGCTCACTGTTGAACCCTCACTCCCTCCAGGTCCCCGCCGCTGTACCTGGGAGACTGTCGCTGCTCCCCTAGGGACCGCGACAGAGCACCACTGGCCAGGAACCCAGTACCCCCCCTGCTGTGGTTTTTAATTGTTGCCACTATGAGTATATCCAATCATTACGATGCCCCCTGGATATATGTTCTGTACAGCTCCCTGTCAGCCATATATCACCTGTCATTGGTATCCCATACCAGTATCCCTCCATTGCCATTGTTGAGACACTCTGTGGTCCAGAGCTCCCCGAAATTTGAAGCCCAATATAATGTCATGGTCCCTTACTAGGGAATGGCATATAGCGATGGGTTTAAAGGATAGATAAAGAACTTGGATAAAGTTAGATAAAGAACTTAGATAAAGAATGTTGACTTGAAAAAATTCCACATCCTATCCTTTCCCCCCCCCCCCAATTATTCAGCATTTCTTCACAGGAGTCCTAGACCACAGCAATGCATATATATAATATACAGCACTCCCATACATCCACCACAAAAACTTTTTCCTTCCACAGCGATACTCTTACACCCTATTCACATCATATTTACTTAAGGTGATGTACAGAGTCTGAGATATTAGCTTTCTAACAAGGTAATATCTGTGCTTACATTATGGTGCATACTTTAGGATACACAGTTCTTTACATTTTTAGTTATCCTATGTTTTACATTATGGTTTACATTATCAATCTGTCATCTCCTATATGTTATGGTGTAATATTACATGTTTTATATCCATCCTTGTGTACTCTCAAAAAACTCCTCTCTTGCCCCCCTTTTACTTTGTTTCCACACATTTAACGTCCATTTTCCCTTCCACCTTGGTGCCCACAGTGACAGCCAACCTCCGTTTCCTGAGGAGCCACTTCCAGAAATAGATGGAATAGTGTTCAGGGCCTAACTTGCTCAACTGCCCCAATGCCCTGGGAGCCACCCTGTCTCTCGAGGGATACAGTTCCCTCTATTTGGTGGCATTAGTCCTCCCCAGGATGTGGGTCCACCCCCACTCTCACTACTTGGGTTTCTACCCCATGGTGTCACCCACTCTGGCAGAATGAGCATTTAGACATTCCCCAGGAGCCCGTCCTGCATCAGACCCTCCCCTCCGAGCATTCTAAACAGGTAACCCTCTTTATTATATTTTGATATGATTTTCTCGGCATTTTACTCTCCACCACCTCCTGACCCTCTCCTGTGTTCGTATGCTACCCCTCCCTCCCCCCACTTTTGGGCAACGTTACCCAACCATCCCTCCCCAGCCACGCTCAAACCCGTAAAGCCCCAACCAAAGGCAACCCCTTGCCCCCATTTTATCTCTTCTTTGTGTTCATACTTACCACCATCTCGTCTTAAATTCCACCCCTGCAGACATCGGCTCATATCCTTCCTCCACCCTCCGATTTCCTGTAAGCCTATCGTTCAGTCTCTTGCTATCTAGGGCAGCTTCTTTATTTCATATCATTGAGGTCATGTAGTATTTGTCCTTCAATGTCTGGGTTGCTTCACTCAACATAAGGTTCTCAAGATTCATCCATGTTATCACATGTGTTTGTAGTGTGTTTGTTCTTACAGCCGAGTAGTATTCCATTGTGTGTATATACCACATTTTATTGATCCACTCATCTGTTGATGGGCATTTGGGTTGATTCCAACTTTTGGCAATAGTGAACAATGCTGCTATGAACATTGGTGTACATATATCGGTTTGTGTCCTTGTTTTCAGTTCTGCTGGGTATATACCCAGCAGTGGTATTGCTGGGTCATATGGCAAATCTATGGCTAGTTTTTTGAGAAACCGCGATACTGTCCTCCAGAATGGTTGGATCCTTCCGCATTCCCACCAGCAGTGGATGAGTGTTCCCCTTCCTTCACATCCTCTCCAGCACTTGTATTCTTCTGTTTTTTTCATAGCTGCCAATCTTATGGGTGTAAGATGGTATCTCATTGTAGTTTTGATTTGCATTTCCCTGATAGCTAGAGATTTGGAACATTTTTTCATGTGCTTTCTTGCCATTTGTATTTCTTCTTCGGAGAAGTGTCTGTTTAAGTCTTTTTCCCATTTTTTAAATGGGTTGTTTATCTTTTTATTTTCAAGATATAGGAGTTCTTTATATATGCAAGTTATAAGTTTCTTATCAGATATATGATTGCCAAATATTTTCTCCCACTGTGTGGGCTCCCTTTTTACTTTCTTGACAAACTCCTTTGAGGTGCAGAAGGCTTTAATTTTGAGGAAGTCCCATTTATCTATTAGTTTTTTGCTGCTCGTGCTTTTGGTGAGATATTCATAAATCCATTTCCTATTACAAGGTCCTGTAGATGTTTCCCTACACTGCTTTCTAAGGTTTTAATGGTCTTGGCTCTTATATTTAGGTCTTTGATCCATCTTGAGTTGATCTTTGTATAAGGTGTGAGATGGTAATCTTCTTTCATTCTTCTACATATGGCTATCCAGTTCTCCAGACACCATTTGTTGAATAGGCCACTCTCTCCCAATTGAGAGGGTTTGGTGGCTTTATCGAATATTATGTGGCTGTATATGTGAGGTTCTATATCAGAGCTTTCAATTCGATTCCATTGGTCTATGTGTCTTTCCTTATGCCAATACCATGCTGTTTTCACCACCGTAGCTTTATAGTATGTTTTGAAGTCAGGTAGTGTGATTCCTCCAATTTCGTTTTTCTTTTTCAGTATGTCTTTGGCTATTCGGGGTCTCTTTCCTTTCCAAATAAATTTCATAGTTAGTTTTTCTAGTTCCTTAAAGAAGGCTGCATTGATTTTTATTGGGATTGCATTGAATGTGTAGATCAGTTTTGGTAGGATAGACATCTTAATAATGTTCAGTCTTCCTATCCATGAACAAGGAATAGTCTTCCATTTATTTAGGTCTTCTTTGATTTCCTTGAACAATCTTGTATAATTCTCGTTGTATAAGTTCTTTACCTCTTTAGTTAAATTTATTCCTAAGTATTTGATTTTTTTATTTACTATTGTGAATGGTATTTGTTTCTTGATTTCCTCCTGATCTTGCTCATTATTGGTGTACAGAAATGCTACTGATTTTTGCGCATTGATCTTATATCCTGCAAATTTACTAAACTCATTTATGAGTTCTAGAATCTTCGTTGTAGATCTCTCAGGGTTTTCTATGTATAGGATCATGTCATCTGCAAATAATGAAATTTTGACTTCTTCCTTTCCAATTTGAATGCCTTTTATTTCTGGTTCTTGCCTCAGTGCTCGTGCAAGTACTTCTAAGACAATATTAAATAGAAGCGGAGACAGTGGGCATCCTTGTCTTGTTCCTGAGTTTAGAGGGAAGGAGTCTAGGATTTCTCCATTGTAAACAATATTGGCTTTAGGTTTTTCATATATACTCTTTATCATGTTCAAAAAATTCCCTTGTATTCCAATCTTTTGGAGTGTTTTTATCAAGAAAGGGTGCTGTATTTTGTCAAATGCTTTTTCTGCATCAATAGATATAATCATGTGATTTTTTTCCTTCAATCTGTTTATATGGTGTATTACGTTGATTGATTTTCTTATGTTGAACCATCCTTGCATACCTGGGATGAATCCCAGTTGGTCGTGGTGTATAATACGTTTAATGTGTTGTTGAATACGATTAGCAAGTATTTTGTTAAGTATTTTTGCGTCTAGGTTCATTAGAGAAATTGGTCTGTAATTTTCCTTTCTTGTGATGTCTTTGTTTGGCTTTGGTACTAGGGTAATGTTGGCATCATAGAAGGAATTGGGTAATGTTCTTTCTGTTTCAATGTTTTGGAATAGTTTCAGCAGGATTGGTGTCAGTTCTTTCCGGAATGTTTTGTAGAATTCACCTGTGAAGCCATCTGGCCCTGGGCTCTTCTTAGTTGGGAGATTTTTGATAACCAATTCTATCTCTCTGCTTGTGATTTGTTTGTTAAGATCATCAATTTCTTCTTTCATCAATATGGGCTGCTTATGTGTTTCTAGGAATTTGTCCATTTCTTCTAGATTGTCATTTTTGTTGGAATATAGTTTTTCAAAATATCCTCTTATGATAGTCTTTATTTCTGTGGGGTCAGTGGTGATATCGCCTTTCTCAATTCTTATTTTGTGTATTTGCATCTTCTCTCTTTTTTTCTTTGTTAGTGTTGCTAAAGGTTTGTCAATTTTGTTAATCTTCTCAAAAAACCAGCTCTTGGTCTTGTTTATCTGTTCAAGTGCTTTCTTATTTTCTATTTCATTTAGTTCTGCTCTTATCTTTGTTATTTCCTTCCTTCTTCTTCCTGTTGGGCTACTTTGTTGTTGTTTTTCTAATTCCTTCAAATGTGCAGTTAGTTCTTCAATTTTTGCTCTTTCTTCTTTTTTGATATATGAATTTATGGCTATAAACTTCCCTCTCAGTACTGCTTTTGCTGCATCCCATAAATTTTGGTATGTTGTGTTATCATTATCATTTGTTTCAAGGTAGTCTTTGATTTCTTTTGAGATTTCCTCTTTGACCCACTGTTTTTCTAAGAGTGTGCTGTTTAATTTCCAAATCGTGGTGTGAAATCTGGGCTTCTGTCCCTTGCAAATCTCCAGCTTGACTCCACTGTGGTCAGAGATAATGTTTTGTATGATTTCAATCTTTCTGAATTCGTTCAGCCTTTCTTTGTGGCCTAGCATATGATCTATCTTGGAGAATGATCCATGTGTGCTTGAGAAAAATGTATATCCTGCTGTGTTTGGGTGTAGCGATCTATATATGTCTATTAGATCGAGCTCCTCTAATATACTATTCAGATGTTTTGTTTCTTTGGTGATTCTCTTTTGAGATGTTCTGTCCAGAGTTGATAGTGGTGTATTAAAATCCCCCACTATAAGTGTAGATGTATCTATTCTTTCACTTAGTTTTTCCAGCGTTTGCCTGACGTATTTAGAGGCACCCTTGTTAGGGGCATAGATATTTATGATTGTTCGATCTTCTTGACAGATTTTCCCTTTCACTAAAATGTAGTATCCTTCTTTGTCTCTCATAATTGTTTCACATTTAAAGTCTATTTTGTCTGATATTAATATAGCTACTCCTGCCTTTTTTTGGTTATTGTTAGCTTGTATGATTGTTTTCCAGCCATTCACTTTCAATCTCCATGCGTCTCTGGGTCTAAGATGTGTCTCTTGTAGACAGCATATGGATGGGTCATATTTCCTTATCCAATGTCCCAGTCTGAATCTTTTGATAGGTGAGTTTAATCCGTTGACATTCAGTGTTATTACTATCAAGGAATTATTTGTGTTAGCCATATTTTGATTGGATTTGTGTTTGTCATATTTTGTTTGTAAAGATTTTTTTGTGTGTCTTTTTTGTTGTTGTTGTTGGTCTTATACTCTCCTCCAACTTTGCCTTTCCTGTTTTTTCCTTTCTTCCTGCAGAACTCCCTTTAGAATTTCTTGAAGGGGAGGTTTCTTGTTGGTATACTCTTTCAGTTTCTGTTTGTCTGCAAATATTTTGAACTCTCCATCATGTTTGAATGCTAGTTTAGCTGGATAGAGTATTCTTGGTTGGAAGTTTTTTTCCTTTAGTACCTTGACTATATCATACCACTGTCTTCTTGCCTCCATGGTTTCAGAAGAGAAATCAGCACTTAATCTAATTGAGCTTCCCTTGTATGTGATGGTTTTCTTTTCTCTTGCTGCTTTTAGGATTTTCTCTTTGTCTTGAGCTTTGGATAATTTGATAAGTATATGTCTTGGGGTGGGCCTGTTGGGGTTTATGACTTGTGGAGTGCGCTGTGCTTCTTGGAGATGTACATCTGTCTCTTTCAGTAGATTTGGGATGTTTTCAGCCATTATTTCCTGCAACACTCCTTCTGACCCCTTTCCCTTCTCTTCACCTTCTGGAATGCCTATAATATGTATGTTTGAGCGTTTTGCATTGTCATTCAGGTCCCTAAATCCTAATTGGATTTTTTCTATCTTCTTATTGACCCCTTCTACTATCTGTTTGATTTCTGATGTACTGTCTTCCACATCACTAATTCTCTGCTCTGTCTCTTCTAGTCTGCTGATATTTGCTGCAAGTGTATTTTTGATTTCTTGAACTGTGGTGTTCATTCCCATCATATCTGTTATGTTTTTGCGTATGTCTGCAATTTCCCCTCCAAGTGATGTCTTCATGTTGTTAACCTCTTTCATTACTGCATCAAATTTGTCGGTGATAAATGTTCTGAGTTCTTTCATTGCTTGTGCCAAGTTTTGCTCCCCTTCGTGATTATTGGTTTGTTGATTGGATTCAGTCATGTTTTCCTGATTATTGGTTTGGTTTGTAGATTTTTGTTGCTTTCTGGTCATCTCTTTATTTTGACGAATTTAATCAGTTCCTTAGCTTCTTTGTCTGCTTTTGGAGGTTAATTAGTTGTTATTTTTGCATAGGTGTTATATCTTCTTTTTGTCACTTTTTTCTTCTTATTCAAGTTACTTGTTGTTGGTTAAGTTCACTTTAGAAGAAAGTATTAGTGTTGGGGAAAGGCAATTGTGTCAGCAAGGGAAAAGTGTAAAGTAGTATTAGTAATGTATGTTAACAAAGCAAGAATATGAGATCTGGGAGGATGGAGGTTAGATTCATGTAGATTGTATAGAGTTATAGCTGTAGGTAGAGTACCTTTTATGAAGTAGATGACTGAATATGGGCGGAATATCGTATGAACTACAAAGCTATTGTTTTCATGAGAGAGGGAAAAAGAAAAGAAAGGTAATAGTTTCAAGAGTGGATAACAGACAGAAAACAGAACAAAGGTATTAGAAATTAAGAGTTAGACACTTTGTGGATCAAAGAATGGGAGGTTGGGGGTGGAATATAGTAGAGACAGTAGATGATAGTGGATATCAAGATGCAGGGGAAGGGGGATAGTGTAGGTAACCTAAATCAGTTCACACAAAAATGAGGCAGTGGAGGATGGGAAAACCCAGCAAATGTGAGGTGTTCTCTGTAGCACCTATTGTGTACTTGAATTAAAATAAAATAAGTGGAAAATGAGGGACAAGAGGGAAAGAGAAAACCGAAAAAAAAACTAATTATAATGAAGAAAAAAAGAAAGACAAGAAGAAAGGAAGAAAGAAAAAGAGGATAAGCAAATGGTGGGGAACAGATAGGGGGAAGAGTGATACAGGTATACACGTGTCACAATTGCAACACTATCTAAAACAACAACCAAAAAAACCCCTAAATAACTGTATAAAAAAAAAAAAGGACTTTGGGGGACACGCTAGGAGAAAAGACTAGGGGATAATGCAATATTAGCAATCAGGGCATCAAAAAGAGTAAAAAATAAGATAAAGTGAAAATAAAAACAAAACAATATGAACCAATAAAGATAAAATGCAAACGTTAAGGTCCAGGGCACTCATGGACCCCAGGTAGACCCCAGGGCGTGATGGATTCAGGGGTGGAAAGTCTGAGACACTGAAGACTCAAGAGGTGTGAGTCTGGGGTGTGGACCGCCAGAGTCCAGGGGACCCAGACCTGGCAACCTCAAATCTGGTCCACAGAAAGCTTAGGAGCCCCGCAGTGCAACACAGCCCTCAGGGATCCCCGTAGCTGGGTGCCAGCCCCGTGGGGGAAGCCAGATCCGCGAATTCTAAATTGAATGTCTGATCCCTGAAATTCACCTACACCTCAGGGTATCAGCCTTTGGACAGCTCGCTCCCTGTGGTCCCACGCAACGGCCACTTGAGGGCGCCTCTACACCACGGCCAGTTCAATGACCCAGATCCCAAGCCCCACCGGGTGGGGTGGGCTTCAGCTGGAAACGCGGAAAACAGACTCTAAGATCCGAAATCCCAAACTTCACAAAATATTCCCCAATCAGCTTCCAGACGTGTCCTCCTCCCTCACTGCACCCTACAACAGTCTCCCAATTGTGTCTCCTTATTGCTCAAAATCCAATTCCGTTGCAGATCTGCAGCCGGACCTGTGGGGATGGGGCTCCAGGCGGAAGCGCTTCCCCCCCTGTCCGGCGACCAAAACGTCCCCCACTTCACAAGAAAACACCGTCTGTCTCCCCAAATCAATCTGCTAAGGAGTCTTGTCCCAACAATCCCTCACCAGCCAGCCCAGTATCCGCGAATTTCTGAGCACCGCAAAGCCTCCAGAAAGAGGAAAAAAAAAACAAAAACCCTGGCCGCCGTGGCTCCGGAGCTGCAAGAGCGCCCGCTACCACGGCTCCGCCCACCCAAGGAGGGAACTTCCCGCGCCCAGCTGGGACCTCCGTTTATATATTATAGACGTATCCTCTCTGTTACCTTCCCACTGAATTGACGTCCAGACACCTTCCAACCAGCAAAAATCCCCGAACCCATGCAGTTTATATTCAACCTGGTAACTCTATAAAAATCTAGCTTGACTTGATGCCAAGTTAACTTCAATAGGATACAAAATCTCTGAATCTATAAACCCCTGACCCCCATTTTATATTACTATTTACATAGATTAGATATGTTTCCATTGTGCCCATATCATAGAATTGTTATTATATTTGATGCATTTGTAGTTTTGATCATGTCAAAATCAAAAATAGATATATATTACACAGCAAGAATAAAATGTTATCATTTATATTTCTATGAATTTATCATTATAATGTGTTTATTTTCCCTTGCTTCTAAAAACAAGTGCCATGAAATGGGTCAGATTGAACAATAGAAATTTATTTATGCACAGGTCTGAGGCCAGGAAAATAACTGAACCAAGACAACATAAAGACAATGTTTCCTTTTTGAAGAAAAGCTAGGAATCTTTGGCTCCTCTGCCATGGTGTTAACTGCTTGAATCTCCATCTCTTCTGGGTTTTGTTGATTTCAGCTTCTTGCTTCCATGATTTTCTTCATTTCTCTCTGTATTTATTCTATATATAAAGGATCCCATTTATAAGACTAAGATTCACCCTGAATGAGGGAGACCACAATTTAACTTAAGTAACTTCATAAAAAGAATCTGCTAATGATGGGTTCACACAGACAGGAAAAGATTACAATTAAGACCATGCCTTTTAATTAATCAAGTAATTTATTTATTTATTTCATTTTAAAGAAGTTTTAGATTACATAAATGCTACATAAAAAATATAAGGGATTTCCATATGCCCCACTCCCTAACCATTCCCACACTTTCCCACATTAACAACATCCCTCATTAGTGTGATACATTTCTTACAATTGATGAACACATTGTAGCATTGCCACTAGGTGTGGATAATAGTTTACATTATAGTTTAAACTCTCTCCCACACAATTTTTAAGTTGTGACAAGATGTTTAATGGCCTGTATCTGTCATTGCAATGTCATTCAAGACAATCCCAATGTTCCCAAAATGTCCACATATTACACCTATTTTTCCCTCTCCCTCCCCTCAGAACCTCTGGTGGCCACTGCTTCCACTTCAATGGTAAAAGTTCTACTAGAATAACAATAAGTCTACCGTAGAATAACAGTGTGTACTCAAGTCCACTGTTCATTCCCCAATTCTGAGGATAGCCCAAAGATTTATGTCCCCTAGACTTAAACCTATCAACTCTAGTACTAAAAGTAGGGTAAAATAGAATGGGAAGAAGAGCCATGTGTAGGGAAACCACAACTGTGTTCTACTTTGTCACGTTGGAAAGCATAAATTCCAAAGTAGGGCCCACTGGCAGGGCACCAAACTCCTGAGCTCTCAGCCCTGACTATAGTGTCTGGATATCTCCAGAGACCTCAGGAGTTACACTATTAGAGGCAGTATTTACTGTGGCAGGGCATGAGATCCTGCTGAGACATGGAAAAGCATAACATCTGGAATGAATTCCTGACTCAATTTGAAGTCTGTTAGTTGTATAAACTCACTTGTCTTTATCCTTTCTCACTTTTGGTCAAGGTCTTTTTCCATTTGCATTGCTATTTGGTGCATGTTTGTAGTCCGTCACTGCCAGGGAGGATCATCTTTGACAGTCATGTTCCACACTGGGGGGAAGGTAATGCATTTACATGCTGAGTTTCACTTAGAGAGAGGCTATATTTGAGAAAAAAAAAGAAGCTCTCAAGAGGTAACTTTTAGGCAATATATACTACAAGGCTAAGTTTCACTTTCAAAAGAAAAGGTTCGTAAGTACATTTATCAATATCAAGGGTACATCGATGACCCATCCTCCTCTCTTGTCCCTGTACTCAGGGGATTCTTGCTGCCCAATTAGAGGAAGTGGCAGAACTTCCCAGGATGGGAATTCATTATTCTTTTGGTTATTTTGTGGATCTCCACCTGCCATGACAAAGCGCCATGAACACTTGAACTCATTCATATTAGGCTTGTTACATAGTATTGTAAATGACTTAAGGTTTTTGGGCTATTGTGATGTAATGAATTGGAAGAACATGGACTACAAAGACCATGTTTTCTAGGATAATACAGCCTCAAACTACCATCCAGGCTTTGGAGCACAAAAAGACTTGTTCTTTCTATATTAAAATAAGAAATGCATTGATTACATTACAATATTCCAAAACTTTAAGTCATTTACAATACTATGTAACAAGTCTCATCAAATCAGTTATGGGTGTGTCCATCCTGGGGTACAATTCCCCACCATATACAAACCAGAGAAACCTAGGGACTAAGTTACCTGCTTCCAGCATACAATGTAGGAAGAGTCATAAGATAAACATTTCCATTTTCCCAAGACTTGGCAGTGTCTGCTAGCCTCTCCCTTCTCTCCTGGGTCTTGTTGATTTCAGTTTACTGCTTTCATGGTTTTCTTC
The DNA here is from genome assembly GCF_030445035.2 of Dasypus novemcinctus. Taxonomy (NCBI): domain Eukaryota; kingdom Metazoa; phylum Chordata; class Mammalia; order Cingulata; family Dasypodidae; genus Dasypus; species Dasypus novemcinctus. The sequence goes on from NC_080676.1 coordinate 105,573,722, forward strand.
ATTTCTCTCTGTATTCATTCCATTTATAAAGGACTTCATTAATAGGACTAAGACACATCCTGAACGAGGTAGGCCACAACTTAATTGAAGTAACCTCATCAGAATTGTCTGCTTGTAAAGATTCACACACACAGGAATGGATTAGATTTAAGGCCATGTTTTTCTAGTATACCTACAGCCTCAAACTAACCCCCCCGGAATTGGAGCACAAAAAGACATGTTCTTTATATACACAAAATGCATTTATTACCTCACAATAACAAAAAAAAACTTAAGTTATTTACAATGCTATATAACATGTCTCGTCAACATTATACATTTTGTCAAAACCTGTAAAATTGTGCAGGGCAAAGTGAAAATGATATTGTAAACTATTCTCCGTGGTTAGTAGTAATGCTTCAATATGTATTCATCAATTGTAACAAATGTACCACTGTAGGAAAGATGTTGCTAGTATGGGAATGTGGGTGAGGGGGAGGCGATGAGATATATGGAGAATCCTCTATATTTTTGTTGTAACAATTATGTAACCTAGAGCTTCTTTAAAAATAATAAAATGAATAAAAAGAAATCAGTTATGGGTGTGTCTATCCTGGGGCATAATTCCCCACTGTCTATGGATCTGTGAAAACTAGAGAACAAGTTATCTGCTTCCAGTGTACAATAGAGGGACAGTCATTATATAAAAATTTTTGTTCCCATAGGAAAAAATTGAAAGGAAAACAGGAGTACCAAACAGTTCTGAAACACAACAGGGCATGCTCCTTTAGATTTCAAGGTCTGAGAGTCATCTAGAGAATGATGTTTAATTCTCTGTGTCATCTAGAAAATGATATTTTATTCTCCAACACTTCCAACTATTTGCATAGTGATCATACTTTTACCAAAACACTGGTTTGAAGTCCTCACACACTTCAAGCTTTAGGTTGGCAGCCTGCCTCTTTCCAGACACATGGATGGGCCTGTTCTCTTGTCCTGAGATGATGCCTTTATTCCAGAGCTCAGTTTCCATCATTTATCCTTCAGTCTCTTCCCTTTTAGTCCAGTAGCAGTGGTTCCATTTATACAGGTCTCACTAAGCACTTATCAGTTCTGCTAGTACACAAGTTTCCAAACCATAATAGAGTAGCGCTTTCCACAGGTCCTTTCTGGATAATTGTGCCTCCAATCCTGACTATGCTTATATGATTGATCCATATCTCGGTAAGCCCTCACATGGAGCACTATTCTGTGGGGAATCACTTTACAGAAGCTAAGAATTTTCAAAACCATCAATTTCTGGTTTTATATTGCCAGAATTTCAGTTCTCAGCTTATCCCTTTCCTCTTCCATTTTACTATAAGCTACAAGTTGAAACTAGTCTGCACTTTCCATAGTTAGCTTCAAAATCTCATCAACTAGGTATTTCCCTGATAACTTAAAATGATCAATATTCTCGAAAGCATAAACCATGGTATATAATAATTAATGTAGTATAGCGTATGATTCATAGTGTACATTCAATAAACATTTTAAACCCTATTTATCAAAGGTCTGTCGTTTGTTTTATGTATTTTCAATAGTAGTGAATTTAAACAACTTGTATGATTTCACTGGCCATTTTTATTTCTTCATCTCATTTTCTCTTTGAGATTCACTGATTTTCCAAATTTATTCCTACCACTAATGACAGAGAAAAGAAATTAAAATATTGTGACTACTTGTGGCAAGAATTTTTAGTGCATTTGTAGTCTACAGATACTTGTTTGTGATAATAATGATTGATTATTATTTTGATTTAATATAGCCAGATCTGATATGATTTCTTTCATGCTTTGAAAAAAATACATTTTCTTAATCTGACTTTGACATCAACCAAGATTCCTTTTTCTTTTTCTTTTTTCTCATCATCTCTTCTTATTCTGCCTCTTTCTTCTTTTCAAAACCTATAATATTCTGGTTTCATCTTGGTTTTTCATGGTATAGTTCTTTTACTTGACACTCAATTCTTCCTGCAATTTATTTAATATCTGAATGAAGTGAATATTTAAGTTAATATAGACCTGTTTCTACCTATATACTCTGCAGTTTTACTTATTTTAATAAGCATACAATGTAGACTTCTTTGAGAACCTTGCAAAAATTCTAATTTTTTTCTAGAATTTTAGATTTTCCTATGAAAAATAGTAAAATTTTTGGCCTAATTTATACATAATTCAATATATTACATCATTATATATTAATCACACAGTATATCATTATATATGATTATAATTTAAAACATCTTATGAGCTTCAAATATTGAGTTTAACTTGATATAAAATATCAGTTGGTAGATCAGTGGAGAACAACTTAGCCAAATTAAACTCCCATAAAAATCAATGTTGCCTCACTAATCAAAGTGGAAAGAAATAATTCTTTAACAAATGGTTAACTATTTACACTTCCATTTATGTAAAATGTACAAACCCCAATCATTCAGAGATGGTTTTATAAATGTAATATGTATTTCCTCTTTAACCATACTTTGAATTTTTTTTCATAGCACTTTTACTCAACTAGAATTCATTTTAGAATATTGTGAAGTGCAAAATAATAGTTATTCTTATAGCTCATCAGCAGGTCCAGAAGTACATGTTAACTAAATTTCCCCTTACTCATTAGCCTAGCATGCCTCCTTTTTATACCTGCACACTCATAAGTCAAAATGTACATGCACAAATAGGTCTAACAGGAGCCTATCTACCCTGCAAAGAAAACAGTCACAGTTCTAATTCTTACTTTTTAAATATTCTTTTTTATTTTTTCAAAAGAAACTTAGGTTACATAAAGGTTACACAAAAGATATAGGAATTTCCTTATGCCTTGCTCCCTTGCCCTCCCACATTTTCCTACATCAGCAACACCCTTCATTAGTGTGGCACTTTTGTCACAATTGATGTACACATTTTGTAACATTGACACTAAGTGATAATTATGTTTATATTGTGGTTTACACTCTCTCCCACACATTTTTGCAAGTTATTACAGGAGATATAATGACCTGTATCTGTCATTGAAATGTAATTCAGGATAGTTCCCAAGTCCCAAAAATGCCCCCAAAATACATCTATTTTCCCTCTCCCTCCCCTCAGAACTTTCAGTACCCACCACCTCCACATCCATGATAAAATTTCTTCCATTGCTAGGACCACATGTCTACAGTAGAACAAGTATAAGTCTACTCTAGGCCATCGTCCAGTCCCCAATCCTGAGGAATCTGTGATGGTGATGCCTTCTCTACATCTAATTGAGTGGGTGCTTATGTTCCATGTGGTAGATGAATGGGACTTTCTTGCTTGCCGTTATAGACTCTCTGTTCCTTGATATGGTCATTGTCCATCATTCTCCTTGTTAGCTGTCCTGAGTGAGCCCAATGAACTGGAGAGTTGATGTTGCACCTCTGTTGAGATTTAGGGCACAAATGACACATGGAAATCCCCAAAATTTAAGTCACTTGGACATACAACTACCAACTTTAGTCCTAACTACAGGTTGAAATAAAAGGGCAGCAGAGCCATGTGTAAGGAAAACACAACTGAATTCAACTCTATCACACTGAGGAGCATAAATTCCAAAGTAAGTCTCACCAGCAGGGTACCAAACTCCTGAGTAGTCTGTTCTGCATATAGTGTCTGGGTGTCTCCAGAGCCCTCAGGAGTCCAACTATTTGAGCTAATATTTACTTTGGCAGTCTATTAGTTCCTGCTGAGATATAAATAAGTGTAACCTCTGACATGAACTCACAACTCACTTTATAGTATCTCATGAACTCATAGTCTCTTATAAACTCATTTGTCTTTACCTTTTACGCTTTTTGTTCAAGGTCTTTTTCCAGTTGCATTACTAGTTGATGCTTGGTAGTAGTCCCAAGGTGCCAGGGAGACTCATCCCTGAGAGTCATCCCCCATGCTGGGGGCAAGGTAGTGCATTTATATGCAGAGTTTTGGTTTAGAGAAAGGCCACATTTGAGCAACAAGGATTCTCTGAGGAGATAATGCTTAGGCAACTTGTAATACTAGCTTATATTTCAATTTAAAAAGTAAGTGTTCATAAGTACAGTCATCAATATTAAGGGTCTATCAATGGCCCATCCTCCTTTAGTAGTCACTACCTCTATACTGAGGGAATTCTTGCTGTCCCATTAGAGAATTTGGAAGAGTTCTCCAGGATGGGAATTCTTTATTTTTTCAGTTATTTTATCTCCACCCACTGTGACAATGCCCGATAAACACTTGAAAACATTCATATGCCTTATAGGTATGCTCCAGGTGAACCTCCTCCCATGATTTCCCTTCTCTGACACTGCACACCAATGATCCTTCCCTACCACAGTTGTAACTGTTCTGTAATTTGAAGCTTCTTCAAAATTAAAGCCAACAAAATAACTGCATGCAATTAATAGGGAAATAATTGAATAATGATGTTTTTTAAAATAATGAATAAAACTTTTTAAAGTTTGAAGTAATGAAAAAATAAAATAGTAATGTTATTTTAACATCACTGTAAGATCTATTGTCATGCATGTACATTGATATTTGTTTCCACTTATTTGCCCAGAGTCTAATATTTTTCATTTCATTTAGGGAACCTTTAGGTTACAGAAAAGTCACATACAGAATATAGGTGGTTTCCATATACTTAATGTCCTCTACCTTTTCCTCTTTTCCCTATTAATAACATTTTACATGTGAATAGTACCTTTGTTACAACTGATGTACAAATATTGAAATATCACTACTAATCATGGCCAAGGATTTACATTGTAGTTTATATGTTTTTCTCTATACTTTCATAGATTTTGATGAAGTTTGATATGGTCTGTACCCATCCTTGTAAGATCAGTTAGAACAATTACATCTCCCCCAAAATGTCCCATGTTCTATGTATTCTATTCTTCCTTCCCTTTCTCCTTGGGACCCAAGGTCCCAACTCTCTAGTTCCAACCACATACCCACAAATCACCAGATTTCACCTGCTCCTTCCCACAACACTCCCCCCAATTTGATGGACAGTTTAACTCACCCTCTCCACCCTAACTCCTTACAATCCAACCCCTCCCAGCACAATAACATCACTGCATCACTGTTATGTCTAACCACTGCACAACTATACCCTCACACCTTATCATAGATTTTGTCCATATGGGCATTGATTCACAAATTTCTTCTCATTTTCTGTTTCCTGTAAACCTATCTTCCAGACTCTAGCTCTGTGAGTCTGTTCAATTTGATTAATTCATATCAGTGTGGTCATGTAATATTAGTCCTTCAAATCCTGGCTTCCTTCACTCAACATAATGTCTCCAAGGGTCACCCATGATATCCCAAGTGGTAATACTGTATTCCCTCACACAGCTGAGTAATATTCCATTGTATGTATGTATGACAATTTATCCCTTCATCTACTGATGGGCAATTGGGCTGTTTCCAACTTTTGGCAATAGTGCATAATGACACTAATGAACGTTGGTGTGCATATATCTGTTCATATCCCTGGTTTCAATTCTTCTGGTTATATATCTAAGGGTGGGTTTGCTGGATCATATAGCAGTTTTATAGTTAGCTTCCTGAATAGCCACCAAACTGTCCTCCACAATGGCTGCACCTTTCTATATTCCCAACAGCAGTGGATTGTGGTACTATTCCACCACATCCTCTCCAACACGTGTGGTTCTCTGTTTTATTTTTTTTTAATAGCTGCCAGTCTAATAAGTGTAAGATGATATCTCATTGTAGTTTTGATTTGCATTTCCCTAATAGCTAGTGACATTGAGCAACTTTTCTTGTCCTTTTTAGCCATTTTATTTCTTCTTTGGAGAAGTGTCTAATCCAATCAAATCCCATCTTTAAATAGGTTGTTTGTCTTTTTATTTGCAAGGTGTAGGATTTCTTTATAAATTTGGATATTAGGCCCCTATCAGATACATGGTTATCAAATATTTTCTCCCATTGAGTAGACTGCCTCTTCACTTTCTTGACAAATATCTTGGAGTTGCAAAAATTTACAATTGTGAGGTGGTCCCATTTATCTATCTTTTTCTTTTGTTGCTCATGTTTTGGATGTAAAGTTCATGAAACCACTTCCTAATACAAGATCCTCTAGATGATTCCCTACATTAACTACTAGGAGCTTTATGGCCTTGGCTCTTATATTTATATCTTTGATCATTTTGAGTTAATTTGTGTTTAAGATTTGAGGTGATATTCCTCTACCATTCTTTTGGATATGGATATCCAGTTTTCCAAATACCATTTGTTGAAGAGGCCATTCTCTCCTAATTGAGTTAGCTTGGGGGACTTGTAGAATATCAGATGACTGTATATGTGGGGATCTCTTTCAGAACTCATAATTTGGTTCCCTTGGTCAGCATATCTAACCTTATGCCAAAACCATGCAGTTTTGGCGACTGTATCTTTGTAGAATACTTTAAAGTCAGGTAGCATAACTCCTCCAAATTCATTTTTCTTTTTTGGTATACATTTGACCGTCCCAGCTGCCTTGCCCTTCTGAACAAATCATAATTAGTTTTTCCATTCAGTAAAAAAAATGCTTTTGGAAATTTTATTGGGATTGTTTTAAATCTGAAAATCTTTTTGAGTAGGATAGATATCTGTATTAGTCATCCAAAGGTGTCCTGAAGCAAAATACCAGAAATAGCTTGCTTTTTATAAAGGGTATTTATTTGAGGTAGAAATTTACAGCTACCTGGCCATAAGCATAAGTTCCTTCCTTCAACCAAGTCTATTGGCACATGTTGGATCAAGATTTTTGCCAGTGTCTGACAGGGTTCCTCTCTTCCTGAGGTTCATATGTCTCTGGGCTTAGCTCCTCTGCTTTTTCCACAGGTCACTTGTAGACTGTGAGGCTTTGGCACTCTCCACAAGGCCAGCTGTAGACTTTCAGGGGACCAGCCCTGTCTCTCTACCCAGGGTTTCTGCTATGTCTAAGGAGCTGCCTCTATTCTGTTTTCTTCTCCTGTGTGTTCATTTCCTGGGCTCCAGCTCAAAACTCCAGCATCAAAACACCAGCATCAAAATTCCAACATCAGAAATCCAGCTCTGTCCTCTGTCATGCCTTTTCATCCTACTGATATGGCCCAATTACAGCCCTAATCATAATTTAATCATGCCCAGGCACAGACCAGTTTACAAACATAATCCAATATCTATTTTTGGAATTCATGAACCATATCAAACTGTTGCAACATCTTAATGATGTTTAGTCTTCCTATCCATTAACAAGAAATGCTCTTCCATTTATATTGTCTTCTGTGATTTCCTTTAACAGTGTTGTGTAGTTTTCTGTGTATAAGTCATTTACATCTTTAGTTAAATTTACTCCAAGGATTTTGATTCTTTTAGTTACTATTGTAAATGGGACTTTTTCTTGATTTCCTCCTCAGATTGCTCATTGTTGGTGTACAGAAATGCTACTGATTTTTGCACATTGTTCTTATACCCTATGAATTCACTAAACTCATTTATAGGCTCTAGAAGCTTTGTTGTAGATTTCTCAAGGATTTCTTCACATAATGTCATCTGCAAGTAGTGAATTTTTTACTACTTCTTTTCTGATTCACATGAGTTATATATATTTCACTTGCCTAAGTACTCAAGCAAGTACATCTAAAACAATGTTAAATAAATTTGGTGAAAGTAAGCATGCTTCTCTTATTCCTGATCCTAGATGGAAAGCTTTTAGGATTTCCCCACTGATTATGATATTAGTTATGGGTTTTTCATGTACACCCCTTATCATGTTGAGGATGTTCACTTATTTTCCTATCTTTTGCAGTGCTTTTTTTAAATCAGGAAAGTTATACTTTTTAGAATGCTTTTACTGTATCTATATATAGAGATGATCTCATGATATTTTTCTTTCAATCTACTTATGTGATCTTTTACATTAATTGATTTTCTTAAGTTGAACCATCCTTGCATACCAGGGAGGAAATATACATGGCAATTGTGTATAATTCATTTGATGTGTTGTTGAGTATGATTAGAAAGTAATTTGTTGAAGACTTTAGCATCCAGTTTAATTGGTCTACTGTTTTCCTTTCTTCTGGTGTCTTTGTTTGTCTTTGGTGTTAGGGGGATGTTGGCATCATAGAATGAGTTAGGAGATGTTCCTACCACTTCTATTTTTTGGAAGATTTTAACCAGGATTGATGTTAGCTTCTCCCAGGATTTTTGTTAGAATTCACCTGTAAAGCTGTCTGGTTCTGGGCTCTTCTAGTAGAGAGATTTTTGATAACTAATTCTATCTCATTACTTTTATTGGTCTGTTGAATTTATCAATTTCTTCTTTTGTCAATATAGGTTGTTTATGTGTTCTAGAAATTTGTCAATTTCCTCTCAGCTCTCCATCTTGTTAACATACAATTTATCAAAGTATACTCTTATGATGTCTTTTTTCTGTGGGTTAAGTGATGATACCCCCTTCATCATTTCTTATTTTATGTATTTGCATCTTCTTTCTCATTTTCTTCATTAGTTTAAGTAATAAAATTTGTCAGTTTTATTAATCTTCTCAAATAACCACTTTTGCTTTTCTTTATTTTTTCTATTGCTTTATTAATTACAATTTCTTTTACCTCTGCTCTAATCTTTGTTATTTACTTATTTCTCCTTACATCAGGGTTAATTCATCATTCTTTTTCTAATTCCTCTAGGTGTGCAGTTAAGTCTTTGATTTTAGCTCTTCCTTTTTTTTAATTTTGGCATATATGGCTATGAATTTCTCTCTCAGTACAGCTTTGATTGCATTCCATAGATTTTGATATTTTGTGTTTTCATTTTCATTCATTTCAATATGATTAATGATTTCTTTTGAAATTTCCTCCATGAATCACTAATTGTTTAAGAGTGTGTTGTTTTATTTCCATATCTTTTTGCTTAATCTGCTTCCTTGTCCCTTACTGATTTCCAGCTTCATTCCATTGTGGTCAGAGAAATTACTTTGTTTAATTACAATTTTTCTGAATTCATTCAGGTTTGTTCTGTAGCACAGCATGTGGTCTGTCATGAAGAATGATCCGTTTGCACCCAAAAAGAAAATATATCCCACTGTATTTGGATGTAATGTTCTGTAAATGTCTATTAAGTTTGAATCCTCTAATGAACTAGTCAAGGTCTTTGGTTCTTTATTGATTCTCTATTGATATGTTTTGTCTAAGGGTGATAATAATCTATTAAAAGGTCCCCCACTATAATTACAGAGGCATCTATTTCCCACTTACTTTTGTAATGTTTGCCTCATGTATTTTAAGCCACCTTGGCTAGGTGCATAAATTTTTATGCTTGTTCTTTCTTCTGGATAAATTTTCCTCTTTATTAATAAATAGTGCCCTTCTTTGTTTCTTACAATAGTTTTGCATTTAAAGCCTATTTTTCTGATATTAGTATAGTTATTCCCACCCTTTCTTGGTTATTATTTGTTTGACATATTATTTTCCAGCCATTCACTGTCAGGCTTATTGCTTCCCTGGGTCTAAGATGGGTTTCTTGTAGACAGTATATAAATGGGTCTCATTTCCTTATCCATTCTGCCAGTCTGTGTCTCTTGACTGTGAGTTTAATCCATTAACATTCAATGTTATTACTGCCAAGGAATTTCTCACATTAATCTTATTTTCTTTACATTTATGTATGCCATATTTTGTTTTTATTTCTCTTTTTTATCTTTTTAATTGTTCTTACACTCTTCTCCAACCCTCTCTCTCCTGTTTTTTTTTTCTCCTTTAATATACAGCCTTCCCTTTAGTACTTCTTGAAGTGCAGGTTTCTAATTAACATACTCCCTTAATTTCTGTTTATCTGTGAATATTTTGAACTCTGTCTCATTTTTGAATGCCAGTTTTGCTGAATAGAGAATTCTTTCCTGAAAGTTTTTTTTTTGTTTTTGTTTTTTTAGTATATTAACTATGTCATATCACTGCCTTCTTACCTTCGTGGTTTCAGATTAGAAATCAGCACTTAGTCTTTTCAAGCTTCCCATGTATGTGTTGGGTCTCTTTTACTATTTACAGTATTCTCCTTCTGTCTTGAACATTGGATTATTTGACAAGAACATGTCTTGGAGTAGGTCTGTTGGGACTTATACTGTTTGGGTGTGCTGCATTTCCTGAACATGTGTGTCTATCTCCCTCAACAGGGTTGGGAAATTTTCAGCCATTATTTCCTCCAACACATCTATCCATTTCCCCTTCTCTTCTCCCTCTTGAACACCTATAATGCTTATGACAGCATTTTATGTTGTCAATCAAATCTCTAAGTCCCTGCTGGATTTTTCCTCTCATTTTATCTATCTGTTGTTTTCAAATGTACTATCTTTCACATCGCTGATTCATTCCTCTGTCTGTTTAATTTTTCTGTTATGGGCTTACAGCGTGTTTTTTTATTTCTTGGATTGTGCCATTCATGACCATCATATCCATTATCTTTTTAGGCATGTTTACAATTTCTTCAGTATTTTCTGCCAGTGTCTTCTTATTATCCTTAAGCTCTTCCTTAACTTCATTAAGTTGATTCATGTTATATGTTTGTACATCTCTGATTCATTTTTCCATGTTCTGCATCTCCTCCTGGTTTTTAGTTTGTTATTGGACTGAGCCATGTCTTTCTGTTTTTTAGTATGCCTTGTAATTTTGAGTTGGTGTCTAGGCATCTGTTTATCTTGATGGGTTTATTCAATTGATTAGCTGTTCTCTCTACTCTAGGACTTTATTTGGTTTTTGTATTTGTGTGTGCTAAGGTTTCATTTTGATATTTATTTTCTCTTATTACATTTCCTTGTTGTTGTCTGTATGCTCTTGAAAAAAAAATTAGGACCAGGGAAAAGGAAATAGAAAGAGAAAAAGAATAATGTTAATAATAATAGTAAAAAAGTAGGAGAGGAACTGTATAAGATCTAGGAAAATGTATAACAAACATGATTAAGAAGTACAGAGGAATGAGATTTTAAAAAGTGGGATAGAAACAATGAAATGAGAAACAATAGAGAAAATACATAGAATGGATTAAAAGACAGGAATGATGAGCAGAGAGGAAAAGAATAATAATGAAAAGAGAAAAAGAATAAAATGTTAAAAAATAAAACAGAGGAAAAAAGGAGACAGAGAGAAGTAAAAACAAGAAAAATTGAAGACCAGCAAAAGTGGCTCAATGAAAGAACAACAACAGAAAGCAATGAAAGAAATATGAAGGCGAGAAAAAGAACAGAGTAGGTAGACAAAAATTGTAGCTGGGTGGTATGATATATGTATGCATGATTTTCTGTTTTGGCTTATTTGTTTCTCTGTCCCTTACTTTCCTGGGCATTGTGAAGAAGTGTCCTGGTCTGCCGTATCCCAAAGTAGGTCCCCAAGGCAGCCTTTGATTCTTTCTTCCAGTTCCAACTCTTAAGGCCTAAAAAGAAAGAGAAAAATTTAAAAAGCGAATATATTAAAGGGAAATGATTGTGATCATTTAGGTAAATTCTACTTCTGTCCATTTATGTTAGTTTCCTGAAATGTTCAGACATAATTCTTCTATTTTCTCTATTTTTTTTTCAGGACCCCATTTATTTCTGCTTACTTTTAAATTAATCGTAAACTTATGGGTTTGTAGAACAATCATGCATAAAACACAGGGTTCCTATATATCACCCTAGTATGAACACTTTGTATTTGTGTGGATTATACATTAACAAGCATTTTCATTGTTCCAAAGAGGGACCTTGCGCATTTTATGTCTTACCTTCTCATCTCTTATATGTGTTTCTATTGCTCCTCATGCCAACTAGAAAGTAATACTGTAGTTTCTGAATTTTATCCATTCTAATAGATATAATATTATTGTTATAATTTGTAACTCACTAATAGCAAAGTAGGTAGACATTATTATTCTAGTAAAGGAGGTACCTATAACAATGATATAAAGACAGTGGTCACCAGAGGTTCTGAGGCAGGAAGAGGGAAGAATAGGTGAAACATGGAGCATTTTTGAGACATTGGATGCAATATCATTGCGCAATATTGAAATGACAGTTAGAAGACTGTCAAAAGTTAAAAATTATTGTCAAAAGTTATAAAATTGTGCCTTACAAGTCATAAACTATAATGTAAACTATAGACTATGATTAGTAGCAGTGCTTCAAATTTGTGTTCATCAACTGTAACAAATACACCAATTTAATAAAAGATGTTAAGTTGGGAAAGTGTGAGAGAGGGAATGGTGGTAGTGGGGTATAGAGGAATCCTCTATATTTTCAATGTAACATTTTTGTAATCTAAAGCTTCTTTCGAAATTAAAAATTATATGAAAAAAAAACAAATTAAAAAAAGAATATAGGAGAACTTAGTGTTATCACACAACCCAAGATTAACATTGAGACAGAGAGCATGTTCAGTGAAATGTTGGGGCAGAAAAATAAGGTTATGCAAACAAATAGAATAATTTCCAATCTAACACATACTACCACTTATACCTCTTCTGAGGAATCCTTATTTCATGGACTCTTAAGTAACAGCCTCCCTATTTTAACCTTTACAGTAGAGCAACTCTTCAATCATATACACCCTAAAAAGCCATGATCTTAAAATTAATCCAGATTCTTTACAGTGTAATCTCATTTGTAAATAATACCTTTGAAAATGTAGTATTAAGATATGGACAGATTTCTGAGCTGTCCCATTTAGATTGAAATCCTACTTGCATTAGGCATTTTTGGGACATTGGAATTGTTCTGAATGAGATTGCAATTTCAGATACAGGCCAATATAATTTTGTCAAAACCTATAAAAACAAGCAGTGCAAAGTATAAACTATAATGTAAACTATTGGCCATTGTAAGCAGCAAATCTTCAACATGTGTTCATCAATTGTAACAAATATACCACTCTATTGAAAGACTTGTTAAAAGGGAAAAGTGTGGAAAGGGAAGGGGGTGGGGAATATGGGAAACCCCCTATGCTTTCAATATATCATTTATGGAATCTAAAACTTCTTTAAAAATAAAATTAAAGAAGAAGTTCTACAAGAGGAGATAGACAAGTATGCGTCCATAAAAGAATCTGAAATAAGTTGCATTATAAAATTATTTAACAATTTGATGATGTAAGAAAAATTAAATAAATAAATAAATAAATAAACAAATAATAAAATTTTCTGAAACTTAAAAATAAAATCCCATTCTGTTGTGACCAAACTCAATCAGGCTGTGCTTCAATCTTACTTACTAAAGGCCTTAAAATTATGGGCAGTATTTTACATTCCCACCAACAGCAAATGAATGTTCCTATTTTTCCACATAAACTCCACCACTAATTTTCTGTTCAATTAATAGCCATTTTACTGTTAAATGGTATCACATTGTGGTTTTGATTTGCATATCCCTAGTGGATAATGAGGTTGAACATTTTTCATCAGCTTTTTGTGCATTTGTATATCTTCTTTGGAAAAATTCTTGTTCAATTTTTTCATGAATTTTAATTGCGTAGTATGTTAGAAGGGTTTCTTTATATATTCTGGCTATTAAAACTTAATCAGAGGTAGTTTCCAAATATGTTCTCCCTTGATTAGTTGTTGGTTTCCTCTCATGATACAAAAGATTTAATATGATGAGGTCTTATTTATTCTTTATTTTGTTTCTTGTGCTTTTAGTTTAATATCTTAGAAGCCATTGCCTATAACAATGTCTTGAAGATTCTTCCCTATATTTTTATTTAGGAATTCAATAGTTCTGGCTCTTAAATTTAGGCCTATGATCAATTTTGAGTTGAATTTTAAATACAGTGAGAGGTAGAGTTCCAATTTTTTTTTTTGTAAGTGGAGATCCAGTTTTCTCAGCAACATTTGTTGAAGAGATTTTTCTTTCTCAATTGATTCACCTTTGCCCCTTGTCAAAAATCAGTTGGTCATAAATGGAAGGGTTGATTTCTGAGTTCTCAATTTTATATCATTAATGTATACCTCTCTATACCAATACCATGCTCTTTTGATTACTATGGCATTATGGTAAGTTTTGAGATCACAAAGTATGAGTGCTCCAACTTCATCCTTCTTTTTCATGATGACTTTGGCTATTTTGCACACATTTACCCTTCCATATCAATGTGATGTCTGGGTTTTCCATTTCTTCAAAGAAAGTTGGAATTCTTATGAGAATGTAAAATCTGTAAATATTTTCAAGTTGAATTGATATTTTAACAATATTTACTTTTCCAATTCATGAACATGGACTATCCTTCCATTATTTAGATCTTTAATATTTTATCAAAATTTTGTAGTTTCTGTAGTTGTACAAGTCCTTTAAATCCTGGGTTAGATTTTTTCCCTAGATATTTGATTCTTTTAATTGCTACTGTGAATAGATATTTTCCTAGATTTCTTCTTCTAATCGGTCATTCGTAGGATATACAAACACTACTTATTTGGAGATTGATCTTCTACCTTGCCATATTGCTGAATTCATTCTTTAGTTCTAGTTGTTTTATTGTGGATTTTCTGGATACAGGATCATGTCATATGTGAATAGGGAAAGTTTTATTCCCTCCTTTCCAATTTGAATGATTTTTTTCTCCTTTTTATGTCTGATTATTGTAGCTGTAACAGAAAATACAATGTTGTACAACTGTGGTAATACTGGTCATGTTAGTCTTTTTCTTAGATTGAAAAATTTGGGGCTTTCATCATTGAGTAGTATGCTAGTTGTGGATTTTTCATATAAGCCTTTTATCATGTTGAGGAGGTTTCCATCCATCCTGCTTTTCTAAGTGTTTGTTTTGTTTTGTTTTGTTTTTATCAAGAACTGGTGCTGGATTTTGTCAGGTTTCTTTTATGCATCAAATGAGGTGATGATGTGACTTTTCCCCTTCCTTCTGTTACTGTGATACATTAAATTGATTGGTTTTCTTAAGAAGAACCACCCTTGCATGTCTTGGATAAGTTCAGTTTGATCATGCTGTATAATTCTTTCATTATGCCATTATATTCTGAATACTGGGTTTTATGGGATTTTTTTCCAGGACTTGTAGATCTTCATAAGAAATATTGGCCTGTACTGTTCCTTTCTTCTGTTATCATTACTTGGGTTTGATATCAGGGAAAAGTGGCCTCAGAATGTATTAGGGCATATTCTATCCTCCTTACTTTTTTGGAATAGTTTGAGCAGGATTGGTGTTAATTCTTCCTAGAATTGTTGGTAAAATACCCCTGTGAAGTGAACTTGTCCATTGCTCTTCTTTATTTGGAAGTTTTTAAATATAGATTTAATCTCTTAATTATTTATTTGTTGAGTTTTTAAAATTTCTTTTAAGTCAATATAGGCAGTTAATGTGTCTAGAAATGTATCCATTTCATCTATGTGAACTAGCTTTTTCTTTTACAGTTACTCATGTATCTTGTTAGAGTTCTTTATATTTCTGTGGGATTAGTAAGTGTTTATAAGTACCGTCATCAATATCAATGATATTGCTGGGTCACATGGCAAGTCTATTTTCTACTTCCTTAGGAGCAGCCAAGCAGTCCTCCACTATGACTGTACCATTCTACATTCCTCCCATTAGTGAATAAGCATTCCTATCTCTCCACATCCTCTTCAACATTTACATTTTTCTGACTTTTTAATAGTGTCCAGGGTAATAGGTATGAAATGATATGTCATTGTAGTTTTGATTTATATTTTCCTAATTGTTAGTGATGGTGAACATTTTTTTTCATGTGTTCTTCACCATTTGATTTCTTCCTAGGACAACTGTCATTTTAGTCTTTTGACCATTTTTCAAATGGGTAGTTTGTCTATTTATTGTTGAGTTGTATGATCTCTTTATATATCATGGATATTAAACCCTTATCAGATATATGATTGCCAAATATTTTCTTCCATTGTGTTGACTGCCTTTTCACCCTTTTGGCAAAATCCTCTGAAGAAAATTTTTTTTATGAGGTTGCATTTATCTATTTTATTCTTTTGTGTTTATGCTTTGGGTGTAAATTTGAAGAAACTACCAACTATAAAAGATCTTGAAGGTGTTACCCTGCATTTTCTTCTAGGAGTGTTATGGTTTTTTCCTTTTATATTTAAACCTTTGATACATTTTGAGTTAATTTTTGTATAAAATATGACATAGGGGTCCTCTTTTGACTTTTGGATATGCTATCCAGTTCTCCCAGCAAAATTTGTTGACTAGATATTTCTGGTCAAACTGGGTGGGTTTAACAAACTTGTCAAAAATCACTTGACTGTATATGTCCTCACATCTATTTCTGAAGTTTAGGTTTGATTCCATTTTCCATTGTCAATATGCCAGTAACATTTTTCTTTTCTTTCCTTTTCTTTTTTTCTTTTCTTTTCTTTTTCTTTCTTTTTTTTTTTTAAACCATAGCATCTAAGTAATTATCATTAGAGCCAGGAAGAGAGGACTTTCCAATTTTGTACTTCTTTTTAAAGATATTTTTGGTTATTAGGTCCCCTTACCCTTCCAAATATGTTTGATGATAGCTCTTCAATTTCTGGAAGGAAAAAAAGGCTATTGGGATTATTGAGATTGTGTTGAATTTGTAAATCTGCTTGGGTAGAATTGATATCTTAACAATATTTAGTCTTCCAATGCATGAAAATGGAATGTCCTTCCATTAATTAAGTCTTCTATGGCTTCTTTGAGAAATGCTTTGTAGTTTTCTGAATGCAGGTCTTTAATTTTCTTGGTTAACCTTATACCTAAATATTTGATTTTTTAATCATTTATAAATGGATTTATTTTTGCATTTTCCTCTTCAGATTGCACATTAGTATTGCATAGAAATACTATTGAATTTTTTGTGCTAATCTTGTATCCTGCCACATTGCTAACCTCATCTATTAAATCTAGTAGCTTTTTTGTGGATTATTCAGGATTTTCTAGATATAGGATCATGGCATTAGAGAATAGTAAAAGTTTCAATTCTTCCTTTCCTATTTGAGTTCCTTTTATTTCTTTATCTAGCCCAATTGCTCTAGCTAGAACTTCTAGCACAATATTGAATAATTATGGTGAAAGTGGACCTACTTGTCTTGTTCCTTATCTCATTGGAAAAGCTTTCATTCTCTCACTGTTGAGTGGAATACTAACTGTAGGCCTTGTGGAGCTGGCCCATGTACAGTGCTGATGCACGCAAGGAGTGCCATGCCATGCAGGGGTGTCCCCCGCATAGGGGAGCCCCACATGCAAGGAGTGCCCCAGGTAAGGAGAGCCGCCCAGTGCCAAACAAAGTGCAGCCTGCCTAAGAATGGTGCCACCCACACAGAGAAATGACACAACAAGATGATGCAATGAAAAGAAACACAGATTCCCATGCCGCTGACAACAGAAGCGGGCAAAGAAGATGCAGCAAATAGACACAGAGAACAGACAACCGGAGTGGTGGGGGGGGAAGGGGAGAGAAATAAATAAATAAATAAATCTTTAAAAAAAAAGAACATGCAGTGAATAGAAACAGAGAACAGACAACTGGGGGTGGAGGGGAAGGGGAGAAAAATAAATAAAAATAAAATAAATCTTTACAAAAATGCTAAGTTTTCATATATGTACTTTAACATATTGCAAAAGCTTCCTTTATTCTTATCTTTTGCAGTGTTTTTATCAAGAAAAGTGTTATCTTTTGTAAAATGCCTTTTCTATATCAATTAATAAGATCTTGTGATTTTTCTTCTGTATTTTATCAATGTGGTTTATTAGACTAATTGATTTTCTTGTTTTGAATCATCCTTGCATACCTGGGATAAAATCCACTTGATTGTGGTATATAATTCTTTAAATGTGCTTAGGATTATGTTTCAAGTATCTTGTTGAGGATTTTTGCATTTATATTCATTAGAGATATTGATCTGCCATTTTCTTTTTTATACTATCTTTATCTGGGTTTGGTATTAGCATGATATTGCCTTCTTACTATGAGTTCAGTAGCATTTTTTCTAGTTCAATATTTTGGAAGACTAAGCAAAATTGGAATTGGATCTTTGAATGTTTGGTAGAATTCACCTATGAAGCCATCCAGCCATGAACTTTTCATCTTTATGAGGATTTTAATGACTGTTTCAATCACTTCACTTTTGCTAAGTATGTTGTAGTCTTCATTTCTTCTAGGGTCAATGTAGGTGGTTTGTGTTTTTCTAGGAATTTGTCCATCTCATCTACATTTTCAAGTTTTTTTTCATACACTTGCTCATGATATTCTCTTATGATCTCTCTTATGCCTGTGAGGTCAGGGGTAAAGCTCCCAGTCTCATTTTTTATTTTATTTATTGGTGTCCTGTTTTTTTTATTTTTTTCTTAGTCTAGTTAAGGTTTTGTCAAGGTGTGAAGTTAGATCTTCAATTGTAGCTCTGTCTTTGTTTTTAATATAAACACAGAGGGCTATAAATTTTCCTCTCAGCACTTCCTATGCAGTTTCACATAGGTTTTGATATGTTCTTCATTTTCATTTGTCTCAAAATATCTTCTGAATTCTCTTGTAATTTCTTCTTTGACCCACTGATTAATTAAGAATGAGTTGTTTCATTTCCATATATTTATGAATTTTCCCTTTTCTATTATTTATTTCCAATTTTATTCTATTATGATCATAGGTAGTGTTTTGTTTAATTTCAATTATTTTAAATTTATTAAGACTTGTCTTGTGACCCAATATATGGTATATCTTGGAGAAGAATCCATTAGCATTTGAAAGGAACGTATACCCTAATGCTTTGGTTTGCAATGCTTTATAGATGTCTGTTAAGTCTACTTCATTTGTTATATTAGTCAAGCTGCCTGTTTATTTATATCTATCCAGATGTTCTATCCAACACTGATAGTGGTGTATTGAAGTCTCCAGCTATTATTGTAGAGTCACATACTTCTCTATAATGTTTGCCTCATATATATATTATGGGACTCAGGTTAGTTGCACAAATATTAAATATAGTTTTTTTTTTCTTTCTGAATTACCACTTTTATAAATGTATAATGATCATCTTCACCCATTATAGCAGTTTTGCATTTAAAATCTATTTTCACTGATAATAGTATCATTGCACAACTTCTTTTTTGGTTATTTTTTGCATGGTATATCTTTTTTCCAACCTTCCACTTTATCTTGATTGTGTTCTTTTATCAGAGCTGAGTTCCTTGTAGACAATTTATAGATGGTTCATATTTTTTATTCATTCTATCAGTCTATGTCTTTTGATTGATGAGTTCAAGCCATTCACATTCAAAGTTACTGCTTTAAAGGCATTTCATATGCCATCTATTTGTCCTTTCACTTTGTATTGTCATATCATAAAATTGTCTATCTTTTTACCCTTTAATTTACCCTTTCTAATAATCTTCATTTCTACACTCTTTACCAAGTCTATTGTTCCTGGTTTTTTTGTTTTGTTTTGTTTTTTTCTTTTTAGGCTGCAGCACTCCCTTTAGTATTGCTTGTAATTCTGGCCTTGTGGCAACATATTCCATCAGTTTTTGTTTGTGTGTGGAGACTGAACTCACCCTCATTTTTAATGGACTGAATTCTTGGCTACAGAATTTTTGGCTGGCAATTTTTCTCTTCACTGCCTTAAATACTTCATACCACTTTCTTTTTTCCTTCCTTGTTTCTGATGAGAGGTCATTACTTAATCTTATCAAATTACCTTGTATGTGATGCTTTGCTTTTCTCTTGCTGCTTTCAGAATCTCCTCTTTATCTCTGATGTTTTTCATTCTAAATAGAGACGGTCTTAGGGTAGGTCAACTCAGGTTTATTCTGTTTGGTGTGCATTGTCCTTCTAGGTTATTGATATCTATGCCTCTCATAAGGGTTGGGAAATGCTGGGTCATTATATCTTCAGATTTTCTTTCTGCCCCTTTTTCCTTCTCTTCTTCCTCTGGATACCAATTATGTGTGTGCTTATACTTGCATTGTCATTCAATTCCCTGTTAGTGTTCCATTTTTCCATTCTTTCACTTCCATTTCATATGTTCTGTCTTCAAAGTCACTATTTCTGTGTTCAAGCATTACAAATCTGCTCTTATGTGCCTCTAGTGGGTTTGTTTGTTTGTTTAAGAGTGACATAGGTATAAACAGTTTATTAAGAAAGACAAAAACTATAAATGAGGTACTATAGGATGAGAGTTGCACATGAGGCCCAAGTTTAGACCTTTTAAGACATCTCCTCCTCCCCTTTCCTAATGCTGGGGAAGGGCCCCAGTTGTTTGGCTGTTCTGATTTGTTGCCCCACCTATTAGATATCAGGGGGCCAATGATGAATCCTGTTGTTTGGGGTAACTTAGGCTTCCCCTTGACCCTGAAATTATTCCAAATGGGACCTCATGACCAAGGTCTCAGCCAGGTCTTTCTGCCTTTGTTTATAATAGCAGCTTTCCTTTCAGAGTGTTTCCAAGTTGGGTCTCCTGACCATGTTCCCTGCAGGATCCCAGTCATCTTCTCCTGTTTTCCCTATTATAACTTGCCTCACCTCCCAGCCATTAGAGTGTTTATACCCTTATTCTTAAGGGAGAGCTGAAGGACAATGGTCATTTTTCTGTAGCTGCTTCCTGCTGGTTAGGGAAAGTAGACCATGCTTGACAGAGTATAAAACAATCTAGCTATTCTACTGAGGTTGAAGAAAGATTGCCTTGGTACCATGGTTGGGACTGGATCAAATCCACACATGACTAATATTCTTTTCAGGAAGGCATTGATTCTGGAAGAAATAAATTTAGAATTTAAGATATATGTCCTATAAAAGGGTAAAGAAAATTGTAGTATGTGAGACTGAAAATGAAGCCAACCATGACATACTGAGCCACATAAGTGAGAAAGACCAGATACCTTATGAGACTGAATCCTCCCAAAGTTGATGGAAAACAGTATTCTTCCTTCAGTTCTTTTATGCTGTTGGTTAACTCCAGTGAGAGATTGTTGTAGACCTCCTGTGTTTGGTATAAATTGCCAATTCCAGTTCCCATGGTGGTGGTTATGTCCAGGACAGCTAAGAAAAATATGAAGAAAGGAACTTCCTTAGACATAAGCTGACAAAGACAGTATAGGCAAAAACAAGACAAGCATATGCAAACCAAAACAAAGACAGCCATTCCTTTATCTTATAGGCATATTCATTATATACTTAGAAAATGAATTACCTTTACCAGAAATTTAACATGTTAAATATGACTCTGCATATGCTCTAAAATAGAAGAGATATTATTATATTAATCAGAGAGTAAGGGAGTAGAGAGTTTATTAAGATACAATAAAACTAGAAAATAGGTTTGTACACAACCCAAGACATGGATTGTGGTTGTTCTACAGGGTGAGCTGTCGTAATGTATTTTTAATCATATTCATCATGTCTTTCATGCCTATGAAGTCTATTACTTTTCTCTTCAGGCTCTCAAATGGTTCTTTATGCTCACGAGTCTTCTTAATAATGTTTATCTCTTTAATTATACTTTCTTTCAATTCTTTAAATTGATTTAGGGGAAGTGGATTTGGCTTAAACATTTGAGCTCCTGCCTACCACATGGAAGGTCTCAGTTTGGTTCCCAGTGCATCCTGGAAGAGAAGGACAGCAAGCTGACATGATGGTAACAGGGAGACACGAAGAGGAAAGACTATAAGATATATGACAAAGCAGAGAGCTAAGGTGACTCAAGCAATTGAGTGCCTCTTTCCAACATGGGTGGTCCCATATTCAGTTCCTGGTGCCTGCTAAAGAGAAAATGAGCAGACACAGAGAGCACACAGCAAATTGATAGAGAGCAACACAAACACAAATAAGGGATAAATAAATAAATAATTTTTTTTAAATCCTGTAAAACCCCACAAATTTATAAAAGTAAATAGATAGATAAATAGATAGATAGATAGATGATAGATAGATAATAGATAGATAGAGGAGACTTGTGTAATTATCATCTACTGTCATAAATCCTTTATCTTTTCAGGATATTTGATTGTTCCATTGGCTGGGCCATCTTTTCCCATTTCCTAGTATGGATTGTAATTTTTTGCTGTTGTCTAGGCATTTGAATATGTTGCTAAGTTTACTCTGATGGCAAATATCTCTCTCTTGCATATTGATAGATTCACAACTCTTTGATATTTGGTAAGACTCATTCTAAATCTTTAAAATTGCCCAGCTTAGGGACAACCAGAAAGATGGCGGTGGAGCAAGGAGTTCCTAGAGGCAGCTCCTGCTATAGTGCAGTTAGTAAATTTTCAGATCTATCTGGAGCTAGCTGTTTGGGGGTCCAGGAGACCAGAAGAGCATCCTACAACATCCTTGAAGGAATGGAAGGAGGAGACTGCCCTTCTGCAGAGAATGTTCATAAGTAGTAGCATGCTCTACACCATGAGGCTAGTGCTCATCCTCCACTGAAGGCACAAACTGCCTCTGGAGCAGTTCTGTGACTGAAATTGAAAGCTCCACTTCCCAAAAATGGGGGAGGAAGAGACAGTTCAGCATTAACTTCAGCTACTGATGAGCAAATTCAGCAGGCTAAACTAAATTCCTAAGAACAACTGAAGTTTGAACTGTCTGACTCAGAAAGATTCTGGTAGCTGCCATCTTAACTCCATGCCTGGCACTGGGAGAAGTGGGGAAGACTGAAAATCACAGTGCTGGTAGGGACTGGCTTCTTTATACCCAGTTCAGATTGCAGCATTTGTCTAAGTGCTAGCTCCACATCCAGCAGGGAAAAATTGGGGGGACCAGTGCCAACCTTTCCAGGAAACTACTAGCCAAGTCATGGAGGCCAGTGGTTATCCTAATTTGGCAGCACAGGCAGCAGGAGCTGTTCTGTGGTTGGAATTTGAAGGACCATTTCCCAATAAACAGGGGATGAAGAGATGGTTGGCCACCAATTTCAGCTACTGATTCATGAATTTGACTGACTGAAGTATTGGCCTGAGAACAGCTAGAACATGAACACATCCAGGTCAGAGAGAGACCAGTGGTCAGCTTTTTTACTCTAACCCCAGCATGAGGTGAAGCCAGGCTAAAATAAAATCACAGTGACAGTAGAGACTGGTTTCTTTCACAAGGATCAGCCTACAGGTCTAGCCTATTCTTCAGGTCCAACCTGACAAGGAGGAGACTGGCAAGCCCTGCACCAGCATATCCAGGTAACTGCAGGTACATTTGGCCAGCACAGACTGAGTAATTGGAAGTCTACCATGGCAACTGCAGTCTTCTTGTACCTACACTGCATAGATTTCTACCCACAACAGCAGATCCATCCCCACCCCAAGAAAAGGAGAAAGGTGTAGTAAGCTTCATCATTCTCTCTGGGCAATGACAGTCTGGGTCTGCACAACTTGGGTTATTCACAAAGCTGTTACTCTGTCCCTATCCCTGGCAAAGGAGAAAGTTGGCAGAAGCTTCATTGGTTCCTGGGGCAAATAAGGCAGCATGAGCCTCCACAACATATAGCACCAACTACATCCTTGGCTCCTACTGTACAAACAGCAAGGGAGAAAGTGCAGGAAGCCTTAATCTAAAGAGAAAAACTTCAGCCAGAATAAATACTCTAGTAAGCCAGATACCAAGACACCAACTAAAATTACAATCCACACCAAGAAACAGGGAGTTATGGCTTAGTTAAAGGAACAAGATAGACCTCCAGATGACATAAAGGAGTTGAGACAAGTAATCTTAGATGTTCAAACAAGTCTCAATAAATTCAATGAGATGGCTAAAGAGATTAAGGATATGAAGAAGACATTGGATGAGCAAAAGAAGGATTTGAAAGCATACATAGAAAAATAGCAGATTTTATGGGAATGAAAGTTGCAATCAATGAAATTTAAAAAAAAAACTGGAATCATATAATAGCAGATTTGAGGAGGCAGAGGAAAGGATTCGTGAGCTTGAAGAAATGGTCTCTGAAATTGAACATGCCAAAGAACAGATGAAGAAAAGAATGGAAAAATTGAGCAAGGTCTCAGGGACCTAACAGCAGCAAGAGATAAGCAAACATATGTGTTGTGGGTGTCCCAGAAGGAGAAGAGAAAGGAAAAGGGACAGAAGGGATTATGTAGAAATAATGGTAGAAAATTTCCCAGCCATATTGAAGGACATAGCTATTCATATCCAAGAAGTCAAACCTGCTCCTATCAAAAAAAACCCAGACAGAGCAACTCAGAGACACATACCAATCAGGTTGTCAAAAGACAAAGACAAAGATTATTTTGAGAGCTGCAAGAGAAAAGCAATGCATAGTATGTAAGGGATACCCAATAAGATTAAGTGTTGATTTCTCACAAGAAATCATGGAGACAAGAAGACTACAGCATGATATATTTAAGATACTACAAGAGAAAAACTTCCAACCAAGAATCTTATATCCAGCAAGACTGTCTTTAAAAAATGTGGGTGAGTTTAGAATATTCACAGTTTAAACAGAAATTGAGAGAATTTCTAACCAAGAGACTATATTTTCAGGAAATACTAAAGTGTGTGCTAGAGTCTGAAAGAAGACAGGAGAAAGAGGCCTGCAAGAAAGCCTAGAAATGAAGATTATATCAATAAAGTAACCCAAAGTGTTAAAAGAGTAGTGAAAATAAAATATGACAGATAAAACTCAAATAGGCAGGAATAAATTTAGCTAATGATGTAAAGCATTTGTATTCATAAAACTGCCACTTAATGTTAAAAGAAATCAAAAAAAGTTCTAAGTAACTAGAAGAACATTCTATGTTCATGAATTGGAAGACTAAATATCATTAAGATGTCAATTCTACTCAAATTGATGCACAGATTCAATGCAATCCTAATAAAAAGTCCATTGGAATTTTTTAAATTGCAAACATCTTTATCAAATTTATTTGGAGGGATAAGTTTCCTGAATAGGCAGAAACATCTTAAAAAGAAAAATGAATTCTCATTTCCAGACTTCAAATCATATTAACTAGCTATAGTGGTAAAAACAGCATGGTACTGGAATAAAGAAAGACACATAGACCAATGGAACCAAACTGATGGTTCAGAAACAGATCCTCACATGTAGGGTCAAGTGATTTTTGACTAGCCTGTCAAACCCACCTAGCTCAGGCAGAACAATCCATTCAACAAATGGTGCTGAAAGAAATGGATATCCATAGCCAAAAGAAGGAAAGTGAACCACTACCTCATTCCTTCTCCAAAAATTAACTCAAAATGGATCAAAAAAATAAAACCAAGAACCATAAACTCCTTGAAGAAATTGCAGGAAAATATCTTCAAGACCTAGTGGTAGAAGGTGGATACTTAAAGGAGATAAGAGGAAGACTGGGGTAAACTACTGATGTTTAATGTATTTAGAAGGTTTAATTAGCTTTACTGTAAAAGGGTGAAGATGTATAGAATGGATGGTAACACATAGTGAGGAATAGCTAGTTTATAAATGGAGATGGGGCAGAAAATGGTACTCTAGGTATGTAAATGCCAATTGCCAAAATGCTAGAGAATAATCTAGGAACTGAATAGCACAGTAAACCTAAAGGTGGATGAGAATTGTGGTTGATGGCAAAGATGCAAGAGTGTCCTTTGTTAGCTAGAGCAAATATATATCACTATTGCAGGGTGGTGGGAATGTGGAGAAGCATGGAAAAAATATTACTGGAATGACCTATGGATTGTGTTTGGCAATAATAATATAATATCCTTGAATCTACACCAATGATGTACTGTGTTGATAAGGGGGTAAGATGGAAAATGTGTGTCAAATGTACACAGATGATATTATCTTCTCTGTAAGAAATGTTCCACCATAGTATGATGTATTGGCAGAGGGGGGTTGTTTGGGAATTCTGCACATGTGCATGATTGTTTTATAAGTTTACAACATCTGTTATAAAAAATATATTTCAAAAATAGTAATAGGTTAGTTTTGGGAAAAATGCACCAAATATAAGAAAAGGACTATAATTAATAGTAAGATATATTTTTATTTTTATTTTTACTGAAGTATATCATTCATATGTGAATACACATAAACAATAAGTATATACTAAAGACTGTGAACTTACAAAATAAACATACATAACATCACACAGGGGCCCCATACATCACCCCTCCACCAACTCTTTGTGTTGGTGTGAAATACGTTACAAACTATGCAAGAGCATTGTCAAAATATTACTACCAACTATATTCCTTATCTTACATTTGGTATATTATTCCCCCTACCCATACTACTTTTAAATATATATATTTTTTACACATATTGTGAACTTGAAAAACAATCATACAGATGTGTAGATTTCCCATACAACTCCACACCTGGTGGAATATTTGTTACAGATTATGAGATAATATCATCAGACTATTACCACCAATCATGGTCTATAGCATTAGCAGCAAGATTTTGACAATATTCTTCATACTTTGTAACAAACATCTCACAATAATGCAAGATGTTGATGTATTGCACCCTGGTAACATATTACGCATGTTTGCTTTATAAGTTCACAACTTTCACTATGCACTTATTGTTTATGTATGTTCATATATAAGTGATATGAAGATAATAATAATAGGGTTGTTTGGGGGAGAACACTTTCGTTAGTAGTACTATTTTGACAATGCTCTTTAATCATTAATTTAAAAGGTTTAACAACAATGCAAGGTATTGGTGGTAGGGTGAGGTACAAGAGTCCTGTAAAATGTTATATATGTTTGCTTTGTAAGTTTGCATCTATTACTATATACTTATTGTTTATGTATGCTTATGTATGAGTGATATACTTCAATACAATTTTTTTTTTTAATTTGCCAGCTTAAGTTATCAAAATCCTGCCAGGGACACAGTAATCTGGTGCAGATTTTCTTCCAGGTGTTGGATTATAGGGAGACCCAAAATCAGTTTTGTCCATGCAATTTCCAGACCAGCCAGCAGATGGTACTCACTGACATTCTTTCCACGGAGGTTTATATCTCTCCATTTTCTTTTGTTTTGATCTAGCCAGAGCCAAAATTCAGCTCTGTTGGTTGAATTCACAGAAGAGAAGCCCTCTCTGACTCCCTGCCTGTTTTCTGTTGTAACAGCTGACAGGGAGGAAGATGTCTGTTCCATTCTCAGTCAGTTGCAGTGAGCCAGGGATTTTACCCCAGCTTAATATCTCAGGAGTGGGTGACAGGAGCCTTTCCAGCTGCCACAGGGGTTGGTAAATCACAGTTGTTATTTCAGGTTCTTTGTCTCTCTGTTCCTCACCCTCCTGGGAGCTGTGACACACTGTCTTGGGCTGCTGACCTACAAAGCAGGTCCCTCAGACAGCTTTTGGCTCTTTCTCCATTGTTTATGTAAGAAAGTTGAGCAGTGTCTGCTTGATACTTTGCCATCTTCCCAAAATTCTTTCCCAGCTCTCTTTTGTTTAATAACTGCTTGGAGTATATTTCCCATCATTTTACTTACCAAACCATTTGTGTATTTGTATCCAATGTGAGTCTATTTTAAACAACATAAATTTGTGTAATGCTTTTTTTATCCACATCTTTTGATTTGTAAGTTTAATCCATTACCATTCAGTATGATTTCCATAAGGACAGTACTTACTTCAGCCATTTTGTCTTTTGAGTTTTATACATTATATTATTTTATTTAAGTTTCTCTTTATTGTAACCTCCTTTTCTGTAAAATTGATCTTTTGTAATGTATCTGCCTAATTCCTTTTTAATATCTGTTGCTGGATATTTTAAAAATCTTTTCTTTGTGGATACTCAGGTTGTTTTACATAACCTAAATCTATAGTAGTCTATTAATTTTAAAAGATAAATTTAACTTCAATATCATGCAGATCCTCTGCTCACATATTCCTCTGTATCTCATCCTTATGTTATTTATTTTTCCACATTTAAGTCATTATGTGTCATGTGTACACTATCAGGAATTATTACTTTTTTTCCCTATTCAATTCTACTCTGACTTAAGGATTTAAAAAGTAGAGTTATATATTGAGGATACAGAACTGTTTCATTTTGCATTTATGTATTCAATTACTTTTACTGGAGATCTCTCCTTCTTCTCATGTCTCAAAGCCATCATTATCTATCTTTCTTTCAACATTGCAGTAATTCTTGTAGGGCAAGTCTTTTTGTAATTAACAAGCTCATTTCTTTTTATCTTTGAACAATTTTAAACTCTCCCTTATTTTTGAAGTCGAGTTTTCCTGGATGAAGTAGTGTTGGCTTGCAGTTTTTTTTCTTCCAGTACCTTAAATATATCATAACACTGCCTTCTTACCTCAACAATTTCTGATGAGAAGTCAGCATTTATTGCTATTGAGGATCCCTTGCTTGTGATCAATTGCTTCTCTGTTGCTGCTTTCATAAATTCCTTTTTATTTGTGTCACTTAACGTACTGATTAGTGTGTCTCAGAGTAGGTCTATTAGGTTTTATTCTGTTTTAACTTCTTGGACATATATATTTATGTCATTAATAAGAGTGGTGGAATTTGCAACCATTATTTCCTCAAATAATCTCTATGCCCCTTTGCCCTTCTCCTTCTGGCACTTCTGTGATGCATATGCATGTTTTATGCAGTTACTCAAGTCCCTGAAACACTGATCTAGTATATCTATCTTTTTCTCTATCTGTTCTCCTGACCATATGATTTTGTTTTTCTTGTCCTCTCATTTACTAATTCTTTCTTCTTTCTGTTATATGCCTTTAGAGTATATTTTTAGAAAACTCTGACTTTTATTTTCTTACTTGTTTAAACAAATCAATTTTATTGTTACATATTAATAAAACATACAATTCACATAAATTTTACAGTAAATAGTATTTTGTATAATCATATAGTTTTGTGTTCATCACTTCAGTCATTATTGGAGCATTTTAAATATTTCAATGTAAGTCATTTAAAAAGACAAACAAAGAGGAAAATTCCTCACGTCTCAATCTCTCTGTATGTCCCCTGCAATACACAGCTACCGCTTCTGGTTATTGTTGCACAATCATTTATTAGTTTATTAAGCAGTTTTATTGACCTATATTCAGATATGATATAATTAATCCAAAGTGTATAATCAATTGCTTTTAGTAATCACCTTAAAAATTATAGAATAATTTCATTAAACCAAAAAGAAAGATATAACACTTAGCATTCCTTTCTCAGACCTATATAAACACTAATCTAATATCATCTTTGTAAAATGGTTTATATTTGCATTTTATATAAATGGAATAATAAAATGTTTAGTGCTCTGTATCTGAGCTACTTCACTTAGCATAATGTTTTCTTTTATTTTTGTCTGATATTAACACTTTGGAGTATTAACTTACATTTGTTCAGCTTCAAAGAAAAGATTTTTATATGTAATTCTAACTATATTCAAATTTCACATAATATATTTATATTTTACATAATATATTTCGTTCATAATAGGGCAATCATACAGTATTTGTCCATTTGCATCTGGCTTGCTTTACTCAACATAATATCCTCCAGGTTCATCCATGTTGTTATATGTTTCATGACTTCATTTCTTCTCACTACAGCGTAATATTACATCATGTGTATACTCCACAATCTTTTATCCATTCATCAGTTTATGGACACCTGAGGTATTTCTAACCATGGCTATTGTGAATAATGCTGCTATGAACATCAGCATGTAGATTTATATTCATGTCACTGTTCTCAGTTCTTCTGGTATGTAACTAGCAATGATAACTCCAGGTTCCACAGCATGTCTATATTCAACTTCCTTAGGAAATGCCAAACAGCCCTCCACAGTGGCTTTACCATTCTACATTCCCACCAAGAGTGAAAAAGCATTCCTCTTTCTCCACATTCTCTCCAACATTTCAGTTTCCTGATTTTTTAATAGCAGCCAGTCTAATAGGTGTGAAATGATACCTCATTGTAGTTTTGATTTACATTTCCTTAATCGCTACTGATGTTTAACATTTTTTCACGTTTCTTTGCCATTTGTATTTCTTCTTTGGATAGTTGTCTTTTCAAGTCTTTATTCCCATTTTTTAATCACATAGTTTGTCTAGTCTTTTTATTGTTAAGTTGTATGATCTCTTTATATATCATGGATATTAAACCCTTATTAAATATGTGATTGCCAAATGTTTTCTCCCATTGAATCAGCTGCCTTTTCACACTTTTGATAAAGCCCTTTGAGGTGCAAAAATGTTTAATTTTGAGGAGGTCACATATGTGTGTGTATATATATATATATATAATTCCTCATGCTTTGGCTGTGAAGTCTAAGAAATTACTGCTTACCACAAGATCTTGAAGATGTTTTCCTACATTTTCTTCTAGGAGCTTTACGGGGGTTTTTTGTATTTAGGACCTTGATCCATTTTGAGTTAATTTTAGTATAAGCTGTGAGATAGGTGTTCTTTCATTCTTTTGGATATGGCTATCCAGTTCTGCCAGCATCATTTGTTGAATAGACTCTTCTGGTCCAGTTGAGTGAGCTTAACAGCCTTGTGAAAAATACCTTGACTCTTGATCTGAGGGTCAATTTCTGAGTTATCAGTTTGGTTCCATTGGTCCGTCTGTCTGTCCTTATACCAGTACCAGGCTGCTTTTACCATGGTAGCTAAACAATAAGTTTTAAAGTCAGGAAATGTGATTCTTCCAACTTTGTTCTTTTTTCTAAAGACATTTTTAGCTACCCAGGACTTTTTACCTTTCCAAATAAATTTGACTGTTGGCTTTTTGGTTCCTGCAAAAAGGCTGTTGAGATTTTTATTGGAAATGCATTAAATCTTTAATCAGTTTGGGTAGAATTGACATCGTAATAATATTGATTCTTCAATCCATGAACATGGAATCTTCATCCATTTATTCAAGTCTTCTTCAGTTTCTTTTAGCAATATTTTTAGTTTTCAGAATACAGGTCCTTTATGTCTTCAGTTAGGATTATTCCTAAATATTTGATTGTTTTAGTCACTATTATAAGTGCATTTTTTTCTGATTTTCTCCTCAGATTGCACAGCAGTAATATATAAATATGCTATTGATTTTTGCCTATTAATCTTGTGTCCTGCCAATTTGCTGAACGTTCTATTAATTATAGTAATTGTGTTGTGGATTTTTCAGGATTTTATAGATATAGGATCATGTAATCTCTGAATAATGAAAGTTTTAATTCTTCTTTTCCTATTTGGGTGTCTTTTATTTCTTTGTGTAGCCTAATTGCTCTCACTGGAACTTTCAGTACAACATTGAATAATGGTGACAGTGAGTATCTGTGTCTTGTTCCTGATCTTAGTGGGAAAGATTTCAGTCTTTCACCAATAAGTATAATGCTAGCTGTAGGTTTTTCATAAATGCACATCACCATATTAAGAAAACCTCCTTCTATTCCTGTCTTTGGGAGTGAAGAAAATGTGGCATTGGTGTGGAGAAAGTGGCCATGGTGGCTGCTTGGGGCAAGGAGTGGGAGGAAGAGATGTGATGTGGGGGTGTTTTCGGGGGTTGGAGTTGTTCTGGGTGGTGCTCAAGGGACAGTAACCAGACATTGTATATCCTGCCATGGTCCACTGGGTGGGCTGTGGGAGAGTGTGGGCTACGGTGTGGACCATTGACCATGAGGTGCAGGGGTGCTCAGAGATGTATTCACCAAATGCAATGAATGTCTCATGATGATGGAGGAGGTTGTTGTTATGGGGGGAGGAGTGGGATGAGGGGGGTGGGGGTAAATGGGGACCACATATTTTTTGAATGCAACATTAAAAAAATAAAGACAAAAAAAAAGAAAGGGTGCTGTATTTTGTCAAATACCTTTTCTATATCAATTGAGATGTGATTTTCCTTCTTCATGTTATCAATGTGGTTTATTAGATAATTGATTTTCTTGTGTTGAACCACCCTTGCATACTGGGGTAAAACCCACTAGACCATTTTATATAATTATTGTAGTGTGCTTTTGGATTTTGTTTACAAGTATTTTGTTGAGGATTTTTGCATGTATATTCATTAGAGATATTGGTCTGTAAATTTTCTTTTTTGTAGTATCTTTATCTGATTTTGGTATTAGGGTGATGTTGGTGTCCTAGAATGAGTTTTGCAGCTTTCTTACCTGTTCAATTTTTTGAAAGAGCTTTAGGAAGATTGATATTAGATCGTCTTTGAATGATGCATAGAATTCACCTGTGAAGTCATCTGGTCCTGGGTTTTTCAGCTTTGGGAGGTTTTTAATGACTGGTTCCATCTCTTCAATTGTGATTTCATTTGTTGAGATCTTCTGTTTCTTCCACGGTTAGTGTAGGTGGTCTATGTGTTTCTAGGAATTTGTCATTCTCATCTATATTTCCCAGTTTTTTTTTTGGCATACAGTTATAGTTGTTCACAGAATCCACTTATGATTTCTCTTATTTCTGCCTAGTCAGGAGTAATGTCCCACATCTCATTTCTGATTTTATATATTTGTGTCTTCTCTCATTTTTTCTTCATCAGTCTAGCTAAGGGTTTGTTGACTGTTGATCTTCTCAGAGAAAAACTTGATTTTGTTGATTCTAATTTTTTGTTCTCAATTTCATTTATTTCTGCTCTGATATTTACTTTATCTTTCCTTTGGCTTGGTTTGGGATTATTTTGTTCTTTTTCCAGTTCCCCCATGTATGCATTTAGGACTTCAACTTTAACACTTTTATTTCTTTTTTAAATGTATGCCTTGAGGGCAATAAATTTCCCTCTCAGCATTGCCTTTTCACTATCCTATAGGTTTTGATATGATGTGTCTCATTTTCTTTCATGTACAGATATTTGCTGAATGCTCTTGCAATTTCTTTTTGACCCACTGATCATTTAAGAATCTGTTGTTTAAACTCCACATATTTATTACTCTTCCCTTTTACTGATCCTTATTTACTTCTTGGTTCATTTCCTTTATGTTCAGAAAAAGTGTTTTGTATAATTACAATGGTTTTAAATTTATTGAGACTTGTCTTTTGACCCATCATATAGTCTATTTTGGAGAAGGATCCATGAACACTTTAAAAGAATATATATTCTGCCTTTTTGGATTACAATGCTCTATAAATGTCTTTTAAGTCTAGTTCATTTGTCATAATATGTAAGTCCTCATTTTCTTTATTTATCCTCTAAATGTGCTATCCAATATTGATAGTAGTGTACTTATGTCTCCAGCTATTATTGCAGAGACACCTTTTGCTCCTTTCAGGTTTGCCAGTGTGTGTCTACTGTATCTTGGGGAAATCATGTTAGGTGCATAAATATTTAGTATATTTATTTCTCATTGTTGAATTGCCCCTTTTATTACTATAAAATGACCGTCTATATCCCTTATAAGAGTTTTGCATTTAAAATTTATTTTATCAGCTATTAGTACTGCTACTTCAGCTCTCTTTTGCTTACTATTTGCATAGAATATATTTTTCCAACCTTTCACTTTCAACCAGGTTGTGTCCTTACATCTTAGTTGAGTCTCTCTAGACAACATATAGATGGTTCATATTTTTCAATCCATTGTATCAGTCTATGTCTTTTGATTGGGGAGTTCAAGCCATTCATTTTCAATATTATCACTGTAAAGGTATTACTTAGTTCATCCATTTTGACCTCTGGCTTTCTGTTGTCATCTTTTCTGCCCTTTAATTTACCATTTTTCATGATATTGATTTCTACACTCCTCACCAAGTCTCTTACCTTAGTTATTTTCCTCTCAATATGCAGCACTCCCTTCAGTATCTCTTGTAAATTTGGTGTTTTGGTAACATATTGTATCAGGTTTTGTTTGTCTATGAAGACTTTGAATACCCCTTCATTTTAAAAGGACAATTTTGCCAGATAAAAATTCTTAGGTGGCAGTTTTTCTCTTTCAATACTTTAAAAGCTTCATAGCATTTTCTTCTCTACTCCATGGTTTCTGATGAGGTTGGCAGTTAATCTTACTGAGTTTTGCTTCTATGTGATGCTTTATTTTCACTTG
This sequence comes from Dasypus novemcinctus, assembly GCF_030445035.2. Classification (NCBI taxonomy): domain Eukaryota; kingdom Metazoa; phylum Chordata; class Mammalia; order Cingulata; family Dasypodidae; genus Dasypus; species Dasypus novemcinctus. The sequence continues at coordinate 105,607,628 of NC_080676.1, forward strand.
CTGCTTTATATGGCCTCCTGTTTATCTCTAATATTTGTCATCCTGAATACTTGTTATCTCAGAGTAAGTCTCTTTGGAGTTATTTTGTTTGGGGCATGTTGTCGTTCTTGGATATTGATATTTATGTCTGTCTTAAGGGTAGGGAATTTTTCAGTCATTATTTCCTCAAATATTCTCTCTGCCTCTTTCCATTTTCTTCTCCTTTTGGGACACTGATAACGGATGTCTTTTGCATTTTGCATCATCATTTAATTCCCTAACCCCTGTTCCATTTTTTCCATTTTTTTTGTCTTTCTGTTCTCCTGTCTTTTCCAGTTCAGATGTTCTATCTTCCAATTCACTCATACTGGCTTTGACCCATTCAAATCTGCTCCTATGTGGCTGTAATGCATTTTTAATCTCATTCATCATGTCTTTCATTCCCATAAGTTCTGTTACTTTTCTTCTCTGACACTCAAATTTTTCTTAAGCCAAATCAGTGTCATCTTAATATTCTTTATTTCTTTAATCATATTTTCTTTCAGTTATTTAAATTGACTTAGAAGAGTTGTGTGATTATTATTGATTAATTTTATTTTATCCTGTATCTTTTCAGGATATTTAGTTTGTTCCTTTGGCTGGGCCATCTTTTCCTGTTTCCTAGTATGGTTTGTAATTTTTTGCTGATTTCTAGGCATCTGAATATGTTGGTGAATTTACTCTGATAGCCAATTTCTCTTTCTTGCCTATTTTAATTTTTTTCACAACACTTCTTTGATATTTGATTCAACTTACCCTAAGTCTTCAAATTTTCCCTGCTTAAATTATTAAAATCATGTCAGCGTTTCATTAAGGTGTGCAAATTTTATCAAAGCGGTGGCTAAAGAAAGCCTGAGAAGCAGTTTCTGTCCACGCAATTTACAGACTCACCGTCAGATGGCTGAGAGGTTTAGTAGCTCACAGTTTGTTAGTTTTGGATTCTTCTTCTCTCTTTCACACCCTCCTGGTTATGAAGCACTGTCCTGATCTGCTCACCCCCAAAGCAGATCCTTTGGTCAATTTTTGGCTCTTTTGATTGTTTTTATGAGAGAGCTGAACTTTGTCTGCTTAACCTGATACCATCCTTCTGCATCTACATAATTTCGGCTATATTTCTTTTTAATATTTATAATTCTTCTGTTATCCCACATATTGTCATCTTAATATCCTTCTGTTAAACATATACTATCATTTTATTTCTGTCCATATTTACTTTCATCTCATCTCCTTGAATTGATTTAGGAAATGTGTTTGAATTTTTTCTCTCTATTTTTTTAAATGCTACATTAAAAAAATATGAGGTCCCCATTTACCCCCACCCTCCTCACCCCACTCCTCCCACTTTTAACATTTGTTGTTCCAAAATCAATGTCTCCTCTGTAGTTTTAATTCATTCCATTGACTGAGCCATATGTTCCAGGTTCTTAGTATGGCTTGCAATTTTTTGCTGCTTTCTGGGCTTCTGATTATTTGAGGTGTAGCACTGAAAGCCTTTTTTTTCCTAGCCTAGGGTTTTATTGTTGATTGGCTTTGTGTTAAGGCTCTTCATTACTGATTGGTTCAACTTACTTTGGGCTTTCATGGAACCCTGTTTTTACCTGTTCATATTTTCTCCGGTCCTCTGTACCTGACTGTCTCACTTTCAGGAGGAATCTCCCTTTACTCTATTCATTCTCAAGGACTCTTTATATGCTCTGTTTGATTTTGTTAAGAATTTTCTCCATAGTTCCTATGATTTGTTGAACTTTCTTCCATACTCAGTGCCCCTTTTCATTACACTTTTAAGTACTAGCACATGTCCAATCTTACAGGGGTTCACCTCCCCTTCTTTCTGTGAAGTTTTCTGCCCATGAATTCTTGCCCACCTTTCTCTCTCTGAGGCTTTTCAACCTTTAGTTCTTTCCTTGTTTGTCTACCTCACAGCAGGGAGAAAGATTGGGTTAATCAGAGGTTAGTCTTTATCTGGTCTGCTTTATCTGGTCCAGTAAACAGAACTGGATTTAGTGTTGGAAACTCTTGCCAATAGTTTGGTGATTTCTTTTTTCCCTTGGGATACTTTTTTACTTGACATTCCTTATCTGCTTGTTTGTTGTGTGTTTTTTTGTTTGTTTTTTGTTTTTGTTTTTGTTTTTGTTTTTTTGCAATGGGGCTCTGTAAAAATGTATTCCTCTTCTTAGATATGTGTAGGGTCTAATTCACTACTTTGACTGACTATAGGGTCTTCTGACTCTTAAACTGTGCAGGACTGAAAGGTGTGGAGGGCTCCAGACTGAAAGATCTAGATCTACTACACAAGGTTTTATTGTGTTCTTTTTATCTTTTTATTCCACTTCGCATTTATGTAGTCCTTTTTCAGGACTCTTTTGTCCATGACAGTTCCATGCAAGTGGGAATTTCCCTTTTATCAATTGTTTTTGAAGGGAAACTTTTTACAGGGCATTTTTAAAATGGCCAAGTTAATGGTTTCCCTTCCACACTACCTCTTATATATCTTTCAGGCATTCCATTATATCATGGACCTGAAAATTTAGTCACTCCAGTTTACAATCCTTGTTAGAATGAATCATGAATCAATTAACCCCTCAGAAAACATATTACCTTAGTTTACATTCTTTTCAGTGCAACCCTATTTTGAAAAAGACATTTGAAGGTATCTTGTGAGTTAAGGTGTGAACTCACTCATGTGTCCTACCTAAGTCTGAAATTATATTTAGGTGTGACCAAAATGAGTTGGGATGGAAGGGAAGCCTTAATTCATATTACTAGAAGCCTTATAGAGATGAAATATGGATGCACTCAAAGAAGTGAGAAGATGTCAAATCCAATCAGCCAAAATAACCAAAAAAAAAAAAAAAAAAAAAAGGAAACCATGTGAAAAACAAAAAAGATGGACGCTATGGAATCCAAACATTTCTGTGAACAGGAGAACACGACAGATTTGGAGAGAAAGCCTTTTCAAGATTGAAATATTGGATTTCTAATAATTCAAAGAGTATTAAGCCAATAAATTACAGTTAGTAAGCCAGACAGCATGTGGTATTTCTCACTGTGACTCTGATAAACTATGACACTGTCCATTTTCTGATTTGAGAGGGAGAAAGTAAGTTAATAGTTAAGAGGCTACCAGAATCTGGAATATCTATAATATAAAATATATGAAATAGATTTGGTTGAAAAGTGATAAGGTACTTTTAAGAATTCTTGAGGAAAATTCTCGAGTATTATTTTGTTTAATCATTCCAGTATTTATTGTAAAACACAAAGTGCCTGTACCATTCAAGGTGCTAGTAACATAGAAATGAACAAAATACATAAAGGTCCTTCCCTTGTAGCTTATATATATATATTTTAATGCCCCCCCACCCCTTTGTGGCTTTTTGCGTGCTGTCTGCTCTCTGTGTCCATTCACTGTGGGCTCCTCTGTGTTCTTGCTTGTCTTCCTTCTTTTTGTTGTGTCATCTTGCTGAGTCAGCTTTCCACAGCGTCTGTGGGCTGGGCAGCACACCACAGCACTTGCAGACCAGGCGGTGCTCCATGGCATCTGCAGGCTGGGTGACACTCCACAGCATGTGGGCAAGCCTGGCATTACAAGGAGGCCCCAGGATGTGAACCAAGAGTCTCCCATGTGGTAGATGAGAGCTCATCTGATTGAACTACAGCTGCTTCCCTGTAGATTATATTTTAATGGTTGCATGGTGACCAAGGTGATGGATTATAATGTACCAAAAAATTAAGTATGTTGAGGAGTGATTAGTGATTTGAAGTAAAAAAAAAATACAAGGAAAAAGACTAAAATAGCTCTCTGTGAACTGAAAAGACAGGAGAACAATCTTAGCAATTCACATAGATTTAAGAAAAATATCAGTTATTTCTAAGACAGTTTTGTAGGACTTAGTAATAGATTCATTTACAGAATGTAGAAGTTAGTGATCCTGGCTGAACCTTCCACATCTTTCATTATTTTTCCCCCAAAATCATGATTATCTTTAATGAAATATATTAATCTAACATCCTTTGAGAAAGTAGTTAAAGCAACCTCAGAGACTACTGTACATTTTCAAGGTTATGAACAGAATGGTAAGAAGGATTGTAAAATTGAGATTTGATACATCAGAATCAGAACTAACAACATAAGAGACTTTAGTGAAGGTCATTTCTTTTAAATTCATGCCTCACAAATCATTTAAAAAGTTTTTAAACAAATCAATTTTATTCATACATACTAATAAAACATTAAATTAATCCAAAGTATACAATCATGGTATTAGGTATAATCATATAGTTGTGTGTTCATTATTTCAATTATTTTTAAAGCATTTTAATTGTTTCAATAATAATAATACAGACAAACAAGAAAATTCTTCAGCTCTCAATCTCTCTATTTCCCCTGTTGTACATAGCTGCTACTTCTGGCTATCTGTGCACAATTTTTTATTTTTTTATTAAGCAGTTTTATTGAGATATATTCACATACCATATGACCTACCAAAAGTGTATAATCAATGACATTTTTAGCTGTTAAAATGTCCTTTATTGTAAGATTGAAAAATAAATAAAAAATAGATTGAATGAAATTACAAATTTTAAAAGAGATTGCATGGCCAGTTTAGATTTAATATAATCAATTATAAAAATAATAGCATGGCAGCAAACTTTTACAAATGTAAATAATAATTCAAATATAATAGAAATTAATTATAATATAATTCTAATTTTAAATTACAGCTTGAAATACTTGATATAATAATCCCTAAGAATGAAATAAATTTTATGTTAGTTGTTTAATTTCCATTTAACCCATCATTCTTTGCTGATAATCAAATTGCTATTTGGGAATTCTTCGCATCTTGTTAGAATGAATTACAACAGATAACAATATGTCAACTGATAATTTTATAAGGCATAAAAACTCAACATTTTGTTCAATAGTAGTCAGACTAAATCATTATTGATCCGGATAAATTATTTTAATTAAGAGTATGAATAAGAAAGGATTAAAGAAGAATAAAGTATCCAAAATATATTTCTTCTTCAGTCCTCCTCAATTAAAAGCAGATGTTCTTTTGGTGAAAAAAAATCCAGAATTCTGATCAAAGGAAGAATTTGCCAGTTGTAGTTAATAATTATTGTTCATATACTATAATGTCATTAGTCTGCATTCATCTGGTCTACTCCAGCTCTATTTTGGTTACTATTTACATGGAATAGCTTTTTCCAACCTTGCACTTTTAACCTGGTTGTGTTCTTACATCTGATTTGGATCTCTTGTAAACAACATATAGACAGCTCATTTTTTTAAATCCATTTTAACAGTCTATGTATTTTGATTGGGGAGTAAGTTAATTAACATTCAGTGTCTTTACTTGAAAGGCATTACTTACCTCATTCATTTTGTCCTTAGGCTGTCTGTTATACCATTTTACTGTTGGTCTTCTTATCCTTTAGTTTACCCTTCCTAAAAATCTTCATTTCTAAACTCTTCTGCACGTCTCCTGCCTTTGTTTTTTTTGTTTTGTTTTGTTTTTTCCTTTCAGGTTGCAGCACCCCCTTTAGTAACTCTTGCAAATCTTGTCTTTTGGAAATATATTCTATCAGTTTTTGTCTGTCTGTGAAGACTTTGAACTCATCCTCATTTTTGAAAGACAGGTTTGTCAGATACAGAATTCTTGACAGACTGTTTTTCTCTTTCACTACCTTAAATACATTATACCACTGTCTTCTCTTCTCCATGATTTGTGATGAAAGGTTGGCACTTAGAGGCAGACCTGAATGCTCACACACACACACACACACACACACACACACACACACACACACACAATGGATAAAGAGCCAAAGCTATCTGAGGGAACTGAGCTGGGGTTCAGCAGACCAGAACAGTTTTATACAACTCCCAGGAGGATGAGGGACATAGAGATGAAAAAGCCAAAATGAGAAACATAAGTTACCAAGCCCCTATGTTGTCCAGAAATGGTTCTCTTCCCCCACCACCAAGTTATTAAGCTGGGTAAAATACCTGGTTCACTACAGCTGGCTGAGAGGAGATCGACATCTTCCTCTCTCTCAGCTTTTTCAAGGGAAAAGCGAAAAGAGGACAGAGTGCTTTTATTTAGTGAAGTTGGCCAGCAGAACCTGTTTTGACTCTCCAATCTGGAGATTCAACACAGGAACACAGGAAAGCCTAGACTGTAAAAACTCTGTTGAAAGGTGCACTGATTAGCACTATCTGCTGGTTGGCCTGGCAATTGCCTGGGAACAAAACCTACTGCACTCTCTGTATTGAACCCCTGGGAGAAAATTTGTTCCCCACTAGCAAGTCCCTGGCCTGATTTTGAAGACATAAGCTGGGAAATTTTAAGACTGAGAATAAGTGAAACAAAGTATCAAAGACGAGCTGTGAAAAATAAAAGCAATAAGCAAGAGAGAGAAATTAGCCATCAGAGTAAATTTACCAACATTTTCAGATACCTAGACATCAGCAAAAAATTACAAACCATACTAGGAAACAGGAGGAGATAGCCCAGCCAAAGGAACAAACTAAATATCCTGAAAGGACACAGGATTAAATATAATTAATCAGAGGAATAGGGGCAAGATGGTGGCTGAGTGAACTTCCCTGTTAGTAGCTCCTGCAGGGAGTCGGCTGGGCGGCGTTGGAGACTCTTTGGGACCGGGCTGTTTTGGGATTTTTGCTGGTCCGGAGGTGTCTGGACATTGATTTGGAGGGAAGGTAACAGAGGATCCATCTGTGAAATATATACGGAGATCCCAGCTACATGTGGAGGATTCCCTCCTTGGGTAGGCGGAGCCGAGGCATCTAGCACCGCTGTGGCGGGGGGAGCCGGGCCGAGCCATGGTGGCGCGGGGAGCCAGGCTGAGCCGTGGCGGCCGGGGGAGCTGGGCCGAGCCCGGTGGCAGGGTTTCTGTTCTTTGTTTTTTTTTTTTTGAGGCTCTGCAGTACTGGGGAGTTCGTGGGCCCTGGGCGGCCTATTGGGGGGTAGGTGGGAAGGGAGGTGCTTGCAGACCCATTTGGGCAGACAGACGGGGGTTTTAGGGTAAAGCGGGGGGAATTTTTTATTGTGGACACAAATAATAGCGTTTCTGCCTAGAGCCATGCCCCCTCCCCCCAAGCCCAGCTGCGGACCTACAGCAGTCTCAAAGTGATAGCAACAAAGAGACGCTACCAGGGTCTTGCGGGGTGGCAGACGTTTGGAAGCTGATTAGGGGAATATTTTGCGAAGCGTGGGAATTTCAGGTTTGGACTCTGTTATTAGCGTTTCTGGCTGGAGCCCCTCCCCCGGACCTGGATATTGATCTGAGTCATTAAATTGGCTGCAGCCTAGAGGAGCCCCCAGGTGGACGGGGACCACAGGGTGGGAGGGTTCCTGAAGTCAATTGGTAATATATCCACACAAAAGACCCTAGTAAGTGAGTGAATTGTAGGACACAGAACACAGGATAGAGCTTGTGGATGAGACCTCACCCATTGGGCTGGCACCCAGCTGCGGGGATCCCTGAAGGCTGTGATGCACTGTGGTGCTCCCAGGCTTCCTGTTAACTGGACTCGAGTTTGCCAGGTCTGAGATCCCTGGACTCTGGCAGCCCACACGCCAGAGACTCACACCTCTTGAGGCCTCAATACCTCAGATTGCCCATCCCTGAATCCACCACGCCCTGAGATTCATCTGAGGCCCTTGAATGTCCTAGCCCTCAATGTTTGCATTTTTTCTTCTTTGTTTTATTTTGTTTTGTTTTTATTTTTATACTATTTCTATTTATTATTCTAGTTTTTTAATGTTCTGATTCCTGGCATTCCATTATCCCCTAGTCTTTTCTCCCAGCTTATCCCCCAAAGTATCTTTTTCTTTTTTTTTTAATCCTCTCTTTCTTGTCCCCGATCTTCTTCTTATTCTATTTTATCTTAACAATACAGTAGGTCCTGCAGGAAACACCTCACATTTGCTGGGCTTCCTCATCCTCCACTGCCTCATTTCTCTGTGAATAGATTTAGGCTATCTACACTATCCCCTTTCCCCTACAACTTGATATCCTCCACCATCTGCTATCTCTCCTACATCCCACCTCCCTTTCTTTGATCCACAAAGTGTCTAACTCTTAATTTCTAATACCTTTGTTTAGTTTTCCATCTGGTATCCGCCCTTGAAACTATTACCTTTCTTTTCTCTTTCCCTCTCTCACGAAAACAATAGCTGCTTAGTACGTACCATATTCCTCCCATACTCAGTCATCTACCTCATTATAGGTACTTTCCTACTACTATAACTCTACACAATTTATATGATCTAACCTCCATTCTCCCAGAACTCATATTGTTGCTTTGTTAACATATATCACCAATATTACTTTACACCTTTTCCTTCCTTACACATTGCCTTTCCCTGGCACTAATACTTTCCTTTAAAGTGAACTTAACCAGCAATAAGAAATTGGAATAAGAAGAACAAAGTGACAAAGAGAAGATATAACACTTACACAAAAACAACAGCTAATTAATCTCCAAGACTAGACAAAGAAGCTAAGGAACTGATTAAACCCGTCAAGAAAAAATGATGACAAGACAGCAACAAAAATCTACCAACCAAACCAGTAATCAGGAAAACATGGCTGAATCCAATCAACAAACTAAAAATCAGGAAGGGGAGCAGAACTTCGAACAAACAATGAAAGATCTCAGAGCATTTATCACTGACAAATTTGATGAAGTAATGAAAGAGGTTAACAACATGAAGACAACACTTGGAGGGGAAATTGCAGACATGCAAAAAAATAACAGATATGATGTAAATGAACACCACAATTCAAGAAATCAAAAATACACTTGCAGCACATATCAGCAGACTAGAAGAGGCAGAGCAGAGAATTAGTGATGTGGAAGACAGTGCATTGGAAATCAAACAGATAGAAGTGGTCAATAAAAAGGTAGAAAAAATCCAGATAGGATTTAGGGACCTAAATGATAATGCAAAACGCACAAACATACGTATTATAGGCATTCCAGAAGGAGAAGAGAAGTGAAAGGGGTCAGAAGGAGTGTTGCAGGAAATAATGACTGAAAACTTCCCAAATCTACTGAAAGAGACAGATGTACATATCCAAGAAACACAGCACACTCCACTGGTCACAAACCCCGACAGGCCCACCCCAAGACATATACTTGTCAAATTATCCAATGCTCAAGACAAAGAGAAAATTCTAAAAGCACCAAGAGAAAAGAAAACCATCAAATACAAGGGAAGCTCCATAAGATTAAGTGCTGATTTCTCATCTGAAACGATGAGAAGGCAGTGGTATGATATAGTCAAGGTACTAAAGGAAAAAAATTTCCAACCAAGAATACTCTATCCAGCTAAACTAGCATTCAGAAATGATGGAGAGTTCAAAATATTCACAGATAAACAGAAACTGAAATAGTATATCAACAAGAAACCTCCCCTTCAAGAAATTCTTAAGGGAGTTCTGCAGGAAGAAAGGAAAAAACAGGACAGTCAGAGATGGAGGAGAGTGTAAGAGCAACAAAAAAGACAAAAATAGGGGAAACGGACTTTGGCCCAGTGGTTAGGGCATCCGTCTACCATATGGGAGGTCCGCGGTTCAAACCCCGGGCCTCCTTGACCAGTGTGGAGCTGGCCATGCGCAGTGCTGATGCGCGCAAGGAGTGCCGTGCCACGCAAGGGTGTCCCCCGCATGGGGGAGCCCCACGCGCAAGGAGTATGTCCATGAGGAAAGCCGCCCAGCGTGAAAAGAAAGTGCAGCCTGCCCAGGAATGGCACCGCCCACACTTCCCATGCCACCGACAACAACAGAAGCGGACAAAGAAACAAGACACAGCAAATAGACACCAAGAACAGACAACCAGGGGAGGGGGGGGGAATTAAATAAATAAATAAATCTTTAAAAAAAAAAGACAAAAATAGAAGGGGAAAATAAAATAATACAAACAAAATATAACAAACACAAATCCAACCAAAATATGGCTACCACAAATAATTCTCTGAACGTAATAACACTGAATTTCAATGGATTAAACTCACCTATCAAAAGATTCAGACTGGGACACTGGATAAGGAAATATGACCCATCTATATGCTGCCTACAAGAGACACATCTTAGACCTAGAGACTCATGGAGGTTGAAAGTGAATCGCTGGAAAACAATCATACAAGCAAACAACAACCAAAAAAAGGCAGGAGTAGCTATATTAATATCAGACAAAATAGACTTTAAATGCAAAACAATTGGGAGAGACAAAGAAGGATACTATATTTTAGTGAAAGGGACAATCTGTCAAGAAGATCGAACGATCATAAATATTTATGCTACTAACAAGGGTGCCTCTAAATACGTGAGACAAACGCTGGAAAAACTAAGTGAAAAAATAGATGCATCTACAATTATAGTGGGGGATTTTAATACACCACTATCAACTCTGGACAGAACATCTCAAAAGAGAATCACTAAAGAAACAAAACATTTGAACAGTATATTAGAAGAGCTGGATCTAATAGACATATATAGATCGTTACACCCAAACACAGCAGGGTATACATTTTTCTCAAGCGCACATGGAACATTCTCCAAGATAGACCATATGCTAGGCCACAAAGAAAGGCTTAATGAATTCAGAAAGATCAAAATCATACAAAACAATATCTCTGACCACAGTGGAGTGAAGCTGGAAATTTGCAAGGGACGGAGGCCCAGACTTCACACCACAATTTGGAAATTAAACAGCACGCTCTTAGAAAAACAGTGGGTCAAAGAGGAAATCTCAAAAAAAATCAAAGACTACCTTGAAACAAATGATAATGATAAAACAACATACCAAAATTTATGGGATGCAGCAAAAGCAGTACTGAGAGGGAAATTTATAGCCATAAATTCACATATCAAAAAAGAAGAAAGAGCAAAAATTGAAGAACTAACTGCACTTTTGATGGAATTAGAAAACCAACAACAAAGTAAGCCAAGAGGAAGAAGAAGGAAGGAAATAACAAAGATAAGAGCAGAACTAAATGAAATAGAAAATAAGAAAGCACTTGAAAAAATAAACAAGACCAAGAGCTCGTTTTTTGAGAAGATCAACAAAATTGACAAACCTTTAGCGAGACTAACAAAGAAAAAAAGAGAAAAGATGCAAATACACAAAATAAGAAATGAGAAAGGTGATATCACCACTGACCCTACAGAAATAAAGACTATCATAAGAGGATACTTTGAAAAATTATATTCCAACAAAAATGACAATTTAGAGGAAATGGACAAATTCCTAGAAACACATAAGCAGCCCATATTGATGAAAGAAGAAATTGATGAGCTTAACAAACCAATCACAAGCAAAGAGATAGAATCAGTTATTAAAAATCTCCCAACTAAGAAGAGCCCAGGGCCTGACAGCTTCAAAGGTGCATTCTACAAAACATTCCAGAAAGAACTAACACCAATCCTGTTGAAACTATTCAAAAAAATCGAAACAGAAGGAACATTGCCGAACTCCTTCTATGATGCCAACATTATCCTAGTACCAAAGCCAAACAAAGACACCACAAGAAAGGAAAATTACAGACCAATTTCTCTAATGAACCTAGACGCAAAAATACTTAACAAAATACTTGGTAATCGTATGCAACAACACATTAAATGAATTATACACTATGACCAAGTAGGATTTATTCCAGGTATGCAAGGAAGGTTCAACATAAGAAAATCAATCAATGTAATACACCATATAAACAGATTGAAGGAAAAAAATCACATGATTATATCTATAGATGCAGAAAAGGCATTTGACAAAATACAGCACCCATTCTTGATAAAACCACTCCAAAAGATCAGAATACAAGGAAACTTTTTGAACATGATAAAGAGTATATATGAAAAATCTACAGCCAACATTGTTTACAATGGCGAAATCCTGAAATCCTTCCCTCTAAACTCAGGAACAAGACAAGGATGCCCTTGTCTCCACTCCTATTTAACATTGCCTTGCAAGTACTTGCTCGAGCACTGACACAAGAACCAGATATAAAAGGCATTCAAATTGGAAGGGAAGAAGTCAAAATTTCATTATTTGCAGATGACATGATCCTATACATAGAAAACCCTGAGAGGTCTACAACAAAGTTTCTAGAACTCATAAATGAGTTGAGCAAAGTCGCAGGTTATAAGATCAATGTGCAAAAATCAGTAGCATTTCTGTACACCAATAATGAGCAAGATCAGGAGGAAATCAAGAAACAAATACCATTCACAATAGTAAATAAAAAAATCAAATACTTTGGAATAAATTTAACTAAAGAGGTAAAAAACTTATACACCAAGAACTATACAGGACTGTTCAAGGAAATCAAAGAAGACTTAAATAAATGGAAGAATATTCCTTGTTCATGGATAGGAAGACTGAATATTATTAAGATGTCTATCCTACCAAAACTGATCTACACATTCAATGCAATCCCAATAAAAATCAACACAGCCTTCTTTAAGGAACTAGAAAAACTAACTATGAAATTTATTTGGAAAGGAAAGAGGCCCTGAATAGCCAAAGACATATTGAAAAAGAAAAATGAAATAGGAGGAATCACACTTCCTGACTTCAAAACATACTACAAAGCTACAGTAGTGAAAACAGCATGGTATTGGCATAAGGAGAGATACACAGACCAATGGAATTGAATTGAAAGTTCAGATATAGAGCCTCATGTATATAGCCATATAATATTTGATAAAGCCACCAAACCCTCTCAACTGGGAGAGAATGGCCTATTCAACAAATGGTGCCTGGAGAACTGGATAGCCATATGTAGAAGAATGAAAGAGGATTACCATCTCACACCTTATACAAAGATCAACTCAAGATGGATCAAAGACCTAAATATAAGAGCCAAGACCATAAAGATCTTGGAAAGCAGTGTAGGGAAACATCTACAGGACCTTGTAATAGGAAATGGCTTCATGAATATCACACCAAAAGCACGAGCAGCAAAAGAACTAATAGATAAATGGGACTTCCTCAAAATTAAAGCCTTCTGCACCTCAAAGGAGTTTGTCAAGAAAGTAAAAAGGGAACCCACACAATGGGAGAAAATATTTGGCAACCATATATCTGATAAGAGACTTATAACTTGCATATATAAAGAACTCATATATCTTGAAAACAAAAAGATAAAAAACCCATTTAAAAAATGGTAAAAACATTTAAACAGACACTTCTCCAAAGAAGAAATACAAATGGCTAAAAAGCACATGAAAAAATGCTCCAAATCTCTAGCTATCAGGGAAATGCAAATCAAAACTACAATGAGATACCATCTTACTCCCATAAGATTGGCAGCTATGAAAAAAACAGAAGAATACAAATGGTGGAGAGGATGTGAAGAAATGGGAACATTCATCCACTGCTGGTGGGAATGCAGAAGGATCCAACCATTCTGGAGGACAGTTTGGCGGTTTCTCAAAAAACTAACCATAGATTTGCCATATGACCCAGCAATACCACTGCTGGGTATATACCCATCAGAACTGAAAACAAGGACACAAACTGATATATGTACACCAATGTTCATAGCAGCATTGTTCACTATCGCTAAAAGTTGGAATCAATCCAAATGTCCATCAACATGTGAGTGGATCAATAAAATGTGGTATATACACACAACGGAATACTACTCGGCTGTAAGAACAAATACACTACAATCACACGTGATACATGGATGAACCTTGAGAATCTTACGTTGTGTGAAGCAACCCAGGCATTGAAGGACAAATACTACATGACCTCAATGATATGAAATATGCAAACTGCCTCAGAGAGCTAGAGTCTGGAAAAGAGGCTTACAGGAAATCGGGGGGTGGAGGAAGAATGTGAATTAACGTCTGCCGGGGTGGAATCTGTGATGAGCTGGCGGTAAGTATGAGCACAAAGAAGGGACAAAATGGGGGCAAGGGGTTGCCTTCGGGTGGGGCTTTATGGGTTTGAGGGGGGCTGGAGATGGGCAGAGGGGAAATATTGTCCAAAAATTGGGGGGAGGGAGGGGCAACATACGAACATGGGAGAGTGTCAGGTGTTCGTTGAGAACAAAATGTTGAGAAAATCGTATCAAAGTATAAGTAGTAGGGTTACCTGTTTAGGATGCTCAGGGGGTATGGTCTGATGTGGGACGGACTCCGGGGGAATAGCTGAAGGCTCATTTTGCCAAGGTGTGTTGTACCATTGGGAAGAGACCCAAGAAGTGAGAGTTGGGGTGGACCCACATCCTGGGGAGGACTAATGCTGTCAAATAGAGAGAACTGTATCTCTCGTGAGAAAGGATGGCTCCCTGCCGTCAAATAGAGAGAACTGTATCTCTCGCGAGAAAGGATGGCTCCCAGGGCATTAGGGCAGTTGAGAAAGTCAGGCTCTGAATACTGCTGCAAGTATCTCTGGACATGGCTTCTTGGGAAATGGAGATTGGCTGGCGTTGTGGGCCCCAAGGGGAGGGGAAAATGGATGTGGAATGGATGGAACCAAGGTAAATATGGGGGCAAGAGAGGAGTTTTGTGAGAGTACACGAGAATGAGTATAAAACATGTAATAATACACCAAAAACATATAGGGGACGACAGACTAATAATGTAAACCATAAGGCAAAACATAGGATAACTAAAAAATTTAGAAAACTGTACAACCTAAAGTATGGACCACATAGTAAGCACAGATGTCACCTTGTTTGAAAGCTATTGTTTCGGAATCTGTACATCAGTTTCAGGAAATAGGATATGAATAAGTTAAAAGATTATCGCTGCCGAAGGGAAAAGGTTTTATGGTGGATCTGGGGAAGTACTGTATATTGTATATATGAATTTCGGTGATCTAAGACTCTTGTGAAGCTGACATTATGTTGGGATTCACTTTACAGGAAGTTTTGGATCACAGAGTGGTTCAACAATGGCAGCGGAGGAATACTGATATAGGATGTTATTGACAGGATATATATGGTTGACAGGGAGTTATACATGGCATATGCCCAGGGTATATAGTAATGTCTAGATATACTCATAGTGGAAACAATTAAAAACAACAGCTGGGGGAGTACTGGGCCCCTGGCTGGGGGGTCACTGTCGTGGACCCTGGGGGAGCAGCGGCAGTCCCCCAGGTGCAACGGCAAGAACCAGGAAGGAAGGAGGGTCCAACAGTGGGCTCCTGATACTAATGGCTATGCTTTTGAGCCTATACACCTGCAATAAGAATAAGGCCTAGAGTAGCACTGTGCCTGGGAGTTTCCTCCTGACAGCCTTCATGTTACTCAAATGTGGCCACTCTCACAGCCAAACTCAGCATGTAGATGCAGTGCATTCCCCCCAGCATGGGACATGACACCCGGGGATGAGCCTCCCTGGCACCAAGGGATCACTACCACATACCAGCTGAAGATGCAACTAGAAAATGACCTTGAAGTAAAGGTTCAATACGGATCAGCAGAATATCCCTGTCTACATATAATAACATGACTTCAAAATGCTGTTTGACCTAATGTAAGGGGGAAATGGGAACGAGAAATGAGATTATAAGGCTATGAGTCTCTAAAAAAGAGTCTGGAGGTTGTCAGAAGGAATGCCCTTATGCACAACTGAGCAGAGTCTAAGAGACAGATAAAGTAGATACAACCCCAGGTATTGGTTCTTTTGAGGGCTAAAGAGACCCACGGGTTCTATGGTCATGGCAGATGGGGTTCACTGCCATGGCAGATGGCCCTTCTTTGGAGCTGGTGTTTCTGCATGATGGAATTGGACTCAGAGGGTATCTCTTTTCACAAGACTTGCATGCTACTTTATTGGAATTGTAGTTGGTGCTGGGGTTTTAGATATATTTTGGGGATTTGAATCTCTGGACTGATAATATGACACCCAGGCCCAGAGCCTCAACAGACTTCAGCTCCTACACTTTGATTTATTGGACTTACCCCACTCAGCTAACATGGAGTTGAAGAAAGTCAACCACCACACCATGGAGCCTAGAGTGTCTACAACTGAAAGCAGGAGGAGTGCATCCAGTATCAATGTGGAATCTAAGCCCCCACTTGACATAGATGTGCAATGGACACAACCAATCCAATGTCCACAGAGAAAATGTGGAATGGGTATGGGAAGGGTAGCCATGGTGGCTGCTGGGTTTGGGGAATGGGAGGAAGAGATGAGATGTGGAGGCGTTTTCGGGACATGGAGTTTTCCTGGGTGGTGTTTCACGGACAATTACGGGACATTGTAGATCCCCCCAGGGCCCACTGGATGGAACGTGGGAGAGTGTGGGCTATGATGTGGACCATTGACTATGGGGTGCAGTGATGCTCAGAGATGTACTTACCAGGTGCAATGGATGTGTCATGATGATGGGAGAGAGTGTTGCTGTGGGGGGAGCGGGGGGTGGGGGCGTTGGGGTTGAATGGAACCTCATATTTTTTTAATGTAATTTTTAAAAATAAATAAATAATTTAAAAAAAGATTACTAGATATATTATTTCCTAGAAAATGTGATAATTATATACTGTAATATTTTCAACTAATAAATGAAATGGAAATTTAAGTAAATAAATAAATGAATATAATTAATCAAAGATAATCACACTACTCTCCAAAACACTTCAAATGATTTAAAGAAAATATGACTAAAGAAGTAAAGGATACTAAGAAGACACTGGGAGACCATAAAGAACAATTTGAAAGGCTGCAAAGAAAAATAACAGACCTCAGTAAGTGGATGTGGCTCAAGTGATAACGCTTTCACCTACCATATGCGATGACCTGGGATTTGATCCCTGGGGCCTCCTGGTGAAAAAGGAGAAGAGAAAGCATGCCCGTGCGGCTAGCCGGTGCCCTGCATAAGTGAGTCATGCAGCAAGATGATGACATATCAAAAGAGAAACAAGGGGAGAGTCAAGGTGAAGTGCAGCAGAAACCAGGAACTGAGGTGGCACAATTGACAGGGAACCTCTCTCCCCATTAGAGATCTCCAGAATTAAATCCTGGTGAATCCCAAGGAATGAAAATGGGAAGAGAAAATAACACAGACAGCAAAAACAGCAGGATGGGAGGAGGGGAAGGGGAAAAAATAAAAAAATCTTAAAAAAAAAAAGGAAAATAACAGAACTTATTGGAATGAAAGACATGATGGATGAGATTAAAAATAGTTTAGAGCCATGTAAGAGCAGTTTTGAATTCCTGGAAGACAAAATTAGTGATTTTGATGAAAGAATATCTGAACTGGAAAAGACAGGAGAATAGAAAGAGAATGGGTAAAATGGAACAGATTCTTATATAATTGAATGACAATGTGAAACACACAAATATTCATATTTTGGTGTCCCAGGAGGAGAAGAGAATGGAAAAGGGGCAGAAAGAATAGTTGAGGAAATAATGACTGAAAACTTCTCAACCGTTATAATGGACATAAGTGTCAATATCCAAGAAGGACAACACACCCCAGACAAAATAAACATGACTAGACATATCCTGAGACACCTACTTTTCAAATGACAAATATCAGAAATAAAGAGAGAATTCAGAAAACATCAGATGAAAAGGAAAGCACCACAAACAAGAGAAACTGGATAAAATTAATGCCAACAAATCATTTTTAATTTTTGCACCATGGTATATAAGTTTTAGGTACCAAATATTCCCACAGAAATAAAATGATGACTATGCAGTGAAATCCCTTGAGGATTTGATGGAAAACATATTTTGCACTATAAGGAGCATTATAATTAACACTGACCTATTAGCAGTCTTTTACCTCTTCAGTCTTTAATACCAAATGTTTTAGAGAGCAAGGTTTATATTTTGAATTTCTATAAGTCATAATATGATAAAGCAAGTAACAAGCTATAACAAAAACCTTATCTGTGAAACCTAGGTAAGAGCCGTATTCTATTTCTTTTTGTTTTTCATTATAACATCCATGAATAATTAACTTATTACCATATTTTTCTTTCCAATAACTCCACTTTTAAAAGAAATTAAAGGATAGAAAGATGTATTAGTTTTGCACAAAGTTGTAAGGTGGAACTCAGGAATCAACCCAGGCATCCAGGACCAGAACCCATGTTCTTAACCACTGTGCTATTCTGCACAAAGCAGAAGAAGTAGAGGTAGCATTATAAGAAAAATATTTCATGAAAATAAGGTGTGTAGTGTACAGGTGTATGGGGGTAGAGACTCGAAAGAGATGTAGATGAATGACAGGTTTCTCCAAGTTTGCTTTGAAAAATTGCAAACCAACAAAATGTTAAAGAAGTGTACACTTAATGCTCATATATATTGCTTTCTGTTTCATTTGCTAAAAGCTGGTAAGAACAATATACCAGAAATGGGTTGATTTTTACAATGGGAATTTATTAGTTCAAAAGCTTACATTCCTAAGGCTTTTGAAAATGTCCTAATCAATACATAATCAGTGATGACTGTGGCAAGGCACAATGGTAACTCTGCAGGTCTCTGCCTTTTCCTGCAGACTCATTTTCTCCCTAGGCTCAGCTGTGGGAATTCAGGCCCATAACAGGGCATAATGGCAGTGTGGGCTCATCTCTCCTGGATTCTTTCTATCTTTGAGGCTTTTTTTAACTTTTCCTGCAGTTTTCTATTCCTCCTTTTTATAAAGGACTCTACTAAGAGGATTAAGATCCACCTGGTTCCCACAATCTAATAAAAATCTCTTATCTGAAGTGATTTAATGAAAAGGGCATTCCTTTGAATGAATCTAATCAAAAGTTTCCATCTATTAATACAATGGGTTTACAGGTACAGGAATAGGTTTGCTTTAAGAACAGGATTTTCTGGGTCCACAAAGGACTCAAACCTGCAATTTCCAAAAGTATTATAGAACAATTATTTTAGAATCGTCTCTTTTCACTTCTGTCCATTATTGAAAATGTTGTCCTTATGAATCCAACTATTTCCAGAACAATTATTATTGTGAAATTATCCCCTTTCAAAATTGTCAATATTTCATTTATTTTGGGACTTTTATTAGATGCATATATATTTGTAATTGTTAAATCTTCTTGATGAATCAATTTTATTAATATATAAAATCCTCTCTTTGTCACATGTTTTGACTTATAGGCACTTTTGTATGGTATTAGTATAGTCACTCCAACTCTTTTGTTTACTATTTGTGAAGAATATCTTTTCCCATCCTATCGTATTTTTGTACCTTTGGGTCTGAGGTGATTCTCTATAAGCATGTAGGTGATAATGGTCTTTGTCCACTTTTCCAATCTCTCTTTTGAATGGATATTTTAATCCATTTGCAATGCAAGTAATTACAAAGACAGGACTTAATTCAAGACAGTAGAAAGAAATCACAGAGGAGCTATGCACCTCTGTATATTTTTTAGATATTTACTTTGTAGTTCCCATACAGTTTATATTTATACATGAAATCCATAAAAATCTAACTTGAATTGATGCCAAATTAACTTCAATAGGATATAAAATCTCTAAATCAATACCTTCTGTCTCCACTTTATATTGCTATTTACGGATCACATATGTCTGCTTTGTGCCCAATATCATAGAATTGTAATTATAATTTATGCATTTGCAGTTTCGATTATATGAAAAATAAAAAGTGGATTTACACAGCAGGAAGAATGCAATAATAATGGAATTTATTTTTATCTATGTATTTACCATTATAGAGTGTTTATTTTTAACAAATCCACTATCAAAAACTAAAATGAATTTTGTGTATAGAAAAAACATGTACTTTTGTGGTCCAGAGCCTGGAGTATGGTGGTTTGAGGTATTTAATTTTTAGAGTATTTGTGGTCTATTGATACTTGTTTGTGATAATGATTGATAGTTATTTTGATTTTATATACCCAGTTACTGATATTTTCTGAAGTGATATTTTTATGCTTAAAAATTTTTTTCTTTAATCCAACTCTGATATTAACTAATATTCATTTTTCTTTTTCTCATCATCTCTTCTTTCTCTACCTGTTTCTCCTTCATTTTGGTTTTTGATAGTGGATTTGTTGTACTTGACACTCAATTCTTCCTGGAATTTATTTAGTATCTGAGATAAGGTGAAGATTTAAATTAATATATACCTGCTGCTGCCTATATAATCTGCAGTTTTACTTAGTTTAATAAGCACTCAAGGAAGACCTCTTTGAGTACTTCACAAAATAATTCTATTTATTTTCTGAAATTCTAATTTTTTCTATGAAAAACAATCAATAATACATATAGCCTGATGCATAATGCAGTATATGACAGTTATATATTAATGGCATAATATATCATTATATATGGTTATATTTAAAGCATATGAGGAACTTTAAATATCAAGTTTAGCTTGTTAAAAAAAATCAATAGGTAGAGGAGTTGAGCAGATCTGACTAGTCAAAATAAACTAACATAAAAATCAGTGGTGTATCACTAATCAATGTTGAAAGAATACTAGTTTAATGACTTGCCCTGGTTTAATTCATTAACTATTTAGTGCTTCTATTTATGTACTATTATAACTGCCCTCATTCAGAGATTATTTTATAAATGTAATTTGTATTTCCTCTTTTACCAACTAGAGTCCATGATTTATCTTATTGTTCACCTTGTAGTGTTGTTACATTTATTTAAAAAGAAACATTTTATTCTGTTACCATATATATATACATATATAATCTAACATTTCCCTACATTTTAATCAGAGATGTAGATATATATTTTCAGTATTGTTAATTTTGTCTACAATATTGTTCCACCATCACCACCATCCATTAACAAATATTTTCATTCTTCCAAAGAGGGCCTTATACATTTCAAGCCTTAATATCCTATTTCCTATGTGTATTCCTTCTGCTCCTCATGCCAGCCAGAAATTAATATTGCAATTTCAGGATCTTAGCCCTTCTAGTAGATATCCTGTTATTATTTTTATTTGCAACCCATTAATGACAAATGACATTCACATCTTTTACATAAACATATTTAATCCATATATATTGATGAGGAGTCTGTTAAAAGACCTTGCCTATATTTAAATTGTCTGGTAATCTATTCAAAAACATAGCTGAATTTGTTTTTTAACTGCTGCTAGTTTTCTATATAAAGGATAATATTGCTGTGAATAGAAACAATTTCACTTTTTCTTATCCAATTTGTTTGATTTTTATTTTTTTATTTTACCTTACTGCTATCAATAGAATTTCCAGTATAATAGTGATTAACACTCTTTGATGTGGGTGGCCTTTCTAATCTTTGGTTTATTAGGAAATAAACTTTCTTTCACTATTGCATATAACGTTAGCTATAGATAGATATTCCATAAGAGTCTTTATCATATTGGCTTTATCATACCTTGTATGCTAGATTTATGAGTGTTTTTTATGAAGAAATGCTGTTAGATTTTGTCAAATACCTTTTCTGTATCAATTATCATGATCGTGTGTTTTTTGACCACTTTGTATTGATGTTTTAATTAATTAAATTAATTGATTTTAAAAATTTGAACCACCATAGCATAATGTGGAAATCCCACTTGGTATCTAACCCATTTAATATTTGCTAAAATAGAATGGTAAATCGGTCTGTAATTTTCTTTTCTTGTGCTGTCTTACATTTCTTTCAATCAGGTTGATTCCAATTTCACAGAATAGGTAGGAAGAATTCTGTTCTATTTTTAGAAAAGTTTGGGAATAGTTTATGTTAATACTTCTCTAAATGTTTAGTAGAACTCACCAGGGAAGTCAACTGGGCATGATTTCTTTTCTTTCTTGGGCCAATTTTGCACATTTTTACAGCTGAACAAGATTCCGTTGTATGTATATACAACAAGTTATTCATCCTTTCATTGCTTGATATACACTGGGTTACCTTCATCTTTTGGCAATTGTGAGTAATACCACAACGAACATCACTTTCCAAATATATGTTCAAGGTCCTTCTTTCAATTCTTTGGGGTATGGACCTAGTAGTGGGACTGCCAGGTTACATTATGGCTTTATAAATAGCTTTTTGAAGAACTGCCATGCTGTTTTCCACAGCAGCTGCATGATTTACTTTGCCACCAGGAATACATGAGTGTCCCTATTTCTCCATATTCTCTACATCACATATAATTATCTGTTTTTTATAAATAACAGCCATTCTAAAGGTTATGAAGTGGTATTTGCTACTAATATTGAGCAACTTTTCCTGTGCTTTCTGGTATTTCTATATCTTCCTTGAAGGGTTGTCCAATTCAAATCTTTTGCTCATTTTTTAATTGCATGGTTTACCTTTATGTTGATAAGTTGAAAGATTTCTTTTTATGTTCTGGATATTAAATCTTTACCAGAATAATGGTTTCCAAATATTTTTCCCCATAGTGGAGGTTGTCATTTTACTTTCATAGTAAAGTCCCTTGAGGCTCAAATGTTTTTAATTTTCTTCAACTCAACAATAAAACAATAAACTACCTGATTAAAAAATAGGCAAAAGACTTGGAAAAACAAGTGTCCAAAGTAAAATTATAAATTGCAAAGAAACACATGAAAAAAATAATCAACATCACTGGAGATTAGGGAAATGCAAACCAAAACTGCAATAATGCTGTTATCATTTCACACCTATTAGGCCACTATTAAAAAGTTGGAAATCTGTATGTTAGGGAGGATATGGAGAGATAGGAATGCTCATTCATTCTTGGTGGGAATGTAGAATGGTACACCCACTGTGGAGGACTATTTGACAGATCTTAAGGAAAATGACTATAGACTTGCCATGTGACTTAGCAACAACATTACTAGGCATATATCCAGAAGAACTCAAAGCAAAGACACAAAGAGACATCTGCACATCGATATTCATAGTGGTGATATTCATAATTACCAAAAGCTGGAAACAACCCAGGTGTCCATCAACTGATGAATGGATACACAAAGTGTGGTGTATATGCACAATGGAATATTATGCGGCAGTAAGAAGAAATGATGTCATGAAGCATATGACAACACTGATGAATCTGGAGGACTTTATCTTGGGAGAAGCAAGCCAGACACAAAAGGACACATGCTTCATGAGTGTGCTGTTATGAACTAAATATAACATGTAGACTGTTGGAGTTAATAATTAGAATATATGTCACCAGAAAATAGAAGGAAGGTATAGTATGGAAAGCTGAGGGTTAAGCTGTGCAGAATTGGTAAAAATGTTATAAATCTTTAGAAATGAATAGAAATAAGAACACATCATGCCGTTTGTGACTAGTAGAGCTATAATATGGGAAAGACATTGGTTAAAAGGTAAGTCCAAGGCCATGTATATTATTAGAAAGAAAGAATGGTAATATGGAACTGTGTAAGATAAGAAAACCTCATGTAAAAAAGGGTAATATTGCATATGTAAAACTGTTTTTCAGAATATAAATACATGTATACTAGATAGAAGGAAAAATAAGAGCAGCCATGTATGGCAGGGAAAGCATAGAGAGATTGAGAGGTGATGAATTTTGTTTGTTTTTTGTATATTATTATGATTATTGGAACAATTAAAATGCTCTAAGAATGATTGGAGTGAGGAATGCAGAAATATGTGATTACACCAACTACCATTGATTTTACACTTTGGATGGATTTATGCTTTATTAATATATATATATCAGTTAATTTTATTTTTAAAAAAACAGTATAAAATTTCTTAGGGAGCTAAGAAATTTCATCTTCTTTATGGAAAATAAAGTATCAATATTAGCATAATTGAAAAAAAAAGCTTTTAACTTTGTAGAAGACCTTTTTTTTTTAATCTTTTGGCACTGTGCTTTCAATGTAAAGTCTAAGAATCCATTGCTTAACACATGTTCCTAAACATGCTTCCCTCCATTTTCTTCTAATCCTTCTTTAGACATATTTCTAGATATTAGGTTCTTCTAGATGCTATGGAAATGAATTCTTTTCTTGATTTCTTCCTCAGAAATTTCAATAATGTGCAGAAACATTATGAGTTAATATTCTACCTCACCACTTGGATGAATTTGTTTTTTAGATGTAGTATATTTGTTATAGTTTTTTTTTTTACTTCTATTGCATAGAAATTACAAAAAACACCTATCTGCAAATGGTGAAAGTTTTCGTTCTTTCTTTCCAAGTTGAATACATTTTATTTCTTTTTCTAACCTAATTTTTCTGGCTAGAATTGCCAGAACAAGTTGAATATCAATGGTGACTGTAGGAATGCTTGTCTTGTTTCAGATCTTAGAGGGAAAGCTTTCAGGCTTTGAACATTGAATATAATGTTACCAATTTATATATATACATATCATATCCTATATCCTATATCATATTGAGAAATTTCCATTCCTATTTTTCTAAATGTTTTTCTCAAGAAAAGTTACTGTATATTTTCATATGCCTTTTCTATGTCAATTGAAACAATCATGTAGGTTTTTTCTTCTCATTTTGTTAATATATGTATTTCATTAATGGATTTTCTTGTGCAGGGCCACCCTTTCATACCTAGGATAAATCCTAGTTGATCATGTGTTCCCTGATTAAAATTGCTAGTATTTTCTTGAGGATTTTTACACTCTATTCATAAGAGAAATTGGTCTGTAATTTTCTTTTCCTGTAAAATCTTTTTCTGGCTTTGGTATTAGGGTGATTTTAGCATCATGGAATGAATTGAGTAGTTTTCCCTCTTCTTCAAATGTTTGGAAGAGTTTGAGAAAATTGGTATTAATCCATCCAGGAATGAGTGGTGGGGTTGTCTGTGGAGTAATATGTTTCTGGGCTTTTATTTTAGGGAGGTCTTGAGTAACAGTTTCAACATCTTTACTTGCAATAGGTCTGTTGAGATCTATTTCTCCTAGAGTTAGTATATGTTCATGTGATTCTGGGAATTTGCTTATTTCATCTAGGTTATTTAATTGTTACCCTGGGGTGGTTCATAATATCCTCTTACGATCTTTTATATTTCTGTGGGTTGAGTAGTAAAGTTCCTCATCTCATTTCTGACGAATTTTTTGCAGTGTCTTTCCATTTTTCTTTGCCAATCTAGGTAAAATCTAATCAGTTTTACTGATCTTTTAAAGGTCCAAATTTTGGTTGTTAATATCCTCTCTTTTAAAAAAAAATTCTCTATTCCATTGAACTCTGCTCTAATCCTTGTTATTTCTTTCCCTCTCCTTACTTTGAGCTTACATTGATGTTCATTTTTTAGTCCTCCAGTTGTTTACTTAGGAGTTTGTAAGTATTAAGGTCTGTAAATTTCCTTCTCACCACTGCCTTGCATCTGATAAATTTTGATAAGTTGTGTTTTCATTTTCATTCATCTCAAAAAAGTTTTTGATTTTCCTTGCAATGTTTTCCTTGACCTACTGATTGTTTAAGATTTTGTATTCTAATTCTGTATATCCATGGATTTTACAGTTGTCTTCCCATTTCAGGTTCATTCCATTGTGATCAGAGAAGAAGCTGAATATAATTTCTATCTTTTTAATATTTTGAGACTTGTTTTCCTAGCCAACATAAGGTCAATGCTTGAGAATAATCTATTTCTAATTGAGAAGAATGCATATTCTCTGTTTAGGGTACAATATTCTGTATAGGTATTTTAGGTCTATTTCTTTATCATATAATTCAATTTTGTGTTTTCTTAGTGATCTTCTATCTAGATGTTCTACCTATTGATTAGAGTGGTTTACTGAATTCTCCAAGTTATTTTATACATATCTATTTCTCTTCAGTTTGGACAGTGTTAGCCTTGTATAGTTGGAGCACCATGGTGGGTATATAAATATTTATGTTGTTACTCCTTCTTGGTGGCTTGATGCTTGTATTAACATAGAATGTCCTTCTATGCCCACTGTAACAGCTTTTTGCTTAAATTCTACTTTGTTTGGTATTAGTACTGTTACCCTAATTCTCATTTGGTTACTATTTGCCTGAAGTATCTTTTGCCATCATTTCACTTTCAACCTATTTGTGTCTTTACATCTAAAGTGAATCTCTTATAAACAACATATAATCAGATGACACTTTCTTATCCATTCTGCCTATCTTCATCTTTTGATTGGGAAGTTTAATTCATTACTATTTTTTAATATTACTGTACAGGCATTAATTACATCAACCCTTTATTCTTTTGGTTTTTATATGTCATATTTTTTCTCAATTTTCCTTTATTGAACCCTCCTTTCTTGTAAGATTGATATTCCATGATGTATCTATTTAATCCCTTTCTCATATTCTTTTCTGAATATTTATAAAATCCTTCCTTTCTGGTTACCCAGGTTGTATTACATAACATATATCTATAGTCCATTAATTTGAAAAGTTAACTTAAATAACCTACACATTATCTGCTCACAGATACCTCTGTATCTCTTCATTTTTTTAATTTTTTATATTTTAAAAAGCTATAGATTACCTGAGTGTTACATCAGAATTTTAGGGGATTCCCATATACCTCACACCCTCCATTTTCACACACAATAGCATCTCTCAGTATGCTATTTTTGTTACATTTAATGGACATGCATATTGGAGCATTGCTACTATCTATGGTCTATAGTTTACAGTAGAATTTATACTTTGTAGCACGCAATATTATAGATTTTACAAAGTGTACAATAGCATCTCTCTGTCATTGCAATGTCATGCAAGATGATTCCAATGTCCCCAAAATGTCCATGTTACTCTTATTCTTTCCTGTCACTCTCCTCAGAACCTCTGGTGGCCACTGCATTTATATCACTAATACAAGATCTTCCATTGCTAGAATAACAAAAAGTCTGCTTTAGACAATAGTTGCAATACCCACTTATGTTTGCTCATTCTTCAGTCTTGAATATTTTGGGTTGGTGATGCCCACTCTGTTTCTGATTGAGTAGAAGTTTAGATCCCATGGGTCAGATGGATAGAACTGTCTTGCTTGATGTTTTGGATACTCTGTTTAGGGATGGGTGTTGTCCATCATCATCCTCCTGAGGACTCTGGAGACATTAGACACTTGTGGCAGGGTAGACTATCTCAGGAATTCAATACCCTGTCAGTAGCTCTTACTTTGGAATATTTGCTCCCCAATGTAACAGGGTTAGACTCATTTATAATTTCCCTACATATGGCTCTTCTGCACCTTTTATTTGAACATAAATTTAGCACTATACTCATAAAATATGTCCAAGAGCTTAAATCTTTGGTCTGTTCGTAAATCGGTTGAGCCCTGAATCTCATGAAATTGCAACACCTACTCTCCATTTCACTGAACCCAGGACAACTAACAAAAGGATAATGATGTACCTCTTCTTTATGTTGTTTTTGTTCCACATTACCTCATTAAATGTTGTGTGACCATTATCAGGGTATATTAATTTTTCTTATTCAACTGTATTCTGACTCTTGTACAAATTAAAGAGTAGAGTCATATATTGAGGATACAATAATATTGCATTTTGCGTTTACATATTTACTTTTACTGTTGATCTTCACTTCTTCACATGGCTCCAAGCCACTTTGTCCTGTCTTTTAATTTTAACACTTTAGTAATTCTTGTAAAGCTGATTTTTTGTGGTGAACAAACTCAGTTGCTTTTTATGTTTGAACAGTTTGAATTCTCTCTTATTTGTGAAGCTGAGTTTTGCTGGATGAATAAATGCTGATTTGCAGTTTTTCTCTTTCAGTACCTTAAATATATCATACCACTCTCTTCTCACCATGATTTATGATGAGAAATTGGCATTTAGTGCTATTGAGGATCGCTGGTATATGATAAATTGCCTCTCTTTTGCTTCTTTCATAAATCTATATTTACCTTTGGCAGTTAATGTACCGATTAGTATATGTCACAGAATAGGGTCGATTAGGTTTTATTCTGTTTGTTGTACATCACCTTCTTGGACATGTATATTTATGTTGTTCATAAGATTTATGGAATATATGGTCATTATTTTCTCAAATATTCTTTCTGTTCCTTTTCCTTTATCACTTCTTTCAGTCTGATGCTGCATATGTATATGCTTCTTACTGACACTCAAGTCCCTGAGACACTGCTCAATAGTTTCTATCCTTTTCTTTTTCTGTTCTGACTAAATGATTTTGCTTGTCCTATCTTCTAGCTTGCTAATTCTTCTTTTTGACTGTTCACATCTGCAGTTGTATGCCTTTACAGTATTTTTAATCTCGATTATTGTGCCTTTCATCCCCAGAATTCCTGTTATAATTACTTTAAATGTTTCCAATTCTTCTTTTTTCCCAAATATTGTCATATTATTATCCTTTATCTCTACATTCACTATCAGTTTATTTTCTTTCATCTCCTTGAATAGATTTAGGAAATTTGTTTAAATTTCTTTTATTAGTTATTCCTATATTCATATTCTTCTCTGTAGTTTTAATTTGTTGCATTGACTGGCCCATATTTTCCAGGTTCTTAGTATGGCTTGTTATTTGTTGCTGCTGTTTTGATATTGACTGTTTTGAGGTGTAATATTAAAGTCTCATTTGTCCTTCTTGCCTAGGGTTTTATTGTTGTTTGGCTTAGTGTTAAGTCTCTTCACTGATGAATTTTTTCAACTTATTCTGGGCTATTGGAGTAATCTGTGTTTAACTGTTCATAATTTTTTAGCTCTTCTGCACCTGTTTTACCTCCAGGAGAAATCTTCCTTTCTTCTGTTCTTTCTCCAGGAATCTTGAAATATTCAGTTTGTTTTGTGCAGAATTTTCTCCCTAGTTTTTATGATTTAAGTTTTTCTTTCATTCAATGCCCCCTTTTCATTACTCTTTTCACATCTTGTATGAGAACTGTTTTACAGTAGTTCAGTTTCCTACCCCTTCTTTTTGTGAAGCTTTTCTGCCTCTGGTCTCTACCCTATTTGGCTATCCCTCCCCACAGAGGGAGATGACATCAGTCAGAGATTTCTGTTTCAAGTGGTCCAGTAAATAGACACTGCATTTAATGTGTGAACATCTTGCAAACAGTTTGGTGCCCTCTTTTCCCTGGGGGCACGTTAGTATGCAGCGTTCCTTATTTGCTTATTGTGTGCCATGGGACTTTGCATACATGCTTCTCTGTTCTTGGATATGTGTGGGTTCTAACTCACTACTGTGACTGACTATATAGTTGTATCCATGGCTGGAGGGACCCATGCCATGTGGCCTTTGTTTGACTCTTAAGCTGTGCAGATATGAGTGAGGTGGAGGGATCTGCACTGACAGAACCGGGATTTTGATCTTCTTTTTTACTTTTTCTTCAATTTAGCATTTGTGGATTCCTTCTCCAAACTCAGTCATACTCCACAGTTCCATACAAGTGGGATATGTCCTTTTACTAATAGTTTCTGATGGGTAACTTTCCCAGAGGATTTCTTTCAATGCCATGTTGATGACCTCAGTTCCACACTCCCTCTTATATATCTTTTGAGCATCCCCTTATATCATGGAACTAAAAATTTAGCTGCTGTAGTTTATAATACTTGGTTGAATGAATCATTAATAATTTAACCCAAAAAATACAGTCTTAATCTTAGTCCCCATTCTTTTTAGTGTGAACCTGTTTTGAAAAAGACATTTGAAGATATATTATAAGTTAAGGTGTGAACAACTCACTGTGTGTCCTTCATCCATCTGTATTACTAGAGGCCTTATAGAGAGATGAAATATGGATGCACTCAGACAAGTCAGAAGATGTAGAATCCAGTCAGTCAAGATAACCAAAAAAAAGGCAACCACGTGGCAAACAAAAAGGTGAAAGTCAAGGAATCCAGACATTTGTGTCAAGCCAGCAGGAGAACACTACAGATTTGGGAAGAAAGCCTTTCAAGATCCAGATATTGGATTTCTAATATTTCAAAGAGTATTAAGCCTATAAATTGGTGTTATTAAGCCAGCCAGTGTGTGTTATTTCTCACTGTGACTCTGGTAGTTTGACACTGTCCATTTTCTGATTTGAAAGGGGCTCAAATCTGCCAAATTCTGGAATATCTGTAATACAAAATAGAGAATAGATTTGGTTGAAAAGTAATGAGGGATAATTAATAATTCTTGAGGAGAATTCTTGAGTATCATTTTGTTCGATGATTCAAGTATTTATTGCAAACACAAAGTGCCCAGTACTACTCAAGAAATATAGAAATGAACAAAATATATATGTTTCTTCCCTTGAAGTCTATATTTTAATGGGTATGGGAATCAAGTTGGTGGATTATAGGTGTATCAAAAATAAATATGAAGTATTTTGATATGCGATTAGTTATCTGAAGAAAAATTCAGGGAAAAAGACTAAAGTAACACTCAGTGAACGTCAAAGACAGGAGAACAATCTTTCCTACAGCAAAGTGTTTAAAGTAGCCTGACAAAACATCAAAAACAAAGCTTTTGCATTTTTAAATTTTTTGATACCCCAATTTATTTTTACCTTAATTTTTCTAAATTAATATGTATTCTATATCTAACCTTTAAACTCATCACTATATTCCATTTTACTATTAGTGGAACCTGGCAATATATTGGGCTTCATTTTTCAAGAAGTTTTGGATCACAGAGAGGTTCAACAATGGCAGAGGAGGAATACTGGTGTGGGGTGTTATTGACAGGGGACACATGATAGGCAGGGAGTTCTCCAGGACATATATATAGGGTACATAAAAATGTTTGGATATTTTCATAGTGGTTACAATTAAAAACAACAACTGAGGGAGTACTGAGTTCCTAGCCAGGGGAGCTCTATCATAGTCCCTAAAGGAAAAGCAACAATCCCCCAAGTGCAAAGGCAAAGACCAAAAAAGAAGGAAGGTCCAACAATAAGCCCTTGATACTAATGACTATGCTTGTAAGCCCATGTACCTGAAATAAGAACAAGGCCTAGAGCAGTGGTGTGCCTAAGAGTTACATCCTGAGAGCCTCCATGTTGCTCAAATATGGCCAGTCTTGAAGCGAAGGTCAGCATGTAAATGTGTTGCCTTCCCCCCAGCATGGGACATGACTCCCAGGGATGAGCCTCCCTGCCACCAAGGAATTATTACCAAGTACCAATTGATGATGTAACTAGAAAATGACCTTGAATAAAAGGTCAACTCGGACCAGCAGAATATCTCAGTCTACATATAATAGCAGGAGTTAAAAATGTTTTTTGACCTGAATAAAAGGGGGAAATTGGAAAGGACAACTGAGTTTATATGGCTATGAGTCTCTAAAAAGAACTGGGAGGTTATCAGAGGGATTGCCCTTATGCGCACCTCAACAGAGTCCCAGAGACAGATAAAGTAGATACAACCCCAGGTATTGGTTCTTCTGAGGGCTACAGAGACCCACAGGTTCTATGGTCATGGCAGATGGAGTTCGGTGCCATGTCAGTTGGCCCTACTTTGGAGTTTGTGTTTCTGTGTGATGGAGCTGGACTCAGATGTGATCTTTGTTCACAAGCCTCTCCTGTTACTTTTACTGGAACTGTAGTTGGTGCTGGGGTTTAATGTATACCCAGGGGACCTGAATCTGTGGACTGACCATGTGATAGCCAGGCCCTGAGCCTCAAGACACTTGCAACTCCTACACTCTGGCTTATTGGACGTACCCTACTCAGCTAACATGGAGGTGAAGAAGGTCAACCACCACACCAGGGAGCCAAGAGTGCCTACACCTGAAAGCAGAAGGATTGCATCCAGCATCCATGTGGAATCTAAGACCCTTCTTGATATAGATGTGGAATGGTCACAACCATTCGAAGGTCCACAGGATGGAGGAATAGAGTATGGATTAGAGTGGACTTAGTGATATTCTATTCATGAACTATTGTGATTAGTAATCGAAGAAAATGTGGCCTTAGTGTGGACAAAGTGGCCATGGTGGCTGCTGGGGGTAGGAAGTGGGAGGAAGAGATGTGATGTGGGGGCATTTTCGGGGGTTGCAGTTGTCCTGGGTGGTGCTGCAGGGACAGTTCCCGGACATTGTATGTCCTCCCAGGGCCCACTGGGTGGACTGTGGGAGAGTGTGGGCTATGGTGTGGACCATTGACCATGAGGTGCAGCAGTGCTCAGAGATGTATTCACCAAGTGCAATGAATGTCTCATGATGATGGAGAAGGTTGTTGTTATGGGGGAGGAGTGGGGTGAGAGGGGTGGGGGGTATATGGAGACCTCATATTTTTTTTAATATAGCATTAAAAAAACAAAGACAAAAAATATGTAAAAAAAAAAAAAATGTAGCCTGAGATTTTTTTGCACATTTTTAATATTATGAACATAATGGTAAAGAGGATAATAAAAATGAGATCTGTTGATTCTCTATTTTTTTTTTCATTCTTGATTTCCTTTAATTCTGCTCTGTTCTTAACTGTTTCTTTCCTGTGACTTGGTTTGGTATTACATTGCTGTTCTTTTTCTAGTTCCTCCAGGTGTGCAATTAGACCTTCAATTTTAGCTTTTTCTTTTTTTTAATGTAAGCATTAAGAACTATATATTCCTCTTTCACTACTGCCTTTGCAGTGTCCAGTAAGTTTTGAATATTGTGGTATATACATGCAATGGAATATTATGCAGCTGTAAGAAGAAATGAAATTGTGACGCATATGATAACATTGAAGAATCTGGAGGACATTTTGTTGAGTGAAGCAAGCCAACCACAAAAAGACAAAGGTATGATTTTGCTATTAGGAACTAAATGATTTATGTAAATTCATAGAATTAATAATTAGGATGTTGTAACGACGGTAAAGAATGGAAAGCTGAGGATTAATCTGTGCAGAACTGGTTAAAATGCTTTGCAAGTCTTTGGAAATGAATAGAAATGGTGAAAGGCCCTCATCGTGTTTGTGACTAGCAGAGCTATGTACATGACAGTGGTTGAAATGGAAAGTCTAAGAACATTACCAGATTACATTTTACTAGAAAGAAAGCTAAAAAAATTTAACATGGGAACATATAGCATGGTGAAATCTCATGTAAAATACAAATGTGGATGTTATTGGATATATGACTGTTTTTAAAAAATATAAATAAAAACAAACTAGACACAAGGAAAAAGAATTGTCTCTGGGGATGGCAGGGGAAGCATAGAGAGAATGAGAGGTGATGAGATGTCTTTGTATTTTTTGTTTCTTTTATATTTGTTTTTTTTAGTATTATTTTTATTAAATGAGTAATGAAAATGCTCTAAAAATGATTGGAGTGATGAATGCAAATTATGAGATTATACTGAATAGCATTCATTGTGCACTTTGGATTGAATTATGCTTATTAGTGTGTATCAATGAAACTAATTTTTTTAATAAAAAGAAGATCTGATACGTTAAGATTAGCACTAACATTATAATAGACTTTGGTGAAGGTCATTTCCTTTCCTCCATGCCTCATAAAACATTTTTAGTCAATGCCCAATGGTATATATGTTTTTGGGACCAAATATCCCCACAGAAATAAAATGATGACATTTCAATGAAATCCCTTTAGGATTAGATGGAAAACATATTTTGCATTGCAAGAACATTATAGTTAACACTGACCTCTTAATGGTCTCTTAGCTCTTCATTCTTTAATCCCAAATGTTTGGGAGAACAAGGTTTATATTTTGAATTTCCATAAGTCATAAAAACATAAGGCAAGTAACAAGTTATAACAAAAAGCCTTATTTGTGAAACCTAGGTAAGAAGTACTCTATTTCATTTTGCTTTACATGCTAATATTCATGAATATTTATTTCTCTTAATTTATTCATTAATTTTCATTGTTAGATTCCAACTTCTTTAACTTTACTCTAAATTGAGAATTGTAGAGAATAGGATGAGAAAAAATACAATTACTTTTCTGATTATAAGGTATAGTAGCAAAACAGAAATTAAGGTCAGGGTTAATTCTATTGTCTACTGTCTTCAAACATTAATTCCAGTGCAATAGTCAATGAAAAATGTTTTCTCAGGGGCAAAATTCATATGGAGGAAAATTATTTGGAATTTGAATATATTTTAAGGATAGACAATACAAAACTGACACAAAAATTGCTTGGAAAGATTGAATAAAACATGAGCATCCTAGATTTGTATACTATTCTTGCACAAAATCATGCAGTAAATCTTTACTACTGTAAGTAATTTCTTTGTAATTATCAAGATATTTGTATGAATCCTGATCTCATAGCTTGAGCTCATAGAGATGAACTTTAGAGGAAATAATTCATCCTAGAAGTATGCATGGCTGTGTTTCAAAGGCAAGAGATGACAATTAAGGAAGCTTCAGTGACTGTTGTACACAGAGAAATGTTAATGGAAAATGACAGAATCTGAAGTAGAATCTTATTTCTCCATAATGCCTACCTCAACAGAGATGGTGGAGATGGGCGGAGATAACCACTCCATTACAACTGAATTTATTCTCACAGGATTTACAGATCTACAAGAACTGAAGAACCTTCTCTTTGTAGTATTCTTTACCATCTATCTGGTCACCATGCTAGGCAATCTTGGTCTGGTGGCATTGATCTATATGGATCATCGTCTGCACACACCAATGTACTTCTTTCTGGGCAACCTGGCTCTGATGGATTCCTGCTGTTCCTGTGCTATTACCCCCAAGATGTTACAGAACTTCTTTTCAGAAGACAGATTGATTTCTTTTTATGAATGCAGGGCACAATTTTATTTTCTCTGTCTTGCTGAAACTGCAGACTGCTTTCTTTTGGCTGCAATGGCCTATGACAGGTATGTGGCAATATGCAGCCCACTACAGTACCACACCAAAATGTCAAAGAAACTCTGCAATCAGATGATCGCAGGGTCCTACATAGCTGGGAACCTACATTCCATGATTCATGAAGGGTTACTCTTTAGGTTAACATTCTGTGGATCTCATGAAATCAATCACTTTTTTTGTGATTTATTTTCCTTGTTCAGGCTTTCTTGTGTTGACCCTTATATCAATGAGTTGATGCTAAACATCTGGGCAGGTTCAATTGAAGTCTTTACAATTATGATTGTGCTAATCTCTTATCTCTTCATCCTTTTCACTGTTTTCAAAATGAAATCCAAACAAGGAAGAGGCAAAGCTTTATCAACTTGTGCATCTCACTTTCTCTCTGTCTCAATATTCTATGGTTCACTTTTTTTTGGGTATGTTCAACCAAGTTCAGTTAAAGAAGAGAATGAAGATATACCTGCTACACTTTTTTATACTCTAGTAATTCCTTTATTAAACCCTTTTATTTATAGTCTGAGGAATAAGGAAGTAATAAATGCTGTTAAAAGAATTATGAAGAATAAATCACAGAACAGTCAGAAATAAATATCAATGACTATAGCAAACTGTTTTTAATATGATATCAGCTTTTATCAAACTCGAGATTATGATAAAATGTACAAAACCAATCTATGTAAAATCATATATCTGTAAAATATGATATATAAGTCACGTAAAGTATGTTGGCTATGTAAGTTCATAGATGAAGATTTCTACCGAGATGTATTTCAAAATCAAAGCTAATAGAGTCCATCAGGTATGAGCAAATGCTTTCCCTCAAGGGAAAAATGCTGTCAGACTATAATTGGCTATTATGTTCAACAAACACTAAGAAAAGAAGATGGTATATAAATTTAATAATGTTGGTAAACATATGGAATCCCTAATCTTAAAAATTCAGGAAAATTCCATATTCTCAAATATTAATCCCTCCTTAAGTATACCATCTATTAGGTGCATACTGTACTTTTTAAAATTAAGTTCTCCACCTTTTTCATTTCTTGAGATTATGCTTGAACTCATGAAGCTATGTAAACTGAAAATAAGAACACATTAATCTTTAGTTTTGTAGATATTTATCCTTTAAATTTCTCAGAAATAAAATATCTTCAAACAAAGATATATCTGTACGTAGTTCAAACTGATGCTACTTTTACAGAAATCCCTATGGATTCAGATATTTTCATGTAATTTTACCCATTGTTCAAGATACTTAACAATACAAATCCTGACTATATCAATTAAATCACTGTTTTCCCCTGATGTCATTATTTGTCTTGTTTGCTCTTAACAATACCACTAACCTGCAATTTCCTGTAAAAATTTGGTATGTGGATGTTTTGAAAAGAAATAGTGGGATGCTGTACGAATATCTAAGCAAAAAAAAATACTTATTGATCATTTAAAGGGCAAAATGAAAGAAAAATTAACTTTCTGAAAACTACACTATGCTAGGCACTAAGCTGACATTTTCATATTGCCTATCATAGAGTTAGACATTATTTTTCATGCTTTTCTAGAATAATACTCATGTACCAAATTATTTAGTCCTTACCCAAGTTAATCTATATCACCCACGAATAGAGCTGGGATTTGGATAAACATTTCTTTTCCTCCTAGTAATTTATATCTCCATTCACAGTAGCTTAAAGCAGAGTTGAACTCAAAATGGGTTAAACTGTAATTATAATATTGAACAAACATATGAATCCAATGCAATGCATATTATACACAAGCAATTATACATTGTGTATATATAGCAAGCTTGGGATTCAGAATATGGTGATCAGTCTAACTTGGGGTATTTAAAGTAGTATTAGAAGTAAATGTGCTTTAAAGAAGGGAAATACTTTTGAAAGTTAGACAAGAAACAGGAATAATAGCATGAGCAGTGTCGATGTTAATGGAAAAATATTCAACTCTGGTAGTGGGGGATGAGGCAAGTGAGCAAAGGGTGGATGGGATGAAAAAGGTGGCAGAGTGGTAGGTAAGAGCTATTGGTGATTGAGGATAATAAAGGTGGAAGTGGACCAGGTTACTGAGATTCTTTTTATTTAATTAATGTTTTCTTTTTAAAAAGTTTTTTTTAAATTTTATTTTATTTATTCATTTTTTTAAAAAAAATTACATTAAAAAAATATGAGGTCCCCATTCACCCCCACCTCCCCCTCCCCACCACTCCCCCCACAGTAACACTCTCCCCCATCATCATGACACATCCATTGCATCTGGTGAGTACATCTCTGGGCATCGCTGCACCCCATGGCCTATGGTCCACACCATAGCCCACACTCTCCCATGTTCCATCCAGTGGGCCATGGGAGGACATAAAAGATTTTAAATTACATAAATGTCATATAAAAAATATAAGCGATTCCTATGCTCTCCTTCCCCCCCCGACACACACACTTTCCCACATTAACAACAACCTTCATTAGTGTGATATATTTGTTACAATTGATGAACACATGCTGAAGCATTGCTACTAAACCATGGACTACAGTTTACATTATGGTCTACACTCTGACCCTCACAATTCTGTGGGTTATGACAAAATATACATTATACAGTGGCCTGTATCTGTCCCTGCAATGTCATGCAGGACAACTTCACAGTCCCAAAAATGCCCCCATTGTGCACATGAAAAATCACAATGGTGGCTTCTGTGCCTTCTCCCCATGCCACACTTTCTCCCTGAGCTCAGCTGTGGGCCATCAGGCCCATGGCAGAACTTTAATGGCAGTGCTGGCTCCTCCCTCCTGGCTTTTTTCTATCTCTGTCAATTTTTTCCTGTGTCCATGGCTTTCTATCCCTTCTTTTAGAAAGTTCTCCAATAAGAGTATCAAAACTCACCTTGGATGTTGCAATCCAATCAAAGGCCCTTACCTGTAGTCATCTAATAAAAAGGAAATTTCCTTGACTGAATCTAATCAAAACTTCCCATTTACAATAGATTTATAGGCACAAGAATGGGTTCACTTTAAGGATAAGATTTTCTGGGATCCACAAAAGACTTAAACCAGCACACTAACCAAGATTAAAGAAAGTTAATTTCCCTTTTTCTCCATACATTTGTGTACATATGTAATGCATCTACCTTTAATTGCTATCCCATGTTATTTTGTCCTGTAATACTCCATTGTATATCTCAGAAGTACAAAGACATCCCCCACATAATCGTAATACCATTATCATACTCAAATTTTTATCAGCAATTCAATACCATATAATATACAATTCACATTCAATGATTTATTATTTCCAAAATTGTAATCTATATGTATGTACATTTTTCAAGAATTCAGTTCCAAGATCACTATTCACATTCTGATATAATGACTCCTTACAGACTTTAATCTAGAAGAATTACCTTGCCTTTTTATCATTCATAATATTTAAGTTTTCGAATAATATGTCAGTTGTCTTATAAAATATCCTATAATCTGTTTTTTCTGGTGTTTATTAATGGTTTAAAATTTGGGTCAAGTTATCATATAAATTATTTAGAATTTTCTGCAGGGAATATTAGTCTCATCCCTTTTCATGTTTTCAATCATTTATATGTATCAGTATGGATTCCTGGGTATTTATTTAACTTAAAACCCAACAATTTATTAATTTAGTTCATCAAATTATTTCAGCGTTTGCTACTGGGAACAATTTCAGTTTTCTATTTTAAACTTTTGGCACATATCTATTATTTCTATATATTTGTTTTAATTTCCTATATTTGGTTATTTTCAGGCCCTAAAAGATGATCCAGATTCATCTTGTATATCTCTTTGCAAGTCCTAAAATCAGTCATTTTTCCAAATGTTTAGTTCCTTTTTGGGGGGAATGGTATTAGAAACCAAGACTGTGAGATAAATGTGTTTATTTCCATTGTGGTGTCTTTGCTTCTGCACAATCTCAGCCAACAGAGCAAGGCAATCTATGAGTCTTCCTGCAGCTTCACATATTTCCTGGCAATTGTTATTAGCCATTTTTTTTTCTACCCTAATATGTATTTCATTATAGCTTTAATTTTCAGTTCCCTAGTGACAAATGATATTGAACTTCTTTTCATATCATTAAATGATTTGGCAAGAGCATGCAGACAATCCACTCTATAGGTCTAAAGCAAAACTTTTCCGTTCATATTGAATTCACCCACAAATACCTAAAACAAATTATCTGATTCTCTCTTAACTTACACAATTCTAGGACATTCTGAAATTCTTTGAACTTTGGTCTTGATTTCTCCAAAGATAATATTTTGTCTGGGGTAAATGGTTTTGTTACTTGAAATTCCATCCCGTTATGCAGATGCTTTTCTTACTTTTCTTAATTTTAAAAATATTTCTCTTTTTAAAAAAAATGCTACATTCAAAAAATATGAGATCCGCATATACCCACCACCCCCCCTCACCCCACTCCTCCCACATCAACAACCTCTTTCATCATTGTGGGACATTCATTACATTTGGTGAATACATTTTGGAGCACTGCTGCACCACATGGATAATGATTTACATTGTAGTTTACACTCTCCCCCAGTCCACCCAGTGGGCCATGGCAGGGCATACAATGTCCAGCATCTGTCCCTGCAGTACTACCCAGGACAACTCCAAGTCCTGAACATGCCCTCAAATCATATCTCTTCTTCCTTCTCCCTACCCTCAGCAGCTACCATGGCCACTTTCTCCACATCAATGCTACAATTTCTTCCACTACTAATCACAATAATTCCATACTAGAATATCAGTAAGTCCACTCTAATCCATACTATATTCCTCCATCTTGTGGACCCTGGGATGGTTATGTCCACTCCACCTCTATATCAAGAGGGGGCTTAGATTCCACATGGATGATGGATATAATTCTCCTGCTTACAGTTGTAGGCATTCTTGGCTCCCTAGTGTGGTGGCTGATCATCACCTCCTGTTAGCTGACCTGGGTAAGTCCAATAAACCAGAGGGTAGGAGGTGCAAGTCTGCTGAGGCTCAGGGCCTGTCTGTAACATGGACAGTCCAGAGACTCAGGTCTCCTAGTATATACAACCCCAGTATCAACCAAAGGTCCAGTAAAATTAACAGAAAAGGCATGTGTAGAAAGGAAAAAATCTGAGTTGAACTCCATCACACTCAGGAACACAAACTCCAAAGAGGGCCAACTGACATGGCACTGAACTCTAGAGCCATCTGCCATGACCATAGAACCTGTGGGTCTCTGTAGCCCTCGGGAGAACCAGTACATGGGTTTGTATCTACTTTGGCTGTCTCTGGGACCCTGTTGAGGTTTGCATAAGTGCAACCCCTCTGATGACCTCCTGGCTCTTTTTTGGAGACTCATAGCCATATAAACTCATTTGTCCTTTCCATTTCCCCCTTTTATTCAAGGTTAAAAAGCAGTTTTTAACAAATGTTATTACATGTAGGTTGAGATATTCTGCTGGTCTGAATTGACCCTTTTTTTGTCTTTAATTTTTTAATATTACAATAAAAAAAATGAGGTCTCCATATACCCCCACCCCCCTCACCCCACTCCTCCCCCCATAACAACAATTTCCTCCATCATCATGAGACATTCATTGCATTTGGTGAATACATCTCAGAGCACCACTGTACCTCATGGTC
Source organism: Dasypus novemcinctus (assembly GCF_030445035.2). Classification (NCBI taxonomy): domain Eukaryota; kingdom Metazoa; phylum Chordata; class Mammalia; order Cingulata; family Dasypodidae; genus Dasypus; species Dasypus novemcinctus. Next base: position 105,647,957 of record NC_080676.1, read on the forward strand.
AACGGTCCACATCATAGTCCACTCTCTACCACGTTCCACTCAGTGGACCAAGGGAGGACATACAATGTCCAGTAACTGTCCCTACAGCATCACCCAGGACAACTCCAAGTCCCAAAAATGCCTCCACATTTCATCTCTTCCTCCCATTCCCTACCCCAGCAGCCACTATGGCCACTTTCTCCACACCAAGGCCACATTTTCTTTGATTACTAATCACAATAGTTCATGAGTAGATTATCAGTAAATCCACTCTAATCCATACTCTATTCCTCCATCCTGTGGACCTTAGAATGGTTGTGTCCACTCCACATCTGTAACAACAGGGGGCTTAGATTCCACATGGATGCTGGATGCAATCCTCCTGCTTTCAGTTGTAGGCACTCTTGGCTCCATGGTGTGGTGGTTGACCTTCAACTCCATGTTATCTGAGTGCCGTAAGTCCAATAAACCAGAGTGTAGGAGCTGAAGTCTGTTGAGGCTCAGGGCCTGGCTATCACATAGTTAGTCCAGAGATTCCAGTCCCCTGGATATATAGAGGCTTGTGAACAAAGATCACATCTGAGTCCAGCTCCATCACACAGAAACACAAACTCCAAAGTAGGGCCAACTGACATGGCACTGAACTCCATCTGCCATGACCATAGAACCTGTGGGTCTCTGTAGCCCTCAGAAGAACCAATACCTGGGGTTGTATCTACTTTATCTGTCTCTGGGATTCTGCTGAGGTATGCATAAGGGCAACCCCTCTGCTGACCTCCCAGCTCTTTTTTGGAGACTCATATCCATATAAACTCATTTGTTCTTTCCATTTCCCCCTTTTATTCAAGTTCAAAAAGCATTTTTAACTCCTGGTATTATATGTATACTGAGATATTCTGCTGGTCTGAGCTGACCATTTTATTCAAGGTTGTTTTCTAGTTACATCATCAGCTGGTACTTGGTAGTAATCCCTCGGTGGCAGGGAAGCTCATCCCTGGGAGTCATGCCCCATGATGAGGGGAAGGCAACACATTTACATGCTGACTTTGGCTTTGAGACTGGCCACATTTGAGCAACATGGAGGCTCTCAGGAAGTAACTCTTAGGCACTCTGTAGTTCTAAGCCTGGTTCACATTTCAGGCACACAGGCTCATAAGCATAGTCATCAGTATCAAGGGCTCATTGTTGGACCATCCTTCTTCACTGGTCTTTGCCATTGCACTTGGGGGATTGATGGTGTTATATTTTTTCCTAACTTAATAATTTATTCAACAGTGTAGTCTTTTTCTATCAATGTATCCTCTTTGTTGATAGATCTGTTGTGATCATTTGTTGTTTTAAATTGTGTATTTACTTTTAGCTGTCAACCTATCTGAATTTGTTGATAACCACTACAAGTTTCCTTGAGGACTCCTTGTGATGTTCTTTATAAAGGATCATGTCTTCTGTGAGCAGAAATTATTTTACTTCCTCATTTCCAATTTGGATTCTTTTATCTTTTTTTCATGTCAAATTGTTCAGACTGAAACTTCCATCATAGAACAGTCATTGTGAAACAGGCATTCTTGTCTTACTCATAATTTTAGGGGGAATGCTTTCTGTCTTTTATCATTCAGTGTTATGTTAGATGCAATTTTATTAAATGACTTTAATCATGTTGAGGAAGTTTCCTGCTTCCTGATTTCTGAGTGTTTTCATCAGAAAGGGAATTAGATTTTGTCAAATGACTTTTCTGTATCAATCAAGATGATCATGGTTTTTGTTTGTTTGTTTCATTTTCTGTTCATTCCATTAATGTGGCATATCATGTTGAGTTTCTTTTGTTGAATCAATTTTTCATTCCTGGTTTAAAAATCATTTGATCATGGTGTTTAATTATTTAATATGTTTTAAATTTGATTTGATAGTATTTTGTTGAGAATTTTTAAATCTATTTTCACAACAGAAATTGGGCTGTAATATTTGTGTATGTTCTTTTATCTTGTTTAGAATCAAGGCCTCATGGAATTGGTTAGGAAAATCTCTTCCTCTTCGATGTTTAGGGTAGTTTGAGAAAGACTAGTGGATAAAACTTTTATGAATATTTGGTGGAATAAATGAGGAAAGCTTTCCAGTCCTGGACTTCCTTTTTGGGAGGAATTCTTGATTATTCATTCAATCTCTAACTTGTCTGTTGAGATTTTATTTATCTTCTTGAATCAGTGTAAGTTAATTATACGTTTCTGGGAATTTATCCATTTCATCTAGAATATCTGATTTCTTGGCAAAAAAAAATTGTTCACAATATTCTCTTCTAATCTTTTAAATTTTTGAGTAATCAATAGCTATATCCCCACTTTCATTTTTATTTTAATTTGTTATTTTCACCTTCTCTTTTTCTTTATTAGTCTTTTATTCACCTTCTTCAACAACCAACTTTTGGTTTAAAAGTTTATTGGGAACAACATGAACATAATCACTATCCCCAACCTGTCTTCATCTAATTTCATCTATTTGACCTCTTGTCTGGATGTATGCATCTGACTGGCACGCTGCCATCTTTCATTGTTTGTGTGCAGGTTTTTGAGACCACAAGCAACAAGTGGACACTTTAATTCTCAACTGACTCCAGCTGTAAACACAGCTATATTTAGGTGTGCACAGGTGAGTCTTGATGAATGCTTTTGATCATTGGTGGGTCCCTCCCCTGACTTTGACTACATAAAAGTCAAACCACTCAGGCAACAACCTGCACCTCATCTTTAATTCAAACAAGCATTTGTGGAGCTGCTGACCATGACTCAACCAGTTAGCCTCTCTAGGGGAATGGCCATAATGAGATTTCTTCCCTTTCTCTTTAGAAACTTCATACTCTGTAAGTAATAAGGCAATCATTTTCTGAAAGTCTCTATTGTACCTGAGCCTGAGTTCCAATGAAACATGGTATAGCAACTTGTCTTACAATAATTTCAACTGATTTTTTTTCTTTTTTTAGGTTTATTACTGGCATTTTTTCATTTTTCTTTATTTTTAAAGAAGCTTTATATTACATAAGTATTACATAAAAAATATAGGGGAATCCCACATACCCGACTTCTTCCCACTCTCACACTTCCCTCTTAACAATATCTCTCATTAGTGTGGTGCATTTGTTACTACAGTTGAAGAGAAATATAGAAGCATCGTTACTAAGCATGGTCAATAGTTTATATTTTGGTTTACAATTTATACAACATAATTTTATAGGTTTAGTCAAAATATATAATGGCTTGTATCTGTCATTGTGATATCATGCAGAACAATTTCAATGTCCCCAAAATGCCCCAGTTTACACCTATTCTTCCCTCACCCTCCTCTCAGAACCTCTGGTTACCACCGTCTTCATATCAACAAAATAAGGTCTTCCATTGCAAGAATAATAATAAGTCTAGGGAAGTGGACTTGGCCCAGTGGTTAAGTCATCCATCTACCATATGGGAGGTCCGCGGTTCAAACCCCAGGCCTCCTTGACCCGTGTGGAGCTGGCCCATGTGCTGTGCTGATGCACGCAAAGAGCGCCATGCAACACAGGGGAGTCCCCTGCTTAGGGGAGCCCCACGCACAAGGATGCACCCCATAAGGAGAGCCACCCAGTATGAAAGAAAGCGCAGCCTGCCCAGGAATGTTGCTGCACACATGGAGAGCTGACACAACAAGATGATGCAGCAAAAAGAAACACAGATTCCCATGCCACTGACAACAATGGAAGCAGACAAATAAGACCACACAGCAAATGGACACAGAGAACAGACAACTGGGTGGGGGGAAGGGAGAAAAATAAATAAAAATAAATCTTTAAAAAAATAATAAGTCTACTTCAGTCTATAGTTAAATACCAATTATATGTTTGTTCATTCCTGAATTTTTTTTTAAATTTTTTTATTTTTTATTGACTTAGTAATAATATTACATTAAAAATATATATGTGAGGTCCCATTCAACCCCACCCCCCCACCCCCCCTCTCCCCCCCCCCAACAACACTCGTTCCCATCATCATGACACATCCATTGGATTTGGTAAGTACATCTTTGGGCACCCCTGCACCTCATATACATTGGTTCACATCATGGCCCATACTCTCCTCTATTCCATCAAGTGGGCCCTGTGAGGATTTACAATGTCCGGTGATTACCTCTGAAGCACCATCCAGGGCAGCTCCATGTCCCGAAGACGCCTCCACCTCTCATCTCTTCCTGCCTTTCCCCATACCCTTTGTCCATTATGTCCACTTTTCCCAATCCAATGCCACCTCTTCTATGTGGACATTGGATTGGTTGTGTCCATTGCACCTCTATGTCAAGAGGAGGCTCAGATTCCACCTGGATGCTGGATGCAATCCTCCCATTTTCAGTTGTAATCACTCTAGGCTCCATGGTGTGGTGGTTGTCCTTCTTCAACTCCATCTTAGCTGAGTGTGGTAAGTCCAATAAATCAGATTGTAGGTGCTGGAGTCTGTTGAGGCTCAGGATCTGGCTATCACATTGTCAGTCCAGAGATTCAAATCCCCTAAATATATCTTAAACCCCAACATTAACTGCACCTCCAGCACATTAGCATGAAAGTCTTATGAAGGGAGATCCCATCTGAGTCCAGATTCATCACACATAAACACCATTTCCAAAGAGGGGCCATCTGCCCTGGTAGTTAACCCCATCGGCCATGACCATAACTCCCATGGGTCTCTTTAGCCCTCAAAGGAACCAATATCTGGGGGTTGTATCTGCTTTATCTGTCTCTCTAACTCTGCTAAGTTGTGCATGAGGGCAAACCTTCTGCCAGCCTCCAGACTCTTTTTTAGAAACTCGTAGCCGTATAAACTCATTTCTCCTTTCCATTTCCCCCTTACTTTAGGTCAAACAGCATTTTAAAGTCATGGTATTTTATGTAGACATGGATATTCTGCTGATCCGCATTGAACCTTCCGTATAAGGTCATTTTCCAGTTGCCTCATCAGTTGGTAGTTGATAGTGGTCCCTCGTTGCCAGGGAGGCTCATCCCCGGGTGTCATGTACCACGCTGGGGGGAAGGCATTGCATTTACATGCTGAGTTTGGCTTCGAGACTGGCCACATTTGAGTAACATGAAGGCTGACAGAAGGAACTTCCCAGGCACAAAGTTGCTCTAGGCCTTGTTCTTATTTTGGGTTTATCAGCTCACAAGCATAGTCATTAGCATCTGGGGCTCACTGTTGAACCCTCACTCCCTCCCGGTCCCCACCACTGTACCTGGGAGACTGTCGCTGCTCCCCTAGGGACCACGACAGAGCACCACTGGCCAGGAACCCAGTACCCCCCCTACTGTGGTTTTTAATTGTTGCCACTATGAGTATATCCAAACATTACCATGCACCCTGGACATATGTTCTGTACAGCTCCCTGTCAGTCATATATCACCTGTCATTGGTATCCCATACCAGTATCCCTCCATTGCCATTGTTGAAACACTCTGTGATCCAGAACTCCCCGAAATTTGAAGCCCAATATAATGTCATGGTCCCTTACTAGGGAATGGCATATAGCGATGAGTTTAAAGGATAGATAAAGAACTTGGATAAAGTTAGATAAAGAACTTAGATAAAGAATGTTGACTTGAAAAAATTCCACATCCTATTTTTTTCTTTTTTTTTTTTTTTTCCCCCCCCCTAATTATTCAGCTTTTCTTCACAGGAGTCCTAGACCACAGCAATGTATATATATAATATACAGCACTCCCACACATCCACCAGAAAACCTTTTCCCTTCCACAGTGATACTCTTACGCCCTATTCATATCATATTTACTTAAAGTGATGTACAGAGTCTGAGACATTAGCTTTCTAACAAGGTGACATCTGTGCTTACATTATGGTGCATACTTTAGGATACACAGTTCTTTACATTTTTAGTTATCCTATGTTTTACATTATGGTTTACATTATCAGTCTGTCATCTCCTATATGTTATGGTGTAATATTACATGTTTTATATCCATCCTTGTGTACTCTCAAGAAACTCCTCTCTTACCCCCCATTTACTTTGGTTCCACACATTTAACGTCCATTTTCCCTTCCACCTTGGTGCCCTCAGTGATAGCCAACCTCCGTTTCCTGAGGAGCCACTTCCAGAGATAGATGGAATAGTGTTCAGGGCCTAACTTGCTCAACTGCCCCAATGCCCTGGGAGCCACCCTTTCTCTCGGGGGATACAGTTCCCTCTATTGGATGGCATTAGTCCTCCCCAGGATGTGGGTCCACCCCCACTCTCACTACTTGGGTTTCTACCCCATGGTGTCACCCACTCTGGCAGAATGAGCATTTAGACATTCCCCAGGAGCCCGTCCTGCATCAGACCCTCCCCTCCGAGCATTCTAAACAGGTAACCCTCTTTATGATATTTTGATATGATTTTCTCGGCATTTTACTCACCACCAACACCTGACCCTCTCCTGGTTCGTATGCTACCCCTCCCTCCCCCCACTTTTGGGCAACATTACCCATCCGTCCCTCCCCAGCCACCCTCAAACCCGCAAAGCCCCAAGCAAAGGCAACCCCTTGCCCCCCTTTTATCTCTTCTTTGTGTTCATACTTACCACCATCTCGTCTTAAATTCCACCCCTGCAGACATCGGCTCATATCCTTCCTCCACCCTCCGATTTCCTGCAAGCCTATCGTTCAGTCTCTTGCTATCTAGGGCAGCTTGTTTATTTCATATCATTGAGGTCATGTAGTATTTGTCCTTCAATGTCTGGGTTGCTTCACTCAACATAAGGTTCTCAAGATTCATCCATGTTATCACATGTGTTTGTAGTGTGTTTGTTCTTACAGCCGAGTAGTATTCCATTGTGTGTATATACCACATTTTATTGATCCACTCGTCTGTTGATGGGCATTTGGGTTGATTCCAACTTTTGGCAATAGTGAACAATGCTGCTATGAACATTGGTGTACATATATTGGTTTGTGTTCTTGTTTTCAGTTCTGCTGGGTATATTCCCAGCAGTGGTATTGCTGGGTCATATGGCAAATCTATGGCTAGTTTTTTGAGAAACCGCCATACTGTTCTCCAGAATGGTTGGATCCTTCTGCATTCCCACCAGCAGCGGATGAGTGTTCCCCTTCCTTCACATCCTCTCCAGCACTTGTATTCTTCTGTTTTTTTCATAGCTGCCAATCTTATGGGTGTAAGATGGTATCTCATTGTGGTTTTGATTTGCATTTCCCTGATAGCTAGAGATTTGGAACATTTTTTCATGTGCTTTCTTGCCATTTGTATTTCTTCTTCGGAGAAGTGTCTGTTTAAGTCTTTTTCCCATTTTTTAAATGGGTTGTTTATCTTTTTATTTTCAAAATATAGGAGTTCTTTATATATGCAAGTTATAAGTTTCTTATCAGATATATGATTGCCAAATATTTTCTCCCACTGTGTGGGCTCCCTTTTTACTTTCTTGACAAACTCCTTTGAGGTGCAGAAGGCTTTAATTTTGAGGAAGTCCCATTTATCTATTAGTTCTTTTGCTGCTCGTGCTTTTGGTGAGATATTCATAAATCCATTACCTATTACAAGGTCCTGTAGATGTTTCCCTACACTGCTTTCTAAGGTTTTTATGGTCTTGGCTCTTATATTTAGGTCTTTGATCCATCTTGAGTTGATCTTTGTATAAGGTGTGAGATGGTAATCCTCTTTCATTCTTCTACATATGGCTATCCAGTTCTCCAGACACCATTTGTTGAATAGGCCACTCTCTCCCAGTTGAGAGGGTTTGGTGGCTTTATCGAATATTATGTGGTTGTATATGTGAGGTTCTATATCAGAGCTTTCAATTCGATTCCATTGGTCTATATGTCTCTCCTTATGCCAATACCATGCTGTTTTCACCACCGTAGCTTTATAGTATGTTTTGAAGTCAGGTAGTGTGATTCCTCCAATTTCGTTTTTCTTTTTCAGTATGTCTTTGGCTATTCGGGGTCTCTTTCCTTTCCAAATAAATTTCATAGTTAGTTTTTCTAGTTCCTTAAAGAAGGCTGCATTGATTTTTATTGGGATTGCATTGAATGTGTAGATCAATTTTGGTAGGATAGACATCTTAATAATGTTCAGTCTTCCTATCCATGAACAAGGAATAGTCTTCCATTTATTTAGGTCTTCTTTGATTTCCTTGAACAATCTTGTATAGTTCTCAGTGTTTAAGTTCTTTACCTCTTTAGTTAAATTTATTCCTAAGTATTTGATTTTTTTATTTACTATTGTGAATGGTATTTGTTTCTTGATTTCCTCCTGATCTTGCTCATTATTGGTGTACAGAAATGCTACTGATTTTTGCGCATTGATCTTATAACCTGCGACTTTACTAAACTCATTTATGAGTTCTAGAATCTTCGTTGTAGATCTCTCAGGGTTTTCTATGTATAGGATCATGTCATCTGCAAATAATGAAATTTTGACTTCTTCCTTTCCAATTTGAATGCCTTTTATTTCTGGTTCTTGCCTCAGTGCTCGAGCAAGTACTTCTAAGACAATGTTGAATAGGAGCGGCGACAGTGGGCATCCTTGTCTTGTTCCTGAGTTTAGAGGGAAGGAGTCTAGGATTTCTCCATTGTAAACAATATTGGCTTTAGGTTTTTCATATATACTCTTTATCATGTTCAAAAAATTTCCTTGTATTCCAATCATTTGGAGTGTTTTTATCAAGAAAGGGTGCTGTATTTTGTCAAATGCTTTTTCTGCATCAATAGATATAATCATGTGATTTTTTTCCTTCAATCTGTTTATATGGTGTATTACGTTGATTGATTTTCTTATGTTGAACCATCCTTGCATACCTGGGATGAATCCCACTTGGTCGTGGTGTATAATTCGTTTAATGTGTTGTTGAATAAGATTAGCAAGTATTTTGTTAAGTATTTTTGCGTCTAGATTCATTAGAGAAATTGGTCTGTAATTTTCCTTTCTTGTGATGTCTTTGTTTGGCTTTGGTACTAGGGTAATGTTGGCATCATAGAAGGAGTTGGGTAATGTTCTTTCTGTTTCGATGGTTTGGAATAGTTTCAGCAGGATTGGTGTCAGTTCTTTCCAGAATGTTTTGTAGAATTCACCTGTGAAGCCATCTGGCCCTGGGCTCTTCTTAGTTGGGAGATTTTTAATAACTGATTCTATCTCTCTGCTTGTGATTGGTTTGTTAAGATCATCAATTTCTTCTTTTGTCAATATGGGCTGTTTATGTGTTTCTAGGAATTTGTCCATTTCCTCTAGATTGTCATTTTTGTTGGAATATATTTTTTCAAAATATCCTCTTATGATAGTCTTTATTTCTGTGGGGTCAGTGGTGATATCGCCTTTCTCATTTCTTATTTTGTGTATTTGCATCTTCTCTCTTTTTTTCTTTGTTAGTGTTGCTAAAGGTTTGTCAATTTTGTTAATCTTCTCAAAAAACCAGCTCTTGGTCTTGTTTATCTGTTCAAGTGCTTTCTTATTTTCTATTTCATTTAGTTCTGCTCTTATCTTTGTTATTTCCTTCCTTCTTCTTCCTGTTGGGTTACTTTGTTGTTGTTTTTCTAATTCCTTCAAATGTGCAGTTAGTTCTTCAATTTTTGCTCTTTCTTCTTTTTTGATATATGAATTTATGGCTATAAACTTCCCTCTCAGTACTGCTTTTGCTGCATCCCATAAATTTTGGTATGTTGTGTTATCATTATCATTTGTTTCAAGGTAGTCATTGATTTCTTTTGAGATTTCCTCTTTGACCCACTGTTTTTCTAAGAGTGTGTTGTTTAATTTCCAAATCGTGGTGTGAAATCTGGGCTTCTTTCCCTTGCAAATCTCCAGCTTGACTCCACTGTGGTCAGAGATAATGTTTTGTATGATTTCAATCTTTCTGAATTCGTTCAGCCTTTCTTTGTGGCCTAGCATATGATCTATCTTGGAGAATGATCCATGTGCGCTTGAGAAAAATGTATATCCTGCTGTGTTTGGGTGTAGCGATCTATATATGTCTATTAGATCGAGCTCCTCTAATATACTATTCAGATGTTTTGTTTCTTTGGTGATTCTCTTTTGAGATGTTCTGTCCAGGGTTGATAGTGGTGTATTAAAATCCCCCACTATAATTGTAGATGTATCTATTCTTTCACTTAGTTTTTCCAGCGTTTGCCTGACGTATTTAGAGGCACCCTTGTTAGGGGCATAGATATTTATGATTGTTCGATCTTCTTGACAGATTTTCCCTTGGACTAAAATGTAGTATCCTTCTTTGTCTCTCATAATTGTTTCACATTTAAAGTCTATTTTGTCTGATATTAATATAGCTACTCCTGCCTTTTTTTGGTTATTGTTAGCTTGTATGATTGTTTTCCAGCCTTTCACTTTCAATCTCCATGCGTCTCTGGGTCTAAGATGTGTCTCTTGTAGACAGCATATGGATGGGTCATATTTCCTTATCTAATGTCCCAGTCTGAATCTTTTGATAGGTGAGTTTAATCCGTTGACATTCAGTGTTATTACTATCAAGGAATTATTTGTGTTAGCCATACTTTGATTGGATTTGTGTTTGTCATATTTTGTTTGTATATTTTTTTTTTGTCTTTTTTGTTGTTGTTGTTGGTCTTATACTCTCCTCCAACTTTGCCTTTCCTGTTTTTTTCTTTCTTCCTGCAGCACTCCCTTTAGAATTTCTTGAAGGGGAGGTTTCTTGTTGGTATACTCTTTCAGTTTCTGTTTGTCTGCAAATATTTTGAACTCTCCATCATATTTGAATGCTAGTTTAGCTGGATAAAGTATTCTTGGTTGGAAATTTCTTTCCCTTAGTACCTTGACTATATCATACCACTGTTTTCTTGCCTCCATGGTTTCAGAAGAGAAATCAGCACTTAATCTAATTGAGCTTCCCTTGTATGTGATGGTTTTCTTTTCTCTTGCTGCTTTTAGGATTTTCTCTTTGTCTTGAGCATTGGATAATTTGACAAGTATATGTCTTGGGGTGGGCCTGTTGGGGTTTATGACTTGTGGAGTGCGCTGTGCTTCTTGGATATGTACATCTGTCTCTTTCAGTAGATTTGGGAAGTTTTCAGCCATTATTTCCTGCAACACTCTTTCTGACCCCTTTCCCTTCTCTTCACCTTCTGGAATGCCTATAATACGTATGTTTGAGCGTTTTGCATTGTCATTCAGGTCCCTAAATCCTAATTGGATTTTTTCTATCTTTTTATTGACCCCTTCTACTATCTGTTTGATTTCTGATGTACTGTCTTCCACATCACTAATTCTCTGCTCTGTCTCTTCTAGTCTGCTGATATTTGCTGCAAGTGTATTTTTGATTTCTTGAACTGTGGTGTTCATTCCCATCATATCTGTTATGTTTTTGCGTATGTCTGCAATTTCCCCTCCAAGTGATGTCTTCATGTTGTTAACCTCTTTCATTATTGCATCAAATTTGTCGGTGATAAATGTTCTGAGATCTTTCATTGCTTGTGCCAAGTTTTGCTCCCCTTCATGATTATTCGTTTGTTGATTGGATTCAGCCATGTTTTCCTGATTATTGGTTTGGTTCGTAGATTTTTGTTGCTTTCTGGTCATCTCTTTATTTTGACGAATTTAATCAGTTCCTTAGCTTCTTTGTCTGCTCTTGGAGGTTAATTAGTTGTTATTTTTGCACAGGTGTTATATCTTCTCTTTGTCACTTTTTTCTTCTTATTCTAGTTACTTGTTGTTGGTTAAGTTCACTTTAGAGGAAAGTATTAGTGTTGGGGAAAGGCAATTGTGTAAGCAAGGGAAAAGTGTAAAGTTGTATTGGTGATGTATGTTAATAAAGCAAGATTATGAGATCTGGAAGGATGGAGGTTAGATTCATGTAGATTGTATAGAGTTATAGCTGTAGGTAGAGTACCTTTTATGAAGTAGATGACTGAATTTGGGAGGAATATGGTATGAACTACACAGCTATTGTTTTCATGAGAGAGGGAAAAAGAAAAGAAAGGTAATAGTTTCAAGAGTGGATAATAGACAGAAAACAGAACAAAGGTATTAGAAATTAAGAGTTAGACACTTTGTGGATCAAAGAACGGGAGGTGGGGGGTGGAATATAGGAGAGACAGTAGATGATAGTGGATATCAAGATGCAGGGGAAGGGGGATAGTGTAGGTAGCCTAAATCAGTTCACACAGAAATGAGGCAGTGGAGGATGGGAAAACCCAGCAAATGTGAGGTGTTCCCTGTAGCACCTATTGTATACTTGAATTAAAGTAAAAATAAGTGGAAGAATAGGGACAAGAGGGAAAGAGAAAACCGAGAAAAAAAAAAACTAATTATAATAAAGAAAAAAGAAAGGCAAGAAGAAAGGAAGAAAGAAAAAGAGGATGGGCAAACGGTGGGGAACGGATAGGGAGAAGAGAGATACAGGTACACACGTGTCACAATTGCAACACTATCTAAAACAACAACTTCCCCCCGCTTTGCCCTAAAAACCCCGTCTGTCTGCCCAAATGGGTCTGCAAGCACCTCCCTTCCCACAAACCCCCAATAGGCCGCCCAGGCCCACGAACTCCCCAGTACTGCAGATGCTCAAAAAAAAAAAAAAAAAAAAAAAAATTAAGTAAAATAAATTAAAAAAAAAAAAAAACAAAAACAAAAACAAAACAACAACAACAAAAAAACAGAAACCCCTCCGCAGGCCCGGCTCCGCCCGCCGCGGAGGCTTGGACCGGCTCTGCCCAGCTCCTCACGCCGCCTTGGCCTGGCCTGGCTCTGCCCAGCTCCGCTCGCTACAGTGGCCCAGCCGGCTCCGGCGTCCACCTCCCGCCACCGCGGCCTGGACCGGCTCTGCCCGGCTCCGTACCCGCCGCGGCCTGACCCGGCCCCGCCCGGCTCCAAACGCTACCGCGGCCCGCAGCCGGGGCCTGAACCGGCCCCGCCCGGCTCCAAACGCTACCGCTGCCCGGCTCGGCCTGGCTCGGCCCCGCCCGGCCCCGCTCGCCGCCGGCGCAGCCCGGCCTGTCTCCGGTGTCCGCCGCTGCGGCCCGGCCTGGCTCAGCCCCACCGAGCGGGGCTAGATGCCTCGTCTCCGCCTACCCAAGGAGGGAATCCTCTACAGGTAGCTGGGATCTCCGTGTATATTTCACAGACGAATCCTCTCTGTTACCTTCCCTCCAAATCGATGTCCAGACACCTCCGGACCAGCAAAAATCCCGAAACAATCCGGTCCCAAAGAGTCTCCAACGCCGCCCAGCCGATTCCCTGCAGAAGACCCTAACAGGGATGTTCACTCAGCCGCCATCTTGCCCCCTCTCTCCCATTCCTGAATTTTGAGGATTTTGGGATGGTGATGCCTACTCTGTTTCCAGTTGAACAGGGGCTTAGATTCCATGCATCATAAGGATGAAACTGTTTTGCTTGCAGTTTTAGACACTCTCTATTTTGGGGGATGGGTATTGTCCATCATCATATTTTTGCTGGTTGTACTGTGTGAGTCTGATGATCTGGAGAATCATCATTCAGCCAGCATATGAATGTCCAAAGATTTAAGTCTCTGGGACATATATTTAATGGGTATATTGCTAATTAGGTTCAAGTAATAGCAGCAGAAGAAACATGTCAGAAAATTATAAATGAGACTGCCTTGCAACATTGCAGGGATATGTTATCATATATTCCAAGTGACGGACCACAGTAGGAGTGCCACTTTCCTTGTGTTTTCTGCCCTGCCTGTAGTGTCTGGATGTCTTTAGAGCCCTCAGGTACATTCCTGTTTGAGGCACTGTTTGCTGTGGCAGTCTGTGAGATGCTCCTGAGACATGCCTAAATAGACCTCTGGGATGTAATTCTGACTCACTTTGTAATCTCTAAGCCATAAAAATTCATTTGTATTTAATATTTCCCCCCTTTGGCTTAGGCTATTTTTTTCCCAAATGCATCACTAGTTGGTGCTTGGTAATAAACACTCTGTGCCAGGGGAGTTCATCCCTGGGAGTTATATCCCATGCTTGGGGGAAGGTAGTGCAATTATATGCTGAGTTTGGGTTAAAGAGAGGTCACATTTGAACAGCAAGGAGGTTTTCAGGAGGTAACTCTTAGGCATATATATTACTAGGCCAAATTTCCATTCCACAGGAACAAGGTTGATAGGTAAAAGCATCAATATCAAGTTTCTGGCTTATTGGTCTGTCCTTCTTTACTACTCATTGTCCATGTACTCTAGAGATTATTGCCACTATATTAGAGAATGTAGTAAGACTCTCTATGATGGGAATTCAATATTCTTTAGGGTATTGTGTGGCTCTCCACCCACCATGACAGCATCACATGACAACATGAACACATTTGTATTACATAGAGATATGCCCCAGGTATGCATCACTGCCAACACATACCCACACCACTGATATCCCACACAAATAGTCCTCCCCTGCGACAGTTGCATCTCTTTTGCAATTCAAAACTTAACCAAAAAATAACCAAAATAAATAAAATATAAAAAATTTAAAAATTGGTATCTGATAGCAATATTTTGTTCTACTCCGTGTAAAAGTCCTCTATATTTATTGTTAGGTTTATTCCTAGATATTTTATTCTTTAGTTACTGTTGTCAATGGAATTTTTTCTTGATTACTGGCTGAGATTGCTCATTTTTAGTGTACAAAAATGCTACTCATTTTTGCATGTGGATCTTATATCCTGACACTTTATTGAAGTTATTTATCAGCTCTAGAAGCTTTCCTATAGATTTTTCTGGGCTTTCTATGTATAGATCATGTCATCTGCAAATAATGAAAGTTTTATTTCTCAACAATTTGGATTCCTTTTGTTTTTTTTTCTTACCTAAGTGTTCAAGTAAGTACTTCTAACACAATGATAAGTGTGGTGACTGTTGGCATACTTGTTTGTTCAAGACTGGTACTGCAGGGACAGATGCTGGACATTGTATGTCCTGCCATGACCCACTGGGTGGACTGGGGGAGAGTGTAAGCTACAATGTAAATCACTATCCATGTGCTGCAGCAGTGCTTCAAAATGTATTCGCCAAATGCAGTGAATGGGTCATGATGATGAAAGAGTTTGTTGATGTGGGAGAAGTGGGGTGAGGAGGGTAGGGGATATATGGGGACCTCATATATTTTTAATGTAACATTCAAAAAACATAAAGAAGGCATTGCATTTACATGCTGAGTTTGGCTTCGAGACTGGCCATATTTGAGTAACATGAAGGCTGACAGGAGGAAATTCCCAGGCACAATGCTGCTCTAGGCCTTGTTCTTATTTTAGGCTTATCAGCTCACAAGCATAGTCATTAGCATCAGGGGCTCACTGTTGAACCCTCACTCCCTCCTGGTCCCCGCCGCTGCACCTGGGAGACTGTCGCTGCTCCCCTAGGGACCACGACAGAGCACCACTGGCCAGGAACCCAGTACCCCCCCTGCTGTGGTTTTTAATTGTTGCCACTATGAGTATATCCAAACATTACCATGCACCCTGGACATATGTTCTGTACAGCTCCCTGTCAGCCATATATCACCTGTCAATGGTATCCCATACCAGTATTCCTCCATTGCCATTGTTGAACCACTCTGTGATCCAGAACTCCCTGAAATTTGAAGCCCAATATAATGTCAGGGTCCCTTACTAGGAAATGGCATATAGCAATGGGTTTAAAGGTTAGATAAAGAATACGTGTTGACTTGGAAAAAATTCTACATCCTATCTTTTTCTTTTTTTTTTTTCCCCTAATTATTGAACTTCTCTTCACAGGAGCCCTAGACCACAGCAATGCATATATACAATATACAGCACTCCCATACATCCACCACAAAACCTTTTCCCTTCCACAGCGATACTCTTACACCCTATTCACATCATATTCACTTAACGTGGGACATGACACCCGGGGATGAGCCTCCCTGGCACCGAGGGACCACTATCAACTACCAACTGATGAGGCAACTGGAAAATGACCTTATACGTAAGGTTCAATGTGGATCAGCAGAATATCCCTGTCTACATAAAATAACATGACTTTAAAATGCTGTTTGACCTAATGTAAGGGGGAAATGGAAAGGAGAAATGAGTTTATATGGCTACGAGTCTCTAAAAAAGAGTCTGGAGGCTGTCAGAAGGATTGCCCTTATGCACAACTGAGCAGAGTCTGAGAGACAGATAAAGCAGATACAACCCCCAGGTATTGGTTCCTTTGAGGGCTAAAGAGACCCATGGGAGTTATGGTCATGGCAGATGGAGTTAACTACCAGGTAAGATGGCCCCTCTTTGGAACTGGTGTTTATGTGTGATGAATCTGGACTCAGATGGGATCTCTCTTCATAAGACTTTCATGCTAATGTGCTGGAGTTGCAGTTAGTGTTGGGGTTTAAGATATATTTAGGGGATTTGAATCTCTGGACTGACAATGTGATAGCCAGATCCTGAGCCTCAACAGACTCCAGCACCTACAATCTGATTTATTGGACTCACCGCATTCAGCTAAGATGGAGTTGAAGAAGGGCAACCACCACACCATGGAGCCTAGAGTGCTTACAACTGAAAGTGGGAGGATTGCATCCAGCATCCATGTGGAATCTGAGCCTCCTCTTGACATAGAGGTGCAATGGACACAACCAATCCAATGTCCACATAGAAAAGGTGGCATTGGATTGGGAAAAGTGGACATGGTGGCTGATGGGTATGGGGAAAGGCAGGAAGAGATGAGAGGTGGAGGCGTCTTTGGGACATGGAGCTGCCCTGGATGGTGCTCCAGGGACAATCACCAGACATTGTAAATCCTCACAGGGCCCACTGGATGGAATGGGGGAGAGTATGGGCCATGATGTGGACCATTGACCATGAGGTGCAGAGGTGCCCAAAGATGTACTTACCAAATGCAATGGATGTGTCATGATGATGGGAATGAGTGTTGCTGCGGGGGGAGAGGTGGGGTGGGGGTGGTGGGGTTGAATGGGACCTCATATATATATATTTTTAATGTAATATTATTACAAAGTCAATAAAAAATAAATAAATAAATAAAATTTAAAAAATTAAAAAAATCATAAAGAAGGAAAAAAAGACTTTACAAGGAAGCCTTTAGTATTTTACCATTGAGTATGATGTTAGTTTTGGGTTTTTCAACTATACTCTTTATCATATTGAAGATGTTTCCTTCTATTCCTATAGATTGAAGTGTTTTTATCAAGAAAGGACGCTGTATCTTGTCAAATGTTTTTTTCTGTCAATAGAGATGATCACATGATTTTTTTCTTTTGGTCTGTTAATTTGGTGTATTACTTTGATTTTTTTTTATGTTGAACCATCCTTGCATATGGAAGGACCCACTTGATCATGGTGTATAATTCGTTTGGTGTGTTGTTAAATATTAGCAAATATTTTGTTGGTGACTTTAGCATCTAAGTTCATTAGAGAGATTGGTTTGAAGTTGTCTTTCCTTGTGTCATCTTTGTGTGGCTTTGATATAGAATGTGTTAGGTAATCTTTCTTCCACTTCTATTTTTTGGGAGAGTTTAAGCAAGGTTCATTTAGTTCTTTCCAGAATGATCTGTAAAACTCTGTAAAAGTCCATCTGGTGCTGGACTTTTATTGGTTGGAGGGTTTTTGATGAGTAATGCAATCTCATTACTTTTAATTGATCTGTTGAGTTCTTCTAAAAACTTTTTTGGCAGTTGTGTGTTTCTAGAAATTTGACCCTTTCATCTAATTATTTGTCTTGTTGGCATATGATTTCTCAAAGTATCTTCTTATAACACTTTATTTCTGTGAGGTCAGTGGTGATATCCCCTCTATCATTTTTATTTTATTTATTTGCATCTTCTCTCTTTTTTTCTTTGTTAGTCTAACTAAGAGTTTGTCAATTCAAATAATCTTCTCAAAGAACTAGCTTTTAATTTTGTTATTTTTTTATTTTTTTAAATTCTTGATTTCATTTAGTTTTGCTCTAATTTTTGTTATTTCCTTCTTTTTGTTTGATTTGGAATTAATTCATTTTTTTCTAGTTCTTTCATGTGTGCAGTTAGGTCTTTGATTTGAGCTCTTACTTCTTAATATAGACATTTATGGCTGTAAATTTTCCTCTTAGCACTGCTTTAGCTAGATCATATATGTTTTCACATGTTGTACTGACATTTTCATTTGCTTCAAGGTTGTTAATATTTGTTTTGAAATCTATTCCTTAATCCACTGATTTTTTAAGAGAGTGTTGTTTAACTTACACAAATTTGTGGATTTTCCAGTTTTCTTTCTGCATTTTTATTTCTAGCTTCATTCTATTTTGATGGGGAAGATACTATGCATGATTATAATCATTTGCAAAGTCAAAGTTTTGCATGTGGATCTTATATCCTGACACTTTATTGAACTTGTTTATCAATATTCCAATAATGGAAATTTATTTACCATGGTTATGATGCCAGGAAAATATACAATTCAGTGCACCAAGATGATTTCTTCCTGAAGACAAGCCAACGGCAATTTTTTACTCCTCTCCAACATGGCAAGACACATGACTTGCTGATTTTAGCTTCTTGCCTCCATGGTTTTCTTTCTTTTTCTGTATTCACTCCATTTAAAAAGGAATCCATTAATAGGACTAAAACCCATCTAAAATGAGATGGAGCACAACTTGATTGAAGTTAGCCTCAACAAAAGGCCCTTCTTACAATGGGTTCACACCCACAGGAAGGGATTTGATTTGAGACCATGTTTTTCAAGGATATATTTAGCCTAAACCCACCAACACTCCAGGCTCTGGACCACAAATAGACATGTTCTTTATATACAAAATGCATGCATGAAATCACAATATCCCGAAACCTTAAGTTATGTACAATACTATGTAACAAGTCTCATCAATATCAGTTACGGGTGTGTGTGTCCTGGGGCACAATTCCCCTCTGTCTAATGACCTGTAATCCTAGAGATGTTAAGTGCTCCCAGTATACAATGGAGGACAGTCATAGGATAAACATTTTGATTCCCATAGGGGAAAAAGGAAAGGAAAACAGGAGTCCCAAACAGTTCTGAAACCTAGCAGTGCATAATCCTTTCGAATTCAAGCTCTGAGGGTCATCTTTGGAACGATGTTTTGTTTCCAAGCCTGAAGGAGTGACAACTACAACTCTTACAATTACTAGCTCAGTAATTATGCTCTCACCAAACACTGGTGTGAAGGTCTCACCTTCCTCAAATATCAGTTTGGCAGCCAAGCTCTCCACAAACCCTGGGTACAGGCCCCACACTCTAAGAGCAATGGATGACAGCATTCCTCTTGAACAATGGAGTGGAACGCAGATACACACTTTCCACACACATGGCTGGCCTGTTCTCTTTGCCTGAGGAGATACCTTTACTCCAGACCACGACTTCCAAGGTTGTGCCCTTGAATGCATTTTTCCTCCAAACTGTATCTTTTAGTCCAGTCTAGCAGTGGTTTCACTCATACAGGTCTCACAAAGGACTTGTCTGTTTTGCAAGTAAAACAGGTTTCCAAATCATCATACAGTAGCACTTTCTACATATCCTTTCTGGATAAATGTACCTCCAATACTGATTGGATCCATGTTTAGATAAACACTCACATAGAGCACTATTCTCTGGGGACTCACTTTCCAGAAGCTCAGAATTTTTCAAACCATCAATTTCTAGTTTCATTGTGCACAGGAATTCAGTTCTTAGCTTATCTGTTTCCTCTTGCATTTTACTAAATGTTGGAAGTTGAAACTAGGCTGCACTCTCCACAGTTAGCTTGAAATCTCCTCAACTAGTATCTGTGATAACAAGATAATTAAGGCTTCCATCCTAAAATCATTAACCAGAGTATATATTAATAAATATAGTATAGCACATGTATCATAGTGTATACTCAGGAAACATTTAAAAACATATTACTGAGAGCACTGTTCTCTCATTTTATATATTGTCATTAGTACTTTAGTTTACCAAATTCTTATTTCATTGGCCACTTTTGTATCTCCTCATTTTCACTTTGAGATTCACTATTTTTTCCAATACTATTTCTACCACTGTTTATATAGAAAAGAAAATATTGCAAGTAATAGTGGCAAGTAATTTTTAGTTTATTTGTAGCCTCTTGATTCTTCTTTGTGATAAAGATTATTTTGATTTTATATATCAAGCTAATAATATTTTCAGTGATCTCTTTCATTAAAAAAGAATTCTTCCCTTAATCTGACTCTGACACCAAACAATATTTCTTGTTCTTTTTCTTTTTTTTCATCATCTCTTCTTCTTCCTCTACATTTTGCTCCTACATGGTGTTTTTTGTTAATTCCCCTTATTTTAAAGATACATAGATCACAAAAATGTTACATTAAAAGTATAAGAGGTTCCCATATACCCCACACCCCACCCCACTCCATTCCTCCCACATCAACAACCTCTTTCATCATTGTGACACATTCATTGCATTTGGTGAATACATTTTGGAGCACTGCTGCACCTCATGGATTATAGTTCACATTGTAGTTTAGGCTCTGCCCCAGGACACTCAGTGGGTTATGGCAGGATCTGTCCATGCATTATCATTTAGGACAATTCCAAATCCCAAAAATGCCCCAATATCACATCTCTTCTTCCCTCTTCCTGCACTCAGCAACTACCATGGCCACTGTCTCCATATCAATGATACAATTTCTTCAATTGCTTGAGTCACAATAGTTTTATAGTAGAATACAAGTAAGTCCACTCTAATCCATATTTTATTCCTCCATCCTGAAGACTGTGATGGTGATGCCCACTCCACCTCTAAACTGAGAGGGGAATTTGATCCCACATAGTTGATGGATGCTGTATGCAATTCTTCTCCTTGCAGTTATAGGTACTCTTGGTTCCCTGGAGTGGTGGTTGACCATCTTCACTTCCCTGTTAGCTGACCTGGGTAAGTCCAGTGAACTGGAGAGTAGGAGTTACAACTCTGCTAAGGCTCAGGGCCCAGCTGGCACAGAGATTCAAGTCTCCTAAGTATACACCAACCCCAGAGCCAACCACAGGTACAGTAAAAGTGTCAGAAGAGGCATGTGTAGAAAGGTAATATCTGAGTCCAACTCCATCACATTCAGGAACACAAATTACAAAGTACAGTCCACTGATAAGGCACTGAATTCCAGAGCCATCTGCCATGACTGTAGAACCTGTATGTCTCCATAGCCCTAAGGAGTACCAGTACCTAGGGTTGTATTTACTTTGGCTGTGTCTGGGATCCTGCTGAAACATGCATAATCATGAGCCTCCCATGACCACCCAACTCTTTTTTATAGACTCTTCACCATATAAACTCATTTGTCTTTACCATTACCCCCCTGGTCTTTTTTTAGTTGCATCACCAGCAGTAATTGCTAGTAATCCCTCAGCACCAGGGAGGCTCATCCCTGGGAATCATGTCCCATGCTGGGGAGAAGGTAATATATTTATATGCTGAGTTTGGCTTAGAGTGGTCACATTTGAGCAACACAGAGGGTCTCAGGGAGTAACTCTCAGGCACCCTGTGACTCTAGGCCTAGTTGAAATTTCAGGCACACAGGTTCATAAGCATAGTCATCAGTATCAAGGGCTCATCAGTGGAGCATCCTTCTTCACTGATCTTTGCCATTGCACTTGGGGGATTGTTGCTGCTCCATTGGGGAATGCAACAGAGCTCTTCTGACTAGGAACTCATCACTCCCTCAGTCGTCATTTGTAATTTTGATAGCACAGTTGTACTTGTCACTCAATTCTTCCTGGAATTTCTTTACTATCTGAGAAGAGGTAAAGATTTAAACTAATATAAGCATGTTTCTGTCTACATAATCTGCAGTTTTACTTACTTTAATAAGCATTCAAGGAAGACTTTTTGAGAATCTCACAAAATCATTCCAATTTTTTTCTAGAATTCTTATTTTTTTTCTAAAAAATAATCAATAAAGCAGTCAGGTTCATACATAATGCAATATATTTTAGAATTTTATATTAATCATATAATATATTATTATATATTATTATAAATGGCTAAAAGTCTCCAAAAAAGAGTCAGGAGGTCATCAGATGGGTAATGCCTATGCACGCCTCAGCAGAGTACCAGAGACAACCAAAATAGATAGAAAACAAGGTACTGGTTCTACTGAGGCCTACAGAGACCCACAGGTTCTATGGTCATGGCAGATGACTCTGGAGTTCAGTGCCATGTCATTTAGCCCTACTTTGGAGTTTCTGTTCCTGAGTGTGATGGAGTTGGACTCAGATATGCCCTTTCTACACATGCCTTTTCTGTTACTTTTACAGGACCTGTGGTTGGTGGTGGGGTTGGTGTATATGCAGGAGACCTGAATCTTTGGACTGTCCATGGGACAGACAGGCCCTGAGCCTCAACAGACTTGTAACTCCTACCCTCTAGTTTATTGGCCTTACCCAGGTCAGCTAACAGGGAGGTGAAGAAGGTCAGCCACCACATCAGGGAGCCAAGAGTGCCTACAATTGCAAGCAGGAGAATAGCATTCATCATCCATGTGGAATCTAAGCCCCCTTTTTATATAGAGGGGGACTGGACAAAACCATCTCAGGGTCCACAGGATGAAGAATAGAGTATGGATTAGAGTGGGCTTATTGGTGTTCTGCTGTGGAACTCTTGTGATTAGTAATGGAAGAAATTATAACATTGATATGGAGAAAGTGGCCATGGTAGCTGTTGATGATAGGGAGAAGGAAGAAGAGATATGATGTGAGGGCATTTTCAGGATTTGGAGTTGTCCTGGGTGGTACTGTAGGGCAGATGCTGGGCATTGTGTGTCCTGCCATAGCCCACTGGGTAGACTGGGGGAGAGTGTAGACTAC
Organism: Dasypus novemcinctus; assembly: GCF_030445035.2. NCBI lineage: Eukaryota > Metazoa > Chordata > Mammalia > Cingulata > Dasypodidae > Dasypus > Dasypus novemcinctus. The sequence goes on from NC_080676.1 coordinate 105,670,742, forward strand.
AATGTAGACCACTGTCTATGTGGTGCAGCAGTGCTCCAAAATGTATTTACCAGGTGCAGTGAATGTGCCATGATGGTGGAAGAGGTTGTTGATGTGGGAGGAGTGGGGTGAGGGGGGTGGGGGGTATATGAGGACCTCATTTTTTTAATGTAGCATTTAAAAGAAAATAAAGAAGAGTAAACAAAAAAAATCAGTATGTTGATCAGTGGAGCAGGTCTGATTAACCCAAGTAAACTCCCATAAAAAATGGTAGTGTATTACTAATCGATGTAGAAAGAAATAACTGTTTAAGGAGTGGTCCTGGGTCAATTGACTATTTAGCTCTCCATTTATGTAAATTTTATAAACACCCTAATTCAGAGATTATTTTATAAATATAATTTCTATTTCCTCTTTTATTACACTTTTTATTACACAATTTTTATCCAGAGTCTCTTATGCAACTAGAATTCATTTTAGAATATTGTGAAGAGTGAATTAATATTTGTTCTTATGGTTCACCAGCAGGTCCAGAGTACTTGTTAACTAATATTTCCCTTACTTATTGGTTTGGCATACCTCCTTTTTACATGTGCACACTCATAAACCTACTTATACATGCACACAGTGGAGTCTAATATGAGTCTGTCCAGCCTGCAAACAAGACAGGCCCAGTTGCAACACCGATATTCTTGAAGGGAAGAGAAACCTTTAGAAGTCAATTAATTATGGAGTAATAAGTATGATGGTTTGGGAAAGTTTTCTGCTTTTACCCATTTATGGTAGTTTCCTATAAAGTTCAGATATAAGTCATCTATTTTCTCTATTTTTCTTTCTCTAGAAACTGATTTATTTTGTTTTCTTATACATTATTAGAAAAGTTATGGGTTTACAGTACAACCATACATAAAAGTCAGGATTCCTATATATGACACTAAAATGGATACTTTGTATCTGTGTGGAACATTTGTTACAATTTATAAAAGCACATTTTAATTGTACTATTAATTCCCCATGTTTCATTAATGTTCATTGCATAGTGTAGTTATGTGGAATTTTTAAAAAACATTTTATTCTGTTACTATACATACAACTTCCCCTTTTAATCACATTCAGATATATTAACATTTCAGTATTGTTGATTTCATTCACAATGTCACTTGTTCTATTATAATCACTATCTAAAAACATACATTTTGGAATGTTGTACATTTTAAGCCTTAACTTCCCATTCCCTATTTGTATTGTCCTTGCTCCATATGCTAGCCAGCAATTAATATTTTAGTTTCTGGGCTTTAGCCACTCTAGTAAATATCCTGTTATTATTTTAATTTTCAACCCATTAATGACAAATGTCATCACATCTTTCATATGCTCATGTGCTAGCTGTAGAGATGAGGAGTCTTTTAAAATAACTTGCCCATAGTTTAATTGTCCAGTAATCTTCTATTCAAAAATATAGTTGATCTGTTTTTTAAGTGCAAATAATTTTCTAATGTAATTTTTGAAATTTTCCTTATAAAGGATCATATCACTGTGAATTGAGACAATTTCCCTTTTTCTTTACCAATTTGTTTGCCTTGTATTGCTTATTTTGCACTATTGTTTTTAACAGAACTTACAGTAAAATAGTGATTAACTAATCGAAGTGGGCATACTTTCTAATCTCTGGCTTTAGGGGGAAAACTTTCTGCCCTTCACCAATGCATATAAATGTTGGCTATGGATATTTCATAAAAGGCTTTATCATGTTGAAGAAGATGCCCTGTATGCCTAGCTATCTGAATGTTTTTAATGAAAAATGCTGTTAGATTTTTCAGATACCTTTTCTGTATCAATTAAGATGACCATATGTATTTTTGCACCTTTCTGATGATGTTATTATTAATTAAATTTGTGGATTTTAAAAAATTTGAATGCAAGTCTCCTGTTTGCAGTTGTAGGATTTTTAAAAATGGTCAATTTTTAAATGGCCATTGCATAATGTGGAAATTCCACTTGGTATCTAATCCATTTAATATGATATTGGATTCTATTTGCTAAAATTTTGTTGAGGGATTTTACACCAAAATTCATAAGGGAAATTCGTCTGTAGTTTTCTTTTCTTGTGTTGTCTTACATTACTTTGAATCAGGTTGATTCTGGTTCATAAAATGACATAGGAAAAATTCTATTTTTTTTATTAGAAAAGTTTGGGAATAATTTATGTTAATACTTTTCTAAATGTTTAGTAGAATTCACCATTGAAGCCATCTGGTCCAGAACTTCTTTTGTTGGGAGGATTTTGCTTACAATTTTAATACCTTTATGTATCTGTTGAGATCTCTTCATAAGTCAGCATGGGTAACTGCATGTTTCTAACAATTTTTCATTTTCTTTCTGATTTTGTTAATGTTGGTAAAAAATTGTTCAAAGTATTGTCAGTATTTTAATTTCTGAATGGTCAGTATTAATGTTCTCACTTTCACATTTTACTTCCTTGTGTCTCCTCTCTTTTCTCTTTGTCTGTCTAGCTAAAGTTTCATAAATATTATTGATCTTTTTTCAAAAACAGCAACTTTTTCTTTTAATGATTATCTCAATTGTTTCTTATACTCTACTCCTTTATTATCTCTCTGATCTTTATCATGCCTTTCTTTATACTAACTTTAGGCTTAGTTTGCTCTTCTTTTTCTTTTTTCTCACAATGTGAAGCTAGATTTTTGATCTGTAAATTTTCTGCATTTTTTAGGAATAATTGTGGGCTTACAGAACAATCAAACACAAAATACATGACTCATATATACCATCCTATTCTTAACACCTTGCATTTATGTATTACAATTGTTAGAATTGATAACATACTTTTTTTAAAGATTTATTTAATTTCTTTATGCCCTCCCCAACTTGCCACTTGGTTTGCTGTCTGCTCTCTGCATCCATTCACTGTGCATTCTTCTGTGTCTGCTTGTCTTCCTTTGTTGCATCATCTTGCTGCACCAGCTCTCTGCATGCACAGGCCTTAAACTCTCATGGGTGCAGGCCATCTTGCCTTCACAAGGAGGCCCTGGGAAGTGAACTTGGGCCTCCCATATGGTCAGTTGAGCCACATCCATTTTCCGTGACAATATATTTTTATTAGAATACTTTGAAATACAGTGAAATTTAGGGTGAACTGTTTGTCTAGTGTTGTTCCATGGATTTAATTTTTTTTCCTCTGTTACTGTACATACAATCTATTAATATTGCACCCTTTTAATCAATTCAGATTTATAAAGATTAAATAGAAAGATAGCTAAGTTATAGGTATCAGGGCTGATAAATATGTCCACAGTCTTGTATTACCATCACCACCATCAATTACTAAATCATTTCCATCATTCAAAACAGGAACCCTATATATTTTTGTCCATGTCACATCTTTATTTATTTATGTGTTTTGGTCTTTATTTATTTTTTTAATGTTACATTCAAAAAATATGAGGTCCCCATATACCCCCACCCTCTCATCCCACTCCTCCCATAACAACAACATCCTCCGTCATCTTGGGACATTCATTGCACTTAGTGAATACATCTCTGAGCACTGCTACACCATATGGTCAATGGTTTACATTATAGTTTACACTCACCCCCAGTCCACCCAGTGGGCCATAGGAGGACATACAATGTCCAGTAACTGTCCCTGCAGTACCACCCAGGACAACTCCAAGTCCTGAAAATGCCCCCACATCACATCTCTTCTTCCCACTCCCTACCCTCAGCAGCTACCATGGCCACTCTCCACATCAATGCTACATTTTCTTTGATTACTAATCACAATAGTTCATGAATAGAATATCAATAAGTCCACTCTAATCCCAAACTCTATTCCTCCATCCTATGGACCCTGGAGTGGTTATGTACACCTCACCTCTATATTGAGAGGGGGCTTAGATTCCACATGGATGATGGATGCAATTTTCCTGCTTGCAAATGTAGACACTCTTTGCTCCCTGGTGTGATGGTTGACCTTCTTCACCTTCATGTTAGCTGGCTGGGGTAAGTCCAATAAACCAGAGGGTAGGAGTTGCAAGTCTGCTGAGTCTCAGGGTCTGTCAGTCACATGGACAGTACAGAGATTCAGGCCCCCTGAGTATACACTAAACCCCAGAGCTGATCATAGGTCTGGTAAAAGTAACAGGAAAAGCTTGTGAACAAAGATCACATCTGAGTCCAACTCCATCACACTCAGGAACACAAACTCCAAAGTAGGGCCAACTGACATGGCACTGAACTCCATCTGCCATGACCATAGAACCTGTCGGTCTCACTAGCCCTCAGAAGAACAAATACCTGGGTTTGTATCTACTTTAGCTGTCTCTGGGACTCTGCTGAAGTGTGCATAAGGGTGACCCCTCTGATGACTTCCCAGCTCTTTTTTGGAGACTCATAGCCATGTAAAATCATTTGTCCTTTCCATTTCCCCCTTTTATTCAAGGTCAAAAAATATTTTTAACTCCTGATATTCCATGCAGGCTGAGATATTCTGCTGGTCTGAGTTGACCCTTTCATTCAAGGTCGTTTTCTAGTTACATCATCAGCTGGTAGTTGGTAGTAATTCCTCTGCACCAGGAGGCTCATCCTCAGGAGTCATGCCCCATGTTTGGGGGGAAGGCAATGCATTTACGTGCTGAGTTTGGCTTTGAGATTGGCCACATTTGAGCAACACAGAGGCTCTCAGTAGGTAACTCTTAGGCACCCTGCAGCTCTAGGCCTAGTTCACATTTCAGGCACACAGGCTAACAAGCATAGTCATTAGTATCAAGGGCTCATTGTTGGACCATCCTTCTTTTTTAGTCTTTGCTGTTACACTTGGAGGATTGTTGCTATTCCATTAGGAAATATGAGAGAGCTCCCCTGGCTAGGAATTCAGTACTCTCTCAGTTGTCGTTTTCAACTGTAACCATTATGAAAATATCCAAACATTTTTATGTACTCTGTATATATGCCCTGGAGAACTCCCTGCCAACAATGTAACCCCTATCAATAATATCCCACACCTGTATTCCTCCTCTGCCATTGTTGAACTTCTCTGTGATCCAAAACTACTTTGAAAGTGAAGCCTAATATATTGCTAGCTTCCATTAATAGTAAAATGGAATATAGTGATGGGGAACCTTATATTTTTTAAGGATTAACTCTACATTTCCTATCCACACTCTGGTAAACTATATTCTAGATTATGACCGTATGATTTTGTTTATTCTAAATATATCAAATTAAGTAAATATTGGTCATTTTGTATCTGGCTTATTTCACTCAACACAGTATCCTTCTCTTTCCCTGCCACTGCAGAGTTATGTGGAGCCTTGGATGCTTTCAAGAATCGGTTGAACCCTTAACCCATGGCCATGGCCATGGAAGACATTGTTACTGGAGGTTTAAAGAACATTGACACTGCATTACAAGAGGTACTAATGATGGCCCTCATCCAGGATGGCGTAGCACTTGGAATCTGCGAAGCTGCCAAAGGCTTAAACAAGCGCCAAGCCTAACTTTGTAGGATGGCATTGAACTGTGATAAACTTATGTTATGTCAAGCTGGTGGAGGTTCTTTGAACTGAGCAGGAAATCAACCTAATTAAGATTGAAGACAACAGGAAATGGGAAATGGGCAGACCTCTCTAAAACTGACATAGAGAGAAAATTCCATAAAGATTCGTTGTCATTGTTTGGTTACTAAGGACTGTGTCAAAGACTCAGAAAAAGGATGACATGGGCAATATTTTGAAAGCAAGAAATAAACAAATACTTTGTTCTCATTCTTAAAAATTGAAACCTTTAAGGTGCATCAATATTCTCATATGTTTCAGTACTAAATATATTTTTATGACTGAATAATATTCCAATGTATTTGTATATAACAATTTATTCATCCATTCATCAGTTGATAGACACTGGGTTGCTTCCATCTTTTGGCAATTGTGAATAATGCCACTATGAACATCGATTTACAAATATATGTTCAAGCTCCTGCTTCCAATTCTTTGGGTTATATACCTAGTAGTGGGATTGTCAGATGGCTTTATAGTGTTTTGAAGAACTGCCAAACTCTTTTCTATACAAGCTGCACCTCTTTACTTTGCTGCCAGCAATAAATGAGTGTTCCTGTTTTTCCAAATCCTGTCCAACACTTGTAATATCCTGGTGTTTTTTTTTAAATAACAGACATTCTATTCTAATGGGTGTGAATTGGTATTTCATGATAGTTTTCAATTGCTAATGATATTGAGTAAATTTCATGTAATTTCTGACCACTTAATTAATTTATTGAACTATATCACCCCCATACAAACATATGTAAACAATAAGTGTATAGTAATAGTTGTGAACTTACAAAACAAACATATATAACATCATACAGGACTCTCATAACTCACCCTACCACCAACACCTTATATTGTTGTTAAACCTTTTTAACTAATGATTAAAGAGCATTGTCAAAATATTACTACTAACCAAAGTATTTTTCCCCAACCAATCCTGTTATTATCTTTATATCATTTCTATGTGAACACACAAAAACAATTAAGTGTATAGTAAAAGTTGTGAAGTTACAAAGCAAACATGTTTAACATCATACAAGGGTCCCCTACATCAACCCTCCATCAACACCTTGCATTGTCATGAGATGTCTGTTACAAATTACAAAAGAATATTGTCAAAATCTCACTAATTATAGTCCTCGTTTTACATTTAGTGTGTTTTTCCCCAGCACATCTTATTATTATTTTCAAAATATATTTTTCATGACTGAAGTTGTAAACTTATAAACTAATCATACATATATGCAGAATTCCCAAGCAACACCCCTCTATCAACACACTACGATGTGGTGGAGCATTTGTCACAGATAAGATAATATCATCTGATTGTTACCATGTCTATAGCATACATTTGGCTCACATTTTCCATACTGCCCCATTGTCAACACAGTACAGCTTTAGCATAGATAAAAGAATATTATAGTATTACTGCTAACCACAGTCCATAGGTCATTCCAGTTGTATTCTTCCCATGTATTCCTAACACCCTGCAGTAGTGATATACGTTTGCTCTAACTCACTAAGGGCACTCTTTCATCTGTACCATCTACCCCAATTCTCATCCACGTCTTGGTTTACTGTGCACTTCAGTTCCTAGATTATTCTCTAGCATTCTGTCAATTAGCATTTATATCCCTAGACTACCATTTTCAGCCACATCCTTATTTATAAACTAGGTATTACTATTTTTACCATCCATTCTATACATTTCCATGCTTTTACAGTAAAGCTAATTAAAACTTCTACATACATTAAACATCAGTATTCCATCTCAGTCCTTTTCTTACATCTGTTAAGAATCCACCACCTACCACCAGGTTTTGAAGATATTTCCTATAATTTCTTCTAGACGTTTCAGGGTTCCTGTTTTTATTTTTAGGTTTTTCAACTATTTTGAGTTAATTTTTGGATGAAGTTTAAGATAGAGGTCCACTTTCCTTCTTTTGGCTATAAATATCCATTTCTTTCAGCACCATTTTTCTGAATGGACTGTTCGGCCTGAGCTGTGTGGGTTTGACAGGCTAGTCAAAAATCACTTGACCACACATGTGAGGGTCTGTTTCTGAGCCATCAGTTTTGTTCCATTGGTCTATGAATCTGTGTTTATGCCAGTACCATGCTGTTTTTACCACTATAGCTTGGTAGTATGATTTAAAGTCTGGAAATGAGGGTTTACTTTTCCTTTTATGATGTCTCTGACTATCCAGGACCCCTTACCCTTCCAAATAAATTTACTAATTGTGTTTTCAATTTTTTTTAATGCTGGTGGAATTTTTATCAGTGTTGCACTGAATCTGTATATCAATTTGAGTAGTATTGACATCTTAATGATATTTAGTCTTCCAATCCATGAGCATGGACTGTTCAGTTATTTAGGACTTTTTTTTTTTAATTTCTTTTAACATTGGGTAGCAGTTTTCTGAATACAAGTGCTTTACATCATTAGTGAAGTTTATTCCTGACTACTTGAGTTTCATCTGTCATATTTTAGTTTCACCACTTTTTTGACAATTTTAGTTACTTATATTATAGACTCTCTTCCAGGTCTCTCTCTATCCTGTCTTTTTTTTTTTTTTTTTTCAGGCTCTAACACACCCTTAAGTATTTCCTGAAAATATGGTCTCTTGCTTTGAAATTCTCTCAGTTTCTGTTTATCTGTGAATATTCTCATCTTACCCTCATTTTTTAAAGGCACTCTTACTGGATATAAAATTCTTGGCTGGAAATTTTTCTTTCATAGTATCTTAAATGTATCAGACCACTGTCTTCTTGCTTTCATGGTTTCTGGCAAGAAATCAGCACTTAATCTTACTTGGTAGCCTTTATATGGTATGCATTGCTTTCTCTTGCTGTTCTCAGAATTCTCTCTTTGTCTTTGGCATTTGACATTCTGATGAGTATGTGTCTTGGAGTTGGTCTGTTTAGATGGGAGTATGTTGTGCTTCTTGGACATAGATATCTATGTCCTTCAATATGGTTGGGAAATTTTCTACCATTATTTCTTTAAATATTCCTTCTGCACATTTTCCCTTCTCTTCTCCCTCTGGGACACCCATGACTCATATGTTTGTACATCTCCAGCTGTTGTTTAGTTCCCTGAGACCTTGTTCAATTTCTTCCATTCTTTTCTTCATTTGTTCTTTACTATGTTCACTTTCAGAGGTCATTTCTTCAAGCCCACCAATCCTTTCTTCTCCCTCCTGAAATCTGCTATTATATGGTTCTAATTTTTTAAAAATTTTATTTATTGCACTTTTTATTCCCATAAAATCTGCTATTTTTCTATGTATGCTTTCAAATTTTTCTTTGTGCTAATCCAGTGTCTTCTTAATATCCCTAATCTCTTTAGCCATCTCATTGATGTTATTGAGGAGATTTGTTTGAACATCTATGATTAGCTGTCTCAATTTCTTTATGTCATCTGGAGGCTTATCTTGTTCCTTTAACTGGGTCATAGCTTCCTGTTTCTTGGTGTGGATTGTAATTTTTGGTTGGTGTCTTGGCATCTGGATTACTAGAGTATTTATTATGGGTGCAGTGTTTCTCTTTAGTTTAGGGCTCCCTGCCTTTTCTCCCTTGTTGGTTGTGCAGTGGGAGCCAAGGATGTAATTGGTGTTCTAAACTGTGGAGGTTCAAGCTGCCCTCTTTGCCCCAGGAATGGATTAAGCTTCTCCCAACTTTCTCCTTTCCCAGAGGTAGGGACAGAGTCACAGCTGTATGGAATAATCCAAGTCATGCAGGCCTAGACTGTAGTTGCCCAGAGAGACTGATGAAGCTTCATGCCCCTTTCACCCCTGCCTGGAGGATGGATGGAGCTGCAGGTGTTGGCAGCAATCCATGCAGTGAGGGTCCAAGATGACTGCAGTTTTCCAGTAGACTTTTAATTAAACTAAGTGGAGAAACAGATGTCTCTACAATTATAATGGGGGACTTTAATACACCACTATCACCATTAGACATAACATCTAGACAGAGATTCAACAAAGAAACAAAGACTTTGAATAATACATTAGAGGATCTAGACCTAACAGACATATACAGACCACTACACCCAAATAAAGCAGGATAAAATTTCTTCTCATGTGCACATGGATCATTCTCCAAGATAGACCACATGAGAAGTCACAGAACAACTCTCAATGAATTCAGAAAGATGAAAGTTATACAAAGTAATGTAGCTGACCACAATGGAATGAAGCTGGAAATCAGTAGGGATCAGAGAGCCAAATTAGGCCAAAGATATGGAAATTAAACAACACATTCTTGATGGTGGGTCAAGGAGGAAATTTCAAGATAAATCAGTAACTACCTTGAAATGAATGAAAATGACAACACATTAACAAAATCTTTGGGTTGCAGCAAAAGCTTTACTGAGGAAAATTCATAGACATAAATGCCTATGTTAACAACAAACTGAAATGAAAGTAGAAAGAATAAAATAACAGAGATTAGAGTAGAACTAAATGAAATAAAAAATAAAAAAGCACTAGAAAAAATAAACAAAAGCAAAATAAGCAAAATTGGCAAACCTTTAGATAGACTAACAAAGAAAATAAGAGAAGATGCAAAGGCACAAGATAAGAAATGAGGAAGTGGATATCACCACTGACTCCACAGAAATAAAGAATATCATAAGATGATACTTTTGAAATATTATTTGCCAACAAGAATGATAATTTAGAGGAAATGGACAAATTCCTAGAAAGAGACAAGCAGCCTACACTGACAAAAGAAAAAATAGATGAACTCAACAGACCAATCACAAGTAATGAGATTGAAGTAGTCATCAAAAACCTCCCAGCTAAGAAGAGCCCAGGACCAGATGGCTTCGCAGGTAAATTCTACCAAACATTCTTGAAGGACTTAACAGCAATCTTGCTTAAATTCTTTCAAAAAATAGAAGTAGAATGAACACTGCTTAACTAATTGTATGATGTCAAATTACCCTAATATCAAAGTCAAATAAAGTTGCCACAAGAAAGGAGAATTACAGACCAATGACTCCAATGAACCTAGAAGCTAAAATCCTCAAAAAGATACTTGTTAATCATATTCAACAACACATCAAATTAATTATATGTCATGGCCAAGTGGGTATCATCCCAGGTATTCAAATATGGATCAACATAAGAAAATCAATCAATGTAATACAGCACATAAACAGATTGAAAAAAAATCACATGATCATCTCTATAGATGTAGAAAAAGCATTCAACAAAGTACAAAGTTCCTGATAAAAAGATTGCAAAAGATAGGAATAGAATGAAACTTTCTGAACATGATAAAGGGTATATATGAAAAACCCACATCTAGCATCATGTACAATGGTGAAATTCTAAAAACTTTTCCTCTAAAATCAAGAATAAGACAAGGATGCCCATTATCACTGCTCCCATTTAATATTGTGTTAGAAGTACTTGTTTGAGCACTGAGGTAAGAAAATGTTATAAAAGGCATCCAAATTGGAAATGAAGAAGTCAAAATTTTGCTACTTGCAGATGGCATGATCCTATACATAGAAAGCCTTGAGAAACTTACAACAAAGCTTCTAGAATTTATAAATGTGTACAGTAAAGTCACAGGGCTATAAGATCAATGCACAAAATTAGTCACATTTCAGTACACTTATAATGAGCAATCTGAGGAAGAAATCAAGAAAAATATCCCATGTACAATAGCAACTAAAAGAATCAAATCAAATACCTAAGAAATATTTAACTAAAGATGTAAATGACATACACAGAAAACTACACAACACTGTTAAAGGAATCAAAGAAGACTTAAATAAATGGAAGAATATTCCTTGTTCATTGATAGTAAGACTAATCATTGTTAAGATGTCTATCCTACCCAAACTGATCTACAGACTTAATGCAATCACCAGAAAAATCAACATAGCATTCTTTACTGAATTGGAACACCGTGAAATTTATTTGGAACTGAAAGAGGCACCAAATAGCCAAAGACATATTGAAAAAGAAAAATGAAATTGAAGGAATCACATTATCTGACTTTAAAAATACTACAATGCTGCATGTTAAAAATTGAGAAAAAAAACTACATGGTATTGGCACAGGCATAGACATACTGACCAATGGAACTGAATTGAGAGTTCTGGTATAGATCCTCAAATATACAGTCATCTGATATTCAACAAGGCCATCAAACCTACTCAACTGGGAGAGAATGGTCTCTGCAACAAATGGTGCTTGGAGAACTGGATATCCATATGCAAAAGAATGAGAGAGGAACTCCATCCCATACCTTATACAAACATCAACTCAAGATGGATCAAAGACCCAAGTATAAGAGCCTAGACCATAAAGACCTTGGAAGATAGTGTAGGGGAACATCTACAGGACCCTGTAGCAGGAGATGGTTACATGAACTTCAGACCCCTAGAATGAGCAGTGAAAGAAAACATAAATAAATGGGACCTCTTCAAAATTAAAACTTTTTTCACCTTAAAGGATTTTGTCAAGCAAGTGAAAAGACAGCCTAGCTTGTGGAAGAAGATATTTGGTAAACATATCTGATAGCAACCTCATATGTAGCATATATAAAGAAATCCTATATCTCAAAAACAAAAGACAAATAACCCATTTTTTAAAAAATGGGCAAGTGATTTGAACAAAAACTTCTCCAAAGAAGAAATACAAATGGCTAAAACACACATGAAAGGATGCTCAACATCACTAGCTATTAGAGAAATGTAAATAAAAACTAAAATGAGATATCATCTTACACCCATTAGACTGGAAGCCATTAAAAAAAGAGAGAACTACAAATGTTGGACAGGATGTGGAGGAATGGGAAACCTCATCCACTACTGGTGGGAATGTAGAATATTCCAGCTATTGTGGAGGATACGTTAGCAGTTCCTCAAAAAACTAGCTAGAGATATTCCATATGATCCAGCAATTCCACTTCTGGATATATACCCAGAAGAATTGTAAACAAGGACCAGAACACATATAGGCACACCAATGTTCATAGCAGCGTTATTCATTATTTCCAAAAGTTGTAATAACTCAAATACCCATCAACAGATGAATGGATAAACGAAATGTAGTATATACTTGCAATGGAATATTGCTCAATTGTAAGAAGGAATACAGTACTAAATCACAGGATAACATGAATGAATTTTGAAGACCTTATATTGAGGAAGCAAGCTTGGAGTTGAAGGACAAATAATAAGGAATGGGAACCCTCATTCACTGCTGGTGGGAATGTAGAATGGTCCAGCCTTTGTGGAGGACAGTTTAGCAGGTCCTCAAAATACTAACTATAAATCTGCCATATGATCTAGCAATGCCACTGCTGATTATATAACCAGAAGAATTGAAAGCAAGGACACAGACAGATACATGCACACCAATGTTCATAGAAACAGTATTCACTATTACCAAAAGGTGGAATCAATCCAAATGCCCATCAACAGATGAATGGATAAACAATGGAATATTACTCAACTGTAAGAAGGAATACAGTACTAAAACACTAGATAACATGGATGAATCTTGAGGACCTTGTGTTGAGTGAAGCAAGTGAGGCATTGAAGGACAAATATTACATTTCCTTTCTGATAGGAATTAAGCAACTTGAGCAGACTCAGAGAGCTAGTCTGGAAAATAGGTTTTCAGGAAGTAGGGAGAAGAAATTTGTGAGCCAACACCCATACAGGGGAAATCTATGATGAGGTGGAAGTGAGTAGTTGTGGAGTGAAGGGATATGACGGGGTGACAGGACTACTGGGTTGGGTGGTACAAGTTTGAGAGGATGGTATGTTGGGGAGGGTGGGATTGATGGTTCATGGAACTGGGGGGAGGGTTGAGGGAGGGAGCAGGTGAACACAGAGGGTTGGCAGGTATGTGGTTGAAGCTACAATTCTGGGAAAGCTCTTTTGGCAATATGACAAAGAAGAGTTACTGGTTTAGGGTGTTGGCTAGGGAGGGCATTCGGATCAGAGTATAACTGGGGCAGTCTTTTAGAAAATATGTAAGTGATCATTTTGTCATAGTATATTGTATCAGTGGGTGGAATACCACATAACGAGTGGGAAGGAGTTGGACTCCCATCCTGGTGAGCCTGGATATGTTCTCAAACAGAGGGGTTGGTGTCTCTCAAGAGCATGGGTGTTTCCTAATAGGGGAGGACAGACCAGTGTGTCAAGCCCTCAGTGTTGTTGCAAGTAACTATGAATCTTGTCCTTCAAGACATGAAGCCTGGTGGTCAAGGTGGACCCTGAGGGAAGGGGGAGCAAAGAATTAAGTAGATAGAAGAAGGGTATTTATGGGCCAGTGAAAGTGCTCTACATGATCTTGCATTGATGATTACAGGCCATGTTAAATTTCATCAAAAGTTTATAGAAGTGTATGGTCTATATGTAAACCATAATATAAGTCATTCACCATGGCTAGTAGCTGTGCTTTAATATTTGTAAATCAGTTTTAACAAATGTGCCATCCACATATAAAAAGGTTATTAATATGGGATGGGGGAAGGGGGGAGGATGTTGGTTATAAAGGAGTCCCCTATATTCTGTATGTGACTTTACTGTGACCTAAAATTTCTTTAAAGACTTAATGGGAAAAAAAAAATAAAGTCCTGGGAAAGAAATGGAAGAAAACACCACTGTACATACAGAATAGATATTACAGTGATGAAAGTGAAAATGTGAAAAAAATTAATGTTCTTCATTATTTTTAATATCTCAATTTTTCAATTTTATTTTTTAAGTTTTTAAAAATATTTTGCATTTTATTTCTTATGAGTAAACCTATCATTATTATTTCATTTTCCTATAATTGTATTTGGTGATATTCTTGGCTGAATTTTTGAAGAAGTTTTGAATCACAGAACAGTTACAACTGTGGCAGGGGAGAATCATTGTCGTAGGGTGTCAGTAGGTGGGAGCATATGGGAAGATGTTCACCTGGGCAGACGTATAAGGTATATAAATGTGTTCAACTGTTCATGGGACATTGTCACAGTGGGTAGAAATTCACACAGTAACTAAAAGAATATTGAATTCCCATCCTAGTGAGCCCTGTCTCTTTCTCTAATGGAACAGCAATAATTCCTCAGTTACTGGGGTAATGACTAGTGAAGAATGATGGTCCATTGATTAGCCTTTGATATTGATGACTATGCTTATGAGCCTTTGCTTTTGAAATTGCAACTTAGCTTAGTGTCATAGGGTGCCTAAGATTTAACTCCAAAGAGCCTCCATTTTGTTCAAATGTGGCTTCTCTTTAGGTCAAACTCAGCATATAATAGCATTAGCTTTCCCCGAGTGTGGGACATGACTCCTAGGAATGAGCCTCCCTAGCACCAAGAGATTATTACCAAGCATCAGTGAGCAATGAAACTGGAAAAAGACCTGAATAAATGGGGGAAAAGCTAAAAACAAATGAGTTTATATGGCTAAGAGACTTCAAAGTGAGTTGGGATGTCATCCCAGAGGTAATACTTATGCAGGTCTGATCCAGATTTCATAGACTGCCTAAGTAGATACTACCCCAAATGGGCTCCTGAGGGCTCTGGAGACAGCCACATCCTACAGTCTTGACAGATAACTCTGGAGTTTGATGCCTTGCCAGTGTGCCCTACTTTAGAGTTTGTACCCAAACGTGACAGAGTTGGACTCAATTGTGACCTCTCTACACATGCCCTTTCTGTCCCTTCTATATGAACCTATAGTAGGTGCTGGATGGTAGGTGTATGTCCAAGAGATTTGAATCTTTGTGCTGTCCATGTGCCAGCTGGGCCCTGAGCCTTAGTGGAATTGCAACACCTACTCTACAGTTCATTGGACTCAGCAAGGACAACTAACATGGAGGTGAAGATGGACAACCAACATACCAAGGAACCAAGAAAGTCTACAACTGCAAGCAAAAGAGTCCCATCCATTAGCCATATGGGATCAAGGTCCCCTCTCACTTAGAGGTGGAGTAGGCATCACCATCCCAGAATCCTCAGGGTTGGGGAATAAAATATGGACTAGATTGGACTTACTGGTATTCTACTATAGATTTATTATGATTCTAGCAATGTAAGAAATTATATCATTGATGTGGAGATAGTGGCCACTGGAAGTACTGAAGGCATGGAGAGGGAAAAGAGGTGTAACATGGGGACATTTTTGGGAATTGAAATTGTCCTGAATGACATTGCAATGATAGATACAAGCCAATCTATATCCTGCCATAACCTACAGAACTGAGTGGGAGAGAGTGTAAACTACAATGTTTACTATAAGCCATGTTTAGTGGCAATTCTCCAAATGTGTTCATCAATTTCAATAAATATACCACACTAATGAAAGAATTTGTTAATGTGGGGAAATGTGGGAGGTGTGGGGAGTGGGGCATACGGAAATTCCTTATTTTTTTTTAGGTTACATTTTATGTAATCTAAATATCTTTAAAAAATAAAAAGTAAAATAAAATAAAAAGGAGATCATGGAAATATGTATTCAATTCTTTGTAAATGTATTCCAAAGTCAAATATTTTTGTGATTCTTTTTAGCTGAAATACTTATCTCTTTATGCTTATTTCATTACCATTACATTGTAATGATATACAAAGTTATTTTTGTTGGCTTAAATGGTCTTCAGTTCTAAGGACAAAGACTGAGTGGAATTATCTCTTTCAGTGTCTTTCAATTCTATTATTTATTAGTCATAACCCTCAGCGTCACTACTAATGGTTCTGATCTTCTAATACTTATCTCTTTGTACATATTTTCTACTTATCAAATTAAATTAGCATGACATCCCTGAAAAATTATATTTACTACATTTTGAGAATAACTTTCTAAATTTAGATAAGCTATTTCCATCCTTGGAATGTTTTCCTTAACTCCTCTACTTATAGAAATCATCTCCAATCTTTAAATGTTCTCTCAATTGCCCCCACCTATTAGTAGCATTTCCCATTCAGATTCTGTTTCTTCCACTTCTGAATTCCCAATGTAATATGCTTATATATCTCCTTTTTAGTCCTTTATTTTGATCATTTCTGCCATTGACAAATTAGGCATTCAAAAAGAGAATAAAACTGAAAAAAAGAAAAAATTGCTAAATGTATTAAGAGAAAATTTATAAAGATATGAAATCTATGTTTTCAGATTGAAATTACCTAATGAGAACACACGAATGAAAATTTTTTGATATATATTTGACGAAATTTCAGGATATACAGGATAAAATGGAGATCCTTAAAATTACAAGATATGATAGAATTCTTGCAAGATAGCATTGACTTAGGTGTGCACTCCACATGTCTTTCACAAAAGAAAATGGCTGAGAAGGTGCAAAATTCTACCTGAGTGAGCTCTTTTGGGAGACCACAGAGTAGGAGGCTACAGGGTATCTATCTGGAGGGAACCAGTCAAAAAGATAAAGAGGCCAAAGGAAAACCACAACAGAAAGGAAATAGAATAAGAGGAATGAAATGTTAAAGTGAACACTTACCACACACACAAAAACAACAACAAAATAAAACCGTAGATTACAAAGAGAAGGTAATCAACTGAACAAACTTATCAGATAAACTGATGCCTAGACACCAACGAAAAATTACAACCCATACTAAGAAAAAGGAGACTTTGTCCAGTCCAACACATCAAATGAAATACAGGAGGAGATGCAGAACATGGAACAACTAATCAGAGGTGTCCAAACAAATGTCATGAATTAACTTAATGAAATGAAGGAAGAGATTAAGCATATTAAGAAGATACTGGGAAAACACATTGAAGTAATTGTAAAAACTCATATAAAGATAGCAGATATAATGATGATGAATGGCCCAATACAAGAAATCAAAAGCACTGGAAGCACATAACAGCAGATTTGAACACACAGAGGAAAGAATCGTTGATGTAGAAGACAGTACAACTGAAATCAAAAGTAGAACAGATAGACAAAAGGAAAAAATCCAGCAGGGACTCAGGGAATTGAATGACAGCACAAAATACACAAACATATGCATTATAAGCATCCCAGATGGTGAAGAGAAGGAAAAGGGATAGAAGGTGTATTGGAGGAAATAATATCTGAAAACTTCCAACCCTATTGAAGGACATGGACGTGCATGTCCAGGAAATGCAGCACACTTCAAACAGTATAAATCCTAACAAGCTTACTCCAAGACATATACTTGTCAAATTTCCCAATGCTCAAGACAAAGAGAGAATACTGAAAGCAGGAAGAGAAATGGGAACCATCACATACAAGGGAAGCTCAATAAAATTAAGTGCTGAGTTCTCATCTGAAACCATGGAAGCAAGCAGTCAGTGGTATGACATAATCAAGGTACTAAAAGAAGAAGAAGAAAAAAAAAAAAAAACTTCCAGCAAAGCTGACATTCAAAAATCAGGGAAAATTCAAAACATTCACAGATAAACAGAAATTAAGAGTTTGTCAATAAGAAACCTGCACTTTAAGAAATACTAAAGGGTGTTCTGCAGGTTGAAAGAAAAAAAAAACAGGAGAGAGAGAGTTAAAGGAGAGTGTAAGAACAACTAAAAAGACAAAAAGAGAAATAAAAGCAGCATGTGGCATCAATAAACCTATAGAAAATATGACTATGTAAGTAATTCCTTGACAGCAATAACATTAAATGAGAATGGATTCACCTCACCAGTCAAGAGACACAGATGGGCAGAATGAATAAGGAAATATTGCCCATCTATATATTGTCTACAAGAAACCCACCTTAGACCCAGGGATGCAAGGAGGCTGAAAGTGAATGGTTGGAAAACAATTCTACAAGCAAACAATAACCAAAAAAAGGGAGGGAGTAGTTATGCTAGTATCAGACAAAATAGACTTTCAATGCAAAACTATTGTAAGAGACAAAAATAGACAATATAACTTAATTAAAGGGGTAATTGATCAAGAAGAAAGAACAATCATAGACATTTATGCACCTAACTAGAGCACCTTAAAATAGACAGCAAACACTGGAAAAACTGAGTGGAGAAATAGATGCATCTACAATTATAGTGGGAGATTTTAGTACACCATTATCATCATTAGACAGAACATCTTGGCAGAGAATCAATAAAGAAAAAGACTTTGAATAATACATTAGAGAACCTGGACCTAATAGATATATGCAGAACATTATACCCAAATACATAGAGATATACATTCTCCTCAAGGGCCCATGGATCTATCTCCACGATAGACCCAAATGTTAGGCCATAGACCAACTCTCAATGAATTCAGAAATATTTAAATTATACGAAGTAATTTCTCTGATCACAATGGAATTAAGCTAGAAATCAGCATGTAACAGAGAACCAGATTAGGCATAAAGATACAGAAGTTGAATAACACACTCTTGGACAAACTGTAGGTCAAGGAGGAAATCACAAAAGAAATCAGTAAAGTTTCAGGATAGACAAAAAGCACATAAAAGTCATAGGAGGGGCAAGATGGCAGCTGAGTGAACTTCCCTGTTTACTAGCTCCTACAGAGAATCGGCTGGGCGGCGTTGGAGACTCTTTGGGACCAGGTTGTTTTGGGATTTTTGCTGGTCCGGAAGTGTCTGGACATCAATGTGAAGGGAAGGTAACAGAGAGGATCCGTCTGTGAAATATACACGGAGATCCCGGCTACGTGTGGAGGATTCCCTCCTTGGGTAGGCGGAGCCAAGGCATCTAGCACTGCAGCGGTGGGGGGAGCTGGGCCGAGCCCCAGCAGCGGGCGGAGCCGGGCGGAGCCGGGCCGAACTACGGTGGCTGGGGGAGCTGAGCCGTGGCGGTGGGGTTTCTGTTCTTTGTGGGTTTTTTTTGGAGCCTCTGCAGTACTGGGCAGCCTATTGGGGGGTTCGGGGGAAGGGAGGTGCTTGCAGACCCATTTGGGCAGACAGACGGGGGTTTTAGGGCAAAGCAAGGGGAATTTTTGATTGCGGACACAAACAATAGCGTTTCCGCCTAGAGCCACGCCCCCCCCCCAAGTCCAGTTGCTGACCTATAGCAGTCTCAAAGTGATAGCAACAAAGAGACACTACCAGGGTCTCACGGGGTGGCAGACGTTTGGAAGCTGATTAGGGGAATATTTTGCGAAGCGTGGGAATTTCAGGTTTGGACTCTGTTATTAGCGTTTCTGGCTGGAGCCCCTCCCCCGTACCTGGATATTTGATCTGAGTCATTAAATTGGCTGCAGCCTAGAGGAGCCCCCAGTTGGATGTTCCCGGGGACCACAGAGTGGGAGGGTTCCTGAAGTCAATTGGTGATATATCCACACAATAGACCCTAGTAAGGGAGTGAATTGTAGGACACAGAACACAGGATAGAGCTTGTGGATGAGACCTCACCCATAGGGCTGGCACCCAGCTGCAGGGATCCCTGAAGGCTGTGATGCACTGTGGTGCTCCCAGGATTTCTGTTAACTGGACTCGAGGTTGCCAGGTCTGAGTTCCCTGGACTCTGGTGGCCCACACACCAGAGACTCACACCTCTTGAGGCCTCAATACCTCAGACTGTCCATCCCTGAATCTACCACACCCTGAGGTTCATCTGAGGCCCTTGAATGTCCTAGCCCTCAACGTTTGCATTTTTTCTTCTTTGTTTTATTTTGTTTTGTTTTTATTTTTATTCTATTTCTATTTTTTAATTCTAGTTTTTTAATGTTCTGATTCCTGGCATTGCATTATCCCCTAGTCTTTTCTCCCAGTGTATCTCCCAAAGTCTCTTTTTCCTTTTCTTTTTTTTTAATCCTCTTTCTTGTCCCCGATCTTCTTCTTATTCTATTTTATCTTAACAATACAATAGGTTCTGCAGGAAACACCTCACATTTGCTGGCTTTCTTCATCCTCCACTGCCTCATTTCTCTGTGAATAGATTTAGGCTATCTACACTATCCCCTTTCCCCTACAACTTGATATCCTCCACCATCTGCTATCTCTCCTACATTCCACCTCCCTTTCTTTGATCCACAAAGTGTCTAACTCTTAATTTCTAATACCTTTGTTTAGTTTTCCATCTGGTATCTGCCCTTGAAACTATTACCTTTCTTTTCTCTTTCCCTCTTTCATGAAAACAATAGCTTCTTAGTACGTGCCATATACCTCCCATATTCTGTCATCTACCTCATTACAGTTACTTTCCTACTACTATAACTCTACACAATTTACATGATCTAATCTCCATCCTCCCAGAACTCATATTGATGCTTTGTTAACATATATCACCAATATTACTTTACACTTTTTCCTTCCTTACACAATTGCCTTTCCCCAGCACTAGTACTTTCCTTTAAAGTGAACTTAACCAGGAATAAGAAATTGGAATAAGAAGAACAAAGTGACAAAGAGAAGATATAACACTTACGCAAAAACAACAGCTAATTAATCTCCAAGACTAGACAAAGAAGCTATGGAATTGATTAAACCCATCAAGGAAAAATGATGACAAGACAGCAACAAAAATCTACAAACCAAACCAGTAATCAGGAAAACATGGCTGAATCCAATCAACAAACTAAAAATCAGGAAGGAGAGCAGAACTTCGCACAAGAAATGAAAGATCTCAGAACATTTATCACCAACAAATTTGATGAAGTAATGAAAGAGGTTAACAACATGAAGACAACACTTGGAGGGGAAATTGCAGACATGCGCAAAAAAATAACAGATATGATGGAAATGAACACCACAATTCAAGAAATCAAAAATACACTTGCAGCACATATCAGCAGACTAGAAGAGGCAGAGCAGAGAATTAGTGATGTGGAAGACAGCGCATTGGAAATCAAACAGATAGTGGAAGTGGTCAATAAAAAGGTAGAAAAAATCCAGATAGGACTTAGGGACCTGAATGATAATGCAAAATGCTCAAACATACGTATTATAGGCATTCCAGAAGGTGAAGAGAAGGGAAAGGGGTCAGAAGGAGTGTTGCGGGAAATAATGACTGAAAACTTCCCAAATCTACTGAAAGAGACAGATGTACATATCCAAAAAGCACAGCGCACTCCACTGGTCATAAACCCCAACAGGCCCACCCCAAGACATATACTTGTCAATTTATCCAATGCTCAAGACAAAGAGAAAATTCTAAAAGCAGCAAGAGAAAAGAAAACCATCACATACAAGGGAAGCTCCATAAGATTAATTGCTGATTTCTCATCTGAAACGATGGAGGCAAGAAGGCAGTGGTAGATATAGTCAAGGTACTAAAGGAAAAAAATTTCCAACCAAGAATACTCTATCCAGCTAAACTAGCATTCAAAAATGATGGAGAGTTCAAAATATTCACAGATAAACAGAAACTGAAAGAGTATATCAACAAGAAACCTCCCCTTCAAGAAATTTTTAAGGGAGTTCTGCAGGAAGAAAGGAAAAAACAGGACAGTCAGAGATGGAGGAGAGTGTAAGAGCAACAACAACAAAAAAAAAAAATAGAAGGGGAAAATAAAATAATACAAACAAAATATAACAAACACAAATCCAACCAAAATACGGCTACCACAAATAATTCTCTGAACGTAATAACACTGAATGTCAACGGATTAAACTCACCTATCAAAAGATTCAGACTGGGACACTGGATAAGGAAATATGACCCATCTATATGCTGTCTACAAGAGACACATCTTAGACCCAGAGACGCATGGAGATTGAAAGTGAATGGCTGGAAAACAATCATACAAGCAAACAACAACCAAAAAAAGGCAGGAGTAGCTATATTAATATCAGACAAAATAGACTTTAAATGCAAAACAATTGTGAGAGACAAAGAAGGATACTACATTTTAGTGAAAGGGACAATCTATCAAGAAGATCGAACGATCATAAATATTTATGCTCCTAACAAGGGTGCCTCTAAATACGTGAGACAAACGCTGGAAAAACTAAGTGAAAAAATAGATGCATCTACAATTATAGTGGGTGATTTTGATACACCACTATCAACTCTGGACAGAACATCTCAAAAGAGAATCACTAAAGAAACAAAACATTTGAACAGTATATTAGAAGAGCTGGATCTAATAGACATATATAGATCATTACACCCAAACACAGCAGGATATACATTTTTCTCAAGCGCACATGGAACATTCTCCAAGATAGACCATATGCTAGGCCACAAAGAAAGGCTTAATGAATTCAGAAAGATCAAAATCATACAAAACAATATCTCTGACCACAGTGGAGTGAAGCAGGAAATTTGCAAGGGACAGAGGCCCAGACTTCACACCACAATTTGGAAATTAAACAGCACACTCTTAGAAAAACAGTGGGTCAAAGAGAAATCTCAAAAGAAGTCAATGACTACCTTGAAACAAATGATAATGACAACACAACATACCAAAATTTATGGGATGCAGCAAAAGCAGTACTGAGAGAGAAATTTATAGCCATAAATTCATATATCAAAAAAGAAGAAAGAGCAAAAATTGAAGAAATAACTGCACATTTGATGGAATTAGAAAAACAACAATAAAGTAACCCACCAGGAAGAAGAAGGAAGGAAATAACAAAGATAAGAGCAGAACTAAATGAAATAGAAAATAAGAAAGCACTTGAAAAAATAAATAAGACCAAGAGCTGGTTTTTTGAGAAGATCAACAAAATTGACAAACTTTTAGTGAGACTAACAAAGAAAAAAAGAGAAAAGATGCAAATACACAAAATAAGAAATGAGAAAGGTGATAACACCACTGAACCCACAGAAATAAAGACTATCATAAGAGGATACTTTGAAAAACTATATTCCAACAAAAATGACAATTTAGAGGAAATGAACAAATTCCTAGAAACACATAAGCAGCCTATATTGACGAAAGAAGAAATTGACGATCTTAACAAACCAATCACAAGCAAAGAGATAGAATCAGTCATTAAAAATCTCCCAACTAAGAAGAGCCCAGGGCCAGACGACTTCACAGGTGAATTCCACACAACATTCTGGAAAGAGCTAACACCAATCCTGTTGCAACTATTCCAAAAAATCGAAACAGAAGGAACATTGCCAAACTCTTTCTATGATGCCAACATTATCCTAGTACCAAAGCCAAACAAAGACACCACAAGAGAGGAAAATTACAGACCAATTTCTCTAATGAACCTAGACAGAAAAATACTTAAAATACTTGCTAATCATATTCAACAACACATTAAACGAATTATACACCATGACCAAGTGGGATTTATTCCAGGTATGCAAGGATGGTTCAACATAAGAAAATCAATCAATGTGATACACCATATAAACAGATTGGAGGAAAAAAATCACATGATTATATCTATAGATGCAGAAAAGGCATTTGACAAAATACAGCACCCCTTCTTGATAAAAACACTCCAAAAGATCGGAATACAAGGAAACATTTTGAACATGATAAAGAGTATATATGAAAAACCTACAGCCAACATTGTTTACAATGGCGAAATCCTGAAATCCTTCCCTCTAAACTCAGGAACAAGACAAGGATGCCCATTGTCTCCACTCCTATTTAACATTGTCTTGCAAGTACTTGCTCGAGCACTGACACAAGAACCAGATATAAAAGGCATTCAACTTGGAAGGGAAGAAGTCAAAATTTCATTATTTGCAGGTGACATGATCCTATACATAGAAAACCCTGAGAGGTCTACAACAAAGCTTCTAGAACTCATAAATGAGTTAAGAAAAGTCACAGGTTATAAGATCAATGTGCAAAAATCAGTAGCATTTCTGTACACCAATAATGAGCAAGATCAGGAGGAAATCAAGAAACAAATACCATTCACAACAGTAAATAAAAAAATCAAATACTTAGGAATAAATTTAACTAAAGAGGTAAAAAACTTATACACCGAGAACTATACAAGACTGTTTAAGGAAATCAAAGAAGACCTAAATAAATGGAAGAATATTCCTTGTTCATGGATAGGAAGACTGAATATTATTAAGATGTCTATCCTACCGAAACTGATCTACCCATTCAATGCAATCCCAATAAAAATCAACACAGCCTTCTTTAAGGAACTAGAAAAACTAACTATGAAATTTATTTGGAAAGGAAAGAGGCCCTGAATAGCCAAAGACATATTGAAAAAGAAAAATGAAATAGGAGGAATCACACTTCCTGACTTCAAAACATACTACAAAGCTACAGTAGTGAAAACAGCATGGTATTGGCATAAGGAGAGATACACAGACCAATGGAATTGAATTGAAAGTTCAGATATAGAGCCTCATGTATATAGCCATATAATATTTGATAAAGCCACCAAACCCTCTCAACTGGGAGAGAATGGCCTATTCAACAAATGGTGCCTGGAGAACTGGATATCCATATGTAGAAGAATGAAAGAGGATTACCATCTCACACCTTATACAAAGATCAACTCAAGATGGATCAAAGACCTAAATATAAGAGCCAAGACCATAAAGATCTTGGAAAGCAGTGTAGGGAAACATCTACAGGACCTTGTAATAGGAAATGGCTTCATG
Organism: Dasypus novemcinctus; assembly: GCF_030445035.2. Taxonomy (NCBI): domain Eukaryota; kingdom Metazoa; phylum Chordata; class Mammalia; order Cingulata; family Dasypodidae; genus Dasypus; species Dasypus novemcinctus. The sequence goes on from NC_080676.1 coordinate 105,695,747, forward strand.
AATATCACACCAAAAGCACGAGCAGCAAAAGAACTAATAGATAAATGGGACTTCCTCAAAATTAAAGCCTTCTGCACCTCAAAGGAGTTTGTCAAGAAAGTAAAAAGGGAACCCACACAATGGGAGAAAATATTGGCAACCATATATCTGATAAGAGACTTATAACTTTCATATATAAAGAAGTCATATATCTTGAAAACAAAAAGATAAACAACCCATTTAAAAAATGGGAAAAAGATTTAAACAGACTCTTCTACAAAGAAGAAATACAAATGGCTAAAAAGCACATGAAAAAATGCTCCAAATCTCTAGCTATCAGGGATATGCAAATCAAAACTACAATGAGATACCATCTTACTCCCATAAGATTGGCAGCTATGAAAAAAACAGAAGAATACAAATGGTGGAGAGGATGTGAAGAAAGGGGAACACTCATCCACTGCTGGTGGGAATGCAGAAGGACCCAACCATTCTGGAGGACAGTTTGGTGGTTTCTCAAAAAACTAACCATAGATTTGCCATATGACCCAGCAATACCACTGCTGGGTATATACCCATCAGAACTGAAAACAAGGACACAAACTGATATATGTACACCAATGTTCATAGCAGCATTGTTCACTATCACCAAAAGTTGGAATCAATCCAAATGTCCATCAACAGATGACTGGATCAATAAAATGTGGTATATATACACAATGGAATACTACTCGGCTGTAAGAACAAATACACTACAATCACACGTGATAACATGGATGAACCTTGAGAATCTTATGTTGAGTGAAGCAACCCAGGCATTGAAGGACAAATACTACATGACCTCAATGATATGAAATAAGCAACCTGCCTCAGAGAGCTAGAGTCTGGAAAAGAGGCTTACAGGAAATCAGGGGATGGAGGAAGGATGTGAGTTAACGTCTGCAGGGGTGGAATCTGTGATGAGCTGGCGGTAAGTATGAGCACAAAGAAGGGACAAAATGGGGGCAAGGGGTTGCCTTCAGGTGGGGCTTTGTGGGTATGAGGGGGGCTGGGGATGGGAAGAGGGGTAATATTGTCCAAAAATTGGGGGGAGGGAGGGGCATCATACGAACATGGGAGAGTGTTAGGTGTTCGTTGAGAATAAAATGTTGAGAAAATCATATCAAAGTATAAGTAGGAGGGTTACCTGTTTAGGATGCTCAGGGGGTATGGTCTGATGCGGGACAGACTCCAGGGGAATAGCTGAAGGCTCATTTTGCCAAGGTGGGTTGTACCATTGGGAAGAGACCCAAGAAGTGAGAGTTGGGGTGGACCCACATCCTGGGGAGGACTAATGCTGTCAAATAGAGAGAACTGTATCTCTCGTGAGAAAGGATGGCTCCCAGGGCATTAGGGCAGTTGAGAAAGTCAGGTCCTGAATACTGCTGCAAGTATCTCTGGACATGGCTTCTTGGGAAATGGAGATTGGCTGGCGTTGTGGGCCCCAAGGGGAGGGGAAAATGGATGTGGAATGGATGGAACCAAGGTAAATATGGGGGCAAGAGAGGAGTTCTGTGAGAGTACACGAGGATGAATATAAAACATGTAATATTACACCAAAAACATATAGGGGACAACAGACTAATAATGTAAACCATAAGGCAAAACATAGGATAACTAAAAAATTTAGAAAACTGTACAACCTAAAGTATGGACCACATAGTAAGCACAGATGTCACCTTGTTTGAAAGCTATTGTTTTGGAATCTGTACATCAGTTTCAGGAAATATGATATGAATAAGTTAAAAGATTATCGCTGCCGAAGGGAAAAGGTTTTATGGTGGATCTGGGGAAGTACTATATATTGTATATATGAATTTCGGTGATCTAAGACTCTTGTGAAGCTGACATTATGTTGGGATTCACTTTACAGGAAGTTTTGGATCACAGAGTGGTTCAACAATGGCAGTGGAGGAATACTGATATAGGATGTTATTGACAGGATATATATGGTTGACAGGGAGTTATACATGGCATATGCCCAGGGTATATAGTAATGTCTAGATATACTCATAGTGGAAACAATTGAAAACAACAGCTGGGGGGGGGGTACTGGGCTCCTGGCCAGGGGGACACTGTCATGGACCCTGGGGGAGCAGCGGCAGTCCCCCAGGTGCAACGGCAAGAACCAGGAAAGAAGGAGGGCCCAACAGTGGGCTCCTGATACTATTGGCTATGCTTTTGAGCCTATACACCTGCAATAAGAACAAGGCCTAGAGTAGCACTGTGCCTGGGAGTTTCCTCCTGACAGCCTTCATGTTACTCAAATGTGGCCACTCTCACAGCCAAACTCAGCATGTAGATGCAGTGCATTCCCCCCAGCGTGGGTCATGACACCCGGGGATGAGCCTCCCTGGCACCAAGGGATCACTACCACATACCAGCTGAAGATGCAAATAGAAAATGACCTTGAAGTAAAGGTTCAATACGGATCAGCAGAATATCCCTGTCTACATACAATAACATGACTTCAAAATGCTGTTTGACCTAATGTAAGGGGGAAATGGGAAGGAGAAATGAGATTATAAGGCTATGAGTCTCTAAAAAAGAGTCTGGAGGTTGTCAGAAAGAATGCCCTTATGCACAACTGAGCAGAGTCTAAGAGACAGATAAAGTAGATACAACCCCAGGTATTGGTTCTTTTGAGGGATAAAGAGACTCACGGGTTCTATGGTCATGGCAGATGGGGTTCACTGCCATGGCAGATGGCCCTTCTTTGGAGCTGGTATTTCTGCATGATGGAATTGGACTCAGAGGGGATCTCTTTTCACAAGACTTTCATGCTACTTTAGTGTAATTGTAGTTGGTGCTGGGGTTTAAGATATATTTAGGGGATTTGAATCTCTGGACTGATAATATGACACCCAGGCCCAGAGCCTCAACAGACTTTAGCTCCTACACTTTGATTTATTGGACTTACCCCACTCAGCTAACATGGAGTTGAAGAAGGTCAACCACCATACCATGGAGCCTAGAGTGTCTACAACTGAAAGCAGGAGGAGTGCATCCAGTATCCATGTGGAATCTAAGCCCCCACTTGACATAGATGTGCAATGGACACAACCAATCCAATATCCACAGAGAAAATGTGGAATGGGTATGGGAAGGGTAGCCATGGTGGCTGCTGGGTTTGGGGAATGGGAGGAAGAGATGAGATGTGGAGGCGTTTTCGGGACATGGAGTTTTCCTGGGTGGTGCTTCACGGACAATTACGGGACAGTGTAGATCCCCCCAGGGCCCACTGGATAGAACGTGGGAGAGTGTGGGCTATGATGTGGACCATTGACTACGGGGTGCAGTGATGTTCAGAGATGTACTTACCGGGTGCAATGGATGTGACATGATGATGGGAGAGAGTGTTGCTGTGGGGGGAGTGGGGGGTGGGGGCGGTGGGGTTGATTGGGACCTCATATTTTTTTAATGTAATTTTTAAAAATAAATAAATAATTTTAATTTTAAAAAAACTAACTAGAAAAATAAAAATAAAAGTCATAGGAATCACAATGGAATCTGACATCTCAATAACAATTTGAGATACTAGAATATACTGGAAAACTACTTTTAAAGTTTTAAAAATGGAATTTGGTAACTGGTGAAATGCTAACAAATGTGAGTATAGTAAACAAACTTTTGGAAGAAAGTACTCAATACATTCCTGTGTTATTTCTTTTCTCCCCAAAAAAGAAAGATTTTCCTGAAAGCTTCTTGAGAATGGACTTTGCCAAAGCAAATATGTATACCAAAAAGAGGAAGAAATAGGATCTATATTAAAGTGTATTAGGCACAAAAGTGAAGGGAATACCTAATAAAATAGCTACCTAGAAAGAAAAGGATCCTGATTGGATCATGAATAGGAAATGTTATATGAGGGATGTCTCATTGAAACAAATTGAATGAATAGATTTCACATTGTTTGTCCATGTGGAAAATTATGACTGTGGAATAAATTAGATATAGCTAATGAAAACATTGGGAGATTATTAATATAGGGGAAATGGAAAGTTACACAGGAAAGAAATACATATACATACAGTGATTATTGTTTTTTTTCTTCTTTGTTTTCTTTTAATGTTACATTCAAAATATATGGGGTCCTCATATACCCCTCTCCCCCCTCACCCCACTCCTCCCAAACCCACAACCTCAGGAGAGTGGGGGGAAGGAGAAAAGTGAAGTGTGAGAGCAAAATGCACGTCTTCCATAATATAAAGTTAACAGCAAATGACCAAGGAGATCTTTGTTGCCAATGTGTTGCTTTCAGTAGTCAGAAGTGAAAGACCTCATTTTAATCTCACTAATAACACATTCATTCTTAATATTCCATTTGTGGAAATGATGTGCTGCTTCCTTCCCTTTTCCTCATGTTGATACCAGTGACCCTGAGCTGAGCATGCTTCTTTTCCTTCAATTTCCCAAGTACAAGGCTATCAGTCTTAGGAAAAAAGATGAGGCAGTTTTGATACAAATAGTTCAATTTGATGATGTATAGGTATCATAATCCATGAAAATTCCTCTCTGTTGCTGTCTGCTAGATCTAGTAAAGGAGCTACAGGTTTACTTGCAAGCTAGAAATACCTTGGGTAGTTTTGACATTTTAATGGTACATTCTGTCTCTTTACATAGAAGGCCTGAATTCATAATAATTGTTATCTTATTAATGAGATGTATGATTGTTGTTTCAGAGGGCACATATTTCCTAACAAAGTTTAAAACATTTTATAGATGTTCTTAAGAGACATCTCCAAGTACCACCAATATCCATTTTTTCTTTATACTTTATAACTAAAGGAAGATATTTTCTTGGCCAGTGAAAAGACATAATTTCCTGCCTATTTCTCTTTACAATTAATTAAATGGCAAGTGGCAGTCCTGCTATCACAATGATAGAAAACATTTTTCTTACGGCATAAATTAACTTCAGCTATTTATTTCTTAGGTTACTTACACAGTCTTCAATAATGAAAGGGACTCTCGTGAAGGGAGATATTGCTCAAATAGAAGGAGTGCTAGCAGAGATGAAAGATAAAACTGCAGTATATTTTGTTCCAGTGCTGAGTACTTACATCATGGTCAGTAGAAGACGAAGATGAAATTGAGGATGCCGCTGAAACTGGCAGAATGAATAGCTTGAAGACAAATACCAGAGGGAAGAGTTTATGCCTTGACATTTCCATAGTTAAAAGTATCTAGAGGACATCTATCTAGATTAAACACTTTTAAATCATTCCATAGAACAGTTATCATTGGAAGCACTGTTATTATTATTAGGCAAGAGTGAAACAGAAAAAGTTAAAACTCTACATTAAGAAGTTCCTGGGGTGTGAGCTGGGAGGCTAAACTTAGCTTGAGCACTGGTCAGTGCAAATATATTCAGCTGATAAACTTTTTTTACTATGCTATAGTTTTTCCTTCCACAAGTAAATGAGAACACCATGTAGAAAGTGTTTAGAACCAATAATTTAAATATTAGACACATAAGAATCTTAGGTATCTCAAGGTGAATTACTGTATAACTGTATTCAAATACTGTGTTCTTCAGCAATTTGTAAAAATTAGTATTTCTAAAATAATTATCATGGGGAAGAAATTCATTCTGGTCCCCACTCATTGCTCTCTGTTAAATAAATTCTTCTGTATATCAAATTATTTTTATTTCAAAACAGGTTCCCAGGAGATTTATTAATCACAAATTCAGTGCAATTCTATTTCATTGTATGAAAGGATTCCTGCCTCAAATCATTTTTTTTGAAATAAAACAAGACAGAAATAAAATATTTTAGGATTCAGCAAATCTCAAAAAATAATTGAATAAAAAAGGAATAACCTTTAAATAATACATTATTGATTGTATAGCAAATATTAGCAATAGTAAAACATCTAAAATCTGTGGCTTAGTAAAAAATGTATCACACAAAAAAGTCAGTGGAACTGAAGACATAATTACAAAATATTCTCTCAGTGTGACATTTCTAACCCTGCTTCCCCTTAAATTGCCCTGTGAAGGTTAATAATTCCTAAAGTTTTAACAATTCCACTTTTCTTCTTATACATTTTAGACAGCTTTAAAATCTTTAAATTTTTACCTTTTAGGCTCTTTCCAATTCAATTATATTTATTAAAGTTCAATGAATGTGTTTATGGATACCATACATATCTATACATATCTATACATATACACACGCACAAATGTGTAAAAATAGACTTTTATACAATTATATATATGTAAAATATGTATACACATTAATATAAAATCTTTTAAACAATCTTGCAAATTTACATTGATGTAACCTTTACAGAAATACCTATATGCTTTATTTCAACCCTATGATATAAGCAGTATAGATTATATCCACCCATTTTATACTTTAGGAAAGACTCAGAAAGTTTGATGATTGTTCAAGGTCTTGTAGATGATGATAGCAGGTTCACACAATTCTCCCACCTCATTCAGTTCTAATTCCACCACCCTCATATTTCAAGGGTACTTTGTAGGGAATACAAATCAGTATATAGCATGAGAGGCTTCTCTTGGGTACTTAAAATCTCATTAAGAACAGTTGCCATTGAACTAGTTAGCACTGCAATGCAGCATATGCCTCACTATCAATGAGTGACACAGATAAGTGTTATAAGATGTGTTAGTTTCCCAGCTGCTAAAAAAAAAAAAATACCATATAATGTGTTGTCTTAAAATCAGGACTTTTTTGTCTCCTGGTTTCAAAGGTTAGACGGCTTGCTTCCTTTCTGGGTGTGGTATCTTCTGGTTGGCTGACAATCTTTGGAGTTCCTTGGCTTTTCTGTCACATGGCAACGCACATATTGGTGTGTGTTGGTGTCTTCTCCTTTTTCTTTTGGCTTCCAAAATATAATATAAGCAAGATCTGATTATATGTTGGTTTAAGCAATGAGATTTTTATGTAAAGTAACCTCTGCTGACTAATAAGTAGAAAGGGGAAGATTGGTACATAAGTCAATTTATCTCCAAAGCCTGTATACTTCACATTGATATATATCACTCCAGACTGAGTCTTGGTAGAATCTAAATGGTGATGTAATTTAAATAGGCAAATTGATGGTCCATGCTGAGTAAAAAGCATTAAGAAAAGGTAAGAAGAAAAAATGGATAATTAATTTTGTAAGGAATTGAGAAAGCTTTTGTGACTGGAAGAGAGAATTCATCCTGCAATGTAGTCAGAAATGTGTAGCACCCCTCATTTTCTGGTCATTTAATATCTTGGAGGCATTCTGCCAAGAAGTTTATTTGCATTATCTCCTCTAATCTTTATAACAATCCTATGGGATTTTCAATGTGGAAAAACAATCATCAAGTAAATAAGGAGCCTTTAAGATGACAATTAATAGTATGAACCGGAAAATGGGAAAGGAAGTAAAATATATTGAGCATTGAGATTATGAGAATTTGGTTACTTTCTTTAGAAACATCTGGACCAATTTCCACAAGAGAAAAAAAATTGTTATGAATAATTAAAATATAGCAATAATACAATGAATTTCTTTTAATAAAATGAACCAAAATGTCCTATGCTGTTACCATCTAATGAAATATGAAAAACAAGGAAGCAGATGGAGCCAATGTTTATCTTTGACAGCTATGTTAATGCTGCTTTGGTGTATAAAATTGGCCTTTTTGCTATGTGGTAGAAAGTATTTGTTTTCTTTCTTGCATCAGCTTCAAATGCTTTTGGTTACTACTTATTACTGTCATGACATAAATTATAAACTATTCAAAAATCTTCAGCCACACAAGTCCCTAGGTAAATTTTGGAAAAATTTACAAATGTCATTCCTCATACATGCTCAACATTTAGAGTTCATTAAAAACTAGTAAATGTGTCTTTTTTAAACAACTGCACAGAATAAGGGATAAAGTACAGATAGAGACCATCTCAAGTATCATTTGACCATCTTCTTTTCCCTAAGGTCAGCATGGAAAATCCTCATACATGGATTTCAAACTAACCTATGCAAATAAAATCTGGAAAAGATGTGAAAGGATTATCAAGAAAAATGGAGACTAAGAACACACTGAGATAGTTTTGTTCTAAATTCTGTGCCTATCTTTAATTACTAAAACTCTTATATAGTTATATTAAACTACTATGGGCTGCAATCATAATAAGCTGAAAAAAATAAGTGGCAGTCTAGAATCTTATACCCAGCAGAAATATCATTCAAAAAAGGAAGGCAAAATAAAAACACTTATAGAAACACATATTGAGAAAAATCTAAAAGTATTAATGAAAAGACTCTAATGCCAAAGTGAACAAGGAATGCACTTTGATCAAGGGAGATTTATACCATAAATGCAAGGATGCTTGAATATTAGAAAAATCTATTAATAATCTATTAAAATCTATTAAAAATCTATTAATCCACCATATTAATAGGTTAAAGAAAAAATATTTTCTTTATTTATCCCTATATAGCATAATTAATATTAGGGATTTTACATCTACCACCTTCATATTAGTTTTATATTTACCACATGTTTTTTTATATCTTTTTTTCACCTTCTTTCAGATTAAGCAAGTAGTTTTATCATTTCATTTCCCTTTTCCACTTGCTTGTTATTTATGTGTTATTTTACTCTCCTATTAGTGGTAACAATAGATTACAATATCCATTCTTGACATGGATTAATATCATGCCATGAATGAAAATGTTATTTTGAGGCAAATAATTTCTGTATAAATAAAACCTTCTATTCTATATTAATAATTTCACACTTCACACACACAATGAAAGGACCTTAGAAAGTGTCACCTACATTTACCCTCTCACCTTTTATGTTAATATTGTCATGTGTTTTAATTCTACAAGTATTTTTAAAGCTTCTGGAAAATGTTATTCATTGAATACAGTTAATAGTCATTTATATTTAGCAATACAATTAATCATTCTGTTTCTTATCATTCCATCCTGCATTGCTATAGTTTCTTCTGATGTAATTTTTATCTGTGGCTTTATCTGGGATAATTTTCTTCTGCTTAAATAATTCTCTTTAAAATTTCCTTTAGTACACATCTCCTGAAACTTAAATTCCAGGTTTTTAAAAAAAATTTTAACTTTTTAAATTGTAAGTAAATTTAAACTTACCAAACAGCTTATTATTTGTTTTATAAGAGCAAGCATTGATTTTTTACTAATATTCACTTAATATTAATATTTTCCCCCTTTGTTTGCTTTATCATTTTTGATCTCTCATTCTCTCTCTCCCACTTCTTCCCATGAACACAGAAGCATATTTTTTTCTGAAACATTTGAGATAAAATTACATACATTATTGTTGTTTACTCCTAAACACTTTAATATTAATTTCCTAAGATAGTATATTTGGGAATAAGTGTCTTGCTTTGCAAACATTTGGGAGATTTTCTAGTTATATTTTAGTTTAATACCACTGTGCTAAAATTTTTGTTAATGTTTTCAATCCTTTATACTTTGTAGCAGTTTGATATAGTTATGAATTCCAAAAATAAATATTGGATTACGTTTGTAAACTGATCTGTACCTGGGCATAATTAAATTATGATTAGGACTTTGATTGTGCCATTTCAGTTGGGTGTTGAGTCCCTACCCACTGGTGGGTTGGAACTCAGAGATAAAAGACCTGGCAAAGGACAGTGTTGGAGCTTTTGATGCTGGAGGCCTTTTAATGTTGGAATTTGTTGCTGAAGCCTTAAGCTGAAGCTCCAGGAAGTAAGCACACAAAGAGAAGAGATGCAAGCCCCGAGAAGAGAGGAATGCTAAGCCTGGAAAGAAACAAGCCCTGGGAAGAGAGGAACTCTGGACCTAGAGAGAAGCAAGACCTGGGAAGAGAGGAGCCCAGTAAGCCTTAACTCTGGCATATGTTACCAGCCATCTTGCTCCAATACATGGAAATAGACTTTGGTGAGGGAATTAACCTATGCTTTATGACCTGGTATCTGTAAACTCCTACCCCAAATAAATACCCTTTATAAAAGCCAACAGGCTTCTGGTATTTTCCATCAGCACCCCTTTGGCTAATACACACTTTATGAAACTTGTTTCATGTCCCAGAATATGGTCAATTTTGATATTTAGAAAAATGATATTCTTCAGATTTTGGATTCTGTGTTCCATTCATATCATATTCAAATATTCTGTATCTGCAGTGATTTTTATAGGCCTGTCCTATTAACTACTAAAATAAGTATGCTAAAATCTCATACTATCAAGATTTGTCAATTTCTTCTTTTAGTTTAATCAGTTGTTCTAATTGTTTATTTAGAAGCTCTGCTACATATTTGGACTTTTAGATCTATAGCTTTTATGGGACTGATCCTTTTACAGTTACGAAATGTTCTTCATCTCCAGTATTGCCTCTTGCCTCAAATGGAAACTGTTTGATTTTAATGTAACTACTTAATATAACAGCTTTCTTTTGATTAGTTTTGCATGTTACGTATTTTTCAACTTTTTCATTTTCAACCTCTTTCTGTCTTTATATATGAATGTGATTTTGTAAGCAGCAAATATTTATAGTTTTTAAAATGTAGTCCTATTTCAGTCATTTAACCCTCAGGATATGTGCTCTTTAATTTAGTAGTATCCCCTCTCTACATGGTTTAATTCACTTACGGCTAATAAAGAATGGCAGTGTAAAGTATTTTGGAGTGGCCATTTATCAGATATACAAGCATACCTAATTTTATTGCACTTTACATTATTGTGCTTCAGATACTGCTTTTTTTGTTGTTGGTTTTTGTTTGTTTGTTTGATGTGGGCTATGGGTGGAAGGCTCTTTGTCTCTTCAGAGATAACTAAGTTGTTTGACTTGTGGGTGTGAAACGGTAAGAGGCTGCAGTCCTGCTCTTAGGGACCAGCAGGCTCCAGTCCCAGGAAATGTTTAACAAAGCAAGGGCTATAAACTTTAAGTATTTAGGGGAAATGCAAAAACCAAGGCTTATCTAAAATGTCTGGAGTCCTTGCTAAAAGCTTACCTAAGATGTGAAAGAGATATATGCTAATTGAAGCCTATTGAGAACTGAAACAAAGGGACCATTTGGCCTTTCCTCTCTGTATAAAAAACGTTTGAAAATCTTGTTCGGGGCTCGGGATTCAAACTGAAAGCTCCCGAGTCCGGCCGGCCGTCAATAAACCATTTTTCCTTCTCAAAATCATTGCTGAGTCCTGGCCTCTCTATACTCAAATAATTGAACTTCTCTTAAATTCCACAACATTAATGGCAACCACGGAGGGATAATAAATGAAGGCCAGAGACGGTAGCATTTTGCTGCCCCTTCCAAATCCCCGAGGAAGCCGGGAGGACTCGGGTGAACCCCAAATCTGGGTGCCCCTGGATTAAATTTAATCCAGAAAAGATGTGGGCTCCACCAGAATCTTCCCGACAAAATCAAGGGGCAATGGAAGGTCTGAAGAGAAAGATTCTGGGAACGAAAAAGAGCTCCGAACAGGGAAGAAGGTAAGACTCCCTGGGTGAGCAGAGTCTGGAAGGCCCTAGCTTTAATTGCTAGGAAGGGGAGGCTGATCACCTCCCGAGAGAACCCTAGTAGCCCCAGAAGGCTGGGGGGAAGCCGTTCTCTCTAGGCTTGGGAAAAGGAGGAAAACCGGGGAAAAGCCCTGGTGTTTTGGGTTTGTCTAACTGCATGTTAGAATCTGGTACTGGTCTTATATCCACTAAAGGAGTGGAGTCTCGATTTTAATAGGAAGGGTATTTATAGGTTCGAGTCCTAATATCCTGGAAATTGGTCTAGATTAAGGAAAACAAAACTTGGTTACAGGAAAATGGATCGGCTTTTCTGGTGGAGCTTGGTCTGGGTGTAAAGTTTAAACAGTGGAAAAGTCTAGCTGAAATATTTTGTTATGGTGCTAATTTGTGAATGAATTTGCTTTATACCAAATGTTAAGTGTTCTGAGGTTTGTGATGGCTGTGGGGGCAGCCGTGGTGAAAATAAATATATAAACTTGTGAGTCAGATTAGTGACCTTTGTGCTTCTGTCTGTGTCAGCTCAATGTTAGTGTTGGAGTTGTGTCCTTACATGAAGTAGAATTACAGCTGAGCTGGAGCCCTCCCTTGCCATTGGCAAGGGGGTGAAATGATTCTGGGGCAAAAGCTGAGGAGTCTAGATGTTTGTGCATGTTCTGCTGTCTTGTCTCTGGTCTGGCCCTTTGCTGGGGCTTGGAGGCCATCTGTGTCTGCGCCAAGCACCCAAGTCTGTTGGGAATGTCCCAGTCAGGGTGGCTGGGTTCCTGGGAGAGTTGCCAAATTTGAGTAGGTTCTGTCTGCCCATTTTGGCTGAAAGCTGGAAAGGGGGGAGCGGCTTGCCCCTTTCCAGTGAGTCCACCCTTCTATTCATAAGCCGCATTCCTGTTTGTTGTGCACCCGACTGCCTGGAAGGGGGGGAAGTGAAGGAGGTGAAAAGCAGAATCAGAACAAATGCAGTAAAGTTCCCTCCTTAGGGTGTCAAAGCCAAAATACCTTTGCTTTCTGCCCAGGTTCTTAGAAGGTATTGTAGTAACCTTAAGTAAGAGAATGTGTTCTGTGAAGGTAAACTTTGTATTAAGGGTATAAATAATTATAAAAGTTTTACAAAGCATTGTTTAAGGTATTTAAGTGGCTAATTGCAGAAAGTCATTATTTAACAAAACTGAATTGATAATAATAATAATAAAAGGCAATTTTATAACAAACTTATTCGGCAGCCAATCTCCCCTGCCAACTTGCTTCCAAAAAAACTGTTTCTGGTATTACATGCTACTAAGTATTTAAAGTGAAGAAAAGTTCATTATTTTAACAAACTTGTTTAGTATTAATGGCAATTATATGTTGTAAGAAGTTTGCCTGGTAACTTAGTATGTGGGATATATGGAGTGGGTTTTTATTGTTAAGGAAACAGAAGATGATTTTGTCCTAAGATAAAATGATTGATTATTGGAAAGAGTAGAGTGTGGGACAGAACCTGAATGAATACTGAAAGTGTAGAAGGTTTGTGGAAGGGAAATTTTTATGATTAAAATTGAATAAGATCAATATACAAAGAAAATCTTTTATCAATAGCTTCTTGTGCTTTAACCTCATCATATCCTCAATGTTTGAAGAAGAGTTCTTTTAAAAGAACATTTTATGTTCTAGAAATCAAATCCTGAAAAGTAGCCTTTTATTTCAAACTAACTGCAAGAGATTTATTCTTTCACTTTAAAGGAAAAATTAAAGTAATGGTTAAGTTCATTTAATATGTTATAAGTTGAATGAAAGGTATTTAAAGGTGTTATAAAATTAATAGGTTTTAAAAAATTAATAAAAACTGTAACTAAGAGTTAAAATCATTTATAAATGCATTTATATTGTAAAACAGTGGAAAGACAATAACTGAGATTATAGCTGAGTGAATTTAGCCTGAAACTATTATTTAAGTGTAAATTCTACACTAACCTTTCCTTTGTTTATGGTTACTTCAAGCCTAACCTCACCCTTTGCCTTTGCCTATGGTTATTTCATAATTGAGAAGAGCTGGGACAGCACTGTCTCCTCTCCTGGTATTAGTAACCCTTTCTCTCATGAATTCAAGTGTAAACTAAATAAATTGCTGCCTGATAGAATAAGGTTAAATGACCACTGGAGTTTTATTATCTCCAAAACCAAAAGGGGGGTGGAGGGGGAGAAGTCTCCTGCCTTGACGGTCAGTGTTCCTAAGAGTGGCAATTCATGAGAGAAACCAGTCTGTCTCCCTGAGGCTTCAAATAGCCTCAGTAAATATATATAAAACTAATCTTGTTGCTTATCCAAAATTCTGCTAATTTCAAGGTAAAATATAAAGTTCTAAAACAAAATGGTGCTAAGGCATTGAAAACATTTTGGTTATTACAATCCATTAAGTAAGAAAGAAAATTCTTGTGGTAAACTGCATGGTCATAGTGCAAATTAAGAAGAGTTTCAAAAGTCTTTGAAAAGTTTAAAGTAACTAAAGTCATGTTGTTGTGTCAAACTATTCATGTCTGCCTATTTGCTCAAATTGTTAAAAATTAAATATGCAGTTATATTTATAAATATTCTTAAAGCCCAAATTGAACTAAGCAGGATGAAAAAGTCATAGAAATCTGATTATGGAAACAATTGGGAAAGGGCCTCCTCTTTGCAAGAGCTTTTAAGGCAAGACTAGGTGTGGCAGATTAAACCTATCTACTAGGCTAGGGAATTAAGAATCAGTTTGCCTGGTAATTTCCCAGTTTAAACCTTTGTCAGCCATAAATTGAAAAAAAAAACAAAACAAAACAAAGATTAGGTTAATTTTCACAGAAGAAAAATGTTGATGTAACCCGGCGGCCTGCTGCCTCAGTCTCCCACTCCCGGGTTGGACAGCAGTGGAGGAGACCAGTTTAGGCCAGTCCTATGGGCAGTGGAAGGATGCCCAAGAAGGAGCTAACTAAGTCGGTGCCATTTCAGCACTAAATTCTATTCCTTATTTGACAAAGGGGGGAGCAGGTAAAAACTAAAATGGTTGGAATGTGATAGAAGAAGCAGTTAAATCAAACTTTTGCGTGGGAAAGTTAAATCTCAGATAAGCTGTAACTTCTGAAGTATCCAATCTATGGAAAAACAGGAAGAGCTTGCATGCTAGGCTTAGGGGTATAAATTGTGTCATTTTTCTTTGTTCGGGGCACCAGCCATATCTGGCTCTGCGCCCCTTCTTGCAAGATTGAGAATAAAGTATTTTCTTCTCCACAATCTGGTGAGCCTTATTTTCTTCCAGAAGATTTCTTTCCAACAAAATAAGGTAATTAGTGGCTCTATTAACAAATTTCAGTAAGTAAAGGAAAGTCCATAAAAACTATGGAGAGATCTTTCCTGGGTTATGATTTTAAAAAAATTAAGTAATTGTGTAATGTGTTTTGAAACCTGGAAGTCAGTATGCATGTGTTTTAAAACCTGGTCGTCAGTTATGCTTTTAAATTAATAATTTTCATAACTTAAAGAAAAGAAGTTTTTAGCTTCCTGTAAGGGAAAAAGAGAACATTCCTTGCATAAACTATTATGGTTTCAGTTTTATTTAACTTGAGTGTAATCTCCCATAGTTAATTTATAAACTAAATTAACATATGTACAAAATCTTTACAGTAATGAAAATTGTAAGTGAAAATTGTAAGTTCACATTGGTGAAATTAGGCTAAAGGGAAAAGATTGTAGATATGCTCTCTTAAATAAAGAGTAAATTTCTTTCATTGGTAATTGTAATTTAGTAAGTTTATTTAAACATGAGGTGTCTAGTCAATGCGGTTATAGTCAATTATAAAGAGTTTGTAAAACATCTTCCAAACTGAAAATGTTTAAATAGTTCTAGTTGTAGAAGTCATTGTTAACTAAAGAAACTTAGATTGGTATTGGTAGCAGAAATAACTTCATGATAATAAACCTGTCTGAAGGCCACTGCAAAATACACATTTAAGTAAATGGTAATAAAAAGTTGTCTTGATTCTATTGGAAATATTCTGTTTTCATTCTAACAATGAGAAATAATATTTTTCCTCTATTACTAAAGTAAAGTACCTACTGTTATCTTCATAGTAAAATTGTGTAAGTAAATAGTCATTTGATATATGTATTGCATTAAGTTGTTTAAAATATATATAAAACAAAGAATAAACTTTAACATTGTCAAACTCTTGTGCATTCGAACCAGGCCTTGTATACATTACAGGTGGCCTCTCCATGTGAGTTATTGGCTAGGCTGGTCACTGACCCCTCAATTAAAAATATGTGCTATATCAGTCTCTGGTTCTGCTCCTGAAGTTGATGGAAACTATATTGCAGTTTCAAGCTCCTGCAGCCAATAATGACTCGGTACAGCCAAGTGTACAATGGATATCGCTTCCAGACTGGCACTGTTCCATGGTGCCAGAGAGCGCTATGCACCAGGCTAGTAGAATACTGGAAAATCTCTCTAAGATGAAGGATGCTGCAACTTGCTCACTGCGTTGAAGAACATGCTAAGTGGAGCCATGATACCAGGAGACTGTAAGTAAAACTTAAACACAATTGGCATTATGGCCTGCTCTCATGGAGAGATAACATGTAAAGTATTACAAACCTGAAACTCAAAACTAATAATGGCAACTCTGAATCCTTATGCATTAAGTAATACATTAGTTAATATTAAGTGATGTACTTTTATCCTGTACTAAATATATGCCTAATAATTGTAATGTTATCTTTTCTATTTTGGATCAAGTGCAGAAGTATATTAGACATGTTAAATTCCTGGTAAAATCATTTTCTAAACAGTTAATAACATGTCTATAGAATAAGGTGGCAGTCTCAGCCAGTCTCAGTTAGCAAAAGTGAGGCTTGCTTGCTGATGGTGAGTCACCTATTGAACAAGTCAAAATTGCTAGAAATTGTACAATGAAAACCAAGGTGTAAAAATCTTTATTCTGTAGTTCTGATCACTCCCACAGGTGAAAACTAAGAATATTTCCAAATTAGTGTTCTAATCCTGAGTGAAGCCAGTTGCCCAAGGAGTGCCAGTTCACCAGGAGCATCTGACAAAGCGAATGAGTATCAATCATTGAACAGCTTGGAATGTGTCTTCAGACAAAGCTAAGTGTCTGTTGCAATTTCTCTCTAAAGATGGATAACTTAAAAAAGAACATATATGCTGTTCCCACCAGCTTTTAAGGAATGCCATCTTTATAGGCACCTAACCTTGTCTACCTCTGTAATCCAATGTGTCCTCTTTTAAAAACAGGTATTCCAAAATTTTAATTAAGTTTGTTTCTTTCAGAGTGAACATCTTATTAACCATATGAAAACTTCATCCAACTTCGTACAGAATGCCAGATCCATCTTCCTCCAGTTAGAATAAATTAAAGAGTTTTACACCTTATTAGGCAATGACTACAGCCCATGGCCAGCAGGAAGCAGTTACAGAAAAGAGATCGTCTCCCTTCAGCACCCCTTTTAAATTAAAGGTGTAAACTCTTTAAGAGTAAAATAAAAGTAATAGATGGATCTGGAACCTGACTGGAAATCCACGTGAGTGCCAGTGGCAGCAGAATAACTGTGGGAGGCCCCTGCCCAAGATTCTGCTGTCCAGAATGAAAAGTTCTAAACTTCTAAAAACGGTCCTTGATGCTGTACTAAAGACTGATAAATAATCAGTCAAGACAACAAGCAGTCATCCACCTCATAGCTACAACAATAATTATGCCAAAGCTTAGCAAGTAAACTTTGACAAAGGGGGGGAATGATGTGGGCTATGGGTGGAAGGCTCTTTGTCTCTTCAGAGATAACTAAGTTGTTTGACTTGTGGGTGTGAAACGGTAAGAGGCTGCAGTCCTGCTCTTAGGGACCAGCAGGCTCCAGTCCCAGGAAATGTTTAACAAAGCAAGGGCTATAAACTTTAAGTATTTAGGGGAAATGCAAAAACCAAGGCTTATCTAAAATGTCTGGAGTCCTTGCTAAAAGCTTACCTAAGATGTGAAAGAGATATATGCTAATTGAAGCCTATTGAGAACTGAAACAAAGGGACCATTTGGCCTTTCCTCTCTGTATAAAAAACGTTTGAAAATCTTGTTCGGGGCTCGGGATTCAAACTGAAAGCTCCCGAGTCCGGCCGGCCGTCAATAAACCATTTTTCCTTCTCAAAATCATTGCTGAGTCCTGGCTTCTCTATACTCAAATAATTGAACTTCTCTTAAATTCCACAACAGTTAGTTTTAAAAGTTAAAGATTTTGTTGCTACCCTGCATTGAACAAGTGTATTGGCACCATTTTTGCATCATCGTGTGCTCGCTTTGTGTCTCGTTGCCACATTTTGGTAATTGTCACAATATTTCAAACTTGGTCATTACCGTTGTATTTGTATGGTGATCTGGGTTTAGTGATCTTTAATGTTCTTATTGTAATCATTTTGGGGTGCTGTGAATCACACCCATAGAAGACAGCTTACTTAATCATTCTGACTGTTCCACTGACCCACTGTTCCCATGGCTCTTTCCCTGTCTTCAGGCCTCCCTATTCCCCGAAGCACAATATTCAAATTAGGTAAATTTATTCCCCTACCATGGCCTCTCAGTATTCAAATGAAAGGGAGAGGCACACATATCTCACTTTAAATCAAAAACCAGAAATGATCATGCTTAGTGACAAAAGCATGTCGAGAGCTGAGATAGGCTGAAAGCTAGGCCTCTGTGCCAAATTGTTAGCCAAGTTGTGGATGCAAAGGAAAAGTTCTTGAAGGAAAATAAAAGTGCTGCTCCATTGAAAGCACAAATGATAAGAACTTGAAATAGCCTATTGATGATGTGGAGAAACTTTTAGTGGTCTGCATGGAAGATCAAACCAGCCACAACAGTCCCTAAAGATAAAGGCTTTTCTCTTCAATTCTATGAAGAGTGAGAGATAAGGAAATTGCTAGAGAATAGTTTGAAGCTAGTAGAGGTTGGTTGAAGAGGTTTAAAGAAAGAAGCTATCAACATAACATAAAAATGCAAGGTGAGGCAGCAAGTGCTAATGTAGAAGCTGCAACAAGTTATGCAGAAGATCTAAGATAATTGATGAAGGTGGCTACACTGAACAACAGATTTTCAATGTACAGTAAACAGCCTTCTATTGGAAGAAGATGCCATCTAAGACTGTCAGAGCTAAAGATGCTATTACACATTTATTAGACTACAGTGTAGCGTAAATCTAACTTTTTACATGTACTGGGAAACCAAAAAATTCATGTGACTCACTCTATTGAGATATTTGCTTTATCATACTGGCCTGGAACTGAACCTACAGTATCTCTGAAGTATTTCTGTACATAGAAGTTTGTATACATAATTACATCATAATAAAAGAGATTTAAAGGAAGACTCTAGAAAGCTATAGCAAATCATTTATTGTATCAATGTTAACAATCTAATTCTAGATGTTCTATCTTATTTGGTGCTTTGATTATCTATTAATTCCTATGATTTTTAAGATATTTATGCTTTAATTCATGCCAAATATTTTCTTTTCCTTTTGAAAATTTGGTATCTAATTTGGAAACCCTAATCTGTTTTATTTGTAGTTTTATTCTATAAACAAATATACTGAAATATTTTTCTCTCTGCCACCATTCTCTATTTTACCACTAGATATTTTGTTTTGTTTTTTAAATGTTAAAAATTCTGATTGAGGACATGGCTATTACATGACCGTAACAGAAAATGATGTCCAGATAATCATAGACTACTGTAGTAAATGGGTTGGAAATATGGTCCTAAGTTCTTGCTATCATATTTGTTTATTTTCTTTTTAAGTGAAACACTTTAAAATCCAATAAGAGGGAAGCAGCTGTGGCTTAATGAGATGAGCTACCATCTACCATATGGGAGGCCCAGGTTTGCATCCTGGGGCCTCCGTGTGAAGGCAGGCTAGACTGCACACTGTGGAGTGCCGCCCAAATTACAGATGCCATGGAGTGCCATTCGGCCCACAAATGCCAAGGAGTGCCGCCTGGCCCGCAGACACCACGGAGCACCATCTGGCCTGCAGACGCCATGGAGAGATGACTTTGCAAAGGTAACACAACAAAAGGAGACAAGCAAGAACACAAAAGAGCCAGCAGTGAATGAACACAGAGAGCAGACAGCAAGCAAGCCACAAGGGGGGAGGGGAAAATAAATAAATACAGACACAGAGAAACTACAGTGAAATGGACACAGAGAGCAGACAGCATGCAAAAAAGGCACAAGGGGGGCATAAAAAAAATCCAGTAGGAAGTGGAAATGATAAGCTTATTCCAAATGTTGTCAATTTTATTATGTCATTGTAGAAATTGGCTCTAGCTTATACATTACAAACTTAGTACTACAGTTAGGAGAGGAAAACTTATAGGTGTTTCAGATTAGATATAAGATATATTTAAAGTTCAAGAATTCACAAAAAGTGGAACTACTTCCCTCAGAAAAGATGAATTACTGTATTCTTCCTATCCTAAAAACAACAAAACAAAACAGGAAAACTAATACAAAATGAGTGGGTTTTCCCCATATCCACCAAAAACCAAAAAGGAGGAGACTTATTAAAGTTATGAGATTAGACTTTTAAATAAAAGATCACAAATTTGGAGATTATTCCTTCTTGAGCTGGATACAGTTTCAATGGTAATTTTCATTTTTTTAAGTTTATTGAAGTATATCACTCATACATAAATATACATAAACAATAAGTGTATAGTAATTGTTGTGAACTTACAAAACAAACATATATAACATCATATAGGACTCTCATAACTCACCCTACACCACCAATGACTTGCATTGTTGTTAAAATTTTAACTAATGATGAAAGAGCAATTAAAAAAATTATTAAAAGGGAAGTGGATTTGGCTCATTGGTTAGGGTGTCCGTCTACCACATCAGAGGTCCATGGTTCAAACGGCCAGGCCTCCTTGACCTGTGTGGAGCTGGCCCATGTACAGTGCTGATGTGTGCAAGGAGTGCCCTGCCATGAAGAGGTGTCCCTGCGTAGGCGAGCCCCACACGCAAGGAGTGTGCCCCGTAAGGAGAGCCACCCAGCGTGAAAGTAAGTGCAGCCTGCCCAGGAATGGTGCTCACACACGGAGAGCTGACACAACAAGATGACATAACAGAAAGAAACATATTCCCGTGCTGCTGAAACAACAGAAGTTGACAAAGAAGACTACGCAACAAATAGACACACAGAACAGATGACTGGGGGGGGGGGATTTAAAAAAATTATTAAAAAAAAAAAGAGCATTCTCAAACTATTACTACCAACCAAAGTATTTTTCCCCAACCAATCCTGTTATTATCTTTATATCATTTCTATATGAACAAACAAAAACAATTAAGTGTATAGTAAAAGTTGTGAACTTACAAAGCAAACATGCATATCATACAAGGGTCCCATACATCAACCCTCCACCAACACCTTGCATGGTCATGAGACGTTTGTTACAAATTATGAAAGAATATTATCAAAATCTTGATACTAATAATAGTCCCTCTCTTACATTTGGCATGTTTTTCCCCAACCAACCCTACTATTATTTTTTAAATTTATTTTTATGTCAGAAGTTGTAAACTTATAAAACAATCATGCACAAGTGCAGAATTCCCAAACAACACCCCTCCATCAACACACCACAATGTGCTGTGTCATTTGCTACAGATAAAATAATAACATCTGATGTTTACCATGTCTATAGTGTACATTTGGCTCACATTTTCCATACTGCCTCAGTATAAACACAGTATATCTTTCACATAGGTGCAAGAATATTATATTATTACTACTAACCACAGTCCATAGGTCACTACAGCAGTATTTTCCCCAGGCTTCTCCACATTCCCAACACCCTGCAGTAGTGATATACATTTGTTCTAGCTAGCAAAGGACACTCTTGCATCTGTACCATCAACCACAATTCTCACCCACCTCTTGGTTTACTGTGCTATCCAGTTCCTAGATTATTCTCAAGCATTCTGTCAATTGGCATTTACATAACTATACTACCATTTTCAGTCACATCCCCATTTATAAACTAGCTGTTACTCACTGTGTGTTACCATCCACTCTACACATTTCCACAGTTTTACAGTAAAGCTAATTAAAACTTCTACATACATTAAACATCAGTAGTCCACTCAGTCCTTCTCTTGTCTCCTTTAAGAATCCACCACCTACCACTGGGTCTTGAAGATATTTTCCAACAATTTCTTCTAGAAGTTCTATGGTTCTTGCATTTATTTTTGTTTTTTCAATCCATTTTGAGTTATTTTTTGGATAAGGTGTGAGATAGGTGTCCTCTTACCTTCTTTCAGCTATGGATGGCCAATTCTTTCAGCACCATTTGTTGAATGGATTGTTTTGCCCGAACTGTGTGAGTTTGACAGGCTAGTCAACAATTACTTGACCATACCTGTGAGGGTCTGTTTCTGAACCATAAATTTGGTTCCACTGGTCTATTGTGTCTGTCTTTAGGCTAGTACTATGCTGTTTTTACCACTATAAGTGGGTATTATGATTTAAAGTCTGGAGATAAGGGTTCACTTTTCCATTTTATGATGTTTCTGGTTATTCAGACTCCTTACCCTTTCAAATAAATTTGATAATTGTGCTTTAAAATTTATTTTTAAATGTTTTTGGAATTTTTATCAGATTACATTAAATCTGTATATCAATCTGAGTAGAATTGACATCTTAATGATATTTAGTCTTCCAAACCATGAGCATGGAATGTTCTTCCAAGTATTTAGGGCTTTTTTGATTTGTTTTGTCATTGAGTTGCAGTTTTCTGAATATAAGTGCTTTACATTGTTGGTTAAATTTATTCCTGACTATTTGAGTTTTATCTGTCATATGTTATTTTTACCACTCTTCTGACACTTTTAGATACTTTTATTGATTTAATCTTCATTTCTAGACTCTCTTCCAGGCCCGTCTCTCCTGTCTTTTCTTTTCAGGCTCTAGCACACCCTTTAGCATTTCCTGAAAATCTGGTGTATTCTTGCTTAGAAATTCTCTTGGTTTCTGTTTATCTGTGAATATTCTAATTTTGCCCTCATTTTGCTTTTCCATTAATGTCCCTTTTTGTTTACAATGGGGTGTCTGCATGCTTTTTTAGAGAAGCATCAAAGCAAAATGGTGTAATTAAGAGATATTGATTACTTTCATAGCATCACAGTTTTTTTAAGAATAACTAAAGCCATAACCAACAATATCAACATGCAGATCAGTATTACGATAGAATAGACAGTGAGAATTTTAAGTATTTTAAGAATTTTGTATACAATTCCCAAATATGTAAGTAAATTACACATTTAATTTCTCTTTTAGAAAGATACTGTTTACCACAAAGAAACTCAGAAGAACTGGAATAACCCTGTTTTATTTTATTTTTACTTTAACAGGGAGAGAGAAACTCAAATTTTAGTTTTGCATCAGTACAGCATTAGATAAACACATCTTAGTTAACATAAGTCATAATAAATAGAGGTTTTCCAACAGGTTTTTTATTCTGCTATGAAGTAACATTTTTTTTTATCAATATCAGCACCTAGATTACTACTTAATTATTTCCCAGAATGTTACTAACATTATAACCTTTCAGTTTAGAAAATGCTTTTACAAATTTCCCATAAATATCCATAACCACACAGACTATAGTTATTTCATCTCAAGACAAATTTCACTTTACAAAACACAGCCCCTTAATGATACCTTCTACAATTCCTTTTAAAAGTTTGTATATTCATTCAAGCCTTGTCTTACATATTTCCACTCTAATTTTATGAAAACCAGACATCTTATCTTAGGACAAAACACATTCTCTTGAACAAATATCAAATTTCAGTCAGGATTGACTATGAATTCACGTTCACAAAATTTTTACTTCTTTCTAAATCCATTTAAGTCTCATATCCCTCACTCTGTTCTGTGAGGAGAAAAAAAAACCTATTCATTTCATTTTAGGCAAAACATTTTTTAAAAAGAGGTTTGTAATAATTTCATTAGCCAAAAACTTACAATTTTCATCATAAAGATTTAACAGGCTTAATGTTACCTTATTTTATTAATATCCCAAAAGCCTAGGGAGGTTATACCCATGTTAAATAAAACCAAAACAATTATAGTTCATACAAGAGATGTTTTACTTGTCTTCCTTCCTCTATAGGAGGTTAAAACCTCTTTTATTCTTTAATAAAATTCCAAAATTGTGAATAATCTTAAGAGCACACTAACTACTGCCAAGTTCTGAAGAATAAAATTGTTAATTTGTTTAATCATAATTTAGAAAAATCTTTCTATAGTTTTCAGGGACTTGTTCTTTACTTACTGAAATTTGGCCATTGGATTACTACTGTCACCTCAAAAGCTGTTAGAATTTAGTTGGGGAATTATAGGACAGACTATACAAAACAAGGTTTATTCTGTAACATCCCCTTTCTTTCTGTTATTTTAATTTTCAGGCCTAGTATACAGAATTCTAGGCAAAATCCACATCGCCTTCTATCTGTCCACACCTAGTACATCCCTTTAGTTTGCTCAACTGGTTTTAATGAGTCACTGGAATTCAGTTAATGTAAGGAAAAGACCCTAGAGAGCATAATAGGCCATAGAAAGATTATGGGAGAATTCAGAATAAGCATTTTAGTTTTCTTTCTTTTAAATAGTTTCTTTATTCAGAATTTCTGTGACTTTTTATTTTGTTTGGGTTCACCAATTTGGGCTCCAGGAGTACTTATCTACCCTTGTAAGCACCCATTTAACTTTTAGCTATTTGAATAGAGAATTTTAAGAAAAAAATCTTAAATTTTAAGAATTTTCACTTGTTAACTTAATATTACAATCAGAGATATGAAAATATACGCTGAACAACTAGATGAACACAAAAAGAGTTAAGACACACCAACAGAAACATAAAACTCATCAATTTGACTCATAATTCTCACTCCTTTGGTATGGCTGTCTCCAAGCTCTTAATCATTTCACAGCTCTGATTTTTACTGCTCTTAAGACTTCCTCTGGAATCAGAGTTGCCTGTAATATACAAACTCATTCTTGGAAACACTTCTTTTTAAACAAATCAATTTTATTATACATATTAATAAAGCATACAATTCATCCAAAGTGTACAATCAATGGTATTTGGTTTAATAACATAGTTGCACATTCATCACTTCAATCATTATTAAAGCATTTTCATTATTTCAATAATAATAATAAACAAAAAACAAACAAATAAGAAAATTCCTTACCTTTCAATCTCTCTGTTTCCCTCCTATGCATAGCTGTTGTTTCTGGCTCTTCTTGTACAATTATTTAACTGTTTATTAAGCAGTTTTACTGAGATATATTCATATATTCAGATCATATGGAAACACTTTATTAATAACCAGCAACCAGTTAAGAATACTTGACCAGTATAAATTCAGTTAAGAACTAATTTAGCGGGAAACGGACTTGGCCCAGTGGTTAGGGCGTCCGTCTACCACATGGGAGGTCTGCAGTTCAACCCCCAGGCCTCCTTGACCCGTGTGGAGCTGGCCCATGCGCAGTGCTGATGCGCGCAAGGAGTGCCATACCACGCAGGGGTGTCCCCCATGTAGGGGAGCCCCACGCGCAAGGAGTGTGCACCGTAAGGAGAGCCGCCCAGCGCAAAAGAAAGTGCAGCCTGCCCAGGAATGGCGCCACCCACACTTCTCGTGCCGCTGACGACAACAGAAGCGGACAAAGAAACAAGACGCAGCAAATAGACACAGAGAACAGACAACCGGGGGAAGGGGGAGAATTAAATAAATAAATAAATCTTTAAAAAAAAAAAAGAACTAATTTAGCAGTTTAGAGAGACAAATATTTAATGTATATATATACACATTCTGGATTACTACCCTTCAGGAGTACACTTAGACACAAAGTTCAGGAGTAAGCTACTGATTAAACACTCCAAGTTCTTAACACTGTGTTAAAAATTCTGATCAAAATAAAATGTGAATAAAACTTAAAACATTTTCAAAATAACATCTCATTAATCTCTTCCAGTTTACACAGTTTTGCAACATAACTGATCATCAACTTAGCACAGGTGATCAGTTAAGGAATTTTTCATCTCTGCCTTATTTCCTTTTATTACTAAATTTCCTTTTAATTTGTACTCAGAGACCTATGCCGCTTGCTCTGCCTCAGTAGTCACCCACAAGTCTCCTAACTGAGGCCATACTATACCTACCACTATCTGGCAGTCTACCTTTTCCTTTTTTAAGTGCAACTGCTTTCCTATCTGCTGTAGCACAGTCAGTACATCTACTGGAGATTTTTGGGCATCTCCATATTCTCTCATCCTGGAAGTTAGCCACCCCTAACCTCCTGGATGATATAGGCCAATTTGGGAATTCCCCTGTGAGTTGTCCTTTCTCTGAGCACATGCCCACTAATGTTGGTGGCCCTTCAGTCTCCTGGCAATGGCTTGCCAATTGTTATAACCCAACTCCTGAAGAGCACAAGTTGGTGAGACTACAAGACCCAACAATACACCTGGCATTTAGTCAGGCCTAAGCCTTATTGGCACTTATGGACAGGAGAGAATCTCTGATGGTGAAGTTTCAGAGAATGAAGATAGTACTCTGCAAAGAGATGAGAAAATGAGGCATGACATATAAGAAGTTTCAAAACAAGGACTTTCCATATGGTATGAGAGCAGAGTTCCTATTAGGATAACATGAAGCATATACATAGGATATGGAAATGTCTTCACTATGCTTATAGGAAGGATGTCTATCAAGGAAGTTTACTGTTTTATAGTTTGTGATACTATCTGTGCATTCTCTCACCTCTGATGAGGGTTGTTAAGATTTAACTTATGCCTAGGTCAGATAGGCAGCTATATACTGAGGACTTAGAGGGGTCTAGGTCCCCACAATTTTAAGTAACATATAATTGGATCATGTTTTTTTTTATCTATTCTTCTTATCTGCATCTTTTGATTGGGAAGTTTAATCTATTACCATTCAGTATTGTTACTGTACAGGAAGTAATTACTTCAGCTATTTTGTTCTCTGGGTTTTATATGTGATTATGTATTTTACTCCATTTTCCTTTATTGAAAACTCCTTTTCTGTAAAGTTAATATTTTGTTATGTATCTGACCAATCCCTTTCTCATAACTGTTTCTGAATATTTTTATAATTTTTGTGGTTATCCAGGTTTTATTACATAACCTATACCCATAATCTATTAATTTGAAAAGTTAAGTGACTCCAATAGCATAAACATTCTCTGCTCACATATTCCTCTGTATCTCTTTTTTGTTGTTGTTTTTTATTATTTTTTAAGAAGCTTTAGATTGCGTGAATGTTATATAAAAAATGTAGGGGATTCCAATATATCCCATACCTCCCACACCCCAATTTTCCCTATTAACACTTCTCATTAGTGTGGTACATTTTTTACAATTGAGGAACATATATTGAAACATTGCTACTAACCATGGTCTATAGTTTACATTATAGCTTACACTTTGTAGTGCACAATTTTATAGGTTTTGACAAAATGTGTAATGGCCTTTATCCATTATTGCAACATCATAAAGCACAAATCCTATGTCCCAAAATGCCCCAATGTTACAACTATTCTTCCCTTTCCCTCCCCTCAGAACCTCAGGTGTCCACTGCCTTTACAGCAAAGATGCCAGTTATTCCATTGCTGGAATAATAATCAGCCTACTTGAGATCACAGTTGCAATACCCACTTATGTTTGGTCATACCTCAATCTTGAGGATTTGGGGATGGTGATACCCACTCTGTTTCTTAAATCCCATGAGGCAGGAGGATGGAACATTCTGGCTTGCAGTAGTAGGTACTCTCTAGTTTGGGATGGTAGCTGTCCATCACCATCCTCCTGAGGAATCAATAAACATCTAGACACTATAGGTAGGGCAGACAATTTCAGGATTTTGGCCCCCTGTCAGTGGGTCTTACTTTGGAATATATGTTCCCCAATATAACAGAGATAGACTCATTTATAATTTCCCTACACTTAGTTCCTCTGCACCTTTTTTTGAACATGTGGTTAGCAGTATACTCATTAATTATATGTCCCAGAAACTTGAATCTGCTCTGTTCGTAGGCCATTTGAACCCTGAATCTCAGCAGAGAAAAAAACACCTACTGTCCAGTTCATTGAACTGACCCGGGATAACCAATAAGAGGATGATGATGTTTATTTTCTTTACGTTTTTTTTATTCCCACACTAAGACATTATATGTTGTGTTATATATCAACAAATGCTACTTTTTCTTATTCAATTGTATTTTCACTCTTAAAGAATTAAACAGTAGAGATATATTGAGGATACAGTACTATTTAACTTTGCATTCACATATTTAATTACCTTTTCTGAAGATCTTCCCTTCTTCTCATGGCTCCAATGCAGTCTCCTGTCCTTTTCTTTCAACACTTCAGTAATTCTTGTACTGTCAGTCATTTTATGAAGAACACACTCAGTTTCTTTTTATTTTTGAACATTTAAAAGTCTCCCTTATTTTTGAAGTAGAGTTTTGCTGGGTAAAGAAATGTTGGCATGCAGTTTTTCTTTCAGTATTTTAAATTCATCATACCACTGCAATCTCATCGCAGTGATTTCTGATGAGAAATTGGACTTTAGTGCAACTGAAGATCTTTATATGTCATATATTGTCTTTCTCTTGCTGCTTCCATAATTTCCTTTTATATTTGGAACTTAACATAGTGATTAATATATGTCTCAGTACAGGCCTATTAGGTTTCATTGTTTGAGTACATTGCATTTCTTGAACATGTGTATTTATGTCATTCATAAGAGTTGTGGAATTTATGGTCATTATTTCCTCAAATATTCTTTCTGTTTCTTTTCCTTCCTTATCTTTTTCTAGAACTCCCATAATGCATATATTTACATGTGTAATGCTGTCACACAAGTCCCTGAGACACTGCTCAATACTTTCTATCATTTTCTTTATTTGTTCAGACTGTATGGATTTGACTGTCCTGTGTCCCAGGGTGCTAATTCTTTCTTCCTGTTCACCTGTTCACCTGTTCTGCCTGTTCACACCACTGCTGTGTGCCTTTAGAGTATTTTTTTTTAAATTTTCCCTTTAGAGTATTTTTAATCTCCATTACTATGCCTTTCATCACCATGATTTCTGTTATATTTCTTTTTAATATTTCTAATTATTGTTTTTTCCTACATACTTTCATGTTAATATGTTTAACTCTATATTCACTATCAGTTTCTTTATATCCATATTTTCTTTCATCTCCTTGAATTGATTTAGGAAATTTCTTTGACCACCTTTAATTAGTTTTTCCAAAATCCATGTCTCCTCTGTAGTTTTAATTTTTTCCATTGATTGAGCCATACGTTTCAGTTTCTTAAAAAGACTTGAACTTTTTTGCTGCTGTTGGGTCATTGATTATTTTGAGGTGAAACATAAAACACTAAAGGCCAGTTTTCCACTCTTGCTTAGGGTATTATTGTTGGTTGGCTTTGTGTTAACGCTATTCATTTGCAATTTTTTAAACTTATTATGGATTTTCAGGGAATCCTGTGTTTAACTGTTCATATTTTCTCAGCTCTTCTGCCCCTGACTGTTTCACATACAGGAGAAATCTCCCTTTACTCTGTTCCTTCTCTAATACCTTGAAATGTTCTATTTGTTTTTGTGCAGAATTTCTCGGTACTCCCTATATTTGTTTAACTTTCTACAACACTCAATGCACCCTTTTCATTACACTTTTTTTGTTATGGTTGTTAAAAACTACATAGATCACACAAGAAGTCACATTAAAAAATATAGGAGAACCAGCAAGATGGTGACAGAGTTAGGAGCCCCTAGAGATAGATCCTGCTACAGGGCAGTTAGCAAATACCCAGTGCTCTCTGGAGCTAGCTGAAGAACCTGTTTGAGGGCTCTAGGAGGCCAGAAGAGCATCCTGCAATATCCTTGGGGGAGTGGAAGGAGGAGACTGCCCATCTGCAGAGAAGACTCATAAGTAGAGTGCTCCATGCCATGAAGGCTGGTGCCCATCCTCCTCTGGAGGCACAAGCCTCCTTGGGAGCTGTTCCGTGGCTGGAATTGAAAGCTCCTCTTCCCCAAAATGGTGGGGGAAGAGACTGTTGGGCACCAATTTCAGCTATGATGAGGAAATTCAGTGGGTTACAGCATAATCCAGAGAACAGCTAAAGTTTGAGCCTGTCCAAGTCAGAAAGAGGCCAGGAGCCACCATCTTACCTCCACACCTGGCATGAGGGAATGTGGGATGGACTGAAAATCCCAGTGCTGGTGGGGGCGAGCTTCTTCCCATCATATTACAGGTCTAGCCTAGGCCCCAGTGCCACTTCCAGCAGGGAGAAAGCTATGGGGACCTACACCAACCTCTCTGGGAAATTACATAGCCAAGCTGCAGAGACCAGTGATCATCCTACTCTGGCTGCATGAGCTGCCCCAGAAGCTGTTCTGTGATGGGAAACAGAAGCTCCATTTCCCAGAAACAGGAGAGGAGAAGACAGTTGGCTGCCAATTTTGGCTACTGAATGGGAGACTTGGCTGGCTAAGACATAACCCTGGGAACAGTTGGGGTGAGAACCATCCCAAGTTAGAAAGAGGTCAGTAGCTACCATTTTGACCCTGCCCCCAGCCTGAGGGGAAACCGGGCTGACTAAAACTCATAGTGTTGGCAGGAACCAGTTTCTTTCAAGCAGATTAGCCTGCAGTCCACCTAGGCTTCAGTCCTGTCTCTGGCAGGGAGGAGGAAGAGGAGCACTGCACCAGTCTGTATAGGTAACTGCAGGTAACTTTGGCTGGCATAGAAGTCTACCAGAGCAACTGTGGCAATCTTGGACCCGGAATGCAAAGATTGCTGTCCCCACTTGCAGCTCCATCCCTGCCCCAGGCAGGGGAGAAAGGGATGTGAAGATTCATCAGTCATTCTGGGCAACTACAGTCTAGACCTGCACTCAAATATTCCACATAGCTGTGACTCTGTCCCTACCCCTGGCAAGGAAGAAAGTGGGAAGAAGCTTCATTGGTCCCTGGTGCAATGAGGGCAACTTGAGCCTCCACAACTTAGAGCACCAACTACATTCTTGGCTCCAATTGCATAACCAGTAAGGAAGAAATGATAGGAAGCCCCAAACTAAAGAGAAAACTGCACCCAGAAAAAAATACTCTAGTAAGCCATATGCAAAGGCACCAACAAAAAAATTACAATCCACACCAAGAAACAGGAAGCTATGGCCCAGTTAAAGGAACAAGATAAGCCTCCAGATGACATAAAGGAGTTGAGACAACTAATCATAGATGTGCAAACAAATCTCTTTAATAAATTCAATGAGATGGCTAAAGAGATTAAGGATATGAAGAAGACATTGGGTGAGCACAAAGAAGAATTTGAAAGCATACATTAAAAAAACAGATCTTATGGGAATGAAAGGTGCAATCAGTGAAATTTATAAAAAAAAAACATTGGAGTCATGTAATAGCAGATTTGAGGAGGGAGAAGAAAGGATTGGCCAGCTTACAGAAATGGCCTCTGAAGGTGAACATACAAAAGAACAGATGAAGAAAATAATAGAAAAAATTGAACAAGGTCTCAGGGAACTAAATGAAAGCCAGAGATGTGCATACATATGAGTCTTGGGTGTCCCAGAAGGGGAAGAGAAGGAAAAATGGGCAGAAGGAATATTTAAAGAAATAATGGTAGAAAATTTCCCAAACCTTGAAGGACATGGATTTCCCTCTCTAAGAGCACAATGTACTCCCATCCAAAGAAGTCCAAATAGATCAACTCCAAGACACATACTCATCAGACTATCAAAGGCCAAAGACAAAGAAAGAATTCTGAGAGCAGCTAGAGAAAAGCAATGCATAACATATAAGGGATATCCAATAAGATTAAGTCTGATTTCTCACCAGAAACCATGATGGCAAGAAGACAGTGGTTTGATATATTTAAGATACTACAAGAGAAAAACTTCCAGCCAAGAATCTTATATCAGCACAACACTCTTTCAAAAATGAGGGTGAAATTAGAATATTCACAGATAAACAGAAACCAAGAGAATTTCTAAGCAAGAGACCAGAATTTCAGGAAATACTAAAGGGTGTGCTAGAGCTTGAAAAGAAAAGACAGGAGAGACGGGCCTGGAAGAGAGTCTAGAAATGAAGATTATATCAGTAAGATAACCAAAAGTGTCAAAAGAGTGTTGAAAAATAAAATATGACAGATAAAACTCACATATCCAGGAATAAACTTAACCAATGATGTAAAGCACTTGTATTCAGAAAACTGCAACTCAATATTAAAACAAATTTAAAAAGCCCTAAATAACTGGAAGAACATTCCATGCTCATGGTTTGGAAGACTAAATATCATTAAGATGTCAATTCTACTCAAATTGATATACAGATTTAATGTAATCCCAATAAAAATTCCACCAGCATTAAAGAGAAAATTGAAAACATGATTATTAAATTTATTTGGAAGGATAAGGAGTCCTGAATAGCCAGAAACATCATAAAATGGAAAAGTGAACCCTCACCTCCAAACTTTATATCGTAATACCTACCTATAGTGGTAAAAACAGCATTGTACTGACCTAAAGACAGACACAATAGACCAAATGAACCATATTTATGGTTCAGAAACAGACCCTCACAGCTCTGGTCAAGTGAGTTTTGACTAGATTGTCAAATTCACACAGCTTGGCCAGAGCAATCCATTCAACAAATGGTGCTGAAAGAATTGGACATTCATAGCTGAAAGAAGGAAAGAGGACCCCTATCTTACACCTTATCCAAAAAATAACTCAAAATGGATCAAAGAACTAAAAACAAAAGCAAGAACCAAGGCGCTTCTGGAAGAAATTGCTGGAAAATATCTTTGAGACCTGGTGGTAGGTGGTAGATTCTTAAAGGAAATAAGAGAAGGACAGGACTGTGTGGACTACTGATGTTTAATATATGTAGAAGTTTTAATTAACTTTACTGTAAGATTGTGGAAATGTATAGAATGGATGGTAGCACACAGTGAGTAACAGCTAGTTTGTTGGTGGGAATGTGACTGAAAATGGTAGTCTAGTTATGTGGATGCCCTTGACAGAATGCTTAAGAGTAATCTAGGAACTGGAAAGCACAGTAAACCAAGAGATAGGTGACAATTGTGACTGATGGTACAGAGGCAAGTGTGTCCTTTGTTAGCTAGGACAAATGTATATCACCCCTGCAGAGTGTTGGGAATGTGAAGAAGCATGGGGAAAATATAACTGAAGTGACCTATGGACTGTGATTAGTAGTGATGATATAAAGTTCTTGCATCTGTGCAAAAGATGTACTGAGGCAGTGTGGAAAATGTGGGCCAAATGTACACTATGGACATGGTGATAATCAGATGATATTATTTTATCTGTAGTAAATGACACCACATTGTGGTGTGTTGATGAAGGGGTATTGTTTGGGAATTCTGCACATGAGCATGGTTGTTTTAAAAGTTTAGAACTTCTGTCATAAAAAAGTATATTTAAAAAATAATAACAGGGTAGTTTGGGGGAAAAACACACCAAATGTAAGACAAGAACTATGATTAGTAGTAAGATTTGACAGTGTTCTTTCATAGTTTGTAACAAACCTCTCATGACAATGCAAGGTGTTGGTGGAGGGCTGGTGTATGGGACCCTTGTATGATGTTGTGCATGTTTGCTTTGTAAGTTCACAACTTTTACTATACACTTAATTGTTTATGTATGTTCATATATAAATGATATAAAGATAATCATCAGATTGGTTAGGGGAAAATAATTTGTTTAGTAGTAATATTTTGACAATGCTCTTTAATCATTAGTTAAAAAGGTTTAAAAACAATGCAGGTTATTGGTGGTAGGGTGATATGTTATATATGTTTGTTTGAGGTTATATATGTTTGTTTTGTAAGTTCACAACTATTATATACTTATTGTTTATGTATGCTTATGTATGAGTGATATATTTCAATAAATTAAAAAATATAGAGAAAGAGGTTCCCTTATACCCCTTCCCCACAGCCCCCACTCCTCCCACATAGACTACTTCTTTCTTTAGTGTGGTATATTCATTGTATTTGGTAAGCACATTTTGTAACATGCTACATAGCATGGATTACAGTTTATGTTGTAGGCTATACTCTTTCACAGTCAATTCACTGGGTTATGGCAGGCTATATAATGTCATGCATCTGTCCCTGCAATATCATTGAGGACAACTCCTAGTCCCAAAAATGCCCCCACATCACACCTCTTCTTCCCTCTCCCTGCCTCAGCAACTACCATGGTCACCATCTCCACATCAATGATATAATTTCTTCCATTGCTAGAGTCACAATAATTCTATAGTAGAATACCAGGAAGTTCCCTCTAATACACATTTTATTCCTCCATCCTGAAAACTCTGGGATGGTGATGTCCCCTCCACTTCTAAATTGAGAGGGGGCTTAGATACCACATGGCTGATGGGTGAAATTCTCCTGCTTGCAAATATACACTCTCTCAGTTCCCTGGTGTGGTGGTTGCCCATCCTTGCCTCCCTGTTAACTGACCTGGGTAAGTCCAATGAACCAGAGAGTAGATGCTGCAACTCTGTTGAGGCTCAGAACCTGGCTGGCTCATAGATGGTCCAGAGATTCAAGTCTCCTGAGCATACACCAACCCCAGTGCCAACCACAGGTTCAGTAAAAGTGACAGAAAAGGCATGCATAGAGAGGCCACATCTGAGTCCAACTCCATCACCCTCAAGAACACAAATTCAAAAGTAACTTTCTGTAACACTCAGTGCACCCTTTTCATTACACTTTCCAGTTCTGGTATGAGTCCTGTTTTCAGAAGTTCAGTTCTCCACCCCTTCTTTCTGTGAAGGTTTTCTGTTTCTGGTTTCTTACTGGTTTGAATATTCTTCCACAGGAATGCAGATGGAATCAAATCAGAGATGTGTGTTTTAGGTGGTCTAGCAACCCAACAATGGTTTTAGTGTGTGAACTCTTGTCAATAGTTTGGTGGTCTATTTTTACCTGTGGACATTTTGTATGTTGCTCTCCTTAGTTGCATGAATTCAGCCTAGAGACAGTGCATATGAGCCCTTGGTCTTGGATATTTTTGAAGTCTAACTCACTACTGTGACTAACTCTATGGTCACATCCATGGCAGGAGGGTCCCTTGCCATGAGGTTTCTGTTGGACTCATAAAACGTACAGAACTGAATGAAGTAGAGAGCTCCACACTGGAAGATCCTTGATGTAATCTCCTATCCATTTTTGAAGTGTTCTTTTATCACTTTTTCTTCCAAAGACATATGTGGAGTCCTTCTCCAAATCTTTCATACTCCACATTTCCACGCAAGAGGAAATTATGCTATTATTAATTGTTATGAGAGGAAACTTTCCCATGAGATTTTTTACACTGCCGTGTTGATGAGTTCACTTTCACACTCTATTATATAACTTTTAAGCATATCCTTACATCTTGGCCATAAAAATTTAGCCACTCTATTTAACAGTCTTTAATGGAATAAATCATGAATCATATATCCCTCAAAAAAAATCATATTCTTAATCTTAGTCCACATTCTTTTAAGTGCAATTATATTTTGAAAAAGACTTTTGAGGATATATTATAAATTAAGGTGTGAACTCACATTTGAATAGTCCTATATCATCTGAAAACCTATTTAGGTGTGACCAAAATGAATTGGGAGGGAGGGCAAATCTAAATCCATATTATCACTGACCTTATAAAGGGATGAAACTTGGATGCACTCAGAGAAATCAAAAGATGCAGATTCCAGACAGCCAAGATATCCAGAATAGGGAGCCATGTGACAAACAACAAAAATGGAAGCCAAGGAATCCAAACATTTGTGTTAAACAAGCAGGAGAATGCTACAGATTCTGAGAGATAGCCTTTCAGTGTCATGATATTCTAAATTTGGATCTATAATATTTCAAGGAGTATTAAACCCTTAATTTTCTGTTTATATGTCAACTAGTGTGTGTATTTTTCACTGTGACTCTGGTAAACTATGGTATTGCCCATTTTTTGATGTGATATGGAAAAAACAAGTAATAGGTAAGGGGCTGACAGATTATAGAATATCTGAAATACAAAGTATGGAAAAGGATTTGGTTAAAAAGTAATGAGAGACCATTAAGAATTCTTGAGGGAAGTGAACTTGGCCCAATGGATAGGGCATCTGCCTACCACACGGGAGGTCCACGGTTGAAACCTCAGGCCTCCTTGACCCATGTGGAACTGGCCCATGCGCAGTGCTGATACGTACAAGGAGTGCCATGCCACGCAGGGGTGTCCTCCATCTAGGGGAGCCCCACGTGCAAGGAGTGCACCCCATAAGGAGAGCTGCCTAGAATGAAAGTGCAGCCTGCCCAAGAATGGCACTGTGCACACAGAGAGCTGATGCAACAAGATGATGCAACAAAACAAGACACAGATTCCCGGTGCTGCTGATAAGGATAAAAGCAGTCACAGAAGAACACAGCAAATGGACACAGAAAGCAGACAACTTTTGGGGGGGGGGAAGGGAGAAAAATTTAAAAAAAATATCTTAAAAAAAAGATATACTTATTAAAAAAAGAGAAAGAATTCTTGAGTATCATTTTCAATCATTCAACAAGTATTCATTGAGCACAACAAAGTCCCAGGTACTCTTCATGATGTTAATAACATAGGAATGAACAAAATATGTAAAGTTCCTTCCTTTAGAACCTATGTTTTAATGATTGTGTGGGGACAAAAGTGATGGATCATAGATGTAACAAACAATAGTAAAAATTATGTTGAGGAGTGTTAGTGATGTGAAGTGAAAATCAAGAAAAGAGTCTTAAGGAACTCTCAGTGAACAGAAAAGATAGGAGAACAATTTTCCTATAGGAGAGAGGTTAAAGCAGTCTAATAGTTTTTTTTTTTTGTGCATTTTCATTGTGAACAGAATGGTGAAGAGGCTTGTGAAAATGAAATCTGTTATTTCTATTTTTTTTCTGTTCTTGATTTCATTTATTTCTGTTCTGATCTTTATTATTTCTTTCCTTTAACTTGTTTGGGATTAGTTTGCCATTGTTTTTCTAGTTCATCCAAGTGTGCAGTTGCATCTTCACTTTTAGCTCTTTCTTTTTTTTAATGTAAACATTGAGGGCTATAAATTTCCCTCTCACCATTGTCTTTCCAGTGTACCATAAGTTTTGGTAAATCATGGTGTTTACACGTAATGGAATATTATGCGTAAGTAAGAAGAAATGTAGTCATGAAACATATGACAACATGTATGAACCCAGGCATTATACTGAGTGAAGCAAGCCAGACACAAAAGGACAAATACTCTTGAATTGTGTTATTATGAACGAAATATATGTTTTAAACTCTTGGAATTAATAATTAGAATATAGGTCATTCAAAAATAGAATGAAGGTAGAGAATGGAAAGCTGAGGGATAATTTGTGCACAATTGGTTAAAAGGCTGTAAATATTTGGAAATAAAGGAGAATGGTGAGAGCACATCATGATGTTTGTGGCTACCAGAGCTATTATTATGGGTATGACAGTGGTTGAAATGGAAAAGTGTAAGGACATGTATATTACTAGAAGGAAAGCTAAAAAATGTTAACAGGTAACTGTATAACATAATGAAACCTCATGTAAAATACAAATAACAGTGATATTGCATATATAAGATTGTTTTTACAAAATATAAAAACAAACTAGTGAGAAGGAAACAGAATATCTGCTATGTATGAAAGGGGAAGCATAGAGAGGTTGAGAGTAGATGTGTATTGCTTGTTTTTTGTTTGAAACTTGCTTATCATTATTATTAGAATAATGAAAATGCTCTAAAAATGAAACAATGAATGTAGAAATATGTGATTATATTGAATTCCATTAATTGTATGCCTTGGATGGATTTAGGTTTTATTAATATGCATCAGTAAAACTGATCTGTTGAAAAATGTCTGATACATCAGGGTCATAACTACATTAAAAAATACTTTAGTGAAGGTTTTTTCCTTTAAACTCAGTGCCTCACAAAATATTTTTTTGAAAGCTCCATGGTATATATGTTTTAGGGACTAAATATCCCCACAGAAATAAAATTATGACATTGCAAGTAACTCCCTTTCATATTTGGTGAAAAACATATTTTGCTATGTATGGAGCATAATAATTAACACTGGCCTATTAGCAGTCTCTTAGCTCATCATTGTTTAATCCCAAATTTTGGAGAACAAGGTTTATATTTTGAATTTCTGTAAATCATAATATCATAAGGCAAGTAACAATCTGTAACAAAAACTCTGGCTCAATATGGGCAAAACTTATGATAAGGAACCTGGACCTCCTCCCTGCCCTGAGGAGGGCACCACCAGTCTCAAGCTTGCACTACCCAATCTCCAACCCGTCTTAAGGAGTTTCCACCACCTCAGTGCCCTAAAGAAACTATCATCAAACATCCTGCCCTGAGAAGTCTGCCATCCAACCCATCCCTGAAGAGAATAATTCATCTCACTAGATGAAATTGCAAGGGAATCCCTTGAGAGGGATTACTATTTGGAAAAGCTCTTTGGAGAATATAAATTGCAGTTTTTCATTATCAGTCATGTCCTAATGATCAGAGTAAGCTAATGTCCTTTTTCTAATATATGCATCAAATCTATGATGCATATATATGCAAGTACATAATAAAACTTTTATAAGGCCATGGATAGTTTTTATGTAACTAGTCATTAAAGAAACAATTATTTTCCTATTATAATGTTGTGGAGTTTTGAGTATTTATTTTTAAAAATCTATCAGTCATTTAAAAGAAATACTGATTCCTGGAGGGATTACAGAGATCACACCACCAATAAAGACTTGAAACATGCAGGGAATGTGATTCCCACCACATCCCCATTCAACACTCTTATTTGGTTTGTGCAGAAAACAGATGGATCTTGGAAGATGACAGTAGATTGTCATGAACTTAACCAGAGGATGCCCTGTGACAGATTCAGGCTGCTGTGCAAGCTGCACTGCCACTTGAGCCCTATGATCCAATGGAATCAATGGTGTGGGAAGTGTCAGTGGCAAATAGAGATGCCATTTGGAAACTTTGGCAAGCCCCTGTAAGAGAACCACAATGCAGACCTGTAGGATTTTAGAGCAAAGCCCTGCCATCCTCTGCAGGTAACTACTCTCCTTTGGAGAAACAGCTTTTGGCCTGCTATTGGGCCTTAAGAAGACTGAATATTTAAGCATGAGCCACCAAGTTACCATGAGAACTGTTGTCTGTCATGAGCTGGGTATTGTCTGACCTACCAAACCATAAAGTTGAGCATGCATAACAGAACTCCATCATAATGTGGAAGTGGTATATATGAGATAGGGCTTGAGCAGGTCCTGAAGGCACAAGTAAGTTATGAGGGGAAGTGGCAAAAAAGCCCATGGTCACCACTCCTGCCACATTAACTTTTCTTTCCAAGTCCACAGTTATTGCCTTTTAGGGCGTTCCTTACAATCAGTTGAAGCAGGAAAAGAAAGATTGATTCTGCTTTACAGAGGGTTCTGTATGATATGCTGGTACAACCCCAAAGTGGAGAACTGCAGCACTGCACTTACTTTCTGGGACATCCTGAAGGACTGTTGCGAGAACCAATCCTCCCAGTGGGCATAACTTTCATTTTTCTTGGAAAGAAAATGCCTGGAGAAGCATTTGTACACTGAGTCATGAACTGTTGCTAGTGGTTTGGCTGGATGGCCAGGGTCTTGGAAGGAACCTGATCAGAAAATTGGTGATAAAGAGGCCTGGGGAAGATATGTATGGATAGTCATTTCTGAGGGGGCAAAAAACATACCCCCTCAGAAAAAAAATATTTGTGTCCTACATGCATGCTCACCAGAGGGTTATGTCAGCAGAGGAAGATTTTAATAATAGAGTGAACAAAATTACCCACTCTGTGGCTAGCACTCATCATCTTTCCCCTGCCATGCCTGTCATTACCCAATTGGGCTTATGAATAAAGTAGACATGGGGGTAGGGAATTCATGCATGTGTTCAGCAACAGGGACTTCCCCTTGCCAAGGCTGACTTGGCTACAGCCACTGCTGATTACCCAATATTCCAGCAGTAGTTACTCAAACTCAGCCCATGATATGGCACTATTCCCCAAGGTGATCAGCCTACTACCTGGTGACAGGTTAATTACTTTGGAACACTTACATCATGGAAGGGGTAGCAATTTGTTCTAACTGGAAGAGACACATCTTCCAGATATGGGTTTGCCTTCCCTTCACAAAATGCTTCATCAAATATTACCATCTGTGGACTTACCAAATGTCTTATCTACTGCCATGGTATTCCACACAACAATGCTTCTGGTCAAGGAACCCACTTCACAGCAAATGATATACAGGAATGGGCACGTACTCATGGAATTCACTAGTCTTATCATGTTTCCCAACATGTGGAAGAAGCTGGATTGATAGAACAGTGAAAAGGCTTTTGGAAGACTCAATTATGGTGCCAACTAGGTGGCAGTACCTTGCAGGCTGAGGAAATGTTCTCCAGGAGGCTGTATAAACTCTAAATCAGTGTCTCTACTATGGTGCTGTTTCTCCCATAACCAAGATTCATGGATCCAGGAACTGAGACTCATACCCTAGAGATCCACTAGGAAAATTTATGCTTCCTGTCCCTCCAACCTTAAAGCTCAGCATGTCTATGGGTCTTAGTTCCAAAAGGAGGAGTGCATCCACAAGGAAACACAACAATAATTCAATCAAACTGAAGTTAAGACTGCCACTTGGTCACTTTGGGCCCCTTGTGTTTCTGAATCAAGAGGCAAGGAAAGGAATTACTGTACTGGATGGGGTGATTGATCCTGCTGATCCAGGGGAAATGGGACTGCATCTACACAATGGAGGTAAAGAAGAGTTTGCATGGAATGCAGGAGATCCCCTAGGGTATCTCTTAGTACAACCATTCCCTGTTATTAAAGTCAATGAAAAATTGCAACAACCAACCCAGGAAAGACAAACAATTGTCCAGAATCTTCAGAAATGAAAGTTTTTGTCATCCTAAAAGGGAAAGAAGCACTCCAGCTGAGGTGCTCTCTGAGGGTAAAGAGAACAATGGAATGGATAGTGGAATAAAGTCACGATAATTATGAACCTCAAACACATGACCAGTTAAAGGGAGGGAGGACTCTAGTGGTCATGAATATTTCCTCCGTGTTTTGTTATGAATGTGTTTGTATATGTACAAAAAATGAACATCTTTGTTTTCTTCCCTAAAAAAAAATTAAAACAACACCTTATCTGTGAAATCTAGGCAAGAGAAGTATTCTATTTGATTTTGCTTTTCATACTAATGCTCATGAATATTTATTTCTCTTAGTTTATTTTTTCACTGCTAAATTTCAACTTCATCTTTCTAGCTTCCTCTAAATTGACAACTGTAGAGAATATGATGAGAAACAATAATTTAATTGCTTTTCTGAGTATAAGCTAGACTGTTAAAACACACATTAAGTTCAGCATTAATTCTATTGTATACCACCTTCAAACATTAATTCCAGTGGGATAGTCTTGAAAAATATTTACTCAGAGGAAATATTCTTCTGCAGGAAATTTATTTTTAATATATTTTAAGGATGAGCAATACAAAAATTGATAGAAAAAATTGTTTGGAAATGCTGAAAGCAATACAATTATCTAGACTTGTATACTCTTCCTACATAAACTTATACAGTAAAACTTTACTACTGTAAGCATTCTCTTTGTAATTATTAAATTATTCACAGGACTCTTGACCTTGTAGCCTGAGGTCAGAAAGCTGAACTTTAGAGGAAATAACTAATCTTAGAAGTGTGAATGCCTTTGTTTCAAACAAAACAGAAAACAATTAAGGAAGCACCATTGAATGCTATACAATGAGAAATTTTAAGGGAATATGTCACATTCTAAAGCACAACCATAGTTCTCTATAATGCCTATCTCAACTGAGATGGTGGAGATGGGTGGAGATAACCACTCTATTACAACTGAAATTATTCTCACAGATTAACAGATCTACAATAACTGAAGCACCTACCATTTTCAGTATTCTGTACCATCTAGCTGATCACTCTGCTGGAGATTCTTGGCCTGGTGGCATTAATCTATATGAACCAACATCTTCACACACCAATGTACTTGTTTTTGGGCAATCTGGCTCTGATGGATCCCAGCTGTTGCTGTGCTATTATCCCCAGTGTTAGAGAACTTCTTTTCAGAAGACAGATTGATTTCTCTCTTTGAAAGCATGGCACATTTTATTATCTCTGTCTTGCTGAAACTGTAGACTGCTGTCCTTTGGCTGCAATGACCTATAATTGGTATGAGGCAATATGTATCCCTCTGCAATACCACAGAAGAATGTTAAAGAAACTGCATTCAGTTGACCACAGGGGCCAACATACCTGGAAACCTGCATCTCATGATTCATATAAGATTACCCTTTAGATTAAGTTTCTGTGGATCTCATGAAATCAATCACATTTTTGTCATTTATTTTCACTGTACAGATTTTCTTGTGTTGACCCTTATATCAATGAGTGTGTGCTAAAACTTCTGTCAGGTTCAACTGAAGCCTTTATGATTGCATTGTGCTAATCTCTTATGTCTTCAAATTTTTCAATGTTTGCAAAATGAAATTCAAACAGGGAAGAGGCAAAACCTTATCACCTTATGTATCCTACTTTCTGTCTCAATAATCTATGGTTCACTTTTTTACATGTATGTTCAACCAAGTTCAGCTAAAGAAGAAGATGAAGGTATAATTGATACACTTTTTTATACTCTAGTAATTCCTTTATTAAACCTTTATTTGTAGTCTGCAGAATGAGGAAGTAATAAATTGAGTGGAAAGAATTATGAAGAATAAAATCTGAATATTCTGAAATGAATATCAGTGACTGTAGCAAACAGTTCTCAATATGGTATCAACTTTTTTTTAAACTCAAGTGATAGTGATAAAATGTAAAAGACCATTTTGTATGTAAAATATTTTATCTGTAAAATATGATGATGTGTAAGTCACATAAATTATGATGGATACATAAGTTCACAGAGGAAATTTTCTTCTGTATTTAAAAACCCAGGCTAATAAAGGTCATCAGTTATAAATGAAATTGCCCTTGAGGTCACAAATTGTGTCAGAGTATAATTATTTACAATATTCAACATATGCTAAGAAGAGAAAATGGTATATAAATGTAATATTGCTTTTAAATAAATGGAACCCCTAATTTTTAAAATTCAGGAACTTTCCATATTCTCTAATATTAATCCCTTCTTAAGTCCACCATCCGTAGGTGAAAACTGTGCTTTTTTATATGATTCTCAATTTTTTCAGCTCTGGAGAAGATGATTAAACAGGGATTCATGCAGCTAAAGAACAAGTTCATCTTCAGTTTGAAGATATTTATCCTATAAAACTCTCTATAATAGAATACCATTAAACAAATATCACTTTGTAGTTGGAAATGAGGCTTTTACAGAAATCCCTATGGATTTGAATATTTTCATGTAATTTGATAGTTGTCCAAGATACATAACAGTACAGTTCCTGAATATCAATTAAATCAATGGTTTTTTTCCTTATATCATTACTTGTCTTTTTTGCTTTTAGGAATACTGTTAATGTGCTCAGTTTCCTATGTAAATTATTGTTATATTTATGTTATGAGAATTAATAGGGAGATGCTGTACAAATTTCTAAGCAAAAAATATTTATTGATCATTTATAATAAAATGAAATAAAAGTTAACTTAATGGAAACTTACTCTGTGCTAGGTGAAAATTGGCACTTTCACATGTATTGCCTGCCATAGAGTTAGGCAATACTTTTCATGATTTTTCAGAGTAAAATTAACCCAACAATATATTTAGTACTTACTCAAGTTAACTAGGTCACCTATGAATAAGACTAGGGTTTGGATTTTCCTAGCATTTTATACTTCTATTCACAAGACCTTAAAAGTAGAATTAATTTCAAAATTGTTTAAAATATACTAGAATATAAAACAAATATATATGAAAAAAATGCAATGCAGATTTTACACAAGCAATTCTAAATTGTGTCAGGTATATATAACATGCTTGGGGTTCAGGAAATGGTCTGTCTAGCCTGGAATATTTAGTTAAAGTAGCACTAGAAATAAATGTGCCTTAAATAAGGGAAATGTTTGCAATAGCTGGGAAGAAAACTGAAATAGTAGCATGAACAGAGTCAATTATAATGGAAATAATTTTTCTTTCTTGATGGGGGATAAGGCAGGTGAACCATGGGTGAGGAAGCATAGATATAAGCACGTTTTAAAGAAAATTAAATGAAATTGAAACTTTTGGATATTAACATGAAGGTTTATTTTCTTC
Organism: Dasypus novemcinctus; assembly: GCF_030445035.2. Lineage (NCBI taxonomy): Eukaryota > Metazoa > Chordata > Mammalia > Cingulata > Dasypodidae > Dasypus > Dasypus novemcinctus. The sequence goes on from NC_080676.1 coordinate 105,739,727, forward strand.
TTTGAGTATAATCATGTCATGATTGTTATTTTATTATCTGTAGCTATAACACACTGCCTAAAAAATGTGTGCATTGTATTAAACTTGCCTATATAAATGAGGCAAAAAACACTGTGATTATTATATCTTTGATTAATAATCAATTTAATTTTTCATGCATTTATTGACCATTTCATTTTCTTGACTATCACCTGCTCATGTCCTTTGCCTACTTTTTCACTGAACCTTAGAATTATATATATATGTGTGTGTATATATATATATAATTTACTTAAAAAGGTAATTGAAATTTTATATACATATGTGGTTCATTTTTTTGTCAATAATTTCCTTGCTTGCTAATATTGCAATATTTTAAACAACTTCATATACTTTTAAGAATCAATATACAGATTATGGAAAATAAAATATTGTCCAGAAGCCATCTGTAGGGTATAGTAAGATATTAATTATCACAATCTATCAGGAAAGAGAGGATATGTTATGTTCTTTTCTAGTACTTCTGTTGAAATATTTAGATCTTTCATTGTGCTTTTTTGTACATAGCTCATTAAAAGGTTTAGGAAGGAAAATTACAAATTTAGACAAAATGAATTTCCATGCACCTTTCACCAAACCGTATAAAAGTTTATTAATTATATAACTTAGCATGTGATAGTTTTATTACTTTTAGTTGCAAATTTATTAATAAAATAATTTTAATTTTTGTTACAATTTATTTCTCTCCCCTTCCCCCCTGCTCATTGTCTGCTCTCTGTGTCCATTTGCTGTGTGATCTTCTGTGTCTGCTTGCATTCTTGGCAGCACTGGGAATCTGTGTCTCTTTGTTGCGACATCTTGCTGGGTCAGATCTTCATGTGTGCGAACCACTCCTGGGTGGGTTGTACTTTTTTTGCATGGGGCAACTCAATGTGGAGCACACTCCTTGTGCATGAGGCTCCCCTACACAGTGGACACCTCTGTGTGGCACAGTGTTCCTTGTGTGTGGCAGTGCCACGCATGGGCCAGCTCACCACATGGGCCAGGAGGCCCTGGGTTTGAACCCTGGACCTCTTGTATTGTTGGCAAATGCTCTATCAGTTGAGCTATATCCATTTCCCTGTTATTATTTCTAACATAAGAATTACTGATATACAAAATCTTCACACATAAATGTTCTTTTGGGATCTAAATAATTTGTAAGTGTAAATAGGAGCTATAAAGGAGTTTGGAGACTAAAAATTTTAAGGAGCTATGAATTAAATGGATATATTTCTTCTTTCCATCTATATTGTGGACACTGTTAGTTGTAAGCTTTGTATCCGTTGATTACCCTTCCCCTTTCAAGGTCATCATAATTTGTTCATGCATTTCTGCATCCAAGTACTGAGCTCTTTTCAACAGCTATTGCCAGGTATTGTTGAGGGATAAATATGTGCCTTGTTTGGGGCCAAAAACCAGAAATGGTGATTTTCTAGAAGTTTCCAATAAATGTGTTTCCTTTTCATTTTTTTTGCAAAAAAAAAATCCACAGAGGGTAGTAATTTTCCTGCTGATTGTATTGTGTAGTTGTAAAAAATGTAGTATCCAGTTTCATCCACTTTGTCATCAAAGGTGAAACCACCTTGGATGAAGTAAACCCAAAATGAAGGGTATAACTGTGGGAATCACTGAGAAACACCTCCAGATCTACTGGAATGAAATATCACTTTTGATTTTTTAATCCAGTGATTTCCTTACTCTTTAAAATGTTTGTAAAGATACTGTATTTGCAACTGAATGGATTTTTTCTGATACATTTATGGATCTTATCTTAATTTGTAAGTTTGCTCCTTTTTATTTTATCTTACATAAAACCTCAAAAACCTTGTATTTTACAAATAACTCTTTACTTATTTCCATTTGACATTAACATTTATTTATTGAGATTTTACTTTATCACCATAGTTTTCCTTCCAATAACTCCACTTTTAGAAGAAATTAAGGGTTAGAAATTTGTTTTAATTTTACACAGAAATAGTAAAGGAGAACCAGAAACCATGTTCTTAATCACTAAGTTATTCTGAAGAAGTAAATGTAGCATTATAGGAAACTCTTTCATGAAAATAAAGAGTGTAGTACCCAGGGAAATGGGATAGAGACTCAATAGAGATGCGGGCAGCACACCCATATGTATGTTTAAAGTAAAACATAACTGTTCATGTTGAATTCTCCCACACATACCTAAGACAAGTTACTCTGAAACAAGCTATCTGAGACTATCTAAACTTAACACATTTCTAGGACATTTTGAAATTCTTTGTACTTGTGCCTTGATTTTCCCAAAGTAGGACTTTATCTGGGGTAAATACGTTTTGTTAGTTACCATTCCATCCCTTTATGGAGCTTACTTTTCTTATTGTTTTTGCTTAAATATATTATTTTTTGTGTATCCTAATTGTATTTATTACATAGTCTAGGGAGAAAGTAGAGGACTTTTGTCTCAGCAATGAACATACCCCAATTGGCAATTTGTCCCCTTTTAAGAAATAAATGATCTCTCTTATCTAAATTTTTAATTATGCATTTATTGACAATATTTTTAAAAGATACATAGATTATACAAATGTCACATTAGAAATATAGTGGATTCCCATATGCCCTGCTCTCCACACCTCCCACAATTTCCCAAATTAGCAATATCTTTCAATATTGAGATATCTTCATTGCAGTTGATTAGCATATTTTGGAGCATTGTCAGTAAGCATGGATTATAGTTTACATTGTAGTTTAAACTCTTTACCACCCATTTCTGTAGGATATGGCAAGATTTATAATGACCTGTATCTGTTGTTGCAATGTCATTCAGGAAAATTCCCAAGTCTCAAAAATACCCCTATATTGAACCAGTTTTTCTCCTTCCCTGCCCTCAGAATTTCCAGTGACCACTGACTCCACATCAATGATATAATTTCTTACATTGCTAGAATCACAATAAGTCTATAGTGGAATACTAGTAAATCTACTTTAATCCATAGTTCATTCTCTAATCCTGAGTATTTTGGAATAATGATGCCCACTCCACGTCTAATTAAGAAGAGGCTGTGATCCCATAGGGCTGATGGATGGGACTCTCTTGCTTGCAGTTGTAGACTTAGATCCTTGGTATGGTAGTTATCCATCATCATCTCCATTGTAATTGTTCTGGGTGAAACCAATAAACTGGAGAATAGGTGCTGCAAATCCCTTGAATTTGAGGGCCCAGCTGGCCTTTGTCTTGCAAAAAGATTTAGGTCTCTTGGATGAAGGCCCAATATAGGGCCCACGGGGAAGGTATCAAACTCCTGAGCTATCTGCCCTAACTATAGTGTCTGGATGTCTCCAAAGCCCTCAGAAGCCCCACTGTTTGTGGTAGTATCTACTTTGGCAGTCAAAGAGATCCTACTAAGATGCACATAAGTATATCCTCTAAATGACCTTCTTACTCACTTTGAATCACTTAGCCATATAAACTCATTTGTCTTTATCTTTCCCCATTTTTGGTCAGGGTCTTTTTCCAGTTGCATTGCTAGTTGGTTCTTGGTAGTAATCCCTTGATGCCAGGGAGGCTCATGCCTGGGAGTCATGTCTCACATTGAAGGAAAGGTAATGTATTGACATGGTAAGTTCAGCTTAGAGAGAGGCCATATTTGAGCAACAAGGAGGATCTCAGGAGGCAAATCTTAGGCACTCTATAATATTAGGCTAAGTTTGAATTTTAAGAGTAAAAGATCATATGCACAGTCATCAATATCAAGGACCCATCAATGAGCCATCCTTCTTCACTAGTTATTGCCCCTGTACTCAGGGATTCTTGCTGACCTATTAGAGAATGTGGTAGAGATCCTAGGATGGGAATTTGATATTCCTTTGGTTATTGTTGAATCTCCACCCACCCTGATAATGCCTCATGGACATTTGAACATGTTTATATGCTTTTTATGTATGCCCAAGTGAGCTTCCTTTCATGTATCCCCCATCACTGACACTCTGCACCAATGATCTTCCCCTGCCACAGTTGTAACCCTTTTGTGATCCAAAACTTCTTCAAAAATGAAGCCAATAAAATAGCCAAATATGATTAATAAGAAAATGAAATAAAAATCATATTTTAAAATTAAGAAATAAAATACAAAACAATTTTAAAAAATAAAAATTAAAAGTTAAAAATAAAAAACTTGGGATGATAAAAATAATGAAAAAAATATTTAAAAAATTGTTGACATTTTGACTATCATCACTGTAAGATCTTTGGTCCTATATGTGCAGTAACATTTTTTCCATGTATTCCCCCAATGTCTTACTTTTTTTTTTTTTTTTCATTTTGTCCTCAAAGAAGGTTTAGGTTACAGAAAAGTCATGTAGTGAATACAACAGACTCCCATAAACATAATATCCTCCCTCTTTTCCTCCTTCCTCTATTAATTGCATTTTTGCAGATGGTATTTTTGGTATAACTGATGTACAAATAGTGAAATATAGCTACCAAATGGTTTACATTTTAGTTTATATTTTGGATCATAAACTCTTATAAACTTTGATGCAATTCAACATGGACTGTATCCATCATAGCAAGATTATGTAGGACACTTCCATCTTCCACAAAATACCCACTGTTCCATCTATTTTATTCCTCCCTCCCCCTCTCCTAGGACCCACCAATCCCCAGTATTCACCTGCTCTCTCCCTCAACCATCCCCCATTCCATGTACAACCCACCCCACGTTCTGCTCCAAACCCCCCAGACAAACCAACACCACCCAGTCTAAAATATCATTACACCACTGTCATGCCCCTCTACTGTACAAATACATTCTTGCACCTGATTATAGATTTTGGCCATATGAGTGTTGGCTCACAGCCTTTTACTCCCTCTCTATTTCCTGTAAACCTATCTTGCAAACTCTAGTTCCATGAGTCTATTCTATCTGCTTAATTCATATCAGTGAGATCATGTAATATTTGCACTTCAGTGCCTGGCTTACTTGACTCAACATGAGGTCCTCAAGATTCGCCATATTATCCCATGCATTAATACTGATTCCTTCTTAAAGTTGAGTAATATTCCATTATATGTATATACCACAATTTGTTCATCCATTCATTTTTGAAGCTCATTTGGGTTGATTCCAAATTTTGGTGATAGTGAATAATGTCATTATGAATATTAGTGTGCATATACCTGTTTGAATCATTGCTTTCAGTTCTTCTGGGTATATACCCAGCAATGGAAGTGCTGGATTGTATGACAGTTCTATACTTAGTTTTCTGAGGGACTGCCAAACTGTCCTCCACAGTGAGTGCATTCTTGTATGTTCACACCAGCAGAGGATGAGGGTTCCCTTTCCTACACATACTAGACAACACTTCTAGTTCTCTGTTTTTTTAATAGTCACCATCCAATGGTGTAATTTGATATCACATGGTAGTTTTGATTTGCATTTCCCTAATAGCTAGTGATGTTGAGCAGCATTTAATGTGATTTTTTGCCATTGTATTTCTTCTTTGGAGAAGTGTCTATTCAAATCACTTGCCCATTTTTTAAATGGGTTGTCATTTTATTCTGGAGATATAGGATTTTGTTATATATGCTGGATATTAGGGCCATATCTGATATATGGTTACCAAATATTTTCTCACATTGAGTAGGCTATATTTTCACTTTCTTGGCAAACTCCTTTGAGGTGCAAAATTTTTAATTTTGAGAAGGTATGAATTACCTATTTTTTCTTTCATTGCTCATTCTTTGGGTGTAAAGGTCATGAAAACATTCCCTCCTACAAGATCTAGTAGATGCTTCACTACATTATCTTTGAGGAGCTTTATGGCTCTTATATTTAGATCTTTGATACATCTTGAGTAAATTTTTCTATAATGTGTGAGATGGTGTTCCTCTCTCATTCTTTTGAATCTGGATATCCATTTCTCCAAGCACCATTTGTTGAAGAGTCTATTCTATCCCAGTTGAATGGACTTGGTAGCCTTGCCAGGTATCACTTGACTATATATGTGAGGATCTATATCAGAACTCTCAATTCAGTTCCATTGTTCAGTATGACTATCCTTGTGTCAGTACCATGCAGTTTTGGCCACTTTAGCTTTGCAGTATATTTTAAAGTCAGGTATATGAGTCTGCTAATTTCATTTTTCTTTTTCAATATGTCTTTGTCTATTCAAGGCCTCTTGCCCTTCCATATAATTTCATAGTTAGTTTCTCCAATTCTGTAAAAAAGAAAATCTGTGGTGATGTTTATTAGGATTGCATTAAATCTGTAGATCAGTTTGGGTAGGATAGACAATTTAATGATGTTTAGTCATACTATCAATAATAGTGAATATTCTTCCATTTATTTAAATCTTCTTTGATTTGCTTTAACAGTTTTGTGCAGTTTTATGCATATAAACCATTTAAATCTTTAGTTAAATTTATTCATCAGTATTTGAATCTTTATTTGCTAATTTAGAAGGGAATTTTTTCTTGATTTCCTTTTCAGATTGCACATTATTGGAGTACAAAAATGCTACTCATTATTGCACATTGATCTTTTAACTTGTGACTTCACCTGACTTGTTTATAAGCTCTAGAGTCTTTGTTATAGATTTCTGAGGGCTTTCTATGTACAGGATCATGTCACTGACAAATAGTGAATTTTTTCTTCTTCTTTTCAAATGTAGATGCCTTTTATATCTTTTTCTTGACTAAGTGTTCAAGCAAGTACTTCAACACAATGTTAAACAAAAGGAGTAAAGTGGGCTTCTTTGTCTTGTTCCTGATCTCAGAGGGAAATCTCCTAGGATTTCACCATTGAAAATGATGTTAGTTGTGAGTTTTTCATATATATCCTTTATTATGTTGAGGAAGTTTCCTTCTATTCCTATCTTTTGTAGTGTTTTTGCCAGGAAACTGTGCAGTATTTTTGTTGAATGCTTTTTCTGCATCTATAGAGATGACCTTGTATTGTGGGTTTTTTTTTATATGTTTATATAGTGTATTGCATCAACTGATTTTCTTATTTTGAACCATCCTTGCATATAAGGAAAGAAACTCACTTGGTCATGGAGTATAACTTGTTGGATGTGTTGTCAAATATGATTAACAAGCATTTTGTTGAAGATTATAGCATCTACATTCATTAGAGAGATTGGTCTATAGTTTCCTTTCATGTGACATCTTTGTCTTTGGTATTAGGGTGATGTTGGCATCATAGATTGAGTTAGGCAATGTTCCCTCTACTTCTATTTTTCAGAAGAGTTTAAGCAGGATTGGTATCAGTACTTTCTGGAATATTTGGTAGAATTCACCTGAGAAACTTTCTGATACTGGGCATTTCTTAGTTGGGATGGTTTTGATGACTAATTCTATCTTGTCATTTGTGATTAATCTGCTTAGTTCAGCAATTTCTTCTTTTGACAATTGTAGCAGGTTGATATAGTTATGAATTTCAAAAAAGGTATTGGATTATGTTTATAATCTAGCCTGTACCTGGGTGTGATTAAGTTATGATTAGGGTTTTGATTGGGCCATGACATTAGGACATTGGCTAAGATAAAAGGCATGGCAAAGGACAGAGTTAGAGGTTTACTGATGTTGGACTTTAATGCTGAAGTCATAAGCTGGAGCCCCAGAAAATCAGCACACAGAGGAAAGAGAAGCAAGTACCAGGAAGAGTGGAACTGAGCCAAGAGAAGATCACAGAGGAATAGAGACAGTTCCTTAGACATGGCAGAAATCCCAGGGAAGGAGACAGAGTTGTTCACCTGATACTCTACAGCCAACCTTGCAGAGAGAGTCAAAGTGTCTATAGCTGACCTTGTGGAGAAAACAGAGAAGCTGAACCCAGAGAAACCCAGAAAGCTTGAACCCTCACAGAATCAGCAGCTACCTTGCTCCAACACAAGAAAATAAACTTTGGTGAGGAAGATAACATATGCTTTATGACCTGGTATCTTTAAGCTCCTACCCCAAATAAATGCCCTTTATAATAGCCAGCAGATTTCTGGTATTTTGCATCAGCACCCCTTTGGCTGACAACAATGTAGGCTGCTTGTGTGTTTTAAGGAATTTTCCCATTTCCTCTAAATTATCTATCTTGTTGGCATATAATTTTTTAATATACCTCTTATGATACCCTTTATTTCTGTGGGGTCAGGGTTATGTCCTTTTCTTCATTTCTTATTCACCTTTTCTCTTTTATTTTCTTTGTTAGTCTAGTTAAGAGCTTGTCAATTTTATTGATCATCTCAAATTACCAGCTTTTGTTTTTATATATTCTAGCGGCTTTTTTTTTTTTCAATTTCATTTAGTTCTGCTCTAATCTTTGTTATTTTTTTCTACTTCTTTTAGCATTAGTTGTTCTTTATCTAATTCCTCCAGGTGTGCACTTAGGTCTTTGATTTTAAATCTTTCTTCTTTTTAAATATAGGTATTTATGATTATGAATATACTTCTCAGTACTGCATTTGCTGCATCCCACAGGTTTTGATATGTTGTCTTTTCATTTTCATTCATTTCAAAATAGTTCCTAATGTCTTTTGTGATTTCCTCCTTTACCTACTGTTTGTCTAAGAGTATGTTATCTAACTTCCATATCTTTGTGCCTAAACTGGTTCTCTGCCCCTTACTGATTTCCATCTTCTTTCCATTGTGGTCAGAGAAATTACTTTGTATAATTTTGATCTTTCTGGATATATTGAGTGTTGTTCTGTGGCTTAGCATTTGGTCTATCTTGGAGAATGATTCATGTGCCCCTGCAAAAAATGTATATTCAGCTGTATTTGTGTGTAATATACTGTATGTGTCTATTAGGTCCAGATCCTCTAATGCATTATTCAAAGTATTCAAAGTCTTTGTTTCTTTATGTATTATCTATCAAAATATTCTGTCTAATGGTAGTAATGGTGTATCAAAATCCCCCACTGTATTTGCAGAGGCCTCTATTTCTCCGCTTAGTTTTTCCAGTGTTTCCCTCATGTATTTTGAGGCACACTCATTAGGTACATAAATGCTTATGATTGTTCTTTCTTCTTGCTAGATTACCCTTTAATTAATACGTAGTGTCCTTCTTTGTCTCTTACAATACTTTTACATTTGGTCTATTTTTCTGATATTATTACAGCTACTTCCATCTTTTTTCATTATTGTTTGCTTGTAAAAGTGTTTTCCAACCATTCTCTTTCAGTCTCCTTGCATCCCTGAGATTAAGATGGGTTTCCTGTAGACAGCATTTAGATGGCTCATATTTCTTTCTCCAATATGACATACTGTGTCTCTTGACTGGAAAGTCTAATCCATTAACATTTAATGTTATTACTGTCCAGGAATTACTTAACTTAGCCATATTTTCTTTAGGTTTATGTATGCTCTATGTTGTTCTAATTTCTCTCTTTATCTTTATAGTTGTTCTTATACTCACCTCCAACTCTCTCTCTCCTGTTTCTTTTTTTTTCCTTTTAACCTACAGGACTCCCTTTAGTATTTCTTAAAGTGTAGGTATCTTATTGACTTATCCTCTTAATTTGTTTTATTTGTGAATATTTTGAGCTCTCCCTCATTTTTGAATGCCAGCTTTGCTGGATAGAGAATTCTTAGCTGGAATTTTTTTTTTTCTTTAGCACCTTAACTATATCATATCATTGCCTTCTTGCCTCCATGGTTTCAGATGAGAAATCAGCACTTAATCTTATCTAGCTTCCCTTGTATGATGGTTCTCTTTTCTCTTACTGCTTTCAGTATTCTCTCTTTGTCTTGAGCATTGGACAATTTGACAAGTGTATGTCTTGGAGTAGGCCTGTTAAGATTTATACTGTTTGGGGTACACTTCACTTCCTGGACATATATATCCATGTCCCTCAAAAGAGTAGGGAAGTTTTCAGCTGTTTTTTCCTCCAACAATCTTGGTTTCCCATTTCCCTTTTCTTTTACCTCTAACATGCCTAAAATGCATATGGTTCTTCATTTTCTGTTGTCATCCAAATCCTTAAGTCCCTCCTGAAATTTTTTCTATATTTTTATCTGTTTGTTCTACTATCTATTTGATTTCAGATGTTCTGTCTTCCACATCTCTGAATCTTTTCTCTGCCTGTTCAAAACTGCTGTTGTGTACCTTCAATGTATTTTCCTTTTCTTGGATTGTCTATTCATCACCATTATACACATTTCTTTCTATTTAAGAAATTGTATGTTTTCAATTTCTTCAGCATGTTCTCCCCGTGTCTTTTTAATATCCTTAATGTCTTCCTTCACTTCATTAAACTGATTCATGATATTTGTTTGGCAGCTTTGATTAATTGTTCCATGTTCTGCATCTCCTCTTGGTTTTTAGTTTGTTTATCAACCTTGGTCATTTTTCCTCTTTCTTGCAGTATGCCCTATTATTATTTTTTGGGGGGTGTTTAGGCATTTAATTTCTTGATACATTTATTCAGTTGATTATCTTATCTTCTCTCTCTATTCTATGATTTTATTTTGTTGTTGTTTTGTGCATGTGGTAAGGTTTCATTTTGATCCTTCATTCCTCTTATTCTATTTCCTTTTTGTTGTCTGTGTTCCCTTGAAAGAAAAAAATAGGAGAGAAATGGAAAGAGATAGGAAGAGAGAAAGCATAATAGTAATAATAATAGAAACATGTAAAGAGGAACCATACAAAAGTTAGGAAATTGAAAAATTAACATAAATAAGAAGCATGGAGGAATAAAATTAGCAAAGTGAAATTGAAAACAATGGAACAAGAAACATAATTGAGGAAAAAATTGCACAGCCAGAAGAGAGGAAAGAGAAAAGAGAGAAAAAAGAAAGTCAGAAGAGAGAAAAAGAAAGAGAAAAGAGAAAAATAGTTTTAAAAAAAGAAAGTAAGCAGAGAAAAAAGGAGAGAATTAAAAACAAGAAAATTTGGAGACCAAATAAAAGAGGTAGAATGAGAGTACAACAGAAAACAGAAGATATAAAGATGAAGGAGAGAAAAAGAAATAGTGTGGGGAAAGTAAATTAGAAAATAAAAGAAAGGAAAACTTATTTTAAAAAGTAAGCAGAGAAACAAAGGAAGGGGATACACACCAAGCAAGAAACAAGACATCAGTGACACATTTTAAAAAGGAGGTAGAAGAAAAAAAATAAACATGGGAAAACAGTCTTCTTTCATAATCCCCTAAGAGTCTTCTCAGGCTGCCGGTGTTCATCAAGCAGTCATCCTGCAGCCTGCCCTCTTCAGGTTTTAATCTGGATGTTTTTTAGTGAAATAAGGAAAATTTTCAAAATGGAACCTAAGTTTTTGAAAAATTAAGAGATCCAAGAAAAGCTAATACAAAGAAAAAGTTTATATCATCTCATCATAAAGTTTCAGTTGTATGCCTGATAACCTAGTGGATCACTTCTCAAGGAGGAGTCAGCTGGGAATCAAAGCAGGGACCTCAAATATACTAGGCAGGAATTCTTAAGCTAGGCAAGAATGCTTCTACTGAGCTATTCTGCCTCCTTAGGTTAATTAGCCTTTCAGAAGGCTGTCTACCTCTTTGCCCTAGAACAGGTTAGATCTCCTGCAGTACACCCCGGTCCTGACAATCAGTTGTCTGTCTCTGCTTCCCCTATGATGTAATTCCTTTCTTTACCTAAGCAACTGGGCTTGACAGTCTGCCTGAAGAGATCCTCCTTCCCTCTCCCTGGTGAGTTGGGGTCCCTTCTGATATTCAAGAGGGGCCCGGCTGGCTAACATTACTATAAAGAACTCACTCTCCACAGGCCCACACACCGCTTCCTCACAAGGAATCTGCCTTCATACTCCCATTTGGAGCAGGGTGCCAGGGGCTCCATCTAGGATATATACCATGAAGGAAGGTACGTGTGCTGCTTCCTGTCACTGAGGCAAACAACCCATGATTTTCCCTAGGCTTATCTATCTGTCCAGTACCATCATAAATGTTTCAGAGTACCTTCATTTTCTATATATATCCAGAGGAGCTAGCCTGGAGGAAGATGTTTGTTCTCCTCTCAGTTAGATACAATTCACCAGGTATTTTTACACTTGCTTAATATCTTGGAGGTTGGGAAGGGGACTCCTTCCCTGCAACTGGGAGGCTTAAAAACTCAAGATTGCCTCTTTTGGCTTCTTGGTCTTTTTGACCTTCTCTCTTCTGAGTTGTGAAGCAGTGTCCTGATTTGCTGTACCCCAAAGCAGGTCCCCAAGGCAGCCTCTGACCTGACAATATACTCTTGATATCAATATGTCTTCTTTAATGATGGATCAGTTGTGATCATTTTTAAATTTTTAATTGTGCATTTAGGTTTTAATGGCAGGTTAGCTGAATTTTTGAATCACCACTACTAGTTTTCTTGATGATTCCTTGGGATGTTCCATATAAAGGATCATGTCATCTGTGAACATAGATAATTTCACTTCTTCATTTCCAATTTGGATGCCTTTTATTTCTTTTTCTTGCCAAAATGTGCTAGCTAAAACTTCCATTATTGAACAGCAATAGTGGAAGCAAATATTCTTGTCTTATTCCTAAGTTTTAGGAGGGATGCACTCAGTCTTTATTATTCAGTGTTATGTTAGCTGCATTTCTTTATAAATGGCTTTATAAATGGCTTTTTGAGGAAGTTGCTTTATTCCCTGTTTTCTGAATGTTTTCATCAGGAAATGGAATTAGATATGCCAAATGCCTTTTCTGTGTCAATCAAGATGATCTTATATATATTTTTGGCCCAGTTCATTTTACTTTAATGAGTGGTATTATGATGATTTTCTTCTGTTGAAGTAATTTTTCAACCCTAGATTAAATCTCACTTGATTATGGTGTTTAATTCTTTTAATATGTCACTGAATTTGATTTGTTAAAGATTTTTACATATATATTCACAATGGAAATTGACTTATAGTACTTAGGTGTGCTCTTTTACCTTGCTTTGCAATCAAGGCCTCATAGAATTGGTTAGGTAGATTCCCTCTTCATTAATTTTTTTGAGAGTTTGTAAGGATTGGTGATAAATCTTTTAAGAATGTTTGGTAGAATAAATATGGAAGTCATCTAGTTCTGGACTTCCTTTTTGGGAGGCTTTATTGATTACACATTAAATCTCTAACTTGTCTGTTGCAATCTTATATATTTTCTTGAATCATGTAAGTAAATTGTATGTTTGTAGGAATTTATTCCTTTCATGTAGAATATCTGATTTCTTGTAAACAATTGTTCATAATATTCTCTTTAAATCCTTTTAGTTTCTCTTTAATCAAGTTATATCCCCACTTTCAATTTTTTTAATTTTATATTTTTACAGAAGCTTTAGATTATATAAGCGTGACAAAAAAATATAAAGGATTCCCATATATTCCACCTCTTTCCCCTCCCACACTTTCAGACATTAAAAACATCTTTCATTTGTGTGGTACATTTGTTACAATTGATGAACATATGTTGAAGCATCTGTACTAACAATGGACAATAGTTTATATTGTATTTTATGCTTATCCACACACAATTTTATAGGCTATTACAAAATATATTATGGTCTGTATTCGTCATTGCAATGTCATGCAAGACCATTTCAATGTCCCCAAAATGCCCTGTTACTCCTTTCTAACCTCTCCCTCCCCACAGAACCTCTAGTTTCTATTGACTTTATATCAATGATAAAAGTTCTTCCATTGCTAGAATAATAATGTCTACTCTAGTCCATTGTTCATTCCCCAGTCTTGAAGATTTAGGGATAGAGATGCCCACTCTGTTTCTAATTGAAAAGGGCTTAGACGGGTTGGAGCAGATGGATGGAACTATCTTGCTTGCAGTTGCAGGCACTCTCTGATCCTTGGGACAGGTATTGCCCATCATGAGCTCCTTGCTAGTTGTACTGGGTGAGTCTAATAACCAGCAGAGTTGCAATTACCTGCAGCTTTGCTGGGATTCAGGGTTCAAACAGTCCTTGAACAGATCAAAGATTTAAGTCTCTAAGACATATATTTAACAATTAAGGTGCTAATTATAGGTTCAAATAAATGGGGCAAAAGAGCCACTTGTAAGGTAACTAAATGTGTCTAACTCTGTTGCCTTCTGAAGCATAAATTCCAAAGTGAGTCCCAATGACAGGGTGCTCAATTCTTGAGCGTGTCTGCTCTGCTTATAGTGCCTAAGTATCTCTAGAACTTCCTGGATCCCTGCTGTTTGATGCACTGTTTATTGTGGCAGTCAATGACATCCTCCTAAGTATAACCTCTGGAATGGTCTCTGTATTCATCAGCCAAGGGAGTGCTGATGTAAATATCAGAAATTGGTTTGTTTTTATAAAGGGTATTTATTTGGGGTAGTAGCTTACAGATACCAGGTCATAAAGCATAAGTTACTTTCCTCACAAAAGACTATTTGGAGCAAGATGGCTGCTGACATTTGTTAGGTTCAGGCTTCCTGGGTTCCTATGCTCCTGGGGCTTGCTTTATTTTGGCTTCAAGTTTCCTTCCTTCCTTGGCCTGACTTTTCTTTCCTCTGTGTGCTGACTTCCCAGGGCTCCAGTTTAAGTCTTCAGCATCAAACTCCAAAATAAAAACTCCAACATTAAAAGCCTTCAAATCTGTTCTTTGCCATGCCTTTTATCTGTGAGTCCCTACCCCTTGCCCTAATGATATGGCCCAATCAAAATCAAAGCCCCAACCATAACTCAATAATGCCCAGGTACAGAAGAGATTACAAGTATAATCCAATATTTCTTTTTGGAATTCATTAATTATATCAAACTACTACAACCTCCCATTCAATTTGAAGTCTCTTAGCTATCAAAACTTACATGTATTTAATATTTCCCCCTTCTGGTCGAGATCTTTTTCCAGATTTATTGCTAGTTATTGCTTGGTAATAATCCCTCAGTGTCAGGGAGGATCTATGCTGGGAGTCCTGTGTCATGCCGGGGGAAAGAAGTGCATTTATATGCTGAGTTTCACTTAAAGATAGGCCACATCCAAGCAACAAGGAGGCTTTCAGGAAGTAAGTATGACTTATGTTTACAGATTATTTTCCCTCTAATTGGGGACATAGCAGTTTCCAAGAATGGTAGTTTAATATTTTCTTGTTTACTGTGTGGGTCCCCACAAATTGAGATAACACATATGACAAGATATTTGTATAAGGTATAACATAGTGCTGCTCATCTTTATATTTGAAAATGGAAATCCTGTTTTCCCAATACCATTTTTTGACACACTCTTCTTTACCCCTTGAGTGATCTTTGTTCCCTTGTCAAAAATTAGTTGGCCGTTCATTAGGTTTGTGTATATGTGCACTCTATTTAATTCTATTGGTCTAATTATCAGTCCCTTTGTGAGTACCGTGTTATTATGACTGTTGTGGCTTTGTAATAAGTTTTAAGATCAGGAAGCATGAGCAGTCCAGCATCATTATTCTTTTCAAGATAGGGTCAGGTATTTTGTGTCCCTTACTTTTCAATATAAATTTGATGATTTGCTTTACTTGTTCTGCAATCTGACTGCTGGAAGTGTGATTATTATTGACATCATAAAAATATTTAGTCTCCCAATTCATGAGGATGCAATGTCCTTACATTTATTTAGGTCTTCTTTTATTATTATTAGCAATATATTGTTCTTTTCTGTGTATAAGCCCTGTTCATCCATGGTTAGATTTATTCCTAGATATTTGACTATTTATTATCTATTGAAATTTTTTTCATGATTCCTTCTTATTATTTATAGCTTGTATATAGAAACAATACTGATTTTTGCCTGTTCATCTTGTATCATGCCACTTTGCTAAATTCCATTTTTAACACAAGGGGACTTAAGATTTTTTAGGATTTCTGCATATAGGATCATATCATCTACAGTAAGGGAAAGTTGTATTTCTTCCTTTTCAATTCTGATGTCTTTTATTTCTTTTTCTTCCTTCATTACTCTTGAACAACTTCCAGTACAATGTTCAAAGATGGTGGTGACAATGGGCATCCTTGTCTCATTGCTAATCTTGGAGGGAAACATTTCCATCTTTGACCTGTAAGTATAATGTTAGCTGTGGATTTTTTGTATATGCCTTTTATCATGTTGGGGAAATTTCCTTCTATTCCTATTTTATTTAGTGTTTTTTATCATGAAGGAGTGTTGGATTTTTTCAAATGCCTTTTGATGAGATGACCATGTTTTTTTTTTTTAATCTTCATCATTTTAATTTGGTGTATTACACTAATTGATTTTCTGTTTTGAAACAGCCTCGAGTACCAGGGATATATCCCACTTGGTAATGGTATATAATTTTTTAATGCTGCTGGATATGGTTTGATAGCTTTTGTTTAGGGTATTTGCATCTGTATTAATAAGAAATATTGGTCTGTAGTTTTCTTTTATTATAATATCTTTATTTGGCTTTGGTATGAGGGTAATGTTGGCCTCATAGAATAGATTAGGAAATGTTCTTTCATTTCAATTTTTTGGAAGAGATTGAGAAGAATTGGAGTTGTCTTCCTTGAGTGCTTAGTCGAATCCTTTTATGAAGCCATGTGATCCTGACATTTTACTTTGTTTGAAGGTTCTTGATTGCTGATCCAAACTCTTTACTAGCAATTGGATTCTTCAATGATTTTATTTCTACTTGACTTAGTATAGATAGTTTGTATATTTCCAAAATTTTACAACTTCATGTAGGTTTTCTAATTTATTGTCATGCAGTTGTTCATAGTACCATATTAGAGTCATTCTATTTCACCAAGACAAGGAGTAATGTTTCTCTTTCCATTTCTGATTCTCATTTTTTTGTATCATATCTCTTTTTTCTATCGGACTATCTAAAGTTATGTCAAATTTTTTCTTCTTTTCAAAGAAACAAGGTTGGGTTTTATTGATTCCCTCTATTGTTTAGTTTTTTGTGTTTTTTTTTTCTCTTTCCTCTTTCCATTCTGCTAATCTCTGCATCTTGACTGCTGACTGTAATTCATTTAGATTTAAAGTAACACTGAGAGAGGTGGGGCAAGGCGGTATTGAAGTAAGTGCACTCACATCACATCTCCTACAAAAAAAAATGGCTGAGCAGGGACAAAATCCCACCTGAGTGAGCTGTTTCAGGAACCAAAAAGCAGGAGGCTTCTGGACATCGATCTGGAGAGAGTGTGACAAAGAGTGATTGCTTAAGGTAAAATTTTGGGTTTCTGGTGCTTGTGGCTGGAGTTGTGGGAAAGCTAAGCCCCTCCCTTAGGGCAGATAGCAGCATTCCCCAAACCCCACCATCACATGGTGGCATTCCCCAAACTCCACATTCCCTGAACCTCACATTCCCTTATCCACAAAACCATGTTCTCTAACCCAGAGTTCCCTGAACTCTGAACCCCAGCATTCTCCAAACCCTGCAGGTCTCACACAAATGCCAAGAGTGGAAGAGTTCTGGTGAAGGGTGCAGTTTATTCAATTGTAAAGAGTTGACCCTGGCCTGGGAATGGGACTCTTTGAGGAGTAGGTCAACCTGGAAGGAGGGTTTGGCTCAGTGGAGGAGTTTCAACCTTGAATGTTCAAGGTCTCTGGTTCAGTTCCAGGCTCCTCTTAGGGCATTGACCCATTGGGATATTAAACATCTAGCTGGTACTTTGAGACAGGGAAAACATAGAAATTACCCTTATATTAGCTTCCCTTGGGTCTCTTGTATTTCCTAAAATAAATAAATAAATAACTTTTATTACATAATTTAACTTATTTTACTCACTAAAACCCACTTTAAAATCTGCAGTAAAAAAGCTGCAGGGTAATTGATTGATAAACACCAGCAGCCTGACAAGCTCCACAGGGGCATAAGAGGGAGGTCTGTTTATTCATAATGTTTGGTTGACTCCTTGCTTGAAGGTTTGTCTGTTTTTTTGTTGGTATTGTTCTTTTTTGGCTTTCCTCCCTCTTATCCCCCCCTTTTTATTCTTTTTTTTTCTATTAGATGCTGCCACCTTGTTTCTTGCTTGCTGTGCTTCCTAATCCTCAATTTCTCTTTCCTCTGTGTACGGATTTTGGCTAACAATGTTATCTCTTTTCCTTCCTACATCTTCCTATATTCCACTTTCTGTTGCTGCTCTTATTCCACCTCTCTTGGTTTAGCTCCCATTTTTTCTGACTTATTTCTAACACTTCTATTCTGTGTTCTATCCTTTATTAACCCTTTATGTTATTGGCCTTTCTTTTCTCTTTCCCTCTCTCCTAAACATGCTGGCCTTTTAATTCATACTATATCCGTCTCCATATTCAGTTTCCCATTTCTTTGTAGATTCTCCACTTTTTTATTCCTATAACTCTACACTGCTTACTTGAGTTTAATATTCATTCTCCAAAGTCTTATATGGTTCTTCTGTTAACATTTACTACCAATACTACTATTAAGCTTTTTTTTTCTTGCCTTTTTTGCTTTACTTGGCCCTAATCTTTCTCCTTTATGGGATTTTAGACAACAAGGAAATACAAGAAGGAGAACGAAGTATAAAAGAGAAAACCTAACACACAAAAATAACACCTCAATAAAACACAAGACTAGATGGAGAAGCTAATCAACTAAACAAACTGATCTAGAAAAAATGATCAGACAGCAACAAAAAATTACAAACAATACCAATAATCAGGAATATATGGCACAAACCAATGAACAAACTAAAAACCAGGAAGAGAGGCAGAACATCAAAAAATTAATCAAAGCTCTACAAAATAAATATCATGGGCCAACTTAACAAAGTGAAGGAAGAGATTAAAGCTCTTAAGAAACCATTTGGGAAGCATACTGAAGAAACTGTAAACATACAAAAAAGGTAATGGATATAATGGTTATAAATGGCACAATCCAAGAAATCAAAAATACACCCTCAGCAAATAACGGCAGATTTGAAGAGGCAGAGAAAAGAATTAGTCATGTGGAAGACAATACATCTGAAATCAAACAGATAGTAGAATTCATAGATAAAAGATAGGAAAAATCCAGCAGGGACTTAGGGGTTTGAATGAAAAGACAAAATGCACAAACGTATGCATTATAGGCATCCCAGATGGAGAAGAGAAGGGGAAAGAGACAGAAAGGGTGTTGGAGGAAATAATGGCTGAAAACTTCCCAAACTTATTGAGGGAGATGGATATACATGCCCAAGAAGTACAACATACCCCAAGCTGTATAAACCCCAACAGGCCTACTACAAGACTTATATTTGTCAAATTATCCAATGCTCAAGACAAGGAGAAAATACTGAAGGCAGCAAGAGAAAACTATCACAAGCAAGGGAAACTCAAAGAGATTAAGTGCTGATTTCTCATCTGAAACCATGGAGGCAAGGAGGCAATATTCCACATAAACAGATCAGAGGGAAAAAATCATATGTTCATATCTCTAGATGTAGAAAAACCATTTAATAAAATACAGCACACTTTCCTGACAAAAACACTACAAACAATAGGAATAGAAGGAAACTTTCTGAACATGATAAAGGGTGTATATGAAAATTCCACAGCTAAAATCATTTACAATGATGAACTATTAAAATCTTTCCCTCTAAGATCAGGCATAAGACAAGGATGCCCAGTATCAACCTCCTATTTAATATTGTGTTAGAAGTACTTGTTCAAGCACTGAGGCAAGAAACAGATATAAAAGGCATCCATATTGGAAAGGAAGAAGTCAAAATTTCCTTATTTTTCCTATAGGACGACATGATCCTATACATAGAGAGCCCTGAGAAATCTACAACAAAGTTTCTAGAACTTATAAATGAATTCAGTAAAATCGCAGGTTATAAGATCAATGCATAAAAATCAGTAGCATTTCTGTACACCAATAATGAGCAATCCAAGGAGGAAATCAAGAAACAAATACCATTTACAGTAGTAAAAAAAAAATCAAATACCTAGGAATAAATTTAACTAAAGATGTAAAAGAATTATACACAGAAAACTACACAGCACTCTTAAAGGAAATCAAAGAAAATTTAAGTAAATGGAAGAATATTCCCTGTTCATGGGTAGGAAGACTAAATATCATTATGATGTCTATCCTACCCAAACTGATCTACAGATTTAATGCAATCCCAATAAAAAACAGCACAGCATTTCTCAATGAACTTGATAAACCAACTGTGAAATTTATATGGAAGGAAAAGTGGCCCATATAGTAAAAAACATACTGAAAAAGAAATATGAAATTGGAGCAATAACATTACCTGACTGAAATAACACTACCTGAAACATACTACAAAGCTATAGAGATTAAATGGCATGGTATTGGCACAAGGATAGACATACTGACCATATGAACCAAATTGAGAGTTCTGATGTAGATCCTCATATATACAGTCATCTGATTTTGACAAGGTCACCAATCCCACTCATGTGGGAGAGAATGGCCTCTTCAACAAAGGGTGCTTGGAGAACTGGATATCCATCTTAAAAAAAAGAGAGTATTACCATCTCACACCTTATAGAAAAATCAACTCAAGAAGATTCAAAGATCTAAATATAAGCGTCAAGACCATAAAGACCTTGGAAGACAATGTAAGGAAGCATCTACAGGACATTGTAATAGGAAATGACTTCTTGAACTTCACACCCAAAGCACAAGCAGTGCAAGAATAAATAGATAAATGGGACATCATCAAAATTAAAGCCTCTTGTGGGATAAGGGAGGTGGGGGTTCATGGGAACCTCTTATATTTTTTGAAGGTGACATATAAAAACAATAAAGAAAAAAAATCAAAGCCTCTTGCACCTCAAAGGAGATTATCAAGAAAGTGAAAAGACAACCTATCCAGTGGGAGAAAAAAATTGATAACCATATATCTGATAGGAG
Source organism: Dasypus novemcinctus (assembly GCF_030445035.2). NCBI lineage: Eukaryota > Metazoa > Chordata > Mammalia > Cingulata > Dasypodidae > Dasypus > Dasypus novemcinctus. The sequence continues at coordinate 105,760,505 of NC_080676.1, forward strand.
CCTAATATCCAGCATATAAAAGTATACTATATCACAAAGATTAAAAGATAAAAAAACCCATTTAAAAAATGGGAAAGAGATTTGAAAAGATGCTTCTCCAAAGAAGGAATACAAATAACTAAAAAGAACATGAAAAGATGTTCAATATCAATAGTTATTAGGGAAATGCAAATCAAAATGACAGGAAGATACCATCTTAGCCCTATCAGACTAATGACTATTTAAAAAACAGAAGAATAAGAGTGTTGGAGAGGGTGTGAAGGAATGAGAACCCTCATCCACTGCTGGTGGGAATGTAGAAGGATCCAGTCATTCTGGAGGACAGTTTGTCAGTTCCTCAAAAAACTAGTTATAGATTTGCCATATGAACTGGTAATTTTGCTGCTGGGTATATACGCAGAAGAAATGAAAACAGAGACATGAACCGATATATGCACACCAATGTTCATAGCAGCATTATTCATTATTGCAAAAATGCCCATCAACAGATGAGTGGTTAAACTAAATGTGGTATATACATGCAATGGATTACTACTCAGCTGTAGGAAGGAATACAGTACTAACACATGGGATAACCTGGATGAATCTTGAGGACCTTATGTGTGTGCAGCAAGCCAAGCATTGAAGGACAAATACTACATGACCTTTCTGATATGAATTAAACAAATGAAGTTGTCTCAGAGAGCTAGAGAATGGAAGATAGACTTACAGGAAATAGGGAGGGAGAGGAAGGTTGTGAGCCAGTGCCCACACGGGCAAAATCTATTATGAAGTGGAAGTAAGTAGTTGTGCAGTAAAGGGATATGCCAGGGGTATAGAGAAAGGATTGTGTTGGGCTTTGTAGGCTTGAGGGGGGCTAGGGTTGGGAGGATGGGTCACATGGTCTAAGGAATTGGGGGGAGGGTTGGGGGATACATGTGAACATAGGAGATTTATTGGGTATATGGTTGAAACTATAATGTTGAGAAAACTCTTTAGAAAATATAGCATGGAAGGGTGACTTGCTTAAGGTATTTGACAGGGGGCATCTGTCACAAGGTTCACCTGGGGCAGGCTTTTAGGGAGTGTGTGAGAGCTCATCATGCCATAATGTGTTATATCAGTTGGTGGAGGACCATACAATGAGCTAGAAGATATTATGCCCTCACCCTGGTGAGGCCTGATGTTTTCAAACAGAGGGTATGGTGTCTCTCAAGAGCATGGGTGGTTCCCAATGGGGGATAACAGACAAGTGTGTGAAGCCCTCAACATTATTGTAAGTATCTATGAATCTTGTCTTTCAAGCAATGAAGTTTCATTGTTACTGTGGGACCTGAGGTGAGGGGGAGAGAGGAATAGAGTAGTTGGAAGTGTAGGTACCTGCAGGCAATGGAAGTGTTCTGCATGATCCTGCAATGATGGATTCGGTCCATGTTAAATATCACCAAAAATTTATTAAAGTGTATAGCCTAAAATGTAAACCATAAAGTAAATGATAATGTAACCAAAAATTTATAGAAGTGTACATTCTCAAATGTAAACCATAATATAAACCATAATGGAAACATGGTTAGTAGCTGTGTTTCAATATCTGTACATCAGTTGCAGCTAATGTGACATCCACATGTAAAAAGACCATTGCTGGGGAATGGGGAAAAGGGTTTGATGCTGGGTTTATGGGAGTTCCCTATATTCTATATGTGGCTTTACTGTGACCTAAACTTTTTTGAAGTCATTATTTAAAAAAGCATGTAGACACTGAGGAAGAAATGGAAAAGTTTGCCTTGCCACTGTAGATACAGGGCAACATCTATTACAGTGATGAAAGACAAAATACCAAAAAAAAATTATGATTTTTTTCATTTTTTAATACCCTAATTTATTTTTTCTTTAGTTTTTCTAAATTATAATGTATTCTATTTCTAATCTTTAAACCTATCATTACTATTTCATTTTCCTATTAATTGAATTTGGCAATATATTAGACTTCATTTTTGAAGAAGTTTTGGATCACATCGGGGTTCAACTATGGCAGGGGAGAAGCACTGAAATGGGGTGTCATTGATGGGGAATGATGGATGGAATGGAGTTCTTCAGGAAATGCATATATAGGTATATAGATATGCTTGGATGTTTATTGGGTATTGATATAGTTTCACATGACAACTAAGGGAGTGTTGAGTTCCCATTCTGGGAAACTGTGTTGCATTCCCCAATGGAGCGGCAATAATCCCTCAAGTACAAGGGCAAAGGCCAGTGAAGAAGGGTGGTCCAATAATGGGCCCTTGATACTGATGACTATGCTTATGAGCCTGTGTGCTTGATATTTCAACTAGTCCTTAAACTGCAGGGTGCCTAAGAGTTACCTCCTGAGACCCTCCATGTTGCTCAAATGTGGCCACTCTAAGCCAAACTCAGCATATAAATGCATTATTTTCCCCCCCATTCTGGGACATGACTCCTTGGGATAAGCCTCCCTGGTGCCAAGGGATTACCACCAAGCACCAGCTGGTGATGCAAATAAAAAAAGACCTTGAATAAAAAGGGTAAATGGTAAAGACAAATGAGATTATATGACTAAGAGACTTCAAAATGAGTCAGGAGGTCATCAGAGAGGTCATGCTTAGGCACATCTCCACAGGATCTCAGAGACAGACAAAGTAGATACAACCCCAGATAGTGGTGCTCCTGAGGCTACAGAGACTCCCATGTCCTATCATCATGACAGATGGCTCTGGAGTTCAATGCCTTCCTAGTAAGCCTTATTCTGGAATTTGTGCTCCTGTGTATGGTGGAAGTGGATTAAGATGTGAACTCTCTAAACATGCCTTTTCTGTCACCTTTACAGAACCTGTGGTTGGCACTGGAGTTGTTGTATGCTCAGGAAACTTGAATCTCTGGACTGTCTATGTGCCAGCTTTTCCCTGAGCCTTAGCAGAGTTGCAACACCTGTTCTCTGGTTCATTGAACTTACCCAGGTCAGCTAACAGGGAGGTGAGGGTGGTCAACCACTACATCAGGGAACTGAGAGTGTAAACACCTGCAAGCAGGAGAATTCCACCCATCAAACATATGCTATCTAAGTCCACTCTCAATTTAGAAGTGAAGTGGACATCACCATCCCAGGGTCCTCAGGATGGAGGAATAAAATATGCATTAGAGTGGACTTCCTGATATTCAACTATAGATTTATGGTGATTCTAGCAATAGAAGAAATTATATCATTGATGTGGAGAGTGTTGCCACAGGAGTTGCTAAAGGCAAAGAGAGGGAAAGGGGGCATTTTGGGGACTTGGCGTCGTCCTCAGTGATATTGCAGGGACAGATGCACAACATTATGTACCTGCCATAACCCACTTAATGGACAGGGAGTGAGTGTAAACTACAACATATAGTATAATCCATGCTGTGTTGCAGTGCTCCCAAATCTACTCATCAAATGCCATTAATGTTCCACACTAATGAAAGAAGTTGTAGATGTGGTAGGAGTAGGCAGTGTGGGGAGTGGGGTATGTGGGGACCTCATTTTTTTGGTAACATTTTGTGTGATCTACATATCATTAAAAAAGATAATAAAATTTTTTTAAAAATGCTTTTCCACTGGAAAAATAAAATAAGTAACGATGATAATGAAATAATATATTCTGTCCTTTGTTAATTAGCCATTATATGTCAAACATTTTTAACACCCAATACTTCCATTAATGCCTATATATATGCACACACACATTTGATTGTTTTCTTACCATTATGAGTGCCTTCTTTTTTCTTTCTGAATATATTTTCATTTATTTTCCTTGTGATTATCATAGTATTAAATTTTATCATACAGGAACTTCCATTAAGATATCAATTTAAAAATAGGCAGAGCTCACTTCTCTTCTAAAAACAGGTAGGAGTAAGGCAGAAATTGTCTGAAAAAAATCTGTTTTAGAGGTATACAGAACAAGGAACAATGTCCACTGTCCTGTAAGGAGTGGGGCAGGGAAATGGAGAACCTGAATTAAAATCCATGAATGGATCATCCCGATTGATGGGATGGTGCCCATCCTCCACCCTCAGTATGACTGGGACTGGTGACCAATAACAAGAGGAGAGTCGAGGTTAGTCCTCTTTAAGAAAGAGAGGACTGAGCCAAGGGCCAAATATGACTTCTGATCAGAAGTTTGAATTACGTGGCCTATTTGATCATCGCCCTAACTGTCCTGGAGGGACATTGTTTCAACATGTCCCAGGGGAGGTTGGAGTAAATATACTACCCCCTAGCTCTGCAGCAAAAAAGTTTCCTAAAGATAATCAACTGCTGCCAGGTCAGAAAAGTGCATGTTCTGGAATTTTTAAGGAAAAAAATAAGGTATTTGACATCTTTCCTATCACTCTTCCTAGGGCCCTTGGAAACTGGTTTGTTCCCTGTTGGTGGCAACCTGGTCCTGTTTTGATCAATTTAACTTGGGCCATTTTAAAGATCTGGATTAAGTTGAAATAAGAATTAAAGAAGAGTTGCAACACAAATCCAATCAACAATAAAACCCTAGGCAAGAGGGGGAAAATAGACCCTCATAGTGAACCCACCCTCATAGTCAGATACCTAGTCAACTGAAAAATTACAAACCATGCTAAGAAACAGGAAGATATGATGCAGTCAAAGGAATAACTTGAAACTTCAGACAAGACAAATAATTTGAAACTACTAATCAACAATGTTCAAACAAATCTAAATTAGTTCAAGTAGATGAACAAAAATATGCCTAAAGAAATAAAGGATATTAAAATGACCCTAGGTGAGCATAGATAAGAACGTGATAGCTTGAACAGAAAAATATAGAACTTATGGGAATGAAAGACCTAAGTATGAGATAAAATTATATTAGATTTCTCTTATTTCTGTAGCGTTAGTGGCAATGATTCCCTCCCATTTCAAATTTTATTTATGTGCATCTTCTCTCTTTTTTTCTTTATCAGTCTACCTAAGGGTTTGCCAATTTTGTTGATCTTCTCAAAGAGCCAACTTTTGGTTTTATTGCTTGTCTATTGTTTTTTTCTTTTCTTGATTTCATTTATTTCTCTTCTCATCTTTACTATTTCTTCCCTTTGCCTTGTTTTGGATTAATTTGTTGTTCTTTTTCTAGTTCCTCCAGGTGTGCAGGTAGAATTTTTATTTTAGCTCTTTCTTCTTTTTTAATGTAAGCACTAGGGGCTATAAATTTTCTATTCATCACTTTCCTTGTGGCATTTCACAGTTATTAGAGTAAAAAGTCAGAAAACTGCAAATGATTAAAGTATATCAAGGTGTTTGTAAGTAGCAGTACTATTGTATGCATGTGACAATGGTTGAAAGGGAAAGTCTGAGCACTTGTATATTACTAAAAGGAAAGCTATAAACTGTAATATGAGATTCTATAGAATAGTAAAACCTCTTGTAAAACATAAATATGAATGATATTACATATATGAACCTGTTTTTACAAAATATAAATACAAATATACTAGAGAGAAGGAATCAGGATAATAACTATGTTCAGCAGGAAAACATAGAGAGATTAGATGTGATGAGGACTTTTTTAAAAATTAGTATTGGAATAATTAAAATACTATAAGAAATATTGAAAAGATGAATGCACATATATATGATTACAATAAATACCAGTGTTTGTAGACTTTGGATGGAATAATGATAATAATATAAAGAATATTTAAGTGATGAACGCACATCTATGAGATATACTGAATATCATTTATTGTACACTTTTATTAATATGTATCAATAAAACTGGTTTGTAAAAAAATTGAGATAGCTACTTTAGAGACATACAACCACAGTTTTGAGCTAGGAGAAGAAGAGATTAGTGACTTAGTAGACAGGATTTCTGAAATTGAAAAGACAGATGAACAGAGAAGTGAATGGAAAAATTGAGCATGGGTTCAAGGAATTGGAAGATAGCATAAAGCACAAAAAGATACACATCATGTATGTTCCATATGAAGAGAAGAGAAAGAGGGCAGAAAGAATATTTTGGGAAATAATGGCCCAAAACTTCCCAACTCTTATAAAAAGCATGAAAATCCATGTACAATAAGAACAATGTACTCAAACAGAATTAATGTGTTTGGGTATATACTCAGCAGAATATTAAATGCTAAAGATAGAGAGAAATTACTGAAAGTAGCAAGAGAAAAGTATTTTGTCATTTACAAGGGATCCTCAGTAAGCTTTATTGACTGGCCTAGCAAGTGCAAATTTCAACAAATTGTACCACATATCCTTAAGGAAACATAACATTCTTAAGTCTCCTCTGCCATGGACTTTGTCTATGGAGGGTTGAAACTATGGCTAGCCTCAGAGCCTGCCCCCCAGCAACTGGAAAAATTGACTTAGCATATAGAGTGTGGTTGTGAACTTAAGGAGATAGGAGGTTCAGTGAAGTAGTGTGGGTATAAAATATAAATAGAAGGGAAGGGGACCAATAACACAATTTTCAATCTAACCCCACAATCTCTCTAACATGTCTTTTAAGCATCTTCTTATAGCATGGACTCTTAGTTTTTTAAGCTATTATTTACATCTTTGGTACTTTCAACCGTAAATCATGTACCTAAATAAAGACATAATTTTCATCCCAATCCACCTTCTCTTCAGTGTGATACCATGCACAAATAAGACCACTAAAGTTATATGACCAGTTAAGGTATAGACTCATTTATGAGTCATCCTTTTTATGTGTAAATGTTACTTGGTTATGACCAAATTGAATTAAGTGTGCCTTCAATATGCATTACTGGATGCCATTAAAAGACAGACTGCTTGGACACAGAGAAGACAGAAGATTGCAAAGGAAACCATGCAAGGGAGTGGGTATAGCTCAGGGAATCAACCTCTGGTGCCTATTTAAAAAAACAAAAACAAAAAACAGAAAGCCACAAGAGGCAAACATGCCGTGGAAACCAGCATGGAACCCAAAGAACTCAAAGGTTTATGGCACATTAACACAAGATTGCTAGAAATTTGGAGAGAATGCATGGCCTACCATGAGGTTAATGTGGGACATCTGGTCTATCAATGAGTGAAATAATTCATGTTGTTAAACCATGTGGTATTTGTGTCAGTAGTACTGATAAACAAAGCACTATATTTTCTGATTAAGCACTGTTCTTTCAAGTATCTAGGTCTTTCTTGATTCATGTGGTTCACTCCAGAAACAGCAATTCCAACAGTCTTTCGTTATTAAAATACCACTTATCTGAATGAGTCATTTGAAATGACACCTTCTTTAAAAATATTTCCTTCTTTCACCTGATCACTCTGATGTTCCTTCTTTGTGTTTCCAAATAACACATTTACACTTCTTTATAATACTTATCTCATCTTATAATGCATTATTGTTGAGAATCTATGTGTTATTCTCCCACTCATTATGAACTTCTTGCTTTGTGTCATTTCTAGTAACTACAAAATTTTCAGGCCAACCTGCTTACAACCTAGGCTTCCCACAACCAGTGTTTTGTCATAAACCTGCATGTTATAAATGCTTGATAAAGACTGAAATGAATTGAAATTTTATCAATTAATTAAAGACAACTCAATTTTTTATGAACTGCTCAGCTGATGTATGACATAATCCTTTCCAATGATATTTAACCAACACATATATACAAATGGAAAGACATTCAGGTCAATTCTAATAATGTGCTACATGAGTTATAAAAGCAGGTAAATACCATGTAGGTAAAGAAGAAGTAAAATAAAATGACCTAAAGGACCTGAGAAAGTTCTCATAAAGGAGGTTAGATTTGAGTTTAAAGATGAGGAGTCTTGGAAGGAAAGAGGAGGAGAAAAAGAGATGTTTCAAAGGAAGGAAATACTATGAGGTAATTCACTGATATAAGACTGAAGCAAGGTGGCAGACTTGGCCCAGTGGTTAGGGCGTCCATCTACCACATAGGAGGTCCGCGGTTCAAACCCTGGGCTTCCTTGACCCATGTGCAGCTGGCCCATGCGCAGTGCTGATGCACGCAAGGAGTGCCCTGCCACGCAGGGGTGTCCCCCGGGTAAGGGAGCCCCACGTGCCAGGAGTGTGCCCCATAAGGAGAGCTGCCCAGAGCGAGAGAAAGTGCAGCCTGCCCAGGAATGGCACCGCACACAAGGAGAGCTGACAGAACAAGATAATGCAACCAAAAGAAACACAGATTCCCGTGGCACTGACCACAACAGAAGTGGACAAAGAAGATGCAGCAAATAGACACAGAGAACAGAAAACTGGGGTGTAGGGGGAAGGGAGAGAAATAAATAAATAAATAAATCTTTAAAAAAAAAAGACTGAAGCACGTGCATAGGGGAAGAGTGAAGTGAAGAGCATAGCCAAATGTTCTCAGTTGAGAGAGAGAAAGCAGGGTGATATTTAAGATTCAGACAGACTATGAAGTGTCAGGAACAGCAAAATAAGGAAGATGGATGTGGTTGAAAAGTAATAAAGTGATATTAATAATTATTCAGAATTCTTCGGTTTCATTTTTGCTTAATCATTCAAATAGTTTGACCACTATATCGTATTTGATATAGAAATGAACAGTAGAGATAAAGGCCTCTTGTCTCTTAAGCTTGGAACTAATGGTACAGGTGGGAATGAGGATGGTGATTATAGCTATACCAAAAAAGACAACTATATAGTATGTTGAGGAGTGATTAGTGATGCTGAATTAAAAACCGGATTTGAAACTGAATGAACAACTGAGTGAACAGAAAATAGAAAACAAATGCAGTAATTCATATGTGGGTCTAAATAATGGTATCAGAGTTATGCCCAAGAGGGCCTTGTATGAAGTGGGGACAGACTATTCTCAGGATGAATAAAAAAGTGACCAGGCAGAAGCCACCACACCATTTAGTCTCTGCTATAGCAAATTTTAGTTATCCTTGATTAAACATATTATTCCCACTTCCCACAGCAAGTAATTAAACCTGCTTGTGGCAGCTTTTTGCCCATTTTAGATATTATGAACACAATGTTGAAAAAGTATAATAATGAGATCAGTTACAATAGCATCAGCAATATCATTATCAAATAGACTTTAGTAAGGTTCATTTCCATTAACCTCAGTGTCTCTAAAAACATCTTTAATTAATTTCCTCACAGTAATAAAATGATGACAATGTAGGTAAACCCCTTTAGGATTTGAGGGAAAACATATTTTGCACTATAAAGAATATAATTATTAACACTGACCTATTAGTCATCTCACACATGTTCATTCTTTAATCCCAGATGATTTATAGAAAAAGGTTTATATTTTAAAATTCTATCAGTCCTAGAACCATCAGACAAGTAACGACCTGTAATAAAGCCCTTCTCTGTGAAATATAGGTAAGAGAAATATTCTCTTTATTTTGGCTCTCCATAATAACATCCATGAATATTTATTTCCATCAAATTTTAACATTTTTCCTAGTTCTTAGAGCTCAACTCCTTACTTATATTTCTAGTTTTTCTCTAAATTGAAGGCTTTGCAATTTAGGACTAGATACAAAAAAGCAGCGACTTTTTCTGATTGTAAGTCACAACTTCAAAAAAATACAGCAACTTTGTTAAATAATATATACATGTGCATTGAAAGGCACTTCTAATTTATCTGAATGATTAAAAGCTTTATATTTAATGTTTTGAAACAAATACTAAATAAAATTTCAACCACATCAATTATACTGATGTTGTAATTATGGAAATTTAAACAATTTTGACTACAGAATTTCCATGATTAACATCTTCAGATACTGCCTCCTAATCCATCAGTTAGTCATCAAAGAAGGCAGCTTTGAAAGCAAATTTGGCCTTAAATACCCCAGGAAGATTTAAACAACTTTTGCCTTTTGTAATTACTGACAAACTAAAAATAAAGGCAAGCATACTTTCATGTATTAATTTATAAACTATAGAGACATATTCCAGAAAATCTTATATATATTCAAAGAAGCATAAAAATAGAACAATAATTCAATTCAGATATATTAAAAACACCTACACTTTAAAAATTATGTGTTTAGAGTAATTTTCTTATAGACTTCTGCATATTTAAATCTCTATTTGCAGGCAAAAGAGAGGAGACTTATTATTTTTGGTAGGATACTGAATATAAGTGAACTTGTCACAGGTGATCAGATTAGAGACAGAATTTGAACCATTCCACATTTTTTTCCAGAATTTTTAATGTCTTCAAAGCAGTATATCATCATTAATCTCAATGCCCCAAAGAAATAAGGAAATTGTGCCTGAATATATAAAGAAAAACAATGCAAAGTATCTTAGATTGTTTTGTGTATATAAAACATGCTTGATGGTTTAGAAAATGGTGATCAGTGTGGTCTGGAATTTTTAGTTAAATTTTAGTAAGTAGCATTATCTATAAACTATGCCCTAAATAGTAGGTGGAAATAATTTCAATATTTAGACAAGAACAACAGGAATAATAGAATGAGCTGAATCATCATTTTTTGAAATGAATCTGGAATGGATATAGTAGATAGGTGAGCAATGAGTTGACAAATTGACATAGATGGAAAAGCAGTTGTTGAATGTGAGAAATGAAGAGCCAGGTGAGTAAAGTTATAGGGAATATTAAGTGCCACACTCAGCAAATTCAATCTATTTTTGAGGTACCAAAATTTGAAGTTTTTCTAAAAATAGGCAATTGTATCTGCTAATATCAGGAATTATGGCCTCTGAATCCCAGTAAAGACATAAAGATCTGAAGTGATCAGTGAAATGTAGGCTTAAATGTGTTATCAAATAATAGGGCACTTATCTGAGACAAGCTAAAAATGCTAGGAATAGTGTCTATGAAACAATTCGGAAGGGCACATAATGGATATTTAAAAATCTCAACTTGTTCACCCTTATGAAATTATGGTCACAATTTTAACAACATTTTAACATCAAAGAGAACATTAAGTCAAGAAATGTGTGTATTCAGAAAATGGAGAAAAAATTATCTGTTATTAACCAATAGTCTCAGAATTTTACTCTGCATAGTCATGAGTAAGTTCCACAATGGGCTCATATAAATAAGAAGGTGAGATATATAGATATAGATATACACATACTTATAGATATAGTATAGATATACACACAACTTGCTTACAAATTAAATTAGTGGATTTTTAATTTCTGAGCTATACAGTATGTTTTATTAAAGATTAACCATTCCCTCCTTTATAATCTATATGAACTTCCTAAGATTATGTGATGGTTTGGAGCTATGCTCCCTGAAAATCATGCTCTTAAATTTAATACATTTCTTTGGGTATAAGTCCATTGTAAGTAGATTCTTTTGAGAAGGTTATTTCAGTTAATTTGTGGTTCAAATCAATCCAGATGCTTCTTAATATGCTACTAGAATCCTTTATAAGCAGATTGAAATTCAGACTGCTAGAGAGAAATCCAGAGAGGAAGAAGCCAGAAGCTGAACATCAGTGGCCTGAAAAGAGAAGGGAAAGGCCAGGAGAAACTGCTATGTGCATCAGTATGTGACAGAGGAGCCAAGGACCAAGGATCACTGGCAGATGGGTCCAGGATGTCAATGTTCATGAAGAAAGCATTGCCTTCATGATGTGCTGATTTGGATTTCTCCTAGTCTCAAAACTGTGAGCCAATAAATTCCTGTTATTTAAGTCAATCTTTTCCTGGTATTTTCAGATGCAGTCAAGGAAATTAAAAAAGATTTTGATACTAGTGAAGTGAGGTGCTTCTATTGCAAATACCAAAAATGTGTAAATGACTTTAAAATTGGATAATGGATAGAGGGTGGAAGAATAGTGAGGTACTTGATAGCAAAATGTTAGATTGCTTTGTGGAGACTGCTAATAGGAATATGGAAGCTAAAAATACTTCTGATGAGACCTTAGAAAGAAATGATGAATTTATTTTTGGAAACTGGAGAAAAGGTGACTCTTGTTTGTAAGTGGTGGAGATCTTGACAAAATTGAGTACTAAACATGAAAGAAATGAACTTGAACATCAAGCTGGGGAAAATTCCAATAAAGGCGTAGAAAGTGCATCCTTGTTTCTCCTTGCAATTTAGTTTAGAATGCCAGAGGAAAGGGATAAGATGAAATCTGGACACTTAAGTACAAATAAACCAGAAATTGGAAGCATTGACCCTTTTTTCCTGCTATTCAGAGAGTGTGCAGCCACCTCCACACATCGATATACTGTTATCTATGCCCTGTCATTTGTAGAAAGCCTGGCCACTAATCCCAGTTTTGGGAGAATGTAGTGTCTATGCTCCAACTATTGCAGAGGTTCTGATGGCCATTCTGATATTCAGAGAGGGTGGAGATTTCCTGCCTGGAATTACAGAGTCTGACAGGTATCCCAATGTTCAGAGAGGTGGGATTTTCAACAGAGTTCAGGAGAAGATGGCTATTGTGCAAGTACTTAGAAGGTATGTGGTTTCTATTCCATTAGGAATGGAGTACAAAACATAAATGTATAGATAACTCTTAAAATTTGTAAACTAAAGGTGCTTTCCCTGTAGGGTCTCTGAATTATTTAGGACCCATGATCCTTGTTTTCTTTCCAATTTCTCCTTCTGAATTGGAATGTTTGTTCTATGCATGTCTCTCTTTTGTATATTGGAAGCAGATAGCCTGTTCTCTAGGTTTCACAGTTCCACAGACAGAGGGGATTTTTGCCCAAGGATAGACCATACTCGTAACAGATACCGATAAGATTTTATACTTTGCATTGTTTCTGAAATGGTATAAGGATTTTAGGGCATTTGATAGAATAAATGCATTTTTCAGATAGAAAGAATATGTCTTTTTGGGGTCCAGAGAATGGACTGTGGTAGTCTGAAGTTTTGTAACCGAGAAAAATATGTACTCAAACATAATCCATTCTTGTGATGGTGAACTCATCGTAAGTATTACTTTAGGATTAAGTTAATTCCATTAAGTTTTGGCCAAACTGAACCAGAATGGGCTTTATCTTATTACAGGCATCCTTTATAAGAAAAATAAAATATAGAAAGTTAGTGGAAATACCAAAGAATAAGAACCCAGAGCTGAGTATAAACAGTAAAAAAAAAAAGAGAAGGGAGGAGAGCAGATGAAGTTTAAGTGGCTGGGCACCTACTTCCCATATACAAGGTCCTGAAATGAATCCTCTTTTAAAAATGAAATAAAAAGGGAGAAGCCAGCATACAGAATGCCCACATGCATTTCCATGTGTTAGAGGAGTACAGGATGAAAGATCACCTGCAACCAGCCCAAAATCTCCAGTCTTCAGAGGAAAGCATCACATTGATGGTGACTTCATTTGAAATTTCCCTAGCTTCAAAATTATGAGCCAATACATTTACATTTTTAAGTCAAAATATTGCATGGTATTTGCTTGAGAACCAAGAAAATTTTAAAATATATGAATTAAAGCATCTGTTATGTGACATTTTCAACCTTAATTCCAATGGGATATTATAAAGAAGTTATCCTCTGGAGAAGATGAAAGTAGGGTAAAATTGCTTTTAAGGATAGTAAAAAGATATTCAACACAAAACTCACATTGAAATTATTTGTAAATATTGAAAAAATATGGACATCCTCAATTTGTAGAATATATCTACCCATAAATTCACACTGCAAAGTTTTACTACCATAAACACTCTACTAGTATTCATCAAAACATTCCTATGAACTCTTTTTTTCTTCTTTATTTTCTTTTAAATTATATTAAAAATATGAGGTCCCCATATATCCTCCATCCCCCTCACCCCACTCCTCCCACATCAGAAACCTCTTCCATCATCGTGGCACATTCACTGCACCTGGTGAATACATTTTGGAACACTGCTGCACCACATGGACAGTGGTCTACATTGTAGTCGACACTCTCTCCCAGTCCACCCAGTGGGCCATGGCAGGACACACAATGTCCAGCATCTGTCCCTGCAGCACCACCCAGGACAACTCCAAATCCTGAAAATGCCCCCACATCCTATCTCTTCTTCCCTCTCCCTATCCTCAGCAGCTACCGTGGTTTGTTTCTTCACATCAGTGCTACAATTTCTTCCATTACTAACCACAATAGTCTCACAGCAGAACACTAGTAAGTCCACTCTAATCCATACTCTATTCCTCCATCCTGTGGACCCTGGAATGGTTATATCCAATCTCCCTCTCTATCACGAGGGGGCCTAGATTCCACATGGATGATGGATGCAATTCTCCTGCTTGCAGTTGTAGGCAATCTTGGCTCCCTGATGTGGTGGTCTTAGCTCATAGCTTGAGATCACAGAATTGAAATTTAGGAGAAGTAATGCACCCTACAATACATATACCTGTATTCAAAAGACAACAGAGGATGATTAGAGAAATTCCTCTGCTTATTGTACAAAGGAAAATTTGAAGGAAAAAATGAGACACATTTTAAATTAGAATCTTATTTAACTGTAATTCCTGTCTCAACAGAGAATGTGAAGATGACCAAAGATAACCACTCCATGACAAATGAATTTATTCTCATAGGATTTAAGGATCAGCCAGACCTGAAGCCCCTTCTGTTTGTGGTATTCTTTGTCATCTATCTGATTACCATGGTGGGCAATCTTGGTCTGGTGGCACTGATTTATATGGATCATCGTCTCCACACTCCAATGTACTTCTTTCTTGGCAACTTGGCTCTGATGGATTCCTGCTGCTCCTGTGCTATTACCCCTAAGATGTTAGAGAACTTCTTTTCGGAAGACAGAATGATTTCCCTCTATGAATGCATGGCACAATTTTATTTTTTCTGTCTTGCTGAAACTGCAGACTGCTTTCTTCTGGCAGCAATGGCCTATGATCGATATGTGGCAATATGCAGTCCACTGCAGTATCACACCAAAATGTCAAAGAAACTCTGCACCCAGATGATTATAGGGACCTATATAGCTGGTCATGTGCATTCCATGATTCATGTAGGGTTACTCTTTAGGTTAACTTTCTGTGGATCTCATGAAATCAACCACTTTTTTTGTGACGTGTTCCCACTGTACAGACTTTCTTGTATTGATCCTTATATCAATGAATTGATGCTACCCATCTTGGCAGGGTCAATTCAAATTTTTAGTAATATCACAGTCCTTATCTCTTATCTTTACATCCTTTTCACTATCTTTAAAATGAAATCCAAAGAGGGTAGAGGAAAGGCGTTATCAACTTGTGCGTCGCACTTTCTTTCTGTCTCAATATTCTATGGTTCTCTTCTTTTTGGATATGTTCAACCAAGTTCAGTTAAAGAGGAAGACAAAGATGTACCTGTTGCTATTTTTTACACTCAAGTCATTCCTATATTGAACCCTTTTATTTATAGTTTCAGAAATAAGGAAGTAATAAATGCAGTGAAAAGAATTATAAAGTATAAATCTCATAATACTCTGAAACAAATATAAGCCCCAGTTGCAATTTTTGAAACAACTTTTTCAAAAACCCAATGATATTGAAAAAATGTAAAATGCCTTTTTAAATGTAAAATATTAAATCTCTAAATTTTGATGATGTGTAAGTTAAGTAATATATAAATGGATATTCATGTTCAGATAGTAAGGTTTTCTACTGCGATGTATTTCAAATTAAAAATAATGTTCATAAAACACAGGTTTATAATTTGTGTCATAGTATAATTAGTTTCAATGTTCAGCAAATTCAACATTTCCTAAGAATAGGGAATACCTAAAAAGGTTGTCAAATACATGAAATTTCTTATTTTACACTTTCAAGTTTATTTCAAATCTTCAAATATTAATCCCTTCATATGCAACAACATCTATCAGATGTTAAACTGTGCATTTGAGATTAATTTTCAGCTTGGTTACTTTTTCAGAGATTTTATGCTTGAATGTAGATTCATGCAGGATATGTATTCTCAAGTTAAAATTTTTATCTCTCATCTGAGCTATTTATCCTTTCAGGTTGTCAGAAATACTGTATCTTTTTTTTTTTTTTTTTTAATTTTTTAATTTTTTATTGACTTTGTAATAATATTACATTAAAAATATATATGTGAGGTCGCATTCAACCCCACCCCCCCACCCCCCCTCTCCCCCCCCCCAACAACACTCGTTCCCATCATCATGACACATCCATTGGATTTGGTAAGTACATCTTTGGGCACCTCTGCACCTCATATACATTGGTTCACATCATGGCCCATACTCTCCTCTATTTCATCATGTAGGCCCTGTGAGGATTTACAATGTCCGGTGATTACATCTGAAGCACCATCCAGGGCAGCTCCATGTCCCGAAGACGCCTCTACCTCTCATCTCTTCCTGCCTTTCCCCATACCCTTTGTCCATTATGTCCACTTTTCCCAATCCAATGCCACCTCTTCTATGTGGACACTGGATTGGTTGTGTCCATTGCACCTTTATGTCAAGAGGAGGCTCAGATTCCACCTGGATGCTGGATGCAATCCTCCCATTTTCAGTTGTAATCACTCTAGGCTCCATGGTGTGGTGGTTGTCCTTCTTCACCTCCATCTTAGCTGAGTGTGGTAAGTCCAATAAATCAGAATGTAGGTGCTGGAGTCTGTTGAGGCTCAGGATCTGGCTATCACATTGTCAGTCCAGAGATTCAAATCCCCTAAATATATCTTAAACCCCAACATTAACTGCACCTCCAGCACATTAGCATGAAAGTCTTATGAAGGGAGATCCCATCTGAGTCCAGATTCATCACACATAAACACCATTTCCAAAGAGGGGCCATCTGCCCTGGTAGTTAACCCCATCGGCCATGACCATAACTCCCATGGGTCTCTTTAGCCCTCAAAGGAACCAATATCTGGGGGTTGTATCTGCTTTATCTGTCTCTCTGACTCTGCTCAGTTGTGCATGAGGGCAAACCTTCTGCCAGCCTCCAGACTCTTTTTTAGAAACTCGTAGCCATATAAACTCATTTCTCCTTTCCATTTCCCCCTTACTTTAGGTCAAACAGCATTTTAAAGTCATGGTATTTTATGTAGACATGGATATTCTGCTGATCCGCATTGAACCTTCCGTATAAGGTCATTTTCCAGTTGCATCATCAGTTGGTAGTTGATAGTGGTCCCTCGTTGCCAGGGAGGCTCATCCCCGGGTGTCATGTCCCACGCTGGGGGGAAGGCATTGCATTTACATGCTGAGTTTGGCTTCGAGACTGGCCACATTTGAGTAACATGAAGGCTGACAGAAGGAAATTCCCAGGCACAAAGTTGCTCTAGGCCTTGTTATTATTTTGGGTTTATCAGCTCACAAGCATAGTCATTAGTATCAGGGGCTCACTGTTGAACCCTCACTCCCTCCCGGTCCCCACCACTGTACCTGGGAGACTGTCGCTGCTCCCCTAGGGACAACGACAGAGCACCACTGGCCAGGAACCCAGTACCCCCCCTACTGTGGTTATTAATTGTTGCCACTATGAGTATATCCAAACATTACCATGCACCCTGGACATATGTTCTGTACAGCTCCCTGTCAGTCATATATCACCTGTCATTGGTATCCCATACCAGTATCCCTCCATTGCCATTGTTGAAACACTCTGTGATCCAGAACTCCCCGAAATTTGAAGCCCAATATAATGTCATGGTCCCTTACTAGGGAATGGCATATAGCGATGAGTTTAAAGGATAGATAAAGAACTTGGATAAAGTTAGATAAAGAACTTAGATAAAGAATGTTGACTTGAAAAAATTCCACATCCTATTTTTTTCTTTTTTTTTTTCCCCCCCCCCCCCTAATTATTCAGCTTTTCTTCACAGGAGTCCTAGACCACAGCAATGTATATATATAATATACAGCACTCCCACACATCCACCAGAAAACCTTTTCCCTTCCACAGTGATACTCTTACGCCCTATTCATATCATATTTACTTAAAGTGATGTACAGAGTCTGAGACATTAGCTTTCTAACAAGGTGACATCTGTGTTTACATTATGGTGCATACTTTAGGATACACAGTTCTTTACATTTTTAGTTATCCTATGTTTTACATTATGGTTTACATTATCAGTCTGTCATCTCCTATATGTTTTGGTGTAATATTACATGTTTTATATCCATCCTTGTGTACTCTCAAGAAACTCCTCTCTTACCCCCCATTTACTTTGGTTCCACACATTTAACGTCCATTTTCCCTTCCACCTTGGTGCCCTCAGTGATAGCCAACCTCCGTTTCCTGAGGAGCCACTTCCAGAGATAGATGGAATAGTGTTCAGGGCCTAACTTGCTCAACTGCCCCAATGCCCTGGGAGCCACCCTTTCTCTCGAGGGATACAGTTCCCTCTATTGGATGGCATTAGTCCTCCCCAGGATGTGGGTCCACCCCCACTCTCACTACTTGGGTTTCTACCCCATGGTGTCACCCACTCTGGCAGAATGAGCATTTAGACATTCCCCAGGAGCCCGTCCTGCATCAGACCCTCCCCTCCGAGCATTCTAAACAGGTAACCCTCTTTATTATATTTTGATATGATTTTCTCGGCATTTTACTCTCCACCAACACCTGACCCTCTCCTGGTTCGTATGCTACCCCTCCCTCCCCCCACTTTTGGGCAACGTTACCCACCCGTCCCTCCCCAGCCACCCTCAAACCCGCAAAGCCCCAAGCAAAGGCAACCCCTTGCCCCCCTTTTATCTCTTCTTTGTGTTCATACTTACCACCATCTCGTCTTAAATTCCACCCCTGCAGACATCGGCTCATATCCTTCCTCCACCCTCCGATTTCCTGCAAGCCTATCGTTCAGTCTCTTGCTATCTAGGGCAGCTTGTTTATTTCATATCATTGAGGTCATGTAGTATTTGTCCTTCAATGTCTGGGTTGCTTCACTCAACATAAGGTTCTCAAGATTCATCCATGTTATCACATGTGTTTGTAGTGTGTTTGTTCTTACAGCCGAGTAGTATTCCATTGTGTGTATATACCACATTTTATTGATCCACTCGTCTGTTGATGGGCATTTGGGTTGATTCCAACTTTTGGCAATAGTGAACAATGCTGCTATGAACATTGGTGTACATATATTGGTTTGTGTTCTTGTTTTCAGTTCTGCTGGGTATATTCCCAGCAGTGGTATTGCTGGGTCATATGGCAAATCTATGGCTAGTTTTTTGAGAAACCGCCATACTGTTCTCCAGAATGGTTGGATCCTTCTGCATTCCCACCAGCAGTGGATGAGTGTTCCCCTTCCTTCACATCCTCTCCAGCACTTGTATTCTTCTGTTTTTTTCATAGCTGCCAATCTTATGGGTGTAAGATGGTATCTCATTGTGGTTTTGATTTGCATTTCCCTGATAGCTAGAGATTTGGAACATTTTTTCATGTGCTTTCTTGCCATTTGTATTTCTTCTTCGGAGAAGTGTCTGTTTAAGTCTTTTTCCCATTTTTTAAATGGATTGTTTATCTTTTTATTTTCAAGATGTAGGAGTTCTTTATATATGCAAGTTATAAGTTTCTTATCAGATATATGATTGCCAAATATTTTCTCCCACTGTGTGGGCTCCCTTTTTACTTTCTTGACTAACTCCTTTGAGGTGCAGAAGGCTTTAATTTTGAGGAAGTCCCATTTATCTATTAGTTCTTTTGCTGCTCGTGCTTTTGGTGAGATATTCATAAATCCATTACCTATTACAAGGTCCTGTAGATGTTTCCCTACACTGCTTTCTAAGGTTTTTATGGTCTTGGCTCTTATATTTAGGTCTTTGATCCATCTTGAGTTGATCTTTGTATAAGGTGTGAGATGGTAATCCTCTTTCATTCTTCTACATATGGCTATCCAGTTCTCCAGACACCATTTGTTGAATAGCCACTCTCTCCCAGTTGAGAGGGTTTGGTGGCTTTATCGAATATTATGTGGTTGTATATGTGAGGTTCTATATCAGAGCTTTCAATTCGATTCCATTGGTCTATATGTCTCTCCTTATGCCAATACCATGCTGTTTTCACCACCGTAGCTTTATAGTATGTTTTGAAGTCAGGTAGTGTGATTCCTCCAATTTCGTTTTTCTTTTTCAGTATGTCTTTGGCTATTCGGGGTCTCTTTCCTTTCCAAATAAATTTCATAGTTAGTTTTTCTAGTTCCTTAAAGAAGGCTGCATTGATTTTTATTGGGATTGCATTGAATGTGTAGATCAATTTTGGTAGGATAGACATCTTAATAATGTTCAGTCTTCCTATCCATGAACAAGGAATAGTCTTCCATTTATTTAGGTCTTCTTTGAAGAAATACTGTATCTTAATTATGTTTTTTCACTCTGTTATTAAAATAATGCAACTTATTTTGAAATCCCAATGGCTTTTAATGTTTTCATGTAATTTCACTAGTTGTCCATGATACAGGATAGTACAATTCTTGGATATATCCATTAAAACAATGGTTTATTTCCCTGATGTCATTACTTGTCTTGTTATTGGGAATACCACTAACCTACACTGCTTCCAATCTACATTAATGGTATAGAATATTAATAGCAGAAAAAGCAGGTGCTGTTTAAGCACCTGAATAACTTTTTTGATTAGTTAAAAGTGCAAAATGAAAGAAAAAATAACTGAGAAATACTATCTATTAGACACAAAATTAGAACTCTAGCATAAGTTACATACCAGTGAGCTAGTCACTCTTTTTCACGCTTTTTCCAGAGGAAAAATTGCACTATGAAATATCTTATAGTTAACCCAAATTATTTTAGGTCCCCCATGAATATGGCTGGAATTTGGATCAATAATTTTGTTTCCTTCTAGCATTTTACAACTACATTCACAGTAACTTAATTTATCATCTCAGAATGTTTGCAATTCAATAAGTATATGAATAAACACATGAATAGAAAGCAATGCAGGTTATACACAAGCAACTCTAGATTATGCTGGGTGCATATAACATGCTTGGGGAGTTCAGGCAATAGAAATCAGTGGCCTGGGATATTTAGTTTAAGTAGCATTAGCAGTAAATTTAACTTAAAGAATGAAAATATTTTTTATATTTGGTGGAAAACAGGAATAATAAAATAAGCAGAGTCAAGGTTTATGAAAATGACCCTGTGGTGGGGATTGAGGTAGGTGAACAATGTCTGGACAGAGTGAAAAAACTACAACTGTTAGAAATTTTGGTGGAATTGGGGAATCTGGATGGAAGTGGTTCAGGCTACTGAAAATCTTAATGCTACCCTAGAGTTATGAATTTATCTTTAATAAGCAAACATTGAACTATTCTTGGGAGCAAAATAGTAGGATCATATTTTCAGAGGTCTGGTCTGGCCTTAGATTGGAAAGAGAGACTAAAGAAAATGAGACTACCCCAGTACTTCACATAATAGGTCACACTGGGAGATACTATAAAAGGAGAGGGATACATAGATATAAGCATATTTTAAACAAGAATAAAGAGTTAAATGTACTGATGTAATTTGATATTATGTTACCAGTATTTAATACTGTGCCTGACACTTGGGCACAAAATATGCAATTTCTGAGTACATGGTATATAAATTAGTGTGATTAAATCTTTGACTGCTGTTGACTTTACCATTTTTAAATTTTTGCATACATTTATTGACTTTTTATTTTATTTTGGCAGCAAATTACTTGCTCATGCCCTTTGCCTACTTTTACATTGAGGCTATGGTTTTCTTGTTATTTATGCATACATTATACATCAAAAGGCAATTAAACTTGTATATATAGCTGTGGATCATTTTATTTTAACTTTGTTTATGATGTTTTGTGATTTACAAAAATTTTCTTATAGATCATCTCTTGGGTCATTACTTTGATTCTACTGCTTCTTAGAAATTTCCTACTATTAATCTCATGTTCATTTATATTTTGTCATATAATTTCATTTTATGCCTTTATTTATTGAATTATTATGGCATATATTTTATTTTGTTTAATAATCTAGAATAACTCTAATGCCAGGTAGATTATTTTTTCATAAACTAGGTGAGAGTTTGATGTAATTTCAGTAAAAATATTAGAGGTGGATTATGAAGAAAAAGATAAAGAAATGATAAAATCTGTCATATAATTTGAGAAAAAATATCGAAAGAGCTTGATATTAGCTATCACATAATAAAATGTGTAATAAATGTACAATAATTTAATTTCCTATTAGTTCAGGAATCAATATACAGGGAAGTAGATTTGGCCTAATGGATAGGGCATCTGCCTACCACATGGGAGGTCCGCAGTTCAAACCCTGGGCCTCCTTGACCCATGTGGATCTGACCCACGTGCAGTGCTGATGCACACAAGGAGTGCCCTGCCACGTAGGGGTGTTCCCCACGTAGGGGAGCCCCACGCGCAAGGAGTGTGCCCCGTAAGGAGAGTTGGCCAGTGTGAAATAAAGTGCGGCCTGCCCAAGAATGGCGCTGCACACATGGAGAGCTGACACAACAGGATGATGCAACAAAAAGAAACACAGATTCCCGGTGCCGCGGATAAGGATAGAAAGTGGTCACAGAAGAACACGAAGCGAATGAACAAAGAGAGCAGACAACCGGGGGGTAGAGTAAGGGGAGAAAAATAAATAAAAAATAAAACTTAAAAAAAAAGAATCAATATACATATGACAGAAAACAAAATCTTGTACTGAAGTCACCCAAGGATGTTGCAAGAATAACATCACAAATCTATCTAGAGAGAAAAGATTTTTGTTATTTTTTGTTCATGTTTTTAATTATCTTTTCTTTTAAAGATACATAGATCACACAAAACAGATTATATTATTAATATATCCAGTCCTAGGATTCCTGTTTAACTATTTGGATCATCTTTCTTTGTCTTTTGTTTTACATTGTTCAATTAACATTTTATAATGGGAAACAATAAATATAGACAAATTGAATCTTCTTGCTTCTCTATCAAGGAAGCTTAATAAAGTTTTAATAGTTATTTAAGTTATCAAATAATTGGTTTATTTTTCAAATTAATTAATATTTAATTAGTCAGTTTTAACTTTGTATGTAGGAAATACAGATAGATAACATCTCCTTAAAATAATATTTTTCAAATCCTAAATAATATTTAAGGGCATAAAGTAGTCCATAGCCCCCAAAGTTTGAGATGCTCTGAATAGGTGTTGTACCTCTGCTTCCACCCTTTACTTGGTGAACATTATTAGTTGGAAACTTGCATCCCTTGGTCCCTTGGTCTCCTTTGCCTTTTCCAAGGCATCATGATTTATTTTACATATTGCTGCATCCTTACCCCCGAACTTCATATACACTGAATATTAGAATTTGTTGAAAGTTTAGTATGTGACCTCTTTGTGGCCATAAGTGAGAAAAAGCAATTTTCTGGAAGTTTATGATAAATATGTTTCCTTCCTTTATTTAAAAGAGATCCACAATAAGGGAGTCATTCTCTCTCTGAATGCATTGTGTCTGGATGTGAAAATTGAAGTCACCTTCATCCACTTTGCCATCAAGGGTGAAAGCACTCTGTGTATGAAATAAAAATGCAATGGAGGGTATAACTAGAATCAATGAGAAAAAGCACATAGATAATGGAATAAAATATATTTTCATTTTGTAATTCAGAAGATAATCTTCCGTTTAAGCTGTTTAGAAAAATGTTTAATTCGCAGCTGAAGGAATATTTTCTGAGACATTCATGGCTCTCATATTATTGTAGAGGTTTATTCTTTTATGTTCTATTTTAAACTAGTCCTAAACAATCTTATAATAATGCATTTTGGATCATTGCCATTAAGCATGAATTATAGTTCACAATGTAGTTTGCACTCTCTCCCACTCAGTTCTGTAGGTTATGGCAGGATATATAATGGCTAGTATCTGTTGTTGCAATGTTATCCAGGACATTCCAAGTTCTGCAAATGTACCCATATTACACCTCTTTTTCCCTCTCCCTGCCTTTGGCACCTCCAGTTGCCACTGTCTCCACATCAATGAAATAATTTTTCCATTGTTAGAATTACAATAAGTCTATAGTAAAATACCAGTAAGTCTACTGTAGTCCATATTTTATCTCCCATCCTGAGGATTCCAAGATGGTGGTGCCCACTCTACCTCTACTTGAGGGGAGCCTCGATCCCATATGGCTGATGGATGGAACACTCTTGCTTGCAGTTGTAGACTCTCTCAGTTTCTTGTTATGGTGGTTGTCCATTCTCACCATGTTAGATGTCGTGGGTGAGTCCAATGAACTGGAGAGTAGATGTTGCAACTGTGCTGAGGCTCAAGACACAGCTGCACAAGAGACAGCCCAAAAATTCAAGTCTCTTGAATTTATACCTCTGCATTCCAGCACTAACTATAGGTTCAAATGGAAAGGACAGAAGAGACATGTGTAGAGAAGTCACATCTGAGTCCAACTCTATCACCCTTGGGTTCATAAACTGCAAAGTGGGCCCACTGGCAAGGCACCAAACTCCAGAACTATCTGCCGTGACCATAGGACCTGGGTGTCTCCAGAGTTCTCAGGAGCCCCACTACTTGGGAGAGTATCTACTTTGGCATTCTCTGAGATCCTGCTGATTCTCACATAAGTGTTACCTCTAGGATGACCCAACTCACTCTGAAGTCTCTTAACCATATAAACTCATTTGTGTCTACATTTCCCCCCCTTTTATTCAAGGTCTTTTTCCCATTACATTGCTGATTGGTGCTTAATAGTAATCCCTAGGTGCCAGGGAGACTCATCCTTGGGAATCATGTCCCATGCGGGGGGGGGGGGGGGGGGGTAGGGAATGCATTTATATGCTGAGTTGAGCTTAGACAGAGGTCACATTTGAGCAACATGGAGGCTCTCAGGAGGTAACTCTTAGGCACCCTACAGCACTAGTCTAAGTTGGAATTTGAAGAGCAAAGGCTCATAAGCATAATCACCAATATCAAGAGTACATTAATGGACCATCCTTCTTCAGTAGTCATTGCAATTGGGGGATTGTTGATGTTCCATCAGAGAATGTGGCAGAGCTCCCCAGGATGAGAATTCAACATTCTATCATTTCATCTGCAAATACTGAAATTTTGACTACTTCCTTTCCAATTTGGATGCCTTTTATATCTGGTTCTTGCATCAGTGCTCAAGCAAGTACTTCTAACAATGTTAAATAGAAGGCATGATAGTGGGCATCCCTGTCTTTTTCCTGGTCTTAGAGGGAAAGACTTTGGGATTTCATCATTGTAAATGATGGTAGCTGTGGGTTTTTCATATATACCTTTTATGATATTCAGAAGGTTTTCTTCTATTCCTATCTTATGCAGTGTTTTCATCAAGAAAGGGTGCTATATTTTGTCAAATGCTTTTTTCTGCATCTATAGTTATGATCATATGATTTTTTTCCTTCAATCTGCTTATGCAGTGTATTACATTAATTGGTTTTCTTATTTTGAATCATCCTTACGTACCAGAAATGAAACCCACTTGGTCATCATGTACAATTCATTTAATGTGTTGTTGAATATGATTAGCAAGTATTTTTTTGAGGATTTTCTTTTCTTGTAGTGTCTTTGTTTGGCTTTGGTATTAGGGTAACGTTGGCATCATAGAATGAGTTAGGCAATGTAACTTTTGTTTCAATTTTTTGGAAGCGTTTAAGAAAGACTGGTGTTAGTTCTTTCTGGAATGTTTGGTAGAATTCACCTGTGAAGCTGTCTGGACCAGGGCTCTTCTTAGTTGGGAAATTTTTAATGACTAATTCTGTCTCTTTACTTGTGATTGGTTTGTTGAGATAGTCAATTTCTTCTTTTCTCAATGTAAGCTGCTTATGTGTTTCTAGGAATGTGTCCATTTCCTCTAAATTGTCCTTCTTATTGGAATATAGTTTTTCAAAATATCCTCTTATGATAGTCCTTATTTCTGTGGGTTCAGTGGTGATATCCCCTTTCTCATTTCTTATTTCATGTAGTCACATCTTCTCTCCTTTTTTTCCTTTGTTAGTCTAGCTAAGGATTCATCCATTTTATTGATCTTCTCAAAGAACCAGCTCTTGGTTTTATTTATTTTTTTCTAGCACTTTCTTATTTTCTATTTCATTTAGTTTTGCTCTGATCTTTGTTATTTCTTTCTTTCTTCCTTTGGGGTTAATTTGTTGCTATTTTCACTAATTCCTGCAAGTGTGCAGTTAGGTCTTCAGTTTTAGCACTTTCTTCTTTTTTGATGTATGAATTTATGGCTTTGAATTTCCCTCTCAGTACAGCTTTTGCTGTATCCCTTAAGTTTTGATATGTTGTATTATAATTTTCATTAGTTTCAAGGTAGTTATTGACTTCTTTTGAGATTTCCTCCTTGACCCAATGTTTGTCTAAGATTGTGTTGTTTAACTTCCATATGTTAGTTGCAAATCTGGGTCTCCAGCCCTTGCAGATTCCCAGGGCTTTGCAGGATTGAGGAGGGTTAGGGTTGGGAGGATGGGTCAAATGGCCCAAGAAATTGGGGGGAGGACTGGGAGGAACAGTTAAACATGGGAGATTGTTGGGTATGTGGTTGAAACAATAACATTAAGAAAACTCTTTTGAAAATATTATAAGGAAGGATTATCTGTTTAAGGTGCTTAAGGGGACATCTGACACAGGGACAGGCTTCTAGAGAGTGTGTGAGTACTCATCTTGTCATAGTGTGCTATATCATTCAGTGGCGACCTATGCAATGAGTGGAAAGGTGTACCCCCATCCTGGGGAGGCCAGATGATATGACATAGAAAGAATTGTGTCTCTTAAGAAAATTGGTGGCTCCCAATGGGGGAGGACAGTCCAGTATATCAAGCCATCAGCATTGTTGCAGGTATCTGTGAATCTGGCCTTCAAACAGTTAAGATTGATTATCATTGTGGGCCCTGAGGGGAGGGGAAGAGAGGAATAGAACAGATGGAGGCAAGGTAACTGGGGGGCAATGGAAGTGTTCCACAAGATTGTGCAATGATGGATAAAAGACATGTTAAATTACACCAAAAATGTATAAAAGTCTATATGCTAAAATGTAAATCATAATGTAAAATATAAGGTAACTAAAAATTTAGAAAATTGTACAGTCTAAAATATAAACCATAATGTAAACCAAAAAGGAACCATGGTTGATAGCTATTTTTCAATATCTGTACATCAGCTGCAGCAAATATAACATGAACATTTAAAAAGATCATTGCTGGGGAAGGGAAAAAAGGGTTTGATGTTGGATATATGGGAGCCCCCTATATTGTATATGTGACTTTACTGTAATCTAAAACTTTTTTGAAGACAGAATTAAATAATAATAAAAAAAGGATGTAGACACTGAGAAAGGAAAGAAAGAAATTGCCTTGCCACTGTACATATAGGACAACACCTATTATAGTGATGAAAGGCAAAACATCAAAAACAAAGTTTTATGATATTTTTCATTTTTAATACCCTGATTTATTTTTACATTATTTTAATTTTTTCTAAATTAGTATGTATTCTATCTCTAATCTTTAAATCTACCACTACAATTTCATTTTCCTATTAATTGAATTTGGCACTATATTAGGCTTCATTTTTTAAGAAGTTTTGGACCACAAAGGGTTTCTGTTATGGAGAGGAGGATCTCTGGTGTGGGAGTTATTGATCGGGGACACATGTTTGGGAGGAAGTTTTCCATGGCATCTATATAGGGTACATAAAAATGTTTGTATATATGTTGAGTATTTTAATAGTAGTTACAGTTACAAATGACAACTGAGGGAGTGCTGAGTTCCTAGCCAAGGGAGCTGTCACAGTCCCCAATGGAATAGCAACAATCCTCCAAGTGCAAGGGCAAAGACCAGTGAAAAAGGATGCTCCATGGTGAACCCTTGATACTGATGACTATGCTTATAAGCCTGTGTGCCTGAAATTTCCACTAGGTCTAGAGCTGCAGGGTACCAAAGAGTTACCTCCTGAGGGCCTCCATGTTATTCAAATGTGACCCCTCTCTAAGCCAAACTCAGCATGTAAATGCATTACCTTCCACCCACCATGGGACATGACTTCTGAGAATGAGCCTCCCTGGCAGCAAGGGATTGCTACCAATCACTAACAGGGGATGCAACTAGAAAAAAGACCTTGAATAAAAGGGATAATGGTAAAGATAAATGAGTATATATGGCTAAGAGTCTTCAAAAAAGAGTCATGAGGTCATCAGAGGGATCACACTTATACACACCTCAGCAAGTTCCCAGATACAGCCAAAGTAGATACAACCCCAGGTACTAGTTCTCCTGAGGGCTACAGAGACACACAATCATGGCAGATGGTTCTGCAGCTCAGTGCCTTGTCAGTGGGCCATACTTTGGAATTTGTGTTCCTGAGTGTGATGGAGTTGGACTCAGATGTGAACTTTCTACACATGCCTCTTCTGTCACTTTTACTGACCCTGTGGTTGGTGCTGGGCTTGGTGTATACCCAGGGGAATTGAATCTCTGGACTGTCCGTGTGCCAGCTGAGCCTTGATCCTGAGCAGAGTTATAGCTCTTACTCTCTGGTTTGTTGAACTCACACAAGCCAGCTAACAGGGAGTTGAAGATGGTGAACCACCACCCCTGGGAACCGAGAGTACCTACAACTCCAAGCAGGAGAATTGCATCCATCAACCTTGTGGGATGTAAGCTCCCTTTTAATATAGAGGTGGAGTGGACATCACCAACTCAGGGTCCACAGGATGGAGGAGTAAAAAGAATTGGAGTGAACTTACTGGTGTTCTACTATAGAACTGTGCCCTGTAATGGAAAAAACTGTAGCATTAATCTGGAGAATGTGGCCATGGTAGTTGTGGAGGGCAGGAAAATGGAAGAAGAGATGAGATGTGGGGGCATTTTCAGGACTCAGAGTTGTCCTAAATGATATTGCTGGGACAGATGCTGGAAATTATATATCCTGCCATAACCCACGGAATATGCTAGGGGAGAGTGTAAACTACAATGTAAACTATAATCCATCCAGTGCAGTGTGGTCCAAAATGTATTCACCAAATGCAACTAATGTGCCACATTCATTGATGAAAGAGTTCGCTGATGTCGGAGGAGTAAGGGTGTGGAGTGTGGGGTTTGTGGCAACCTCTTATATTTTTTTAATGTAACATTTTTTGTGATCTATGTACCTTATAAAAAAGACAATTTAATTTAAAAAATGTAAAAAAAGTTCTATCATTTATTGTGTGAATCGCCACCCAATGTAACAATGCCCCTTTTACCATTTGAGCACACTTATATACCTTATATATAGCCCAGCTAAAATTCCTTCCATGTATCCCCCATCACTGACACCCCATACCATTATTTTTACTGAAGCTTTAGATTACTTCAATGTTACATTAAAAATATAGGGGATTCATGGTGGCTGCTGGGTACGGGAAATGGGAGGAAGAGATGAGATGGGGAGGCATTTTCGGGACTTGGAGTTGTCCTGGGTGGTGCTTCACGGACAACTAAGGGACATTGTAGATCCCCCCAGGGCCCACTGGATGGAACGTGGGAGAGTGTGGGCTATGATGTGGACCATTGACTATGGGGTGCAGCAATGCCCAGAGATGTACTTACCAGGTGCAATGGATGTGTCATGATGATGGGAGAGAGTGTTGCTGTGGGGGGAGTGGGGGGTGGGGGCAGTGAGGTTGAATGGGACTTCATATTTTTTGAATGTAATTTTTTTTAAAAAATGAATAAAAAATTAAAAAAATATATAGGGGATTCCCATATAGTCTAACCCCTCCCCATCCCTCACATTTCCACAGTAACATCTTTCATTAGTTTGGTATATTTGTTACAAATGATGAACACATTTGAAACAATACTACTAACTATGGACTATAGCTTATACTATGCCCCACAGAATTTTGCAGGTTTTGGCAAATGTATAATGCCCTCTATTGGTAATTACAAAGTCATGCTTGATAATTCTAATGTCCCCAAAATGCTCCATGTTATACCTATTCTTTGCTCTATCTCCCCTCAGAATCTATGGTGTCCATGGCCTTTAGATCAATGATACAAGTTCTTCCATTGAAATAATAATAAATCTAATTCAGTCCATAGGTACATTCCCCATTTACGTTTGTTCATTCCTCAATCTTGAGGATTTGGTGGTGGTAATGTCCACTCTGTTTCTGATTGAGAGGTGACTTAGATCCCACAGAGAGATGGTTGGACATGTCTTGCTTGCAGTTGTAGATACGTTTGCTTTCCTGGGAAGAATGTTGCATACTATCATCCTTTGATAAGTTGTTCTGGGCTAGCCCAATGAATTAGAGATTAGGTATTGCAACTCTGAGATTCAGGGCTCCACTGACAATGAACAGACTGAAGATTTAAGTCTTGGGACATAACTTTAAAAGTATAGTGGTAATTATAACTTCAAATAAAAGGGGTAGAAGAGCCATGTGTAGGGAAATTGTAAATGAGTCTAACTCTCTTACATTGGGGAGCATATAGCCCAAAGTACAGCCCCCTGACTGTGCCAAATTCCTGAGATTGTCTACCCTGCTTATAGTATAAAGATTTCTCCAGAGCCCTCATGAGCCCAGCTGTTTGAGCATGGCAGTCAGTGAGATCCTCCTGAGATGTGCATAACCACTGTAATGCCTTTCTGACACACTGTGAAAACTCTTAGCCATAAAAATTCATTTGCATTTAATATTTCCCCCTTTTGGTCCAGCTCTTTTTCCAGATACACTGGTAATAATGCCTCAGTACCAGGGAGGCTTATCCCCAGGAGTCAAATCCTTTGTCTGAGACCTGGGGGGTTGGGGGAAGGTAGTGTATTTATATACTGTGTTTGGCTCAGAGAGAGGCCACTTTTGAGCCACATGGATTCTTCAGGAAATAATTCTTAGGTAATATATTATACTAGGCTAAGTTTTAATTTCAGAGTAAAAGATTCATAATTACAACCGTCCATATTAAGGGACTGGTATACTTGTCTTTCCTTCTTCACTAGGCACAGTCCATGTACTCAGGGGATTCTTGCCACTCTATTGACAATGTAGCAGGACTTTATAAGGAATTCAATACTCTTTCAGTTACTGTGTGAGTCTCCACCCACTGACACAATGCCCCAAGACCACTTGGACATATTCATATGCCCTAGAAACATGCCCTTAGGGCATTCCTCCCCACATATTACCCCATCACTGACACCCCATAACAGTGAACTTCTCCTGCCACAGTGGTGACCCTTCTGCAATCCAAAACCTCCTCAAAAACAAAACCAAAAGGATAAATAAAAATAAGAAAATAACATAATAATAATAAATACAAATGAAATAAAAGAATCAAATATTTAGGAATAAACCTAACCAAAGATGTAAAGCACTTCTATTAAGAAAACTATAATGCATTGCTAAAAGAAATTTTAAAGTCATAAATAATTGAAAGAACATCCCATGCTTATGGATTGGAAGAATAAATATCATCAAGATGTCAATTCTACCCAAGTTGATATGCAAATTCAATGCAATCCCAATAAAAATTCCACAGCATTTTTTAAGCAAATGGAAAATACAATTATCAAATTTATCTGGAAGGGTAAGAGGCCCTAAATAGCCAGAAACATCTTAAAAAGGAAAAGTGAAGTTGGATGACTCTCACTTGCAGACTTTAAATCATATTACCTAGCTACAGTGGAAAAAACAGCATAATATTGGCATAATGATAGACACATACACCAATGGAACCAAATCAATGGTTCAGAAACAGTCCCTCACATCTATGGCCAAGTGATTTTTGACAAGCCTGTAAAGCCCTCCTGGTTGGGGCAGTAAAGTTTATTTAAAAAAATGGTGTTGGGAGAACTGGACATCCATAGCCAAAAGAAAGAAGACCCTAACCTCATACCTTATACAAAAATTAACTCAAAATAGATCAAAGACCTAAATATAAAAGGAAGTACAATAAAGCTCCTGGAAGAAAATGTAGTAAAACATCTTCAAGACCTGGTGGTAGGTGGTGGATTCTTAAACCTTACACCAAAAGCATGAGCAACAAAAGAAAACATGGATAAATGGGACCTCATCAGACTTAAACATTTCTGTGATTCAATGTACTTCATCAAGAACGTGAAAAGTCAGCCCAGTTGATGGGAGAAAATATTTGAAAACAACTTATCTTGTAAGGGTTTGATTTCCATTCTACATAAAGAGATTATGCAACTCAACAGTAAAAGAGCAAGCAATCCAATTTAAAAATGGGCAAAAGATTTAAATAGACATTTTTCCAAAGAGGAAATACAAATGACCAAAATCACATGAAAAAATGTTCCATATCACTAGCTATTAGGGAAATGCAAATTAAAACAACAGTGAGATATCATCTAATAACACACAGAATGGCCATTATTAAAAAACAGACAACAATAAGTGCTAGAGAGGATATGGAGAAATAGGAATACTCCTTCACTATTGGTGGGAGTGTAAAATAATGCAGGCTCTGTGGAAGACAGTTTGGTGGTTCCTCAGAAAGCTAAATATAGAACTGTGATATGATCCAGCAATTCCTCTACTAGGAATATATCCAGAAGAACTAAAAATTATGACACAAACAGACATCTGTACACCAATGTTGATAGTGGCATGCGGCGGCTTGCTCAGTCGGTAGAGGTGGGGTCTGGCTGCGGACGAGGGGTCGGTCCAGCTCTGGACGAGGGGTCGGTCCCGCTTGGGACGAGGGGTTGGTCCCACTTGGGACGAGGGGTCAGTCCGGCAGCAGACGAGGGATCGGTCTCACAAGGGGTTGCGCGGTTTAGCTGACGGGGTCGCCCGGCGAAGCCGGCGACGAAGGGGTCACCCGGAGAAGCAGGCGACGAACTGGGGACAAGGGAGGCCAGGCCCTTGTCGGGGGCTCTCAGGACTGGAGGGCACACGGCAGAAGAACTACCGTGGAGACAAGGTAAACACGCAAGTCCACTTTACTGAGGGAGAGGCAACAGTTTTATAGGGGCTGGGGAAGGCTGATTGGTCGAAGCCACGCCCTGTTCTGATTGGTTGCAGGCGAAAGGTCAGTGGGCAGTACTGGACGGGGGAGGGGTGGTGATTAGGGATTGGCTGTCGCTGTTGCTGGGGGAAGGGGCAGGGTTTAGGGATTGGTGGCTGCTGTTGCTGGGGTGGAGGGCAGACTTGAGTTTCCCGCCCATGCCTGGCTGTTGCTGCTGTCAGGGGAGGGGAAAAGGGCAGACTGGAATTTTCCGCCCTGCGCCTGCGCAGGGAGAAAGAAGAAGAAGGGTGCCGCCCCACAGGCATCGTGTGGCGCCATCCGGGAGGAGGGGCGGCCGCGGAAGCATGGCTGCCGAGAAGGGGAGACCCGAGGGCACTCTGCGCCCATGCCGAGCTTCCTTCAGGGGTGGTGGTGGGCCCGACCAACCACCCTAGTATGGGGGCAGCGGCTTGGAATTAGGCCTACTGCGGCCGCTCCCCTGCCAGGCCAGCAAACCACACTTCAGCCCGAGGGGTGACCACAGTGGCATTGTTAACAACTGCCAAAAGATGGAAACAATCCAAGTGTCCATCCGCCAATGAATGGATAAAAAAATGTGGTAAATATGTACAATGGAATACTATGCTGCAATAAGAAGAAATGAATTTGAGACATATATGATAACATGGTTGAGTCTTGAAGACATTATACTAAGTGAAGTAAGCCAGACACAAAGGACAAATACCGCATTGTCTCATTAATATGAACTAAATAAAAATAATAAACACATGGAATTAAAACCTAGAGTATAGGTGATAAGGAGTTAAGAGGAGGTTTGAGAAGAACTATGGATGCTTAATGTATGTAGAAGTTTTAATTAACTTGACTGTAAAAGTGTGGAGATGAATAGAGTTGATAGTAACACATTATAGTCAGTAACAACTGGTTTATAAATGGGATTGTGACCAGAAAAGGTAGTCTGGGGAAGTAAATGTCAGTAGAAAGCAAGCTAAAGAATAATCTAGGGATTGAATAACACAGTGAACACAGAGGCAGTTGAGTATTGTGGTTAGGGGTATAAATGCAAGAGAGTTCTTCTGTTAGCTAGAGTAGATGTACATCACTATTGCAAGATGATGGGAATATGGAGAAACATGGGAAAACTACAACTGGTGTGACCTACAGACTACAGTTAACAGCAATACTATAATATTCTTGCATAAATGTCAAGCTATACTTGGATGTGCATGGAAAAAATGTGCCAAATGTATGCTATGGACCATGATTGGTTGTAATAGTCTGATGATATTATCTCATAATCTGTAACAAATGTTCCACCAGGGTGTGGAGTTGTATGAGAAATCTACACATCTGTATGATTACTTTGCAAGTTCACTATCTGTAACAAAAATACTTTAAAAAAATACTATGGGTTGGGGAAAAATACACCAAATGTAAGATGAGGAATATAGTTGGTAGTAATATTTTGACAATGCTCTTGCATAGTTTATAATAAATGTTTCACACCAATGCAAAGAGTTGATGGAGAGGTAATGTATGAGACCCCTGTGTGATGTTATTTATGTTTATTTTGTTGTTTGCAATCTTTGCTACACATTTGTTTATGTGTGTTCATGTATGAATGATATACTTCAATTAAAAAAACTGCAAAAAAAGAGAACAGTAGATAGAATTAAAAAACTAAATGTTCCATGATAATAGCAGTAAAATTGACAACTCCTAAGTAAACTGATGAACTAAAAAAGGAGACAAAAAAAGTAAAGAAATGAGAAGGGGGCATTAATTTTGACCATACAGAAATAAAATACTCTGTAAGAGGATATTATGGACAACTTCATGCAAACCGTTAAGAAGTACACATGAAATGGACATATTTCCAGAAACAGACATACTGCATACCCTGACTCAAAAAGAAATAGAAGACCTCAAGAAATCAATAACTAGTAAAGAGATATATTCTAAATGAAAAATTTCCCAACAGAGAAACTCTCAGGCTGGATAGCTTCAAAAGAGAATTTTATGAAACATTTTAA
The DNA here is from genome assembly GCF_030445035.2 of Dasypus novemcinctus. NCBI lineage: Eukaryota > Metazoa > Chordata > Mammalia > Cingulata > Dasypodidae > Dasypus > Dasypus novemcinctus. The sequence continues at coordinate 105,795,408 of NC_080676.1, forward strand.
AAATTAACACCTATCATTCAAAAACTTCCAAAATATTGAAAAGGAGGAAACACTACCTAATTCATCTGTGAAGCCAACATCACTCTCATACCAAAACCAGATAACAATATCAAAAGAAAAGAAAACTACAGACCAACATCTCTTGTGAATATAGATGTAAAAATCCTGAACAAAATAGTAGCAAACCAGAACCAATAGCACTTCAAAAGAATTATACATCATAGTCAAGTGGGATTTATCCCAGGTATTCAGAAATGGTTCAACACAAGAAAATTAATTAATACACCACATTAACAGAATGAATGGGGAGGGGGAAGCAAACATGATCATTTCAGTTAATGTAGAAAGTCCTTTGAGGAAATTCATCATTCTTTCTTGAGAAAAACACTCAGAAATAGGAATAGAAGGAAACATCCTCAGCAAGGTAAAGGGCATATATCAAAAATTCATTGCTAACATCCTCCTTAATGGTGAAACATGGGAAGCTTTCTCTCTAAGATCCAGAACAAGACAAGCATCAATACTATCAATAATTTTACTCAACATTGTACGAGAAGTTCTTGCCAGAATAATGACGCAAGAAATTTATATATGTCATCCAAATTGGAAAGGAAGAAGTAAAACTTTCCCTATGTACAGATGATTAGATCCTATATACAGAAAAATCCTGAAAAATTCACCACATAACTACTAGACCTAAGAAATGAATTTACCAAAGTGGTGGGGTACAATATCAAAACCCCAACCATAGTGTTTGTATACTTTAGTAATGAAAAAGTGGAAAAAGACATGAAGAAAAATAATTCATTTACTATAGCAACTAAAAGAATAAATAAATCTAACCAAGGATGTAAAGGCATATACACAGAGAACTGCAAAATATTGCTGAAAGAAATTTTAAAAGAAATAAATAAATGAAAAGACAATCAATGTTCATGGATTGTAAGTTGACATAGTGTTAAGATGTCAGTTTTATCCAAAGTGGTGTAGAAAGTCCATGCATTCTCCGTCAAAATTATACGTCTTCTTTGCAAAAATAGAAAAGTCGATCATTCAATTTACATGGAAATGTACAAATATAAATATGGATCTAGATGTAGATATATAGATATAGATATAAATGACCCTAAATAGCCAAAGCTATCTTGAAAAAGAATAATAAGATTGGAGGACCCACATTTTCCAATCTTAAAACCTATTACAAAGGCACAGTAATTAAAACAACATGGTTCTGGCACAAGGACAGACATATCGACCAATGGAATAGAATTGAGAGCTCAGAAATCAACTTTCATGTTTATGGCCAACTGAATTTTGACAAGGGTGCAAAGACAACTCAATTGGGAAAGAATAGTTTCTTCAACAAATGATACTAAATAAAATGGGTGTTCACATGCAAAATAATGAAAGTGGACACCTACCTCGTGCCATTTACAAAAATCAACTCAAAATGGATCAGTCTTACATACAAAAACCATAACTACTAAACTAACAGAACAAAATGTAGAGAAGCATCTTAAGCTTGTGATAGGCAATGGATTCTTATACATCCAAAGCATAAGGGACAAAAGAAAAATAGATAAATGGTCTTTATTAAAAAAAGAAATTAGTGCATCAAAGGGCTTTTATCATGAGCAGAAGCAGAGAGCAGAAACATTGGGATAAAATACTGGAAACCACATATCTGATGAAGGGATAATGTTCGGAATGTATAAAGAAATCCTACATCTCAATAACAGTAGACAAATACTGTTGGAATAGCAAACTAAGCCGGCAGATATGCAGTTACAGCCTGCGCCCACCACAGAGACTATGAGGGCAGGTGCTGGGCCAGCGGATCCAGCCTGGGAATAAGAGCCAAGCGGCATCGGGTCCGGGAACTGGCTGCCACTGTTCTCGCCGCCGCACTGGCCCTGTGACTCATCGCTCCAGAGGCGCAGGTGGTGCGCGCCGTGCGCAATCCCCTCATAAAGGAGACCAAAGCTCAAGGCCGGCGGAGTTCAGGAGCGAAGAACAAAGCGTCCTGGTCGGACCTGCTGGTAGTTCCAGGGCTGCAAAGAGCGCGCGGCACCCCGAGCCCCGATTCACGGGTTCGCGTCTCAGCGTAAGGGAGGGTGGACCTCTGCGGGCGAGTCCGCAGTTTGAGCGCGCGCGGAGCTGCAGAAGCGGTGGCGGCAGTGGGCTCCTGGCTGGCGGAGCGGCTGGGGCATGACGTTGCACGGCCCGAGCGCCTGGCTCAGCGTGCTGCTTGGGCTCGTGCTGGGCTTTTTCCTGGCCTTGCGGCTTGTCCTTCCCCGTCCCTGCGAGCTGAAGCGAGCGGCACTCTGCGCTCTGCGAGCTCCACCAGCTGCTGGCCCTCGCCGCGGGTGGTTTCCCAGGCCCTCTTAAGTGAGCAGCGATCGTGCGCTGCGCGCTGCGCAGCTCTAGCTATGGGGCCCGGGCCAAAGGGCGGCCACAGGACAAGAATTTTCTTTGTGGGAGGCATGACTGCCTAGAAAACCCTGCAAACTCATGTAGCGGCCGCCTACAGGACGTGTTCGGAGGCAATTCCTGGGAGAGTTGAATTCTTTTCCAGTTGAGAGCTCAGACAACTCAATACACATCCCCATTGTGTGGCTCCTGGGCATGGAAGACTCCTACCTGCAGAAGAGATCCTTTATGATGATCAAGTACATGCATGATCATGTACTTGCATTTCCCATGACCTGGAAAAGTAGAAATGGTTCATGTGAGGAGATGACGACATTTATAGCAAAAGCGATCGTCTGGAAAGTTTCCTGAGGAGTTTGAGTAGCAATAAGCTCCTCTTTCTTGGGCAGCAGGACTGGACAACTGGAAGAAATGGGGAAACGGGCCCTGGAGCCCAGCAAAAACTACTGCATGGAATGGGGGTGGGGGTGAGGGGTATGATCATGAGCCCGGAGGTGCTTGGAAGAATAGTGCTATACATGGGAAAATGTCTTTAAGAAATGTACCACCTATCAGGATGTGGAGGTGGAAACATGTTTCTAGAGATTTGCAGGGGTGCAGCATGTGTGCTCTCATTCGATAAAGCAGATTTTTACAAGAATTATAAACAGAATAAAAAAATTTACACTAAACATCTCCGTAACAGTAAATTCACTGAGTTATCACATTAAACAGCTACAAAAACCCACCCTACCAGTACCTGCTTCACAGCTATATGCTTAGTTGCAAAATAGCTGAACTTTGTCATTGCACAATACAGCTCCACCTAGACATTGTTCTGATGAGCAAATACGGTAACACTGAGAATTGTAAAGAAGATATGCAGCTGGGAATTCCTCTTATGACATTTCAGCCACCAACTAAAGGAGACTTTAAAATGGGAGTTTCTTACTGGATGTTTGTATTCAGCTGCTCATGGTCGCCTCTCTTGAAGAGTGATGATCTCTGCCCAGAGAAAAGTCTTGGATGACAATTTCATGCAGGTCATGGAAATGATCCACACTAATGCCAAGGCCAGAGGATTTGATTTTAAGGATATGTAGTACAGCTGTCTTGGCATTAGCCCCAGGTGGTAGAATGCATCCTGGATCTGCTGCTTCTTTGTAAAAAGCACAAAGGCAAGAAGATGATGATTCCCCTGAGATGGCATGCATATATAAAGCAGACCTTCAGAAGGATCCAGTTTGTGGAGCAGGAGGAACTGGATACAAGGAAGTGGCCAACAAAATTAACCAAGAATCTGGATCCTTATTCTTTCTCTCAAATTCCCTGTAAAAGCTTGTTTCATTTCAGCTCCTTGGGTCAAAAAATAAGAACAAAGAACCCAAAGATAAAAACTTACATACATTGATTGCTTTGGACTTTTTGATGTGTTTGTGAGATTCATGGTATGATGGTTAGGCTATTGTGTCAACTCAGCCAGGTAATTGTGTCCAGTTGTTTGGTCAAGCAAGCACTGGGCTAACTGTAATACAAAGGCAATTATGGACTTTAGTCATTATTGATTTTACTGCAGTGGTAAATCATAAATAGCTGGTTATAATTACATCAATCAGGGAGATTGCCATCAGCAGTAAGTGACGCTTAACCCAATCAGTTGAATCCCTTAAAAGAGGAAGTGATTCCTCTCATAGAAAGAGAATTCCCAGTTCATCCTTGGACAGCCACCATCTCCCAGAACTTGTCAAGAATCTTCACTGGACTTTCATCAGAGCTCCTGGTTTCAGCCTGCCTGCGGAACCTGGATTTGTGCATGACCACAGAGTGAGAGACTCTGATAAATCTCTTACTATCAACAGATATCCCTTGTCAATTCTGTTTCCCTTGAGAACCCTGGCTAATACACATGGGAAACTTGAAAAACCATGTATTATTCCAAATCATAATGTCCAGCTTGTTTTGCTCTTCTCTTTGGACTCCAGTCCTGACAAGGCTAAGCAAATTCAACTAAGGAGAGATGATCACATTAAGTATTCTAAAGCTGATACAGTGGTACCTCAGTTCTCATCATTAATTGGTTATGGGAGGTGCAAGAAGTACAAGAAACAATGAGTACCAAACAAATTTTTTCCCATAAGGATAAGGTAAATAAGTTTAATGCTTTCTCAGACCAGACAGTACACATTTTTAAAGCATATATAAAAAGATAGGGTTGTATATTATTGCTTCACATGAGAAATAAATGTAAAATTAATAAATACTTATATTAAATAGTATAAAAACTTCACTTTACCAGTACTGAGAAGCATCCATGGCCAAATGGGATGGTGGGAGGAGAGTGGTGAGAGGGAGAGGTTACATAGTATGTTGCTTGAAAGGAGGAGAGTTAACCCCCTCCCCCAGTAGGACATTGGACACTTGCACTTCAGGTGTTCTTTCTCTTTTCTGCCTTTTTTCAACTTGCACCACAGGCGCTGGCACACACTTTGTCACCTACACTAAAAACATATCTAATGAGAACTGCTTCTGTCTTTTCAGAATTCCTTAGATGTGTGAAATTGTTTGGTCTTTCAAAAAATTCACATTTCTGCTTGTCAGAGCTTTGTCTGGATAGTACTTCTGCACATTCTGCACACATGTCTTCTATCAAGGAACTCGGGACATCCTACCTTATCTCCTCCTCATCTGAAGAAATCTCTTCAGCCACCTCTTGTTGCTGCTACTTCTGTAGTTCCTGCAGATCCTCAGTGTTGAGCTCTTCACGATATTCCTCCACTAACTCCTCCACATCAGTAGCACTGACCTCCAGACCCATGGACTGACCTGATAATGCCTTCTCCTTCTTTTGAACATATCCTCTCCCTCAAATTTTTCATTCCACTTTTACTAAACATTAAGAGTTCTTTGACAATTTTGATGTCCAGATGTTTGGGGGGAAAAGTAAAATAAATCTGTCATTATATCAGAAAGTTTGTTTAAAACTCAAAGATCAAATATACCTTAATGATTTTTTAAAAATTTACATTACAGACAATGATGGGTTGCATTTTAATATATATCAATGGAGATCTGTTAATTTGTAAACAGGCTATTGTTCATTTGGAGAAATAAGCAGTGAAAAATGTTTTTCTTTTGTAAAACTATACAAAGGTCTAAAAAGCACATGAAAAAATGCTCAGCATCATTAGCTATTAGACAAATGCAAATCAATCCCACAATGATATACTGTGATGGTTTGAAGATGTATGTACCCCAGGAAATCATGTACCTAAATTTAATCCATCCCTTTGGAGGTAGGGGGATTCCATTGTAAGTAGGGTGTTTTGGTGAGGCTAGTTCTGTTAATGTATGACACACCACAAATAGTATGGGTCTTAATCCTATTACTGGAGACTATTTTAAGTTGAGTGAAATTCAGACATGGAGACAGAAAGGCACAGGAAGGAAGAAGCTTTATCAGTGGATCCTGGAAAAAAAGGAAGGGATTAAGAGGTATAGCCATTTTCTTGCCAAATGACAGAGCAGACAAAGATTGCTTACAGCCAGCAACAGAATACCACAGTCTTCAGTAAGAGAAAAATATTGATATGTCTTGATTTGGTCTTTCTTTTATCATCAAAACTTTAAGCTAATCAATTCTCACTATTTAAGCCAACTCATTCCATGGTATTTGCTTGAACAGCCTAGGAAGCTAAAATAAATACCATTTCACACACACTAGAATGCACTAGTTTTTAAAAAAATGGAAAAATCACAAGTTTAGAAAGGATGTGGACAAGTAGGAACATTCATTGTTGCTGGTAGGAAAGTAAAATGATGCATGTGTGAAAGACTGGCAGTTACTTAGAAAGTTAAATTTAGACTTGCCATATAAATTGGCAATCCCACTTCTAGGTATATACCTCCAAAAAATTAAAAGCAGGAACTTGGATGGATATTTGCATGGCATTTAACATAACTGCCAGAAGACAGATGTAACTCAAGTGTCAATCAACCAATGAATGGATAAACAAAATGTGGTATGTACACACAATGGAATATAATGCAGCCATAAAAAGGAATGAATTTCTGATAATTGCTATAACGTGTTTGATGAACTTTGAAGACATTATGTTGAGTGAAATAAGCTAGACACAGAAGGATAAATATTATATTATCTCTTTGATACAAAATAATTAAAATGAGCTAACTCATAAAGTCAGAATTTAGTATATAGATTATAAGGGGATTGGATATCATAGAGAGTAGAGAGTTAGTGTTCAAATTTTACAGAGTTTCTAATTGGTATGATGGAAGGGTTTCAGTATTGGATAGTATGATAGTAACACAACATTGTGAACATAATAATACTGAATTACTTGAATGTGACTAAGAAGAGAAATGTTAATTTGTATATATGTTACAAAAGTAAATTTTTAAGTCCTTGGGACTGTACAATGCTAATTTTGGATCCTAAGGTAAACCACTGAATATAGGTAAAAGTATAATTATAAAAGTGTGCTTTCACTAGTTGTCACAAATGTTCTACACTAATGCATGCTGTTAACAGTTGTGTGGTATATGGGAAAACTGTATTTTATGCATGATTTTTCTGAAATGATAAAAAATTGCAGAACAATTTCCTTTATGACTATATATTTGCAAAATTCCTAAAAAAATACTAGGATACCAAATTCAAATCATTTAAAACATTTTATATGCCATGAATGAAATAGTATTTATTCCAGGAATTATAATGTGGTTCAACATAAGGCAATATATTTTATACACCACATTAATAGAACTAAAGAAATAATCACATGATCATCTTAAGTTACACAGAAAAGACATTTGACAAAATCTAATTACATGCTAAGTTTAAAACACTCAGACAAGGGCACTTCAACATGATTGAATCCATTCATTAATTTTTTTAAAAAAGACAGTGAACATAATGTTTTATATTAGAAGACTAAAAGTGTTCCTCCTAAATCAGAAAAAAAGACAAGAAAGTCCTATTTCTTCTTGTTTAAATAATAGAAATTTTAGGCAGTCCATTGTAAAATAAAAAGTCATCTAAATTGGGAAAGAAGTGAAATTATCTCCACTTACAGGTGACATGATCTTTTATATAAGAAATACCCAAAGAATCTACAGGAAGTCTCTTAGTGCTGATCAAAAAAATCAGCTAAATTTCCAGAAACAAAATAAGTCCACAATTTAAAAATGAGGAAAAGATAGGAACAGACACTAGCAGTTTGATATTGTTAATAATTTCCAAAAATAGATATTGGATTATGTTTGTAAACTGGACTGTTCCTTAGGGCATATTAGATTGTATTGAATTCAGAGGTTTCACTTTTACTTAATTGGATAATGATTAGGGCTTTGATTGACCACATCAGTAGGACATTGGGTCCCTTCACCTTGGTAGGTGGGGAATCACAGAGGAAATGACATGGCAGAGGAGAGAGTAAGAGTTTGGATGCTGGAGCTCCAGGAAGTAGATACACAGGGAAAAAACACAGAGAAAAAGAGACAGTTCATTGGACAGGATCCTGTGGCCCCAAGAAGAGAGATAAGCCAATCACCTGAAAGTTTGTTTCTTCAGAGACCAGAGCCATGAGCAGTGAGCCCAGAGAGATATGATCCCTAGGAGAGAAATGAGACTTATACCAGCCTACAGCTTATATTGGAAGATGCTGGGACCATGGAGCCTTAGGAGGCAGGGGAAGGCTGAACCCTCACAGAGATGGGCAACCATCTTGGAAGAGCAAATGACAACAGACTTTGGTGAGGGAAGTAACTTACTCATTATGGCCTCATGACTGTAAGCTTCTACCCTAAATTAATATCCTTTGTAAAAACCAACCAATTTCTGGTATTTTGCATCAGCACCCCTTTGACTGACTAATATAGAATTCTTAACCAAAGAAAATATACAGACAGCAAGTGAGCATATCATGACATAAAATGCAAATTTTAAGTATTTAGAAAGAGTGATGGTTTACTTCTAAAGGAGAAAAATTGCAAATTGGTAAATGATCAATGCTAGACAAAATTGTTCCACTTTCTCCCAAGAACGAGTCAGCTTACATGGTAAATAGAATGAGGCTACACAAAGAAAAGCATGACTTTCAATGGTAAATATAATGAGGGTGGCAACTGTGGGCATATATATTATTTGTATGATGGAGAGAGAAAAAGGCAAATTGTTAACATTGTTGAAACATGGTAAAAATATATATAGTTATTAATAGCAAAATTCTATAAACTTTTCTGTACATTTATGATATTTAAAAAAGTTCGAGGAAAAAGGTCATTGATCAACATCTCTCTTTAATTTTTGCCCCATATATTGGACATAACACTTTGGCTTCATGAAAGAAATTTATTACCATGCTATTTTTCTTTCTGATGCTATGCATATAATCGCTTAGTGTTTAAGAAAATAGATTTTTAAACTGGGTGCTCTCGGTTGACCCCCGAGTTCCATTTCATTATTTCTCTGTACACAAAGAAGACATCTATGTTCCTTGTTTGTTTTTGTTTTTTATGGGGTTATTGGAAAGTAAAATATGATAATAAATTTAAAAGCCTCAACATATATGCTATAATGTCAATGTAGAAACAACTGAAAAGTTATGTGTAACATATAAGATGTTGAGGATTAATTTAAAATAAAATAGAACAAATATTCAAGAGATAATGAGCTATAAATGTATTAGATGATGTAGCAGTTTGATATAGTTATGATAACCAAAAAAAAAAAAAAAAGATATTGGATTATGTCTCTAAACTGGTATGTACTTGGGCATGATCATGTTATGATTAGGGCTTTGGTTGGGACATATCAGTAGGGCATTGAGTCCCTGCCCCTTGGTGGGTGGGGACTCACAGATAAAAGCCATGGCAAAGGACAGAGTTGGACCTTTATGATGAGGGAGAGTTTTTGATGTTGGAGTTTGATGCTGAAGCCTTAAGCTGGAGCCCCAGGAAGTAAGCACACAGAGGAAAGAGAAACAAGCCCCAGGAAAAAAGGACCTGAGCCAGGGGAAGACCACAGAGAAATAGAATTGGCTTCTTAGACATGGCAGAAAACCCAGGGAGAAAGACAGAGCCATTCACCTGATAGTCTATAGCTGACTTTGTGGAGAGAGGCAAAGTCTAGAGAGCTTCATAGTCTACTGCTGACCTTGTGGAGAAAACAGAGACACTGAACCCAGAGGAACCCAAGAAGCCTAAATCCTCACAGACTTTCGCAGCCATCTTGCTTCAAGATGTGGAAATAGACTTTGGTGAGGGAAGTAACTTATGCTTTTTGGCTTGGTAACTGTAAGCTCCTACCCCAAATAAACACCCTTTATAAGAGCTAACAGGCTTCTGCTATTTTGCATCAGCACCCCTTTGACTGACAAATACAGATGATATTCATTCAGTTGCAAATAAAACACATTTCCAGACAAGTATAAATGGTAGGAAAACCTACTAGTTTACAAAACCAGGAGGGATATTTTACTAAAGTACATTTCATACTGTTTCTCAGTAGTTCCCTCAGTTATATCCTCCATTATGTGTTGACATCATACTCAGACTGGATTTACCTTTGATTGCCAAATGGATAAAGGCCATGCCAGAGTTCATATCCACATTCAATGTATTCGAAGAGATAGGGACAAACTTTTTTGTGGACTTCTTTCAAAATAAAGGAAACATTTATTGTAAGCTTTCAGAAAATCACATTTATCTCTCATTGGATTTTAAAATTTGCATACTTATCCCTCAACAACTCTCTTTTTCATTGTTGATATGTGTTGGGGGAAGGAATGGAGAAATATGCAAACAAAATCATGGTGCCTTAGAAAGGGGAAGGGGGACCAATGGATGTAAGTCTTACAACTAATAATGCTCACCAAACTGAGGATGGAAACAGAGGTACAACATCCATCTAATCAGAAATTCTCAAAGTTTTTTTTTTTGGTATTTGGCCTACTTTATGTTCTTAAAAATAATTTAGAGCCTATTGAAAAGTTTGTTTATGGTATTTTATCTATTTTCATTACCTATATTAGAAATTAAAAGAGGAACTGAAAATATTTATTTATTCATTCAAAAATAAAAATAACTACTGTATTACATATTATCTTAAATAACCTTTAAAATTTAATTGAAGGTGGTGATAGATGATTGGAGAGTCACTTGCCTGTATTTTTCACTTTCCAAAAAAAACTGTAAATGAACAAAGTAAAACAAAATGCAAAGAAATAAGATCTGAATATTCAAACACTTAGGAAAGAACATAGAAGAAACCTTTCTTCACTGATTTTTTAAATACATATTTTTTTGTCCTGCATAATTCCAGACTTTCCATATACCACCCAGTTGTTAACTGTTTATTTTTTGTGTGGTAGATTTGTTACAACTGATGAAAGCACATTTTCAAAATTGTACTATTATCTATAGTCCATGATTTAACTTGGGGTTCACTTTTTATTGCTTGAGGTTTTAATTACTTTTTAATTTGAGAAGTTGTGAGTTAAAATAAACATTTATATTATAGGAGATTTCCATGCATTGCCCCATCACTGACATCTTACATTTGACATATTTGTTACAAGTGATGAAAGAATATATTCATATCACTGCTATCTATAGTCCCTAGTTTACATTTGGCATATTTTTCTCAAGAACCATACTATTAGTAACACCATGTTTTAGGATTATATTTTTGTTGTCATTCATGAGTGAGTGCTCTCATATTTATATTGCTAACAGCAGTCCATAATTCACCATGGGGTTCACTGTGTTAAACAGTCCCATTTTGTACAATCCACCCAAAGTGTACACTCAGTGTGTCTCACTTCTTCATATAGTTGTGCTGTTATCTGCTCAGTCTATTTCAGAATGTTTTCATTATCCCAAAAGGAAAAATACATCCCCCTTTTTACCCCCTCATTACTGACCCTTAGCATTAATATAGTATCTTCTTTGCTGTAAAACTATTACAATATTACTCTTACTTATAGTCTATATTTTACATTAGTTAATTTTCCCTATGTATCTCCATATTCTTAACACCTTGTAATAGAGGAACATTCTTGTATGTGTACTACTAGCAATCATCTTCCACCACTGAAATCACTATGCTATACAGTGTTTTTCCTATTTTTGTTGCTGTACTCAATTTATTTATTTCTGCTCTATCTTTGTCATTTATGCTCCATATATTTGTGAGTTTTCCCTTTTATTCTGTCTGTTATTTATTTCCAGCTTCATTCCATTATGATCAGGGAAAGTGTTTTTATTATTTCAATCTTTTTAAATGTATTGAGACCTGTCTTGTGACCTATTGCATGGTTTATCCTAGAGAAGACTCCATGAACACTTGAGAAAAATTATATCCTAGAGATTTGTGGTGTAATGCTTTATAAATATCTGTTAGATTTGCTTCATTTCTCATATTGTTTAAGCTCTAAGCTTCCTTATTCACCCTCTGTCTGTATGTTCTATCCAATGCTGAGGATGGTGTGTTGAAGTCTCTAAAACTTATTATAAAGATATCTATTTCTCTCTTCAGTTTTGCCAGTGTGTATCTCATGTATTTGGGGCACCTATGTTAGATGAGTAAATATTTATGATTGTTATTTCTTCTTGATGAATTATCCATTTAATGAATATATAATGACTTTTTTCTTCTCTTAACAATTTTGCATGTAAAATCTATTTTGCCCCATATTAGTCTTACTACTCCAGATGTCTTTTGGTTACTGTTTGTGTGGACTATCTTTTTCCATCCTTTTATTTACAGGCTGGTTTTTTCCTTGCATCTAAGGTGAGTATCTTATGGACACCTTGCAGATGATTAATTTTTTTTTTAATCCATTCTCTCAGTCTATGTCTTTTGAGTGGGGATTCAACCCATTAAAATTAAATGTCATTACTTTAAGACATAATTTGCATCATTCTTTTTATCCTTTGTCTTTCCATTGTCATATCTCACTACTGTTTCTCTTTTTATACTTTCAGTTACTCTTACTAATCATCTTCATTTCTACAAGTCTCTTGTCCTTGTATCCTCCTTTCAGTCTTCAGAACTCTTTTTAATATTTCTTATAAATCTGGACATTTGATAACAAAGTCAGTTTTGTTTTGGTTTTGGTCTGTGGAAACTTTAAGTTCACCTTATTTTTGAAGGACCTGTTTTCCAGATAAAGACTTCTTGCATGACAGCTTTTCTCTTTCAGAATGTTAAGTACACCATATCACTGCCTTCTTACCTCCATGGTTTCTGGTGAGAAACCAGCCCTTAGTCTCATTCAGCTTTTCTTTTATGAGATGCATTGCTTTTCTCTTGCTGTTTTCACAATCTTCTCTTTACCTCTGGTGTTTGTCATTCTGAATAGGTGTCTCAGAGTAAGAGTAGGTCTATTTTGATTTATTCTGTTTGGAGTACATTGTCCTTCTTGGTCTTTCATATGGGATAGAAAGTTTTTGGTCATTATTTCCTCAATATTTTTTTCCGCCTGTTTTCTATTCTCTTCCCCTCTCTGACACCTTTAACACATATGATTTTGTGTTTCACATTGTCATTAAATTCCTTGAGACCCTGTGACTTTTTTTTTCCATTCTTTTCTATTTCTGTTCTCTATTTCTGTTTTCTATTTCTGTTTTCAAGTTCATATTCTCTGATCTCCTATTCACTAATTCTGTTCTCTACACTTCAAATCTGATTTCATATATCTGTAATGTATTTTAGTCTCATGCTTTGTGTTTTTCATCACCATAAACTCTGTTACTTTTCTTCACAGGCTTTTGAATTTTTCTTTATGCTCACCCAGTGCCTTAATATCCTTTATTTCTTTAGCCATATTTTCCTTCAGCTGCTTGAATTGACTTAAGAGATTTGTGTTATTATTATAGATTGGTTGTTTTAAATTCTGTGTCTCATCAGGATTTTTTATTTTATCTTTTGGCTGTGGCATATCTTCCTGTTTCTTACTACAGCTTCTAAGTTTTTCCTAATGTCTAGGCATCTTATTATGTTGGCGACTTTACTGTGATGGTCAATTTCTCTTTCTAGAGGTTCTGTTTCATGGCTGTTTGATATTTGGTTCAACTTACTCTAAATCTTTAAGATTATCAAACCAGGGCCAGAAATTCGCTAATGGTGCTCCAAACAGATCCTAGCATGGCTGAATATGAGAGCCACCAAATGGTGTTTTACTTTTTTCAGTTTCCCTACCTGCCAGCAGATACTGCTCTTCTGCAAACTTTTGCACAGAAGTGTCTCTTTCACTCTCCACTGGCTCGTGGTTCTGGTCTGGTCAGAGCCAAAATTCAAAATGGGTTCCACTGACCAAATTCACTGAAGAAGAAACACTCTCCACCTCTTCCACACATTCCCTCTTCCCAGGAAGTATGATTTCAATTCTCTTCTCAATTGGCTGCAGTGTGCCATGGGTTTTAACCAATATGTTCAACTTGATTTTGATGGATAAATGTCAGCCATGGTGACTAGTAATTAATGGCTTTCTCTTTGACCGCTTCATATCTCTCTCCCTCTCCCTTCCAGATGATGCTTAGCAATCTTTTAGTCTGCAGACACCCAAGGTAACTCCCTCCAACAGATTTTCTACCTTCCTCTGTTGTTTTAGTAGGAGGGTTGAGATTTACCACCCTACTCTGATGCCATATTCCCAGAAATCTATTGTTTGATTTTTTAAATTATTCTTATCATATTTGGGTTTACGTCTAGACAATATTTTTCTTTGATCCTTGAACTAATATTGTTTATTTTAATTACTGTATATTTATCACATTTTAATTTCTCATATTTAAATCAGTCTCTTTCAATATTTTCCTGGCTTATCTACCTGACAGATATTAGAATTGTTAACCTAGTTCTTCATAAACTACCTCTGATATTTTTGTGTAATTACATCAAACCTCAAGTTATGATAAATATCAGAATAGCAGTAGATAATTATTTTAGATCATTAAACAAAATGTTGTCCAAGAATGGTTTAATAATTAAAGGCGAAAATTAGAACTATCTGAAAATATGAATGAATATTTTTCCTTCTTTAATATGTGTTTATATCTATGTATGCCTTTTCTTTCAATGTCTTCTTCAGGGTCAGTTTTCTTCATATATTACATGAATTGTAATGGTTAATCTCATTGATTATAGTATTTATTTCCCATCAAATGCCAGATCACATATCTAAAATTGCAATTATATTACTCTCCTGAGAGGAAGACTTCAATGTTTGAGGATTCTAACGTACAATAAGATTTCTTAAGGTTCTTTAAGATTTTAAGTAACCTATTCTACTACTGTCCTTTTTTCTCACATTTGCCAACTACTCCCAGCTTTGCCAGCTTTCTCACCCATTGTGCTGTTTCCTGATCCAACAACCCCAAGGGCCAAACTCATTACCATAAACTTGGTTCTGGAGCTCAAGTTATTATTTCCATTTTATCCCAAATAGCAAAATGTCTCCATTTTTTAAGGAATATTTACTCCTAATTCCACTATTACTAAATACCCCAGATTACTGATCTTCATTGTCTCAACTCCCAAGGATGTGAGATATATCAGAACAATCTAAGATTATGTATATATAATCTGCCCTTCTTCTTATTCATATGTTTTTTAATATATTTCTTATATTATGGACATTTTGAGATGAATTCTGTTTTAAGCTACTGTGAATGTTCTGTAAAATGATGGAAGAACAACAGTAATGATTCAAATTTCAGCCCTACTCAAGGGTAAACAAGTATAAGTTTTACTGTGGAAAAACATGAAAAATAACATCCAATTTATGCATAGGCAATATATGTAAAATTCTAGTTTAAGAACTAGGAGATAGTATGGACTGTGTAAGTTATATTTTGTTTCATTTTGCACTTTTAAGTGGTCTTTAAATTTTTTTGTACAGATACTTGCACAGTAACTTCCCTCTTTATGCTAATGATATGAATATAATGATTTATACTGTGAACAGTGCAGGTTGATATTCCTAATAAAAAACAAGACAATGACATCAGAGGAACAAAAATTTGAATTAATTGATTTATTCAGGAATTGTAGTGTCATACTTCATGAAGAACTAATTGAAGTACCTGAAAAAATTCAAATCCATAGGGATTTCTGTATGTCACATCATTTTCAACAACAGGTGACAAATCTCCCTTATAAAGATGCTCTATTTCTGACAGCTTGACAAGATATATAACTAAGAGAAAAGATAAAAATGTTCTTAATTTGAGAACACATGTTCTGCATGAATCTATATTCATGAATAATGTCAAAAAGAAAAACAAAACTAAAAACAAAGAGAATCATATTCAAAAGCACAGTTATTATCTGATAGATGATATTGCTTTAGAAGGGATTAATATTTGAGAACAAGGATTTAAGTTTCTAAGAATAGAGATTCCATATTTTTACCAGATCTTTTACATTTATATACTGTGATTTTTTTTTTTAGTATTTGTTGAATTCATTGAACATTGCAATTATTTACACTCTGACAAGATATGTGAACTAAAAAGTAATTATTTAATGTTACTTGATAGACTGAATTAGCTTACATTTTGAAGTACATCTCTGTGGAAATGGTTCTTTCTCAATGTATATATTTATTCAATGATTATCTGAATTTCACATCACCTAAATTTAATGATTTAATATTTGACATACAAACAGCCACTTTACATTTTCACAATATCCCTTGCCTTTGAAAAAATTGTCATGTTAAAATCTGTTTGTTAAAGTGACTGATACTTATTTCAGAATTTTCTGAGATTTAATCTTCATAATTCTTTTTACAGCTCTTATTACTTCCTTATTTCTCAGACTATAAATAAAAGGATTTAACAAAGGAATTACCTGAGTATAAAAAATAGCAACAGCTATATCTTTATCTTCTTCTTTGACTGAACTTGGTTGAATATACACAAAAATTATAGAACCATAGAATATTGAGACAGAGAGAAAGTGGGATGCACATGTTGATAAGGCTTTGCCTCTTCCTTCTTTGGATTTCATTTTAAAAATAGTGAAAAGGATGTAAATATAAGAGATAAGGACTGTGATATTAGTTAAGATTTGAATCGAACCTGCAAAGATGTGTAGCATCAGTTCATTGATGTAGGGGTCAACACAAGAAATACTGAACAATGGAAATAAATCACAATAAAAGTGATTGATATAATAAGATCCACAGAAGGTTAACCTAAACAGAAATCCCACTTGAATCATGGCATGAACATTTCCACCTATGTAAGCCCCTGCAGTTATCTGAACACAGAGTTTCTTTGACATCCTGGTGTGGTATTGCAATGGGCTGCATATTGCCACATACCGGTCATAGGCCATTGCTGCCAGAAGAAAACAGTCCGTAGTTTCAGAAAAGCAGAAAAAATAAAATTGTGCCATGCATTCATAGAGGGAAATCAGTCTGTCTTCTGAAAAGAAGTTCTCTAATATCTTAGGAGTAATAGCAGAGGAACAGCATGAATCCATCAGAGCCAGGTTGCCCAGAAAGATATACATTGGAGTGTGAAGATGATGGTCCATATAGATCAATGCCACCAGACCAAGATTCCCCACCATGGTGACCATATAGATGGCAAAGAAGACTACAAACAGAATAATCTTTTGCTCTGGTTCATCAGTAAATCCTTTGAGCATAAATTCAGTTATCACAGTTTGGTTGTCTTCTGTCATCTCTAACCTCACTATTGAGATAGAAATAATGGAGAAATTAGGTTCTTAGACTTACAATGTCTTAAGTTCCCTTTAAATTTCCTTTTTCATAACAGTCAGAGGAGTTTCTTCAATCATATTCTGTTGTCTTTTGAATGCAGTTTATCAATATTATATGAGATATAACATCTCTTAAAATTTAAGTCTGTGACCTCCAAGAATTTGGCCAAGGTTTTTAGGAATTTTGATAATTACAAGAGAGTTCTTAGAATAGTAGGTTTAGCATATCAATCCATGCAAGTGTAGTGCACAAATATAGAATACCTAATGTGGTACAGTATTTTCAAATAGTCTCAATGTTAGTATTAGTACTGAATATCCTTATAGTATACTTAAAAGCAATTATCAGGAATATATGTGGCTCAAGTGGTTGAATGCCTACTTCCAACATGGGATGTCCTGAGTTCAGTTCCTGGTGCCTCCTAAAAACAAAAACATCAACAAACAAAACAAATGGAAAAAGTCCATGATGCTCAGTGGTTGAGCGCTGTCTTCCCACATGTGGGGTCCTGGTTCAAACCCCAGACCCCTGTACCCCTAAACAAAACAAAACAAAAACAATTATCATGCACATTTACTCCTTCTACAAGTAAACATTTTTCTTTATTATTCCATTGGAATTATGTTTGAAAATGTTGTACAATAGATGCATTAATTTACATTCTGAAGGAAGTGTTGAAAGATAACAAGTATGAAGGAGAGGACTATTCATTTGTAATGAAACATACCTGGAAACTCACAAAATATATATATCAACATACTTATTTAATAAATAATTTGTATATATCACCTTCACATTTATATTAACCCAGTGTTGAACTTATGCCTACCTTCCTGAGCGATTTCTCTCAGACTACTTCTAAATAAAATATCATTTTTTCCTACAGTTATCTGAATACATAAACTTCTTGATTTAAGGTTTTCTTGATGTTTAATGTTATTGTGTTTTGACCAACCTCTCATAATGTGAACAAATTGTGAGAAATTTAAATAACCATCTTTATTCTTCCCAGCATGCTCCATAGAGATTCCTCCTATATTTTTGGCTTACCACATAAGAGCTCCCTATTATGTGACTCTTCATTTAACCTTACTTTCCTTGAACATTGCAATATCTATTTATCCTTACTGGAGATCAATGGATATAATTTGCTGATATTGAAAGAAGCAACAGACTATTACCTGTAAAAACATTAAACCTTGATCTCTAAGACAGATACAAATTCCTTGGGTGTCATTTTAAGTTTTCTCTAGCCTTACCTACTTTCATTCTCATTTTCACCATGTAACTACAGCTCTCCCGGTTTTGATGACTCTTTCCAAATTTGCTCACCTAATCCTCCCTCCACCCTGCGTACCACACTCATTTCTGAAAACACTATATCCGTGCATTTATTCTTGCTATTCTTTTTAAAATATGAAAAAAATTGTAACAATTATTCAAGGACAAGGTTGTATATAATGTTATTATTAAGATTTCAACTGAATAATCCAGTCCACAATGATCTCCATATTCCAAACATTCAAGCATGTTTCATATACCTGAAATAAGTTTGGATAATCTAAAATGCTTTTTTTGTCTTTATTTTTTTAACATTACATTAAAAAAATATGAGGTCCCCATATACCCCTCTCCCCCTCACCCAACTCCTCCCCCCATGACAACAATTTCCTCCATCATTATGAGACACTCATTGCATTTGGCGAATACATCTCTGAGCACTGCTGCACCTCTTGGTCAATGGTCCACATCATAGCCCACATTCTTCCACATTTCACTCAGTGGGCCATGGGAGGACATACAATGTCTGGTAACTGTCCCTGCAGCATCACCCAGGACAACTCCAAGTCCTGAAAATGCCCCCACATCTCATCTCTTCCTCCCACTCCCTACCCTCAGCAGCCACCATGGTCACTTTCTCCACACTAATGCCACATCTAAAATGCTTTTTAATAAATTCATGGACAATTTCCTTATTAGATTGTAGCACTGGAAAAAAATGGTGCCTTAACTCTTTGCAAAGCCCTTTGAAATGTTAAGAAAATTTCAGAATGATTCAAATCCCATTTCCACTCTGATCACCTCTAATAAGTGAACTTGTATTGTTTCTTTCCAATGACAGTAAGTTACCTTCTTGGTGCCTGCAAATTTAGATTTTAACTTTGAAGAAGAGACTTACAAAAAATGTTTCAAAATAGATCATTTTGTACAATGTGTTTTTCTCTTATCTGAATTGACACATCCTTAAGATGTTTCTGTTTCTTGTATAAGATTTTTGAAAGTATATCTCTATACTTACAAATTAATATAAAAATAAATCATATTTTTATTGTTAATTTTCAAATTCCTACAAAAACATAATTCTTGAACATACTAGGACTTTAGAGAACACATTTTGTTTTTAATTTCACAACTTTTTTTTCTCATTCTCATTATTAATTAATACATTAGGAGGTTTTATCTAAAGATATGGATCACACAAATTATATAGTAAAAACTGGTTAATTTTCCATAATGACAACATAACATACAGGATTTTTATGAAATTTTATCTGTAATTTTTTAAAGCATTAATTGCTAACCATTTAATCATTCAGATAAATAAGGACTAACTTTCAATGCACATTGCTGTATTATTTAAAAGAATTACTATACCACCTTACCATACTTTTTTACATTCTGTGTTACCAGAGAAAATCACTGCAGTATTGTGTCTCATCCAAGTTTTCACAGTTTTCAATTTTAGAGAAAAACTGTAAAGCTTTAAAAGCTATAAAGATAACTAAGAATTTGAAATCTAAGAACAATGAAAATATAATAAATACATTTAAATAATTAAATATGAATGGATGTTACTGTGAAAAGAAAAAAATAAAGAATATTTTTCTTCCCTCGATATCACAGGAAAGGATTTTATAAAAGCCTGCTAGTTAATTTATGGTGTTAGGATTTATACAATTTCAAAACATATATCTTATTCCCAAAAACATTTGGGATTAAAGAATGAACAACCTGAAGATAACTAATAGGTCATTGTTAATATTACATTCTTTAAAGAGCAAAATATGTTTTCCATCAAATCCTAGAGGGGTTTATGTGCATTGTTGCCATTTTATTTCTGTGGGGAGATTTTGTCTCTAAAAATATAAACCATGGGCATTAATTAAGGAAGTTCCATGAGACATTGAAGTTAATAAAATGACCGTCACTAAAATCTGTTCAATGATGATATTGCTGATCCTGATGTACTTAATATCTTTATTACAATCCTGTTTACATTCTGCTCATAGTGTCTAAAAGGGGCAGAGAATTGTTTCAGACTAGTTTAACCACTAAAAGTTGAAAGTGGGATTTATATGGTTCATGAAAGATAATTAGGATTTGGTGGGATGGAGACTAAAATGTGTGGTGAATTCAGTCACCCCTTATTTCTATCACATCCCCACATTATTTTTTCATTCTTGAGTTTTACCTAGATTATTTCATTATCTCCTGTATTTTACTCTGTTATCCATTTTTACTTCTGACAACCCTTTCCAGGAGGGATTCCAAAGTTTTTTGATTGCATATGAATAGTAGAAATCATCTGATGTATATTTCAAACATATGCATTTTTATCTACAAATTGGCTAGAAGCACCACAGTAATAAGATATTTTCGTATTATAAAACATAAAATAGATAAAACTATATTAAATAAAATAAACAGTATTAAAATATTTATTATATGTTATGTTTTGTCTAAATAAAATTATTAATTCAGAAAAAGACAATGATATATCCTTATTATTTTTAAAATCTTAATTTATGACTATTATACAGCATTTTTTGGACTTATATGAAGTTATAGCCTAACATTCTAAATGTCTGACATAATTGAAAAAGATACTCCACACAGATAGATCTGTCCAAATGGGAGAAGAATGGCAGTTGTGTGTGTTCCTAGAATATAAAAGGGCTCTTTCTTGGGTTCAAGAGGTGGTGCAAGCAATCCTGAATTTTGAGCCATAGGATATAACAATCGAGGGTATTAGATATCTGGAAAGAGATGTGGAGTTTATGAAAAGAAGCCCAATAGAAGAAACACAACAGAGATCCATGTTTTTAAAACAAGGAATTCCTTTCTGTAGCACAGATGGAACTGCCAAAACAAAACAAAAAATATGGTCCCAAAGTTTTCTATGGACCATACCAAGGCCAGAGTACCTGAGCGGGGAATATCATCTGACCATTAGACTAGACCTGACTTTCATAAACTATTATATATCAGATTAAAAACATATTTCACAAAGTCCAGTAGCAATACATTTTAAAATGAAAGGGTATATCATATCAAAGCTCAGATCAGGGTTAGGCATTAATTAGCTGTGCTAGGAGACTTAATAATCTGCACACACAAGTGGACCATACATCATTGTCTCATGTTTCTGCAAACATGGAGTTTCCCTTATATCCAGCTCCAGGAGGAAAAATGTCAAGTTTATTTCTTGGCCGGTGAGGTTTCTTCGTTGGTACAAGCAAAAATGTAATGCTGCAAAACAGATCTGCCCTGGTTGCCCTTGAAAGGTATTAATAATAGGAAATTCTTTCTTGAAGCAGTACTGATTGTCCACTTACATTGTAAAAGTTGAGTGTGGTCTGACAAACTTACATATAAACCCTGAGTGAGGCAAATGCCTTGGATGTTTCTCTGTAGCCAGGAGAGGGAAGGATTTAAAGGTCAAGAATCATAGGATCTAGGGAAAAACATACACATGGATCTATTGATATATGGATCTTTTTATCACCTGATAATGCCCACATGAGTACATTTTCCAAGGAAGAGTCACTAAAGAATCAAATATATTGTGTGACTAAGCTGGTTGGGGTCTTCCATCTTAGTTCATCTATAACCTAGTGCTAGCCGGTTGGGCACAAAAATAAAGTGGCTACATTGGCTCAGGTTGAGGTACATATATGGGTAATAGCCTAAGTTCCTACTTTTCAAAATTGATTTAACTCCTGTTGCTGCTAACTTTCCAACTTGTTGGAAATAAAGACAAGTATGGAGATCCCAATTGGAAAATCCCTCAGTTACTCAGTGGAAAGGTGTCTACAGAAAACCCTTTCTATTATGAATTAGGCAGAAATTCATGTTAGCTGAAAACAACATGAAACCAGGTCTGGGTTATCTTTCCTTTAAGCAGGGACTAAGGGTATACCATTATCGGAGGATTGATAGAGTGTGAACAACATGATCTTGGACCAGGATACCTATATTAAAGCAAAAGGTACACTATATTGGTTAAGTTTTTCTGTAATCCACAAAATCTAGATACTGCTTGCTTAAAAGATTGATTGCATGGCATTTAGAATGCACAATTGGGGTGCATGTCCTATGGTGATGGGGTTTCTTCCTCCATGGTGCAGTATATTCCAAAAATCAATAAATATTATATGTGAAACCACATCCTTTGTGGATTGAAAACATGGGTCTAAGACTTCCCATATTACCCACATGTGATATCTGCACTTTCTGTTCTGAGTTCTCTGAGCTATATTGGCTTGTAGGCCCTGGTAATCAGAAGATAAAGGGATTTACCAGGAAACACACTGACAATCCCTTTATACATATAGCTATATATCAATTAATTTTTTAAAGAAACTTTAGATTGCATAAATGTTACATCAAATATAGGGGATTATAATTAAGTCAACCATCCCCCTTCCATACTTTTTCCCATTAACAACACCTTTCATTAGTGGTAAGTTTGTTACAATTGATGAACCTATATCTAAGTATTGCTACTAGCCGTGGCTTATTTTTATTGGAGTTGATATCTAAGTTTTTGGCTTCACTGTGAGAAGGTACTCACAGGTGAGACACCAATTAATCAAGAAAGCAGATAATTTATTGGAGGGTACACCCTCAGGTTTGACAGCAGGCATTCTCAAGGGAAAGAATGGAGAGCTGTGCCCTGTGTTCCCCTCTTTTATGGGATACAGAACTCCAGGTATATGCTGATTGGCATATTTGAGACTAAACCAGGGAAATATTTTGGGTGGTTTGATTGGTTTAGGGGTGTGGGGTTTGCTGTCTGGTGATGACGGGCTTCTGGCTGCTGTCCATGAACACTGCAATGTGTGTTGATTAGCCTTTGGACACTATCCATGAAGCATGAGGTAGCTGGTTGGTTAGTGGTGGTGGTGCTTCTCCTACCCTTTCCCTCTTTTCCACCATGTAATGGTGGTGCTGGCTGCCTTCTGATAATGCAGCCCTTGGCTGTGTGGACTGTAAGTTGCACCTTCCTAACTTGCTTGTGTGAGACAGCAGGGTGAGGTAAGTTAGTAGGCTACTGCCTAAGTCTGTATAAGTTAGTAGGCCATTGCCTCAGTTTCTTTTTGTATGGTTTGCTATGTTTTCTGTCCCCTTCTTTCTTAGATCCCTATTCTATCCTGCCTCAAATCCCCTGTAGCAGTTTGGCATTGTTTATGAATTCTGAAAATATATATTGGATTGTGTGCATATTAGATTGCATTAAATTCAGAAATTTCACTTTTAATTTATTAAATTATGATTAAGATTTTGATTAGGCCAGGTCAGTAGTATATAAAGTCCTACTCCCTTAGTGGGTAGTGACTCACAGAGAAAATGGCATGCCAGAGGGGAGAGTTTATTTTTTGATACTGGAGACTCAAGGAGGGAGATAAGCCATTTGCCTGAGAGTTTACAGCTGGCCTTCCGGAGAGAGCAGAGCAGCTGAACCCAGAAAGAGCTGAGCCCTGGGAAAAGAGATGATTCTTTTGCTGGCCTACATTTGAGATTAGAAGAAGCTGAACCCTCAAAAACATCACCTGCCATCTTGTTTCATTACATGGTGTATTAGTCAGCCAAACAGATGCTGGCGAAAAATACCAGAAATCAGTTGGTTTCTAAAAAGGGTATGTATTTAGGGTAGAAGCTTACAGTCACCATGTCATAAAGCACAAGTTATCTCCCTCACCAAAGTTTATTGCCATGCATTGGAGCAAGATGGCTGCTGAAAACTCTAAGGGTTCGGGTTTCCTGAGTTCCTCTCTTCTGGTAGCTTGCTTCTCTCTGGGCTTAGCTACTCTGTTATCTCCAAAGACCAGCTGTAGGCTATTAGGCAAATGGCTTGTTTCTCTTCCCCAGGAAGAGACCAAGCTCCTCTATGTGCTTATTACCTGGAGCTCCAGCCCAAGACTCCATCATCAAAACTCCAACATCAAAATGTCAACTAATTCCTCTGCTCTGCCATGTACTTTTACCTATGAGTCCCCGCCCATCTACTGATGTGGCCCAATCAAAGCTGTAATCATAATTTAATCATGCCAGGTAAAGATTTTTACAAATGTAATCTAATATCTATTTTTGGAATTCATAAACCATACCAAACTTTTACACTCCATTCTTTGATTTCCAAATGATATTACAATATTCAAAAAAATCTCAATCATTAGCAATGCTAATTATAGAAACCCATTTCAATCAGTTTAAAGAAATACAGCTTTTCTTGGGGCAAGGTCCAGTCTGATACAGATCTCTAAAACTTACAAAACAATTTATCTTCTTCCAAAACACAAGTGGACAGTCAAAGGATAAATATTTTCATTATCATAAGGAGAAATTGTGAGGGAAACATGAGTCTTGGTTCCTCTACAGTTCAGTAAACCTTCAGACATACTTCATTACATGTCAAAGTATGAGAGTCATTCTTAAGATGATGTGTTCTTTCTGGGACCTTATGGGAACCTACTCTTTCCACAGGCTTGCCCAACAGCCATTTTCTTGGCTCCATCCTCATCAAGCATCTGGGTGGCAACCAAGTTTCAGACCTCACCCTTGAAGAACATTGGGGTGATTGCCACACATTACACAAACTTTGGGGTAGAGACTTAACCACACTAGTACACTGAGGTGAAGGCAACATCCCTAACCTTTGATGCACAGGCTCAACCCTCTCAGAGCAATGAGTTGACCACCTTGCCTTCCCTAATCCATGGGGGACAGGAACACCTCCCTCAGACCTATGGGGTGCAGATCTTAACTACCCTAACCTTGAGGAGTGTGCTCTACCCTCTCTGTACCCTGGGATGACAAAACTCTTCCTGACTATTGGATAGCAACATCCACCCTCTACAACTGCTTGGGTAAGCTCACTCTATCTGCAAACATGGGTGGGGTTCATCTCTTGGCCCAAGGTGATGTCTTAAGTTTAGATCTCAGCTTCAATGTTTTTCTTCTCAAAGCTGTTTATTCTTCAATTTCCCCTTTCCATGTCCCTTTTAGACCAAGCTGACAGTGGTTTTGTTCATATAGCTCCCTCAAAAAGCTTGTTGGTTTAGCATACAAGAAGCAAGGGTCCAAGCCATCAGACAGTAAGACTTTCCACAAGTCTTTCCTAGATAATTGCATTTTAAATCCTGATTTACAAGTTCCAAATTTAGGTAAGTCTTCAAATGGGACAGTATAGTCAGAGAGCTTGATTTCCAGAGGCTTGGAATTTACAGAATCAGTTTGTTTCCTTTGTGTCCAACAATCCAGTTTGCAACTTATGTCACTCATCTAGCATTTTGCTATAAGCAGCAAGGAGAAACAAAATTTCATTCTCTTTGTTAACTTTGGAAAGTTCTTCAGCTAAATGCCCAGGCTAACCATTTTCAAATTTTGTCTCCTATAAAACATCAGGAGTTAATCTTGCTAAGTTCTCTGTGATTTTAAAACACAGATCACCTTTCCTCCAGTTTCCAATAATAGTTTCATCATTTACTTCTAAGGTATCACAGAAGTCTCTTTAGCATCCATATTTCTATCAACAGTCTCTTCAAAGCAATTTAGTCTTTTTCAATCAAGTGCCTCACTTTTCCTCAAAAAAATACTCTTTACCCATTTATAAAATCATTTCAGCATTTTGATAATTGCAAAAGCACAACCTCAGTCTCTGGTACCAAATTCTGTATTACTCAGCCAAAGGGGTACTGACGCAAAATACCAGAAATCAGTTGGTTTTTATAAATGTCATTTATTAGGGGAAGAAACTTATAGTTACCAGACCATAAAACACAATTTACGTCTCTCATCAAAGTTTATTGTCACATGTTAGAGCAAGATAGCTGCCAATGTCTGAAAGGGTTCAGGCTTCCTGGTTTCCTCTCTTCCAAGAATTTGCCTCTCTCTGGGCTCAGCTGCTCTGCTATCGTATCTCCAAAAGGCCAGCTGTAGACTCTTAGACAAATGGTTTGTTTCTTTTCATGGGGCCTTATCTCTTTCCTCATGACCAAGCTCCTCTGTGTGCTTATTACCCAGGGCTCCAGCTCAACTCTCTAGCATCAAAATTCCAGCATCAAAACTCTAACATCAAAACTCCAACATCATATCTCCAACAAACTCCTATAGTCTACCATGTAGTTTTATCTGTGAATGTCCTCACCCACCAAGGGCATGGAGGCTCAATGTGCTACTGACATGGACCAAGGAAAGTTGTAATCATAATTTAATCATGCCCATGTACAGACTAGTCTACAAACATAATGCAATATCTATTTTTAGAATTCATAAATCATATCAAACTGCTACATGTGGCAGCAGATTTTGGGTGAAGAAGTAACTTTGATTTGGATTGTTTAGGGCTTTGTGACTACAAGTTTTTACCCCAAATACCCCTTATAAAAGCCAAAAGATTTCTGGTATTTTGCTTCAGCACCCCTTTGGCTGACTAATACCTCCCCCCTGAGAGAGTTATACACCCATAATATTAAGGGACAGTTGAAGGGTGAAAATCATTCTTATTTCCTTCCTGCTGATTAGGTATTATAGACTCTGGCAGGGTGTAGAACTCTCTTCATAAGTTACTGGGGTTAGGAGGAGTGGTACTTGCTTCAATGGCCAGGGCTGGGTAATATTTCCTCATGAGCAGAAGCTTGAAGATATAAATTGAGTTAGGAATTCAAATATATAGGGGTCTACTAAGAGCATAATAAGGATCCACCAAAAAGGCTGCAAATTAAGGGCAACAAGAATGAAGTACTGCTGGTGGCACTTTCTTTGCAGGTTGTGGTTTTGAAAGGACTATAGCTGCTTAAAGAATTGTGTGCACCCAGGAGAAGTGGTATGAGTGCTAGGGCAGCCTGTCACTGGTGGGAGAGTCCATAAGGAGGAAACAAAACCAATAAAGGGCCCTACAGGGATAAGGCTGTTAGGATGCTGTAATTAGGTACATATATTTTGCTTTTTATGAAGATTTTTCAGGCTGTCCAATGTCTGCAACTTGTGTGTCTCAGGAGGCATTTTTTTTTCCTTTTTAAAAATTTTTATTAGACAAGTTATAGGTTTACAAAAAAAAAATGAAGAAAGTAAAAAATTCCCGTGCACTGCCTTCTCACTCAAATGGTTTTTCGTGTTATAAATAAACATTTGGCATTACTGAGGTAACTTTGTTACAATTGATGAAACATTATTATAAATTATAACTATACTATTAACTATAGATCATAGTTTACCTTAGAGTTCACTCTTTGTGCTGCACAGTTCTACGATTTTCTTTATTTTTTTTCAAATTCTACTCAATTTATTCATTTTTTAATAAGATATTACATTAAAAAATATGAGGTCCCCATTCACCCCCCCACCATTCCCCCCCCCCCCCCCCAATAACACTCTCCCCAATCATCACGTCACATCCATTGAGTCTGGTGAGTACATCTCCGGGCATCTCTGCACCCCATGTCCCGTGTTCCACACCATAGCCCACACTTTCCCACGTTCCATCCAGTGGGCCATGGGAGGACATACAACATTTGGCAATTGTCCCTGGGGCACCACCCAGGACAACTCCAAGTCCCGAGAATGCCTCCACATCTCTTCTCTTCCTTCCCTTCCCTGCACCCAGCAGCCACCATGGCCTCTTTTTCCAAACCAATGCCACATTTTCTCGATTATTAACCACAATAGTTCATGAATAGAATATCATTAAGTCCACTCTGATCCTTATTGTATTCCTCCTTCCTGTGGACCTTGGCTTGGTTGTGTCCATTCCACATCTATGTCAAGAGGGGGTTTAGATTCCACATGGATACTGGATGCAATCCTGCTTTCAGTTGTAGGCACTCTAGGCTCCATGGTGTGGTGGCTGACATTCTTCAACTCCATGTTAGCTGAGTGGAGTAAGTCCAATAACTCAGAGTGTAGGAGCTGAAGTCTGTTGAGGTCAGGGCCTGGTTATCATATTGTCAGTCCAGAGATTCAAATCCCCTAGATATATCTTAAGCCCCAGCACCAACTACAATTCCAGTAAAGTAGCATGAAAGGCTTGTGAAAAGAGATCCCATCTGAGTCCAGCTCCATCACACAGAAACACCAACTCCAAAGAAGGGCCAACTGACATGGCACTGAACCCCATCTGCCATGACCATAGAAAACCTGTGGGTCTCTTTAGCTCTCAAAAGAACCAATACCTGGGGTTGTATCTACTTTATCTGTCTCTGAGACTCTGCTCAGGTGTGCATAAGGGCAATTCTTCTGACAAGCTCCAGACTCTTTTTTAGAGACTCATAGCCATATAAACTCATTTGTCCTTTCCATTTCCCCCTTAATTTAGGCCAAACAGCATTTTTAACTCCTGTTATTATGTGTAGACAGGGATTGCGGCGGCTTGCTCGGTCGGTAGAGGTGGGGTCTGGCTGCGGACGAGGGGTCGGTCCAGCTCAGGATGAGGGGTCGGTCCCGCTTGGGACGAGGGGTCGGTCCGGCAGCAGACGAGGGGTCGGTCTCACAGGGGTTGCGCGGTTCGGCTGACGGGGTCGCCCGGCGAAGCCGGCGACGAAGGGGTTGCCCGGAGAAGCAGGCGACGAACTGGGGACAAGGGAGGCCAGGCCCTTGTCGGGGGCTCTCAGGACTGGAGGGCACACGGCAGAAGAACTACCGTAGGGAAAATGTAAACACGCAAGTCCCCTTTATTGAGGGAGAGGCAACAGTTTTATAGGGGCTGGGGAAGGCTGATTGGTCAAAGCCACGCCCTGTTCTGATTGGTTGCCGGCGAAAGGTCAGAGGGCGGTACTGGACGGGGGAGGGGTGGTGGTTAGGGATTGGCTGTCGCTGTTGCTGGGGGAAGTGGCAGGGCTCAGGGATTGGTGGCTGCTGTTGCTGGGGTAGAGGGCAGACTTGAGTTTCCCGCCCACGCCTGGCTGTTGTTGCTGTCGGGGGAGAGGAAAAGGGCAGACTGGATTTTTCCGCCCACACCTGGCTGTTGCTGCTGTCGGGGGAGAGGAAAAGGGCAGACTGGATTTT
Source organism: Dasypus novemcinctus (assembly GCF_030445035.2). Taxonomy (NCBI): domain Eukaryota; kingdom Metazoa; phylum Chordata; class Mammalia; order Cingulata; family Dasypodidae; genus Dasypus; species Dasypus novemcinctus. The sequence goes on from NC_080676.1 coordinate 105,824,858, forward strand.
TCCACCCACGCCTGGCTGTTGCTGCTGTCGGGGGAGGGGAAAAGGGCAGACTGGAATTTTCCGCCCTGCGCCTGCGCAGGGAGAAAGAAGAAGAAGGGTGCTGCCCTACAGGCATCGTGTGGCGCCATCCGGGAGGAGGAGCGGCCGCGGAAGCATGGCTGCTGAGAAGGGGAGACCCGAGGGCACTCTGCGCCCATGCCGAGCTCCCTTCAGGGGTGGCGGTGAGTCCGACCAGCCACCCAATTATGGGGGCAGCAGCTTGGCCTGCCGCGGCTGCTCCCCCGCCAGGCCAGCAAACCACACTTCAGCCCAAGGGGTGACCGCATTTCCCCCTTCTTTTCAAATAAGGGCCAGGATGGCAGCAGCAACAAGTAGCCGAGGCCCAAGAGGCAGTAAGCAATGAGGGAAGCGGGGCTGAAGAGGGAGGTGAGTATGATGGGGATATAAATGTACAATTTAGGGGGCGGTATCTTGCCGTTGCAAGCAAGGGTGGCCAATGTCCAATTCTTGTTGATCTCGGTGGCTATAAGATCCATCTGCTGTTAGAAGTCCAGGATGACAGCGCATTGCAGGTAATTGATCTCTCCTTGGCAGCGAAGACATTGTAGGAGAGGATTACTTTTTCCTGCCAGAGGCTTACTGTCCAATTAAAAGGCTGATGGCTGGGGTTGGTGAGTGCAATGGGGAGTGTGAGGAAAAGAAGAGTGACGGTTTTGGACAAGAGGAGGCTTGGTAAAGTCATTATGGGAGGAAGATAAGGAGTAAAGCATAAAAGAGGATAATAAACAGAAAGGCGATGGAGAGTAGAATTCGTTGGCCGAGGTTCCAATCTTCTGGGGCGGTAGTGGCTAGACAGATGGTGGAAAATATTATCAAGAAAGCAAAGGTTATGAGGAAGAAATAAAGTATTAAAGGCTGTGGGGGAAGTGAGAAGATCATTTAGAGGATAGGGTTGAGAATGGTATGTTTAAGACAGAAGCTTTGTGGTTTGTAGGAGACTGCTTTATAAACGAAGGAGAATGAGGGCAGTAAATATAGTAACGATAGATAGGAAGATGACAGTGAGGAGGAGTCTTTGTTTAAGGTTCCAATCGTCCGGCGCAACAGTGGCTAGGCCGATAGTGAGGGGTGTTGCTAAATAGACAATGGCTGCAAAGACAAAATCATCTTCTGTTTCCTTAAGAATAACTTTTCTTTAAATACTTAGTAGCATGCAATATTAGAAACCGTTTCCTAAAAGCAAGTTGGCAGGGGAGCTTGGTTGCTGTTAATCTTTCCTGTTATAAAATTACCTTTTATTATTATTATCATCAATTCAGTTATATATATATATATATATATTTAAGAATGACCTTTTGGAATTAGCCATTTAATACCTTAATGTAAACTATTGAAGATAAATTTTATCTTTACAGAACACATTCCCTTACGTAAGGTTATCACAATACCTTTTACACTTGCCGCATGCAAATTAAGTTTCAAGAGTTTATGAAAAATTAGCCATCCTACTTTAGGACAAAATACGTCTTTGGGAAAACTTATTACATTTCAGTTAGCATTTTTACAAGCTTTTAACCTTTTTTAATATTCATATAAGTTTTACATTCTTTATATTATCCTGTGAAGAAAAATAAGTTATTCATTTTAATCTAGGCAAGAACAACTTTTTATGAAGACGTACAGTTAATTTTGTTAATTAAGACTTACATTTTTTTTTATTGTAGATATCTTATTAACATTTAAACTTATGTATTAATATAATAAACTTAAGTATTAATATAAGTGCTTATTTAATTTTTGGCCATTTGAATAGAGCTCTTTTAAAGATTTCTAATAATTTATATTTACCATCCGGAGGTATCACAATATATGTTGACATTGAACGAACAGACAGACAAACACAGAACAATTACAACACATTAACAGAAATATATAATTTATTTACAGTTGACTCATAATTCTTACTTTCTTGGTATAGCTGCTTTTAAATCCTTTTTTATATAGCATATCATAGATCATACCATTCAAGATTTCTTCTGGACTTCATGTTGCCTGTAATAAGCCAGGAGGGAATCTTTTACCTTCCTGCTCCACAGCAAAAGTGACCCTATCTATAAGGCGAGTATAGGTGTCCGGGTCCCAAAGCTGACACGTGGTAAGCCACAGATTAAAGGGGAGAAGAAGGTCCCAATATACTTGGAGCTGTTTCAAAGAGATCTTACACCGGTGAGTGTCTAGGAGACCGGCGAGGGCCCAAACTTGTGGGGCTTGCTTAGCAGATAGGATGTTACCCATTGCTAATGGCCTTTTGGAGCCGATAAGAAAAGGGGCCCTTACCTTGAGAGCACGGCGATGGGAGCCGAGGTGCGCGGTGAGACGAGGGGTCGGAGCCGGTGGGGCTCCGACGGTGGTTGCGGGCCAAAAGAAGGCCCCGACGAGGGGAGGGCGGAACGACGAGCAGTGGAGCAAGGCAAATGGGAGCAAGCGCGGAGGGGAGGAGGCAGAGGTGAAGGCAGGGGTGGAGGTGCTCAGGCACGCGCTCCTGAGAGTTTTATTGGCGCCTCTTAATCATAGCGGGTCGGTATAAGCCCCCAACATGGAAGGAGAAAGCCATCCAGCGATTCTCCCAGACCGCCGTGGATCATATGAGGTCACCAAGGTTCAGGAGCAGCAATGCAGAGTGAAAAGATAGGGGTGAGAAGAGAGGAGGGTGTAGGGCTGTGGTAGGGTTACTTCAGACATGCAAGCGCATGCTCCCGAGAAATCCAAGGCTCCTCTTAATCATAGCGGGTCGGTATAAGCCCACGACATGGAAGGAGAAAGCCATCCAGCGATTCTCCCAGACCGCCGTGGATCATATGAGGTAGCCAAGGCTCAAGTAGCAGCAATGTTGCACGAGAGAAGTCCCAAGGTGAGAAGAGAGGAGGGGGTAGGGCTGTGGTAGGATTACTTCAGACGTGCAAGCGCGCACTCCTGAGAAATCCAAGGCTCCTCTTAATCATAGCGGGTCGGTATAAGCCCCCGACATGGAAGGAGAAAGCCATCCAGCGATTCTCCCAGACCGCCATGGATCGTATGAGGTAGCCAAGGCTCAGGTAGCAGCAATGTTGCATGAGAGAAGTCCCAAGGTGAGAAGAGAGGAGGGGGGGCTGCCAGGTTATGGAGTGAGGCTGTGGTGGAGTTGCCTTGCCCCACATTGGGCACCAGCTGCAGCGGCTTGCTCGGTCGGTAGAGGTGGGGTCTGGCTGCGGACGAGGGGTCAGTCCAGCTCAGGATGAGGGGTCGGTCCCGCTTGGGACGAGGGATCGGTCCCGCTTGGGATGAGGGGTTGGTCCGGCAGCAGACGAGGGGTCGGTCTCACAGGGGTTGCGCGGTTCGGCTGACGGGGTCCCCCAGCTAAGCCGGCGACGAAGGGGTCACCCGGAGAAGCAGGCGACGAACTGGGGACAAGGGAGGCCAGGCCCTTGTCGGGGGCTCTCAGGACTGGAGGGCACACGGCAGAAGAACTACCGTGGAGACAAGGTAAACACGCAAGTCCCCTTTATTGAGGGAGAGGCAACAGTTTTATAGGGGCTGGGGAAGGCTGATTGGTCAAAGCCACACCCTGTTCTGATTGGTTGCCGGCAAAAGGTCAGAGGGCGGTACTGGACGGGGGAGGGGTGGTGGTTAGGGATTGGCTGTCGCTGTTGCTGGGGGAAGTGGCAGGGCTTAGGGATTGGTGGCTGCTGTTGCTGGGGTAGAGGGCAGACTTGAGTTTCCCGCCCACGCCTGGCTGTTGCTGCTGTCGGGGGAGGGGAAAAGGGCAGACTGGATTTTTCCACCCACTCCTGGCTGTTGCTGCTGTCGGGGGAGGGGAAAAGGGCAGACTGGAATTTTCCGCCCTGCGCCTGCGCAGGGAGAAAGAAGAAGGGTGCCACCCTACAGGCATCGTGTGGCACCATCCGGGAGGAGGGGAGGCCGCGGAAGCATGGCTGCTGAGAAGGGGAGACCCGAGGGCACTCTGCGCCCATGCCGAGCTCCCTTCAGGGGTGGCGGTGAGTCCGACCAGCCACCCTATTATGGGGGCAGCGGCTTGGCCTGCCGTGGCTGCTCCCCCGTCAGGCCAGCAAACCACACTTCAGCCCAAGGGGTGACCGCAAGGGATATTCTGATGGTCCACATTGAACCTTTAATTTAAGGTCATTTTCTAGTTGCATCATCAGTTGGTACTTGGTCGTGATCCCTCGATGCCAGGGAGGCTCATGCCCGGGTGTCATATCCCACGCTGGGGGGAAGGCATTGCATTTACATGCTGAGTTTGGCTTCGAGACTGGCCACATTTGTGTAACACAGAGGCTGTCAGGAGGGAACTCCTAGGCACAGTGCTGCTCTAGGCCTTGTTCTTATTTCAGGTGTATAGGCTCACAAGCATAGTCATTGTGTTGGACCCTCATTCCTTCCTGGTCCTTACCGTTGCACCTGGGGACTGCCGCTGCTCCCCTAAGGACCACGACAGAGCCCCCACTGGCCAGTAACCCAGTACCCCCCCAGCTGTTGTTTTTAATTGTTTCCACTATGAGTATATCCAAACATTTCCATGCCCCCTGGACATATGCCCTGTATAACTCCCTGTCAACCATTTATCGCCTGTCAATAACATCCCATACCAGTATTCCTCTGCTGCCATTGCTGAACCACTCTGTGATCCAAAACTTCCTGAAAAGTGAAGCCCAATATAATGTCAGTTTCCCTTACTAGTAAAATGGAATATAGCAATGAGTTTAAAGGTTAGATATAGAATACATATTGATTTGGAAAAATTCTACATCCTATCTTTCTCTTTTCTTTTTTCCTAATTATTGAGCTTCTCTTCACAGGAGCCCTAGATCACAGTAATTCATATATACAATATACAGTACTCCCACACATCCACCATAAAACCTTTTTCCTTCCACAGCGATAATCTTTTAACTTATTCATATCATATTTACTGAAACTGATGTACAGACTCCGAGACAATAGCTTTCAAACAAGGTGACATCTGTGCTTACATTGTGGTCCATACTTTAGGATATACAGTTCTTTAAATTTTTTAGTTATCCTATGTTTTACATTATGGTTTACATTGTTAGTCTGTCATCCCCTATATGTTTTTGGTGTAATATTACATGTTTTATATTCATCCTTGTGTACTCTCACAAAACTCCTCTCTTGCCCCCACATTCACCTTGGTTCCATCCATTCAACATCCATTTTCCCCTCCCCTTGGGGCCCACAGTGACAGCCAATCTCCATTTCCCGAGGAGCCACATCCAGAGATACTTGCAACAGTATTCAGGGCCTGTCTTGCTCAACTGACCTAATGCCCTGGGAGCCACCCTTTCTCTCGAGAGATACAATTCCCTCTATTTGATGGCATTAGTCCTCCCCAGGATGTGGGTCCACCCCCACTCTCACTACTTGGGTCTCTACCCAATGGTACAACCCACCCTGGCAAAATGAGCATTCAGACATTCCCCAGGAGTCCGTCCTGCATCATACCATCCCCTCCACGCATCCTAAACAGGTAACCCTCCTAATTATATTTTGGTACAGTTTTTTTCAACATTTTACTCTCAACCAACACCTGACACTCTCCTATGTTCGTATGTTGCCCCTCCCTCCCCCCAATTTTTTGGGCAATGTTACTCCTCCGCCCATCCCCAGCCCCTCTCAAACCCGCAAAGTGCCACCCAAAGGCAACCCCTTGCCCCCATTTTCTCTCTTCTTTGTGCTCATACTTACCACCAGCTCATCATAGATTCCACCCCTGCAGACATCAGCTCACATCCTTCCTCCACCCCCTGATTTCCTGTAAGACTGTCTTCCAGTCTCTAGCTCTCTGAGGCAGCTTGTTTATTTCATATCATTGAGGTCATGTAGTATTTGTCCTTCAATGCCTATGTTGCTTCACTCAACATAAGGTTCTCAAGATTCATCCATGTTATCACGTGTGTTTGTCGTGTATTTGTTCTTAAAGCTGAGTAGAATTCCACTGTATGTATATACCATATTTTATAGATCCACTCATCTGTTGATGGGCATTTGGGTTGATTCCAACTTTTGGCGATAGTGAACAATGCTGCTATGAACATTGGTATACATATATTGGCTTGTGTCCTTGTTTTCAGTTCTGCTGGGTATATACCCAGCAGAGGTATTGCTGGCTCATATGGCAAATCTATGGTTAGTTTTTTGAGAAACTGCCAAAATGTCCTCCAGAATGGTTGGATCCTTCTGCATTCCCACCAGCAGTGGATGAGTGTTCCCATTTCTTCACATCCTCTCCAGCATTTGTATTCTTCTGTTTTTTTCATAGCTGCCAGTCGTATGGGAGTAAGATGGTATCTCATTGTAGTTTTGATTTGTATTTCCCTGATAGCCAGAGATTTGGAGTATTTTTTCATGTGCTTTTTAGCCATTTGTATTTCTTCTTTGGAGAAGTGTCTGTTTAAATGTTTTTCCCATTTTTTAAATGGGTTGTTTATCTTTTTATTTTTAAGATATAGGAGTTCTTTATATATGCAAGTTATAAGTCTCTTATCAGATATAGGGTTGCCAAATATTTTCTCCCATTGTGTGGGTTCCCTTTTTACTTTCTTGACAAACTCCTTTGCAGTGCAGAAGGCTCTAATTTTGAGGAAGTCCCATTTATCTATTTATTCTTTTGCTGCTCATGGTTTTGGGGTGATATTCATGAAGTCATTTCCTATTACAAGGTCCTGTAGATGTTTCCCTACACAGCTTTCCAAGGTCTTTATGGTCTTGGCTCTTATGTTTAGGTCTTTGATCCATCTTGAGTTGATCTTTGTATAAGGTGTGAGATGGTAATCCTCTTTCATTCTTCTACATATGGATATCCAGTTCTCCAGGCACCATTTGTTGAATAGGCCATTCTCTCCCAGTTGAGAGGGTTTGGTGGCTTTATCGAATAATATATGGCTATATATATGAGTTTCTATATCAGAACTTTTAATTCGATTCCGTTGGTTTGTGTGTCTCTCCTTATGACAATACCATGCTGTTTTCACTACTGTAGCTTTGTAGTATGTTTTGAAGTCAGGTAGTGTGATTCCTCCAGTTTCATTTTTCTTTTTCAATATGTCTTTGGCTATTCAGGACCTCTTTCCTTTCCAAATAAACTTCATAGTTAGTTTTTCTAGTTCCTCAAATAAGGCTGTGTTGATTTTTATTGGGATTGCATTGAATGTGTAGATCAGTTTTGGTAGGATAGACATCTTAATAATATTTAGTCTTCCTATCCATGGACAGGGAATATTCTTCCATTTATTTAGGTCTTCTTTGATTTCCTTGAACAGACTTGTATAGTTCTCAGTGTATAAGTTTTTTACATCTTTAGATAAGTTTATTCCTAAATATTTGATTTTTTAATTTACTATTGTAAATGGTATTCGTTTCTCGATTTCCTCCTGATCTTGCTCATTATTAGTGTACAGAAATGCTACTGATTTTTGCACATTGATCTTATAACCTGAGATTTACTAAACTCATTTATGAGTTCTAGAAGCTTTGTTGTAGATCTCTCAGGGTTTTCTATGTATAGGATTATGTCATCTGCAAATAATGAAATTTTGACTTCTTCCTTTCCAATTTGAATGCCTTTTATATCTGGTTCTTGCCTCAGTGCTCAAGCAAGTACTTCTAAGACAATGTTAAATAGAAGGGGAGACAGTGGGCATCCTTGTCTTGTTCCTGATTTTAGAGTGAAGGATTTTAGGATTTCTCTGTTTTAAACAATGTTGGCTGTAGGTTTTGCATATATACTCTTTATCATGTTCAAAAAATTTCCATGTATTCCAATCTTTTGGAGTGTTTTTATCAAGAAAGGGTGCTGTATTTTGTCAAATGTTTTTCTGCATCTATAGATATAATCATGTGATTTTTCCTTCAATCTCTTTATATGGTGTATTACATTGATTGATTTTCTTATGTTGAACCATCCTTGCATACCTGGAATGAATCCCACTTGGTTGTGATGTATAATTCATTTAATGTGTTGTTTAATACGATTAGCAAGTACTTAGTTAAGTATTTTTGCATCTAGGTTCATTAGAGAAATTGGTCTGTAATTTTCCTTTCTTGTGGTGTCTTTGTTTGGCTTTGGTACTAGGGTAATGTTGGCATCATAGAAGGAGTTAGGCAATGTTCCTTCTGTTTCTATTTTTTGGAAGAGTTTCAGCAGGATTGATGTTAGTTCTTTGCAGAATGTTTTGTAGAATTCACCTGTGAAGCTGTCTGGCCCTGGGCTTTTCTTAGTTGGGAGGTTTTTAATGACTGATTCTATCTCTTTACTTGTGATTGGTTTGATGAAATCATCAATTTCTTCTTTCATCAATATGGGCTGCTTATGTGTTTCTAGGAATTTGTCCATCTCCTCTGAATTGTCATTTTTGTTGGAATATAGTTGTTCAAAGTATCCTCTTATGATAGTCTTTATTTCTGTGGGGTCAGTGGTGATATCTCCTTTCTCATTTCTTATTTTGTGTATTTGCATCTTCTCTCTTTTTTTCTTTGTTAGTCTCGCTAAAAGTTTGTCAATTTTGTTGATTTTCTCAAAAAACCAGCTCTTGGTCATGTTTATCTTTTCAAGTGCTTTCTTATTTTCTATTTCATTTAGTTCTGCTCTTATCTTTGTTATTTCCTTCCTTCTTCTTCTTGTTGGATTACTTTGTTGTTTTTTTCTAATTCCTCCAAATGTGCAGTTAGTTCTTCAATTTTTGCTCTTCTTTTTTGATGTATGAATTTATGGCTATAAACTTCTTGCTTCCATGGTTTCAGTTGAGAAATCAGCACTTAATCTTATGGAGCTTCCCTTGTATGTGAAGGTTTTCTTTACTCTTGCTGCTTTTAGAATTTTCTCTTTGTCTTGAGTGTTGGATAATTTGACAAGTATGTGTCTTGGGGTGGGCTCTTTGGGTTTATGATGATTGGGGTGCACTGTGCTGCTTGGATATGTACATCTGTCTCTTTCAGTAGATTTTGGAAGTTTTCAACCATTATTTCCTGCAACACTCCTTCTGACCCCTTTCCCTTCTCTTCTCCTTCTGGAATGCCTATAATACATATATTTGTGTGTTTGCATTGTCATTCAGGTCCCTAATTCCTAGCTGGATTTTTTCTATATTTATCAACCAATTCTACTATCTGTTTGATTTCCGATGTACTGTCTTCCACATCACTAATTCTCTGCTTTGCCTCTTCTAGTCTGCTGATATTTGCTGCATGTATATTTTTGATTCCTTGAACTGTGGTGTTCATTCCCATCATATCTGTTATCTTTTTGCATATGTCCGCAATTTCCCCTCCAAGTGTTGTCTTCATGTTGTTATCCTCTTCCTTTACTTCATTAAATTTGTTGGTGATAAACGTTCTGAATACTTTAATTACTTGTGCGAAGTTCTGCTCCCCTTCCTGGTTTTTAATTTGTTCATTGGATTCAGCCATGTTTTCCTGATTACTGGTTTGGTTTGTAGATTTTTGTTGCTGTCTTGTCATCATTTTATCTTGATGGGTTTAATCAGTTCCTTAGCTTCTTTGTCTAGTCTTGGGGATTAATTAGCTGTTGTTTTTGTGTAAGTGTTATATCTTCTCTTTGTCACTTTGTTCTTCTTATTCTAATTTCTTATTGCTGGCTGAGTTCACTTTAAAGGAAAGTATTAGGGCCAGGGAAAGGCAATTGTGTAAGAAAGGAAAAAGTGTAAAGTAGTATTGGTGATAAATGTTAACAGAGCAACAATATGAGATCTAGGAGGATGGATATTAGATTCATGTAAGTTGTGTCGAGTTATAGCAGTAGGTATAGTACCTATAATGAGGTAGTCGACTGAATATGGCAGGAATATGGTATGAATTAAAAAGCTATTGTTTTCATGAGAGAGGGAAAGAGAAAAGAAAGGCAATAGTTTCAAGAGTGGATAAAAGACAGAAAACAAAACAAAGGTATTAGAAATTAAGAGTTAGACACTTTGGGATCAAAGAAAGGGAGGTGGGATATAGGAGAGACAGTAGATGATGGGGGTTATCAAGATGTAGGGGAAAGGGGATAGTGTAGGTAGCCAAAATCAATTCACCCAGAAATGAGGCAGTGGAGGATGAGGAAACGCAGTAAATGTGAGGTGTTCCCTGCAATGCCTATTGTATAATTAAGATAAAATAAAATAAGAAGAAAATGAGGGACAAGAGAGAGAAGAAGGAAAAAAAAGAGAAGAAAGGACGAAAGAAAAAGGGTGTGGATAAAGGGAAAAGACAAAAAAGCTATAGAACAACCACAACAGCAACAACAACAACAACAAAAAAGAATCAAAAAAAGACTTTGGGGGGATACACTGGGAGAAAAGAGTAGGAGATAATGCAGTGTTAGCAATCAGGACATTAAAAAAAATAAATAAATAAAATAAAAATAAAAACAAAACAAAACAAAACAAAAAAGAAAAAACGCAAACATTGAGGGCTAGGACATTCAAGGTCCTCAGATGGACCTCAGGGCATGATAGATTCAGGGATGGAAAGTCTGAGATATTGAAGACTCAAGAGGTGTGAGTCTCTGGGGTTGGGCCACCAGGGTTTAGGGGACTCAGACCTGGTAACCTCAAATCTGGTTAACAGGGAGCCTGGGAGCATCGCAGTGCAACACAGCTTTCAGGGATCCCCACAGCTGTGTGCCAACCCTATGGGTGAGGTCACATCCGCAAACTCTATCTTATGTGTCTGAACCCCGCAATTCACTCACTCACTGGGGTCTATTCTGTGAATGTATCACCAATTCGGCTTCAGGACACCTCCCACCCTGTAAGCCCCTGGAACAGCCACCTGGGGGAGCCTCTACACTGCAGCCAATTTAATGATGCAGATCAATAGCCAGGCCCAGGGGTGGGGCTCCAGCCGGAAACACGGATAACAGAGTCCAAAACCGAAATTCCCATGCTTCGCAACATATTCCCCTAATCGGCTTCCAGACGTCTCCTACCCTGCCAGACCCTGAGACAGCCTTCTGATGAAGTTTTTTTATTGCTAGCAATTTAAGTCCACTGCAGATTGGCAGCCAGGCTTGGGGGGGGCGGGGCTCTAGGTGGAAGCACTATTATTTGTGCCTGCAATCAAAAATTCCCTGCTTTGCAATAAAACTCCCGTTTGTCTCCCCAAATCGGTCTGCAAAGGCCTTCTGTCCTGTTAACCCCCCAATAGCCGGCTCAGGGCTTATGAATTCCCCAGTACCACAGAGCCTCCAGAATCGCCACCACTGCGCTGGTGCCGCGGTTCTGCCCACCCCAGGAGGGAGTGTCCCGCATGCAGCTCCCACCTCTGTGTAATAGAGTCTCAATTATATCTTATAGATGAATTTTCTCTGTTACCTTCCCACCAAATCGATGTCCAGACACCTCCTGCCCTGCAAAAATCCCGAAACAGCCTGGTCCCGAAGAACCTCCAGTGCTGCCCAGCTGCTTCTTTGCAGGAGAGATTATCAAGTAGGCTCACTCAGCCACCATCTTGCCTGATTTTCCAGGAGGTATTTTTGATATGCTGGCTCTTCCTTGGACAGTGGGCTTTACCTGGGCAAACTGTTGAGTACAACAAACTGTTGGGCACAATGAAAATGGAAAATGATTCTGGAAATTCCAAGCCACTGGAAATCAAGCTCCCAGATGACAGTGCCTGATTTGAGGACTTATCTAAACTTGAAACTTGTAAATCAGGATTGAAGATGCAATTATCTATAAAAGATTTGGCAAGTCTTACTGTCTGATGGCTTAGATCCCTGTTTTTTTGCATGCTAAACCAATAAGCTTTTTGAGAGAGCTGTATGAACAAAACCACTGTCAGTTTGGTCTAAAAAGGACTTGGAAAGGAGAAATTGAAGGAGAAATAGCTTTGAGAAGAAAACCATGGAAACTGAGATCTGGACTTAACATATCACCTTGGGCCAAGAGATGAACCCACCCATGTGTACAGATAGGGTGAATTTGACCTGGCAGTTGAAGAGGGTGGATATTCCCACCCAAAGTTTGGGGAGAGTTTTGCTGCCTTAGGATACAGAAAGACTAGAGCATATTCCTCAAAGATTAGAACAGTTAAGTTCAGCACCCCATAGGTCTGAGAGGAGTGTCCTGTTCCCCATGGATTAGGGAAAGCTAAGTGGTCAACTCACTGCTCTGAGGTGAGCCTGTAGCCAAAGGTTAGGAAAAATATTGTCTTCACCTCACTGTACTAGTGGGGTTAAGTCTCTAACCCAAAGTTGGGTAATGTGTGACAATCTCCCCAGTGCTCTTCAAGGGTGAGGTCTGGAACTTGGTTGCTAACCTTGTGGAGAGAGGCAAAGCCTAGAGATCAGGAAAGTCTACAACTGACCTTGTGGAGAAAACAGAGGAGTTGATCCCAGAGATAGTTCGTCCTGTGGAGAGAGGAAACCAGGAAGTCTGAACCCTGGTCAACATCAGCAGACATTTTGCTCCAACATGTGGCAAAAGCCTTTGGTGAGGGAAGTAGCTTATGCTTTATGGTCTATTAACTAAACTTTTACCCCAAATTAATACCCTTTGTAAAGCAAATAGATTTCCGGTATTTTGTATCAGCACCCCTTTGAATGACTAATATACCTGGGATAAATATATTCAACTGAAAATCCCTTTAATAGTCACTAGTCTGTTTGGTTCTGTATAGGTGGTAAGGTGGCAGCCCAGTCCAGGAAGATATTGGGTAAGCTCATTTGAAGCAAGATTAGCCTAAAGATGTAAACATAAGTGTTTATTGTGTGTACAGAGAGGGAGATTTTCTCTGGTAAGCAAAGTGACAGTTGAAGTTTCTCCTATAGATCCTAAGATGTGGGCTGCTGATGCGTGGGCTCCAGGTTTGCAGTCCCATACATGCTGTGATTGTTAGGGTAATGTGTCAAATTGGCCAGGTAATTGTGCACAGTTGTTTGGTCTAGCAAGCACTGGGCTAACTGTAGTACAAGGGCATTTATGGACTTTAGCTACCAATGAGTTTGCTGCATATATAGTTGATTATATTGATATCAGTTGGGGAGACTGCCATCAGGAATGAGTAAGACTTTTTCAATCAGTCAAATGCCTTGAAAAGGAAGTGATTTCAGCATTCAAAGAGAAATTCCTTGCTCATCTTTGACAGCCATCTCCCTGAAACTCATCAAGGACCTTTATTGGGCTTTCGTCAGAGCTCCTGGTTTGCAAACTGCCTGCCTGGGTATGTGCATCCCCACAGGCATGTGAAAGATTCATAAAATCTCAAGCTATTGACAATTATATCCTATAATGTTTCCTTAGAGAAATTTAACTAATACAGCTTCATACCTAGACTGGTTCTTGAGGAATGGAGTCTTAAACATGTGATGTCTGAGGTTGAAGCTGGCTAATAAAATAGGGAATCAATAGATGGATCTGGAACCTGGCAAGGAGTCCATGATACATCAAGAACCCCCAAGATGGCTGCTGGAAAACCCTCCCCAGGATTCTTCCACTCAGAAGAAGACTTCCTCTGGAAGACAGGAAAAGCCCCAGCTATTCCCTAAAGACTTTATCATTGGGCCCTCCTTGGAGATTGATGAGAGAAATAAGCAATCAAAACAGCTGAAAATCCTCCTCTTACATTAGCAAAGGGGTGGGATAATCAACAGTTCAAAAAGGAAGGCACAAGGAATGAACTCTCTCTCTTGTGAGCTCTCTTGCATGTGTACCTGTGCCTGCCCTCAGCATACTACTCTCACCATTTTTACTCTGCCATGCAACCATGCAATAAAACTTGGACATTTATAACCTATAATGAGGAATCAAAGTCTGTAAATCAGCCCTCTTTATCACTTTTCAGTCACTTCCTCTCTACCTGGAATCCCTGATCTGTTATTTTCTCCCATTTCTCTTCCCTCCCTATCTTAATAAATTACTGGCCTAACTCACCCAGCATGCTCTTGAAATTCATTTCTGCAGCATAGCCAAGAACCTAAATGAAATCCAGTAACGAGGTGGTTCTGAGAGTTTTGCAATTGGCCCTCTACTCTAATTGTACTCGAGCATACTAAGGACTCCCTTCCCAATAATAAAGGGGCCACTAACAGTCCATGGCTGAAATTGACAATAGAGATATGCAAAATATCATCACTGGATTCCCCTACTTCCATGCTTATAAGAAGCAAAGTTCTGGGTGAAAGAGTTTTTAACACCAAAACAGAATTTGTGGAGTCATAAGATATAATAATGTTGGCTGGTTCCTCCTATGTACTATGGATACAGTTACAAAAAAAAAAGAGATTGGGGGGAGTGAGCAGAGCGGGTCCCACTGGCTGTGGAGGCCCGGGCCAGGGCTCGGAGCTCCCGTGACCCGATAGCCTCGCGGAGCCCTGGGATGTGAGGAGGAGGGCAGCGGCGACAGCAGTGGTGGTGGAGAGTCTGGAAGTATGTCCCTCTGGAATGGACTCCATTAGTAATGACAGCTCCAGGGAATTATTTGTGAAGGATTTAAGGCAAAGTCCTCGTCAGGAAGCTGGCCCTCCAGGACAGGTATAGTCATTCCAAAGAGAAGAGCAAACTCCTACTGTTTCAGACAGATTGGTATTTGATTTTGAGTCAAGTGAAGATAAGCCTACTGATGTCTTACCTAGAACTGTATCTGTTCGTCACAATTTAAAAAAGCGTTTTAACAGTCTTTGTCAATTTGATGATGTGGATAACTTTGAAACCAGTCATTTGACTGTAGAATCTTTTAAATTAGAAAGAATTCGCTTTGCTGACCCATTTATAAATCTACACATATCTGAAAATATAGACCAAAACATTTCTCAGGGGAACAAGGACCAAATTAACTTAACACCAAAATCGATTTACCCAGTAAGTCTTAGTAAAACAAAAGAAGTCATTTTAGAGTCTAAATCTGAGCAAACTAAAACTAAGCGTATAGATGCACAAAGAAGAAAACGAGAAAAAAGAAAAGTGAACAGAAGAAGAAAATCAAAGTATATATCAAGATATAAAGGGAACAAGAATGAAAGTAAAAAAACTGTTTCTGAAAAAAAATTGGATGAACTTCTCCATTCCAGTGATGCTTACAATTTTAATTTGGAAGAGGGTATTCACCTCACTCCTTTCTGGCAAAATAAAGAGCGGTGATTCTAAAAGAGAAGAAAGCAACAATGACTCTGAAGTGAGCACCTGTGAGTCATATGGGTAGGAGATGATTCTGATGAACTCTATTTGCCTCCTAAAAATACTTGCAAACACATTCAAAATCTCACCAGCGAACCACTTAGGAGCCCAATCACTCAAGCCACGATCCAAAAGAACAGTAAAATGTACAGAAGAAAAAGAGACCCAGTGTTCCAAGCCAACAAAAACACCTACCAAGAAACTCCTACCAGTGCACCACCTGAAACTCACCAGTCAGCTCATCTTGGCCTGAAGGACATCACCAATGCAGTGAAAATCACTCCTGCAGTGAAAATCAGAAAACTTTCTCTTTCTCCAAAAAAGAGGAAAGAAAGCCCAGCAGCTTCTCTGCATAAACGCAGGTGCACAGCCATTGTGAACTATAAGGAACCCACTCTTGCTTTGAAATTGAGAAGAGGAGACCCTTTTACAGATTTGTGTTTCTTGAATTCTCCTATTTTCAAGACAAAAAAGGACTCCAGATGCAGTTCTAAAAAAAAATGTATTAAGGAAATACAGTGAAGCTTTTGTTGGATGCTGTTGAAATTCATCTGATAACTCTCTTGCTCAAAGAAAACTTTGTAAGATAGTACACCAGTGAGTCGAATTATTGCTGTAGAATATTCTCTTGATAGGACCGTGTAGATCATGAGCATTTCTTCAGAACTACTTAAAGTGTGATGGTTGATCTTAACCTTAACTAACTTTTAATAAAGTTGTGTTTATTTTTTTCTTTTGAATAAAAAAAAAAAGATTAGCTAAAGGCTTTAAATTTGCAATTTAAACACTGCATGGATGATTTGAAAGTTTCTAGGTGTGCTCTGAAGGACAATCTTATCTTCTCTAGCCACAGGCTTAAAATATATAAGAACCAAAACCAGACTCTCATTGTATGAGTGGGAGAGTTACAAAGGAAACAAAATCTTAACCCCATAGGGTTTCTGCAGTTAAAGTGAAGTCATTGATTGGAAAGAAGTGGAGCCAAGATATAATTGGGTTCAAGAATTATGGGATGATGGTAATATTGTTGGGGACATTGGAACTCTAAATTCTGCTTAAACTTTACCAGATAAATCTGTGATGGCCTGCTCTGTGTACACCACACTTAGTCAATCTTGTATCACCCAGACTCCAGCCTGATCCAGGGAGCCCTGACTTTTGTCCACCCTAGAGGCAGGCACCAGCCAAACTCTAGCATGTACTGTCCAGCCACCAGCCTTCCAAACCCTGCATGAAGAGATTAATCCTATCTCACCAGAAGAAAATACAAAGGAATGTCTTGAGTTCAGTAGCTTGCAAGACATTTCTAATCCTTCTCCTTACCCATGATGGCAGCCCCTCTTGTCTTTGAGATGTATTACTAGACAAAAATCAAAACAAGCCTCTAAAGGTGAAACACAAAGAGTGACCGATACAAAGAATGCTATACTCTGAAAGAACTACATGAGTTTTCCAACTTATATAGACAGAAATCAGGGGAATATATGTGGGAATAGATACTAAGTGTATGGGATAATGGTGGAACAAATAAAGTTGGATCACACTGAGTTTATTGATATGGGCTCACTAAGCAGAAATTCTACTTTCAGTGCTTTAGGTCAAGGGGTGGAAAAGGTTCTAACAGTTTGTGTAGGTAGCTGACTGAAACATGGATCGAAAGATGGCCTAGAATATCTGAGGTTGAGCTATCTGATTTGCCCTGGTATACAGTAGAAGATGGAATTCAAAAGCTCAGAGAGATTGGAATGCTGAATGGATTTACCATTTGAGACTTGCCCATCTGAAGCTGGCTAGTAAGATAGGGAATCAATAGATCAATGGAACTTGGCAAGATGTCCTCCTGGAAATCGATAACTCCAAGATGGCTGCTCAAAGACTCTCAGGAGAAATTCAATTCAGAACAAGATTTCCTCTGGGAGCCAGAGACTTTGATATTCTCCCACCCCTTATTTTTTATTCCTCCTGGGGAATTGATGGGTGGGGCAATCATTCAAAAGAGCAAATGTCTGGTACTCCTCCACTACCATTAGCAAAGGGATGGAATAATTAAAGATTTAAAAAGCAAGCACAAAGGCTGAATTCTCTCTCTCTTGCCTTTGGGTCCCTGTTGTTGTCTTCAGCTCTCTGCTCTCACAGTGTCTCCCCACATGAATCAACACACAAGTAAAATCTAAGCATTTATAATCTATAATGGGATATTGTAGCCTATAAATCAGCACACTTTATCATTTTTCAGTCCCTTCCTCTCTACCTGGGACCGATGATCTGTAATTTTCTCCCATTTCTCTTCCCTCCCTATCTTAAAACA
This sequence comes from Dasypus novemcinctus, assembly GCF_030445035.2. Lineage (NCBI taxonomy): Eukaryota > Metazoa > Chordata > Mammalia > Cingulata > Dasypodidae > Dasypus > Dasypus novemcinctus. Next base: position 105,842,357 of record NC_080676.1, read on the forward strand.
TTACTGGCCTAACTAAACCAACATGCTCTTGAAATTCATTTCTGCAGCATAGTGAAAAACATAGAAAAAAATCTAGTTACACATCTACCTCATGAATATCCAGAGGAAACATCTGTAACCAGGAATGTGAGGAATTAATTTGCAAGACTAACTATCTTCCCTGAAGAAGTCTATAGTCCAGATATTATGGTAAGTAAGACTATAATGGGATTAGAATCCTTAAACATTATAGGGATGAGCTGATCTTGGTCCAGTAAAACTCAAGTATCAGCAGTTAATGGCTAAAGACAAGGTGGGTGCAGCTACCATAAAAAAGCAGCACTCAAAATAGTCTGAGTTGCATAGGATTTTGGCATTGGCTAATACATCATGGGGTATCTAGAAGTGAAATAGATGGGGAGTCTACTAAACTTCTGGATCTGTACAAACTGAAGAGTTCTAGGTCAAGTGAACAAATCCTAACTCAAATTAAAAATGCAGAGAATCATAGCCCCTAAATCAATTCCCAGACTTGAGACAGTTTAAAGACCCACAGCCCCTTGAATGAGGAGAAGGCCTGGTCCCCTTGGGGAATGATCCTGGTAAACTGCCCAAAATTTATACTATTAATCTTCCTCCCACCTTTCCCCAAGGAGACCATCAGCCTTTTTCAAGAGTAACTGAGCACTGGGGAAAAGGAAATGATCAATTATTTCAGGGATTATTAGACACTGACTCAGAAGTGACATTAATTCTAGGTGACCCAAAACATCTCTGTAGTCCACTAGTCAGAATAGGGGTTTATGGAGGTCAGGTGATTGATGGAGTTTAAGCCCAGGTCCATCTCTCAATGTGTCCAATGGGTCCCTGGACCCATTCTGTGATTATTTCCCCAGATTCAGAATGCATAATTGGAATAGACAAACTCAGTACCTGGCGGGTTCCCACATTGGAACTCTGACTTGTGCAGGGAGGGCTATTATGGTTGGAAAGGCCAAGTAGAAGCATTAAAAATATCCCTACCTAATAAAATTGTAAATCAAGCAATACTGGATTCCTGGAGGGATTTCAGAGATTAGTGCCACCATCAAAGATTTGAAGGATGCAAGGTTGGAGTTTCCTACCACATCCCCATTCAATTCTCCTATTTTGTCTGTGCAGAAAACAGATGAATCTTGGAGGATGACAGTAGATTATCATAAACCTAACCAGGTGGTGACTCCAATAGTAGCTGCTGTCCCATATGTGGTATCACTGTTTGAGTAAATCAACACAATCCCTAATACCTGGTGTGCAGCTGTTGATCTGGAAAACACTTTTTTCTCAATTTTCATTAGTAAGGACCACTGTAAACAGTTTATTTTCAGCTGGCAAGGCCAGCAGGTTAGTATTACTGTCCTGCTTAAGGGCATATCAACTCTCTAGCCCAATTTCAAAATATTGTCTTCAGGAAACTTGATTGTCACTCCCTCCCATAAGACATCACACTGGACCATTTTATTGATGATATCATGTTGATGGGACCTCTGGAGCAAAAAGTAGCAATGACTTTAGACTTATTTGTAAGGCATTTGCATGAAAGAGATGGGAGATAAATCCAAGAAAAATACAGGGGCCTTCCACCTCAGTGAAATTTCTAGGACATGTTGAGAAATTCCTTCTAAAATGAAATATAAAGCTGTTGCATCTGGCCCCTCCTATGACCAAAAAAGAGGCACAATGCTTAGTTAGTCTCTTTGGATTTGGGGTTGCTACTCTGGCCCATTTACTGAGTGCCCAGAAAAGCTGCTAGTTTTGATTGAGGACTGGAAAAAGAAGAAGCTCTGTGACAGGCCCAGGCTACTGATTGGGCTGCATTACCACTTGAGACATCTGATCCTGAAGACCCAATGGTGCTAGAAGTTTCAGTGCCAAATGAAGATGCTGTCTGCAGCCTTTGGCAGGTCTCTATAGGAGAATCACAATGAAGACCCTTAAGATTTTGGAGCAAAGCTCTGCCATCCTCTGCAGATAACTACTCTCCTTTTGAGAAATAGCTTTTGCCCTGCTACTGGGTCTTAGTAGAGACTGAACATTTAACCATGGGTAATCAAGCTACCATGAGGCCTGAATTGTCAATCATGAGGTGGTTATTGTCTGACCCACAAAATCATAAATTCCATCATAAAGTGGATGTGGTATACAAGATAGGGCTCTAGCCATCCTGAAGGCTCAAGGAATTTACATGAGGAATTAGCCCAAATGCCCATAGTCACAACACTTGCCATGTTACCTTCTCTCTGAAACCACATCTTTGTCCTCTTGGGGAGTCCCTTGAAATCAGACTGAGGAAGAAAAAATTAGGGTCTAGTTTACAGATGTCTCTGCACAATATGCAGGTACCACCTGAAAGTAGTCAGCTGCAGCACTGTGGCTCCTTTCTCGGGCATCAGTGAAGGATAGTGTTGGGGGTTAATCATCCCAGTGGGCAGAACTTTGAGCAGTGCACTTGGTTGCTCATTTTGCTTGGAAGAAGAAATGGCCAGAGGTGCATTGTACACTGATTCATGGGCCATTTGCCGTTGGTTTGGATGAATATACAGGGACTTGCAAGGAACATGATTGGAAAATTGGTGACAAAGAGGACTGTGGAAGGGGTACATGGATAGACTTTTCTGAGTGGTCAAAAAACATAAAAATATTATGTCCCACATGAACACTCACCAGTGGGTGACTTCAGCAGAGGAAGATTATAATAAAGGGGATAGGATGACCCACTCTGTTGGAAAATGCTCAGCCTCTTTCCCTAGCCACTCCTGTCATTGCCCAATGGGCTTATGAACATAGTGGCCATGGAGGTAGGAATGAAGGTTATTCATGGGCTCAGATACATGGACTTCCCCTCACCAAGGCTGACGTGGCTACTGCCACTGTTGAGTGCCCAGTCTGCCTGCAGCACAGACCCACACTCAGTACCCAATATGGCCTTATTCCACAAGGTGACCAGTCTGAGACCAGGTGGTAAGTTAACTAAATTGGACCACTTCCACCATGGAAGGGGCAGTGATTTGTTTTAACTGGAATTGACACATATTCTAGATTTGGTTTGGCATTTCCTGCAGGCAATGCTTCTTTCAAAACTACCATCTGTGAACTTATCAAATGTCTTATCTATTGACATGACATTCCACATACCCCTGCCTCTGATCAAGAAACCCATTTCACAGCAAATGATGTGTGGGAATGGCCACATGCCCATGGAATTCACTGGTCTTACCATGTTCCCCATAACTCTGAAGCAATTGGATTAACAGAATGGTGGAATGGCCTTTTGAAGACTCAATTATGGCACTGACTATATGGCAATAACTTGCAAGGCTAGGACAATATTCTCCAGAAGGCTTTATATGCTCTAAATCAGTGTCCAGTTTATGGTTCTGTTTGTCCCATAAACAGAATTCATGGGTCCAGCAATGAATAGGTGGAAATGGGAGTGTCACCACTCACTACTACCTCTAGTGACCCACCTTGAAAATTTTTGCTTCCTGTCCCTGCAAACTTAAGCTCTGCTGGCTTTCTCATTATAGTCCCAAAAGGAAGAGTGCTGCCACCAGGAAACACAAAATGATTCCATTGAACTGTTAGTCAAGACTGGCACCTGGTCACTTTGGACCCCTCTTGCCTCTGAGTAAACAGGCAAATAAGGGAATTACTGCACAGGCTGGGATTATTGAACCTGAATATCAAGGGGAAATGGTACAGCATCTTCATAATGGAGTAAAGAAACGTTTGCCTGGAATACAAGAGATCCTCTACAATGTCTCCTAATACTGGCACACCCTGTGAATAAAGTCAATAGGAAATTGCAATAACCCAATCTAAGCAGGACTAACAATGACCTGGAATCTTCAGGAATGAATGTTTGGGTCACTCCACCAGGCAAAGAACTACAGCCAGCTGAATTGCTTGCTGAGGGTAATTGGAACATGGACTAGATAGTGGAAGAGGTAGTGATCAATATGAACTCTGATCATGTGACCAGTTACAGAAATTAAAACTGTAATGGTCATGAATCTTTCTTCCTTGTTTTGTTATGAGTATGATTGTATATGTACACAAAATGAATGTCTTTGTTTTCTTCCCCAACCTTTTCCCTTATCATATGACAAGTTGTAACAGTTTCATATCATAATATTTGAGGATTTCAATTTTGAATTAATATTACCAAAGGACATTCACCCTATTCTGTAGGGAATTAATACATTTCTGGTTGTATGAGGAGAGTTGAACATTGTTATATATATATATATATATATATATATATATATATGCATGTCTGTTATTGTTTTTACTTAGAGACTAGATATGGTTTAAGGTAATGTCTATGGTCACTGAGTTGACAAAGGTGGACTGTGATGATTAGGCTAATGTGTCAGTTCAGCTAGGTAATTGTGCCCAATTATTTAGTCAAGCAAGCACTGGGCTAAGTATAATACAGGGCATTTATGAACTTTAGTCATCAGTGAGTTTACTACATAGGTAGCTGAGTATGTCTACATCAATCAGGGAGATTGCCAACAGCAATGAGTGAGGCTTTATCTAATCAGTTGAATGCCTTAAAAAGGAAAGTGATTTTACCATTCAGAGTTTCCTTTAGCTCTTCTTTGGACAGCCAACTTCTCAAACCTCATCAAAGACCTTCCTTGGACTTTCATTGGAGAACCTAGTTTGCAGCCTGCCTTCAGAACCTGGACTTGTGCATCCCCACAGTCATGTAAGAGACTCTTAGAAAATATAGTCCTATTGACAGATATCTCCTGTTGTTTCTGTTTCCCCAGAGAACACATGTTTTCTCCCAATAGGAGCTGGCTGTAATGCCAACTGTGTAAGTTCTGCTTATTTCACTCTGATATATCAATTATTTCTCCACTTGATATAGTCTTTACACAGTCAGCTTGCAGCAGCACTGTTGGTCCTTGTCAGGAAGCTCCAGTGTTTCAGCTGCTTGTTGCATAGTGCTGTTTGGCACTGTAAAACTGAACAAGTCTGGAGGCAATATCGAACAATTGCCAGCTGGTAGGGTCACAGGAATTTGAAGCAGCAATATACTTCCACTTACTTGAGGAGCATAATCTTAGTTGGCAGAGAACTTTATTTTTTAAGGGGTTGTAGTGAGCATTCTAGCCAATAAATCAAATGGAGAGACACTATACATAGTGTATTAGTCAGCCAAAAGGGTGTTGATGCAATGTACCAGAAAGCTGTTTGCTTTTATATAGTGTATTTATTTGGGGTAAAACCTTACATTTACAATGACCTAAAGAGTCCAACTCTAGGTACCATAAGAGGTACTTTCTCACCCAAGTCTGTTGCCACGTGTTGACGCAAGATAGCAAGTAACATCTGTTACTTACCATGTAACACGCCTTGCCATTCCCTCTTAAGGCTCCATGGGTCAAGCTTCTTCTGATCGCAGCTGTAGGCTAGCAAGGGACTCATTACTCTTCCTGGGGCCCATTTTTTCCAAGCTCTGTAGTCTTTAGAGTGTCAACTGTAAACTCTCAGCTGGATGACTCAGCTCTCCTACCAAGGCCACAGATCCACTTCTGTGCCTTTGGAGCTTTTGCTCTTTTCTCAATTATCTGTTTGTTTTATGTTCTTGATTGAGCATATAGCTTAGCAGGAGGGTGGGGACTCATCCCTGGATGCCATAATGTTGTGGTTGAATCAACACCCTAATCTTAACATAATTTAATGAAAGGCATCTCAGCTGAAGCAAGTAAAATCAAAGGGTATCACACCCAGAGGAACAGATCAGTTGGAAAACATCATCTCTCTTTTTGGAATTCATAAATAATCTTGAACTGTCATACACTGTACTGGGTTCCTGGTTTACATGCTCAAAAGAGTTTGACAAAGCTGAAGTTTATCCCTTTTTTGTGTGGCCTTTTAAGTAGTGTTTAGTCTTGTAAGGTACCATTGGTAGCTGAAGTTGAGAACAGTTCTTACAATTGCATGTGATAAAAATTAGGTTAGAATAGTTTATAGGAGTACCCAATGCTCTAGCTATGAACCATGTTCTGGCAGCCCGATGAGGACCACTGTTTTGCATGGCCACAGGCTGCTCATTTTGTGGGAGCGGAGTAGATTATTCAGATATAGGTCAGAGCATTTGCCTCTTGATTCCAGGTGGAGAAGTTGTTTCTGTGACATATAACATCTCTCAAATAATTAAAACTATGAGTAATAACATTATACTGTTATTCTGCAGAAAACATGGTTAAATCTTTGCAAAAATTGTTAAGCATTTATGTGAATATTAAATTTACACAACTTTGATTAACAGAAGGCTAGACAACCCTTTTTAGTTTTTACAACACTTTTAAACACATTTTAGTTAGCATATCAAATTAAATGAACTTAGCTATATTGATTACTTCACCTTTTTTACAAGGTAAAATAACAAATCTTTTGCAATAGCTTGAAATAAACCAATACTTTCAAGAGTTTGAATTTGAGAAAAAAAGTGTTAAAAGTCATTATGTTTGAGCGTTATGTTCTTTTAAAAGCAAGAAAACATTTTTCTACACAACGAAGTACAAAACAAAGGTATAAAGTGCACAAAGCTGTCTTGATAAAGCAGACTCTGCTTTGTATAATGATTATTCAGGAGAAAATTTGTTACAAACTTCCATCAAAACAGAAAATGATCTAAGAGTTTTGTTACTTTAACAGAGAGAAAACCAAAGTTTAGATTTGTGTCAACATAAAATTGACAATTAGATTATTAATTACTCACATTTTAAGGTGGTTACAAGGTTTAAATTGGTGAATTAGAGGACAGGTTAGGATTCTTAATTTCCTGGCCTAGGAGATAAGTGTTTTAGGCTAAATTGCATTTCCTTATCATGTCACACTAAGCTCTTTTACCAAAGATCCCTCAAAGGGCAGAGACCTGAGGGGCTGGGTAGGTTAAGAAGTTTAGGAAAATAATTTTTCCTTTTCTGAAGTTGGTTTTTAATCCCCTTTTCCTAACCTCTGCAGGAGATGTCTTCCTCATCTGTTTTTACTTGTTTTTTTTTCATTGTTTTTACTCTTTGCCAGCTGTTGTTTTTTGCTCATTGTCTGCATTTTGTCCATTTGGTTTTCTTAGGAGACACCAGGAAACAAAGCCAGGACCTCCCATGTGAGAGGCTGGTGCTCAACTGCTTGAGCCACATCCATACCTGCTCATTTGTTTTTGCTCATTGTCTGCTCATAATTTTGCTCATTGTTTTTTCTCATTGTATGATTGTGGTTTTTGTTCATTGTCTGCTTGTTGTTTTTCCTCAATGCCTGCTCATTGTTTTGTTTTGACTTCTTAGGAGGCACCAAGAACTGAACCTGGGATCTCCCCTGTGGGAGGCAGGTGATTGACTGATTGAGCCATGTCCATTCCCCCACAATAGTTTTTATTTTCAGAGTTCTATCATGCTAAATTTTTCTAATCTGTACTCCAGGAATATTTATTTACCAGAAAGTGCTTTTTTAACTTTAGGCATTTTGAATAGACTTCTTTTAAGGTATTTTTATTAATTTGATATCACCATTCTGAGATGTAAAAATATGCACTGAGGAAACAGGCAAGCACAGATAGGGAGTTAGACACAGAAAAACACAACTTACTACTGTAACATAAAATAGCCATTCTCTTACAAGTTAAGTTTAACTGTAAAGTAGTACTATATTCAAAAGATTTATTTAAGGGTTAATTTTTATTACTTCAGCCTTTACTGTGATAACACAGTTTTGCACAAGATTTTTTTTTTTTTGGTTATTGACTTTTAACTAAATTGTTCCCAATTCTTTAAAACACAGTCTACATGTTTAAACAGGGAAAAATAGTTAGCATTACAAAGATAAAGGCAGTCTTTAAATGTCCATAAACAGTGGAAAAATAAGTTCAGAATGACTACCACAATAGCAAGTTTAAGATAAATCCCCTCAGTTATAGCAATTTCAGATGTTATCCTTTTGCTGTTTTATAATATAAAGGCATCTATGTAATGATCTTGTCTTTACTATTACAGTTTCCAGTGTAATTTTAGTTAATAAAAATTTAGGTACTAATTAAACAATTAAAACTATTTTATTAGTAACAGTAATGTTGCCAAAGTTTCCCACTCTTCTAGCAGTTGAACTAATCCCATGTGTTTTTTTCCTTATACATTAAATTCAAATGCGAGATAGAATTGAATTTTAAAGACTTATTTTTTAGGTTATCTTTCACAGTAATTTAATGCTTAACAGGTGAACCCAAAACTGAAATATAAGATCCTAGACACGAACAGACTGACAAAGTTAAAGTAAACCTTGATTAGAACAAAAGAATTTCACGTACTTATGTGGCAAGGGATAGGCTCAAGTATTGAATCACTTTCATGAGGTTCCCAGTGTAACTTGCAGCTCTGGTCCTCAAGAAATACACTGGGCAGCGGCTAGACACAGTGTTCATCATCTCAGGGAAATCCTGATCCTAAAAAATAAATGAATTGGGGATGCATTTTCATTAGCTATGATTTGCAATGTTTAAAATCCTGAAGGAAGCCTTTAAAAGCTTAGTGCTTGAAGCTATACTACTTATTCTAGAGGGAATAAGTTTAGTAAATGGTCTATGTATTGATTCTCCATTCGTTCTCATTATCAGGCATGAACAGAGATGAGAGAGGTCTGAAGTGGCAAGTAAGGAACTGGCAAGTGGCTTCTAATTTGATTAAAATATTAACTATCTTACCTGTCATGTCAAGGGTCATCTGCGTCTCCTCCAGGTTGATGGCTTGCTGTGTTGTCTGGGGAGCCACACATGATACAGTCTTCTTCTGTACCACAATGGGGCAAGACCCCAGTGGGTTCTGGTTACAAAGGACCTTAGTCCCAGAGGCCTACAACTTTGCACCAAAGTAGGTTCCTACTGAATTTTGGGTGACCATGAATTTTACAGGGTGCCTTCAATAGTGGCAGCTAAAATGTTAGCTACTTCTGAGATTTTGCTTACCCCTTCTTACTTGCTTTCTCTTTGTGGTATGGTTTCAATTGTTGAAAACTGTGAAGGCTGTTTTTAAAATGGATTTAATGGGAGTTTGGGGACCAAAAGAAAGTTTTTGTAGATTTTAACAGACCTCTAAAGCAGACTGGCTAATAATGTGAGTTTCTAGGCGGATCTGTCCTTTCCTGGAGTTAGGATATTTTTGTTATATCTCTGAGTGATTTCCCTAAGCTTATTACAATTGACCTGTTGGTAGTGCATTTCCTCACCTCTTTTAGGAGACATATAGCTCTCAGATCTGCCTGTTCCCTCCTTCTACTTACACAGGTTTCACTGAAATTAAGTACCCCATTAGCGGTTACTTTTGGCCATTCTATAACTTGTACTGTGGCCACATGGTGTGGCAAGAAAAGATAGGATATTTTTTCCTCTTAATGGAAAAGAATGTCTAATTTTTGAGAACTTATCTCAGTGGGGAGCTTGCTGGTAGGCTACAGTCTATGCTCATCATTCTAGGGAGAAATGGGAGAAAGTTTTTCACCTACATTGGTATTCCAAACCCCAGGCTGACTGAACTTTCAGCTTCCAAACTCAAGTGCTCAAGTTGCTTAAGCACTTGGAGATGTGTGGAGCTGGCCTCCAAACCAAAATGCCCAAGTTCCTTAAACTCTGGGGGATGTTTGGAGATGACCCTCTGAATTTCTGCCCCAAGCACTGCAAAGCCCCTGCTTCTGGGCATTCCTGGGGCAACCTAGGATGTGGGAAATGTCCAGACCTAGGTTCTGGACCAAAACTCCCAAGTGAAATTTTTCCCTAGAAGGAAGGTAAGCTCCTTCAGCTTGGTTATTGTCTAAATTGCTAGAGACTGGAGGTCAGGGACCTGGCTTACAAGGGAGCACAACTTTTCTACAGTCCTTTTCCAAATTGCAATAGATTTTTAAAGATAATTAGGACATAAGTTATATTTCAAGAGATGGGCCCAGAATTGGAACAACAGGGTAAGGAAATGGCCTAACATTGATTTTATAACCTCTTGGGGGAGTAAGTGTGCAGAAATAAAAAGTGGTTTAGGATGAGATGGATTACCTGGTCTCCTATGCTCCCATTGGACTCCTATTTGGATAGGGGAATGTCCCGAGTCAAGTTCCTAAGATTGTGTCATCAGCCAACTAGAGTCTTCTTGATCTACGTGATGTAGGGGCTGGCCCCTAACATCTGAAGAGGGAGCCAACAGACTCTATGTGAACCAAAGTTAAGTCATTTGAGGTCACGTCTGAAGATCACAACAGAAATGGAGACATATCTATGGACAGACACACAAAGACAGACTTTGGTTAGCAACCAAAAACTCATCAGTCTCATTGGATGGAGAAGAGTGTACCCTAGATGATTATCTCCTTGCTGGCTCACCATGAATATGTTATCAGAGACAATGTCTAGGCTCCTGATTTGTCACAAGAAAGAATTCAAGGATGAGGCACCCATATATCAGGTAAGAAGATAATTTATTGTGGGGTAAAGCCAAGAAAAACAGAGTTCACCCTCAGAATTGAGGGAAGTCATTCTTAAGGGTGAGAAACACGGAGTTCTGTCCTGAGGTCCCCTGATTTATGGAGGAAGAGGACTCCAGGTCTATGTTGACTGGTATATTTAATTCTTAGCAACTGAAATCTATTGGATGACTTGATTTGCTTTGCTTTAGGGTGTGGGTTTGCTGGCTGGTGGTGATTGGCTTCTGGCTGCTGTCCGTGAGCTCTATAGAGCATGTTCACCAGTGGTGATTACTCTTTGGTCACTGTTCACAAGGTTTGAGGTAGTCTGAAAGCTAGGTGTGTAGTGGTAGTTCTCCTGCTGTCCCTTCCCTCTTTCCTAGCATAATGACATTGCTGGCTGCGTTCTGATAAGCCCTTGGGTGTGGGCTCTAAGATGTTCCTTTCTAACTTGTTTGTGTGAGTCAGCAGGCTGATGTAAATAAGCATGCCATTTCCTCAACCTGTGTAAGCAAGGAAACCATTTCCTTAATTTCTCTTTTTGTGACTTATTAAATTTTTTGTCCCCTTCCTCCTTAGCTCCTTCTTCTATCCTGCCTCATTATAGTTTATATTATGGTTTGCACTTTATCCTGCCTACTTTTATATGTTTTTGCAAAATGTATAATGACCTGTATCCATCATTGCAATATTATTCACACCATTCCATTGTCTCATGTTGCACCTATTCTTCCCTCTTCCTCTCCTCAGAATCTTTGGTGAATGCAGCCTTGATATCAATGTTACAAATTACTCCTTTACTGGAATAATAATGTCTTCTTTAGAACAAAGCTTCATTACCCCTTATGTTTGATCATTCCACAATCTTGAGTATTTGGGGATGGTGATGCCCACTCTGGTTTTGATTGAGAGGGGACTTAGATCCTATGTAACAGATGGGTGCAACTGTCTTGCTTGCAGTTGTAGATACTCTCTCTTTTATGGGATGGGCATTATCCATCATTATCATTTTCTTCATTGTCCTGGGTAAGTCTGATGAACTGTAGAGTAGGTGTTGGCTGCAACTCTGCTGAGATATAGGGCTCAACTGGCATATGAACAGATTGAAGATTTAAGTCTCTGGGACAGATGTTTAATGGATATAGTGTTAATTATAAGTTCAAATAAAGGGGACATCAGAACCACATGTAGGAAAATTATAAATGAGACTAACTCCAATATATTGGAGGATGGGTTTTCATATATTGCAATGAAGGTCAGGTGAAAGTGTGCTGAATTCCTGGGGTTGTTTGCCTTGCTTAAAGTGTCCAGATGTCCCTAGAGCCTTCAGGAACCCCATGATTGAGGTACTGTTCATTGTGGAGGCCAGTAAGATCCTCTTAAGACATGCATAAGCATAACCTCTGTAATGACCTCCTGCCTTGCTTTGAAATTTCTTAGCCATAAAAACTCATTTGTCTTTAATATTTCTCCTTTTTTTGTCAAGATCTCTTTCCAAATAAATCACTAGTTGAAGCTTGGGAATAATCCTTCAGTGCAGGGAATCATGTCCCATGCCAGTGGGATAGTCGTGAGTGTATATGCTGAGTGTGGCTTAGAGAGAGGCCACATTTGAGCAATGAGGATGTTTTAAGGAAGCAACTCTTAGATAATATACAATAATAGGCTAAGTTTTAATTTCAAAAGGACAAGCTTCATAATTAATTATAAGCATCAATGTCAAGGGACTGGCATATAGATCTGTTTTCCTTTGCTAGGCACTGTCCATGCACTCTAGAGTTTCTTGCTACTCTATTAGAGAATGTAGCATGACTCATCAGGATTGGAATTCAGTATTTTTGTGGTTATTGTTTGGGTCTCCACCCACCAAGATGGCACCACATGACAAATTGAACACATTTATTATTTTTTAAATGTTATAATAGATAGGGTAGAAATTACATATCAGTGAGTCAATCAATCTGTCAAGAATATATAACTACTATAAAAATTTTTGTATCGAATCACAGAGTCCCTAAATATATGAAGCAAATATTGGCAAAATTGAAAAGGGAAATTTGTATAATAATAATTGTCCTATAAAATTAGTCATAAAAGGCTCTCTGCCCCTTCCCGTTCGACAGACAGCCGCAGCTCTTCGCGCAGCGCCAGCCGCATCCCTGAGACAAGATGGTGAAGATTGGAGTAAACGGATTTGGCCGTATTGGGCGCCTGGTCACCAGGGCTGCTGTGAACTCTGGCAAAGTGCAGGTTGTTGCCATCAATGACCCCTTCATCGACCTCAACTACATGGTCTACATGTTCCAGTATGATTCCACCCATGGCAAGTTCAAGGGCACTGTCAAGGCTGAGAACGGGAAGCTTGTCATCAATGGGCATCCCATCACTATCTTCCAGGAGCGAGACCCCGCCAACATCAAGTGGGGTGATGCCGGTGCTGAATATGTTGTGGAGTCCACTGGTGTCTTCACGACCTTGGAGAAGGCTGGGGCTCACTTGAAAGGTGGCGCCAAGAGAGTCATCATCTCTGCCCCTTCGGCCGATGCCCCCATGTTTGTGATGGGCCTGAACCATGACAAGTACGACAATTCCCTGAAGATCGTCAGCAATGCTTCCTGCACCACCAACTGCCTGGCTCCCCTAGCCAAGGTCATCCATGACAACTTTGGCATCGTGGACCACTGTCCACGCCATGACCACTGTCTGCCACCCAGAAAACTGTGGACGGCCCCTCCGGGAAGCTGTGGCGTGACGGCCGTGGGGCTGCCCAGAACATCATCCCTGCATCTACCGGCGCTGCCAAGGCGGTGGGCAAGGTCATCCCAGAGCTGAATGGGAAGCTCACTGGCATGGCCTTCCGCGTCCCCACCCCCAACGTGTCTGTCGTGGATCTGACCTGCCGTCTGGAGAAAGCGGCCAAATACGATGACATCAAGAAGGTGGTGAAGCAGGCATCAGATGGTCCCCTGAAGGGCATCCTGGGCTACACTGAGGACCAGGTTGTCTCCTGCGACTTTAACAGTGACACCCACTCTTCCACCTTTGATGCTGGGGCTGGCATTGCTCTCAACGACCACTTTGTCAAGCTCATTTCCTGGTACGACAATGAATTTGGCTACAGCAACAGGGTGGTGGACCTCATGGTCCACATGGCCTCCAAGGAGTAAGAGCCCCTGGACCACCAGCCCCAGCAATGGTTGAGAGGAAAAGTGGCAGCTGCTGGGGAGTTCTGACCCCAACCTGATCCCCCAACACTGAGTACCACCATCCGCCACAGCTTCCATCCCAGACCCCCTGGAGAAAGGGAGGGGCTCAGAGGGCCCTACCTTGTCGTGTACCATCAATAAAGTATACTGTACCCAGAAAAAAAAAAAAAATTAGTCATAAAATTCAGTACACCATTTTAATTAATAGTTATGACATCTAAACAGAGTCACAGGCTAACAGAAGACTTGAATATTACCATAAACCAATTAGCTCTAATTGAGATATATATACATATCTCACTCCACCAAGTGCAAATTCATATTCTTCTCAAGTGCACAGGATAGATCATGTTAAGTTCACAAAACAAGTCACATTTAATTTAAATAGATTAGATCATATAAATCATGATTTCAAACCATACTGCAATGTACCTAAAATCAATAACAAATGGAAAGCTGGAATATTAACAAATATGTACATATTAAATAACACACTCCCTCACTGGGTCCATGAAACAATCACAAGGGAAATTAGAACATTCTCGGATTTTAATGAAAATAAAAATGCAACCTAACAATATTCATGTGAAAAGGCTGTTAACAGAGACATTTAGAGGAATAAATGCCTACTTCAGAAAAGAAGAAATGTGTCAAATCAATAATAAATCTTGATATCTAAGAGTAACTTAATTATGAAGTTAGGAGTAGGAAGAAATAATAACATTTGTAGGGAAAATAAATGAAATAGTAGATAGAAAAAAATATTGAAGGAATCATTGAAAACATGAATTGTGTCTTGGAAAATATCAATAGATTGATTAATGGCAGAATGACCAAACAAAGTTTCAAAACACTTAAATGAAAAATGAAAGTAGGGACATTACTAATGATCATTCAGAAATTAAAAGCATTATAAGGGAATACTTTACACAATAGTTTGCCAACTAATAAAACAATCAGGATGTAGTGGACAGAAACATACAACTTACCCAAACAACTTATGAAAAATAGATCTCAACAGAGAGGTATAAAGATTAAAACTGTTGTCAAAAGCCTCCCAACAAATGAAGTCCAGTAAAAGATGGCATCCTTGGTGAATTCCACCACACATTCAAAAAATTACTAATATAAATTATTCACAAAATTTTCTAAAGATTTGGAGATTTATTTCAAATGCATTCCATGAAGCCAGCATCACTATGATTCCACTGAATTCAAATCCATATAAGATAGCAAAAGTTTGAAAGTGGCAACCAACTACCTTTATGTGTATAGATAAAATAATCCTCAAGAAAATATTATGAAATCAAATTCAGCAGCATATTAAATAGTTTATAAACCATGGCCATGTCAGGACTTACCCGAACACAGTGATTTTTCTAATTAAGGAAATCAATCAATGTAATAACTACATCAATAGAACAAAGGGGAAAAAGAAACAAACTCATGTGATTATCTTAATTGATACAGAAAAGGCATTTGTTGAAATCTAACAATAATTCTTGATAAAAAAGAATACTCAGGAAACTAGAAACTAAAGGGATCCTCCTCAATGATAAGAATCTTGTATGAAATACCTGCCAAAAGCAAGATTATTAATGCAAGTGCAAGACAGAAAGTTTTACCATAAAATCAGGAACATGAAAGGTTGCCCATTTCAACAACTGTAAAGCACATTAAACTGGAGTTTTTAGTTAGGACCATAAAGTAAGAAAGTAAATAAAATATATTTAAGTTGGATGAGAAGTAAAAGTGTCTCAGTTCACACAGACATGATCTTGTACATAGAAAAGCTCAAATATTCCTTGAGAAAATTAGTAGTAGTAAAAACATAAGCTGTTTTCAGCTACAAAGTGAATACACTATTAAAATTCAGAAAAATAGAAGAACCAGCAAGAAGGCAGTGGAGTAAGGAACTCCTAGAGTCAGCACCTGCTACAGGGCAGTTTGCAAACACTCAGAGCTCTCTGCAGCTAGCTGAAGCACCTGTTTGGGGGCTCCAGGACACCAGAAGAGCATCCTGCAAGATCCTTGAAGGCATGGAAGGAGGAGACTGCCCATCTGCAGAGAAGACTCATAAGTAGAGCACACCATGCCCCAGAGGCAGTGTCCATCCTCCACTGGAGGCACAAGACACCTCGAAATCTGTTCCAGAGATGGAATTGAAAGCTCCACTTTCCCAAACAGAAAAGGAAGAGATGGTTGGGCACAATTTCAGCTTTGATGAGGATCAGTGGGCTACAGTATAATCCTGAGAACAGCTAAAGTTTGAGCCTGTTCAAGTCAGAAAGAAGCGGGGAGCTGCCATTTTAACTCCGCACATGGCATGAGGGTAAGTGGACAGACTGAAAATCCCAGTGCTGGTGGGGACTGGCTTCTTCCCATCCAGATCATATTGCAGGTCTAGCCTAGGACACAGTGCCACCTCCAGCAGGGAGGAAGCTGCAGGGACCTGCACCATCCTCTCTGGGAAATTACATGCCAAGCTGTGGAAGTCAGTGATCATCCTACTCTGGCAGCATGAGCCATCCCAGGAGCTGTTCTGTAATGGAAATTGGAAGCTCCATTTCCCAGAAACAGGGGATGAGAAAATGGTTGGCTGCCAATTTCAGCTACTGAATGGGAAACTTGACTGGCTAAGAGATAACCCTGGGAACAGCCAGGGTGAGAACCAGTCCAAGTTAGAAAGAGGCCAGTAGCTGCCATTCTGACTCCACCCCCAGTCTGAGGGGAAGCCAGGCTGACTAAAACTCTCAGTGTCTGCAGGAACCAGTTTCTTTCATGCAGATCAGCCAGCAGCCCTAGTCTGAGCTTCATGCCTGCCTCTGGTGGAGAGGAGGCTGAGGAGCCCTGCACCAGCCTATATAGGTAACTGCAGGGAACTTTGGCTGGCATAGACTGAAAATCAGAAGTCTACAATGGCAACTGTGGTCATCTTGGACCTGCACTTCATAGATTGCTGCCCACACCTGCAGCTCCATCCCTGCCCCAGCCAATGGAGAAAGATGTGAAGCTTCATCAGTCTCTCTGGGCAACTATAGTCTAGGCATGCACGTGGATTATTCCACACAGCTGTGACTCTATCCCTACCCCTGGCAAAGGAGAAAGTTGGAAGAAGCTTCACTGGTCTCTGGAGCAATGAAGGGAGTTGAGCCTCCACAGCTTACAGAACCAAGTACATGCTTGGCTCCTATTACATAACAAGCAAGGGAGAAATGATAGGAAGCCTTAAACTAAAAAGAAAAACTGCACTCAGAAAAAATACTCCTGTAAGCCAGATGCCAAGAAAAAAATATATATATAAATCACACCAAGAAAAAGGAAGTTATGGTCCAGTTAAAGGAACAAGATAAGCCTCCAGATGACATAAAGGAGTTGAGACATCTAATTATAGCTGTTCAAACAAATCTCCTTAATAAACTCAATGAGATGGCTAAAGGGATTAAGGATATTAAGAACATATTGGATGACCACAAAGAAGAATTTGAAAGTATACATAGAAAATAGCAGATTTTATGGGAATGAAGGGTGCAATCAGTGAAGTTGAAAAAACATTGGAATCATATAATAGCAGATTTGAGGAGACAGAAGAAAGGATTGGTGAGCTTGAAGAAATGGCCTCTGAAAGTGAACTTACAAAAGAAGAGATGAAGAAAAGAATGAAAAAATTGAACAAGGTCTCAGGGAACTAAATGACAGCAAAAGCATGCAAACATGCATATTATGGGTACCCCAGAAGGAAAAGAGAAGGGAAAAGGGGCAGAAGGAATATTTAAAGATATAATGGTAGGAAATTTCCCAATCCTATTTAAGGAGATAAATATCCCTAGCCAAGAGGCACAATATACTCCTATCTGAAAAAATGCAAGTAGACCAACTCTAATACACATCCTCATCAGAATGTCAAAGACCAAAGAAAAAGAGAGAATTCTGAGAGCAGCAAGAGAAAAGCAATGCATAACATGTAAGGGATATTCAGTCAGATTAAGTGCTGATTTCTCATCAGAAACCATAGAGGCAAGAAGGCAGTGGTCTGATATATTTAAGATACTACAGGAGTAAAACTTCCAGCCAAGAATCTTATATCCAGCAATACTGTCTTTCAAAAATGAGGGTGAAATTAGAATATTTACAGATAAACAGAAACTGAGAGAATTTCTAAGCAAGAGACCAGAATTTCAGGAAATACTAATGGGTATGCTAGAACCTGAAAAGAAAAGACAGGAATGAGGGGCCTGGAAGAGATTCTAGAAATGAAGATTGTATCAATAAAAGTAACTGAAAGTTTCAAAAGCATGGTGAAAATAAAATATGACAGATAAAACTCAAATAGTCAGGAATAAACTTAACCAATGATGTAAAGCACTTGTATTCAGAAAAATCCTACTCAATGTTTAAGAAATCAAAAAAGTCCTAAGTAACTGGAAGAACATTCCATGCTCATGGATTGGAAGACTAAATATCATTAAGATGTCAGTTCTACTCAAATTGATATACAGATTTAATGCAATCACGATAAAACTTCTAACAGCATTAAAGGAAAAATTGTAAATACAATCATTAAAATTATTTGGAAGGGTAAGGAGTCCTGAATAGCCAGAAACATCATAAAATGGAAAAGTGAACCCTGATCTCCAGACTTTAAATCATAATACCTACCTATACTGGTAAAAACAACATGATACTGGCCTAAAAACAGACACAATAGACCAATAGAACCAAATTTATGGTTCTGAAACAGACCCTCACAGGTATGGTCAAGTGATTGTTGACTAGCCTGTCAAACTCACATAGCTCAGGCAGAACAATACATTTAACAAATGGTGCTGAAAAAATTTGGACATCCATAGCTGAAAGAAGGAAAGAGGACCCCTATCTCACACCTTCTCCAAAAATTAGCTCAAAATGGATCAAAAAACCTAAAAATAAAAGCAAGAACTATAAAACTTCTTGAAGAAATTATTGGAAAATATCTTCAAGACCTGGTGGTAGGTGGTGGATTCTTAAAGGAAATAAGAGAATGACTCAGTGGACTATTGATATTTAATGTATGTAGAAGTTTTAATTAGCTTTACTGTAAAATTGTGGAAATGTATGGAATGGATGGTAACACACAGTAACAGCTAGTTTATAAATGGGAATGTGACTGAAAGTGGTAGTCTAGTTACGTAAATGCCGATTGACAGAATACTTAAGAATAAACTAGGAACTGGATGGCATGGAGAACCAAGAGGTCTGGGAGAATTGTGGTTGATGGTGTGGATGCAAGAGTGTCCTTTGTTAGCTAGAACAAATGTTTATCACTATTGCAGGGTGCTGGGATATGGAAAAGCATGGGAAAAACACAGCTGGAGTGACCTATGTACTGTGGTTAGTAGTAATGATATAATATTCTTGCATCTACATGAAAGATGTACTGTGCTGATACTAAGGCAGTATGGAAAATGTGAGCCAAATGTACACTATGGATGGTAATAATCAGATGATATTGTTTTATATGTAGCAAATGACACACCACAGTGTGGTGTGTTGAGGCAGAGGTGTTGTTTGGGAATTCTGCACGTGTGCATGATTGGTTTATAAATTTACATCTTCTGATCTTCTGTCATAAAAATATAATTTAAAAATAATAATAGGGTAAGTTGGGGGAAAACACAGCAAATGTAAGATAAGAACTATGATTAGTAGTAAGATTTTGACAGTGTTCTTTCACAGTTTGTAACAAATGTCTCATGACAATGCATGGTGTTGGTGGAGGGTTGATGTATGGTACCCCTGTATGATGTTATGCATGTTTGCTTTGTAAGTTAACAACTTTTACTATACACTTAATTGTTTATGTATGTTCATATATAAATGATATAAAGACAATAATAATCATATTGGTTAAGGGAAAAATAGTTTAGTAGTATTATATTGACAATGCTCTTCAATCATTAGTTAAAAAGGTTTAAAAGCAATGCAAGTTGTTGGTGGTAGGGTGAGATGTTATATATGTTTGATGTTATGTACATTTGTTTTGTAAGTTCACAACTATTATACACTTGTTGTTTATGTGTGTTTATGTATGAGAGATGTATTTCAATAAATTTAAAAAAATCAGCAAAAGATATGATCAGGCTCTTCAACAGAGAACAAATTGAGAGAGATGACAAAAAAACATATGAAAATACTTTGAGTATCATTTACCATTAGGGAATTGCAAATGAAAACAGTATTCTTAAATTGCTAAAATCTAAAAAACAATAATTCTGCTTGCTGGTTTCATGTGGAATAATGGGATTACACACATATCTCCTTCTTTTAGCTGAGAGATATTGGTAACAATGACAACCCAGTAGCTATTAGCACACCTATCATGCAGATCTTGGTTTTTAATATCATTCACAATTAAAGGAAACAGGACTTAGAGAAATGGCTGATTCTGGGACTCAGGAAGGAACTATACAAAATTAACTTGGAGCATCTTAGAGTTTCAGAAAGTAAGGAAGTGCTAGGAATCAAAAACAACCTCAAACATAAAATGATGAGTGTATGGTAAAAATAAATAGCAGAATACTGAAATATTTTCCAATAGATTAAGCTGGAACAATCAGAACAACTAAATTAAGAAAGAAAATAATCTTGGATTAAAAGCCAAAGAATAATGGGTATTTTATCAGAATTTTGCACATTATTCATGACTGTTTTGTAAGTTCACAACATCCTTAATTTAAAAATTTAAATAACTAAGAGTAAAATTGATATCCATGAATCTATACTAATATAAAATATGAATGAATTCATAAATAAAAGGGGGAGTGGTGATCCATATTCCCTATAATAATCTAAATACATTATAATTATTTTGTCCACCAGTAATTAGAGTTGCAGTAGGAGGATTAGAACTCCCGAATTCCTTCTGTGGTCTTTAGAAATAATGCCATATAGAGAAGGAGAAAATAGTATTTTTCAGTGGAAAAATGTGACAAATGGTACCTCAGGCAAGGGATCAACTTACAGTTATAAACCATGTTCAAAGAATGTTCTTGATATGATGTTATTGTCATTCATGATTTAATGACAATTGCATGATGGTTGACCATCATCTTCCTTGAATCTATGTCCTATTTGTCCATTTACTTGACACTTTAACTTCCTTAAAGATGTTTCCTGGCTTGATCTCAATACATTACCTTCTTTGAGAAATACCTAGAAAGTGGTCATTGTTAAAACTTGAGTGTGGGAGACATTTGGCTTCAGTTTGATTCCTCATCTCCATCTTAGCATACCTGGGCACAAATTTAAGAAACCTATCTGTATCTCCTTTTTTTTTTAGTGCAGTTACTGAAAAGTAAAATATAGTTATGAATATAAGAGAGTCAATAGTTGTGGTGAAGTCATGAAATGCATACAATGAAAATTTATGTATGGTGAAAAATTGCCCTAGTGATTTAAAAAAGAATATAAAAGGACAAAGGTAACGGATGTATCAGATAGTATTCATTCAATTGGAAATATAAAAATATTCTCAAATGAACTTAAACAGTAAGAAAATCTACTGAATTACACAACAGAATAGATAAATGTCTCTGGTTCTGTACCACAAATAGTCACTGAGGTATGTCTTCCATTGTGTAAATTGATTTAATCTCCAGTTTAGCTTTCTTTTTGATGGAAAAATTGATGAAGGTAGGACATATTTTCCATCCATGCACTATGCATGTTTTTAAATTTAAAATTTAAAATTTTTAAAGAAACTCAGATTATATAAATGATACATAAAAAATTTGGGGGATTCCCATATGTCCCTCTCCTTACCCCTCCCATAGTTTCCACAATGACAACATCCTTCATTAATGTGGTATATTTGTCACAATTGATGTAACAAATTGGGGAATTGACACTATGTGTGGATTATACTTTACATTATAGTTTAAACACTCTACGGCACAATTTTGTAAGTTATGACAAGATATATAAAGGCCTATATTGGCCATTGCAATGTCTTTCAGGACAAATCCAATGTTCTGAACATTCTCCCATAATACACGTTTTCCCCTTACCCTCTCAAAATCATCTTCAGTGACCACTGCATCCACATCAATGGTAAAATTCTTCCATTGCTAGAATAACAATAAATCTATAGTAGAATAACAGTAAACTATTCTAGTCCATCATTCATTCCCAAATCCTGAGGATTCTAGGATGGTGATGCCCACTCTGCCTCTAATTGAGAGAAGGCTTAGATCCCATGGAGCAGATGGATGGGGCTATCTTACTTTAGTTGCAGTCTCTCTATGTTCTCTGGGATGGTCATTGTCCATTGTCATTTCCTTGTTAGCTGCCCTGGGTGAGTCCAATGAACAGGAGAGCAGAGATTACAACTCTGTTGAGATTCAGGGCCCAACTAGCACATGGGAAGCCCAAAGATTTAAGTCTCTTGGAATTAAACCTATTAACTCTAGTACCAACTCTATGCTTCAATATAAGGTGCAAAAGAATTGTGTGTAGGGAAACCACAACTTAGCCAACTCTGTCATACCGGGGAAAATAAATTCCAAGTAAGGCCAACTGCCTGGGTGCCAAAGTAATGAGGTGTCAGCCTAGCCTGTTGAGTTTGGATGCCTCCAGAGCCCTCAGGAGCCCTGCTATTTGAGAGAACATTTACTGTGGCAGTCAATGAAATCCTGATAAAATGTGTATAAAAGTAAACTCTTTAATGACCACCCAACTCACTTTGAAGTCTCTTAGCCAGAAATACTCATTTTTCCTTACCCTTTTGTCATTACGGTCAAGGCGTGTTTCCAGTTGCATTGCTAGCTGGTGCTTGGTAGTAATCCCTTGGTGCCAGGAAGGCTCATGCCCCATATCAGGAGAATGTAATGCATTTAAATGCTGAGTTTGGCTTAGAATGAGGCTACATTTGATAAACAAGGAGGCTCTCGGGAGGTATCCCTGAGACAACCAATAATACTAGGTTATGTTTCAATTTCAAAAGGAAAGGTTCAAAAGTACAGTCATCAAAATCAAGGGTCTGTCAATGATCCATCCTCCTTCACTATTCACTGCTCTTGTACTCAGAAGATTCTTGCTGTATCATTAGAGAATGTGGCAGAAATCAACAAGATTGGAATTTAATATTCTTTCAGTTGTATGGATCTCCAGCTACCACAACAATGCCCCATGAACACCTGAAATCTTTCATATGACTTATAGGTATACCCCAGGTGAACCTCCTCCTGTGCATCCACCATCACTGACACCCCACTCCCAAGATCTTCTCCTGGCACAATTGTAACCCTTCTGTGATCCAAAACGTCTTCAAAAATGAAGCCAACAGAATAACCAAATAAAAGTTATTATTATTATATTTGTCTTTTTAAATATAATGATAGTTTTAAAAAGACAAATATGAAAGAAATATTTAAAAGAATTTGAAATAAAAATTTTAAAAATAAATTTTGCTATTTTTTCTCATTACTAAGATATGTTGTCTTGTGTGTACAGTGATATTTTCTTCCATTTATTCCCCCAGTGTCTTATTTATTTCATTTTATCTTCAAAGAAGCTTTAGATTACAGAAAAATCATGTACAGAATATAGGGAGTTCCCAAACATTCCCCTCAATCTCTCCCTATTTCCCTTTCCTCTACTAATAACGTTTTGCATATGGGTGGTATATTTGTTACAATTGATGTATAAACATTGAAGCATTGTTAGTAGCCATGGTCAGTGACTTACAGTAGGATTTACTTTATGGATCATACACTTTTATATATTTTCATAAAATTTAACATGGCCTGTATTCATCATTGCAAGTTCATCCAGAACAATTCCAATGCCCGAAATGCCCGAAATGCCCCATGTTCCATCTATTCTACTCCTCCTTTCCCCAGGCCTCAGGACCTATGGCATCCACCAAGATTCAATCCTTGAAGAACAAGATTCATATTTGCTTGCAACAACATTGAGGGTTTGACATACTGGCCTGTCCAATTCTATTAGTCACTGCCTGTGCTCTCAAGAGTCTCCTGCCTATCAATTTGAGAACATAGCAGGACTACCCAGAATGGGAATACAACACCTTCTCATTCATTATCTGAAACCATTGACACAATGCAGTATGACAGGATGAACAATCACATACTCCCTGGAAGCTAGCCCCAGGTGCACCCTGTCCTGCATGTCCCCCACATTCAACACCCTAAAACAGTGAACTTCCCCTGCCTTATATATGAAGAAAAAAATTTCCCAACATCAGAGTGTCAACCACATATCTGAAAATCCCCAGAGTTCATCAGGACACTCTGCTAACCCTTCCCCCCAGTTCCATGGAGAGTGCAACCACCCAACATACCCCCTTCACAGATCGGCACCATGCAATCAAATTGCATCACTACACCAATGTCATGCCCATCCACTGCACAAAACATCCTTCCAGCTTATAGATTTTGCCCATACGGGCATTGGCTTGTAACACTCTCCTCCCTTTCTGTCTCCTATAAACCTATTTTCCAGACTCTAGCTCTGTGATTCTGCACAATTTGCTTAATTTGTATCAGAGAGGTCATGTCATATTTGTCCTTTAGTACATGGCTTGCTTCACCCAATGTAAAGTCTTCAAAGTTCTTCCAATTTATCCTGTGTGTTAAAATTGCATTCCTTCTTACAGCTGAGTAATATTCCATTGTATGTATATACCAGAGTTTGCTTATCCATTCTTCTGTTGATGGACTCTTAGATTGATTCCAGCTATTGGCAATAGTGAATAAATGCCACATTGGTGTGTGTATATCTGTTCATGTCCCTGCTTTCAATTCTTCTGGGTATATACCGAGCAGTTGTTGTGGAATACAATTAGCAAGTATTTTGTTGCAGATTTTTCATCTAGGTTCATCAGAGAAATTTGTCTATAATTTTCCTTTCTTGGGCCATATTTGGCTTTGTTATTAGGGTGATATTGTCATCATAGAATGAGTTAGGCAATTTTCCCTCCATCTTAATTTTTTAGAATAGTTTAAGCAGAATTGGTGTTATTACTTTTCAGGATGGTAGAATTCACCTGGGAAGCCATCTGGTCCTGGGCTCTTCTTAGTCTGGAGAATGTTGATGACTAATTCTACCTCATTATTTGTGATTGGTCTGTTGAGTTCATTAATTTCTACTTTCATGATTGTAGCATGCTTGTGTATTTCAAGGAATTTGTCCATTTCCTCAGAATTTTCCATCTTTTGATATACTATTTTTCAAATTACACTCTTATGATACTTTTTCTTTCTTTGGGGTCAGTGGTGATATCCCCTTCCTCATTTCTTATTGTATGTAATTGCATTTCTTCCATTTTTTCTTTGTTAGTTTATCAAAGCTTTTGTCAATTTTATAAATCTTCTTAAAGAACAAGTTTTGCTTTTATTGATTTTTGTAGTGCTTTCTTATTTTGAATTTAATTTAGCTCCATTCTAATATTTGTTCTTTCCTTCTTTTTACTTTCTTATTGTTTAGTTTGTTGTTCTTTTTCTAATTCCTCCAGGCGTGACTTTAGGTCCTTGATTTTGGTTCTTTCTTTGTTTTTAATATAGTTATTTATGGCTATGAATATCCCCTTCATCAAAACCTTTGCTACCTCCCATACGTTTTGTTACAGTGCTTTCATTTTCATTATTTTCATGGTAGTTACTGATTTCTTTTCCAATTCTTCCTTGACCAACTGATTGTCTAAAATGTGTTACTTAAGTTCCATATGTTTGTGCCTAATCTGCTTCTCTGCTCTTTTCTGATTCCCATCATCATTGTATAGTGGTCAGAGAAATTACTTTGTATAATTTCAATCTTTTGAATTCATTGCGTGTTGTTCTTTGGTCTAGCATGTGTTCTATCCTGGATAATCATCCGTGTGAGAAAAAATGTATATCCCACTGTTTGGATGGAATGTTCTGTATATGTCTATTAGGTCCAGATTCTCTATTGTATTTTTCAAGGTCTTAGTTTCCTTATTGATTCTCTTTTAAGATCTTCTCTATAACGGTAATAATGGTGTGTTAAAGTCCCCCACTGTAGTTGCAGAGGCAACTATTTCTCCACTTTGTTATTTTAATATTTGCCTCATGTATTTTGAGGCACCCTGGTTAGGTGCATAAATGATTACTCTTGTTCATTCTTATTGCTAGATTACCTCATTAATTAATATATAGTGTCCTTCTATGTCTCTTATAATACCTTTGCATTATAGTCTATTTGATCCAATATTAGTATGGCTACTCCCACACATTTTGATTATTCTTGCATGTAAATTTGCTTTCCAACCATCACTTTCAGCATCTTTGCATCCCTGGTTCTAAGGTGAGTTTTTTTTTTTTGCAGAAAGCAGATAGATGGATCTAATTATCTCATCCATTTTGCCAATCTATGTCTCTTAATTGGAGAGTTTAAGCTATTAATATCCAATATTATAACTTTCAAGGAATTACATTAGCCATATTTTCTTTAGGTTCATGGATAACATATTATTTCTCTTTTTTTTTTCTTTTTAGTTATTCTTCCTCACTCCTCCAACTCTCTCTCTCCTTTTTTTCACTTTCATCCTGTGAAACTCAGTTTAGGTATTCTTGAAAGGCAGTTTATTACTGACAAACTCTCTTAATTTTCTTTATCCATGAATATTTTAACTCTTCCTCATTTTTAAAAATTAATTTATTTTTAATTGTATTTTTTGAAAATACATAAATCACAAAAAAATGTTACATTAAAAATATAAGAGGTTCCTAGATACCCCTCCCCCACTCCCCCACTCCTTCCACATCATCAACCTCTTTCATCATTGTTACACATTCATTGCATTTGGTGCATACATTTTGGAGCACTGCTGCACGCATGGATTATAGTTTATATTGTAGTTTACACTCTCCCCCAGTCCATTCAGTGAGTTATGGCAGGATATATAATGTCCAGCATCTGTCCCTGCAATATCATTTTGGATAACTCCAAGTCACATGGCCACTTTCTCCACGTCAATGCTACCATTTCTTCCATTACTAGTCTCAATAGTTCTAGAGTAGAATACCAGTAAGATCACTCTAATCCATATTTTATTCCTCCATCCTGTGGATGCTGGGAAGATATTGTCCACTCCAACTTTATATCAAGAGGACACTTAGATCCCACATGGTTGATGGATATGATTCTCCTGCTTGCAATTGTAAGCGCTCTCGGCTCCCTGGCATGGTGATTGACCATCTTCACCTCCCTATTAGGTAACCTGGGTAAATCCAATGAACTAGCGAGTAGGAGTTATAACTGTGCTAAGGCTCAGGGCCCAGCTGGCACATGGCCAGTCCAGAGATTCAAGTCTCCTGAGCATACACCAACCTCAGTGTCAGCCACAGGTTCAGTGAAAGTGAGGCATGTAGAGAAAGGTCACATATGAATCAAATTCCATCATAATCAGAAGCACAAATTCCAAAGAAAGGCCCACTGACACGGCACTGAACTCCAGAACCATCTGCCATGACTATAGAATCTCTGCGTCTCAATAGAAGCACCAGTACCTGGGGTTGTATCTACTTTGGCTGTCTCTGGAATTCTGCTAAGGTGTGCGGGATTGCGACCCCATGATAACTTCTTTTTTGAAGACTCTTAGCCATATAAACTCATGTGTCTTTACCATTTCCCTGTTTTATTCAAGGTTTTTTATAGTTTCATCACCAGCTGGTAATTGGTAGTAATCCCTCAGCACCAAGGAAGCTCATCTCCCAGAGTCCTGTCCCACACTGGGGGAAAGGTAATGCATTTACATGCTGAGTTTGGCTTAGAGAGTGGCCACATTTGAGCAACATGGAGGCTCTCAGGAGATAATGCTTAGGCACCCTGCAGCTCTAGGCCTAGTTGAAATTTCAGGCACACAGGCTTATAAGCATAGTCATCAGTATCAAGGCCCCATGATTGGATCATCCTTCACTGGTCTTTGCTTTACTGTTGGGGGATGGCTGATGTTCCATTAGGGAATGTGACATAGCTCCCCTGGCTAGGAACTCAGCACTTCCTCAGTTCTCATTTGTAATTGTAACTACTATGAAAATACCCAATGAATATCTGAACATTTTTACATACCCTATATACATGCCTTGGAGAACTCCCTCCCATCCATGTATCCCCCATCAATAGCACCCCACACCAGTGTTCCTCCACTGCCATAGTTGAACCCTTCTGTGGTCCAAATCTTCATAAATGAAGCCTAATATATTACTAAATTCAATTAGTAGGAAAATGAAATAGTAATGATAGGTTTAAAGATTAGAAATAGAATACATACTAATTTAGAAAAACTAAAATAAAGTTAAAAATAAATTGAGTTTAAAAAATGGAAAATATCATAAAACTTTGTTTTTGACATTTTACCTTTCATCACTTAATAGGTGTTTCTCCATATTTACAGTGGCAAGACAATTTCTTTCATTCCTTCTTCAGTGTATACATCCTTTTTCATAATTTTTAGTTTTGTCTTCAAAAAGATTTTCGCTCACAGTAAAGTCACACATACAATATAGGGGACTCCCATATATCCACCATTAAACCCTTTTCCCTGTTCACGAGCAATGTGTTAAACTTGCAGTAGCTGATGAACAGATATTGAAACAGCTACCAAACATGGTTCCATTTTGGTTTACATTATGGTTTATATTATAGACTGCGATTTTCTAAATTTTTAGTTATACTGTGGTTTGCATAATAGTTTTCATTTTACCCTATAGACTTTCATACCTTTTAATGAAATATAATATGTCATATATCTATTTATCTATCATTGCACAATCTTGTGGAACACTTCCATTGTTTCCCATTACCCAGCTTTTATCTATTCTATTCCTCTCTCTCCCTCCCCTCAGGGCTCACAGTGACAACCCAGCTTCACTGTTTGAAGGACCAGATTCATAGATACTTGAAACAATGCTGCGGTCTTGACACTCTAGACTGTCGTATCCCACTGGGAGCAATGAATTCTCTGGAAAGACCCATTTCCCTATGTTTGAGAACATCAGGTGTCTAATTCATTGTGTGGATCTCCACCCAATGATGTAACACACTAAGACAAACTGAGCAGTCACAAACTCCCTAGAAGCCTGCCCCTATGTCAGCTGCTCCCCTTCAAGCATCTTAAACATATAACCATTCCTTATTATATTTTCTAAAGTTTTTCTCAACGTTATAGTTTTAACCATACATATGACAATCTCCCATGTTAATCTTTTCCCCTAACACTTCCCCCATTTCCTTGGGCCATCTGATGCATCCTCCCAATTCTAGGGCCCCTCATGGTTGCAAAGCCTTACCCAAAAATACTCCTATGCCTCTATCTTATCCCTTCCCTGTATTACCACTTACCTACACTTCATCATAGATCTCCCCCATGTAGGAGTCAGCTCACAACCTTCCTCTACCCCCAAATTTCCTGTAAGCTGATCATCCATTCTCTAGCACTCTGAGACAGCTTGTTTTCCTTATTTCATATCAGAGAGGTCATGTAGTATTTGTCCTTCAATGCCTGACTTGCTTTACTCAACATAAAGTCCTCAAGATTCATCCATGTTATCCCATGAGTTTGTACTGCATTCTTTCTTATAGTTGAGTAGTATTCCATTATATGTATGTAGCACATTTTGTTTATCCATTTATCGAATGATGGGTATTTTGTTGGTTCAAAGTTTTGGCAATAATGAATAATGATGCTATGAACATGGATGTGCATATATCGGTTTGTGTGCTTGTTTTCAGTTCTTCTGTGTATATAACCAACAGTGGAATTGCTGGGTCCATATGGCAAATCTATAGCTAGTTTTTAAATAAACCTTCATATTGTCCATCAGAATTGCTGGATCCCTCTGCATTCCCACCAGCAGTGGATGAGTGTTCTCATTTCTGAACATCCACTCCAACACTTGTAGTCTTCTGGTTTTTTAGTAATAGCCAGTCTCATGGGAGTATGATGGTGTCTCATTATAGTTTTGATTTGCATTTCCCTAATAGCTAGTGATTTTGAGCATTTTTTTATATGCTTTTTAGTCATTTGTATTTCCTCTTTGGAGAAGTGTCTATTCAAATCTCTTGCCCATTTTATAAATGGGTTTTTCCATTTTATCTTTGAGATAGAGGATTTCTTTATATATGGAAGATATTAGTTTCCTAGCATGTACATGGTTACGAAGTATTTTATCCCATTCAGTAGGCTGTATTTTCACTTTCTTGACAAACTCCTTTGAGGTGCAAAAGTCTTAAATTTTGAGGAGGTCCCATTTATCTATTTGTTCTTTTGCTGCTCGTGCTTTGGGTGTGAAGTTCATGAAGCCATTTCCCATTATAAGTTACTGTAGATGTTTCTCTACATTGCTTTCCAAGGTCTTTATGATCTTGGCTCTTATATTTAGGTCTATGATCTATATCACAATGATTTTTGTATAAGGTGTGAGATGGTAATCCTCTTTCATTCTTTTGCATATGGACATCCAATTCTCCATGCTCCATTTGTTGAACAGACTATTCTCTCCCATTTGAGTGGGCTTGATGACCTCATCAAATATCAGGTGACTGTATATGTGAGTATCTATATCACAACTCTCAATTCAACTCCATAGGTCAGTGTCTCCATCCTTTGCCAATACCATGCTTTCACCACTGTAGCATTGTAGTATCTTTTGAAGTCAGGTAGTGTGATTCCTCCAATTTCACTTTTCTTTTTCAATATGTCTTTGACTATCCCATGCCTCTTTCTTTTCCAAATAAATTTCCTAGTTAGTTTTTCTAGTTCTTTTAAAAATATGCTGTGTTATTTTTATTGGGATTGCATTGAACTGTTCTTCAGTTTGGACAGGGTAGACATTTAATGATATTTAGTTTTCCTATCTATGAACAGAGAATATTCTTCCATTTATTTAAGTCTTCTTTGATTTCCTTGAATAGTGCTGTGTAGTTTTCTGTGTATTAGTCTTTTATATATTTTGTTAAATTTATTCCTAGGTATTTGATTTTTTAATTTACCTTTGTAAATGGTATTTGTTTCTTGATTTTCTCCTCAGATTGCTCATTATTGGTGTACAGAAATGTTACTGATTATTGCACATTGATCTTATAACCTGTGAGTTTACTGAACTCATTTGTAAGTTCTAGAAGTTTTGTTGTAGACTTCAGGGATCTCTATGTATAGGATCATGTCATCTGCAAATAGTGAAATTTTGACTTCTTCCTTTCCAGTTTGGATGACTTTTATATCTGGTTCTTGCCTCAGTGCTTAAGCAAGTACTTTTTACACAATGTTAAATAGGAAGGGTGATATTGGGCATCCTTGTCTTGTTCCTGATTATACGGGAAAGATTTTAGGACTTCACTATAGGAAATGATGTTGGCTCTGAGTTTTTCATATATACCTTTTATCCTGTTCAGAAAAATTTCCTTCTATTCCTATCTTTTTCAGTGTTTTTCTCAAGAAAGTATGCTGTTTTTTTTCCCCAAATACCTTTTTTGCATCTATAGATATGATCGTGTGATTTTTTTCCCTTCGATCTGTTTATGTGCTGTATTATAGTAATTGATTTTCTTATGTTGAACCATCTTTGCATACTAGGAATGAAACCCACTTGGTCATGGTGTATAAGTCATTTAATGTGTTGTTGAATACAATTGACAACTATTTTGTTGAGGATTTTCCCATCTAGGTTCATGAGAGAGATTGACCTGTAATTTTCCTTTCTCATAGTGTACTTGTTTGGCTTTGGTATTGGGGTAATATTGGCATCATAGAATGAGTTAAGCCATGTTCCTTCTAGTTTTGATTTAGATGGTTTTAGTTCTTTTTGGAATGTTTGGTAGAATTCATTTGCGAAGCTGTATGGCCCAGGTCTCTTTTTATTTGACAGGTTTTAAATGACTTTACCTGTTATTGATTTGTTGAGATCAATTTCTTCTTTCTTGAATGTAGGCTGCTTATATGTTTCTAGGAATTAGTCCATTTGCTATAAATTTTCCTTCTTGTTGAAATATAGTTTTTCAAAGTATACTTTAATGATATTCTTTATTTCTGTGGGGTCATTGGTGATATCCCCTTTCTCATTTCTTATTTTGTGTATTTGCATCTTCTCTCCTTTCTTCTTTGTTAGTCTAGCTAAGGGTTTGTTAATTTTATCATTCTTCTCAAAGAATCAGTTCTTTGCTTTTTTATCTTTTTTATTACTTTGTTATTTTCTATTTCATTTAATTCTGCTCTGATCTTTGTTATTTCTTTCTTTCTTCTTCCTTTGGCATTACTGTATTTTTTTTACTAATTCCTCCAAGTGTGCAGTTAAGTCCTCAATTTTAACTCTTTTTTTTTTTGATGTATGAATTTATCGCCATGAATTTCCCTCAGTAAAGCTTTTGCTGCATCCCATTAGTTTTGATATGTTGTATTGTCATTTTCATTAGTGTCAAGGTAGTTACTGATTTCTTTTGAGATTTCCTCTTTGGCCCACTGTTTGTCTAAAAGTGTGTTGCTTAACTTCCATATATTGGTGCCTAATATCAGTCTCTAGCCCTTGCAGATTTCCAGTTTCATTCCACTGTGGTCAGATAAATTATTTTGTATGATTTTTATCTTTCTGAATTCAATGAGACTTTCTCACTGGCCTAGCATGTGATCTATCTAGGAGAATGATCCAAGTGCACTTGAGAAGAATATATATCCTGCAGTATTTGGGTATAATGTTCTGTTATGTCTATTAGGTACAGCTCCTCTAATATATTGCTCAATGTCTTTGTTTCTTAAGTGATTCTCTGTTGAGATGTTCTGTTCAATGGTGATAGTGGTATATTAAATTCCGCCACTATAATTGTAGAGACATCTATTTCTTCACTTAGTTTTTCCAGTGTTTGCCTCACCTATTTGGAGGTTCCTTGGCTAAGAGCATAAATGTTTATGATTGTTCTTTTTTCTTGAAAGATTACCCCTTTTACTAATATGTAGTGTCCATCTTTTACTCTCACAATAGATTTGCATTTAAAGCCTATTTTGTCCAATATTAATATAACTACTCCTGTCCCTTTTCTTTTTTTTTGGTTATTGTTTGCTTGGAAGATTGTTTTCCAGCCATTCACTTTCAACCTTGTAGACAGTATATAAATTTTTGTAGACAGTACATAGATGGATTGTATTTCCTTATCCATTCTTCCAATCTGTGTCTCTTGACAGGTTAGTTTAATCCACTGACATTCAGTGTTATTACTCTCAAGGAACTGCTTACATTAGCTATATTTTCTTTGGATTTGTGTATGTCTTATATTTTCTTTTTCTCTTTTTGTCTTTTTAGTCATTCTTACACTCTCCTCCAGCTCTGTCTTTCCTGTCTTTTTCTTTCTTCCTGCAGAACTCCCTTTAGTATTTCTTGAAGGGAAGGTTTCTTGTTGGCATACTCTCTTAGTTTCTGTTTATTTGTGAATAATTTGATGTCTCCATCATTTTTGAATGTCAGCTTTGCTGAAAAGAGCATTCTTGGCAGGAAATTTTTTTCTTTTAAATACTTTGGTTATGTCATGCTATTTCTTTCTTGCCTCCATGGTTTCAGATGAAAAATCAACACTTAATCTTATTGAGCTTCCCTTGTATGTGATGGTTCTCTTTTATCTTGCTGCTTTCAGTATTTTCTCTCTGCATTTAGTGTTGGATAATTTGACAACTATATGTCTTGGGGTAGGCCTGTTGAGATTTATGCTGTTTGGGGTGTGGTGTTTTTCCTGGACATTACATCCATCTCCCTCAGTAGGTTTGGGAAGTTTCAGTCATTATTTCCTCCAACACCCCTACTTTCCCCTTTCCCTTCTCTTCTCTTTCTAGGATGCTTATAGTGAGTATGTTTGTGTGTTTTGTCTTGTCATTCAGGTCCCTAAATCCCTGCTGGAATTTTGCTATCTTTTTATCAGTCACTTCTGCTATCTGTTTGATTTTAGAAGTACTGTTTTCCATGTCAACAATTCTTTCCTCTGCCTTTTCAAATCTGCTGTTTTTTGTTTCTTTGTTTGTTTTGCTGAGAGTGCATATTTGATTTCTCAGATTGTGCTTTTCATCACCACATATCCATCATCTGTTTGTGTATGTTACGATTTCTTCTGTATGCTCTCAAAGTGTTTTCTTAATTTCCTTAATCTCTTCCTTCACTTCATTAAATTGGTCCATTATATCTGTTTTGAGAAATTTGATTAGTTGTTTGATATTTTACTCCTCTTCCTGATTTTTAGTTTGTTCATTGGATTGGACCTATCTTCCAGATTATTGGTATGGTGTGTAATTTTTTGTTACTGTCTTGTCAAAATTTTATCTTGATTGGTTCGTTCAGTCGATTAGCTTCTCCCTCTAGTCTCAGGGTTCATTTAGGTTCTATTTTGTGTGTGTGTGTGTTAAGTGTTCTCTTAGACACGTTTTTCTTCTTATTCTATATCTTTGTTGTTGTTTAAGTTCCCTTGAAGGAAAATATTAGGGCCAAGAAAAGCAAAAGAGAAAAGAAAAAGTGCAATAGTAATATTGATAGTAAATATTAGCAGAAGAAACATGTGAAATCTATGAGAATGTATATTACACTCATGTAGGCTGTGGAGAGTTAAAACAGTAAAAAAGTGGAGTGCCTACAATGAGATGGTAAACAGAATATGGGGAAGAATAAAGTATGTACTAAAAGGCCAGTGTGGCCCAGAAAGAGGGAGAGAGAAAAGAAAGAACAATAACGTAAAGAGTTAATAAAAGATAGAAAACTCAATAGAGGTGTTATAAATACAAAGTCAGAAATATTGGGGGCTAAACAAAGAGAGGTGGAATGTAAGAGAAATAATAAATGGTAGAAGATGGAAAGATGTAAAGGAAAGGGAATAGCATTGGTAGTCAAAATCAGTACACACAGAAAAGAGAAAATCAAGGAAGAGGAAACACAGCCTACAGCACCTAATAGTCAAAAGAAAGAAGAAAAAAGGAAAAAGGGGAAAAAAGAAAAAAAAAGGGCTGTGTCAGAATAAAGAGGAATGACAGACAAGAAAACAAATCAACAAAAGGGACCAGAAAAGGCCTCAAGCAAGATATCCTCTTTGCAATTGAATAAACGGCTTAGGAGTCTATCCTTCCCCCTTTCTCTCTTCACTTCCCTCTCTCGCAGCACAACAGGAAGGCCCTGTGAGGGCTTCCCTCGGAAATTCAAATGAGACCCTGATTAACCAACTCACCACAGACAATAATGACTCTTAGATTCTTTGAGAGAGAGCACCCACACCATGCCAGGACCCCTAAATATGCTATTAGTGGCCTACAAAGCACATCCTACTGTCCCACAACCTTAGGTGTGCTATGAGGACTAGTTCATTTTCTGACTCCACCTTCTCCCAGACCATGTTTCCCTATCCCATGGTATTGATGTAAATTGGGCTCTCTCAGCAGATTCACCTCTCCACTCTTCTTAGCCTCTCCCCAAGCCAGCTGACATGCTCCTCCAAGCTGAAAAAAATGGGGAGCCAAGCAATTGGATCTTTATTCCTCAGACCCCTCTGCATCCCTCACCAAAACCCTCCCACTCTCAGAATTTGTCCAAGACCAAGGGCTAGGGGAATCCTAGAGTTTGGGGATTGCTGTATTCAGGGAATGTGGGCTTGCGAGAATGCAGGCTTGGGGAATGTGGGTTATGGGGAATGCAAAGTTTGGGGAATGCAAAGTTCAGGGAATATATTTTCAGTGATCACGTGTTTGAGGAAAATGGGGCTCAGGAACATCACCGTGTGACCAGAGGTGTTCAGGGAATGCTGCAGCTATCAGTCCTAGGGGTTTTGCCTTTCTACAGCTTCCAGCTCTAGTGTCAGAAACCCACAGTTTCACCTTGAGCAAGCACTCCTTTGGTCACAGTCTCTCCAGATTGACGTACGGAGATATCTGCTTTGTGGGTTCCTAAAACTGCCCACTCAGGCAGGATTCTGTCCCCAGTCAGCAGGTTTTTTGGAGGAGAGATGATGAGGGTTCACTCATTTGGATGCCATCTTGCCCTACCTCCCTCATTTTTGAATGCTAACTTTCTAGATAGAGGATTCTTGGTTGGAAAGTTCTTTTTTTTCTTTTAGAATCTTAACTATGTTATTTGACTGTCTTTTTGATTCCAAGTTTTCATATGAGAAATCAGCTCTTAAGCTTATCTAGCTTCCCTAGTATGTGATGAATATCTTTCCTTGCTGCTTTCAGTATTCTCTCTTTGTTTTGATCATTTGACTATTTGATAAGTATATATTTTGAGGCTGGCCTGTTATGATTTATATTGTTTGGAGTAAGCTGTGCTTCCTGAACATGTACATTCATGTCCATTCATAAAATGAGGAAATTCTCAACCATTATTTCCTTCAACACTCCTTCTGCTCCTTCCCTTCTCTTCTCCCTTGGAATGCCTATAATGCATATGTTTGTGCATTTCATGTTATTAAAGTCACTAAGTCCCTGATGGATTTTTTCTATCTTCTTATCTATCTGTCCTATCTGTCTGGTTTCATAGGTACTGTCATCCTCATCACTGATTATTTCTTTTGCATCTTTAAATGTGTTGTTTTGGGCTTCTAGTGTATTTTTTACTTCTTGCATTGTGCATTTATCACCATGATAGCTATTAATTGATAATAGAGAAATACAAATGGCATTTTTTATCTCTGAATGTATGATGTTTATAAATTTTACATAAATGAAGACTTAAATAGTTAACCTAAATAACCAGGGCCATTCCTGAAACAAATATTTCCACATTGATTAGTGTACACTACTAATTCTTATGGGAGTTTACTTTGGCTAATTGGATATGCTCCATAGATCTATCCAATGATTTTTTCATAAAACTAAACTCAATTATTTGAAGTTTAACATATGTTTTAAATTATAATCATATATAGTAATATATAATATGGTCAGTATAATTATATATTAAATTGCATCATGCATAAACCAGGCTACATGTTATATTGAATATTTTATTTCAAAAATTCCAGGAATTCTAGAAAATAAACAAATTATTTTGTGAGGTTCTCAAATAAATCTTCCTTGGATGCTTATTAAACTAAAGCTGCAGATTATATATGCAGAAATAAGCTCATATTAATTTAAATTTTTACCTCATCTCAGTTACTAAATAAATTCAAGGAAGAATCAAGTGACAAGTACAATATGACTACTATCAAAAGAACATGATAGCCATATCCAAAAGACAGAAAGAGGACCCGTAACTCACATCTTATTCAAAAATTAACTCAAAATGGATGAAAGACCTACATATAGAAACAAGAATCATAAAACTCTTAGAAGAAAATGTAGGAAAACATCTTTAAGATCTTGTGGTAGGTGGTAGTTTCTTAAACCTTACAACCAAAGCATGAGCAAAAGGAAAACAATCAATAAAAAGGGACCTCCTCAAAACCAAACACTTTTGCACCTGAAAAGACTTTGTCAAAAGGGTGAAAAGGCAGCTGACTCTCTGTGAGAAAATATTTCACAATCACAATATCCAATAATTGTTTAATATCCATGAAATACAAAGAGAATGTACAACTCAAAAAATATTTCACAATCACAATATCCAATAATTGTTTAATATCCATGAAATACAAAAAGAATGTACAACTCAAAAATAAAAAGGCCAAGCTATCAGATTTTAAAAATAGGCAAAAGACTTGTAAAGACAATAGGCTAAAGAAGAAATACAAATGGCAAAGTAAAATATGAAAAAATGTTCAACATCACTGACAATTAGGGAAATCTAAATTAAAATTAAATGAGAATTGTTTCACACCTCTTAGACTGGCCACTATTAAAATGCTGGAAAAATGTAAATGATGGAGATGAATGAAGAGGTAAGAAAGCTTATTTTCATTTGTGGGAATGTAGAATGGAACATCCACTGTGGAGGACCGTTTGGCAGTTTCCAAAGAAACTGAACATGGTCTTGCTATATGACCTGGCAATACCTTTGCTAGGTATATACCCAGAAGAACTGAGAGCAGAGACACAAAAAGACATCAGCACACTGATGTTCCTAGGTGCGCTATTCACATTAGCCAAAAGATGGAAAGTACTCATATGTCCATCAACGGATAAGTGGGAAAAAATGTGGTATATACATATGATGGGATATTATGCAGTGGTAAGAAGGAATGAATTCATGACGCTTATGACAACATGGATAAACCTAGAGGGCATAATGTTGAGTGAAACAAGCCAGACAGAAAAGGACAATTACTGCATGACTGTGCTATTATGAACTAAATATACTGTGCAAAATCAGCAAGTTAATAATTAGAATATAGGTCATCAGGAAACAGAAGGTGAGTTGAGAATAGAAAGATGAAGGTTAATCTGTGCATACTTGTTAAAAATTTTCTTTATAAGAGAGGTGGGGCAAGATGGCATTGAGTAAGTGCACTCACCTCATCTCTCCTATAAAAAACGGCTGAGTGGGGACAAAATCCTGCCTGAATGAGCTGTTTTGGGAACCCAGAAAACAGGAGGCATTTGGACATTGATCTGGAGAGAATGTGACAAAAAGAGTGATTGTCGAAGGTAAAACTGAGGTTACTAGGTGCTTGTGGCTGCAGTTGTGGGATGGCTAAGCCCCTGACTTAGGGCAGGTAATTGTGGCAATCCCTGACCCCTGTCAGTCACACAGCAGCATTTCCTGAACCCATGATCCCCAAACCCACATTCCCTAAATCCCTTGTTTCCAGAACCACATTCCTGAAAGCACATTCCCAGAACCGATGATCCCTGAACCTATATTCCCAAACCCTGCATTTCTTAAACCCATGTTCCCCAAACATGGTGTACCCCAAACCCTGAACCCCAGCATTGTCCAAACTCTGCTGGTCTTGGACAAACTCCAAGAGTGGGAGGTTTCTGGTGAAGGGTGCAGAGGGGTCCAAGGAGTGTGATTTCAATTTTCTGGACAACATTTTCTGAACTCTGAGGAGCATACCAGCTTGCTTAAGGAGAAACCAGGAAGAAGTGTTGCTGGCTTGTTTCTTGTTTGCTGTGCCTCCTTGTCCTTAATTTCCTCTTTTCTGTGTGCACTGATTTTGGTTACCAACACTATTTCTTTTCCTTCCTACATCTTTCTATCTTCTACTTTATGTTGTTACTCTTACATTCCACTTCTCTTTGATTAGCCCCCAATTTTTCTTGCTTTTTATTTCTAACACTTCAATTCTGTTTTCTATCTTTTATTAACTCTTTATGTTATTGTCATTTCTTTTCTCTCTCCCTCCCTCCTGATCATACTGGTCTTTTAATTCATACTATATTTTCTCTATATTCAGTTTCCCATTTCATTGTAGGTACTCCCTTTGTTTATTCCTATAACTCTTTAGTG
The DNA here is from genome assembly GCF_030445035.2 of Dasypus novemcinctus. Lineage (NCBI taxonomy): Eukaryota > Metazoa > Chordata > Mammalia > Cingulata > Dasypodidae > Dasypus > Dasypus novemcinctus. The sequence goes on from NC_080676.1 coordinate 105,881,400, forward strand.
CTTACATGAGTTTAATATTCATTCTCCTAGGTATTTTATGGTTCTTCTGCAAACATTTTCTATCAATACTGGTATTATATCTTTTCTTCTCTTACCTCTTTTACTCTCCCAGACTGTAATTTTCTTCCTTCAAGGGAACCTAGGCAATAAGGAAATGGAATAAGAAGAAAAACGTGTCAAAGAGAAAGCTTAATACACACACACAAATACAGCACCTAAATAAAACCCGAGGCTAGAGGGAGAACCTACTCAACTGAATAAATATATCAAGATAAAATGATGAGCAGAAAGCAACAAAAAATTACAAACCATAGTAATAATCAGGAAGACATGGCCCAATCCAATGAACAAACTAAAAACCAGGAAGAGGAGCAGAACATCAAACAGCTAATCGAAGCTCTCCAACAAATATCATGGAGTAAATTAGTGAAGTGAAGGAAGAGATTAAGGATATTAAGAAATACTTGGAGAGCATACTGAAGAAATTGTAAACATATGGAAAAATATAACTGATACGATGATGATGGATAGCACAATCCAAGAAATCAAAAATAAACTCTCAGCAAATAACAGGATTTGAAGAGGCAGAGGAAATAATTATTGATGTGGAAGACAGTACGTCTGAAATCAAACAGAGTAGAATTGATTGATAGAAAGATAAAACACAGCAAGGACTTAGAGATTTGAAAGACAACACAAAACACACAAACATATGCATTATAGACATCCCAGAAGGAGAAGAGAAGGAAAAGAGGGCAGAAGGGGTGTTGGAGGAAATAATGGCTGAAACTTCACAAACCAATTGAAGGAAATGGATGTACATGTCCAGGAAGTCAAAATGCACTCCAAACAGCATAAATCACAACAGGCCTACCCCAAGACATGTACTTGTCAAATGATCCAATGCTCAAAACAAAGAGAAACACTGAAGATAGCAAAGGAAATGAGAAATATCATATACAAGGGAAGCTCAATAAGATTAAGTGCTGATTTATCATCAGAAAAAATGGAAGTAAGAAGGCAGTGGTAAGACATAGTCTAGGTACTAAAAGAAAAAAAAATCCAGCCAAGAATACTTTATCCAGCAAAATATTAACAAATGAACAGAAACTAAGAGAGTTTGCTAGTAAGAAACCTGCCCTTTAAGAAATACTACAGCAAGTTCTGCAGGAGGAAAAGAAAAAACAGAGACAAAGTTGGAGGAGAGTGTAAGAACATCAAAAAGAGAAAAAGAGAAATAAAAGCAACATATGTCATGCACAAATCCAAAGAAAATATGACTAATATAAGTAATTCCTTGAAAATAATAAGATTGATGGTCAATGAAATAAACTCACCTCTCAAGAGACCCAGATGGACAGAAAGGATAAGGAAATATGACCCATCTATATACTGTCTACAAGAAACCCATGTTGGACTCAGGGATTCAAGAAGTTTGAAAGTTAATGGCTGGGAAACAGTCTTTATAAGCAAACAATAATCAAAGAAGGGCAAGATTAGCTATACTAATATCAGACAAAATAGACTTTAAGTGCAAAACTACTGTGAGAGACAAAGATGGACACTACATATTAGTTCAAGGGACAATTTTCAAGAAGAACAGTCATAAACATTTATGCTCTTAAAGAGAGCACCTCCAAATACGTGAGGCAAACACTGGAAAAACTAAGTGGAGAAATAGATGCCTGTGCAATTATACTACGTGACTTTAATACACCATTATCACCATTAGACAGAATATCTCAACATAGTATTAATAAAGAAACAAAACTTTGAATTATGTATTATAGGATCTGGACCTAGTAGACATATACAGAACAGTACACTCAAATACAGCAAGATATATAGTCTTCTCAAGCACAAATGGGTCATTCTCCAAGATAAACCACATGCTAGGCCACAGAGAAAGTCTCAATGAATTCAGAAAGTTTGAAATCATACAAAATAATTTATCTGACCACACTGGAATGAAGCTGGGAATCATGCTGACGACATGATCCTATACATAGAAAGCCCTGAGAAATCTACAACAAAGCTTCTAGAACATATAAATGAGTTCCTTAAAGTATCAGGACACAAGATTGGTGTTAAAAAATCAGTAGCATTTCTGTACACCAACAGTTAGGAATCTGAGGAGATAATCAAGAAAAAAAATACCATTTACAGCAATAAGTAAATAAATCAAATGCCTGGGAATAAATCAAAAGATATAAAAGACTCATACACAGAATCTGAAAAAACACTGTTCAAGGAAATCAAAGAAAGCTTAAATAAATGGAAGAATATTCCCTGTTCATGGATAAGAAGACTAAATAACATTAAGAGGTCTATTCTACCCAAACTGATCTACAGATTTAATGCAATCCCAATAAAAATCAACAGCATTTTTTAATGAACTGGAAAAATTAACTATGAAATTTATTTGGAAGGGATAGAGGCCTCGAATAGCCAAAGACATATTGAAAATGAAAAATGAAATTTGAGGAATCACAATACCTGACTTCAAAACATACTACAAAGCTATAGTGGTCAAAATAGCATGATACTGGTAAAAGGATATACATACTGACTAATAAAACTGAATTGAGAATTCTGATATAGATTCTTGAATATACAATCATCTGATATTCCAAAAGGCCACCAAGCCCAATCAACTGGGAGAGAATGGTCTCTTCAACAAATGGTGCTTGGAGAATTGGATATCCATATGAAAAAGAATGAAAGAGGATTACCATCTTACATCTTATAAAATAATTAACTCAAGATGGAGCAAAGATATAAATATAAGAGCCATGACAACAAAGACCATGGAAAACAATGTAGGGAAACATCTGCAGGACCTTGTATTGTAATTGGAAATGGCTTCATGAACTTCACACCAAAAGCACGAGCAGCAAAATAAAAAATAGATAAACAGGACTGCCTCAGAATTAAAGCCTTTGCATCTCAAAGGAGTTTATCAAGAAAGTGAAAAGACAGCCTACCCCATGGGAGAAAATATTTGGTAACCATATACCTGACAGTAGCCCAATAAATGGCTTATATAATGAAATCATATATCTCAAAAATAAAAAGGCAAAAAACATTTTTTTAAATAGACAAGAGATTTGAACAGATGCTTCTCCAAAGAAAAAATACAAATGGCTAAAAAGCACATGAAAAGATGCTCAACATCATTAGCTATAAGGGAAATGCAAATCAAAATACAATGAGATACCATGTTACATCCATTAGACTGGTGGCTATTAAAAAATAAAGAGGACTACTCTTATTGGAAAGCATGTGGAGGAATGGGAACACTCATCCACTGCTGGTGGGAATTTAGAAGGATCCAGCCATTCTGGAGGACAGTGTTTTGGTTCCTCAAAAAATTAGGTATAGATTTACCATATGACCCAGCACTTCCACTGCTGGGTATATATACAGAAGAACTGAAAACAAGGACATGAAATGATATATGCGCACCAACATTCATAGCACATTGTTCACCTTTGTCAAAAGTTGGAATCAACCCAAATTCCCATCAACAGATGAATGGATAAAGAGAATGTGGTATATACATACAATGGGATACTACACAGCTGTAAGAAGGAATACAGTACTAACACGTGAGATAACCTTGAAAATCTTATGTTGGCTGAAGAAAGCTAGGCATTGAAGGATGAATACTACATGGCCTCTCTGATATGGTTAAGCAAATCAAGCTGTCTCAGAAAGCTAGAGGCTAGAAGATAGGCTTACAGGAAATATGGGGAGAGAGGAAGGTTGTGAGCCAATGCTCACATGGACAAAATTTATGATAAAGTGTAGGTAAGTAGTTGTGCACTGAAAAGGTAAGACTGGGTCAAAGGGATATTATTGGGTTATGCTTTGCAGGTGTGAGGGGGATTAGGGTTAGAAGAATGGATCAGATGGTCCAAGGAATTGGGGGGAGGGTTGGGGGAGAGAAAGTGCACATAGAGGCTTGTCGGATATGTATTCCAAACTTTAATGTTGAGAAAATTCTTTAGAAAATATAATAAGGGAGGGTTACTGGTATAAGGTGTTTAATGGGGTCTTCTGGCACACAGTGCACCCAGGGCAGGCTTCCAGGGAGTGTGTGAGTGCTCGTCATGTCCTAGTGTGTTATATCAGTGGATGGAGACCATACGATGCACGGGAAGGTGTTATGCCCCACCCTGGGAAGGACTGATGTTCTCAAACAGAGGGAAGGGTGTCTCATGAAAGCATGGGTGGCTCCCAGTGGGAATGACAGTATGTTACAAGTATCTACAAATCTTGTCCTTCAAGCAGTGAAGCTTGGTTGTCACTGTGGGCCTTGAGGGGATGGGGAGAGAGGAATAGAATAGGTGGAAGAGGGTATAAATGGGGGGCAATGGAAGTGTTCTGCATGATCCTGCAATGTTGGTTACAGGCCATGTTAAATATCATGAAAATTTATAAAGGCGTATAGTCTAAAATGCGAACCGTAATGGAACCATAGTTAGTAGCTATGTTTCAGTAACTGCACATCAGTTGCAGCAAATGTAACATCCACATGTAAAAAGATCATTTCTGGGGAAGGGGGAAAAGGATTTGATGTTTGGTATATGGGAGTTCCTTATATTCTATATGTGACTTCACTGTTACCTAAAGCTTTTTTGAAGACATAATGGAAAAAAAAAGGATATAGACACTGAGGAAGAAATGGAAGATATTGTCTTGCCACAGTTCATACAAGGCAACACCTATGACAGTGATGAAAGACAAAACATTGAAGAAATTTTATAGTATTTTTCATTTTTTAAAACCCCAATTTATTTTTTACTTTAGTTTTAAAAAATTATTATATATTCTATTTATAATCTTTAAACTTATCATTACTATTTCATTGAATTACTATTAATTGAATTTGACAATATATTAGACTTCATTTTTTAAGAAGTTTTGGATCACAGATGGGTTCAACTATGGCAGGGGAGGAGCACTGATGTGGGGTGTCATTAATGGGGGATTCATGGGTGAGAGGAATTCTTCAGAGCTCACATATAGGGTGTATATGTTCTTTGGGTATAGACATAGGGGGTAGATTTTCACATGACAACTGAGGGAGTGCTGAGGTCCCATTCTGGGAAACTCTGCCACACTCCACAATGGTGCAGTAATAATCACGCAAGTATATGGGCAAAGAGCAGTGAAAAAGGATGGTACAATGATTCTGATGACTATGCCTATGAGCCTGTGTGCTTGAAATTTCAGCAAGGCCTAAAGCTGCAGGATGCCTAGGTGTTGCTCCTGGAGCCTGCATGTTTGTCAGGTGTGGCCACTCTCTAAGCCAAATTCAGTATATAGATGGATTACCTTCTCCCCCTCTGCCCCCAGCATGGGACATGAATCCCCCTGATAAGCCTCCCTGGCACTGAGGCATTACTACCAAGCACCAGCTGGTAATGCAATTAGAAAAAGACTTTGAATAAAAGGGGGAAATGGTAAAGACAAATGAGTTTATATGGCTAAGAGTCTTCAAAATGAGTAGGGAGGCCATCAGAGGGGTCCTGCTTACACACATTTCAGCAGGATCTCTGAGAAAGCCAAAGTAGATACAGGTCCTGGTAACAGTGCTCCTGAGGGCAGCAGAGACACCCAGGTCCTACAGTCATGACAGATGGCTCTGGAGCTCAGTGCCTTGCCATTGGGCCCTACTTTGGAACTTGTGCTCCAGAGTGTGATGGAGCTGGACTCAGATGTGACTTCTCAGTGCATGCCTCTTCTGTCACCTTTACTGAACCTGAGGTTGACACTGGGGTTGATGTATGCTCAGGAGACTTGAATCTCTGGACTGTCTATGTGTCAGCATGGTCTTGAGCTTCATCAGTGTTGCAATACCTATTCTCTGGTTCGTAGGACTTACCAGGTCAGCTGGCAGGGAGGTAAGGATGGTCAACCATCACACCAGGGAACCAAGAATCTACAGCTGCAAGCAGGAGAATTCCATTCATCAGTATTGTTGGACCTAATCCCCCTTTCAGTTTAGAGGTGGAAGGGACATCACCATCCCAGGGTCCTCAGGTTAGACAAATAAAATATGAATTAGAGTGGAATTACTGGTATTCTACTATAGAATTATTGTGATTCTAACAATGGAAGAAATTATATTATTGTTGTGGAGACATTGGCCATAGGGTTTGCTGAAGGCAAGGAGAAGGAAAAAGAGGTATGATATTTGGGCATTTTGGGGGCTTGGAGCTGTCCTCAATGGTATTGCAGGGACTAATTCAGGACATTATGTGTTCTGCCATAACTCACTGAATGAACTGGGAGAGAGTGTAAACTACAACATAAACTATAATTCATTCTGTGTAGCAGTGCTCCACAATGTATTCATCAAATGCAAGGAGTGTACCATACTAATGAAAAAAGTTGTAGATGCGGAATGAGTGGGGGATGTGGGGAATGGGGTTTATGGGAATCTCATATTTTTTAATACAACATTTTGTGTCATTTATATATCTTTAAAAGAGATAATAAAAACAGAAAAAGGTTATTTATAAATCTTTGGAAATGAAACGAAATGGTGAAAGTATATCATGGTGTTTGTAGCTAGCAGAGCTATAATATGGGTGTGACAGTGGTTTAAAGGGAAAGTCTAACATTATGTGTATTACTAGAAGGATAGCTAAAAATTTTAATGTAACTGTGTAAAAGAGTTAAACCCCATGTAAACATGTCTATGGGTTATATTGCATATAGAAGAATGTTTTTACAAAACAAAAAGCAATATACTAGAGAGAAGGAAAAAGAAGTGCTGCTATACATGGCAGGGGAATCATAGAGAGATTTAGAGTTGATGAATTAGTTTGCTTTTCCTTTACTCTTATTATTGGAATAATGAAAGTTTTCTGAGAATGAAATGAATTCATAAATATATGATTACAATAAGTATCACTGATTGTACACTTTGGATGGACTTATACTTTATTAATGTGTAGCAATTAATGTGTTCACAATAGAAGAGGACATTGATGTCTGAGTCACATGTCTGGTGATTCTGTATAATCTGTTTAGGGTGAGCATGGAAGGGAACTTTTAGAAGCTCACCAGTGATTCTAATATGCAGCTATATTATGAGAACATTTCTATCTTTGGTGGTACCCTGCACCTGAGTTATTCATTGAATTGAACAGACCCATTGGAACTTAGGGATGGTGCTGATGAATGGATGATAGACCAGCCCTGACAATGGAAATAGAAAAGTGAGCAACAAATATGAGCCACATACCTAAAGTCACTGTATTTAAGAAAATAAAATGAAACAGGTGAAATTAATGTTTATAATATATTGCATTTAACATAGAATATGCACATATTATTTTACAATATAAAATGTTATTAATGAGTAAAAAACTCAATGAAGGAGGAAGATGGAAAAGAAAAATAAGAGATTATAAAATGAAAAAGAAATAAGGGTATTGATTAATAGACAAGAATATGATAAGAAATTTTTAAAAAAAACATAAAAGAAATCTCAGAAAATACTAGTAACTGGGTATATAAAATTAAAATAATCATCAATTATTCCCACAAGAAAACTATCAGTAGACTACAAATATGCTAAAAATTGCTTGCCACAAATAGCCATAATATTTTAATTGATTTTCTCTGTAAATAGTGGTATAAATAAAACCAGAAAGAGTGAAACTCTAAGTGAAAATGAGCAGTAGAAATAAAAATGTCCAATGAAATGATACAAGTTGGTAAACCAGTACTGTTAAAATATATAAAATTAAACTACAGTGCTTTCATTAATATGTTTTAAAATGTTTACTGAGTATACATTATGAATCATGTGCTATATATATTCATTAATATATATTATGATTAATGATTTTAGGAAGGCTAACTTCAGTGATCTGAAGTTATCAGGGAAACACTAGTTGAGATTTCCAAACTAACTCAGGAAGTGCACCCTAGTTTCATCTTGCAAGTTATATTAAAATGCAAAACGAAAGGGATAAGCTGAGAACTAAACTCATAGGTATAATGAAACCTGAAATTGATGGTTGGGAAAATTCTGAACTTCTGGAAAGTGATTCCCCAGAAAATAGTGCTCCATCTGAGGGTTTAACTAAACATGGATCCAGTCATCCATTTTAGTGAAGTAAGTATTGGAGATGCCCTTATGCACAAAGGATCTGTGGAAAGTGCTACTGTATGATGGTTTGGAAACCTGTGTCCTGCTTACAAAACTGACAAGTTCTTTGTAAGACCTGTAAGAGTGGAATCACTGCCAGACTGGAGTAAAAGGGAGATATTGACGGGAAAAATGACTTCAAGGGCAGAACCATGGAAGCTGAGGTATGGACTGATAGCATCTTCTCTGGCCAAGAGAATCAGCCCATTCATGTTTATGGAAAGGGTGACTCCGTCTTCTACCCATAGTTCAGAAACAATGTTGTCATCCAGTGTTCCCAGAGGGTAGAGCCTGTATCGAGGGTTTGTAGAGAGCTTAGTTCCCAACCTGATTCTCAAAGAGGTTGAGGCCTTCACTCCAGTGTTTGGTAAGGATAAGACCACTGCACACATAGTTGGAAGGTTGGAATTGGCCAGTCCATAAGGCTTGGAGCACACAACATCATTCTCTAGATGACTCTCAGATCTTGAAATCTAAAGAATCAAGTCCTATTGTGTTTCTGAACTGTGCAGGACTCCTGTTTGCCATCCAATTATTCCCTATGGAAATGGAAATGTTTATCCTATGATTGTTTCTCCATTGTATAATGGAATCAGATAACTTGTTCTCTAGGTTTCACAGGTTCATAGACAGTGAAAAATTGGACCTCAGGATAGACATTCCTCTAACTGATTTTTTAAAAATTACACATGTTTTTATGAAGCTTTAGATTACATAAATGTTCCATCAAAAATATAGGAGATTCCCATATACCTCATTCTCTACCCTTCCCTTCTTTCCCACCTAACGTATTTCCTAGTGTGGTACGTCTGCTACAGTTGATGAGCACATATTGAAGCATTGCTACTACTACCCTTGAACTATAGTTCACATTATATTTTACAGTTTTCTCCACACGATTTTATTGGTTTGGACATAATGTATAGTGTTGATGAGACTTGTTCCATAGTATTGTAAATGACTTAAGGTTCTGGGATATTGTGATATAATACATGCAATTTGTACATAAAAGAACATGTCTTTTTTGTTGTCCAGAGCCTAAAGTGTGGTGGTTTTAGTCTGTATGTACCCTAGAAAAACATGGTCTTAAATCTATTCCATTCTTATGGGGGTGAACTCATTCTAAGTAGGGCATTTTGATGAGGTTATTTCAATTTTTTATAAGTTGTGATCCACCTACTCAGGATGCATCATAGACTTTTAATGGAGTACTTTATAAATGCAATGCATACAGAGAGAAACAAATGAAATCATGGAAGCAAGAAACCGAAATCAACAAAACCCAGAAGAGAAGGGAGAGGCCAGCAGATACTGATAGCAGCTTTGTCATTTGGCAGAGGAGAAAATCATTGCCAGTGGCTTGTCATCAAGAAGAAAGGATCATCTTGATAATTGTCTTGATTTGAACATTTTCCTGGCTCATAACCATGAGTAAATACATTTCCATTGTTCAAATTTACCCCATTTCATAGTATTTGCATTTAGAATACCAGGAATATAAACACATTTAAGAGGTAAATACAGAGTACAGATGTCAGTATTAATGTGTTCTTTCTGTGAATGTCCACTTTTTATTTTGACATGATCAAAACTACAAATGTATCAAATATATTCATAATTCTATGATTTTGAGCACAAAGCAGACATATGCTATCTGTGTAAAAAGAAACATAAATCAGAGGACTCCCGCCATCCCCTCCATCCCGGCAGTCTCAGGCCCCATGTCAGCCCAGGAGACCCCCATGGGCCGCCCGCTGCCCTGTCCTCCAGTTTCTGGTGATGAGAACAGAATCTGAAGGCCACTGCTGAGGACTCTGGAGATAGGAAAGACAGAAAAAGGCACCTGCTGAATCTTTTGAGTTCTCTGCCCTCCCCACTATCTCCACAATTTATGGAATCTTCCTACTTCTCATACTGGGGACAAGAATTTTCACATCTGGGACTTGAAAGAACCTCTTGACCTGAAGACATGGTAGTAAGAAAATGAAGTCAACTGTTTGCCAAGCTTAGCCAAACCTTATTGAGCGGAGCCGAGCCAGGCCCAGCCGAGCCTCCCTTGCCGCTGCACGCTGCGCCTGAACTTCCTGCCAAAGAGAGAGGAAACTGAAAATTCACAGCTCAGTGAAAATTATGAACTACACTCAAGCTACAGACTTTAGAGGAGTAAAAGGTCAGTAAAAGAATATCATGAACAATAGTACAACAAACTAGGTAACTTAGGTAGAACAGACAACTTCCTACAAGCATACAAACTACCAAAACGGACTGAAGAATAAATAGAAAATAAGATCAGACCTCTAACAAGAGATTGAACGAACATCAAAAATTTCCCCACCCAGAAGAGTCCAGGACCAGATGGCTTCCTTGGTTAATTATACTAAAAATATACAGAATAATTCAAAACTAATAGTTTTCAAACTCTTCCAAATATAAATATAGAAGGTGAGAGAATTTCCTTATTCCTTGCGTGAGGCCACCATCATCCTGATATCAAAGATTCCACAGGACCCTACAGACCAAGAGTTACTTGAATCGGTCTGCAAACTCCTGAACCTGCCGGCACAGCAACCCCTGCAGCTTGTCTGCGGGGTCTTGAACAGGAGGAGCAGGAGTCACCCAGGAACTCAGCAGGGTCTGCACAGGAAGATCAAGCACTAAACAGCACCTCGGGCTCCTCAGCTTGGCCCACCAGCGGCTGGGGGTGTAGGGGCAGAGCTGCCCAGGCGCAGGTCGCGGGGCTGCCATGGCTGGGGGCTCTCAGCTCTGCTGCTCCACGACGCTCCCCCGCCCCCTGGGGCCAAGAGGCAAAACCTGCAGAGGAGCCTGGTGGCGCAGGCGCAATAGAGCAAGGTGCAGGAGCCGCAGGCTGGGGCTGCCAGAGAGGGGCTTCCTGCGGGGACCCGAGTTACTGGAGACCCTGGTGCCCATGAAAGAGAAGTCGAGGAGTGAGCTGAGCCCCAAGGTGAACCTCCCAGGGAGCGGCACAGACAGGTGCAGGTGGGCTCCACCTGCAGCCTCCCTGCACACCTGGCCGCGCTCCTGCTGGCGCCAGCAGCAGCGACTGGGGGAGCCCTTCCCGGTCTGGCAGGGGCAACCACTGCGGGACTAAGCAGGCCCGCCCCTGCCAGGAAAGCCACAAAGAAAACTGATGAACCTAGGTGAGAAGATGAAGATGATATAGCTGTCACAGAGCAACTCTGAAATAGGGAGTGGATCCTGCCCCTGTTGTAGGAATAACTCGGAACTTGGTCACTTCTCTAAGAAATCTCTAAATTTCTTTCCGTGAACTCTGCAAAGTCAACTGAACGCTGTTATCTTTGGCACACTGAAATTGGTCTTCTAATTTTAACTGTATAAGAACATTTGTGTGCACTTGTTGGCTCAAGAACTAAAATAATGTGATTATTTTACAGTATTCCTTTGAAAAGAAAAGAAAACTTAAATGGACTTCATTTAAATGTTTTGGACTTTAAACTAGAGGTCACTTTGTGGCCATATGAATAAACTTTTTTAGCTGTGAAAAAAAAAGTAACATAAATCAGGAGGACAGAAGGTTATATGTTCAAAGATTTTGTATCCTATTCAAGTTAAGTTGTCAATAAGTCTAGCTAGATTTTTATAAATTTAGCCTCTTAAATGGAAAGTGCGTGGGAACTACAAAGTAAATATTTTCTTAAAAAATACATGAAAGAGGGGTTAGGGGGATGAAGGCAGAAGAGTAAGGAACTCAAAAAGTCAGCTTGCCCACAGGGCAGATAGCAAACACCCAGAACTATCTGAAGCACCTCTGGTGTGATATTCCCAGAAATCTATTGTTTCATTTTTTATATTATTCTTACCATATCTTTGGATTGACTTCTAGACAACATTTTTCTTCTTTGATTCTTAAACTAATATAATGTTTACTTTTATTACTGTAGCTTTATCACACATTTTCATTTCTTATATTTAAATCAGTCTCTTTCAATATTTTCTTGGCTTATCTACCTGACAGATTTTAGAATTGTTTACTTAGTTCTTCATAAACCACCTCTGATGTTTTTATGCAATTACATCAAACTCTCACTTACGTTATGATAAATCTCTGACTAGCAGTGGACACTTATTTTGGGTCCTTAAACAAAATTTTATCCCCAAATGATTCAATAATTAAAGTTGAAAATTGGAAATATCTGAAAATGTGAATGAATATTTTTCCTTTTTTAAATGTGTTTTTATCTATGCACCCCTCTTCTTGCAGGGTCTTCTTTTCTGCATGTATTATGTGAATTAATGTGGTTAACCTCATTGATTACAGTATCTCTTTCCAATCAAATGCCAGATCACATTCTAAAATTGCAAACATATTTCTCTGTTGAGAGGAATACTTCAATGTGTGACGTTTCTAAGGTAAAATAAGATTTTTTTTAAAGAACTTATTGTATTTTTTGAAGATACATAGATCACAAAAAATGTTACATTAAAAAATATAAGAGATTCCCATATATCCCAACCCCCGCCTTCCCATTCCTCAAACATTGACAGCCTCTTTCATCATTGTGGCACATTCATTGCATTTGGTGAATACATTTTGAAGCACTGCCGCACTGCATGATTTATAATTTATAGTAACCTAATCTACTACCATCCTTTTTCTCACATTCACCAACTACTTCCAGTAGGAGCTCTGCCAGCTTTTCCATCCATTGTGCTATTCCCTGTCCAACACCCCCAAAGACCAAACTCATTACTATAAACATGACTATGAGGCTCGTGCTACTAGTCCCCTTTTTCCTTAAATATCAAAAATATTTCCATTATTTAAGGCATATTTACTTTTAATTCCACTATAGTTAAATACCCCGGGTTATTAATCTTCATTGTCTCAATCTAAGATTGTGTGTATATAGTCTGCATTGCTTCTTATTCAAGTGTTTTTCAATATATTTCTTATATTGCAGACATTTTGAGGTTAACTCCATTTTAAGCTACTGTGAATGCAACTGTGAAATGCTGGGAAGAATGGCAGTAATGATCCAAATTCGAACCCCACTCAATGGTAGCCCAGATGAACTTGGATAAACTAGTAAATATTTCCTAGTGTGAGTTTTATTTTGGAAAAACATGAAAAATAATACCCAATTTATGCATATGCAATATATGTGAAAGTTCTAAATTAATGCCTACTTGATAGTAGTGTTTGTGTAAGTTAATTTTTTATTTTGCACTTTTAAGTGATCAATAAATATTTTTTTTGCTCAGATACCTGCACAGCAACTCCCTCTTTATGCTAATGATATGAATATAGTGATTTACACTGAAAACAGTGCAGGTTGATATTCCTAATAACAAACAAGAAAATGACATCAGGGGATCAAAAATTTCACTTAATATATTCAGGAATTGTATTATCATACATCTTGAAAAACTAAACAAACTGCCTGAAAAAAAATCCATAGGAATTTCAGCGTCTGTAATTTCATTTTCAATAAAATAGCGAAAATCCTCCCTTGTAGAGATGTTCTATTTCAGATACCTTGAGAAGATAAATAATTATGAAAACAAATGTAAATGTTATTAATTTGAGAATACATGTTTTTCATCAATCTATATTCAATCGTAATCTCAAAAAAGCCCCAAAGAGAATAAAATTAAAAAGCACAGATTTTATGTGAGAGATGATATTGTTTTAGAAGAGATTAATATTTGAGAACATGGATTTTAGTTTCAAAGATGAAGATTCCATATATTTAGCAAAAGTGTTATATGCATATACTGTAATTTTTTTAGTGGTTGTTGAATTTATTGAACATTGAAATTGATTGCACTCTGACAAAATATGTGAACACAGGAGTAATCATTTAATGGTAATTGATGTATTCAATTATCTTAGACATTGAAATATATATTAGTGGAAACCATTCTTTCTCAATGCACATATTTATTCAATGATTACCTCACTTTTATATGAAGTAAATTTAATGATTTAAATTTTACTTACAAAATGGCCACTTTACATTTTCTCAATATCCCTTGCCTTTGAAAAAATTGACATATTAAAATCTGTCAAAGTGACTGAAATTTATTTCAGTATGTTCTGAGATTTATTCTTCACAATAAAGTAAAGTTTTGTAAAGTTTTTACAACACTTATTACTTCCTTATTTCTTAGACTATAAATAAAAAGGTTTAATAAAGGAATTACTTGAGTATAAAAAATAGCAACAGCCATATCTTTGTCTTCTTCATTGACTGAACTTGGTTGAAAATACACAAAAGTTACAGAACCATACAAAATTGAGGCAGAGAGGTGGGATGCACAGGTCGATAAGTCTTTTCCTCTTCCTTTTGTGGATTTCATTTTAAAAACAGTGAAAATGATGTAAATATAAGAGATAAGGGCTGTGATATTAGTTAAGATTTTAATTGGACCTGCAAAGATGTGTAGTACGTGTTCATTGATATAGGGGTCAACACAATAAGTAATGAACAACGGAAATAAATCACAATAAAATGATTCATATAAGATACACAGAAGTTTAACCTAAACAGAAACCCCACATGAATCATGACATGCATATTTCCACCTATGCAAGGCCCCTGCAGTTATCTGAACACAGGGTTTCTTTGACATTCTGGTGTGGTACTGCAATGAGCTGCATATTGCCACATACAGGTCATGGGCCATTGCTGCCAGAAGAAAGCAGTCCATAGTTTCAGAAAAGGCAAAAAAGTAAAATTGTACCATGCATTCATAGAGGGAAATCAGTCTGTCTTTTGAAAAGAAGTTCTCTAACCTCTTGGGAGTAACAGCACAAGAACAGCAGGAGTCCATCAGATCCAGGTTTCCCAGAAAGATATACATTGGAGTGTGAAGACGATGGTCCATATAGATCAATGCCACCAGACCAAGAATCCTCACCATGGTGATCATATAAATGGTGAAGAAGACTACAAACAGAATGATCTTCTACCCTGGTTCATCAGTCAATCCTTTGAGGATAAATTCATTTGTCACAGAGTGGTTATCTTCTGTCATCTCTAACCTGCCTATTGAGACAGAAATAATGGAGAAACAAGATTCTAACTTAGAATGTCTTAAATTCCCTTCAAATCTTCTTTTGTGTGACAGTCAGAGGAGTTTGTTCAATAATCTTCTGTTATCTTTTTACTGCAGTTACATATATTTTAGGAGATATTACATCTCCTAAAGTTTGGATCTATGACCTCAAGGTATTTCATCAGGAGTTTTAGGAATTTTTGATAAGTACCAAGAGATTTCTTAGAGTAGTTGATTTGGTGTATCAATTTATTGAAGTGCATAATTATAGGATATCCATACATGGTGCAATATTTTTAAATAATCTCAATGTCAGTTTTCTATTGAATATCCTTATGGTATCCTTAAAAATAATTATCAGGAGCATATGTAGCTCAAGTGGGTGAATGTGAGCTTCCCACATGGGAGGTCCCAGCTTTGGTTACTGGTGCTTCCTACAAAATACAAAAACAAACAATAAGCAAAACAAAGGGGAAAAAAAACAAAAACAAAACAACTCAGGGAGCCCATGCCATCCAGCGGTTGAGCGCTGGCTTCCCACATGCGAGGCCGTGGTTCAATTCCCCAACCCCCAGTAACTCTCAAAACAAAACAAAATGAATCAAACATAAACAATTACACTGGACATTTATTTTTTCTACCAGTGAACATTTTTATATACTATTACATTTTAATTATATTTGAAAATATGGCACAATAGATGTGTAAATTTATATATTGTATGAAGTGCTGAAAGAAAACCAAGTATGACTGCTAAGACATTTCATCTTTAATGAAAGATACCTGGAAACTCAGAAAATATATATCCACCTATTTATTTAATAAATAATTTGTGTGTATCACCTTCACATTTACATCAGCCAGTGTTGAACCTATGCCTACCTTGCAGAGCACTTTCTCTAAGACAACTGAAACAAAAAATCATTTTTTTCTCCATTTTTCTGAGTATATTCACTTCTTGATTTAAGGTTCTCTTGATGTCTAATGCTTTTAGGTTTCTGACCAAACTCTCATAATGTGAACAAATTATGAGATTTTTAAATACCTATCCATTAATTTGCTCAACATGTTTCCACAGAGATTCCTCCCAATATTTTTAGCTTATCACATAAGATCTCCCTATTAGTTACTCATTTAACCTGACCTTCCCTTGATCATTATAAAAGCTATTTTTAAAATTACTGGAGACCAGCAGGCATAGTTTCCTGATATTGGCAGAAGAAAGAGGCTATTACCAGAAAATCATGAAACCTTCTATCTCTAAGATAGATTCACATTCCTTGGGTGTCATTTTAAGTTCTCTCTGACCTTATCCATTTCCATCTTCATTTCCTGCTTATAACAACAGCTCTTCCAGCTTTATAACTCTGCCCAACTATTGCTCACCTAATTCTCCCTCCACCCTGAGTACCACACTCATTTTGAAAAACATTGCTTTGATATCTGTAAATTTAGATGTTCTCTTTGAAGAAGAGACTAACAAGGAAATGATTCAAAACAGATCATTTTGTAGAATTTAAGTGTTTTTCTCTTATCTAAATTGATGCATTCCTATGATTTTTTATTCCTTGTATAAGATTTTTGAAAGTTTATCTCTCTACTTACAAATTAATATAAAAATAAAATGCATTTTTATTCTTAATTTTCCAATTCCTACAAAAATATAATTCTTTGAACTTACTGGATTTAGAGAACAAATTGTTTTACATTTCACAGCTATTTTTTCTCATTCTCATTAATAATTAATACATTAGGAGTTAGTTGCTGAAGATACACATTACAGGAATTTAGTAAAAACTAGTTAATATTCCATAATGGCAGCATCAATATAAAGGGTTTTTAAGAAATTTTGTTATTTTTTAAAACATTAATTGGTAACCATTTACTCATTCAGATAAAAAAGGACTAACTTTTAAAGCACATTGCTGTATTATTTAAAAGTAATGCTATGTGACCTACTATATGTTTTGACATTCTGTGTTATAGGAAAAAGCCACTGCAGTATTGTGTCTCATGTATGTATCCACTCTTCAACTTACAGAAAACCTAGAAAGATAACTAAAGATTTGAACTCTAGGAACCATTAAAAAATAATATAAATATTTAAATAATTAAATATGAATGGATGTTATTATAAAGAAAAAAATAAAAAGAAATTTTCTCTTACCTAGAATTCACAGGGAAGGATTTTGTAATAATCCTTTTGTAATTTGAGTCCAAGGATTTTGTTACTTGCATTAGGATGTTACATTTTATAGAATTTCAAAATATGTATCTTGTTATCTAAAACATTTGGGATTAAGGAATGAACTTGAATATGACTAATAGGTCAATGTTAATATTACATTCTTCTTTTTTCCTTCTTTCTTTATTTTTTTAATGTTACTTTAAAAAAATATGAGGTCCCCATATACCCCCACCCCCTTCACCCCACTACTCCCACATCAACAACCTCTTTCATCATAGTGGCACATTCATTGCATTTGGTGAATACATTTTGGAGCACTGCTGCAACACATGGATAGTGGTTTACATTGTAGTTTAACTCTCCCCCATTCCACCCAGTGAGTCACGGCAGGACATACCATGTCCAGCATCTGTCCCTGCAGTACTATCCAGGACAACTCCAGGTCCTGAAAATGCCCCACATCATATTTCTTCCCTTTCCCTCTCCTCAGCAGCTACTTTGGCCACTTTCTCCGTATCAATGCTATAATTTCTTCCATTACTAATCACAAAATCACAATAGTCCCATAGTAGAATATTAGTAAGTCTACTCTAATACATACTCTATTCCTCCAGCCTATGGACCCTAGGATGGTTATGTCCACTCCCCCTCTATATAAAGAGGGGGCTTATATTCCACATAGATACTGGATAAAATTCTTCTGTTTGCGGTTGAGGGGCTCTTGGTTCCCTGGTATGGTGGTTGACCTTCTTCACTTCCCTGTTAGCAGACCAGGGGAAGTCCAATAAACCAGATGGTAGGAGTTGCAAATCTGCTGAGGCTCAGGGCCTGGCTGTCACATGGACAGCCCAGAGATTCAGGTCTCCTGAGTATACACCAACCCCAGGGCCAACCACAGGTCCAGTAAAAGTAACAGAAGAGGCATGTTTGGAAAGGTCATATCTGAGTCCAACTCCATCACACCCAGGAACACAAACTCCAAAGTAGGGCCAACTGACATGGCACTGAACTCCAGAGCCATCTGCCATGACTGTAGAATCTGTGGGTCTCTGTAGCCCTCAGGAGAACCAGTACGTGGGGTTGTATCTACTTTGGCTGTCTCGGGGACCCTGCTGAGGCGTGCATAAGTGTTACCCCTCTGATGACCCCCCTACTGTATTTTGGGGACTCATAGCCATATAAACTCATTTGTTTTTGCCATTTCCCCCTTTTATCCAAAGTCATAAAGCAGTTTTTAACACCTGTTATTACATATAGGCTGAGATATACTGCTGGTCTGAGTTGACTCTTTTATTCAAGTTCTTTTTCTAGTTACATCATCAGCTCGTGCTCAGTAGTCATCCCTTGTTGCCAGGGAGGCTAATACATTCTTTATAGAGCAAAATATATTTTCCATCAAATCCTAAAGGGGTTTACTCTCATTGCAGTCATTTTATTTCTGTGGGGAGATTTGGTCCCTAAAATATATAAACCATGGGTATTAATTAAGGCTGTTATATGAGACACTGAAGTTAATAAAATGACCCTCACTAAAATCTGTTACATGATGATTTTGCTGATCCTGATGTATCCAACCCTCCCTGTTATTATTATCTTTTTGTTATTTATATATGAACATACATAAACAATTAATTGTAAAGTAAAAGTTGTGAACTTAGAAAGCAAACATGCATACATCAACCCTCCACCAACACTTTGCATTGTCATAAGAAGTTTGTTACAAATAATGAAAGAATATTGTCAAAATTTTACTACTAATTATAGTCCTTATCTTACATTTGGTGTGTTTTTCCCCCAACACATCCTATTATTATTTTTAAATATATTTTTTATAACATAAGTTGTGAACTTATAAAACAATCATACACGTATGCAGAATTCCCAAGCAACACCCCTCTTTCAACACACCACTCTGTGGTGGAATATTTGTTACAAATAAGATAATATCATCTGATTGTTAAGATGTCCATAGTATACATTTGGCTGACATTTTCTATACTGTTTCATTATCAACACAGTATATTTTTGGCATAGATGCAAGAATGTTTTTTTTATTAATGCTAACCACAGTCCATACGTCATTCCACTTGTATTTTTCCCATGTGTTCCCAAAACCCTGCAGTAGTGATATACAGTTGCTCTAGCTCACAAAGGACACTGTTGCAACTGTATATCATCAGCCATAATTCTCATCCACCTCTTGGTTTACTGTGCTATTCAGTTCTAGATTATATTCTATCATTCTGTCAATTGACATTTATATCCATAGACTAACATTTTCAGCCACATCCCTATTTATGAACTAGCTATTACTATTTTTACCATCCATTCTATACATTTCCACACTTTTACAGTAAAGCTAACTAAAACTTCTATACACATTAAACATCTATAATCCATCACAGTCCTTCCCTTATCTCCATTAAAAATCTACAATCAGGTCTTGAAGATATTTTCCTATAATTTCTTCTAAAATTGTTATGGTTCTTGCTTTTATTTTTAGGTTTTTGATCCATTTCAGTTAATTTTTGGGTAAAGTGTGAGATACAGGTCCTCTTTCCTTCTTTTGGCTATAGATAACCAGTTCTTTCAGCAACATTTGGCTGAATGGACTGTTCTGCCCGAGCTGTGTGGGTTTGATAGACTAGTGAAAAATCACTTGAACAGACATGTGAGGGTCTGTTTCTAAACCATCAATTTAGTTCCATTGGTCTATGTATCTGTCCTTATGCCAGTACCATGCTGTTTTTACCACCATAGCTTGGTAGCATGATATAAAGTCCGGAGATAATGGTTTCCTTTTCCTTTTATGATGTTTCCGGCTATTCAGGACAACCTACCTTTCCAAATAAATTTGATAATTGTGATTTCAATATTTTTAAAATGCTGGTGGAATTTTTATCAGGGTTGCATTGAATCTGTATATCAATTTGAGTATAATTGACATCTTAATGATATATAGTGTTCCAATCCATGAGCATGGAATGTTCTTCCAGTTATTTAGGACTTTTAAAATTTCTTTTAACATTGGGTTGCGGTTTACTGAATAAAGTGCTTTACATCATTGGTTAAGTTTATTCCTGACTATTTGAGTTTTATCTGTCATTTTTTATTTTCACCACTATTTTGACACTTTTAGTTACTTTTATTGATATAATCTTCACTTATAGACTCTTCCAGGACTCTCTCTCCTGTCTTTTCTTTTCAGGCTCCAGCACACCCTTTAGTATTTCCTGAAAATCTGACCTCATGCTTAGAAATTCTCTCAGTTTCTGTTTATCAGTGAATATTCTAATCTTGCCCTTTTTTTTGAAAGACAGTCTTGCTGGATATAAAATTCTTGGCTGAAAGGTTTTGTTTTATTTTTAATTATTTATTTATTTTTAAAAATTACATTAAAAAAAAATATGAGGTCCCATTTAACCCCACCGCCCCCACCCCCCACTCCCCCCACAGCAACACTTGCTCCCATCATCGTGACACATCCATTGCACCTGGTAAGAACATCTCTGAGCATCACTGAACCCCATAGTCAATGATCCACATCATAGCCCACACTCTCCCACATTCCATCCAGTGGGCCCTGGGGGGATCTACAATGTCCCGTAATTGTCCGTGAAACACCACCCAGGACAACTCCACGTCCCGAAACCAGCTCCACCTCTCATCTCTTCCTCCCATTCCCCAAACCCAGCAGCCCCCATGGCTACCCTTCCCACACCCATTCCACATTTTCTCTGTGGACATTGGATTAGTTGTGTCCATTGCACATCTATGACAAGTGGGGGCTTAGATTCCATATGGATACTGGATGCACTCCTCCTGCTTTCAGTTGTAGACACTCTAGGGTCCATGGTATGGTGGTTGACCTTCTTCAACTCCATGTTAGCTGAGTGGGGTAAGTCCAATAAATCAAAGTGTAGGAGCTGAAGTCTGTTGAGGCTCTGGGCCTGGGTGTCATATTATCAGTCCAGAGATTCAAATCCCCTAAATATATCTTAAACCCCAGCACCTATTACAATTCCTATAAAGTAGCATGGAAGTCTTGTGAAAAGAGGTCCCCTCTGAGTCCAATTCCATCACGCAGAAACACAGGCTCCAAAGAAGGGCCATCTGCCATGGCAGTGAACCCCATCTCCCATGACCATAGAACCCGTGGGTCTCTTTATCCATCAAAAGAACCAATACCTAGGGTTGTATCTACTTTGTCTGTCTCTCAGACTCTGCTCAGTTGTGCATAAGGGCATTCCTTCTGACAACCTCCAGACTCTTTTTTAGAGACTCATATTGGCTGGAAGTTTTTTCTTTCATATTATCTTAAATATATTAGACCACTCTCATCTTGTCTCCATGATTTCTGGTGAGAAATTAGCACTTAATCTTATTGGGTATCCCTTATATGGTATGCATTGCTTTTCTCTTGCTTTTCTCAGAATTCTCTCTTTATCTTTGACATATGACATTCTGATCAGTATGTGTCTTGACATTGGTCTATTCAGATTTTTTCAGATAGGAATATGTTGTTCTTCTTGGACATTGATTTTTATGTCCTTCAATAGGTTTGGGAAATTTCCTAACATTATTTCTTTAAATATTCCTTCTGCCCCTTTTCCCTTCTCTTCTCCTTCTGGGACACCCAAGACATGTATGTTTGACCATCTCTGGCTGTTATTTAGTTCCCTGAGATCTTGTTGAATTTTTTCCATTCTTTTCTTCATCTGTTTTTTTGTATGTTCACTTTCAGGGGCCTTTTTTCAAGCTCACCAATCCTTTCTTCTGCCTCCTCAAATCTGCTATCATATGGTTCCAATGTTTTCTTTTTAAAATTTCATTTATTGCACCATTCATTCCCATAAGATCTGCTATATTTCTACGCATACTTTCAAATTCTATGTGGTTATCCAGTGTCTTCTTAATATCCTTAATCTCTTTAGCCATCTCATTGAATTTATTAAGGAGATTTATTTGAATATCTATGACGTCTCAAATCCTTTATGTCATCGGGAGGTTTATCTTCTTCCTTTAACTGGACCTTATCTTCCTGTTTCTTGGTATGGACTACAATTTTTTGTTGGTTTCTAGGTGTCTGGATTACTAAAATATTTATTCTGCATGAAGGTTTTCTCTTTAGTTTAGGGCTTCCTGCCTTTTCTCCCTTGCTGGTTGTACAGTAGGAGCCAAGGATGTAATTGGTAATATAAACTGTGGAGGCTCAAGCTGCTCTCATTGCCCCAGGGATGCGTGAAGTTTCTCCCAACTTTCTCCTTTCCCAGAGGTAAGGACAGAGTCACAGTGTGTGGAAAAATCCAAGTCATGCAGACCTAGATTGTAGTTGCCCAGACAGACTGATGAACCTTCACATCCCTTTCTCCCCTGCCTGGGTGTGAATGGAGTTGCAGGTGTGGGCAGCAATCCATTCAATGCAGGTCTAAGATGACCACAGTTGCCCCCATAGACTCCCAATTATTCAGTTTTTGCCAGTCAAAGGTACCCTCAGTCACCTGAATAGACTGGTGCTGAGCTAGTCAGCCTCTTCCCTGCCAGAGGTGGGACTGACACCTAGGCTAGGGCTTTAGACTGATTTGGGTGAAAGAAACCAGTTCCTACAGTCACTGTGATATTTGGTCAGGCCAGCTACTCCTCAGACTGGTGGTGGAGTATGTCTTCATGGACACAGGTATTTACATTCTTCAATAAGGTTGGGAACTTTTCTACAATTATTTCTTCAAACATTTCTTCTGCCTCTTTCCACTTCTCTTCTGCTTTTGGGACACCCATGACATCTATGTTTATGTTTGCATGTCTCTTAACATTTTTCAATTCACCATAATTTAGTTTATGAGACCCTGTTCAATTTTTTCTCCATTCTTTTCTTTGTTTTTTTTTTCTTATGTTCAATTTCAGAAATCATATCTTAAAGCTCACTGATACTTCTGCATCCTCAAATCTGCTGTTATATACCTCCAATGTTTTAAAATGTCATTTATTTGCCTTTAAGTCCCCAAAGGTCTGCTATTTTTCTATGAATGCTTTCTTCTTTTTTTGTGCTCACCCAGTTTCATCTTAATATTTTTAATCTCTTTAGCCATCTCATTGAAATTATAAGGAGATATTTAAAACATCTATGATTAGCTTTCTCAACTCCTTTATGTCATCTGGAGACATCCTTTTCCTTTGACAAGGTCATTACCTCCTGTTTCATGGTATGAATTTTAATTTTTGTTCATGTTTCAGCAACTGCTTACTAGTAGTATTTATTCTGTGTGTAATTTCTCTCTTTAGATTAGCGTTTTCTTGCCCTTTCTCCCTTACTGGTTGTGTTATAAGAACAGAGGATTTAGTTGGTACTGGAAACTTTGGAGTCTGAAACTGCATGCCTTACCCCAGGAACTGATGAATATTCTTTCACCCTTCAGCCCTGCCAGGGGTAGGAATGGAGCCACCACTCTGTACAGCAATCCAAGCCATGAAGGCCAAGGTTGTCTGTAGCTGCCTGGAGAAATAGATGAAAATTCATAACCCTTTCTCCCATGCCTGGGGCAGTGATGGTACTGTAGGTTTGGGCAGCAAACAAAGCTGTGTGAATCAAAACTGACCACAGTTGCCCTGGTTGAATGGCATATCAACATTCTCTTTCCTCCTCTTCCATGAGGGGGATGGATACCCCAGAATATCCAACAATCTAATCCATTGCCCTGAAAGACTTACGAATTACTATCCCTTCTGCCCTGAAAGGGGTGGGATGGAGCCACAGGTACCCAAACAACAAGTTTGTGCAGACTGAAAGCATCTGATGTTGACCAGAGAGTCTTAGGAAGCACAGTTTCCTTCCTGTCTTATTAGAGGGTAGGGGTGGAGACAAAGATGCCCAAAAGCTCAGTCACTGTAGACCAAAAATGCCTGCAGTTGCCCAGAAAAGCTTAGGAAACACCAGCCCCCTTCTTATTTATTTATTTATTTATCTATTTATTTATTTATTTATTTATTACATTCAGAAAATATGAGGTCTCAATATACCCCCCACCCCTCTCACCCCACTCCTCCCCCCAAAGCAACAATCTCCTCCATCATCATGAGACATTCATTGCATTTGGTGAATACATCTCTGAGCACCGCTGAACCTCATGGTCAATGGTCCACATCATAGCTCACATATTTTGGATATGGGTGGAGTCCAAGGTGTCCTACTATTCAGTCTGTATAGGAATAAAGCACCTGCAGTTGCCCAGAGAGGATGGGGACACATCAACCACCTCTTATCCTCTCAGGAGTGGGGGTGGAGTAGTGATGTCCAGAAGTCCATTTCATGCAGGCTAAAAGCACCTGCAGTTGTCTAAGAGGTTGAAAAAATACTATCCCCCTCCTACCTTATAGCAAAGTTGGAAAGGAGGCCCAGGTACTCAACAACTAGTTTGTGTGTTCGCGCAGTTGCCCAAAGAGCCAGAGGGATCAGTTTCCCTCTTATCTTATTGGGGGGTGAGGGAGGAAAAAGAAATGTCTTAGTATCCAGTCTTTGTGGGTTGAAAGCACCTGCAATTGCTCAGAGAGACTGAGGAAATACCAGGCCCCTCCTTTCTCATTGGGGTGCAGGCATGGAACCCCAGGTGTCTGATTATCCAGTTTTTGCCAGCTGAAAGCCATCTGCAGTTTCTTGGACTGACTGGTAAAGGTTCTCCCAACTTCCTCTGTGCAGGGAGTGAGACTGGAGCCTGGGCTAAGGCTGCAATCTGTTCTGGGTGGAACGAAGCTGGTTTGTACCATCACAGTGATTTTCAGTCAGCCCTGTTTCCCATCATGCCAGGGACAGGGAAAAAATGGCAGTTACAAGTCTCCAAGTTAGACAGGTTCATAGTTTAGCTTTTCTAAAGATTAACATTTAGCCAGTCAAACTTCCTAAACAGTAGCTGAAGTTAGTGTCTGATTGTTTCTTCCTTCCCCATTTTTTGGAAATGGAACCTCCAATTCCAGCCATAGAATATGTACTGAAGCAGCTTGTGGTGCTAGTGAAGGATGTGCACCAGCCTCTGTGGTGTGGAGTGCTCTACTCACCAATCTTCACTGCAGATGGGCAGTCTCCTGCTTCTTTTCTTTGAAAGATATTACAGGATGCTCTTCTGGTCTTCTGAACCCCTCTCCAAATAGGAGATTTAGATAGCTCTGGGTGATTACATATTGCACTATTGGATAATCTCATTCCTGGAGCCTCTTACTCTGCCACTATCTTGTCCCTCCTACAGATATTCTTAGTGTTCTGAGGGTAAGTTTTAAGCCTCTTATTGAATAAGTAACTTCAACTTCCCCCACCTGTCAAGAACTAAAAATAAAATGGAGCAAAGAGAGAAAGCCAGGTCTTTCATATAAGTTACGGAGTTTTGTCTTTCTCTGTATCTGTGGTTTTATGTCTGACACATAGCTGAAAAAAAATTTAATTGAAGTTGTAAACTCTCAGTTTGTGTCTATCAGTTTGCTTGATATATATTTTCATACCTCTTAATGGTAATACCAAATTAACAAATAAATTCTTAAAAGAGTTCTAATCAAATTTCTTTAAGATAAATAAGCCCTTACATATAAATTAATATTCCTAATATTTCAGAAAGTAATGACACTGGACTTTCAATACTTCCAATGTAAAAAGAATATACATAGCATTAAACCCAAATGTTTTAAAAATTCAGTTTCATATAATCTAGGCAAACCTTTGACAAACAAGACTATTTTAAAATTGTTAGTTAAGTAAAAACAGTTAGCTGAATATAAGATTACAGTTTCATTCTACTTTGATATGTTCTTCCTAAATTTATATAGGTTTACTGATTAGATATACAACTACTTTTTATCTACTAGGTGTTTAAAATGAAGAAAATGTATGGTCATAGTTAACCAAATAAATCTATTATTCTGACAGTCTTCATTTCAAGAGTTACATGTTTTGTAGAATGTAAGATTGAAGAGAGTTTTCAAGATCTTTTTTGGGAACTTCAGTAGGTAAGGTATGCAGCATGTTTTTTTAGTTGTTGTTAAGGAAAAAGAGTAGTTTTGTTGTAAAGTAATTTGGCTTAGGAATTGGTGAATAAGAAACAGGAAAGTATAGAAATAAACCTAAGTGGATATAGAAAGTTACAAAATGTTTGTGGAAATTAGTTTTATTTGTCATGGTCAATGCTGACTAAGAGTTCATAGGCTTATTCATAAAATTTTTAGAGTATTCATATCAAACAATATATTCATGCAGAGGTAGAATTTCGTTTTCCCTCTGTTAAAGTGAAATTTTGTTTTATTATTGATTGGTTCTTAGTGAAAGGTTAAAAACATTTTTCTTAACCATCTGAGTAATCTGCCTAGAAGGCAAATATTTCATATCATGTCTGAATAATATTCTCATTGATATTTATACTGACCTTATTGTCCTTTATTATTTAAAAGAACCATTCTTACACTTCAAAAAAACTTTTATTTCCTTTTTTTTTTCTTTTTTACAGTCATGTTACCTCTTATATTTACCTTTTTTGTAATTATAGATTTTATTTTTATGGAAGTTTTAGATTATAGAATAATTAAACTAAAAGTTTAGGGGATACCAATATAACCCTCACACACACCTTTTCCCCTGTCATTAGCATCGTACATTAGTGTGTACATTTGTTCCAAATGATGAGCCAATATTGAAACACTGATTCTAATCAAGGTTTGTAGTTCACATTATGGTTTACAATTTCTGCTGTATAGGTTTACAGGCTTTGACAAATGTGTAATGGCTTGTATCCATCATTGCAGTATCATACAAAGCAATTTCAATGCTCTAAAAAGGCCCTGTGTTCCACTCATTCATCCCTTCTCTTCCTTTCAAAACCCATGGCATCCACTCTCTTTATATCAATGTTACAAGTTATTTTGTTAATATATGATAATTAGAAGAACTATAAATCTACATTGGTCCATGATTACAATGTCCCTTTATGTTTGCAGTCTTGATGAACTTGGGAAGATGTCTGCTTTGACTGCTTCAGGCTAAGTGGTTTAGATATTATGGGGAAGGTGGAAGGAATTGTTTTGCTTGCAGTTGTGTATCCTCCTTGCTTTGGTATGGGATTTCTCCATCATCATCATCCTTTTGTTTGTTGTCCAGGGCAAGTCTGTATACCTGGAGACCAGGAGATGGCTGCAACTCTGCTGAGATTCAGTGTTCAGCTAGGCATATGATCACTATGAAGGCTGAAATCTCAGAGATATGTTTAATGGGTGTATTGATAATTATAGATTCAAATAAAAGAGTAGAAGAATCCAGAGAGGATGAATTATAAATTAGCATAACCATGGTATTTTGGGGAAATAGATTATCATATAGTACCAAATAGGGCCCAAAGAGGGGGTGTTGATTTCATGAGGCTGTATGCCTTGTCCATGGTTTCTGGATACCCATAAAATCCTCAAAAACCCTTTTGTTTCTTTACTGTGTTTTGTGGCTTTGCTTACTGTGGGATGTGACTAAGCCTGACCTCTAGAATGGCCACCTGACTCTCTTTCAAATCTCTTAGCCATAACATCTTTTTTAAATTTGATGTTTCACTCTTTTGGTCAATGTCTTTTTCCAAATACATCACTGGTTGATGCTTACTACTAATTCCTCGTTACCAGAGAACCTTATCCGCAGGTATGTCCTGTATCTGGGAGTGGGGGTAGAGGGAGGTAGTGAGTTTATTTGCAGTTTGACTGAGAGATGTTGAACGAGGGAGGCTGATTGGGGTAAGGATGATGGAGATACACTCACTCCGGAGACGGGTTCATGACCCACGTCTGCTTTATTCAGGAAGTTGCAGCATTTATATAGTGGTTTGACTTAAGGGGCATAGCTGATAGGTGGAGGGCTTATGGGAGGAGGGTGAGGTGGGGCTGGAGACATTTGGCATGCCGGTGCGCCATCTTTTGGGTGTGCCCAAAAGCATGTGGACTAGAGAGTGTGCTCATCTAGTTGCTCGCAACACAGCCAGGCTGAATGTCTCTGCCCCTCTACCTACAGAGAGAGAAGTCACATTTGACTAACAAGAAGGTTTTGAGTATGACACTCTTTAACCAATAGTTATTGTTATGCTGATATTCATTTCTCAGGAATAAAGTTCTTAAGTACAGGTATAAAAATAGATGGCTTGGCATAGTGGTCTGTTTTCTTTTATTAAGCATGTCTTATATATTCTAGAGATATTTTCCATTTTATTTGGGAAAGTAGAAGGACTTTCCCAGGGTGGAAGTTTAACAAATTTTTAGTTAGTCTGTGGACTTCTCTCTATTGAGCAAACTTACCTATGACAATAGGAATACATTCATAGCCAATAGAAATATCCTTTAGGTGCATTTTTCACTCTTTGTATTACTCCACTATCAGTATATGTACATTTAAAATCTTTTATTATTTTGATTAAGTAGATAGCCAGCTATTGTATATCAGTGACCCATGATCCAATTTAGCCATGTTCAAACTTTCTGACAAATTTTAACATTCTGCCTTCTCAAAACCAAATCCTAATTGTTATATTTTTAAATCTCAACTGTTTTTGGGGTTTTCCATAGAACCCCTGGAAAATCACAAAGGAATAGTTCTTTCACATTATAAAAAGAGAGGTGCTATAAATAGTTTCATTTTGTATTTTATGAATAAATGATATGTCAGATTAAAAAGGATTTACTAGCCTTCTATTTATTAAATTTACATGGGTGAAATATTATTCATATAAATATTTAAAGACTCTATAAAATTCCGAGGGATTTGACAATGTTCTTACTGTCTATGTCTATGTCCTACATGAAATTAGAAAACAGTATAGTGCTATTGTTCATAGTTATTATTCTTAAAAAAGATTGCTACATGCCTCTAAAACAACAATTTCCTGTCAGTTAAGAGTGTTTTACTCTGATGATTCTTTGAAAGTGTTTGCAATCAGCTACAGGTCAGTGCTTCATCTTCAGCAAAAAGGGGGGTGGTAGAGACAAATGAAAAGCAACACAAGTATATAAATTATGTTCCACCTGCCAGTTAACACAACACTGGTAAAACTGTGAAGGTGGTACAAGGTCAATAAGTCAACTGACAGGGCCCTTTTGGATATCTTCAAATGGATTTGACCTCCATCTATGAGATTTGATTATGTCCTTAATACAATATATGTATTTTCTGTATGAATAGAGGCCTTTCCTTGTCACAAAGCTACTGCCCTCACAGTAGCTAAAAACTATTAGACTTTGAATTCCACACCTGGGGAATTCCTGCTATTCTCTCAAACAATATAAGGTCCCAATTTACTGGAACTCTAATGGAGGACTTTGCAAGTTCTTACCCATCAACAAAAAGCTTTACTCTCCCTACCATCCTCAATTGTTAGGGAGTATAGAATGAACAGATGATAACTTAAAGCTTAAATTAGTTAAATTATTTGAATTTCTTTCTCTCTACTTTGGCCTAATGTTCTTCCCTTAGCCTTGATGGCTATAAGATTGAACCCAAGGGGGGGTGGGGATGGTAAATCCTATATGAAATCATAATGAGAAGACCAATGAGACTTATTATTTCTCTTATTTTACTGGACTCCAAACTATTACAATGTGAAATTGCTAATTATTATAAGGGGCTAATCACATATACCCAGTTCCACTGTTCACAGATCTAAGCTGCCTTTCCTGAGATTCCTCTACAGCAGACTGTACATGATGTTCATCCCAGAGACTTGATATACAGGAAAATACGTCAACAAAAGACTGCTTAAGAGCCTAGATGTAAACCACCTTATTAAATCCTATTGAGCATTCTATGGCAGTGAAACCAGAGAACAGACTTGAGTATATCTGTCACCACTAAAACATGTTCCAAGCCTTTGGGTTACTCCCATTTTGAATCTCAAGCTAAAATGGACATGAAGATTCCACAAGCAGATGGAATCTGATGTAGACAGCTTCTGCCTAAAATGTCAGAATAAACAGATGATGCCCAAGATCACAGAGCAAAATATGCCTGAATTTCCTTACCGTATTCTGTATCTGTTCTTTTTACCATCTGTTCTAAAGATTCTCTTACTGATCCTCTAATTCATACAATGCCCAATCTCCAGTCCTATTAATACTCTACCATCACCATGATTTCCTTTTATCTCCTCTTTACCTTATTTTTGCCCTATGAACTCCTATCTTGAACACAATTCTGTCATGCTTCTAGAACTTGAAGGCTTTAGTAACCTGAGAAGCTATTATACCTAAGGCACAAATATCTGGAGGACTGAAAGTT
Organism: Dasypus novemcinctus; assembly: GCF_030445035.2. Classification (NCBI taxonomy): domain Eukaryota; kingdom Metazoa; phylum Chordata; class Mammalia; order Cingulata; family Dasypodidae; genus Dasypus; species Dasypus novemcinctus. The sequence continues at coordinate 105,912,069 of NC_080676.1, forward strand.
CAGCCAAAGGAAATTTTGGTTAGATGGGACTAAGCTATCGGATGTCAATGAAGATAATTTTGGTCATTATTCTGCTTTTGATGTTTACACCTAATTAGCTCTATGTGCCAATATCTCATCCTTAAAGGCAATAGGTACCTTTATTAAGGTCTTTAAGGACATTATTTTGTATGTGAACATAAGACATAGGAAGTAGTACCCGTAAATGGAGTTAATCCCTGTTATATAGCTTCTGCTGTTCCCCAAGCGGCTATTTATGATAAACTTTCAAAAGGAAAACTTAGAAACATGATCTCTTCCCATACCATAAAAACATGTGAAAAGACTATTGCCAGACTAAAAACAGTTTTAATCGAATCAAGGAAAAACCCAAACCTAGGCTGAACTGATGATTCTCTTCTTAGTATTGTTCCCCTTGTCATTGAGGCAAGTATCTCTTGTGCTGAAGATACACACTAAGATTACAAATGTCATTGGAAAAAGTAGAATTAGAGAAATCTATCACTCTCCTAAGGCATGCCATCAGCCCACTGGCTAATGGAGTACTGGAACTTCACAAAGTAAGTCTTAGAAAACTGATTGGCATAAGACTATATTCTGCCTTCCCAAGTAGGTATGTGTACACTGGGGACCTATAGCTATGTATCTATATGTGACAATTAAGAGGATGTTTACCAAGAGGTATCAGAAGCCTATGTTAGAGAAGCAGCCTTATCAGCTTACAAATCTCCTGATCTGAGTCCTTTTTCAATTGGCTTCTACGGTCATGAGGACCCTGGCTCAGAGTTGTTCAAAGAAAGGCAATTGTTATCCTTTTAATCATATTCATGATATTCCTCAGTCATAGTCAGATATCTCGACTCTTAAATTCTACTGTTCAGTCATTAACTCAACAAATGATACAACTGAGGATACAAACCCAGCATAAATGGGATGATGGAAATCTCGAAGTTCAGCTAACCTGTGAAATCAGAAATGAAACTGAAAAGACTTTTAGTATTGAATGAGAGACTAAGAATATCTTTGGTAAAGTCCTCCTAACTGAAGACAATGACAAAAAGGGAAAATTGATAAAATTGTATGGAAAAATGCTCTCCATTTTTTGCTGTTCACAAGTTTATTTTTAAGTTGCAGCAAAGATTTATTTCCCCTTCCCCATGTTTTAGGAATTTCTTGTATTCCCATATTTAATCTTGGTTGCCACAACCAGACAGACAGAAAACAGACCTTTTTTCTTTTTTCTTTCATTTGTTGTGGAAACCTTAGCAGCAGACATTAATTGCTCCAGGTCTGTCAGACTTGCATGAAAAGTGCCCTCCTAAGTTTCCACTTTTGTCTTTTGAATTTAAAATTCCCACCTAGGCAACCTATCCAGACAGTCGACCAAGTTCCTAGTTCATTACCTTTGACACAATACAAAATAAAGCCCTCTTATTCTAATCTTCCTCCATAAAATAGGCAAACCCTTGTGCAATGAATAGGAGCCAAGCTCATTTCCTTCTTATGTCTATAAATATCATTTGCCATCTCCAGAACCCCAAAACTATGTTCTGGCTTCCTTTGTTGCAATAAAACTTTGGTGCCTTGAAAAAAAATGCTCTGGTCTGCAAACTCAATTCCAATGTGTCTTTGACCAAATTCTTCATGCTATGCATACTATGATTTAGTGGTCAAGAATATGGATTCTGGAGCAAGGTGGCCTGGGTTAATTCCTTAAGTCCATTTTAATATTTCTGTGCACAAATTAAAAAGACTCTCTGTCTCTCAACTTTTTAAATAAAGGACAATTATTGGAAAGCATAAATATAGTAATGAAAATAAGGGACTCAACGGATGTACTATAATCATGAAATGCACAAGGTTCAAAAGTTCTGTGTTGATAGAGGATTACCTGAGGATTAATTTGAAATAGAATATAAAAGGACAAAGATAAAAGAAAGCAGACTGAATTTCTTAAGTAATACTCCCTCAGTTGCCAATGAAACATTTTCCCAAAACAAGTGAAAACAGCAAGAAATTCAACTAATTTAAGAGCTGATAACTGGTTCTGCTTTTTTACGTATATCCTTTATTATGCCTTGACTTCATGCCCTGCCTGTCTTCCTTCTTGTTTGCAAATGGATGAAGATAATGTTAAGATTTCATATACACACATCATGACACTGACAGTGTGAAAGACCATTTTTGTGACTCTCTTAAAATAAAGGATATATTTTCCCCAGGAACTTCCAGTAAATCATCTTTTCTCTTTCATTAACCTCAAACAAGTCACATCTTTCACCCTCAGTAAACTCTAGTATTTACTGTTGGTATGGGATAGCAGAAGAAATTCAGAAACACATATAAAACTAAAAAGCAAACAAAAATAAACCTTGGTGCTTTAGAAAAGGAAAGGGGAAAAATAGATGCAATATTTAAAACTAACAATGTCCACTAAATAGAGGATGGATCCAATAGGTACAACCTCTAGCTAATTCAGACCTCTCTAAACAGCTCCTCAAACTTTTGTTCTTTGGAATTCTTTAAGCTCTGTAAATATAAGAATATAAGCTCCAAAAAGCTTCTTTATGTGACTTGAAACTGTATTTCTTATATTAGAAATTAAAACTTATCAATTTAAAAATATTAATATGTTACTACATTAAAAAAAAAAAACTACAAGCGATATAAAACAAAACACAAAGAAAGAAGATCCAAATAGTTAAAATGCCCTGAGATAAAAGTTAAGGTATCCTTTTCTTCCTGATTGGTTTGATTTCATCCTTATTAGATACTCGGTTGATTTCTGGACAATACTTTGTATTCCACAATTTGTATATTGATTCTTGAACATATATAAAGTTGTTTAAATTATTGTAGAATTAGCACACATTTTAATTTCTATTATCTGATGTTTGTAAAACCTATTTACCTATTTCTTCATAAACCGTCTCTGATATTTTGATAATAATTATATTAAACTTAATTTATAAAAATCTGATATTTAGTATTAGAAGTTTATTTCAGATTGTTCACAATTATATCTCTTAATGATTCATTATTCAAAGATAAAAATGGAAAGCTCTGAAAATATCAATGATTATGCGATATCAGAAATAGAAATTTCTAAGTAGCAAGAGAATGTAAGATATAAAGGAAATAATCACAATATGAATATCTTAAAAGGGAAATAGTTGTACATCACATAGCATCACTGGCAAACAAAGACAACATTCAATTAACATTTCCTTGATATATGATGTATAAACAAATGTGATTTTTAAATATTTCTTATTATTAGTGAATTTTTAATGTTTTTCATAGATTATTGACCATCTTTATTTTTTCTAAAAATCACCTACTCATGTCCTTTGCCTACTTTTTCAATGGCTCTTTTCAATTTTCTTATTATTTATATATACTTGTTATTTTATATCAAAAGTCTATTGAACTATCGTACATAGCTGTGGTACTTTTTTTCACAATAATTTGCTGACTTTCTAAATATGCTATGACAAATATCACACAATGAGTTGGTTTAACAACAGCAATTTATTGTCCTAAGGTTTTGGAGACTAGAAGTTTAACATCTGTTCCTAGTGTCTGTAATTCTGACATTCTCTCCTTATATGGTGATCTCTCTCTCTCCTTTTGTCTGTTCCTCTAATTTCTGCCACTTCTGGTTGCTACTTCTACTGACTGTGTGAAAATATCCTTAGCTTATAAGAATTCCAGCCATATCAATTAAGGTCAAACTTCATCCTATTTGGCCCCATCTATAGAGGATCTTTGAAGATTATAGTAAGAATATAGGCCTATCTTTCAGTATCAAAAAGTGAAAATTTACTATTTGTTCTTCTTAAATTTGTGCTTCTATCTATGTACCCATCTCCTTCATAGAGTCTCCTTCATCTTTAATTCTCATCCCCTTTTATTTTAATTATTACACTTAGTCTCATTGCTTCCAATCTCTCTTTCCAATCAAATGGCCCAATAATTTTCTGAAAGATGCAATCTCATTGTTCTGCAGCCAGGAAGACTTTAATGTTTGATGATCATTAGATAAATTCAGATTCTATAGGATGGCATGAAGATTTCCAGTATTCTGATATACTTCCATCCTTATTTCCCACATTCACCAAATCTCATCCACAGCTCTGTCAGCTTTCTGATCCTGTCCACTTTTAATTCAACTCCCTCATTCCTCAGACCCTATGTCATACTCATTTCCATGAAAATTGACTCTGCTCATGCTATTATACCTCTTTCCCCCCTAATATCAACATATTTTTTCCATTCTCTAAGGTACATTCACTTATAATGTTACTTTAAATAAATACCCCAGGCTAGAATAATCTCCATTGTCTGAACACTAAAGCATGCTTTATATACCCAAACATTTAGAAATGCTTGTATATAAACTGCATTAAATTTTTTTCATAAGCATACATCTGATATCCCTATTAAATAGTAAGCATTTTGAGATTAACCATGATTAACTTCTATGAAAAGAGCTGTAAAATGCTATGGAGAAAGGCAATATTGATCCAAATTCAGCACCATTCATGTATGGGCTAAATAAATTTGTGGAAGCTACTTAATATTTCAAACTAGGTTTTCACTCTGGAAAAAAGATAAAAAATAATGCCTAACTCATTAGTAGTTAAGCTATATGCTTGGCAAATAGTAGGATATCAAAGTGATTTTTCCTTTTTTATTAGCAGAATTAAGTGATCAATAAATGTGTTTTGCTCAGATTTTTGGTTTTCACTATTGTTCATCTAATTTATTCTTGAACAGCATCTCCTGCTTTCTGTCAATGATATGACTACAACAATAATTTACAATGCAATTAGTGCAGGTTGGTATTATTCCTAACAACAAACAAGTCAATGGTATGAAGGGAAAACCATTGATTTGTATGATAAATTCAGTAATTGCATTCTCATGCATCATGAACAACTACTCAAACTATGTGAAAATATTCAAGTCCATAGGGCTTTTAGCATAAATGTCATCATTTTCGAGTTCAGGGTGATAAATACCTATTATGAAGATACTATATTACAGAGAGCTTGAGAGAGTAAATAGCTAAGATTAAAGATAGAAATGTTTATGATTGAGAATAAATATTTCACATGGAATCATATTCAAACAATCTCTAGAACAAAAATGAAGTTGAGAATTGTCTGTGAACTTACAAAATAGGTCCCACACCTTAAGACCGTGAAGCAGGCTACTCCATGTAGTAAAATAACAATTTACTAGGAAACTTACAGACCAGGAAGCTAGTCCTGGGTGACCACAGGACATTCAAAGTAGTGCTCTGTGCCACCCAGAGGGTTATAGGGGGTTATATAGAGGTAAGAACAAAGAAGGCACAGAGTCCATTTGGAATTTTCAAGATCATAAACAAGTTTCTTTGAAGTTACTAGGATATGTAGTAGGAGTGGTTCTAGTACAGAGAGCTATCATGTTTAGGAATGTGAACACATGATTTCTTTAATATATACTAATGGGGGGCATTGTGTTTTCTAGAAATATATGGCATCTCTGATTTAAGGCACCTCAAGAATTAAATTCAAAAATAGAGTTTACATTTCATAGATGGTGTTGCAGAAGAAAGGATTAATATTTGAGAACTTGCAATGTAACTGACTTTGTAAGATTGGGATTTGGTGCAAGTGACAAAAATTAAATTTATATGCTGACGTGTATTCTTAGATTTGTTGAAAAGTGTAACTAATCATACTCTGACACATTTGTGACTTCAGTAGTAATCATTTATTAATTTCTAATGGATTATAATAGCTTAGATTTTTAATACATCTTAGCAGAAACCCAACTTTCTGAACTTACATATCCAGTTATACATTATTTGTGTTACTCATCACCATAGACTACTGATTTGATTTTTATATACACAGTGGGCATTTTACATTTTCGCAGTATTCTTTGACCTTGTAAAAGATTTTCAGTTTAAAATCAGTTTTCTATAGGCTAAGATATTTGTTTCAGAAAGTTATGAGATTTATTCTTCACCATAATTTTTTTCATAGCATTTATGACTTCCTTATTTCTTAGACTATAAATAAAGGGATTTAATAAAGGAATTACTAGAGCATAAAAAACAGCAACAGGTATATCTTTATCTTCTTCAATAAATGAACTTGGTCGAATATACATGAAGAGGAGAGAACCATAGAATATTGAGACAGAGAGAAAATGGGATGCACAAGTCGATAAGGCTTTGCCTCGTCCCTGTTTGGAATTCCTTTTGAAAATAGTGAAAAGGATGTAAAGATAAGAGATTATGACTATGGTAATAGTGAAGATTTGAACTGATCCTGAAAAGATAAGTATCATCAGTTCATTGATAAAAGGGTCAACACAGGAGAGTCTGTACAAAGGAAGAACATCACAAAAAAAGTGATTTATTTCATGAGATCGACAAAAAGTTAACCTAAACAGAAACCCTATATGAATCATGGAATGCACATTTCCAGCTATGTAGGCCCCTGTGGTCATCTGAGTGCAGAGTTTCTTTGACATCTTGGTGTGATACTGCAGTGGGCTGCATATTGCCACATACCTGTCATAAGCCATTGATGCCAAAAGAAAGCAGTCAACAGTTTCAGCAAGACAGAGAAAATAAAATTGTGCCATACATCCATAGATGGAAATCAATCTGTCTTTTGAAAAGAAGTTTGCTAACATCTTGGGTGTGATAGCACAGGAACAGCAGGAATCCATCAGTGCTAGGTTTCCCAGAAAGATGTACATTGGTGTGTGAAGACGAGGCTCCATATAGATCAATGTCACCAAACCGAGATTCCCCAGCATGGTGATCAGATAGATGGCAAAGAACACCACAAACAGAAGTGGCTTCAGCTCTGGTCGATCCGTAAATCCAATAAGGATAAATTCATTTGTCAAGGAGCGGTTATCCTTGGTCATCTCTACTTTCTATGTTGAGAAAGGAATATGGAGAAATAAGATTCTAATTTGAAATGTGTCTAATTGTCCCTTCAATTTTCTTTGTTCAAGAGGTCAAGGAGCTCCTTAAAGCTTTCTCTATTGTCTTTCAAATACAGGTTCAGAACCACAAAGAGGCATTGTTTTCCCTTAAAGTGTATGCTGTATGACATCCAGTTAGCGGTCAGGATTCACAAGAGTATTTTGATAATAACAGAGATACTGCTTACAGTTGTAAAGGTTTTCTGTGTGAATTTATGCAGGAAAGTGGTACAAATTTGGTTAAATATTTCCATATAACTTCAACATCAGTTTTTTTAATCGAAAATTCTTAAAAGCAATTTTCCTAGATGTTTAAATTTTTTACCTAGCAAACATTTTTCATATACCATCCCTTTGGAATTATGTCTGAAAACAGCACACTGATGATATATTAATTTATATGTCTTAAGATGTACATAAAAATCACTAAGGATGAAAGAGGGGAGTGCTCACTTTTACAGAAAATTAACTTGGAAAGCTAGTAAAATTTAATAAAAAACTAATTTGCATATTTATATGCAAATTAAACCTAATTTTCATATTTATAGCAACCCATTCTGGAAACTAATTATGGTTTGACAGCAATCTCTCTGAAGCAACTTACAAATAAAATATTATTTTTTGTCTCTGCTTATATGAGTACTTCTCTATTGTTGCTTTGTGGGACTTTAGCAATAATATTATCAGATTTGTGACTGTAATAATGATCAACAAATAGGAGATTTTTTAAACATCCCTCATGTCTCTTTTCTAATTTATTTTATAGAAACTCCTCCTAACGTATTTGCTTTATCACATATGAGTTCCGTTTTTACAATTACTTACTTAAAATCACATTCCCTTGTTTATTTCCAGTTTCACTTATATTTTTTGGAGTTCAGGTGCCTAACTTCCTACTCTTGTCAGAAACAACAGACTGTTTCCAATAATCCTTTATTGATTGTTATACTGAAGACAAAACCAAATTCATTAGGAAGGCATTTAAAGTTCTCTTAAATCTTATTCTTCTCCATCTTCACCTGCCTCATGTCCATCAGCATTTCCAGCTTTTTCATTCTGTTTACCTTTTGCTCACCTCCCCCATATCAAGAACCACATTTATTTCCATAAACACTGACTCTGCTCATGTTATTGTTCCTGTTGTTCGGTCCTTCAAATCTAAATCCTTTCCACCCTTTACTCAAGGCCTATTTTTAAAATAATGTTAATTAATAAAATTTTAACTAAGTATTGCAACCACACTGATCTCCATTTTCCAAATCTTCAAGCAAGTTTGACCTACCCAACACAATATAGCAGTGCTTGTGGATAATTGACATTGCTATTTTAACACTAATGTACAAGTTGTTAATTAGATTATAATCATTTGAAAGTACTGTGATTTATACTTATGTGAAAGGAGCTATAAAAAATTTAGGATAGTGAGATTGGTGTGATAATGCAATAACTGCCTCATGACATTATACATTTCTCAAAGCCTGTAATACTGTACATCACAAAGTATGAACCATAATGTAAACTACAGACTTTGGTTGGAAACAATGCTTCAGTATAGGTTCATCAATTGTAATAAATGTACCACACTAATATAAGATGTTAATAATAGAGAAAACTATGTATGTGAGTGTGTGTGTGTGGGGGGATATATCAGAATTCTCTATATTTTTCAGTATAATTATTCTTTAAATCAAAAACTTCTCTAAAAATAAAGTTTATTATTACAAAAAAAGTGCTATGGGACAAAAGTAGAATTGATTCAGTCTAGATCCTCTCTAATCACCTAGGCCAAGTAAACTTTTCAGTTCCTACCAATGATACTAAATGAATCCTTTATGTGCAAATTGAGATTAATTTTGAACGCCTACAAAGAAATTATTCAAACACATTATTTTTAAATGCAGGTGTCTTTCTTTTATCTGAATTGATCCATTCCTACTATTTTTCTTTTTTTCTTTGGAAAATTATAAGATCTTTTTGATGGATCTCACAATTACTCATAAATTAATATGTAAAAGTAATCTTAACTGTATTCAATTCATAGTTTTCCCAGATATTGCAAAAGTGAAAACAGAAATCTTATTAGGATTTGAGACCAATTTTTTCTTTAAAGAGCTACCATTTCTCATTTTAAGTGATGCATAAGGACATATAGACTGAAAATGTTAATTTTGTAAATTCTATGTTAAAATGGGAACTTTTTCTTGTGATCAAAATATGAAAATCAAGGACATAGCTGAAATTTTATTTTACCACTTCAAGACATTACAATCATTCAACTAATTAAATTGAAATAATTTTCAAATAACATGCCTGAAGTATTTAACAGAATTACTTTAAAACACTGTTTTAAAACTATACTTTCCAATCAGCAAAAGTCATTTCAGCTTCATCTCCAATAGTTGTTTCCCAAAGTCTTCAAATTAGTGAAAGAAATCATAAATAAATTTAAAAGAAACATTTTGGATTTTATTATTAAATAAAAATAAATAGAATCTTCCCTTACCTGGATTTCACAGAGAAGAGTTTTGTAACAGCTTGTTACTTGCCTGATGGTATTAGGAGCTAAGAATTTCAAAATATAAATTTTGGCCTCTAATACATTTGGGATTAAAGAATAAAAATCTAGGAGATAACTAATAGGTCACTGTTAATAATTTTGTTCTTTACAGTGCCAAATTAGGTTTGCATCAAATCCTAAAGGGATTTCCCTGCATTACGATCATTTTATTTTGGTGGAGAGATTTGGTTCCCAATACACATAAGCCATAGAGCATTAATTAAAGATATTACTGAGATATTGATGTTAAAAAAAAATCATCAAAAATAAAATTTGTTTGATGATCATCCTTTTGACTGTTATAATCAACTGTTTTCCAGATTTTCACAATCTTGTTGACCATTCTGTGCATAACTTGTAAAACAGACAGAAAAAGTGTCTGGCTAGCTAACTACTACTTAGTGGACAGAGTGGAATTAATATCACTTAGGAAAGAAAATTAGAATTTGGTAGAGAAAGGACAAACATGTATGGTAGGTTCATGAGGTTTATTGTCTTCTTCACCCTGTGTGTGAACCTGTCCCCAAGTCCTACAAAGCCATTTTTGGTAAAGCTCTGATATTATTATTTAGACGTGCATATGAATTACTGAGATTGTTCCCCTCTCTTTTCTGTTCATTATAGCTTCCTTTTCATTTTATACCATGTTTTTCTTCATAGCACTAATCACTCCTCAACATACTATCAATTTTTAGTTCATTTATAAGTCATCACCCCTACCATACATACCACTACCATTAGCATATACACTTAAGAGGTAAGGGCCTTTATCTGTTTTGTTCATTCCTGTATTCCCAACACTTCAAATAATGTATGACACTTTATATATTCAATAAATATTTGTTGAATGATTGCAAAAAAGTACCCAAGAATTATCTATTAAGAATTATTAATGGGTTCTTCATTATACTTCAACTAAATCCATTTTCCTTTATTGGTATTCCAGATGCTTCAGGGTACTTGACCATATGCATCACTTAATTGTAAGGCACTTGCATCACTTGACTGTTTGTCTATACACTTGCTTCAATCATTCACTCAATGAATTTGCTCAAATTGTTTCCCTTCAGCTGAAATATCTCTTTCTCTTTATCCATCCCAATCATACTCATCACCAAGCTCATATTTCACCTCTTCCATGAGGACTTTCCCAAGTCCTTTGTGCCATATAGATTCCCTTTCCTAATCTACATTGTACTTACCTGCCTTCATAACACATTTGCCTTTTTATCAGATTTGACCTTTATGTCCCTTGAAATGTATATATAAGACCTGAAAATATTCTGAAGCAGGGATCACAATATTACATTATTTGAGATCCTCAAAGCAACCTAAGCTAGATCCTCAGTACTTACTAACTGAATTGATTGCTAAAATTTCAGTTCTATTGAAACTTTATCAAGTTCTATTAATATACAGAGCGCTGGGCAAAATATTGGCTATTGGGATGTAGATTGTGAGTACGGTGAAAATTTCTTAGATAATAGAAAAGACTCATGACAAAAGCTTTTAATCTATTTCAGAGAAACATGCTTACTTTGCTAATAAGAGTATAATTAAAGTTGTGATATGTATTATACAAGAGGTATAAACATGTTATTTGTGGAGGTGGGGAAGGAACATCATAATGACCAGAAGAAAGAAGAAATGATTTCTCAAAGGAAGTGTCATTTCAGATTGATCTTCAGAGTAAGTATGATTTTACTGGGTTAAGAACAATTGGAAGAACAGTATTCTGAGGGAATTACATTATTAAAGGAAGACCTGGAGCTTGAAAGATCAAGGCTTAATCATAAAATAGATGGTGTCTTAGTTTGCAAGGGCTGCTGTAACAAATACCATACATTGATTGGATTTACAATGGACATTCATTATTTCATGTTTTCATTGTTTCAAAATCCAATATCAATACCTTGGTAGGCCATGCTTCTTCCATGAAAACAGCTGCTTTCTTGTGCTAGCTTGCCAATAATCCTTGGATGCCTTGGATTGAAGCCTGGACTCCATCACAAGGTCTAATCCTGTGGGTTTCTCTGACTGGCTTCTTTAAGATATTCTCTTTATATGGTCTTTAGTTAGATGGAATAAAACTCATCATGATTCAGTTGGTCTAGTAGATACTATTAACAAATATGTCCACACACTCACTGACAATGAGTCTTTAAAGAGATAGACTTACACATCAATTCACAACTACAAAATATGGTTTAAAATTAAAAGCATGAATTTTGTTGGGGTACATGATTCAATCTACAGCAGATTGTAACCTAGGGTGCCTAAATCTTAAGTGTACATGACATAAAATGATGTCTAAAAGAGATATAAGAGGGAATTTGTAATTAGATTGGACATTGTTTTATATGGTTCTCTCCCACTAATTTTTTTATACCCCCATGATTTCACAGAAATTATTCTTCAATATTGCCACAAACAAATGGTAAATGCTAACTCAAATGGGAATCTCTTAATCACCTTTCCAATCGATCTGTAGTATTTTGAAGTATTGAAAGTCTCTGTAATAATACTGGCATCTGTGATATCGCTTGCTCCTCCACTCCTTATGACTGTCCAGTCTCAGTCTTTTTGCTCGGTTGTATTTCTCTTCACCCTTAATGATGTTTGTGCTCCCCTCTATGGTATCATTATTTCACTCTTTCCCATTCTAGAGTTTCCTCTCAATATACTCATCTATTCCTATATATTCAGCTCTCATCCATCTGCTGTTGTTTTACTAAAGGATGGATTATAAAACTTTTATGGTTGTACATTAATATCAGTATAAGTTTGAGTGCATATGTACCTACAAATTAACTAAATAAACAACTATAATGAAATATGCATATTGTAGAACTTAAGTATAGATATTTAAAAGGATTTTAAATAAAGGAAAGCTATTAAATATATTAATTTCATTTTATGTATCAGTGATGTGAAACTAGTTTTTATATTACTAAAGTGATTATTACTTAAAATAATAATAATGCTATATTCACAAAAATGCAATGATATATGCCTATTTATATTTTTGAACTCCTAGTTGATATATAGAGCTCATGGAATTGTTTAGATTTATTACATAACTTTTCTAATTGGCTGATGTAAGTGAAGATTATTCTCCACATACATATATCTGTTTAAATGAGAGAAGAATGTAAATGTGTCTGGGTCCGAGAAAATGAAAGGACTTTCAAGGGGTTTAAGGTATGGTAATGACAGCTCTGATTTGGGCCATAAGCTTAGGAAACTTATGATATTAAGATATCTGGGAAAAGATGTGGAGATAATTATGTATTTATGGCAGTCCCAATAGAAGAATTACATCATAGTTTTGCAGCAAGGCCTTGTTTCTATGGCAGAGAATTATAAACAATGCAAATAATGATTTTCAATATTCTCAAGGAGATGAAGGAACATACTTTGAAAAATAACTAATGGGTATCATGAAAACAAGGAATGGGCAATTTGAGAATCTAAAAGAGATATAAAATTTAAAACTAAAACACACATAACTAGTTGTGAGTTGAAGGCTACATTAACTGAACTAAAAAACTCCCAAAAGGGGTTAAACAAGAGATTGGAGCTAGCAAAAGAAAGAATTAGTGGACTCAAAGACAAGGCAGAAATAAACAGAAATACAAAGAGCAAAGATGGCTAATGTTCCTGGGGAACACCATCAGGCATGCCAACATTTGCATTATTGGCTTAACAGAAGGAGATGAAAGAGATAAAAGGGCAAAATAAATATTCAAAGAAATAATAATGGAAACTACTCAGACATAGGAAGAGATAATGAATATGCATATCCAAGAAGCCCAGAGAACACTAAATAATATAAAATTGAAGATAAATATGCCTCAACTCATAGTGATAAAACTGTTGAATTCAAAGGACAAGGAGACTGATCTGAAATCTGAAACAAAAGCAATGTGTTATGTACAAGAGAATACCAAATATATTGTTATAATTTAGCACAAAATCCATGCAGGTAAGAATGTAATGAGTTAAAATATTTAAAGAACTGGGAGAAAACAATTGCCAAATATATTTGGTGAGATATTCTCTCAAAAATGAGGGAGAAGGATTGTGGGAAGAAGGTGTTAGGCTAACATGCAGCATTCAATACCCCCACAAAACAAGAAAGGAATAGCTATAAGTTGCCCAATGACCTGCTTTTGGGGTCAGCAAACCAGGATGTTGCCATGCAATTCCTAGGAGGGTGAGGGGTAGAGAGATGAAGAACTTGAAACAACAAATGAGAGTTACCAAGCGCACATGGTGGCCAAAAAGAACTCCCCTCCCCTACCCTCAAAGTATTAAGAGGGATAAAACCCCTGGCTCACTGCAGCTAACTGAGAGTGGAACAGACATCTTCCTCCCTGTCTGTTGTTTCAAAGGAAAAGAGAGAGAGAGTCAGGGGCTTTCTCTAGTGAACTCAAGCAGCAGAGCCATCTTTGAACCTCCAATCTAGAGATTCAACACAGGAACACAGGAAAGCCTAGACTGAAACACCTCTGTGGAAAGATGTGCTGATCATTGTCATCTCTTGGCTGGTCTGGAAATTGCATGGACAACAACCATTTTCAGTTGCTTTTGTATGCTAACCCCATAAGAAAATCGGTGCCCCATTAGTGAGTCCTTGACCTGATTTTGATGACTTAAGTTGGGAAATTTCAAAGACTTAGAATAAGATAAACCAAATACCAAAAAAAGAGATGTGGGAAAAAAAATAGACAAGAGAGAGAAATTGGCCATCTGAGTAAACTCTCCAATATATTTAGATGCCTAGTCATCAGGAAATAATTACAAGTCATAATAGGAAACCAGAACACAAGTCCCAGTCAAAGGAACAAACCAAATATCCTGAAGAGATACAGGACTTAAAAAAAAATTAGTCAGTGATAATCACACACCTCTCTTAAGTCAATTAAAAATTTTTATCAAAAATATATCTAAAGAAAGAAAGGATATTAAGAAGACATTGGATGAGAATAAAGAGCAATTTGAAAGCCTTCAAAGAGAAGTAACAAGTTGGGAATGAAAGACATGATTGATGAAGTTAAAAGTACATTAGTGGCAATTAAGAGCAGATTTGAATTACTGAAAGACAGAATGAGTAATATTGAAGACAGAATATCTAAACTGAAATAGACAGGAAAACAGAAAGAGAATATTAAAAAAAAAAAAGATGGAACAGAGTATCAGGGAATCAAATAGCAATGCAAAATGTACAAATATTCATATTATAAGTAGCCCAGAAGAAGGAAAGAATGGAAAAGGAGCAGAAAGAATTTTTGTGGAAAAGGCTTAAAGTTTCCCAACCCTTAAGGAAGGAAGAAATATATATCCAAACACAATGATGCACCCCAAACAGAATAAATCTGAACAGATTTACTCTGCAACTCCTACTATTCAGAATGACAATATGAGAGATAAAGAGGATTGTGAAAACAGGAAGATAAATGCAAAGTATCATATATAAGGGAAACATGATATGATTAAGTGATGACCTCTCTTCAGAAGCCTTGGAGGTGAGGAGGAAGTTGTCTGATATATGAAACATACTGGAAGAGAAAAACTGCCAGCCAAGAATTGTGTACCTGGCAAAACTGTCCTTAAAAAGGAGGGTGAATTCATAGTCTTCACAGACAAACAAAATGTGATAGAATGTGTTACCAAAGGACCAGAATTACAAGAGATATAAAGGGAGTGTGGCAGCTTGAAAAGGAAAAAAACAAACAAATGAACAAAATAACCAGCAAGAGATTTGGAGATTTTAGAAATGAAGATTATAGAAGTGTAAACTAAAGGGTAAGGAGACACACAATAAAATGATATGACAACAGAGAGCCAAAAGACAAAGTGGATGAAGCAAGTAATACAAAACAATAACAACATTGAAAGTTAATGGCTTGAACTCTCCAATTAAAACACATAATCTAATAGAATGGATTTAAAAAATATAAGCCTTCTATTTGTTGTCTACAAAAGACCCACCTCAGACATAAGGATACAGTCAGGTTAAAAGTGAAAGGTTTGCAAAAGATATTTGATGCATATAGTAACCAAAAAAGAGGTGGAATAACAATACTAATATCAGACAAAATAGATTACAAATGCAAAACTCTTATAAGGGATGCAGAAGGTCATTCAATATTAATAAAGGGGGTAATTCACCAAGATGAAATAATACTAAATATCTATACAATTAACTTGAGTGGAGCAAGATACATTAGGCACACACTGGCAAAACTGAAGGGAGAAAAAGGTGTCTCTACAATAATAGTTGGACTCTTCAATACATCACTCTCAGTATTGGATAGAACATCTGGACAGAGGATAAATAAAGAAACAGAGAATTAGAATAGTATATTAAATGAACTAAACCTGACAGATATCTATAGAGCATTGCACCCCAAAGCAGCAGGATATGCATCCTTTTCAAGTGCTCATGGATCCTTCTCCCAGATAGACCATATGTTGTGTCAGAAGACAAGTGTTAATATATCAAAAAGTCTGAATTTATGCAAATCACTTTCTCTGATCATAATAGAATGAAGTTGGAAATCAATAATGAATCAAAAGAGGGAAAATTCATAAATATATGAAGGCTAAACAACACGCTCTTAAATGATCAGTGGATCAAAGATGAAATTGCAAAATAATTCAGAAAATATCTTGACATGAAGGAAAAGAGAACACAACACATCAAAACCATGAGGCACTGCAAAAGCAGTGCTGAAAGGGAAATTTGTAGCCCTCAATGCTACAAATAGGAGAAAGAGATAAAATTGAAGATCTAACTGCACAACTGGAGGAAATAAAGATCAACAAACTAATCCCAAATCAAGTTGTAGGAAATAAATGGTAGTGATCAGAGCAGAAACAAATGAAATTGAGAACAACAACAACAACAAAATAATAGAGAGAATCAACAAAACCAAAAGTTGGTTCTTTGAGAAGATCAAGAAAATTGACAAAGAATAAAAGAGAGAAGACACAAATAATTAAAATTATAAATGAGAGGGGGGCATTAACTCTGACCCTGCACAAATAAGAGAGATCATAAAAGGATATTAGGAACAAATATCTGCAAAATACTAGACCATGTAGAGGAGATGGACAATTTCCTAGAAATACAGGAACCATTAATGCTGTTCCTAGAAGAAATAGAAGATCTTGACAAATCAATTGTAAGTGAAGAGATTGAAACAGTCATCAAAAAAGTACCCAAAGATGAAAAGCCTGGAAAAGATGTCTCCACAATTGAATCTTAGTAATCAATCAAAGACAATCTAATGCCAATCTTACTCAAGATCTTCCAAAAAATTGAACAGGAAGAATGCTAACAAACACATTATATGAAGCCAAAATCATCCTGATACCAAAAACAAGGAAAGCATCCTTTCTTGATAATAAAAATTCCAAAATATAGGAGTAAAAGGACAATTTCTTGACATAGTAAAGTGCATTTATGAAAAACCTACAGCGAGTACTTTATTCAATGGTGAATGATCGAAAGCTTTACAGCTTAAATCAGGAAGAAAACAACATGCCCACTGTTACCGTTGTTATTCCATGTTGTGCTAGGGGTTCTAGCTAGAGCAATTGAGCTAGATAAAGAAAGAAAATGTACCCAACAAGGAAAGGAAGAAGTAAAACTTTCACTATTCATTCTTAAAATGATTTTACATCTAGAGTCTTTTGAAAAGTCCACAACAAAAAAAATAGAACTGATAGACAAGTTCAGTTCTTATCCAAAAAAATCTGAATAGACCAACTCGAAGATATATACTCATCAGAATGTAAAATGCCAAAGACAGACAATTCTGAGAGCCACAAGAGAAAAGCAAAGCTTAACGTATAAGATATCCAATAAGATTCCATGCTGATTTCTCACCAGAAACCATGGAGGCAAGAAGACAGTGGTCTGAAATATTTAAGATACTATAAGAGAAAAACTTCCAGCCAAGAATCTTATATCCAGCAAGGCTTTCTTTCAAAAATGAGGGTGAGATTAGAATATTCAGAGATAAACAGAACAGAGAATTTCTAAGCAAGAGATCAGAATTTCAGGAAATACTAAAAGGTATGCTAGAGACTGAAAAGACTGGAGAGAGAGGCCTGGAAGAGAGTTGCAAAATGAAGATTATATCAGTAAAAGTCACTAAAGGTATCAAGAAAGTGGTGAAAATAAAATATGACAGATAAAACTCAAATAGTCAGGAATAAACTTAACCAACTACGTAAAGCACCTATACTCTGAAAACGGCAACTCATTGTTAAAAGAAATCAAAAAAGGCCTAAATAACTGGAAGAATACTCCATACTTATGGATTGGAAGATTAAATATCATTGAGATGTTAAATCTACTCAAATTGACATACAGATTTAATGCAATCTCAATAAAAATCCCACTAGCATTAAACAAAAAATTGAAAATGTGATCATCAAATTTTTTGGAAGGGTAAGGAATCCTGAATAGCTAGAAACATCATAAAAAGGAAAAGCAAACCCTCATCTCTAGACTTTAAATCATATTACCTAGCTAGAGTGGTAAAAACTGCATGGTACTGGCCTACAGACACACACTATCGACCAATGGAACCAAATGCATGGTTCAGAAACAGACCCTCACACATATGGTCAAGTGATTATTGACCTGCCTGTCAAACTCACACAGCTCGGGTAGATATCCATAGCTGAAAGAAGAAAAGAGGACGCCTGTCTCACACCTTATCCAAAAATTAACTCAAAATGGATCAAAAACTTAAAAATGAAAGCAAGAACCATATAACTTCTAGAAGAAATTATAGCAAAATATCTTCAAGACCTGGTGGTAGGTGATGGATTTATAAAGGAGATAAGAGGAGGACTGAGTGACTACTGATGTTTAATGTATGTAGAAGTTTTAATTAGCTTTACTGCAAAAGTGTGCAAATATATAGAGTGGATGGTAACACACAGTGCGTAACAGCTAGTTTATATATGGGGATGTGACTGAAAATGGTAGTCTAGGTATGTAAATGCCAGCTGACAGAATACTAGGGAATAATCTAGGTAGTGGATAGCACAGTAAACTAAGAAGTGGATAAAAATTGTGGTTGATGGTACAGATGCAAGAGTGCCCTTTGTTAGCTAGAGCAAATGTATATCACTACTGCAGGATGTTGAGAATGTGGAGAAGCATGGGAAAAATACAGCTGGAGTGACCTATGGACTGTGGTTAATAGTAATAGTATAATATTCTTGCATCTATGTGAAAGATGTCCTGTGTTGGTACTGAGGCTGTATGGAAATTGTGAGCCAAATGTACACTATGGATGTGGTAAAAGTCAGATGATATTATTTTATCTGTAGCAAATATTCCACCACAGTGTGGTGTGTTGGTGGAGGGGTATTGTTTGGGAATTTTGCACATGTGCATGATTGTTTTATAAGTTTACAACTTCTGTCATAAAAAATGTATTTAAAAATAATATTAGGCTGGGTAGGGGAAAAACACAACAAATGTAAGATAAGGACTATGATTAGGTAAGATTTTAAAAATATTCTTTCATAATTTGTAACAAACATCTCAAAATAATGTAAGGTATTGGTGGAGGTGATGTATGGCACCCCTGTATGATGTTACGCATGTTTGCTTTGTAGGTTCACAACTTTTACTATACACTTAATTGTTTATGTATGCATATTCATATAAAAATGTTGTAAAAATAATAGGGTTGGTTGCAGGAAAAATACTTTCGTTTGTAGTAATATTTTGACAATGCTCTTTAATCATTAGTTAAACAAGCTTAGCAACAATGCAAGTTATTGGTGGTAGTGTGAGTTATGAGAGCCCTGTATAATATTATATATGTTTGTTTTGTAAGTTCACAACTCTTAATATGCACTTATTGTTTATATATGTTTATGTATGAGTTTGCTATACTTCCATAAATTAATTAAAAAAAGATCTAAAATCAAAGACCAAATTGCTCACCTAGAGGAATTAGAAAAAGAACCAAAAAGTAGCCCCAAAAGAAGTAGAAAGAAGGAAATAAAGATTAGAGCAGAGCTGAATGAAGTTGAAAATAAGAAAGCAGTAGAACAAATAAAACCAAAAACTGGTGCTTTGAGAAGGTTAATAAAATTGATGAACCTTAGCTAAACTAACAAAGAAAAAAGAGATGATGCAAATACATAAAATAAGAAAAGAGGAAGGAATATTACCTCTGCCCCCACAGAAATAAAGAGTATCTTAAGAGAATACTTTTAAAATTGTATGCCAAAAAGATGGGTAATTAAGAGGAATTGGACAAATTCCTAGAAACAAACAAGCAGCTTACATTGACAAAAGTAGAAATTAATGAACTCAATTAACCAATCACAAGTAACACAATAGAATTAGTTGTCAAAATCCTTCCAATAAAGAAGAGCTCAGGAATAGATGGCTTCACATGTGAATTCTACCAAATATTCCATAAAAGCTAACACCAATCCTACTTAAACTCTTCCAAAATATAGAAATGTATGGAATATTGCCTAACTCATTCTATAATGACAACATCAAGACCAATCTGTCTAATGAACCTAGGTGCTAAAATCCTCAACACACTACTTGCTAATCATATGCAACAACACATCAAGTGAATTATATACCATGATCATGTGGGTTTTTTCCCTGGTATGCAAGGATGGTTCAATAAGAGAAAACTTATCAATGTAATACACCACATAAACATATTAAGAGAAAAAAAAATCGCATGAACATTTCTATTATGAAGAAAAAACTTTTGACAAAATACAACACCCTTTCCTGATGAAAACAATGTAAAAGACAGGAATAGAAGAGAACTTTCCTAACATGATAAAGGTTTTATATGAAAAACTCATGGCTAATATCATATACAATGGTGAAATCCTAAAATCTTTCTCTCTAACTTCAGGAACAAGATACGTATGAGCACTTTCACTGCTCTTATTTAACATTGTGTTAGAAGTACTTGCTCAAGCACTTAGGGAAGAAAAAGATATAAAAGACATCTACACTGGAAAGAAGGAAGAATAAATTTCACTATTTACAGATGACATGATCATTTACATAGAAAACCCTGAGATATCTGCAACAATACTTCTAGAGCTTATAAATGAGTTTGGTAAAGTGGCAGGTTTTAAGATCAATGTGCAAAAAGCAGTAGCATTATTGTAAGCCAATAATGAGCAATCTGAGGAGGAAATCAAGAAAAAAAATCACATTTACATGAGCAACTAAAAGAATCAAATAAATAGGCATAGCTTTAACTAAAGATATAAAAGACTTATATGCAGAAACATACAAAATATAGTTAAAGGATATCAAAGAAGATCTAAATAAATGGAAGAGTATTTCCTGTTCATGGATAAGAAGATTAAACATCATTAAGATGTCTGTCCTACCCAAACTGATCTAGAGTTTTAAAGCAATCCCAATAAAAATACCACGGCATTTTTTACTGAATTGGAAAAGCTAACTATGAAATTTATTTGGAAGTGAAAGGGGTAAAAACTTGGTAAAGATATATTTTAAAAAAAGAAAATTGAAATCAGAGTAATCACACTACCTGACTTTAAAACATACTACAAGACTACAGTGGTCAAAACTTCAAATGGTATTGGCTCAAGGATAGATATACTGATCAATGGAAACAAATTGAGTGTTCTGATATAGATCCCCACATATAAAGTCAAATGATATTTGACAAGGCCATCAAGCCAACTCCAGGGTGAGAATGGCCTCTTCAACAAATGGTGTTTGGAGAACTGGATATCCACATCCAAAAGAATGAGAGAGGAAAACCACCACACACCTTATATACAAATTAACTCAAGATGGATAAATATATATATATGGGCAAGACCTCAAAGGTCCTAGAAGATAATGTAGGGAGTCATTTACAGGATCATGTGTTAGGAAATGGTATTATGAACTTTACACCCAAAGCATGGGCAATGAAAGAAAAAATAGATAAATGGGTCTTCCTGAATATTAAAACTTTTTGTACATCAAAGGAGTTTGGTAAGAAAGTGAAAAGGCAGTCTTGGGGAGAAAATATTTGGTAACCATGTATCTGATAGGGGTCTAATGTCCAGCATATATAAAGAAAACCTACAGTTTGAAAATAAAAACACCAACAATGCTTTTAAGAAATGGGCAAGTGATTTGAATAGACAGTTCTCCAGAGAAGAAATACAATGGCTAAAAAGCACATGAAAATATGTTCAACACCACTAGTTGTTAGGGAAATACAAACAAAACCATAATGAGATATCATCTTACACCCATTAGACTGTCAGCGATTAAAAATACAGTGCTACAAGTGTTGGAAAGGGTGAGGAAGAATGGGAACCCTTATTCATTGCTGGTGGGAAAATAGAATGGTGCAGCCATTTGGAGGACAGTTTAGTGGTTCATCAGGAAGCTAACTAGAGAACTGCCATATGATCCAGCAATCCAATTGCTGGATATATACCCAGAAGGATTGAAAGCAGGGACATGAGCAGATATAGGCATACCAATGTTCATAGCAACATCATTAACTATTGCCATAATTTGGAAACAACCCAAATGTCCATCTACACATGAGTGGATAAGCAAACTTTAGTATATACATACAGTAGAATATTATTCTGTTGTAAGAAGGACTGCAGCATTAAACATGGGATAACATGGATGAACCTTGAAAGCCTTATGTTGGATGAAGAAAGCTAGGCACTGAAGGGCAAATATTACATGATCTCCCTGATACAAATTAAGGAAACTGAGCAAGCTCACAGAACTAGAGCCCAAAAGATATGTTACAGGAGACAGAATTGGAGAAGGTTAACTCATTGCCCATATGGGTAAAATCGATGATAAGATGGAAGGGTGTAGTTATCTAGTGGATAGGCATTAACAGTGGTGACATGATGCTATTGGGCTTGGCTTTATTGGTATGTGAGTTAGGTAGCGTAGAGCAGGTGGACTAGAATGTCCATGGACATGTACTATCAATTGGTATTGGGTTGGGAAGGGAGCAGGTGAACTCTGGGATTTATGGATATGTGGTTGAAACTATGATGAGAATGTTCTTTTAACAAATATGGCAGGGGAGTGTTACTGATTTAGGGTGTAGGATATGGGGGACATGCAGGAAAGGGTGCACTGGGGGCAGGGTTCTAAGGAGTGTTTTAGTGTTCATCTTGTTATAGTTCATTTTGTAAGTTGCTGGAGACCCACATAATGAGCGGGAAGTTGTTGGACTCCCATACTGGGAAATCCTAGTATTTTCTCAAAATGAGGGGTAGGAGTCTCTTGAGAGCATAAACAGTGCCTACTGGGAGAGGGCAGGCCAGTATGTAAATCCCTCAATGTTCTTACAAGTAATTATGAACCTGGCCCTTCAATTAATTAATCTTGGTGGTTACCATGGGTTCTGAGGGGAGAGGAAGGGAGGAATAGAATAGTCCATGGGACATTTTTGGGTGATGGAATTGTGCTACATGATCTTGCAAGGTTGGATACAGACCCCACCAAACTTCATCAAAATCTATGAAAGTGTATGGTTCAAAAGGTAAACCACAATGTAAATTATTGACTATTGTTAGTAGCAATGTTTGTACATCAATTTGTAAATCAATTGTAACAATTGTGCCATCCAATGTTATTAACAGGGAAAAGGGGGAAAGGGAGAGAATGTTGGATATAGGGAAATCACCTATACTATGTACATGGCTTTTCTATAAACTAAAACTTCTTTGTAGACAAAATATAAAAAATAAATAAGACACTGGGTGAATAAATGGAAGCAAATGTCACTGTCAATATAAGACAACAGATCTTACAGTGATGAAATACATAATGTCAAAAAATTTCTTAATTTTATATTTTTCATTATTTTAGACTTAAAAATTGCATTTTATTCATTATTTTTAAAACTATCATTATTATATCTTTTTCCTATTAATTATATCTTGTTAGCTTCAATTTTGTAGAAGTTTTAAATCTCAGAAGGGCTACAAACTCAGGCAGACGAGGATCATAGGTTCAGGGTGTCAGAGATGGGGGATACAAGGGAGGGGTTCGCCTGGGGCATACCTGTAAGGCATATGAATATGTTCAAGTGTTCATGGATCATTGTCATAGTGGGTGGAGATTCACATAATAACCAAAGGAACATCAAATTCATATCCTGGAGAGTTCTGAGACATTCTCTAATGGGACAGTAAGAACACCCTTAGTACAGAGGGAGTGACTAGTGAAGGAAGATGTACCATTAATGGGCCCTTGATTGTGAGAACTGTATGTAGAAACTTTACTTTTGAAGTTGAAACTAAGCACATTATCATAAGGTTCTTAAGTGGGAGAAAGTGTAAACTACATGGTAAGCTATAATCCACGCTTAGTGGCAATGTTCCAAGATGTGCTCATCATTGTGGCAAATGTACTGCACTAATGAACAATGTTGTTGATGTGGGAAATGTGAGAAGGCTAGGGAGTGGAGCATATGAGAGTCCCCTATATTTTTTGTGTAACATTTATGTGACATAAGTTTCTTTAAAATAATTTTTTAAAAATATATTAAAAATCACTAAAGACATAAGTTGGTTGAAAGTGAAAAGATGGAAAAATATATCACACAACTAGTTACTAAAACATTTGCTGCTATACTGACAGCAAAGGTGACTTCACATCAAAAGCTGTTATGAGAGAAAAAATTTTTATTATATACTAATATAGGGGGCAATTCAACAGAAATATGTGACAATTATATATGCATATACACTTAGGAGCAGAGCCCAAAATATATGTAGCAAATATTGACAGATTTCAAGAGAGAAATGACAGTTCTATATTACTAGTAGGGAATGTCTATAAGCCCCTGTTAATAATACCTATAACATATACAGAAATGATCAATAAGGAAATAGAAGACTGGAACCATAATCTAAACAAAAGAGCCCTAAGAGACAAATTTGGAACACTTCAGCCAGCAGCTGAGGTATACACATTCTTCTCTAGTGCACATGAGACATTCTCCAGGATAGATGTATATATTAAGTCACAAAACAACTCTCACTAAATTAAAATATATATATATATATATATATATATAAATCATAAATGCATCCCTTTGACCACAATGGATTGAAACTAAATGTCAATAAGTGAGGAAGAAATGGAAAATTCACAAATATTTACATATTAACACACACTTAACAAAAAAGTTGAAAAGGAAGTTAAGAGGGAATTTAGGAAATATCATGGTGTGAATGAAAATGAGAACAAAGCATGCAAAAACTTATGGGATACAGCAAGAGAGCAGTGAGCGGGAAATTTATATCTCTAAGTGGCAACTATAAAAGAGAAGAAATAGTACAAATCAGAGAACTAGGTTCAACACTAAAGGAACTATTTTAAAAAAAGAGCAAACTCAACCCAAAGGAAGAAGAAGGAAGAACATAACAAAGATTAGAGTGGAATAGATGAAATAGAGAAAAAAAAATATACACACACACACACACATATACACATACATACAAACATACATATATATATATATCGGTAGATATAACTTAAAAACTAAGTGTTCTATGAAAAGGGCAATCAAATTGAAAGCTCTTAGCTAAAGTGATGAAGACAGGAGACAAAATAAAGTAAGAAATGAAAAGGGGATATTAATGCTGACCATATAGAAATAAAAGGCTCTATAAGAGGTCATTATGGACAACTGCACACAAACAGGAAGCACAGATGAAATGGATGTATTTCTAGAAACAAACATCCTGCATACACTCACTCAAGAAGTAATAGAAGACCTGAAGAAATCAATAGCTACTGAGGAGATAGATCCAAACTGAAAAATGTCCCAACAGAGAAACTGTTAGGCTGGATAGCTTCAAAAGAGAATTTTAGTTCCTGAGTGTGATGGAGATGGACTCAGATGTGACCTTTCTACACGTCTCTTCTGTAACTTTTACTGAATCTGTGGTTGGCACTGGGGTTGGTGTATACTCAGGAGACTTGAATCTTTGGACTGGCCATGTGCCAGCTGGGCCCTGAGCCTCAGCAGAGTTGTAATTCCTACTCTCCAGTTTATTGGTCTTACCCAGATCAGCAAACAGGGAGGTGAAAATAGTCAACCACCACACCAGTAAATCACAAGTGCCTACAACTGCAAGCAGGAGAATCACATCCATCAACCATGTGGGATCTAAGTGCCCTCTCGAAATAGAGGTAGAGTGGACATCACCATCCTAGGGTCCACAGGATGGAGGAATAAAATATTGATTAGAGAGGACTTACTAGTATTCTACTATAGAACAACTGTGAACTAGCAATGGAAGAAATTCTAGCATTGATGTGGGGAAAGTTACCATGGTAGTTGCTGAGGGCAGGGAGAGGGAAGAAGAGAAGTGATTTGGGGGCATTTTCGGGACTTGGAGTGGTCCTACATGGTGGTGCAGTGACAGATTCTGGATATTCTATGTCCTGCCATAGCCCATGAATGTACTGGGGGAGAGTGTAAACTACAATGTAAACTGTAATCCATGTGGCTCAGCATGTTCCAAAATGCATTCACCAAATGCAATGAATGTGCCAAAATGATAGGGGAGGTTGTTGATGGAGGAAGAGTGGGATTGGGGTGGGGTATGGAGTATATAGGAATCTCTTACAACTTTTAATGTAATTTTTTTTGTGATCTATGTATCTTTAAAACAAAAGGCAATTAAATAAAAATAAATGAAGAGATAAAAAGAATTTTATGAAACATTTTCAAAATTAACACCAATCATGGTCATGCACAAACCCTTTCAAAATAGTGAAAAAAGGGGGAACACTATCTAATTCATTTGTGAAGCCAACAACACCCTCATACAAAGGCAGATAATGACATCAAAAGAAAAGAAAATTGCAGACGCACATATCTTATGAATATAGTTGCAAAAATACTGAAAAAAATAGTAGCAAACGAGGAGCATTATACAGCAAAAGAAAGAATTATACACCATAATCAAGTGACATTTATCCCAGGTATTCAGAAGTAGCTCTTTATAAGAAATCTATTAACTAATACACCACATTAACAGAATGAAGGGGGAAAAAACAAACATGATCATTTCAACTAATGTAGAAAGGCATTTGACAAAATTCATCATTGTTTCTTGAGATAAACATTTATAAAAATAGGAATAGAGGGAAACATCCTAAACATGGTAAAGAAAATATATCAAAAACCAATTGCTAACATCCTACTTAATGGTTAAACACCAAAAGCTTTCCCTCTTAAGATCAAGAAAAAGATAAAGATCACTACTATCTATAATCTTATTTAACATTGTACCAGAGTTTCTTGCCAGTACAATGATGCAAGAAAAAATATATAATTCATCCAAATTGGAAAGAAAGAAGTAAAACTTTCCCTATGTAGAGATGATATGATTTTATATACAGAATAATCCTGAAAAATCAATAGCATAACTACTAGAACAATAAGTGCATTTAGCAACGTGGTGGGGTACAATATCAATATCCCAACCCATAGTGATTCTATTCTCTAATAATGAACAATTGGAAGAAGTAGATTTAAAAACCCATTTACTATGGCAACTAAAGGAATAAATAAATCTAACCAAGGATATAAAGGCGTGTACACAGAAAACTGAAAAATATTGCTAAAAGAAATTAAAGAAGACTTAAATAAATGAAAAGACATTCCATGCTCATGGATTGGAAGATGAAATATTAAGATGTCAATTTTTTCCAAAGTGATGTAGAGATTCAAGTCATTCTCAAACAAAATTGTAAGTCTTCTTTGTAAAAATAGATGTCAATCATTCAATTTACATGGAAATGTATAAATATAAATATAGATTAAATATAGATATAAATGGCTCTGAATACTGTTATCTTGAAAATAACAACGTTGGACAACCCACACTTTCTAATCTTAAAACTTATTGCAAAGCCACAGTAATTAAAACGACATGATACTGGCACAAGGACAGACATATAGAGCAATGGAATAGAATTGAGAGCTCAGAAATCAACCCTCATGTTTATGGTCAACTGAATTTTGACAAGGGTGCAAAGACAAATCAATTGAGAAAGAACAGTCTCTTCAACAAATGGTACTAAATAAACTGGGTTTTCATATGCAAAATAGTGAAAGTGGATCCCTACCTCATACCATTTACAAAAATCAACTCAAAACGGATCAAAGTCTTAAATATAAAACCCATAACTATTACACTAATAGAAAAAAATATAGAAAGAAGCATCTTCAGAACCTTGTGTTAGGTAATCGTTTCTTAGACTAAACATCCAAAACATAAGCAACAAAAGATACACAGATAAATCGACTTCATCAGAAACAAAACAGCAAAAAGCAACAACAAACTTTTGTGCATCCAAGGATATTATCATGAACAGAAACTGCAGAAACATTGGGATAAAATACTGGAAACAACATATTGATGAAGGGATAATATTCGGAATATATAAAGAAATACTGGAGGAGGCAAGATGGCGGCTGAGTGAACTTCCCGGTTACTAGCTCCTGGAGGGAATCGGCTGGGAGGCGTCGGAGACTCCTTGGGACCGGGCCGTTTCGGGATTTTTCCTGGTCCCAAGGTGTTTAGACATCGATTTGGAGGGAAGGTAACAGAGAGGATCCATCCGTGAAATATACACGGAGATCCCAGCTACGTGTGGAGGATTCCCTCCTTGGGTAGGCAGAGCCGAGGCAGCTAGCACCGCGCCCAGCCCCGGCGGGCGGCGGCCAGGGTAGCCTAGCTGGGCCGCGGTGGGCAGCGGGCGGGGGATCCGAGCCACGCCGCGGTGGATGGCGGGTGGGAGAGCCGAGCCGCGCTGCGCCGCGGCGGGCAAGGGAGCCGAGCCCAGCCTAGCTGGGCCACGGTGGGCGGCGGGCGGGAGAGCCAAGCCGCGCTGTGCTGCCGCGGGCGGCAGGCAAGGGAGCCGAGCCCAGCCGAGCTGCGGCGGGCGCCGGGCGGCGGGCGGGCGGGAGAGCCGAGCCGCGCTGTGCCGCGGCGGGCGGCGGACAAGGGAGCGGAGCCAAGCCGAGCCTAGCCGTGCCGTGGTGGGCGGCGGGCGGGGAAGCCGAGCCGGGCCGAGCCCAGCTGAGCCGCGGAGGGCGAGGGGGCCGAGCCCAGCCGAGCTCAGTCGAGCCCAGCCGCGCCACGGAGGGCGGCGAGCAGGAGAGCCAAGACGCGCTGCGCCGTGGAGGGTGGCGGGCAGGGAAGCCGAGCCCAGCCGGGCCCAGGTGAGCCCAGCCGACCCGCGGCGGGTGAGGGAGCCGAGCCCAGACGAGCTTGGCCGAGCCCAGCCGCGCCGCGCCGGGCGGAAGAGCCGAGCTGCGCTGCGCCGCGGCAGGGGGCGGGTGGGAAAGCCGAGCCCAGCCGAGCCCAGCCGAGCCGCGACGGGCGGGGGACCCGAGCCCAGCCGAGCCTAGCCAAGCCCAGGCAAGCCCAGCCGAGCCGCGGAGGGCAGGGGACCGGAGCCCAGCCGAGCCCAGCCGAGCCCAGCCGAGCCTGGCGGCGGGGTTTCTGTTCTTTGTTTTTTGTTTTTTTTTTATTTTTTTTGTTTTTTTTTATTTTTTATTTTATTTTATTTTTGTTGTTGTTGTTGTTGTTGTTTTTAATCCTCTCTTTCCTGTCCCCAATATTCTTCTTATATTATTTTATCTTAACAATACAATAGGTCCTACAGGAAATACCTCACATTTGCTGGGTTTCCTCACCCTCCACTGCCTCATTTTTCTGTGAATAGATTTAGCCTATCTACACTATCCCCTTTCCCCTACAACTTGATATCCTACACCATCTGCTATCTCTCCTATATTCCATCTCCCTTTCTTTGATCTGCAAAGTGTCTAACTCTTAATTTCTAATACCTTTGTTTAGTTTTCCATCTGGTATTCGTCCCTGAAACTATTACCTTTCTTTTCTCTTTCCCTCCCTCACGTAAACAATAGCCTCTTAGTACGTACTACATTCCTCCCATATTCAGTCGTCTACCTCATTATAGGTACTTTCCTACTACTATAACTCTACACAATTTACATGATCTAACCTCCATCCTCCCAGAACTCATATTGTTGCTTTGTTAACATATATCACCAATACTACTACACACTTTTTCCTCCCTTACACAATTGCCTTTCCCCAGCACTAATACTTTCCTTTAAAGTGAGCTTAACTAGCAATAAGAAATTGGAATAAGAAGAACAAAGTGACAAAGAGAAGATATTACATTTACGCAAAAACAACAGCTAATTAATCTCCAGGACTAGACAAAGAAGCTAAGGAACTGATTAAACCCTTCAAGAAAAAATGTTGACAAGACAGCAACAAAAATCTACAAACCAAACCAGTAATCAGGAAAACATGGCTGAATCCAATCAGGAAGGGGGGCAGGACTTCGCACAAGCAATGAAAGATCTCAGATCATTTATCACCGACAAATTTGATGAAGTAATGAAAGAGGTTAACAGCATGAAGACAACACTTGGAGGGGAAATTGCAGACATGTGCAAAAAAATAACAGATATGATGGAAATGAACACCACAATTCAAGAAATCAAAAATACACTTGCAGCAAATATCAGCAGACTAGAAGAGGCAGAGCAGAGAATTAGTGATGTGGAAGACAGTGCATTGGAAATCAAACAGATAGTAGAAGTGGTCAATAAAAAGGTAGAAAAAATCCAGATAGGACTTAGGGACCTGAATGATAACGCAAAACGCTCAAACATACGTATTATAGGCATTCCAGAAGGAGAAGAGAAGGGAAAGGGGTTAGAAGGACTGTTGCAGGAAATAATGAATGAAAACTTCCCAAATCTACTGAAAGAGACAGATGTACATATCCAAGAAGCACAGCGCACTCCACTGGTCATAAATCCCAACAGGCCCACCCCAAGACATATACTTGTCAAATTATCCAATGCTCAAGACAAAGAAAAAATTCTAAAAGCAGCAAGAGAAAAGAAAACCATCACATACAAGGGAAACTCCATAAGATTAAGTGCTGATTTCTCATCTGAAACAATGGAGGCAAGAAGGCAGTGGTATGATATAGTCAAGGTACTAAAGGAAAAAAATTTCCAACCAAGAATACTCTATCCAGCTAAACTAGCATTCAAAAATGATGGAGAGTTCAAAATATTCACAGATAAACAGAAACTGAAAGAGTATATCAACAAGAAACCTCCCCTTCAAGAAATTCTTAAGGGAGTTCTGCAGGAAGAAAGGAAAAAACAGGACAGTCAGAGATGGAGGAGAGTGTAAAAGCAACAATAAAGACAAAAATAGAAGGGGAAAATAAAATAATACAAACAAAATATAACAAACACAAATCCAACCAAAATATGGCTACCATAAATAACTCTCTAAACGTAATAACACTGAATGTCAACGGACTAAACTCACCTATCAAAAGATTCAGACTGGGACACTGGATAAGGAAATACGACCCATCTATATGCTGTCTACAAGAAACACATCTTAGACCCAGAGACTCATGGAGGTTGAAAGTGAATGGCTGGAAAACAATCATACAAGCAAACAACAACCAAAAAAAGGCAGGAGTAGCTATATTAATATCAGACAAAATAGACTTTAAATGCGAAACAATTGTGAGAGACAAAGAAGGATACTATATTTTAGTGAAAGGGACAATCTGTCAAGAAGATCGAACAATCATAAATATTTATGCTCCTAACAAGGGCGCCTCTAAATATGTGAGGCAAACGCTGGAAAAACTAAGTGAAAGAATAGATGCATCTACAATTATAGTGGGGGATTTTAATACACCACTATCAACTCTGGACAGAACATCTCAAAAGAGAATCACTAAAGAAACAAAACATTTGAACAGTATATTAGAAGAGCTGGATCTAATAGACATATATAGATCATTACACCCAAACACAGCAGGATATACATTTTTCTCAAGCGCAAATGGAACATTCTCCAAGATTGACCATATGCTAGGCCACAAAGAAAGGCTTAATGAATTCAGAAAGATCGAAATCATGCAAAACAATATCTCTGACCACAGTGGAGTGAAGCTGGAAATTTGCAAGGGACAGAAACCCAGACTCCAAACTACAATTTGGAAATTAAACAGCACACTCTTAGAAAAACAGTGGGTCAAAGAGGAAATCTCAAAAGAAATCAATGACTACCTTGAAACAAATGATAATGATAACACAACATACCAAAATTTATGGGATGCAGCAAAAGCGGTACTGAGAGGGAAATTTATAGCCATAAATTCATATATCAAAAAAGAAGAAAGAGCAAAAATTGGAGAACTAACTGCACTTTTGACGGAATTAGAAAAACAACAACAAAGTAACCCAACAGGAAGAAGAAGGAAGGAAATAACAAAGATAAGAGCAGAACTAAATGAAATAGAAAATAAGAAAGCACTTGAAAAAATAAACAAGACCAAGAGCTGGTTTTTTGAGAAGATCAACAAAATTGACAAACCTTTAGCGAGACTAACAAAGAAAAAAAGAGAAAAGATGCAAATACACAAAATAAGAAATGAGAAAGGTGATATCACCACTGACCCCACAGAAATAAAGACTATCATAAGAGGATACTTTGTAAAACTATATTCCAACAAAAATGACAATTTAGAGGAAATGGACAAATTCCTAGAAACACATAAGCAGCCCATACTGACGAAAGAAGAAATTGATGATCTTAACAAACCAATCACAAGCAAAGAGATAGAATCAGTCATTAAAAATCTCCCAACTAAGAAGAGCCCAGGGCCAGATGGCTTCACAGGTAAATTCTACAAAACATTCCGGAAAGAACTAACACCAATCCTGTTGAAACTATTCCAAAAAATCGAAACAGAAGGAACACTGCCTAATTCCTTCTATGATGCCAACATTACCCTAGTACCAAAGCCAAACAAAGACACCACAAGAAAGGAAAATTACAGACCAATTTCTCTAATGAACCTAGACGCAAAAATACTTAACAAAATACTTGCTAATCATATTCAACAACACATTAAACAAATTATACACCATGACCAAGTGGGATTTATTCCAGGTATGCAAGGATGATTCAACATAAGAAAATCAATCAATGTAATACACCATATAAACAGATTGAGAGAAAAAAACCACATGATTATATCTATAGATGCAGAAAAGGCATTTGACAAAATACAGCACCCCTTCCTGATAAAAATACTCCAAAAGATCGGAATACAAGGAAACTTTTTGAACATGATAAAGAGTATATATGAAAAACCAAAAGCCAACATTGTTTATAATGGCGAAATCCTGAAATCCTTCCCTCTAAACTCAGGAACAAGACAAGGATGCCCATTGTCTCCTCTCCTATTTAACATTGTCTTGGAAGTACTGGCTCGAGCACTGAGACAAGAACCAGATATAAAAGGCATTCAAATTGGAAGGGAAGAAGTCAAAATTTCATTATTTGCAGATGACATGATCCTATATATAGAAAACCCTGAGAGATCTACAACAAAGCTCCTAGAACTCATAAATGAGTTTAGTAAAGTCGCAGGTTATAAGATCAATGCGCAAAAATCAGTAGCATTTC
Source organism: Dasypus novemcinctus (assembly GCF_030445035.2). Taxonomy (NCBI): domain Eukaryota; kingdom Metazoa; phylum Chordata; class Mammalia; order Cingulata; family Dasypodidae; genus Dasypus; species Dasypus novemcinctus. Next base: position 105,945,232 of record NC_080676.1, read on the forward strand.
TATACACCAATAATGAGCAAGATCAGGAGGAAATCAAGAAACAAATACCATTCACAATAGTAAATAAAAAAATCAGATACTTAGGAATAAATTTAACTAAAGAGGTAAAAAACTTATACATTGAGAACTATACAAGATTGTTCAAGGAAATCAAAGAAGACCTAAATAAATTGAAGAATATTCCCTGTTCATGGATAGGAAGACTGAATATTATTAAGATGTCTATCCTACCAAAACTGATCTACACATTCAATGCAATCCCAATAAAAATCAACACAGCCTTCTTTAAGGAACTAGAAAAACTAACTATGAAATTTATTTGGAATAGAAAGAGGCCCCGAATAGCCAAAGACATATTGAAAAAGAAAAACGAAATAGGAGGAATCACACTTCCTGACTTCAAAACATACTACAAAGCTACAGTAGTGAAAACAGCATGGTACTGGCATAAGGAGAGACACACAGACCAATGGAATCGAATTGAAAGTTCAGATATAGAACCTCATGTATATAGCCATATAATATTCGATAAAGCCACCAAACCCTCTCAACTGGGAGAGAATGGCCTATTCAACAAATGGTGCCTGGAGAACTGGATAGCCATATGTAGAAGAATGAAAGAGGATTACCATCTCACACCTTATACAAAGATCAACTCAAGATGCATCAAAGACCTAAATATAAGAGCCAAGACCATAAAGACCTTAGAAAGCAGTGTAGGGAAACATCTACAGGACCTTGTAATAGGAAATGGCTTCATGAATATCACACCAAAAGCACGAGCAGCAAAAGAACAAATAGATAAATGGGACTACCTCAAAATTAAAGCCTTCTGCACCTCAAAGGAGTTTTTCAAGAAAGTAAAAAGGGAACCCACACAATGGGAGAAAATATTTGGCAACCATATATCTGATAAGAGACTTATAACTTGCATATATAAAGAACTCATATATCTTGAAAACAAAAAGATAAACAACCCATTTAAAAAATGGGAAAAAGACTTAAACAGACACTTCTCCAAAGAAGAAATACAAATGGCTAGAAAGCACATGAAAAAATGCTCCAAATCTCTAGCAATCAGGGAAATGCAAATCAAAACTACAATGAGATACCATCTTACTCCCATAAGATTGGCAGCCATGAAAAAAACAGTAGAATACAAATGCTGGAGAGGATGTGAAGAAAGGGGAACACTCATCCATTGCTGGTGGGAATGCAGAAGGATCCAACCATTCTGGAGGACAGTTTGGCGGTTTCTCAAAAAATTATCCATAGATTTGCCATATGACCCAGCAATACCACTGCTGGGTATATACCCATCAGATCTGAAAACAAGGACAAAAACCGATATATGTACACCAATATTCATAGCAGCATTGTTCACTATCGCCAAAAGTTGGAATCAATCCAAATGTCCATCAACAGATGAGTGGATCAATAAAATGTGGTATATACACACAATGGAATACTACTCAGCTGTAAGAACCAATACACTACAATCGCACGTGATAACATGGATGAACCTTGAGAATCTTATGTTGAGTGAAGCAACTCAGGCATTGAAGGACAAATACTATATGACCTCAATGATATGAAATAAGTTAACTGCCTCAGAGAGCTAGAGTCTGGAAAAGTGGCTTACAGGAAATCGGGGGGTGGAGGAAGGATGTGAGTTAATGTCTGCAGGGGTGGAATCTGTGATGAGCTGGCGGTAAGTATGAGCACAAAGAAGGGACAAAATGGGGGCAAGGGGTTACCTTCGGGTGGGGTTTTCTGGGTTTGAGGGGGGCTGGGGATGGGAAAAGGGGTAATATTGTCCAAGAAATAGGTGGGAGGGAGGGGCAACATACGAATATGGGAGAGTGTCAGAAGTTCGTTGAAAACTAAATGTTGAGTAAAACGTATCAAAGTATAAGTAGGAGGGTTACCTGGTTAGGACGCTCAGGGGGTATGGTCTGATGCGTGACGGACTCCGGAGGGAATAGCTGAAGGCTCATTTTGCCAAGGTGGGTTCTACCATTGGGTGGGGTGGACCTATATCCTGGGGAAGACTAATGCCGTTGAATAGAGAGAACTGTATCTCTCGTGAGAAAGGACGGCTCCCAGGGTATTAGATTGGCAGGCGTTGTGGGCCCTAAGGGGAGGGGAAAATGGATGTGGAATGGATGGAACAAAGGTAAATAAGGGGCAAAAGAGGAGTTATGTGAGAGTACACAAGGATGAATATAAAACAGCTAATATTACACCAAAAACATATAGGGGACGACAGACTAATAATGAAAACCATAAGACAAAACATAGGATAACTAAAAAATTTAGAAAACTGTATAGCCTAAAATATGGACCACATAGTAAGCACAAATGTCACCTTGTTTGAAAACTATAGTGTTGGAATCTGTACATCAGTTTCAGAAAATATGATATGAATAAGTTAAAAGATTATTGCTGTGCAAGGGAAAAGGTTTTATGGTGGATCTGGGGAAATACTGTATATTGTATATATGAATTTCAGTGATCTAAGACTCTTCTGAAGCTGACATTATGTTGGGATTCACTTTACGGGAAGTTTTGGATCACAGAGTGGTTCAACAATGGCAGCGGAGGAATACTGATATGGGATGTTATTGACAGGATATATATGGTTGACAGGGAGTTATACAGGGCATATGCCCAGGGTATATGGGAATGTCTATATATACTCATAGTGGAAACAAAAACAACAGCTGGGGGGGTACTGGGCTCCTGGCCGGGGGGTCACTGTTGTGGGCCCTGGGAGAGCAGCGGCAATCCTCCAGGTGCAACGACAAGAACCAGGAAGGAAGGAGGGCCCAACAGTGGGCTCGTGATACTAATGGTTACACTTTTGAGCCTATACACCTGCAATAAGAACAAGGCCTAGAGTAGCATTGTGCCTGGGGGTTTCCTCCTGACAGCCTGCATGTTACTCAAATGTGGCCACTCTCACAGCCAAACTCAGCATGTAGATGCGATGCATTCCCCCCAGCGTGGGACATGACACCCGGGGACGAGCCTCCCTGGCACCGAGGGATCACTACCACAAACCAGCTGAAGAAGCAACTAGAAAATGACCTTGAATTAAAGATTCAATGCGGAACAGCAGAATATACCTGTCTACATATAATGACATGACTTTGGGAAGCTGTTTGACCTAATGTAAGGGGGAAATGGAAAGGAGAAATGAGATTATAAGGCTGTGAGTCTCTAAAAAAGAGTCTGGAGGTTGTCAGAAGGAATACCCCTATGTACAACTGAACAGAGTCTAAGAGACAGATAAGGTAGATACAACCCCAGGTATTGGTTCTTTTGAGGGATAAAGAGACCCACGGGTTCTATGGTCATGGCAGAAGGGGTTCACTGCCATGACAGATAGCCCTTCTTTGGAGCTGGTGTTTCTGCGTGATGGAATTGGACTCAGAGGGGATCTCTTTTCACAAGACTTGCATGCTACTTTATTGGAATTGTAGTCGGTGCTGGGTTTAAGATATATGTAGGGGATTTGAATCTCTGGACTAATAATATGACACCCAGGCCCAGAGCCTCAACAGACTTCAGCTCCTACACTTTGATTTATTGGACTTACTCCACTCAGCTAACATGGAGTTGAAGAAGGTCAACCACCACAACATGGAGCCTAGAGTGTCTACAACTGGAAGCGGGAAGAGTGCATCCAGTACCCATATGGAATCTAAGCCCTCACTTGACATAGATGTGCAATGGACACAACCAATCCAATGTCCACAGAGAAAATGTGGAACGGGTGTGGGAACGGTAGCCATGGTGGCTGCTGGGTGTGGGGAACGGGAGGAAGAGATGAGATGTGGAGGCGTTTTGGGGACGTGGAGTTGTCCTGGATAGTGCTTCACGGACAATTACGGGACATTATAGATCCCCCCAGGGCCCACTGGATGGAACGTGAGAGAGTCTGGGCTATGATGTGGACCATTGACTATGGGGTGCAGTGATGCTCAGAGATGAACTTACCAGGTGCAATGGATGTGTCATGATGATGGGAGAGAGTGTTGCTGTGGGGGAAGTGGGGGGCGGGGGCGGTGGGGTTGAATGGGACCTCATATTTTTCATAATGTAATTTAAAAAAAAAAATAAATAAATAAATAAATAAAAGAAATACTACATCTCAACAAGAGTAGACAAATCCTATTGCAATAGAAAACTAAGCCCGAGGATGTGCCCGTAAAGCCCCTGAGCCCGCCACGATGAGAATGAGGGCGAGTACTGCGCCACCGGATCCAGCCTTAGGATGAAGGCCAGGCGGTGCCGGACTGGGACCTGGCTGACACAGTCCTCGCCGCTGCCCTCGCATCCGGAACCGAGATCCAGAGGGAGGAGCCGCTACGTCGTTCCAGAGGTGACAACGGCGCGTGCCTGGCATATTCGCCCCATAACGCTGGCCAAAGCGCGCGACTTGGGTAATTCAGCCTCGAGGAACAAAGCGCCATCTGGGGGCCTGCTGGCGGTTCCGGCGCCGAGTCTCCGGGTTCGCCTCGCGGGTTTGGACCGGTGGGTCTCTGCGGGCGAGTTCGGGGGTGGAGGGCGCACTGAGAAGCAGAAGCTGCAGCCGCGGCCCCCGCTCGGAGGGCCGAGCGGCTGGGGCATGGCATTGAGCCGCCGGCGCGCTTGGCTCAGCGTGCTGCTTGGGGTAGTGCTTGGCTTTGTGCTGGCCTGCGGCTTGTCCTTTCCCGCCCCTCCAGCTGAAGCGATCGGGTCCACAGCGCCCCGCGAGCCCCGCGGACTGCTGGCAGTGGCAGTGCCATGGGCGGTTTCCCAGGCCGGCCGCCCGCGCTGCGATGCGTGCGGGATGCAGCTCCAGGTGCCAGGCCAGGGCAGAATGGCGGCTACAGGACAAGACTTTTCCCGTTTTCAGAGTTATGACTTCCCATGAAAACCTGCAGACCCTCTAGGCCGCCGTACACAGGAAGTGTTGCGATGCAATTCCTAGGAGAATTGAATTATTTTCCAGTGAGGGCTCAGACACCTCAAAACACATCCCCATTGTGTGTCTCCTGGGCATGGTATTCTCCTACCTGCAGAAGAAGTCCTTTATGATGCTCAAGCATGAGCACTACCTAGCTAGGAATGGTTTCTGTGAGCAGATGACGACATCTATATCAAAGGCCAAATAGCTGAACTTCACGATTGCACAATAAAGTTCCACCTAGAAAATGTCCTGACGAACAAATAAGTAACAGCGAGATTCAAAAGAACATATGCAGCTGGGAATTCCTCTATTTATGACGTTTCAGACCTGCCAAAAAAAGGAGATTTTAGAATGGGGGCTTCTTACTAGAATATTTATACTCTGCTGCTAATGGTCGATTCTCTTGAAGAGGGATGGTCTCTGCCCAGAGAGAAGTATCTGATCAGTTTCATGCAGGTCATGGAAATGATCAAAGCCAACGCTAAGGCCAGAGGGCACATCATTGATTTTAAGGATATACAACACAACTCTCTTGGCATTAACCCCATGTATGGGGCTGAATGCATTCTGGACCTTCTGCTCCTCTATAAAAAGCACAAAGGCAAGAAGATGATGATTCTCCTGAGAGGGCATGCATATATAAAGCAGACCTTTAGAAGGACCCAGTTTGTGGAGCAGGAGGAACTGGATGCAAGAAACTGGCTAACAAAATTAACCAAGAATCTGGATCCATATTTTATCAAATTGCCTGAAAAAGCTTGTTTCATTTCAACTCCCTGGGTCAAAAACTGAGAACAGTGTACTTTCACTGGTGTTCTTTTTCTTTTCTGCCTTTTACAACTTGCACCAGAGGCTCTGGCACAATCTTTGCCACCTTCACTATTGATGTTGAGACTGTTCCTCTAGGTATACTGTATTCCCTAACAAGATTAGTAGTGCAAATACTCCTATCATTTTGCCTTTTTTTTTGCTCAATGGCGGTACAAAGTAATATTTTTTTTTGCTCAGTGCTATCACTGCTCATTTTTGTAGGAACAATGATGAGAAAAAAATGCAAAAAACTCAATATGACTACATATGCTAAGAAAAGACTGCAATGGAATGTGTACAGGGCAAAAGGTACCATGTGACTAACAAGTGGTCCTTTGTTTCTGAAGAAAAGAACAAGGAGTCAGGAGGCAACCGACAGCAACAAGTTCTAGTTTATACGTCAAGTACCAAAAGATTTCACATCAAAACTAGTCGAGTACCAGAGAAACAGCAAGATGGTGGCGGAGTAAGGAGCCCCTAGAGTCAGCTCTGGCTACAAGGCAGTTAACAAACACCCAGAGCTCTCTGGAGCTAGCTGAAGGACCTGTTTGGGGAATCCAGGAGGCCAGAAGAGCATCCTGCAAAGTCCTTGGAGGAGTGAAAGGAGGAGACTACCCATCTGCAGAGAAAACTCATCAATAGAGTGCTCCACACCATGGAGGCTGATGCCCATCCTCCACTGGAGGCATAGGCCAACTCAGGAGCTGTTCTGTGGCTGGAATTGAAAGCTCCACTTCCCCAAAACTGGGGAGGAAGAGACAGTTGGGCACCAATTTCAGCTATGATGAGGAAATTCACTGGGCTACATTATGATCCTGAGAAAAGCTAAGGTTTGAGCCTGTCCAGGTGATAGAGAGAGAGGTTGGGAGCCACCATCTTAACTCCGTGTCTGCCACAAGGAGAAGCGGGGCAGACTGAGAAGCCCAGTGCTAGTGGGGACTGGCTTATTCCCATCCAGGTCAGATTGCAGCTGTAGCCTAGGCACAAGTGCCACCTCCAGCAGGTAGGATGTTGTGGGGACCTGTGCCAACCTCTCTGGGAAATTACAGGCCAAGCTGCGGAAGCCACTGATTATCCTAATTTTGCAGCACAAGCAGCCCCAGGAGCGGCTCTGTGACAGGATTGAGAAGCTGCATTTCCCAGAAAGAGGGGTGGAGGAGACAGTTGGCTGCTGATTTCAGCTACTGATTGGGAGACTTGACTGGCTAAGAGATAATCCTGGGACAGTTGGGGTGAGAACCAGCCCAAGCCAGAAAGAGGCCAAGTAGCCACCATTCTGACTCTGCCCCTGCCTGAGAGGAAGCCAGGTTGACAGTTTCTTTCATGCAGATCAGCCTGCAGCCCACCTAGGTTTCAGCACCTCCTCTGGCAGGGAGGAGGGTGAGGAGACCTGCACCAGCCTGTGCAGGTAACTGCAGGGAACTTTGAATGGTATAGACTGAAAATCAGAAGTCTACCAGGGCAGCTGTGGTCATCTTAGGACCTGCACTGCATAGATTGCTGCCCACACCTGCAGCTCCTTCCCTGCCCCAGGTAGGGGAGAAAGATATGTGAAGATTCATCAGGCTCTCTGGGCAGCTACAGTCTAGGCATGCACAAGGATGATTTCTCATAGCTGTGACTCTGCCCCTACCCCTGGCAAAGGAGAAAATTGGAAGAAGCTTCATTGGTCCCTGGTACAATGAGGGCAGCTTGAGCCTCCACAGCTTACAGCACCAACTATGTGCTTGGCTCCTCCTGCATAACCAGCAAGTGAAAAATGATAGGAAGCCCTAGAGAGAAAAACTGCACCCAGAAACATACTCTAGTAAACCAGATGCAAAGACACCAGCAAAAAATTACAATCCACACCAAGAAACAGGAGGCTAAGGTCCAGTTAAAGGAACAAGAGAAGCCTGCAGATGACATAAAGGAGTTGAGACAACTAATTATAGATGTACAAACAAATCTCTGTAATAAATTCAATGAGATGGCTCAAGAGATTAAGGATATTAAAAAGACATTGGATGAGCACAAAGAAGAATTTGAAAGCATACATAGAAAAATAGCAGTTCTTATAGGAATGAAAGGTGTAATCAATAAAATTAAAAAAACAATTGGAATCATATAATAGCAGATTTGAGGAGGCAGAAGAAAGTATTGGTGTGTTTGAAGAAATGGCCTCTGAAAGTGAGCATACAAAAGAACAGGTGAAGAAAAGAATGGAAAAAATTTAATAAGATCTCAGGGAACTAAATGACAGCAACTGGCATACAAACATATGTGCCATGGGTGTCCCAGAAAGAGAAGAGAAGTGAAAAGGAGCAGAAGGAATATTTAAAGAAATAGTGGTAGAAAATTTTGCAACCCTATTGAAGGATATAGATATCTATGTCCAAGAAGTGCAGCATACTCCCATCTGAAAAAAATACAAAGAGACCTATTCCAATCCAAATGTCAAAGACCAAAGGGAGAGAGAATTCTGAGAGCAGCAAGAGAAAAAAAAATTTCATAACATATAAGGGATATCCAATATGATTAAGTGCTGATTTCCCACCAGAAACCATGGAGACAAGAAGACAGTAGTCTGATATATTTAAGATGCTACAAGAGAAAAACTTCCAGCCAAAAATATTAGATCCAGCAAGACTGCCTTTCAAAAATGAGGGTGAAATTAGAATATTCACAGAAAAACAGAAACTGAGAGAATTTCTAAGCAAGAGACCAGATTTTCAGGCAATACAGATGGGTATGCTAGAGCCTGAAAAGAAAAGACAGAAGTGAGGGGCCTGGAAGAGAGTCTAGAAATGAAGATTTTATCAGTGAAAGTAACTGAAAGTGCCAAAAGAGTGGTAAAAATAAAATATGACAGATAAAACTCAAATAGTCAGGAATAAACTTAGCTAACAAACAAGCACTTGTATTCAGAAAAATGCAACTCAGTGTTAAATAAATTTAAAAAGCCCTAAATACCTGGAAGAATATTCCAGGCTCATGGATTGGAAGATTAAATATCATTAAGATGTCAATTCTACTCAAATTGATATACACATTTATTGCAATACTGATAAAAATTCCACCGGCATTAAAGAAAAAATTGAAAACACAATCATTAAATTTATTTGGAAGGATACATAGTCCTTAATAGCCAGAAACATCATAAAAAGAATAACTGAACCCTCATCTCCAGACTTTAAATCATAATACCTACAAATAGTGGTAAAAACAGCATGGTACTGGCCTAAAGACACACACAATCGACCAATGGAACCAAATGCATGGTTCAGAAACAGACCCTCACAAGTATGGTCAAGTGATTGTTGACTAGCCTGTCAAACTCACACAGCTCAGGCAGAACAATCCACTCAACAAATGGTGCTGAAAGAATTGGACATCCATAGCTGGAAGAAGAAAAGAAGACCTTATCTAACACCTTATCCAAAAACTAACTTAAAATGGATCAAACAACTCAAAATGAAAGCAAGAACCATAAAACTTCTAGAAGAAATTATTGGAAAATATCTTCAAGACCTGGTGGTAGGTGGTAAATTCTTAAAGGAGAGAAGAACTGAGTGGAATACTGATATTTAATGTATGTAGAAGTTATAATTAGCTTTACTGTAAAATTATGGAAATGTATAAAGTGGATGGTAACACACAGTGAGTAACAGCTAGTTTGTAAATGGGGATGTGATTGAAAATGGTAGTCTAGTTATGTAAATGCTAAGGGACAGAATGCTTGAGAATAATCTAGGAACTAGATAGTACAGTAAACCAAGAGGTGGGTGAGAATTGTGGTTGATGGTACAAATGCAAGAGTGTCTTTTGTGAGCTACTACAAATGTGTATAACTTCTGCAGGGTATTGGAAATGTGGAGAAGCATGGGAAAAATACAGCTGTAGTGACCTATGGACTGTGGTTAGTAGTAATAATATAATATTCTTACATCTGTGCAAAAGATGTACTGTGTTGATACTGAGACAGTATGGAAAATGTGAGTCAAATGTACACTATAGACATGGCAATAATCAGATGACATTATTCTTTCTGTAGCATATGACACACCATATTGTGGTGTGTTGATGGAGGGGTATTGTTTGGGAATTCTGCACATGTGCCTGATTGCTTTATAAGTTTACAACTTCTGTTATAAAAATATTTATTTTAAAAATAATAATAGGGTGGGTTGGGAGGAAAACACACCAAATGTAAGATAAGAACTATGATTGGTAATAAGATTTTGACAGTGTTCTTTCATAGTTTGTAACAAACATCTTAGGATAATGCAAGGTGTTGGTGGAGGGATGCTGTATGGGACCCCTGTATGATGTTATGCATGTTTGCTTTGTAAGTTAACAGCTTTTACTATACACTTAATTGTTTATGTATACTCATATATAAATGATATAAAGATTATCAGATTGATTGGGGGAAAAATACTTTGTTTATATAATATTTTGACAATGCTCTTTAATCATGAGTTAAAAAGATTTAAAAACAATGCAAGTTATTGGTGGTACGGTGAGATGTTATATATGTTTGTTTGATGTTATATATGTTTGTTTTTGTAAGTTCACAACTATTATACACTTGTTGTTTACGTATGTTTATGTATGAGTAATATATTTCATTAAATTAAAAAAATTGTTGAGTACCAAGTTCTTTGTGGTTCAAAGTAGTAGAGTACCAGGGAATGACTGTATGTAGGTTTTTGCCAGTGTCTGGATGATTTTCCAAAATCAGACCTTGAAGTAGGATTGTCTAAGTTTAATAATGAATGCTTATTCATTTTTTATGATGTTGGCTTCATCTTTACTACAAAATTCCTTCAGTCATGTTGAGCAAATATGGTTCTGATCCAGCAAATGTATTTCCCAATTATCTTTAGCCATTATGACCCAAAAAATTGTTTATGTGGGAATGTTCCCTGTGACAATCATTTGCTTTTATTAAAATAAATAAAGGTTTCTGGTGAAATTATGGGTTTGCCATCACTTGTATTTATAAAGGAGATCTCTGAATAGGCAGCTTTGATATTTTCATCCAAGGCTGGAGGCTTGAAGATGTGAACCTTTTCAACAAAATTTTACAAGTATATTTGAAGACATTTGAAGCCAAGAAGTAGGAGTAGCCCATGTCCACCACCCTGTCTTCTGTAACCAGAACCTTGACTCTAAATAGTTCAAAATGTACTTTGGGTACAAAGCAGTCATGTATGGGTCCACGCAGCAATTGACTGACATGTGGCTAGAAAAACAAACTGATATAAGCTACAGTAAAAGCAAAAAAAAACCAATAGTTTAGTAAGGACAGCCTAATATCCAGGTTTTCTGGAAAAGACACTTTTAATTATCTAATGTTTTTAACATTTTTTTCCTATGATCAGTTTTTGAAATCCATTTAAGTATATATTTTATTTGTGATTTTCTTACAAGGACTCCTTTAAGATTAAGATTGAGCTTTATGAACAAAAATGTGATCAATGTTTGTCTTTGAATACATCTTTGCTGATCGTTATGTAGCAGACTTGCTTAGTCAACTTGCAATATACTTGATGAACAATTTTTTTTCTTTTATACTTCCTTTTCAAACTCCTTTGCTACAGTCTTGCAGAAAATGCTCACTGCCCCTGCAAAGGATTATTATAACAGAACATTGTCACTCTGACAGATGTTGTTTGACTGTTAACATTGCACAGTTCTCCCTTTTGTCTTTTTTTACAGCAATTTGTATTTATTTTTTAAAAAGCCATTTTGTGTTTCAGTTGTAAAGTTAGGAAATGTGGTCATGGTTGTAGCAGCATCTTAGGAGAGCTATTCAAAGTTGATTGTTTCCCCCAAATGGTGCTTCCTGTGGTCATGTAGGTATTTAAGTGAGGGGAACAAGGAAAGCAAAATGTGTGTGACTGTTGTATTTGTACAGATTAGTTGTAAATCATTTGGCCTAAATAGACCTGGCAGCAAATAAAAAAAAAAAAAAAGATTTAGAATATTCACTCTTCCTGAATCTTCTCTTTAAAGGGTAAGATGATTACTATTTAGAATAGAAAGAATAATTATTGTGATTAAGATGTGCAAGCTTAAAGAAAGAAAAAAAAAAAAAAACTGATGAAAATATTGGGTAAAAAGTTTTACCGGGTTTGGTTCACTTCATCTTTTCTTTCTGGGATATGTTGATGGAGATAATTCTTTCATTCTTTAATTATTGTTTTGTTCTCTCCTCTATATGTGATATAACTTTAATATCCATTGTTTTGAGCTCTGCCATTTCTGTAATACCTATGAGTTATTAATATTTATGTGTATCATGTGTGAGTACTCATTCTTTAATGTTTTATTTCCAGTAAACTTATCTCCAAAGATTCCTTTTGAAAACACCCCCTCCCTCAAATTTTGCATTTCTCTTTTTCTAAATATTAAGTGTTCTTTGACACTTATAGTGTTCACATGTTTGGGGGAAAAAGTAAAATGAATCTGTCATTATTTCAGAAAGTTTGTTTAAAACTCAGATCAAATGTGCCTTCATGAAATTTTTCATTTATATTTCAAACAATTATGCACTGAATTTTAATATACAACATTGGAAACTGGCTTATATGCAAAGATCATATTGCTAGTTTTGAAAAATAACCAGTGAACAATAATTTTCTCTTGTAAAAATATGCAAAGCACATGGAAAAAAGCTCAACATCATTAGCCACTAGCAAATGCAAATCAAAATCACAATGATATACAGTGGTGGTGTGAAGCTGTATGTACCCCCAGGAAGACACGTAGATAAATTTAATCCATTCCTTTGGGGATGGTGGGATTCCATTGTAAGTAGTATGTTTTGGTGAGGCTACTTCTTTTTTTTTTTTTTTAAGATTTATTTATTTATTTTTCTCCCCTCTCCCCCCACCCTGGTTGTCTGTTCTCTGTGTCTATTTGCTGCATCTTGTTTCTTTGTCCGCTTCTGTTGTTGTCAGCGGAACAGGAATCTGTGTCTCTTTTTTGTTGTGCCATCTTGTTGTGTCTGCTCTCCGTGTGGGTGGCACCATTCTTAGGCAGGCTGCACTTTCTTTCATGCTGGGCGGCTCTCCTTACAGAGCGCACTCCTTGCGTGTGGGGTTCCCCTATGTGGGGGTCACCCCTGTGTGGCAGGGCACTCCTTGCGTGCATCAGCACTGTGCATGGGCCAGTTCCACACAGGTAAAGGAGGCCCAGGGTTTGAACTGCATATCTCCCATGTGTTAGATGGATGCCCTAACCACTGGGCCAAGTCCCCTTCTCGAGGTTACTTCTGTTAATGTGTGATGCACCACAAATAATATCGTTCTTAATCCTATTACTGGAGTCCATTTTAAGTGGAACAAAATTCAGACACAGAGATAGAAAGGCAGAAGAAGCAAGAAGTTGTATCACTAGATCTTGGAAGAGAAGGAGAGGATTATGGAGGAGCCAAGGATTGTTGGCATTCAGTCCCAGAATGCCACAGTCTTCAGTGAGAAAAAAAATTGATACCCCTTGATTTGGTCTTCCATTAATCATCAAAATTTTAAGCTAGTCAATTCTCATTAAACCAACTCATTTATGGTATTTGCTTGAGCAACCTAAGAAGCTAAAATAAATACCATTCCACACACACTAGAATGGGTACTATTTTTTTAAAAAAAGGAAAATCACAAGTGTTGGAAAGGATGAGGAGAAAAAGAAACATTCAATAATTGGTAGGAATGTAAAATGATGCAGCTCTTGTGGAAGACTGTCAATTGCTCAGAAAGTTAAATATAGACTTGCCATATAAATTGACAACTCCACATCTAGGTATATATCCCCTCAAAATTAAAAGCAGGAACTTGAATGAGTATGAGCATAGCATTTAACATAACTGCCAGAATATAGAAGTAAACCAAGTGTCAATCAACCAATGAATAAACAAATGTGGTATGTACACACAATGGAATATCATGCAGCCATAAAAAGAAATGAATTTCTGATACTTGCTATAGCATGTATGAACCTTGAAGACATTATTTTGAATGAAATAAGCTACACACAGCAGAATAAATATTGTATGATCTCTTTGATATGAAATAATAAAAATAAGCAAACTTATAAGGTCAGAATCTAGTATATAGATTATAAGGGAATTGGATGGGGAGTAGGGCTTTACTGTTAAAATGTTACAGAGTTTCTAATTGATATGATGGAAGTATTTTGTATTGGGTGGTGTATTAGTTAGTCAAATGGGTGCTGATGCAAAATACCAGAAATTGGTTGGTTTTTATAAAGGGTATTTATTTGTGGTAGGTCCTTACAGATACCAGGCCATAAAGCACAAGTTACTTCCCTCACGAAAGTCTATTCTCATGTGTTGGAGCAAGATGGCTGCGAACATCTGTAAGGGTTCAGGCTTCCTGGATTCCTCCTTTCCTGGGGCTTGCTTCTCTTTATTCTGTGTGCTTACATCCTGAGGCTTCAGTTTAAGGCTTCAGCATCAAACTCCAACATCAAAACTCCAACATCAAAAACCCTCAACTCTGTCCTTTGCCATGCCCTTTATCTGAGAGTCCCCACCCACCAAGTGGTGGGTACTCAATGCCCTACTAATTTGATTAAGTAATCAAGTAAACCTGTGAATCCAATATAATCTCATATGCCCAGAGGAAAACACCAGTTTACAAACATAATCCCATATTTCTTTTGGAATTCATCAATAATGTCAAACTGCTACAGATGGTATAATGGCAACACAACATTGTGAACATAACAACTCTGAATAATTTGAATGTGGTTAAGAGGAGAAATGTTAATTTGTATATATATTTCAAGAATACTTTTTTAAAAGTCCATGGGTCTTTGAACCCTAGGGTAAACCATTGTCTATAGGTAATAGTATAATTATAGAAGTGTGCTTTCCCCAATTGTAACAAATGTTCTACCCTAAAGTATGTTATTAACAGTACCGTGGTATAAGGGAAAACTGTCTTTTATGCATGATTTTTCTCTAAACCCACAATTTTGTAATGAGTAAAATTGCATACCAATTTCCTTTATGACTATATATTTACAAAATTCCACCAAAAGTACTAGGATACCAAATTCAACAGCATTTAAAAAGTTTTATACACCATATATACCAAATAGTATTTATTACAAGAATAAAAATGTGGTTCAACATAAGACAATATATTTTATACACCACATTAATAGAACAAAGGGAATAATCACATGATCATCCTAACTGACGCAGACATGGGATTTGACAAAATCTAATTAATGCTAAGTTCAAAACACTCAGAAAATTAGGAGTAATAGGGCACTTCAACATTATTAAAACTATTTTAAAAATTTAAAAATTAAAACAACAGTTTACATAATGATCAACATTAAAAGAATGAAAATGTTTCTATGTTTCTCCTAAATCAGGAAAAGATAGGTAAGTCAATTTCATCACTGTGTTTAAATACTAGAAGTTTTAGTCAGTCCATTGTGAAAGAAAAAGAAATAAAAGTAATATAAATTGGAAAAGAAGTAAAATTATTTCCACTCATAGGTGACCTGATCCTTTATAAAAGAAACACCCAAAGAATCTATGAGAAATCTTTTAGTGCTTTCAAAAAATTCGCTAAATTTCCAGGTACAAAATATGTCCACAATTAAAAAATGAGGAAAAGTTAGGAACAGACACTGTAGAAGTTTGATATTGTTTATGAATTCCAAAAATAGATATTGGATTATGTTTGTAAACTGGTGTGTTCCTCTGAGTATATTAGATTGTATTGATTTCAGGCCTTTTATTTTTACTTGATTGGATAATGATTAGGGATTTGACTGGGCCATGTCAATAGGACATTGAATCCCTCCCCCTTGATAGGTGGGGACCCACAGTGGAAATGACATAGCAGAGGAGAGAGTTGGGGTATGGTTGTTGGAGCTCTGGGAAATAAATATACAGGAGAAGAACACAGAGGAAGAGAGACAGTTCATTGGATAGGATCCTGTGACACCAGGAAGAGAGATGAGCTAAACACTGGATAGTTTGCACCTGCAGAGACCAGAGCCCTGAGCAGCTGAGCCCAGAGAGGTATAAGCCCCAGGAGAAAGATGAAACTTTCTGCAGCCTACAGCTTAAATTAGAAGAAGGTGGTACAATGGAGCCTTAGGAGGAAGGGGGAGGCTGAACCTTCACAGAGAGCAACAGCCATCTTGGAACAACACGTGGCAGCAGACTGGTGAAGGTCTATGGCCTTAAGACTGTAAGCTTCTACCTCATTTAATACCCTTTATAAAAACCAACTGATTTCTGGTATTTTGCATTAGAACCCCCTTGGCTGACAAATACAGAATTCTCACAAAAGAAAATATACAGACAGCAAATATGCATATTACAAAATTAAAGGCAAATGTTAAGTATTTAGAAAGAAGGATGGTTTATTTCTAAAGGAGAAAAATTGCAAATTGGTGAATGCTCATTGCTGAGACAAAATTGTTCCATTTTCTCTCTAGGGAGAGAGTGTAATCTACAATGTAGTCTATAATCCATGCTGTGTAGCAGTGCTCCAAAATGTATTCATCAAATGCAATGAATATGCCACACTAATGAAAGAAGTTATTGATGTGGGAGGGGTGGTGGTTGTGAGGAGTGGGGTATATGGGATCCTCTTATATTTTTTAATGTAATATTTTGTGTGACCTATGTATCTTTAAAAAAAAATTAAAAAATAAAAATAAAAAAATTAATAGAAAAAAAGAGTCAGTTTACATAGTGAATAAAATGAGGTTACACAAAGAAAAACATGATTTGTAAGGGCTAAATATAATGAGATCAGCAACTGTGGGCACATATATTATTTATATATTGGAAAGAGAAAAAGGCAAAGTGTTATCATTGTTGAATCATGGCAAAAATATATATAGGCATTAATTGCATAAGTTTATAAACTTTTCTTTACATTTATGATTTTTCAAAGCAAATTTGAGGGAAAATGTCATTGATCAAAATCCTCTTGAATCTTTGCCCCATATCTCTGCACATAACACCTTGGTTTCATGAAAGAGATTTCCTACCATGCTAATTTTCTTCCTCATGCTATGCAAATAATGGCTTAGAGGCTAAGAAAATAGATTCTTGATCTGGATTTTCTGGGTTGATTCCTGAACTCCATCTCCGTATTTCTCTGTGCACAAAAGAAGAGCACCTCTATGTTCCTTGTTTTGTTTTTGTTTTTTTTGTGTGTTTTGTTTATGGTGTTATTAAAAGTAAAATATGGTAATAAATTTTAAAAACTCAACATATATGATATAATGTCAAAATAGAAACAACTGAGAAGTTATTTGTAACAATAAGATGTTGAGAATTAATTTAAGTTAAAATATACTGAACAAATATTCAAGAAAATATTAGTAATAAATGTATTAGATGATATTCATTTAGTTGCAAATAAAACACATTTCTAGACAAGTTTAAACAGTAAGAATATCTAGTGGATTACAAAACCAGGAGGGATATTTTATTTTAGTGCCTTTGGTGCTATTTCTCAATGGTTCCCTTGGTGAGATCCTCCATCGTGTGTTGATATCATCCTCAGACTGGCTTTGATGGTTAAATGGAAAAAGGTCATGCCAGAGTTCACATCCACATTCAATGCATTCAAAGTGACGAGGACAAACTTTTTTTGTGGATTTCTTTTGAAATAAAGGAAACATTTATCATAAGTTTCCAGAAGATCAGTTTTCTCTCTCATTGGATCCAAAATTTTACACTTATTCTTCAACAATCTCTCATATTCATTGTTGATATGTGTTGGAGGCAGAGATGCAAAAATAAGCAAACAAATTCATGGTGCCTTGGAAAGGGGAAAGGGGAATCAACGGATGTAGTAAATCTTACAACTAACAAAGTTAACCAATAGAGGAGGGAAGCAGAGGTACAACATCCATCTAATGAGAGTCTCAAAATATTTTGGTCTTTGGACTGCTTTATACTCTTAAAATTTATTTAGAACTTATTAAAAAGTTTGTTTACGGTATTTTATCTATCTGTATTACCTATATTAGAAATTAAAAGTGAAGAATTAAAAATATTTACTTATTGATTCATTCAACAATTAAAATAACAACCTTATTACATGTTATTTTATTTTATTTTATTTTATTAAAGATTTATTTTTATTTATTTAATTCCCCTCCCCTCCCCCGGTTGTCTGTTTTCTGTGTCTTTTTGCTGCGTCTTGTTTCTTTGTCCGCTTCTGTTGTCGTCAGCGGCAAGGGAAGTGTGGGCAGCGCCATTCCTCGGCAGGCTGCTCCCTCCTTCGCGCTGGGCGGCTCTCCTTATGGGTGCACTCCTTGCGCGTGGGGCTCCCCTACGCGGGGGACACCCCTGTATAGCAGGGCACTCCTTGCACGCATCAGCACTGCGCATGGGCCAGCTCCACACGGGTCAAGGAGGCCCGGGGCTTGAACCGCGGGCCTCCCATGTGGTAGACGGGCGCCCTAACCACTGGGCCAAAGTCCGTTTCCCTACATGTTATTTTAAATAACTGTATTTAAGATTTATTGAAGCTGGTAAGAGATGTGTGCATTTGTCACTCTCCATAAAAAACTTCAAACGAACAAAATAAAACAAAATGTAAATAAATACGATCTTGGTAGTCAAAAAGACAGGACATAGAAGAAATCTTTCTTTCCTGACTTTTTAAACATATTTTTTTATTCTGCATGAAATCCAGAGTTCCCATAAACCACCCAAATGTTAACTGCCTGTTTTTGGTGTGGTACATTTGTTACATTTGATGAATGCACATTTTCATAATTGTATTATTATCTATAGTTCATGATTTAACTTAGGGTTCACTTCTTATTGCTTGTTGTTGTTGTTTTTTAATTTGAGAAGTTGTGAGTTAACAAAATAACCATTCATATCATGCAGCATTCCCTTGTATTACCCCATCACCAACATCTTTCATTTGACACATTTGTTAAAAATGATGTAAGAACATAGTCGTATTACTGCTGTCTATAGTCTCTAGTTTCATTTGGTATATTTTTCACAAGAAGCATACTATTAGTAACACCATTTATTAGTATTGTACATTTGCTACCGTTCATGAGTGAATGTTCTCATATTTATACTTTTGACAACAGCCTACCATTCACCATGGAGTTTACTGTGTTAAACAGTCCCCTGCTTTGTACAATCCACCCAAAGTGTACACTCAGTGGCTCTTTGCTGTGCTGTCATCAGTTCAGTCCATTTCAGAATGTTTTCATTACTCCAAAAGGAAAAATACATACTCCTTTAAACCCCCTCATTACTGACTCTTAGTATTGATATAATATCTTCTTTGTGATTGCTGTAAAAATTTTACAATATTACTCGTACTTACAGTTAACATTTTACATTAATTATATTTCCCCATGTATCACTAAATTCTTAACACCTTGTAATAGATGAATATTCTTGTATTGATATTATTAACTACAATCATCATCTGCCACTGATATCACTATGTTATACAATCTTTGGATTATATTCTAGCTTTCTTTCAATGGAAATTAACCTTCACAGACTGCCCCTTTCAGCCACAATCACATTTCTAAAACTGAAGTGTTGACTGTACTCACTATAATGTGTTACAATCAACTATAACCATTTCTCCACATTTACAAACACCTTATTAAACATTACATATTATTTAGCATTGACTATAAATTCTTAACCCACATTCTATTTCCTTGCAACCTATACTCTATAGTTTAACTCCATGAGTTTATTCATTGTATTTTTTCATATTAGTGAGACTGTGTAATATTTGTCATTTTGTGTCTGTCTTATTTCACTCAACCTAATGTTCTCAAGATTTATCCATGCTTTCATATGCATCCAAAGTTTATTTCTTATTAAAGCTGAATAGTAATACACCATATATATATCATAATTTGTTTAGCCATTCATCAATTGACAGTTCCTTGGTTTTTCCATCTTTTATCAATTGTAAATAATGCTGCTATGAACATCTGTGTACAAATGTCTGTTCGTGCCCTTGCTTTAAGCTTCCTCTGAACATATTACTAGTTGTATGATTGCAGATCATCTGGCAGTTCTATATTTAACTTCCTGATGAGCCATGAAACTGTCCTTCACAGCTTGAACCATTTTATATTTCCTCCATCAGTCAAGGAGAGTTCAATTCCCATTTCTCCAAATCTTTTCTAGGACTTGTAGTTTTCCACCTTTTTAATAATGGCAAATTCTGTAAGGCATGAAATGAAATCTCATTGTAGTGTTGATCTTCATTTCCCTGAAAGTTAGTGGTGTTGGGCATCTTTTCATGTGCTCTTTATCCATTTGAATTTTTTCTTTTGAAAAATTTCTGTCCAAGTTTTTTTTAATAGGGTATTCTTTTTTTAATATCTTTGAGTTGTATGATATCTTTATATAACATGGTGATCAAACCCTTATTGGATATGTGGTTTCCTGAAAAAAAATTCTCAACGACTAGGCTGCCTTTTCACTTTCTTAGCAAAGTCATTTCAAGCACAAAAGAGTTTAATTTTGAGGAGGTCATATTTATCTCTTTTTTCTTTTATTCCTTGTGCTTTTCAAGTAAGGTTTAAGAAACCAACACCTACCACAAGATCTTGAATATATTGCCTTACATTTTCTTCTAGGAATGTTATGGTTCTATATTTTATATTTTGGTCCTTGATCTATTTTAGTTAATTTTTCTATACGGTGTGAGATATGCTATGAATATCCTGTTCTCCCAGCACCATTTGTTGAATAGACTTGTTCTAACACAGCTGGGTGTGTTTGATAGTATTGTCAATAATCACTAGAATGTAGATGTGAGGATCTATTTCTGAATTCTCAATTAGGTTCCACTGACTAATATGTATAGCTTTATGCCATTACCACGCCGGTTTTTTTGTTTGTTTGCTTTTTGTTTTTTTTTTTTACCACTGTAACTAAGGAAGATGCTTTAAACTCATGAAGTGAGAGTCCTTCAAATTAACACATTTTAGAGATATTTTTGGCTCTTTGGGGCCCTATACACTTCCAAATAAATTTGATAATAAATTTTTCATTTCTCTTTAAAAAAAGGCTGTTGGAATTTTTATTTGGATTGTATTCAATCTGTAATTCTCTTTATGTAGAATTGACATCTAGACAATATTTAGTCTTCTGAACTCCCAAGCATGTGGTATATACAAGCACAATTTAGAATTATATGTATAGTCTGCATTTCTTCTTATTCATGTTTATCAATATATTTCTAATATTGCAAACATTTTGATATAAACTCCATTTTAAGCTACTGTGAATTCAGCTGTAAAGTACTTGGAAGAATGGCAATAACGATCCAAATTCCAACCCTACTCAAGGGAAACCTGTATCAACTTAGTTTAACTACTAAATATTTCCTAGTGTGAGTTTTATTCTGGAAAACCTTGAAAAATTAACACCTAATTTACACATAAACAATATATGTGAAAATTCTAGATTAGTGACTTGCATATAGTAATGTCTGTATAAATGATTTTTTCTTTCATTTTGTACTTTTAAATGATCAAAAATATTTTTTATTTACAGATACTTACACAGCAACTCCCACTTTATGCTTATGATGTAAATAGAGTTATTTACACTGAAAACAGTGCAAGTTGTTATATTCCTAATAACAAACATGACAATGATATCAGGGATTCAAATATTAGACTTAATTGATATATTCAGGAATTGTATTGGCATACTTCATGAACAAATACTCAAACTTCCTAAAAAATCTCAAATCAATAGGGATTTCAGTGTATAATATCATTTTCAACAATAGAGTGACAAATCCCTCTTAGAAAGATGTCCATTTCAGAGAAATTGAGAAGATAAATAACTAAGAAAAAAGATGAAAATAAAGATGAAAATGTTATTAATTTGAGAACACATGTTCTGCATGAATTTATATTCAATTATAATCTCAAAAAAAAAAACCAAAGAGGATCAAATTCAATAGCACAATTTTTGTCTGATAGATGATGTTTGTTTAGAAGGGATTAATATTTGAGAATATGGAGTTAAGTTTCTAAGATTAGAGATTCCATATATTACCGAGAAGGCTATAGTTATATTCTGTGACTTATTTTTTTTTTTTTTGGTGTTAAATTGAACATTGAATATAACAGAATATGTGAACTCAGGAGTAATGATTTAGTAGTATTTAATGGAATAATTAGCTTAAATTTTGATATATATCTCAATGGAAACTGTTCTTTCTCAATGTATGTACTTATTCAATGATTACCTAACTTTCACATCATCTAAATTTAATGATTTAATATTTTGCATACAAAATGGCCACTTTACATTTTCTCAATATCTCTTGACTCTGAAAAAGTTATCCTATTAAAATCAGTTTGTTAAAGTGACTGGTATTTATTTCAGAATATTCTGAGATTTATTCTTCATAATTCTTTTTACAGCTCTAATTACTTCTTTATTTCTTAGACTATAAATAAAAGGGTTTACTAAAGGAATTACCTGAGTATAAAAAATAGCAACAGCTATATCTTTATCTTCTTCTTTGACTGAACTTGGTTGAATATACACAAAAATTAGAGAACCATAGAATATTGAGACAGAGAGAAAGTGGGATGCACAAGTGGTTAAGGCTTTGCTTCTTCCTTCTTTGGATCTCATTTTGAAAACAGTGAAAATGATATAAATATAAGAGATAAGGACTGTGATATTAGTAAAGATTTGAATTGAAACTGCAAAGATGTGTAGCATGAGTTCATTGACATAGGGGTCAACACAAGATATCCTGAACAACGGAAATAAATCACAATAAAAGTGATTTATATAATAAGATCCACAGAAGGTTAACCTAAACAGAAACCCCACATGAATCATGATATGCATATTTCCACCTATGTAAGCCCCTGTAGTTAGCTGAACACAGAATTTCTTTGACATCCTGGTGTGGTATTGCAATGGACTGCATATTGCCACATATCGGTCATAGGCCATTGCAGCCAGAAGAAAGCAGTCTGTAGTTTCAGAAAAACCGAAAAAATATAATTGTACCATGCATTCATAGAGGGAAATCAGTCTGTCCTCCGAAAAGAAGTTTTCTAACATCTTGGGAGTAACAGCAGAGGAACAGCAGGAATCCATCAGAGCCAGGTTGCCCAGAAAGATGTACATTGGAGTGTGAAGATGATGGTCCATATAGATCAATGCCACCAAACCGAGATTCCCCACAATGGTAATCATATAGATGGTAAAGAAGACTCCAAATAGAATGATTTTCTGCTCTGGTTCATCAGTAAATCCTTTGAGGATAAATTCAGTTCTCACAGAGTGGTTAACTTCTGTCATATCTACCTTCTCTGTTGAGATAGAAATAACGGAGAAATACGATTCTAATTTAGAATGTCTTAATTTACCTTCAAATCTCCATTTGTATAACAGTCAGAGGAGTTTTTTCAGTCATCTTCTGTTGTCTTTTATATGCAGTTACACATGTTCTAGAAGATATTACATTTCCTAAAGTTTTGTTCTATGACCTCAAAGTTAAGATTAGGATTTTTAGGAAAATTTCATAATTACAGAGTTCTTAGAGTAGTAGTTTTGTCATATCTGTTCATGCAAGGCTAGTGCACAAATAAAGGATACCATAATTGGTACAGTAATTTCAAAGAGTCACAATGCTAGTTTTTGTACTGTACTGAATATCCTTATATTATCCTTAAATGCCAGTTTTTGTGTTAAATGTTCTTATACTATCCTTAAAAATAGTTATCAGGAACATAAGTGGTTGAAGTGGTTGAATGCCTGCTTCCCTCATGGGATGTCAGCTTTTGTATTCAGTGTCAGTTTTTGTATTCAACATTCTTATAGTATCCTTAAAAACACTTATCAGAAGCATAAGTGGCTCAAGTAATTGAATGCCTGCTTCCCACATGGGATGTCCTGAGTTTGGTTTCTGGTGCCTCCTAAAAAATGAAAAACAAACCAGAAGCAAAACAAATGGACAAAAACAAAACAAAACCTCAGGGGAACCTATTTTACTCAATTGTTGAATGCTGGCTTCCCATATGTGAAGTCCAGGGTTCAATCCCCCGCCCCTAGCACCTCAAAATATAACAAAACAAAACAATCAAAGAAAAACAATGATTCTGTACATTTATTTTTTTCTACAAGAACAAACTTTTTCTATACCATTCCATCAGAGTTATGTTTGAAAATGTTGAACAATATATATGTTAATTTACATATTTGTAGAAAGTGTTGAAATGTCACCAAGTATGGAAGAGAGGACTGCTCATTTTTAATGAAATGTACATGGAAACTCATGAAATATATATTTGCATATTTATTTAATAAATGATTTGTATATATCACCTTCACATTTACATGAACCCGATGTTGAATCTATGCCGACCTAAAGAGAAATTTCTCTAATACTACCCATAAATAAAATATCATTTTTTCTCCATTTATCTGCATATATCCATTTCTTGATTTAAGGTTCTCTTGATTTCTAATGTTTTTAGGCTTCTGACCAAAGTCTAATGATGTGAACAAATTATGAGATTTTCAAATACACATCATTTTTTCTTTTATATTCCATAGAGGTTTCTTCTAATATTTTTAGCTTATCACATCAGAGTTCTGTATTACTTGGTTATTTATTTAAATTCACCTTCCCTTGATCATTGTAAGATCCATTTGTCTTTACTAGAGATCAGTGAACATAATTTCCTGATATTGACAGAAGCAACAGACTATTACCAGAAAAAAATATTAAACCTTTTATCTCTAAGATAGATTGAAATTCCTTGAGTGTCATTTTAAATTCTCTCTAACCTTATTCACTTCCAACATCATTTCCTACATGTAACAACAGCACTTCCAACTTTGTCACTCTGCCCAATTAGTGCTCCCCTAATCCTCCCTCCAGCCTGTGTAAAACACTCATTTCCAAAAACAGTATGTCCATGCTCTTATTTCTGCTACTAGTAAAATATCAAAAAATCTCCACCTATTATTTAAGGGCATGTTGGTATATAATGTTACTATTAAGATTTCAACTAAATAATCCAGTCCGCAATGATCTCCATATTCTAAACATTCAAATATATTTTATATACTCCCAATAATTTTGGACAATCTAGAATTTTTTTATACTTTCATGAACAATTTCCTTATTAGATTGAAGCACTGGGAAAAAATGGTGCCATAATTCTTTGCAAAGACCTTTAAAATTCTAAGAAAAATGCAGAATTATTCAAATCCCATCTCCACTCTGATCACCTATAACAAGTGAATTTGTATTGTGTCTTTCCAGTGACAGTAAGTTAATTCCTTGGTGCCTCCAAATTTAGATTTTAACTTTGAAGAAGAGACTAACAAGGAAATGATTCAAAACAGATCATTTTGTAAAATGTGTTTTTCTCTTATCTGAATTAACATTCCTATGAGTTTTCTACTTCCTTGTATAAGATTTTTGAAAACATATCTCTATACTTACAAATTAATATAAAAATAAAACATATATTTTTAATTTTCCTTTTCCTACAATAACTTAATTCTTTCAGCTTACTAGGATTTTAAAGAACAAATTTTGTTTTTCATTTCACAACTATTTTTTTCTTATTCTTATTAATACATTAGTAGGTATTATCTAAAGATGCACATCATATAAATTATTTAGTGAATACTGGTTAATTTTCCATAATGACAACATCAATATAAAGGATTTTTATAAAATTTTATGTTATTTTTAAAAATATTAATTTGTAACTATTTAATCATGCAAATAAATAAGAACTAACTTTCAATGCACATGCTGTATTATTTAAAAGAATTACTATTTAACCTTACTGTATGTTTTGGCATTCTGCATTATCCAAGAAAGTCACTACAGTATTGTGTCTCCTCCATGTATCCACAGTCTGGTTTGAGGAATGCTTTTCCATTTATTTAGTTCTTCTTTGGTTTCTATTAACAATGTTTTATAGTTTTCTGAATACATGCCTTTCATGTCCTTGGTAAAATTTATTCTTAAATATTTGAATTTTTAAAATTGCTATTGTAAATTGAATTCATTTCTTAATTCATCCTCAGATTTCTTTTTAGAAGTGTATAGAAAAGATAGCGATTTTTGCATATTATTCTTGTATCCTGCCACTTTGGTATACTTATCTTTTATTTCTATAAGATTTGTTGTAGATTTTTTAATATTTTCTAGGTATAGGATCATATCATCAACTAATTTTTTAAAAATTTTAAATTTTAAAGTGAAAATTTTATTTTCCTTTCCTATTTGAATGAGTTTTATTTCTTTTTCTTCCCTAATTGCTTTAGCTAGAACTTCTATCACAATATTGAATAACCATGGAGACGTTTGGCATTCTTGTCCTTTTCCCAATTTTAGTGGAAAAGCTTTCAGTCTTTTTACCATTGAGTATAATATCAGCTGTAAGTTTTTCATACATGCACTTTACAATGTTGACAAAGTTTGCTCCCAGTCTTCTCTTTCACATTGTTTTTATCAAGAATGAAATGCCTTTTCTATATAATTTAAGATAATCATGTGATTTTGCCTCTTCAGTTAATAATATGTTGTATAATACTAATGGAGTTTTTTTGTATTGAACCACCCTTGCATACCTGGTCTAAACCCTTTTTTATTGTGGTGTAAAATTCTTTTAATGTGCATTTGGATCTGGTTAGCAAGTATTTTGTTGAGAAATTTTGTATCTATATTCATTACAGAAATTTGTCTGGGATTTTATTTTTTCATAGTAACTTGACATTTTACTAGGGTGACATTGACTTCAAAGAATGTCTTTGGTAGTATTTCCTCCTGTTCAAATTTTGGATGAATTTGAACAAGAACAGTAATAGATCTTCTTTCAATGATTGATAGAATTCGTCTGTGAAATCTTCCTATCCTGGGCTATTCATTTATGCTAGATTTATGATTACTGTTTCAGTCTCATTATGTGCATTGACTTGTGGTCTTCTCTTTCTTCAAGGATCAATGGAGGTTGTTCATGTATTTCTATGAATTTGTCCATTTTTTTTCTATGTTGGCATATAGTTGTTCTATTATTCTCTTATGAGCTCTCTTATTTCTGTGTTCAGTGGTAGTGTCCTCCCTATCATTTCTGATTTTATTTATTTGTATCTTCTCTCTTTTTTACTTTGGTAGTCTGGCTAAGTATTTGTTGATTTTGTCGATCTTCTGGAAAACCAACTTTTGGTTTTGTTGGTTCTTTTTTTGTGTTCTCAATTTCATTTATTTCTGCTCTCTGTCATTTTTTCCTTCTGCTTGCATTGAGGTATTTCCTCTTCTTTTTCTATTTCCTTCAGTTGTTGATTTTACCTCTTTGCTTTTTTTAAATTACACATTTTGGGTTATAAATTTTCCCTCTCAGCACTGCTTTTGTTGTGTCACATAGGGTTTGAAATGTTTTGTGCTCATTTTCCTTGTTGAAATTTGTTGTTTGTTATTGGCATATATTCTCAAATAAATGTGGTTAACTTATGCATCATTTTAATGTGCATTTCTCACTTTGTATTTTTTTCCTAATAACTTATTACTTGCTGTTAATATTTATTTTAGAGTATGGAAATGATTTTAGACAAAAAGCAAATTCATGCAATTTTCTTGAGTTTAAAATGGGTCATAAAGCAGCAGAGACATTTTCATAACATCAGCAATGCATTTGACCCAGAATCTGCTAATGAATATACAGTGCAGTGTTGGTTCTAGAAGTTTTGCAAAAGAGTTGAGAGTCTTGAAGCTGAGGAACTCAGTGGCCAGCCATCAGAATTTGACAATGAACAATTGACAGCACTCATTGAAGCTGACCATCTTAAACTGCACGAGAAGTTGCCAAACAACTCAATGTCAGCCATTCTATGTTTGTTCATCATTCAAAGCAAATTGGAAAGGTGAAAAAGCTTAAGTGGGTGCCTCATGAGCTGAACAGAAATTTTTAAAAATCGTCATTTTGAAGTGTTGTCTTCTTTTATTCTATACAACATTAATGAACCATTTCTTGACCAGATTGTGACATGAGATGAAAAGGGGAATTTATGTGGCAACCAGTGATGACCAGCTCAGTGGCTGGACTGAGAAGAAGCTCCAAAGCACTTCCCAAAGCCAAACTTGCACCAAAAAAGGTCAAGGTCACTGTATGATGGTCTGCTGTCAGTCTGATCTACAATAGCTTTCTGAATCCTGGAGAAACCATTACATCTAAGAAGTATATTCAGCAAATTGATGAGATCCACAAAAATCTGCAAAGACTGCAGCCAGCAGTGGTCAACAGAAAGGGCCCAATTCTTCTTCATGACACCACCTGACTGCACATCACACAACAAAGCTTCAAAAGTTAAAAGAATTGGGCTACAAAGTTTTGCTCATCTGCCATATTTACCTGACTTCTTGCTAACTGACTACCATTTCTTCAAGCATCTCAACAACATTTTGCAGAGAAAACACTTCCACAACCAGTAAGATGCAGAAAATGCTTTCTAAGAGTTCATCAAATCCCAAAGCATGGACTTTTATGCTACAGGAATACAGAGACTTGTTTCTCATTGGCAAAAATATGTTGATTGGAATGGTTACAATTTTTTTTTATAAAGATGTATTTGAGCCTAGTTATAATGATTTAAAATTCAGGGTCCAAAACCACAATTCCTTTTGCACCAACCAAATACAAACAGAATGATTTCCTGCTCTAGTTCATCAGTAAACACTTTGAGGATAAATTCAGTTGTCACAGAGTGGTTATCTTCTGTTATCTCTACCTTCTCTGTTGAGCTAGAAATAATGGAGAATTAAGATTCTAATTTAGAATGTCTTAATTTTCCATCAAATCTCCTTTTGTACAACAGTCAGAGAAATTTCTTCAATCATCTTCTGTTGTTTTTTGAATGCAGTTACACACATTCTAAGAGATATTACATCTCCTAAAGTTTAAGTCTGTGACCTCAAGGTATTTGGTCAGGATTTTTAAGAATATTTTGATAATTACAAAGAGAGTTCTTAGGTGTATTAATCTGTGCAAGGATAATCCACAAAGAACCACCATACCTGGTGTGGTATTTTCAAGTAATCTCAATGTCAGTTTTTGTATTGAATATCCTTATAGTATCCTTAAAAGCAATTATCAGGAGCATATGTGGCTCAAGTAGTTGAATGCCTGCTTCCCAGATGGAATGACCTGGGTTTGGTTCCAGGTGCTTCCTAAAACAAAACAAAGCAAACAAAACAAAACAAAACAGAAAAACAGAAACAAACAGCAAGCAAAACAAACTTAAAGAAACAACTCAGGAGAGCGCATGATGCTCAGTGGTTGAGTGCTGGCTTCCCACATGCAAGGTCCAGGGTTCAATCCCCGGCCCCCAATACATGAAAACAAAACAAAACAAAACAAAGAAACAAAAACAAATATCCTGCACATTTATGCTTTCTACAAGTAAACTTTTTTCTATACTATTCCATTG
This sequence comes from Dasypus novemcinctus, assembly GCF_030445035.2. Classification (NCBI taxonomy): domain Eukaryota; kingdom Metazoa; phylum Chordata; class Mammalia; order Cingulata; family Dasypodidae; genus Dasypus; species Dasypus novemcinctus. The sequence continues at coordinate 105,974,487 of NC_080676.1, forward strand.
GAATTAAGGTTGAAAATGTTGAACAATAGATCTGTTAATTTATATATTGAAGGAAGTGTTGAAAGATCAACAAGTATGAAGAAGAGTTCTGTTCGTTTTTAATGAAATATACCTGGAAACTCAGGAAATATATATCCACATATTTATTGAATAAATAATATGAAATATCACCTTAACTTTTCAGGCAAACCAGTGTTTCACCTATGCCTACCTTGCAGTGAAATTTCACTAAGACTACTTCTAAACAAAATATCATTTTTCTGCATCTATTGAATACATTCAGTTCTTGATTTAAGATTCTCTTGATGTCTAGTATTATTATATTTCTGACCAAATGCTCATAATGTAAACAAATTGTGAAATTTTTAAATACACATCATTTACTCTGCCCAGCATGTTCCATTGAGATTTCTTTTAATATTTCTAGCTTATCACATAAGAGCTCCTTACTACTTAGTTTATTCATTTAACCTCACTTTCCCTCAATAATTGTAATATCTATTTATCTTTACTGAAGACCAGTGGACATAGTTTGCTGATATTGGCAGAAGCAACAGGCTATTACCAGAAAAAAAAAAAACCAAAACATTAAACCCTGTATCTCTAAGATAAAATGACATTCAAGAAATTTGAATTTAAGTTCTCTCTAATCTTATCCACTTTCATCATCATTCCCTACATATAAGAAAAGCTCTTCCAGCTTTGTCACTCTGCCCAACTATTACTCACCTAATCTTCCCTCCACCCTGAGTTCCACACTCAATTCCATTATGTTCATGCACTTATTCCTCCTATTCTTGTTAAAATATTAAAAAATTCCACCTATTATTTAGGACAAGTTATGTATATAATATTATTATTAAGATTTCAACTAAATCATCCAATCCATTATCAACATGTATGTTTTATATACCTGAAATAATTTCTGATAATTTACAATATTTTATACATTCATGAACAATTTCCTTATTGGTTTGTAGCTGGGAGGAAAATGCTACCATGATTCTTTGCAAAGACTTTGAAATGCTAAGGAAATGCTGAAAGATTCAAATCCCATCTCCATTCTGATCACTTATTACAAGCAAACAAATATTGTTTCTTTCCAAAGACAGTAAGTCACCTCCTCGGTGTCTAGAAATTTAGGTTTTAACTTTGAAGAAGAGACTAACAAGAAAATGATTCAAAACAGATCATTTTGTAAAATGTAAGTGTTTTTCTCTTACCTGAATTGACTCATTCCTATGATTTTTCTGCTTTCTTATATAAGATTTTTGAAAGCATATCTTTATACTTACAAATTAATATAAAAATAAAACATACTTTTATTCTTAATTTTCCCATTCCTAACAAACCATAATTCTTTGAGCTTACAAGGATTTTAGAGAACAAATTTTGGTTTTCATTTCACAACTATTTTCATTCTTATTAATACATAATACAATTAATACATTAGGAGGTGTTATTTGAAGATGTACATCTCATAAATTATTTAGTAAAAACTGGTTAATTTTCCCTAATGACAACATAATACAAAGGATGTTTGTGAAATTTCATTTGTAATTTTTAAAATCATTAATTGGTAACCATTTAATCATTCAGATAAATAAGGACTAACTTTCAGTGCACATTGCTGTATTATTTAAAAGAATTACTGTGTAACCTTACTGTTTATTTTGACATTCTGCATTATAAGAGAAATATACCAGAGAAATGTTATCAGAGAAATATTGCAGTATTGTGTCTCATCCAAGTATCCACAGTCTTCAACTTAGAGAAAATCTAGAAAGATAACTAAGGGGCTGAAATATAAGAACAATGAGAAATAATAAAAACATTTAAATAATTAAATATGCACTGATGTTATTATTAAAAGAAAAAAAAACAAAGAGTATTTCTCTTGCCTTGATTTCACAGGGTAGGATTTTGTCATAACTTGTTATTTGCTTTATGGTGCTAGAATTTACAGAATTTCAAAGTATATATCTTGTTCCCTAAAACATTTGGGATTTAAGAATGAACAACTTGAAGATGATTAATAGGTCAATATTAATATTGCATTCTTTACAGAGCAAAATATGTTTTCCATCAAATCCTAAAGGGGTTTACTTGCATTGTTGTTATTTTACTTCTGTGGGGAGATTTGGTCCCTCAAACATGTAAACCATAGGGTATTAATTAAAGAACTTCTATGAGACACTGAACTTAATAAAATGACCCTCACTAAAATCTGTTTGATGATGATATTGCTGATCTTGATGTACTTAATATCATTATTACAATCCTGTTTGCCATTTTGTTCATAATATTTAAAAATGGCAGAAAATATTTGCAGACTAGGTTAACATGGACATTTGGAAATGGGATTAATATGGTTCATGAAAGGTAATTAAGATTTAGTGGCACGAAGACTAAAAGTGCAGAGATTTCAGTAGCCACTTACTTCTATCATGGCCCCACTTTATTTCTTCTTTCTTGAGTTTTACTTGTATTATTTCATTATTTCCCTGTGTTTTACACTGTCACTTGTGGCAATCTCTTCCAGGACGGATTCCAAAGATTTTTGGTTGCACATGAATAGCAGAAAATCATCTAATGTATATTTCAAATATATGCCTTTTTTCTACAACTTGACTAGATGCACCATAATAAGATATTTTTCATAGTATACAACATAAAATAGATAAAAATATAGTAAATAAATGTTAACAGAATATTTATTATATTTTATGTTTTGAAATAAGGTTTTGTCTAAATAAAATGATTAATTTTGAAAAAGACATATAATTACATATACCTTATTATTTTTAAGCTCCTGATTTACTACTATCATGCAGAAATTCTTGGACTTATATAAAGTTAGAGCATAACATTCCAAATGTCAGTAATACTTGAAAAAAATACCCCACACAGATACATCTGTCCAAATGGGAGAATGACAGTTGTGTGGTCCCCAGAATATGAAAGGGCTCTTTCATGGGTTCAAGAGGTGTTGCAAGCAGTCCTGATTTTTGAGCCATAAGATATAATGACCTAGGGTATTAGATATCTGGAAAGAGGTGTGGAGTTCATGGGAAAGAGGCCCAATAGGAGAAGCACAACAGATATCCATATGAACAAGGACTTACTTTCTGCCGCACAGACCATATGAATCTGCCGATACCAAACCAAGCAAAACACAACAAAAACAACCCCAAATTCTTCTATGGACCCTAATATGGCTAGAGTACCTGAGCAGCTCTTGACCATCTGACTAGAATTGCCCTTCATGAGGTACTATATGTCAGATCAAAACTGCATATGTTCCACAAGATCTGGTAGTAATCCATTTTGAGATGTAAGGTGTATATCATATCAAGGCTTAGGCCATTATCAGACATTTGCTGGGGTAGAGGACTCAGGAATCTGAACAAGCAGGTGGACAACATATCTTTGTCTCAGTTTATATTTCTGCAAACATGGAGTTTCCCTTAAGACCAGCTGCCAGAGGAGGAAAAATGTCAAGCTTGGTTCTGGGTTGTTTAGAGTTCTTCATTGGTATAAAATGAAAATGTAATGCTGCAAAATTGATCTGCCTGGGTAACCCTTGAAAGATATTAATAGCAGGAAATTCTCCCTTGGGGCGGTACTGATTGTCCATTTACATTGTATAAATTGACTGTGGTCTAAGATAACTACATATACATTCTGAGTGAGGAAAATTTCTTGGATGATTTTTAGTGGCCAGGAGGGAGAAGGGTTTAAAGGTCAAGAATCAGGGGATTTGGGGAAAAGCTTATGCATAGATCTATTGGAATGGATGTGAAAGTTGGAAATCTTTTTATCACATAATAGTGTCCACATGAATACATTTTCCAAGGAAGAGGTCACTAAAAAATCAAATATACTGCATGACTAAGCTGTTTGGTGTCATCCACATTTGTTCATCTGTGACACAAGTGTAGCTGATTGGGCACAAAAATAAAGTGGCTACATTGGCTCAGATTGCGACATGTATATGAGTAGAAGGATGAGTTACCTCTTTTTAAAATTGATTTAACTACCGTTGCTGCTAACTTTCCAATTTGTCAGAAAAAAAAGACCAGTATAGAGCTCCGATTTGCAAAATCCCTCAGCTACTCAACATAAAGGTGTTTACTGCAAACCCTTTCTGTCATGAATGAGGCAGAAACTCAGCTGAAAACAACATATAACCAGGTATGAGTTTTCTTCCTTACATCTAAGAACTAAGGGCATACCATTATCAGAGGTCTGACAGGGTGTAAATAACATTGTTGTGGACTAGGATATATACTTTATAGTGATGGGTGTGTGATATTGTATTTTTCTATAATATTCCACAAAATCCAGATACTGCTTGTTTAAAAGATTGATTGCATGGCCTTTAGATGATACAATTGTGTTGTCTTCTTGGGGTGGATGTCCTCTGATGATGGGGCTTCTTCCTCCATGGTACAGTATATTCCAAAAATCAATTAACTTTTTATATGAAACTATATACTTTGTTGGTGAAAACATGGGTCTAGGAATTCCCCATATTACCCAAATATGATATTTGCACTTTCTGTTCTGATGTCTCTGAGCTGTATGAAGTTAAATGTCATGGTAATCAGAAGATAAAGGGTTTTACAGGAAACAGAGTGACAATTCCATTATAGCTATAGATTAATTTTTTTAAAAGTTTTATTTAATTTATTTTACCTTTAAAGAAGTTTTAGATTGCGTAAATGATAACATCAAACATAGGGGATTCTCATATAACTCAACCCTCCCCCTCTTACTCTTTTCCCAATTAACAAGATCTTTCAACAGTGTGGTACTTTTGTTACAATTGATGAACCTATATTGAAGTGTTGCTACTAACCATGGTCTATTGTTATCAGAGTTGGTGTCTAGGTTCTTGATTTCATTGTGAGAAATAATTCAAGGATGAGACATCAATTAATCAGGCAAGCAGAGCATTTATTGGGGACTAAAGCAAAGAAATAAAAGTATACCCTCATGTTTGAGGGTGGTCATTCTCAAGGGACAGAAAGACATAGTTCTGCCCCGGGTTCTCCTCTTTTATGGCATAAAGAACTCCAAGGTCCGTGCTGACTACTGTATTTGAGATTAAGCCAGAGAAATATATTGGGTGGTTTGATTTGCCTAGTGGTATGGGGTTTGCTGTTTGGTAATGATTGGCTTCTGGCTGTCCATGAGCTCTGCAGTGTTTGTTGATTAGCCTTTGGACATTGTCCATGAAGCATGAGGTAACTGAAAACTAGGTGGGTGGGTGGTGGTAGTGCTTCTCCTACCCTTTCCCTCTTTCCCACCATATAATGATGGTGCTGGCTGCCTTCTGATAATACAGTCCTTGGGTGTGTGGGCTGTAAGTTGTCCCTTCCAAACTTGCTTATGTGAATCAACAAGCTGATGTAACTTAGCAGGCCACTACCTCAGTCTGTGTTAGTAAACCATTGCCTCAGTTTCTCTTTGTATGGTTTCTTAGGTTTTCTGTCCTCTTCCTCTCTATCCTGCTTCAAATCCCCTGTAGCAGTTTGGCATTGCTTATGAATTCCAAAAATAGATTTTGGATTGTGTTTGCAAACTGGTCTGTTACTCTTGGTGCGTTAGATAGCATTAAATTCAGATGTTTCACTTTTACTTGATTAAATTATGATAAGAGTTATGATTTGGCCATGTGAGTAGGACATTGAGTACTTCCCTCTTGCCGGGTAGGGACTCACAGAGAAAATGATGTGGCAAAAGAGAGAGTTTATTTTTTGTTACTGGAACCTCAGGGAGAGATCCAAGTCCTTCAGGGAGAGATCCAAGTCATTCACCTGATTATTTGCAGCTGGCCTTGTGGATAGAGCAGAGCAGCTGAGTCCAGAAAGAGCCGAGCCCTGGGAAGAGAGATGAGTCTTTTCCCAGCCTACATTTGAGATCAGAAGATGGTGGACCCACAGAGCCTTAACAGGGAAGAAGAAAGGCAGAACCCTCACAAACATCACCTGCCATATTTTTTCAATATGTGACAACAGACTTTGGGTGAATAAGCAACTTTGAGTTAGACTCTTTAGGGCCTTGTGATTATATGCTTCTAGCCCAAATAAATACTATTTATAAAAGTCAGTAGATTTCTGATATTTTGTTTCAGCTCTGGCTGAGTAATATATCCCCCCTGAGAGAGTTGTACACCCTTAATCTTAAGGGAGAATTGAAGAGAGAAGAGCATTCTTCTTTATATCCTTCCTGTTGACTAGAGATTGTAGTCACTGCCTGACAGGCTGTAGAACTCTCTTCCTATGTTACTGGGGTTATGAGGAGGGTTACTTAGTTCCACATCCAGGACTGGGTAATATTTACTCATGAGCAGATGCTTGTGTCCTGGAAGAGAAAAATTAGCTAAGAGCTTAACTATACAGGGGTCTACAAAGAGTATAAGAAGGACCAAGAAGGCTGTAAACTAAAGGAAGCAAGAATGGAGTACTGCTGGTGGCACTTTCTAGTCTGGTTGTAGTTTCAAAAGGACTACAGCTGCTTAAAGAATTGTGCACACCCGGAAGTAGTGGTATGAGTGCTAGGGCAGCCTGTTCCTGGTGAGAAAGGCCATAAGGAGAAAACAACTCCAATAAGGGTTCCTTCAAATTTAGTCTAAAAAGATGTTGTTATTTGGTACTTAGAATTTTCTTTTTGTAGAGATCTTTCAGGTCATCCATTGGCTGTCACTTGTGTGTCTAAGCAGGTATTTCTGGTGCATTGGCACTTCCTTGGACAGTGGGCTTTACTTGGGATAAATACACACAGTTGGCAATTCCTTTAATAGGCAATAGACTGTGTGTAGCTGCTAAGGTGGCAGTCCAGTTGAGGAAGACATTGGAAAAACTCGTTTGAAGCAAGAAATTTAGGATAAGGATTTAAACATAAGTGTTTATTGTGTGCCTGGAGAGGAAGATTTTCTCTGGTAAGTATAATGACAGCTGAAGTTTCTCCCATAGGTCCTAATATGTTGTCCACTGATGTGTGAGCTCCAGGTTTTCAAAACCATACATATTGTGATGGCTAGACTAATGTGTCAACTTAGTCCAGTAGTTGTATCCAGCTGTTTGGTCAAGCAACCACTAGGATAATTTTAATAAAGAGCATTTATGGAAGTTAATCACCAGTGAGTTTGCTGCACAGATAACTGATTACATCTACATCATTCAGGGAGATTGCCATTAGCAATGAATGAGGCTTTATCCAATCAGTTGAATGCTTAAAAGGGGAAGTGATTTCACCATTCAGAGAGAATTTCCAAGCTCTTCTTTGGGCAGCCAATGTCTCCCAGAAACTCATAAAGGACTTCACTGGACTTTCATCAGAGCCCCTGGTTTGCAGCCTTCCTGTGAAACCTGGACTTGTGCATCCCCGTGGTCATGTGAGAGACTCTTACAAATCTCATAATATTGACAGATATCTCCTGTTGATTCTGATTCCCTAGAGAACCCTGATTAATATAGCTTGGTACTGGGAGTGGTTCTTGAGGAACAGAATAGTAAACATGGTGTGTCTGAGGTGGTTCTGGGAGTTTTGCAATTGTCTTTCTACTCTAATTGGATTCAAGGGTACTAATGACTCCCTTTCCAATAATGAAAAGGCTGCTAAGAGTCCATGGCTTAAGTTGGCAATAGAGAAATGCAAAATATCATCACTGGATTCCCCTGCTTCAATGCTTATAAGAAGCAAGGATCTGGATGAGAGTGTTTTCAAAACCAAAACAGAGTTTTGTAGAGTCAAAAGTTACAATGATGTTAGCTGGCTCCTCCTAGATACTCTGCATACAGTTACAAAAGAAAAAGAGGAGCTAAAGACTTCAAATTTGCAACTTAAATGCTGCATGGGTGATGTGAAACTTTCTATGTATGCTCTGAAAGAAAATCTTGTCTCCTGTAGCTACAGGCTTGAGATATCTGAGAAACAAACTCAGACTCTCTTTGTATGAGAAGCAGAGATTCAAAGGAAACTAAAACCTCAACACTTTAGGTTTTCTTCACTTAAAGTTAAGGTATTAATTGAAAAAGAGTGGATCCCAAATGATTGAGATGGAGACGTATGGGGTAATGATAATATTGTTGGGGATATTGGAACCTTAAATTCTGCTGAGACTTTACCAGATAAACAAGTGTTGCCTTGACCTGTGGAGACCACATCTTGTCAACCTTATCATCAGTTGCCTACCTGCACCATGGTGTCTAGACCTCCTATCAGTCCTGAAGCAAAAGCAGCTAAACTCCAGCATGGTCTGCACAGGCTCCACCCTACCCTGAGGAATGTGCCTTCCACATCCTGCATGAAGAGATCAATCCTGTCATGCCAGAAGAAAATGGAGAGGAATGCCCTGAGGTTAGTAGATTGCAAGACATTTCTAATCCTTCTTACCCATCCCCACCACCCCTCCTGTCTTTGAGACATATTACATGACTAAAATCACAACAGACCACCAAAGGTGGAATACAAAGTGTGACCTTTGAGGAAGTATGCTACACTCTGAAAGAACTGCATGAGTTTTCCAACTTATATAGACAGAAATCAGAGGAATATGTATGGGAATAGATACTAAGGGTATGGGATAATGGTGGAAGGAATATAAATTTGGATCATGTTGAATTTATTAACATAGGCTCACTAAGCAAAAATACTAGATTCAGCACTATAGCTTAAGGGAATAGAAAGGGTTCTATTTGTTTGAGTGGCTAACTGAAACATAGACCAAAATATGGTCTACCATGCCTGAGGTTCAGATGCCTGATTTGCCTTGGTATACAGTTAAAGAGGGAATCCAAAGGCTTAGAGAGACTGAAATGCTAGAATGGATTTACCATTTGAGGCTGCCCATCCATGCTAGGAATATGCAGAGGACACATCTTTAAACAGGTCTGTGAGGAATAAATTTGTAAGACTAACTGCATCTTCCCTGATGAGCTCTGAAGTTGCTCTTATCTGTAGTCCAAATATTACTGTAAGGGAGGCTGTAATGGAATTAGAATCCTTAATTAAATATTACAGTGATGATTGGATCTCAGTACCTTTAAATCTCAAGCATCAGAAATTCATTGCCAAAGACAAGGTGAGTGTGGCTACTTCAATGAAAGGAAGATTTAAAGCAGCACTCAAAATAGTCTGAATGGCATAGAGTTATGGCATTGCCTAAAACATCATGGGGTACCTAGAAGTGAAATAGATGGGAAGTCTACTAAATTTCTTCTGGATTGGTATAAACAGAAAATTTCTGAGTTAAATGAACAAAACCTTAACTCACATTACAGAGGCAGACTTGTGAAAGTTTACAGACCCAGAGCCCCTTGAACGAAGAGAAAGCCAGGTCCCCTTGGGGAAGGATCCTTTTAAACTGCCCCAAATTTATACTGTTAATCTTCTACCCACCTTTCCCCAAGGAGACCTATAGACTTTTATCAGAGTAACTGAGCATTGGGGAAAAGGAAATGATCATAAATTTCAAAGATTATTAGACACTGACTCAGAAGTGATATTAATTCCAGGACACCCAAAATCATCACTGTGGGTCTAACAGTCAGAAGAGGGGCTTATGGAGGTCAGGTTATTGATGGAGTGTTAGCTCAGGTCTGTCTCCCAGTAGATCCACTGTGTCCCCAGATCCATTCTGTGGTTATTTCCACAGTTCCAGAATGCATGAATGGAATTGACATACTTAGTAACTGGCAGAATCCCCACATTGGATCCCTGACTTGTGGAGTGAGGGCATTATAGTTGGAAAGGACAAGTGGAAGCCATTAACTGCCCCTACCTAGCAAAATATTAAAGAAAAAGCAATACTGGATTCCTGGAGGGACTGCAGAGTTTAGTGTCACCATCAAAGATTTGAAGGATGGATGGGAGGTGATTCCCTCCCACAACATCCCCATTCAACTCTATTTGGCTTGTGCAGAAAATGGATCTTGGAGGATGACAGTAGATAAACTTAACTAGCTGGTGATTCCAATTGCAGCTGCTCTCTCAGATGTGGTATCATTGCTTGAGCAAATCAACATGTCCCCTGATAACTGATATGTAGCTGTTGATCTAACAAATGCCTTCTTTTCAATTGCCATAAGTAAGAACCACCAGAAACAGTTTGCTTTCAGCTGGCAAGGACAACAGTATATCTTCACAGTCCTGCCACAGGGATGTGTCAACTCTCCAGCCCTATGTTATAATATTGTCCATATGGAACTTGATCATCTCTCCCTCCCATAGGGCATCACACTGGTCCATTACATTGATATCACATTGATGGACCTAGGGAGCAAGAAGTAGCAAATACTCTAGACTTATTGCAAGGCATTTTGCATGGGAAAGGATGGGAGATAAATTCAACAAAAGCACAGGGACCCTGCAACTCAGTGAAATATCAAGGTGGCCAGTGGTGTGGTAGATGTCAAGACATCCCTTCTGAAGTGAAAGATAAGCTGCTGCATCTGGCCATTCCTACAAACAAACAAGAGGCACAACACTAAGTTGGTCTCTTTGGATTTTGGAGACAAGAAGTTTCTCATGTAGGTTTGATCTCTGGCCCATTTACTGAATGACCAGAAAAGCTGCTAGTTTTTATTGGGTACTGGAACAAGAGGAGGTTCTGCAACAGGTCTGGGCTGCTGTGTAACTTGTGCTACCACTAGGGCCATATGGTGTTGGAAATTTTAGTGGAAAATAGAGATGCTTTCTGGAGAAAGATAGGAGAATTAACAATACAGACCTTAGAATTTTGGAGCAAAGTCCTGCCGTCTTCTGCAGACAACTATTCTCCTTTCGAGAAACAGCTTCTGGCCTGCTCCTGGGCCTTAGTAGAGACTGAATGCTTAACCATGGGGTCATCAAATTACCATCAGACCTGAGTTGCCTATCATGAGCTGGATATTGTCTGACACACAAAACTATAAAGTTGGGCATGCACAGCAGCACTTAAAAATAAAGTGGAAGTGGTATATACAAGTGGTATATTCAAGTAGATCCTGAAGGCACAAGTAAGTTACATGAGAAAGTAGCTCAAATGCCCATAGTCACCATCCCTGCCATGATACCTTCTCTTTCTCAACGCACATCTTTGAACTCCTGGGGAGTCCTTTACAATCAATTGACTGAGGATGAAAAAAACTTGAGCCTGGTTTACAGACTGTTCTGCACAATATGAAGGTACCACCTGAATGTGGACAGCTGTAGCACTACAGTCTTTTTCTGGGACATCCCTGAAGGATAGTGATGAGGGTAAATCATCCCAGTGGGCAGAACTTCAAGCACTGCACTTGGTTGTTCATTTTCCTTGGAAGAAGAAATGGCCAGAGGTGCATTTGTACACTGATCCATGGGCTGCTGCCAATGGTTTGAACAGACTGGCAGGGACTTGGAAGGAGCATGATTGGAAAATTGGTGACAAAGAGTTCTGGGGAAGAGGTATGTGGATAGACCTTTCTGAATGGGCAAAAAACATGAAAATATTTGTGTCCCACATGAAAGCTCACCAGCAGGTGAATTCAGCAGAGAAATATTTTAATAATAAAGTGAAAAAGATGACCCACTCTGTGGCTAATGCTCAGCCTCTTTCCCTAGCCACTCCTGTGATTGCCCAATGGACTCATGAACAAAGTGGCTATGAAGGTAAGGTTAGGAGGTTAGGCATGGTCTCATCAGCATGGACTTCCCCTCGCCAAGGCTGACTTGGCTACAGCCACTGCTGAGTGCTGATCTGCAGGAGCAGAGACCCACACTCAGCACCCAATATGGCAGCATTCCTCAAGGTGACCAGCCTGCTACCCAGTAACAGGTTGATTACATTAGACCACTTCCATCCTGGAAGAGGTAGAAACTTATTTTAACTGGAATCCACACACACTCCAGATATTGGTTTACATTTCCTGCATGAAATGCTTCTTCAAAAACTACCATCCGTGCACTTACTGAATGTCTTGTCTACTACAGTGGCACTCCACACAGCATTGTTTCTGAGCAAGAACCCATTTCACAGCAAATGTTGTAAGGAAATGGTCACACGCCCATGGAATTCACTGGTCATACTATGTTCCCCCTCACCCTGAAGCAGCTGGATTAATAGAATGGTGGATTGGTCTTTTGAAGACTCAATTACAGTGCCAACTAGGTGGCAATTCCTTGCAGGTCTGGGGCAATGTTCTTTAGGAGATTGTATATACTCTAAGTCAGTGCCCATTCTATGGTGTTGTTTATCCCATAACCAAGATGCATGGGTCCAGGAATCAAGGGGTGAAAATGGAGGGGTGAAAATGTGAGTGACACCACTCACTATTATCCCTAGTTAGCCACTAGGAAATTTTTTGCTTTCTTTCCCTGCAACTTTGCTGGTCAACAGGTTTAATCCCTAAAAGAGAAGTGCTGCCACAAGGGAATGCAATGATCATTCCATTGAACTGGAAGTTAAAACAACCACCTGGCCAATTTGGGCTCTTCTTACCTCTGAACCAATAGGCAAAGAGGGAATTACTGTACAAAGTGGGGTGATTTATCCTCACTATTAGGGGGAAATAAGACTGCTACATACTCGGGATAAAGAAGAGTTTGCCTGGAATACAGGAGATCCTCTAAGATGTCTTCTAGTACTGCCATGTCCTGTGTAAAGGCATTGGAAAATTGCAACAACACAATACAAACAGGACTAACAATGGCCCAGAGCTTCGGAATGAAAGTTTGGGTCACTCCAACAGAAAAGAACCATGGCCAGCTGAATTGATTGCTGAATATAATGAGAACATGGAATGGGTAGTGAAAGATGGAGTGATAAATATGAACTTTCACCACATGACCAGTTACAGAAAGTAGGACTGCAACAGTCACGAATCTGTACTCCTTGTTTCATCGTGAGTATGATTGTAAATGTATATAAAATGACTTTCTTTTCTTCCCTAACCTTTTCCTTTATCATATGGCAAATCGTATTAATTTCATGCCATAATATTTGACAATGTCAAGTTTAAGAGTGTATATTACCCAAGGACTTTCACACTCTTCTATATGGAATTAATTCATTTCCTCTTGTCAGCAGGAGTGTTGAGCATATATATATATATGTGTTGAGCATATATATATATATATATACACACACACATATGCATGTCTCATATATATATATATGCATGTCTTATTGTTTTTACTTAGAGAATAAGTATGGTTTAAGGTCATGTTTATGGCTGCTGAGTTGACAAGGGGTTGACTGTTGGCTAGGCTAATGTGTCAATTCAGCCAGGTAATTGTGCCCAATTGTTTTGTCAAGACAGTACTGGGCTAATTGTAATACAAGGGCATTTATGGAAGTTAGTCACCAGTGAGTTTACTGTATAGATAGGTGATTACATCTACATCAACCAGGGAGATTGCCATCAGCAATGAGCGATGCCTTATCCATCAGCTGAATGCCTTGAAATGAGAAGTGATTTCACCATTTAGAGAGAATTTCCCAGCTCTTCTTTAGACAGCCAACCTCTACGTGAAACTCATCAAGGACCTTCACTGGACTTTCATCAAAGTCCCTGGTTTGCAGCCTGTCTGCAGGACCTGGACTCATGCATCCCCATGGTCATGTGAGAAACTCTTATAAAATCTCATACTATTAACAGATATCTCCTGTTGATTCTGATTCCCTAGAGAACCCTGACTAATATACATGATTTTTTCACAATAGGACCTGGACTTCATGCCACTTGTGTAAGTTCTGCTGATTTTACTCTGGTAATTATTGCTCTTCTTGGCATATTCTTTACATAGGCAGCATGCAGTAGCCTTGTTGGCCTTTGGACGGAAGCTCCAGTGTTTCACCAGCTTGGTGCATAGTGCTTTTGGCACTGAAACAGAAACAGTCTGGAGGCAAAATCAAGCCACTGCCAGCTAGTGGGGCCACAGGAATTTGAAGCAACATCATACTTTCACTTGTTTGAGGAACATAACCAGATTTGACAGAGACTTTTATTGTTATAGGAGTTGTAGTGACCCTTCTAGTCAGTATCTCAAATGGAGAGACACTATGTATAGTGTATTAACCAAATGGGTGCCTACACAATGTCCCAGAAAGTTCTTTGCTTTTATATAGCATATTTATTTGGGGTAAAACCTTACATTAGTAAGTCCTAAAGAGCCCAACTCAAAGTACCATAAGAGGTATTTTCTCACCCAAGTCTGATGCCACATTTTGAAGCAAGATAGCAGGTGACATCTGTGAGGGTACAGCCTTCCTCTTCCCTCTAAAAACTCCATAGGTTAAGTTTCTTCTGATCTCAGCTGTAGACTGAGGGCTCATTACTCTTCCTGGGCACATTTCTTTCCAGGCTCAGCTGCTTAGGTCAGCTATAAGTTCTTAGGCCAATTAAGTAAATTTCTTCCCAAGTACACAGAATCTCTTCTGTGTCTATCGAGCTTTCTCTCTTTTCTCATGTATCTGCTTGCTCTGTCTTCTTTTTTTAATACACTTTATTTTTTAATTGTCATTTATTTTAGATATATAGATCACAAAAAAATGTTACATTAAAAAATTTAAGAGGTTCCCATATGCCCCACCCCCAATTCCCTCACTCCTCCCATATCAACAGCCTCTTTCTTCACTGTTGCACATTCATTGCATTTGGTGAGTACATTTTGGAGTGCTGCTGCACCACATGGATTATACTTTTCATTGTAGTTTATACTTTCCTCCAGTACATTCACTGGGTATGGCAGGATATACAATGTCCAGCATCTGTCCCTGCAATATCATTTAGGACAACTCCAAATAACAAAAATGCCCCCATATCACATCTCTTCTTCCTTCTCCCTGCTCTCAGCAACTATCATGGCCACTGTCTCCACATCAATGATAATTTTTTTTCCACAGATAGAGTCACAATAGTTCTATAGTAGAATACCAGTGAGTCCACTCCAATCCATATTTTTTTCCTCCGTCTTGTGGACCCTGGCATGGTTATGTCTACTCCACCTCAAAATCAAGAGGGAACTTAGATCCCACATGTTTGATGGATATAATTCTCCTGCTTGCAGGCCCTCTCAGTTCCCTGGTATGGTGGTTGACCATCTTCACCTCCCTGTTAGCTGCCCTGGGTAAGTCCAGCGTACTGGAGAGTAGGGCCCATATGGCACAGGCCCAGTCCAGAGATTCAAGTCTCCTGAATATACACCAACCCCAGAACCAACCACAGGTTCAGTAAAAGTGACAGAAGAGGCATGTGTAGAAAGGTCACATCTGAGTCCAACACCATTACACTCAGGAGCACAAATTCCAAAATGGAGTCCACTGGCAAGGCTCTGAACTTCAGAGCCATCTGCTGTGACCATAGAACCTGTGTGCCTTCATATCCCTTAGGAGCACCAGTATCTGGGGTTGTATCTACTTTGGCTATCTACCTGATTCTGCTAAGACATGCATAAGCACCACCCCTCTGATGAACTCCTGACTCTTTTTGAAGTCTCTTAGTCATACAAACTCATTTGTTTTTACCATTCCCCCTTTTATTTGAGATATTTTTCTAGTTGCATTACCAGCTGGTGATTAGTAGTAATCCCTCAGTGCCAGTGAGGCTAATCCCCGGGATTCATGTCCCACATGGGGGGGAAGGTGATGCATTTACATGCTGAGTTGGCTTAGAGAGTGGCCACACTTGAGCAACATGGAGGCTCTCAGGAAGTAACTATTAGGCACCCTGCAACGCTAGCCTTAGTTGTAATTTCAGGCACACAGGCTCATAAGCATAGTTATCAGTATCAATGGCTCATCATTGAACCATCGTTCTTCACTGGTCTTTGCCCTTGCACTAGGGGGATTGTTGCTGTTCTATTTGGGAATGTGGCAGTGCTCCCCTGGCTAGGAACTCATCACTGCTGCAGTTGTCATTTGTAACTTTAACTCCTGTGAAAATACCCAACAAATAGTCAAACATTTTTATATACCCTAAATACCTGCCCTGGAGAACTCCCTCCCAACCATGTGTCCCCATGAATAAACTCCACACTGGTGTTCCTTCCCTGCCATAGTTGATCCCCTCTGTGGTCCAAAACTTCTTAAAAAATGTAGCCTAATACACTGTGAGGTTCAATTATTAGGAAAATGAAGCAGTAATGATAGGTTTAAAGATTAGAAATAGATTAATACTTATTTAGAAAAAATAAATTGTGGTATTTAAAAATGAAAAACATAAAACTTTTCTTTTAATGTTTTGCTTTTCATCACTGTAATAGGTTTTGCCTTGTATATACAGTGGCAAGGCAATTTCTTTCATCAGTGTCTATACCCTTTTTTTCTTTAATTTAAAAAAATTTTTTTAAAGATTTTATTTATTTAATTCCCCCCCTCCCCCGGTTGTCTGTTCTCTGTGTCTATTTGCTGCATCTTGTTTCTTTGTCCGCTTCTGTGGTCTTCAGCGGCACAGTAAATGTGGGCGGCACCATTCCTGGGCAGGCTGCACTTTCTTTCGCGCTGGGTGGCGGCTCTCCTTACGGGGCACACTCCTTACGCGTGGGGCTTCCCCTATGCGGGGGACACC
Organism: Dasypus novemcinctus; assembly: GCF_030445035.2. Lineage (NCBI taxonomy): Eukaryota > Metazoa > Chordata > Mammalia > Cingulata > Dasypodidae > Dasypus > Dasypus novemcinctus. The sequence goes on from NC_080676.1 coordinate 105,991,022, forward strand.
CCTGCTTGGCAGGGCACTCCTTGCACACATCAGCACTGCACATGGGCCAGCTCCACACGGGTCAAGGAGGCCCGGGGTTTGAACTGTGGACCTCCCATGTGGTAGACGGATGCCCTGACCACTGGGCCAAGTCCATTTCCCCTAATTTTTAATTTTGTATTCGAAAAAGTTTTCAATCACAGTAATGTTCAATATACAATATATGAGACTCCCATATATCCGACATCAAAACCTTTCAGTCTTCTCCAGCAATGATCTTTTTACACATTCATGTTATATTGGCTGCAACTGATGTACAGATATTGAAGCATAGCTACCAAACATGGTTCCATTTTGGTTTACATTATGGTTTATATTTTAGACTGCACACTTTTCTAAATTTTTAGTTACATTATAGTTTCCATTTTAGGCTATACACTTTTATATGTTTTTGGTCCAATTTAGCATGTCTTATATCCATCATTGCATGATCTTATGGAAAACTTCCATTGCTCCCCATTTACCCCTGGTTCTATCTATTCTATTACTCTTTCCTCCTCCCCTCAGGACCTACAATGACAACCAAGCTTCACTGCATGAAGGACCAGATTCATAGATACTTGCAAGAATGCTAAGGGCTTGGCTCACTAGACTGTCCTCCCACATTGGGAACCATCAATTCTTTTGAGAGACATCATTCCCTGAGTTTGAGAACATCAGGCCACCCAGGTTGTGGATACACCTCCGACTCTTTTTATGGGTCTCCACCCAGTGAATTAACACACTATGACAAGATGAGCACTCACACACTCCCTAGAAGCCTGCCCCTGTGCCAGATGACCGCCATTTAGCACCTTAAACAAGTAACCCTTCTTTATTATATTTTCTAAAGAATTTTCTCAAAATTACAGTTTCAACCATATATCCAACAATCTCCAATGTTCATCTGCTCCCCCAACCCTACCCCCAATTCCTTGGGTCACCTGACCCATCCTCCCAACCCTATCCCACCTCAAGCCTGCAAAACCACACACAATAATATCCTTATGCCCCCATCTTATCCCTTCCCTGTCCAACTACTTACCTCCACTTTATCATATTTCACCCATGTAGGTGTCAGCCCACAACTTTCTCTTCCTGCTAATTTGATTGAGCATCATCTTATATAGCCCACCAAGTGAGTGTGGCTCAACCCTGCATTCCATTATAACATGGTTGAATCAAGACCCTAATCTTAACATAATTTAATCAACGGTATCTCAGCAGAATCTAATAAAATCAAAGGGTTTTATGCCTGGAGGAACAGGCCAGTTTAAAAATATAAACTGTAATCGATCTGACCATTGATCTCGAATGATCACACAGAGTACTGGGTGCCTGGATAACATACTTAAGGAAGTTTGACAAAGTTGAAGTTTATCCCCTTCTTTTGTGGCCTTATAGATATGTTTAGTGCTATAGCATACCATTTGTGGCTTTAGTTGAGAACAGGCCTTACAATTCCATATGATAAAATTAGGTTAGAATACTTTATAGAAGTACCTAATGCCCTAGCTATGGACCACCCTGTGGCTGCCCAGTGAGGGCCACTCTATTATGTGGCAATGGGCTCCTCATTTTGCAGTGGTGGGGTAGATTATTCAGGTGTGGGCTAGAGCTTTTGCCCCTATTCTCAGGTAGAGAAGTTGTTTCTGTGAAATATAGCATCTTTTAAATAATTAAAACTATGTTGAATAACATTATACTGTTATTCTGCAGAAAACATTGTTAAATGTTAAAGAAAAATTGCTAAGCATTTATATGAATATTATACAACTTTGATTAACAGAAGTGTAGACAATCCTTTTTAGTTTTTGAAACACCTTTTAGTTAACTGATATCAAATTAAATGAACTTAACTCCCATGTGGGAGGCAGGCACTCAACTGCCTGAGGCATGTTCATTTTGCCACAATAATTTTTATATTCAGAGTTCTAGCCTGCTTAATTTTTCTAATTTTGGCTCCAGGAATATTTATTTACCTAAAAACACTTATTTAAATTTCAGCATTTTTAATAGAACTCTTTTAAGGATTTTTCTTAATTTGATATTATCATTCAGAAGGGTGAAAATATATGCTGAGCAAATAAGCAGGCAGAAATGTGGAGTTTGACACAGAAACACACAACTTACTAATGTTACATAAAATAGCCATTCTCTTACAAGATAAGTTTAAGTGTAAAATAGCACTATATTCAAAAGATTTATTTGAGGACTAATTTTTATTATTTCAGCCTGTATTTTTTTAAGATTTATTTTTAAATTTATTTCTCTCCCCCCCATTCCCCCTGTTGTCTGCTCTCTGTGTCCATTCACTGTGTGTTCTTCTGTGTCTGCTTGTGTTCTCATTAGGTGGCTCTGGGGACTGATCCTGGGACCTTCTGGAGTGGGAGAGAGGCAATTATTCTCTTGCACCACCACATCTCCCTGTTCTGCTACATCTTCTTATTTTTTCTCCATTGTGTCTCTTGCTGTGTCATCTTGCTGTGTCAGTTCTCCATGTCAGCCAGCACTCCTGCGTGGGGTAGCTTTCCCACACTTGGTGACATTCCCACTCAGGGCTGCACTCCTGAGCAGGGCTACACTTCTATGCCAGGATGCATTTCTGTGCAGAGCTGGCACTCTGCATGGTCCAGCTTGTCCTCACCAGGAGGCCCTGGGCATCGAACCCTGGACCTCCTATATAGTAGATGGGAGCCCAGTTGATTAAGCCACATCTGTTTCCCTCAGCCTCTATTTTGATCACAATTTTGCCCAATAATTTTGTTCTTTTTAGTTTGGCTTTTAACCAAATTTTCCCAATGCTTTAAAATACAACCTACAGACGACTTCCGGCAAGATGGTGGCTGAGTGAGCTTGCCTTGCCGTCTCTCCTGGGAAGAGGCAGCTGGGCACCGCTGGAGGTTCTCCGAGACCAGGCTTTTTCAGGATTTTTTCAGGGCAGGAAGTGTCTGGACATCGATTTGGTGGGAAGGTAACAGAAAGGACTGGTCTATAAGATATAATTTGGGACTTTTCAGGAGGGGGAGGCAAGATGGCAGCTGAGTGAACTTCCCGGTTACTAGCTCCTGGGGGGAATCGGCTGGGAGGCGTCGGAGACTCTTTGGGACCGGCTGTTTCGGGATTTTTCCTGGTCCGGAGGTGTCTGGACATCGATTTGGAGGGAAGGTAACAGAGAGGATCCATCTGTGAAATATACACGGAAATCCTAGCTACGTGTGGAGGACTCCCTCCCTGGGTAGGCAGAGCCGAGGCAGCTAGCACCGCGCGGAGCCCGGACTGGCGGCGGCCAGGGTAGCCTAGCTGGGCCGAGGTGGGCAGCGGGCGGGGGATACGAGCCACGCCGCGGCAGGCAGCGGGCGGGAGAGCCGAGCCGAGCAGCGTTGCTCCGCGGCGGGCGGCAGGCGGGGGAACCGAGCCCAGCCGAGCCCAGTCGAACCCACCTGAGCCGCGGCAGGCCGGGAAGCCGAGCCCAGCCGAGCCCAGCCGCACCACGGCGGGCGGTGGGTGGGAGAGCCTAGCCGCGCTGTGCCGTGGTGGGCGGCGGGTGGGAGAGCCGAACCGCGCTGAGCCGCCCGGGCAGCGGGCGAGGGAGCCGAGCCCAGCCGAGCCTAGCCGCACCGCGGCGGGTGGCGGGCAGGAGAGCCGAGCTGCGCTGTGCCGCGGCGGGCGGCGGGCGAAGGAGCCGAGCCCAGCCGAGCCTAGCCGCGCCACGGCGGACGGCGGGCAGGAGAGCCGAGCCGCGCTGCGCCGCGGTGGGCGGTAGGCGGGGAAGCCGAGTCCGGCCGAGCCCGGCTGAGCCGCGGCAGGCGGGGGGGCCGAGCCCAGCTGAGCTCGGCCGAGCCCAGCCGCACCGCGCCGGACAGCGAGCGGGAGAGCCTAGCCGCGCTTCGCCGCGCCGGGTGGCGGGCGGGAAAGCCGAGCTCAGCCGAGCCGCGGTGGGAGGGGAAGCCGAGCCCAGCCGAGCCGCGGCAGGCGGCAGGCGGGGGACCCGAGCCCAGCCAAGCCCAGCCTAGCCCAGCCGAGCCGCGGCGGGTGGCGGGCAGGGGACCGGAGCCCGGCTGAGCCCAGCCGAGCCTGGCGGCGGGGTTTCTGTTCTTTGGGTTTTTGTTTTTGTTTTTGTTTTTTTTTAATTTGTTGTTGTTGTTGTTGTTCTTTTTGTTCTTTTTTTTTTTTTCAATCCTCTCTTTCTTGTCCCCAATATTCTTCTTATACTATTTTACCTTAACAATACAATAGGTCCTACAGGAAATACCTCACATTTGCTGGGTTTCCTCACCCTCCACTGCCTCATTTCGCTGTGAATAGATTTAGCCTATCTACACTATCCCCTTTCCCCTACAACTTGATATCCTCCACCATCTGCTATCTCTCCTATATTCCATCTCCCTTTCTTTGATCCACAAAGTGTCTAACTCTTAATTTCTAATACCTTTGTTTAGTTTTCCATCTGGTATTCATCCCTGAAACTATTACCTTTCTTTTCTCTTTCTCTCTCTCACGAAAACAATAGCCTCTTAGTACGTACCACATTCCTCCCATATTCAGTCGTCTACCTCATTATAGGTACTTTCCTACTACTATAACTCTACACAATTTACATGATCTAACCTCCATCCTCCCAGAACTCATATTGTTGCTTTGTAAACATATATCACCAATACTACTTCACACTTTTTCCTTCCTTACACAATTGACTTTCCCCAGCACTAATACTTTCCTTTAAAGTGAGCTTAACTAGCAATAAGAAATTGGAATAAGAAGAACAAAGTGACAAAGAGAAGATATAACACTTACGCAAAAAACTCCAAGACTAGACAAAGAAGCTAAGGAACTGATTAAACCCATCAAGAAAAAATGCTGACAAGACAGCAACAAAAATCTACAAACCAAACCAGTAATCAGGAAAACATGGCTGAATCCAATCAACAAACTGAAAATCAGGAAGGGGGGCAGGACTTCGCACAAGCAATAAAAGATCTCAGAACATTTATCACCAACAAATTTGATGAAGTAATGAAAGAGGTTAACAGCGTGAAGACAACACTTGGAGGGGAAATTGCAGACATGCGCAAAAAAATAACAGATATGATGGAAATGAACACCACAATTCAAGAAATCAAAAATACACTTGCAGCAAATATCAGCAGACTAGAAGAGGCAGAGCAGAGAATTAGTGATGTGGAAGACAGTGCATTGGAAATCAAACAGATAGTAGAAGTGGTCAATAAAAAGGTAGAAAAAATCCAGATAGGACTTAGGGACCTGAATGATAACGCAAAACGCTCAAACATACGTATTATAGGCATTCCAGAAGGAGAAGAGAAGGGAAAGGGGTCAGAAGGAGTGTTGCAGGAAATAATGAATGAAAACTTCCCAAATCTACTGAAAGAGACAGATGTACATATCCAAGAAGCACAGCGCACTCCACTGGTCATAAACCCCAACAGGCCCACCCCAAGACATATACTTGTCAAATTATCCAATGCTCAAGACAAAGAAAAAATTCTAAAAGCAGCAAGAGAAAAGAAAACCATCACATACAAGGGAAACTCCATAAGATTAAGTGCTGATTTCTCATCTGAAACGATGGAGGCAAGAAGGCAGTGGTATGATATAGTCAAGGTACTAAAGGAAAAAAATTTCCAACCAAGAATACTCTATCCAGCTAAACTAGCATTCAAAAATGATGGAGAGTTCAAAATATTCACAGATAAACAGAAACTGAAAGAGTATATCAACAAGAAACCTCCCCTTCAAGAAATTCTTAAGGGAATTCTGCAGGAAGAAAGGAAAAAACAGGACAGTCAGAGATGGAGGAGAGTGTAAAAGCAACAAGAAAGACAAAAATAGAAGGGGAAAATAAAATAATACAAACAAAATATAACAAACACAAATCCAACCAAAATATGGCTACCATAAATAACTCTCTAAACGTAATAACACTGAATGTCAACGGATTAAACTCACCTATCAAAAGATTCAGACTGGGACACTGGATAAGGAAATATGACCCATCTATATGCTGCCTACAAGAGACACATCTTAGACCCAGAGACTCATGGAGGTTGAAAGTGAATGGCTGGAAAACAATCATACAAGCAAACAACAACCAAAAAAAGGCAGGAGTAGCTATATTAATATCAGACAAAATAGACTTTAAATGTGAAACAATTGTGAGAGACAAAGAAGGATACTATATTTTAGTGAAAGGGACAATCTGTCAAGAAGATCGAACAATCATAAATATTTATGCTCCTAACAAGGGCGCCTCTAAATATGTGAGGCAAACGCTGGAAAAACTAAGTGAAAGAATAGATGCATCTACAATTATAGTGGGGGATTTTAATACACCACTATCAACTCTGGACAGAACATCTCAAAAGAGAATCACTAAAGAAACAAAACATTTGAACAGTATATTAGAAGAGCTGGATCTAATAGACATATATAGATCATTACACCCAAACGCAGCAGGATATACATTTTTCTCAAGCGCACATGGAACATTCTCCAAGATTGACCATATGCTAGGCCACAAAGAAAGGCTTAATGAATTCAGAAAGATCGAAATCATACAAAAGAGTATCTCTGACCACAGTGGAGTCAAGCTGGAAATTTGCAAGGGACAGAGACCCAGACTTCACATGACAATTTGGAAATTAAACAGCACACTCTTAGAAAAACAGTGGGTCAAAGAGGAAATCTTAAAAGAAATCAATGACTACCTTGAAACAAATGATAATGATAACACAACATACCAAAATTTATGGGATGCAGCAAAAGCAGTACTGAGAGGGAAATTTATAGCCATAAATTCATATATCAAAAAAGAAGAAAGAGCAAAAATTGGAGAACTAACTGCACTTTTGACGGAATTAGAAAAACAACAACAAAGTAACCCAACAGGAAGAAGAAGGAAGGAAATAACAAAGATAAGAGCAGAACTAAATGAAATAGAAAATAAGAAAGCACTTGAAAAAATAAACAAGACCAAGAGCTGGTTTTTTGAGAAGATCAACAAAATTGACAAACCTTTAGCGAGACTAACAAAGAAAAACAGAGAAAAGATGCAAATACACAAAATAAGAAATGAGAAAGGTGATATCACCACTGACCCCACAGAAATAAAGACTATCATAAGAGGATACTTTGAAAAACTATATTCCAACAAAAATGACAATTTAGAGGAAATGGACAAATTCCTAGAAATACATAAGCAGCCCATACTGACGAAAGAAGAAATTGATGATCTTAACAAACCAATCACAAGCAAAGAGATAGAATCAGTCATTAAAAATCTCCCAACTAAGAAGAGCCCAAGGCCAGACGGCTTCACAGGTGAATTCTACAAAACATTCCGGAAAGAACTAACACCAATCCTGTTGAAACTATTCCAAAAAATTGAAACAGAAGGAACACTGCCTAATTCCTTCTATGATGCCAACATTACCCTAGTACCAAAGCCAAACAAAGACACCACAATAAAGGAAAATTACAGACCAATTTCTCTAATGAACCTAGACGCAAAAATACTTAACAAAATACTTGCTAATCGTATTCAACAACACATTAAACGAATTATACACCATGACCAAGTGGGATTTATTCCAGGTATGCAAGGATGGTTCAACATAAGAAAATCAATCAATGTAATACACCATATAAACAAATTGAGAGGAAAAAACCACATGATTATATCTATAGATGCAGAAAAGGCATTTGACAAAATACAGCACCCCTTCCTGATAAAAACACTCCAAAAGATCGGAATACAAGGAAACTTTTTGAACATGATAAAGAGTATATATGAAAAACCTAAAGCCAACATTGTTTACAATGGCGAAATCCTGAAATCCTTCCCTCTAAAATCAGGAACAAGACAAGGATGCCCATTGTCTCCGCTCCTATTTAACATTGTCTTGGAAGTACTGGCTCGAGCACTGAGACAAGAACCAGATATAAAAGGCATTCAAATTGGAAGGGAAGAAGTCAAAATTTCATTATTTGCAGATGACATGATCCTATATGTAGAAAACCCTGAGAGATCTACAACAAAGCTCCTAGAACTCATAAATGAGTTTAGCAAAGTCGCAGGTTATAAGATCAATGCGCAAAAATCAGTAGCATTTCTATACACCAATAATGAGCAAGATCAGGAGGAAATCAAGAAACAAATACCATTCACAATAGTAAATAAAAAAATCAGATACTTAGGAATAAATTTAACTAAAGAGGTAAAAAACTTATACATCGAGAACTATACAAGATTGTTCAAGGAAATCAAAGAAGACCTAAATAAATGGAAGAATATTCCCTGTTCATGGATAGGAAGACTGAATATTATTAAGATGTCTATCCTACCAAAACTGATCTACACATTCAATGCAATCCCAATAAAAATCAACACAGCCTTCTTTAAGGAACTAGAAAAACTAACTATGAAATTTATCTGGAATAAAAAGAGGCCCCGAATAGCCAAAGACATATTAAAAAAGAAAAACGAAATAGGAGGAATCACACTTCCTGACTTCAAAACATACTACAAAGCTACAGTAGTGAAAACAGCATGGTACTGGCATAAGGAGAGACACACAGACCAATGGAATCGAATTGAAAGTTCAGATATGGAACCTCATGTATATAGCCATATAATATTCGATAAAGCCACCAAACCCTCTCAACTGGGAGAGAATGGCCTATTCAACAAATGGTGCCTGGAGAACTGGATAGCCATATGTAGAAGAATGAAAGAGGATTACCATCTCACACCTTATACAAAGATCAACTCAAGATGCATCAAAGACCTAAATATAAGAGCCAAGACCATAAAGACCTTAGAAAGCAGTGCAGGGAAACATCTACAGGACCTTGTAATAGGAAATGGCTTCATGAATATCACACCAAAAGCACGAGCAGCAAAAGAACAAATAGATAAATGGGACAACCTCAAAATTAAAGCCTTCTGCACCTCAAAGGAGTTTGTCAAGAAAGTAAAAAGGGAACCCACACAATGGGAGAAAATATTTGGCAACCATATATCTGATAAGAGACTTATAACTTGCATATATAAAGAACTCATAGATCTCGAAAACAAAAAGATAAACAACCCATTTAAAAAATGGGAAAAAGATTTAAACAGACACTTCTCCAAAGAAGAAATACAAATGGCTAAAAAGCACATGAAAAAATGCTCCAAATCCCTAGCTATCAGGGAAATGCAAATCAAAACTACAATGAGATACCATCTTACTCCCATAAGATTGGCAGCCATGAAAAAAACAGTAGAATACAAATGCTGGAGAGGATGTGAAGAAAGGGGAACACTCATCCATTGCTGGTGGGAATGCAGAAGGATCCAACCATTCTGGAGGACAGTTTGGCAGTTTCTCAAAAAATTATCCATAGATTTGCCATATGACCCAGCAATACCACTGCTGGGTATATACCCATCAGATCTGAAAACAAGGACACAAACCGATATATGTACACCAATGTTCATAGCAGCATTGTTCACCATCGCCAAAAGTTGGAATCAATCCAAAAGTCCATCAACAGATGAGTGGATCAATAAAATGTGGTATATACACACAATGGAATACTACTCAGCTGTAAGAACCAATACACTACAATCGCACGTGATAACATGGATGAACCTTGAGAATCTTATGTTGAGTGAAGCAACCCAGGCATTGAAGGACAAATACTATATGACCTCAATGATATGAAATAAGTTAACTGCCTCAGAGAGCTAGAGTCTGGAAAAGTGGCTTACTGGAAATCGGGGGGTGGAGGAAGGATGTGAGTTAATGTCTGTAGGGGTGGAATCTGTGATGAGCTGGGGGTAAGTATGAGCACAAAGAAGGGACAAAATGGGGGCAAGGGGTTACCTTCGGGTGGGGTTTTCTGGGTTTGAGGGGGGCTGGGGATGGGAAGAGGGGTAATATGGTCCAAGAAATAGGTGGGAGGGAGGGGCAACATACAAACATGGGAGAGTGCCAGAAGTTCGTTGAGAACTAAATGTTGAGTAAAACGTATCAAAGTATAAGTAGGAGGGTTACCTGGTTAGGACGCTCAGGGGGTATGGTCTGATGTGGGACGGACTCCGGAGGGAATAGCTGAAGGCTCATTTTGCCAAGGTGGGTTCTACCATTGGGTGGGGTGGACCCATATCCTGGGGAAGACTAATGCCGTCGAATAGAGAGAACTGTATCTCTCATGAGAAAGGACGGCTCCCAGGGCATTAGATTGGCAGGCGTTGTGGGCCCTAAGGGGAGGGGAAAATGGACGTGCAATGGATGGAACAAAGGTAAATAAGGGGGCAAAAGAGGAGTTATGTGAGAGTACATGAGGATGAATATAAAACAGCTAATATTACACCAAAAACATATAGGGGACGACAGACTAATAATGAAAACCATAAGACAAAACATAGGATAACTAAAAAATTTAGAAAACTGTACAACCTAAAGTATGGACCACATAGTAAGCACAAATGTTACCTTGTTTGAAAACTATAGTTTCGGAATCTGTACATCAGTTTCAGGAAATATGATATGAATAAGTTAAAAGATTATTGCTGTGGAAGGGAAAAGGTTTTATGGTGGATCTGGGGAAATACTGTATATTGTATATATGAATTTCGGTGATCTAAGACTCTTGTGAAGCTGACATTATGTTGGGATTCACTTTACGGGAAGTTTTGGATCACAGAGTGGTTCAACAATGGCAGCGGAGGAATACTGATATGGGATGTTATTGACAGGATATATATGGTTGACAGGGAGTTATACAGGGCATATGCCCAGGGTATATGGTAATGTCTATATATACTCATAGTGGAAACAATTAAAAACAACAGCTGGGGGGGGTACTGGGCTCCTGGCCGGGGGGTCACTGTTGTGGGCCCTGGGAGAGCAGCGGCAATCCTCCAGGTGCAACGGCAAGAACCAGGAAGGAAGGAGGGCCCAACAGTGGGCCCTTGATACTAATGGCTACACTTTTGAGCCTATGCACCTGCAATAAGAACAAGGCCTAGAGTAGCATTGTGCCTGGGGGTTTCCTCCTGACAGCCTTCATGTTACTCAAATGTGGCCACTCTCACAGCCAAACTCAGCGTGTAGATGTGATGCATTCCCCCCAGCATGGGACACGACACCCGGGGATGAGCCTCCCTGGCACCGAGGGATCACTACCACATACCAGCTGAAGAAGCAACTAGAAAATGACCTTGAATTAAAGATTCAATGCGGAACAGCAGAATATACCTGTCTACATATAATAACATGACTTCGAGAAGCGGTTTGACCTAATGTAAGGGGGAAATGGAAAGGAGAAATGAGATTATAAGGCTGTGAGTCTCTAAAAAAGAGTCTGGAGGTTGTCAGAAGGAATACCCCTATGTACAACTGAACAGAGTCCAAGAGACAGATAAGGTAGATACAACCCCAGGTATTGGTTCTTTTGAGGGATAAAGAGACCCACGGGTTCTATGGTCATGGCAGAAGGGGTTCACTGCCATGACAGATGGCTCTTCTTTGGAGCTGGTGTTTCTGCGTGATGGAAATGGACTCAGAAGGGATCTCTTTTCACAAGACTTGCATGCTACTTTATTGGAATTGTAGTTGGTGCTGGGTTTAAGATATATGTAGGGGATTTGAATCTCTGGACTGATAATATGACACCCAGGCCCAGAGCCTCAACAGACTTCAGCTCCTACACTTTGACTTATTGGACTTACTCCACTCAGCTAACATGGAGTTGAAGAAGGTCAACCACCACAACATGGAGCCTAGAGTGTCTACAACTAGAAGCGGGAAGAGTGCATCCAGTACCCATGTGGAATCTAAGCCCTCACTTGACATAGGTGTGCAATGAACACAACCAATCCAATGTCCACAGAGAAAATGTGGAGTGGGTGTGGGAACGGTAGCCATGGGGGCTGCTGGGTGTGGGGAACGAGAGGAAGAGATGAGATGTGGAGGCATTTTCGGGATGTAGAGTTGTCCTGGATAGTGCTTCATGGACAATTACGGGACACTGTAGATCCCCCCAGGGCCCACTGGATGGAACGTGAGAGAGTCTGGGCTATGATGTGGACCATTGACTATGGGGTGCAGTGATGCTCAGAGATGAACTTACCAGGTGCAATGGATGTATCACGATGATGGGAGAGAGTGTTGCTGTGGGGGGAGTGGGGGGCGGGGGCGGTGGGGTTGAATGGGACCTCATATATTTTTTTAATGTAATTTAAAAAAAATATAATAAATAAATATTTAAAAAATAAATAAATAAATAAAATAAAATAAAATACAACCTACAGATTTAAACAAGGAAGAACAGTTACCATTACAAAGATGAAACCAGACATAAAATATCCATAAGCAAAGATAAAGTCAGTTCAGAATTAACACCACAATAGCAAGTTTAAGCTAAATCCACTCAGTTATAGCAATTTCAGATGTTATCCTTTTGCTATTTTATAATATAAAGGCATCTATGAAATGATCTTTTCTTTACTCTTAGTTACAGTTTCTAGTACAATATTAGTTAATAACAAATGGGCATTATTGTGTATTAGCTAAGCAATTAACACTATTTTATTAGTAGCAATAATTTTGCCCATGTTTTCTGCTCTTCCAGCAGTTGAACTAATTGTTTCCAATACACAAATGGACGGATAAAGGTTAAACATTTTCATTACAATAAGGAGAAATTGGAAGGGAAACATGAGTCACAGATCCTCTATAGTTCAGTAAAACTTCAGGGCATCCTCCATTCGATTTCAGTCTGAGTCATACTTAAGATGATGGTTTCTTCTCCTTGGGGCCTTATGGGATCCCACCCTTTCCACATGCTTTTTCAATGGCCATTTTCTTGTTTCTACCCTCATCAAGCATCTGGGTATCAACCAAGTTCCAGACAACTCCCTCCAAGAGTGTTGGGTGATTGACACACCTTACCCAATCCTTGGGTTAGAGTCTTAAACCCCGTAGTACAGTGATGTGAAGACAACATTCCCCCAAACTTTGGCAAACAGGCCCAACCCTCTCAGTGCAGTGAGTTGACCACATGGCCTTCCTTAACTTTTGGAATACATGCTCAACCCTCTCGGATCAAAGAGTAAACCACCTGGCCTTCCCTAACCTTTGGCACACAGGCTCAACCCTCTCAGAGCAACAAGTTGACCACCTGGCCTTCCCTAATCCATGGGGGACAGGTCCATCCCACTCAGACCTATGGGGTGCTGACTTCAACCACCATAATCCTAGGGAATGTGCTCAACACTCTCTCTACTTCGGGGTGATAAAACTCTCCCAGAACATTGGGTGGGAACATCCACCCTCTACAACTGCTGGGGCAACTTATCCTCTCTGTACACATGGGAGGAATTCTACTCTTGGCCCAAGATGATGTCTTAATTCCAGATCTTAGCTTCCATGGTTTTCCCCTTAAAGATGTTTCTCCATCAATCTCTCCTTTCCATGTCCTTTTTAGTCCTAGCTGACAGTGGTTTTGTTCATACAGTTCTCTTTTGGTTTAGCATGCAAGAAGTAGGGGTACAAACCCCAGACAGTAAGACTTTCCACAAGTCTTTCCAAGATAACTGCATCTTCAATCCTGATTTACAAGTTCCAAGTTTAGTTAAGCCCTCCAGTAGGGCACTTCCTTCTGGGAGCTTGATTTCCAAGGCTTGGAATTTCCAGAAATAGTTTGTGTTTCCTTTGTGCCTGTGAGTTCAGTCCTCAGTCTATCCCTCTCATCTAGCATTTTGCTAAAAGCTGCAAGCAGAAGCCAAGCCACATTCTCTGGGTTTACTTTGGAAATTTCTTCAGCTAAATGTCCAGGCTTACCATGTTCAAATTCTGCCTTCCATAAAACACCAGGAGTTAATCTTGCTAAGTTCTCTGAAACTTTAAAACATGGATTGTCTTTCCTCCAGTTTCCAATACTAATTTCCTCATTTACTTTTAAGGCATCTTAAAAAGTCTCTTTAGCATCCATATTGCTATAAACAGTCTCCTCAAAACAATATAGGCCTTTTCCATCAAGCATTTCCCAACACCTCAAAAAAAGTCCCTTAACCATTTATAAAAACATTCCAGCACTTCAGTAATTGCAAAAGCACTTCCTCACTCCTTGGTACCAAATTCTGTAATAGTCAGCCAAAGGGGTGGTGATGCAAAATACCAGAAATTGGTTGTTTTTTTTTTTTATAAAGGGTATTTTATTTGGGGCACAAGCTTACAGACACAAGGCCATAATGCGGCGGCTTGCTCGGTCGGTAGAGGTGGGGTCTGGCTGCGGACAAGGGGTCGGTCCAGCTCTGGATGAGGGATCGGTCCAGCTTGGGACGAGGGGTCAGTCCCACTTGGGACGAGGGGTCGGTCCGGCAGCAGACGAGGGATCGGTCTCACAAGGGGTTGCGCAGTTCGGCTGACAGGGTCGCCCGGCGAAGCCGGCGACGAAGGGGTCGCCCGGAGAAGCAGGCGACGAACTGGGGACAAGGGAGGCCAGGCCCTTGTCGGGGGCTCTCAGGACTGGAGGGCGCACGGCAGAAGAACTACCGCGGAGACAAGGTAAACACGCAAGTCCACTTTACTGAGGGAGAGGCAACAGTTTTATAGGGGCTGGGGAAGGCTGATTGGTCGAAGCCACGCCCTGTTCTGATTGGTTGCTGGCGAAAGGTCAGTGGGCGGTACCAGATGGGGGAGGGGTGGTGGTTAGGGATTGGCTGTCGCTGTTGCTGGGGGAAGGGGCAGGGTTTAGGGATTGGTGGCTGCTGTTGCTGGGGTGGAGGGTAGACTTGAGTTTCCCGCCCACGCCTGGCTGTTGCTGCTGTTGGGGGGAGGGAAAAGGGCAGACTGGATTTCTCCGCCCACGCCTGGCTGTTGCTGCTGTCGGGGGAGGGGAAAAGGGCAAACTGGAATTTTCTGCCCTGCGCCTGCGCAGGGAGAAGGAAGAAGAAGGGTGCCGCCCCACAAGGCATTGGGTGGCACCATCTGGGAGGAGGGGCGGCCGCAGAAGCATGGCTGCCGAGAAGGGGAGACCCGAGGGCACTCTGCGCCCATGCCGAGCTTCCTTCAGGGGTGGCGGCGAGTCCGACCAGCCACCCTATTATGGGGGCAGCGGCTTGGCCTGCTGCGGCTGCTCCCCCGCCAGGCCAGCAAACCACACTTCAGCCCGAGGGGTGACCGCATTTCCCCCTTCTTTTCAAATAAGGACCAGGATGGCAGCAGCAACAAGTAGCTGAGGCCCAAGAGGCAGTAAGCAATGAGGGAAGCGGGGCTGAAGAGGGAGGTGAGTATGACGGGGATATAAATGTACAATTTAGGGGGTGGTATCTTGCCGTTGCAAGCAAGGGTGGCCAATGTCCAATTCTTGTTGATCTCGGTGGCTATAAGATCCATCTGTTGTTAAAAGTCCAGGATGACAGCGCGTTGCAGGTAGTTGATCTCTCCTTGGCAGCGAAGACATTGTAGGAGAGGATTACTTTTTCCTGCCAGAGGCTTACTGTCCAATTAAAAGGCTGATGGCTGGGGTTGGTGAGTGCAATGGGGAGTGTGAGGAAAAGAAGGGTGATGGTTTTGGACAAGAGGAGGCTTGGTGAAGTCATTATGGGAGGAAGATAAGGAGTAAAGCATAAAAGAGGATAATAAACAGAAAGGCAATGGAGAGTAGAATTCGTTGGTCGAGGTTCCAATCTTCTGGTGAGGTAGCGGCTAGACAGATGGCGGAAAATATTATCAAGAAAGCAAAGGTTATGAGGAAGAAATAAAGTATTAAAGGCTGTGGGGGAAGTGAGAAGATCATTTAGAGGATAGGGTTGAGAATGGTATGTTTAAGACAGAAGCTTTGTGGTTTGTAGGAGACTGCTTTATAAACAAAGGAGAATGAGGGCAGTAAATATAGTAACGATAGATAGGAAGATGACAGTGAGGAGGAGTCTTTGTTTAAGGTTCCAATCGTCCGGCGCAACAGTGGCTAGGCCGATAGTGAGGGGTGTTGCTAAATAGACAATGGCTGCAAAGACAAAATCATCTTCTGTTTCCTTAAGAATAACTTTTCTTTAAATACTTAGTAGCATGCAATATTAGAAACCGTTTCCTAAAAGCAAGTTGGCAGGGGAGCTTGGTTGCTGTTAATCTTTCCTGTTATAAAATTACCTTTTATTATTATTATCATCAATTTAGTTTTATATATATATATTTAAGAATGACCTTTTGGAATTAGCCATTTAATACCTTAATGTAAACTATTGAAGATAAATTTTATCTTTACAGAACACATTCCCTTACGTAAAGTTATCACAATACCTTTTACACTTGCCGCATGCAAATTAAATTTCAAGAGTTTATGAAAAATTAGCCATCTTACTTTAGGGCAAAATACGTCTTTTTGCAAAACTTATTACATTTCCGTTAGCATTTTTACAAACTTTTAACCTTTTTAATATTCATATAAGTTTTACATTCTTTATATTATCCTGTGAAGAAAAATAAGTTATTCATTTTAATCTAGGCAAGAACAACTTTTTATGAAGACGTACAGTTAATTTTGTTAATTAAGACTTACAATTTTTTTAATTGTAGATATCTTATTAACATTTAAACTTATGTATTAATATAATAAACTTAAGTATTAATATAAGCGCTTATTTAATTTTTGGCCATTTGAATAGAGCTCTTTTAAAGATTTCTAGTAATTTATATTTACCATCCAGAGGTATCACAATATATGTTGACATTGAACGAACAGACAGACAAACACAGAACAATTACAACACATTAACAGAAATATATAATTTATTTACAGTTGACTCATAATTCTTACTTTATTGGTATAGC
This sequence comes from Dasypus novemcinctus, assembly GCF_030445035.2. Classification (NCBI taxonomy): domain Eukaryota; kingdom Metazoa; phylum Chordata; class Mammalia; order Cingulata; family Dasypodidae; genus Dasypus; species Dasypus novemcinctus. The sequence goes on from NC_080676.1 coordinate 106,007,887, forward strand.
TGCTTTTAAATCCTTTTTTATATAGCATATCATAGATTATACCCTTCAAGATTTCTTCTGGACTTCATGTTGCCTGTTATAAGCCAGGAGGGAATCTTTTACATTCCTGCTCCACAGCAAAAGTGACCCTATCTATAAGGCGAGCATAGGTGTCCGGGTCCCAAAGCTGACACGTGGTAAGCCACGGATTAAAGGGGAGAAGAAGGTCCCAATATACTTGAAACTGTTTGAAAGAGATCTTCACCGGTGAGTGTCTAGGAGACCGGCAAGGGCCCGAACTTGCGGGGCTTGCTTAGCAGATAGGATGTTACCCATTGCTAATGGCCTTTTGGAGCCGATAAGAAAAGGGGCCCTTACCTTGAGAGCATGGCGATGGGAGCCGAGGTGCGCGGTGAGATGAGGGGTGGGAGCTGATGGGACTCTGACGGTGGTCGCGGGCCAAGAGAAGGCCCCGATGAGGGGAGGGCGGGACGACGAGCAGTGGAGCAAGGCAAAGGGGAGCAAGCAGGGAGGGGAGGAGGCAGAGGTGAAGGCAGGGGTGGAGGTGCTCAGGCATGCGCTCCTGAGAGTTTTATTGGCGCCTCTTAATCATAGCAGGTCGGTATAAGCCCCCGACATGGAAGGAGAAAGCCATCCAGCGATTCTCCCAGACCACGGTGGATCGTATGAGGTCACCAAGGTTCAGGAGCAGCAATGCAGAGCGAAAAGATAGGGGTGAGAAGAGAGGAGAGTGTAGGGCTATGGTAGGGTTACTTCAGACGTGCAAGCGCACGCTCCCGAGAAATCCAAGGCTCCTCTTAATCATAGCGGGTCAGTATAAGCCACCGACATGGAAGGAGAAAGCCATCCAGCGATTCTCCCAGACCGCCGTGGATCATATGAGGTAGCCAAGGCTCAGGTAGCAGCAATGTTGCACGAGAGAAGTCCCACGGTGAGAAGAGAGGAGGGGGGGGGCACCAGGTTATGGAGTGAGGCTGTGGTGGAGTTGCCTTGCCCCATGTTGGGTGCCAACTGCGGCGGCTTGCTCGGTCGGTAGAGGTGGGGTCTGGCTGCAGACAAGGGGTCAGTCCAGCTCTGGACGAGGGGTCAGTCCCGCTTGGGACGAGGGGTCGGTCCCACTTGGGACGAGGGGTCGATCCGGCAGCAGACGAGGGATCGGTCTCACAAGGGGTTGCGCGGTTCGGCTGATGGGGTCGCCCGGCGAAGCCGGCGACGAAGGGGTCGCCCGGAGAAGCAGGCGACGAACTGGGGACAAGGGAGGCCAGGCCCTTGTCGGGGGCTCTCAGGACTGGAGGGCGCACGGCAGAAGAACTACCGCAGAGACAAGGTAAACACGCAAGTCCACTTTACTGAGGGAGAGGCAACAGTTTTATAGGGGCTGGGGAAGGCTGATTGGTCGAAGCCACGCCCTGTTCTGATTGGTTGCTGGCGAAAGGTCAGTGGGCGGTACCAGATGGGGGAGGGGTGGTGGTTAGGGATTGGCTGTCGCTGTTGCTGGGGGAAGGGGCAGGGTTTAGGGATTGGTGGCTGCTGTTGCTGGGGTGGAGGGTAGACTTGAGTTTCCCGCCCACGCCTGGCTGTTGCTGCTGTTGGGGGGAGGGAAAAGGGCAGACTGGATTTCTCCGCCCACGCCTGGCTTTTGCTGCTGTCGGGGGAGGGGAAAAGGGCAAACTGGAATTTTCTGCCCTGCGCCTGCGCAGGGAGAAGGAAGAAGAAGGGTGCCGCCCCACAAGGCATCGGGTGGCACCATCTGGGAGGAGGGGTGGCCGCAGAAGCATGGCTGTCGAGAAGGGGAGACCCGAGGGCACTCTGCGCCCATGCCGAGCTTCCTTCAGGGGTGGCGGTGAGTCCGACCAGCCACCCTATTATGGGGGCAGCGGCTTGGCCTGCTGCGGCTGCTCCCCCGCCAGGCCAGCAAACCACACTTCAGCCCGAGGGGTGACCGCACCATAAAGCATAAGTTACTTCCCTCATCAAAGTCTATTTTTAGATGTTGGAGCAAGATGACTGCCAAAGTCTGTGAGGGTTCAGGCACTGGGTTCATCTGGACTCAGCTCCTCTGTTTTCTCCACAAGATCAGCTGTAGACTATGAGGCCCTCTAGACTTTGCCTCTCTCCACAAGGTCACCTGTAGACTATCAGGTGAATGGCTCTGTCTCTCTCTCTGATGTTTCTGCTGTGTCTAAGTAGCTATCTTTAATCTTCTGTGTTCTTCTCCTGGCTCAGGTCTTCTCTTCCCAGGGCTTGCTTCTCTTTCCTCTGCATGCTGATTTCTTGCGGCTCCAGCTTAAGGCTTCAGCATCAAACTCAAACATGAAAACCCCAACGTCAGAAACCCTCAACTCTGTCCTTTGCCATGCCTTTTATCTGTGAGTCTCCATTCACCAATGAGTGGGGACTCAATGTCCTACTGACATGGCCCAATCAAAGCCCTAGTCATAACTTAATCATGCCCAGGCACAGGTCAGATAACAAACATAATTCAATATCTATTTTTGGAAGTCATACCATATCAAACTGCTACAATGGCTAAGAGATTTGAAAGAGAGTAGGGTGATCATTCCAGAGGTTATGCTCATGCATGTCTCAGGCAGATTTCACTAGCTGCCATAGTAACTAAATCCTTAAAACACAATAGAAGAACCAAAGTGTTCCTGACATCTCTAAGGATGTTCAAAAACCATGGACAAGTCATCCAGCCTCATGAAATTGACATCCCCTTTATAGGCACTATTTATGCATATATGATACTCTCTTTCCCCAATATAATATAACTTTACCAATTTATAATTCCTCTTCTCAGGATTCTTGTACTCCTTTTATTTTAATCTATAGTTTTCAATATACCTGCTAAATATGTCTCTTAGACTTAAACCTTTAGAGTGATCATGTGCCAGCAGAGTTGCAGCCATCTCCTGCTCTGCAGCTTTTCAAACTTGTCCTGGACAACTAACAAAATGATGATGAAATCCCATGCCAAAAGAAGGGAGTATACACAACTATAAGTAAAACAACTCCTTCTATCTTCCCCATAATATCTCAGTGAAGTAGTCAAAACAGACATCTCCCAAAGTTAGTGAAGACTGAGGAATGATCAATCTTAAGGGGACATTTTGACCATGGACCTAAGTACATTTATTGTTCTTGTAGTTATCATGCTTTGTTTTGTTGTGTTTTTTTAAAATTATTTTAAAAAGGTCATTTATTTGGGGTAAAGGTTTACAGTTACAAAGACCTAAAGAGTCCACCTCATAGTTGCTTTCTCACCCTAGTGAGCCAACTTACCATGTTTTAACAGAAGAACTTGTAACATTGAAATAAAGATAGTGGTTGCCAGGGGTTTAGAAGGGAGGGTGAGGGATGAATATGTGGAAAACAAGGCGTTTTTCAAGCATGGAAATTGTTTAGTATGATACTTCAATGAAGGATACATGATATTATACATTTGTCAAAGCCTATACACCTTACAGTACAAGTTTAAACCATAATGTGAACTACAAACGTTGATTGCAAACAATGCTTTAATATTGGTTCATCAATTGTAACGAATGTACCACACTAATGCATGATGTTAATGACAGGGGAAAATGTGTGTATGGCAGGAGAGGAGAGCTGTATTAAAATTCCCTATACTTTTGGTGTAAATATCCTGTAGTCTAAAAGTTCTCTAAAAATAAAATTTATTATTACAAAAAAGTTATATATAAGAGGTAATCGACTATAAAAAAGAAAAGAAGGAAACAAACTTAGTTTTTTGAAGTGTAGAGAATGGTTCTTTTAAATAATAAAGGATGATAAGGTCAAAATAAATATCAATGAGCATATTATTATGACATGACATAAAATCTTTGTCTTCTAGGCAGATTACTCAAATGGTTAAGAAAAATGTTTTTAACCTTTCACTAAGAAGCAATCAATAATAAAACAAAATTTCACTTTAACAGAGGGAAGACAAAATTATAGTTTTTCATGAATATACTGTTGGATATAAAAGCTCTTTAAAAGATTTTATAAATAAGCCTATAAAATCTTAGTCAGAATTGACCATGACAAATAAAACTCATTTTCACAAGCTTTCTATAAGTTCCTAATCCACTTAGGCTTAGTCCTATACTTTCCTGTTTCTCATTCTGCAACTCCTAAGCTAAATTACTTTATAGAAAAACTATGTTTCCTTAACAAAAAAGCATTCTGTATACCTTACATACTAAAGTTTCCAAAAAAGATCTTGAAAACTGTCCTTAATCTTACATTCTGCAAAACACAATAACTCTTAAAATGAAATTTGTAAGAATAGCTTAATTTGTTTAACCATGATAATATATTTTCCTCATTTTATACATCTAGCAGATATAAAGTGCTAGCATATTTGATCAGTAAACCTGTAAAAATTTAGAAAGAACACATCAAAATAGAATAAACTTTAGGCTTGTATTGAAGCAGCTGTTTTAATTTAACTGACAATATTAAAATAGTCTTGCTTGTCAAAGGTTTATCTAGATTATGCAAAACTGAATATTTAAACATTTGGATTTAATGCTACTAATATTTTTACATTGAAATATTAAGAGTTACATTCTAGGGCATTATGAGAATTAAATATGTAAGGCTTATTTATCTTAAGGGAATTTGATTAGTGCTCTTTTAAGAATTTATTTCTTAATTTGGTATTATCATTCAGAGATATTAAAACATATTAAGCAAACTGAGAGACACAAAATGAGAGTTTGTAGCTTCAATTAATTTTTTTTTTCAGCTATAAGTCAGACATAAAACCCCAGAAACAGAGAAATACAAAGCTCACTAGTTTCTATGGAAGAGCTGGTTTTCTCTCTTTGCTCCACTACATTTTTATCAATTTTTTTTTCTTGGCAGATAGGGGAAGTTGAGGTTACTTATTTAATATGAGGCTTAAAGCTTGCCCATCAAAACACTAAGATTTTCTGGGGGAGGGACAAGATAGTGGCAAAGTAAGAGGCTGCAAAGTTCAGATCATCCTATAGAGCAATGAACAATCAGCCAAATCTATCTAAAGCACCTCTTTATGGGGGTCAGAAGACCAGAAGAGAATCCTGCATCATCCTTCAAAGAATGGAAGGAGGAGAATTGCCCAACTGCAATGAAGATTCGTGAGTAGAATGTTCCATGCCACAGAGACTAGTGCCCATCCTCCAATGGCAGTGCAATATGCCTGGGTACCTATTCCATGGCTGGAAGTGGAAGCTCCATTTCCCAAAAATGGGGGAGGAAGAAATAGTCAGACAATAACTTCAGCTACTGATTAGGAAATTTGGCTCACTAAATATTAATCATTAGAAGAGCTAAAGATTGAACCTGTCCATGTTGGAACAAGACATGTAGCTGCCATTTTATCCCTGCCCCTGGCATGAAAGGAAGCAGGGTTGATTTAAAATCTATGTGATGGTATAGAGAAGTTTGTTTGTTTGTTTGTTTGTTTTCCACCCAGAACAGACTGCAGCTGTAGCCTAGGCTCCAGCCCCATTTCCCACACATAGGAAGTTGGGGAACCTTTACCAGTCAGTCCAGAAAGCTGCGGTTGCTTTCAGCTGGATAGTCAGACACCTGGGCTCCATGTGTGCACCTCAATAAGATAGAAGGCAGGTGGTGTTGTCTCTGCTTCTTGGAAACTGCAGATGCTTTCAGCCCACAAGGACTGGATACTCAGACACCTCGTATTCCTTCCCCACAACCCAATAAGATTGGAGGGGAACAGTGATTCCTCAGGCTTTATGGGCAAGTGCAAGTGCTTTCAGGCCACAAAGATTGGTTGTTGAGTATCTGGGGTTCCATCCCATCCCCTCTATAGGATAGGAGGAGCTAGTATTTTCTCAGTCTTTGAGGGCAATTGCACATGCTTTTGCTCTGCGTGAAATGGACTGTTCGGTACTTCTACTCCACCCACACTCCAGATAGGAAAAGAGGTGGGTGGTATTTCCTTATTCTCTATGAGCAACTGTAGGTGCTTTATGCCTACCCAGACTTAATAGTTGGACATCTGTGACTCCACTGACACCCCCAATAGTATCCTGCACAGACTGAAATTTTGGGCACATGTGTCTCCACCCAAACCCACTAATAGGATAGGAGGGGTACTGTGCTTCCTCAGACTCTCTGGGCAACTGCAGATGCTTTAAACCTGCACAGTCTGGTTGGTTGGGTTCCTGTGATTCCATCCCCACCACTTTCAGGGCAGAAGGGACAGTACCTCATCAGCCTCTCAGGGAAATGGATGAGATTGTTGGATATTTGGGAAAGTCCATCCCAACCCATGGAAGAGGAGGAGGGGGAATGTGCTATGCCATTCTATCAGGGCAACTGTGTTAGTTTTGACTCACACAGCTTTGTTTGCTGTCAACACCTACAGCACTATCACTGCCTCAGGAAGGTGAGGAAGGGTTGTTAATATTCATTAGTCTCTCCAGGCAACTACAGACAGCTTTGGCCTTCATGGCTTGAACTGCTGCACACAGCAGTGGCTCCATCCATCACCCTGTCAGGGCAGAAGGGTGGAAGAAGTTTCATCAGTCCTGGGGCAATGTGTGAAGCTTCAGGTTCAAAATCTTACAATACTAACTACATCCTTGGTTCTTATAACACAATCAGCAAGGGAGAAAGGGCAAGAAAGTTCTAAACTAGAGAGAGAAACTGCACACAGAATAAATACTACTAGTAAGCAGTTGCCAAAACACCAACAAAAACTAAAATTCATGCCAAGAAACAGAAAGTAATGACTCAGTGGAAGGAAAAATATGTCTCCAGATGACATAGAAGAATTGAGACAACTAATCATAGATGTTTAAACAATTTCTTATAATTCAATGAGATGGCTAAAGAGATTAAAGATATTAAGAAGAAACAGGGTGAGCACAAAGAAGAAATCATACATAGAAAAATTGCAGATCTTTTGGGAATAAAAAGCAAAATAAATGAAAATAAAAATATATTGGCAGCATATAAGAGGATTTGAGAAGACAGAAGAAAGGATCAGTGAGCTTAAAGATACAGTCTCTGAAAGTGAACATGCCAAAGAACAAAGAAAAGGATGGAAAACATTGAACAGGATCTCACAAAATACATTATGGCAGACTAAATAATTGCAAGAGACATGAAAACATAAACCTAAATGATATCAGTGTCCCAGAATGAGAAGAGAAAGGAAAAGAGTCAGAAGGACCATTTGAAGAAATAATTGTAGAAAATTCCCCAACCCTACTGAAGATTTTAAATATGTGTGTTCAAGAAGGAAGCAAAACAAACTCCCATGTGTATGTGAATACTAACTCCCATTAGTATGTGAATACATACTAATCACAATGTCCAATGCAAATAGCAAAGAGAATTCTCACAGCAGGAAGAAAAAAGAGATGCATCACATACAAAGGATTTCTCATAAGAAACCATGGAAGAAAAAAGACAATGGAGAGATATATTTAAGAAATTGAAAGAGAAAAACTGCCAATCAAAATCTTATATCAGGAAGGATTATATTTGAAAAATGAGGGTGAGTTTAGCATATTCACAGATAAACAGAAACTAAGATAATTTGTAATCAAATTGGCATTGCAGGGAATATTAAAGGGAGTGTGACAGCCCAAAAAGAAAAGACAGGAGAGAGAGACTTGGAAGAGTGTAGAAATGAAGATTCTATCAGTAAAAGTATATAAAATTGTGAAAAAAAGTGATGAAAATAAAATATGGTGGAATAAAAACAAAACTAAGTTCAAAGTTGGTGAAGTAAGAACTGTCCTTAAAGTAATAACATTGAATTTCAATGGATTAAACTTCCCAGTAAAAGACACAGACTGATGGAATGGATAAGAAAATATGAGCCATCTATATGCTATGTACAAGATACTCACCATAGACCCAATGATATCCATAAATTGAAAGTGAAAGGATAGAAAAAGGTATTCCATGTATGCAGTAAAAAAAAAAAAAAAAAAAATGAATGGCTATAGTTACACCAGATGAAATAGACTTTATTAGAGATAAGGAAGGAATTATATATTAATAAAATGGGCAATTAATCAAAAGAAATAATCATATATGTATATGCACCTAACCAGTATGTCCCAAATTATATGAGGCAAACACTGTCAAAACTGAAAGAAAAAATAGATGTCTATATAAAAAGAGTTGGAAACTTCAAAAATTACTTTCATATTGGATAAAACTTCTGGGCAGAGGAAAAATAAAGAAACATTGCTTTAATTATATGGTAATTAACTAAACCTAATAGGCATATACAGATCATTGCACCCCAAAACAACAGGATATACATTCTTCTTTAGTGTTTATTGATCTTTCTCCAGAATAGACCATATGTTTTGTCATAAAGCAGATCTCAATAACTTCAACAAGTTCAAAATTATAAAAAGTACTTCCTCTAATCATAATGGAAGAAAGTTGGAAATCAACACCTGATGGAAAAAGGAAAAAAATCACAAATTTATGGAGATAAAACAATACACTCTTCAATCATTAATAGGTCAAAGTAGAAATTGTGAGATAAATCCATAAATATCTTGAGACAAATAAAAATGAGCATACAGCATATGAACCTTTGGGACACAGGGAATATAGTGCTGAATGGGAAAGTTATAACCTTCAATGCTTACAATAAAAAAGGAAAAAGAAAGCTAAAATAATTGACTAAATAGCTGGAGAAATTAGAAAAATAACAGCAAAATATTTCCAAAGTAAGCAGAATGAATGAAATAATGATGAGAGCAGAAATATGAAATTGAGAAAAAAAATGGAATAAAGAGAATTAAAAGTAAAATTTGCTTCTTCAAGATCAACAAAATTGACAAAACTAGCTAGACTGATGAGATAAAAAGAGAGATGATGGAAATAAACTACATAAAAAAATGAAAATGGGGGCATTACTACTGACCCCACACATACGAGGATACTATGAACAACTGTACACCAAAGAAATGGACAATGTAGATGAAATGTTAAAATTCCAAGGAACATATGAACAACCTACACTACCCCTAGAAGAAATAGAAGATCTCAACAAACCAATACATGCAAAGGGATTGAAACAGCCATCTAAAAACTGCCATAAATTACAAGCCCAGGACCAGATGTTTCATAGGTGAGTTCTTCAAAGCATTCGAAGAAGATTTAATACCAATCTTACTCAAGATCTTAAAAAAAAAAATGAACAAGAATGATTGCTATCAAACTCATTCTATGAAGCCAATATCACCCTAATACCAATACCATATTAAGATATCCTGGAAGATGGCGCCTCGGGGGTGATCACCGGACATCGTGGATCCTCACAGGGCCCACTGGATGGAATGGAGGAGAGTATGGGCCATGATGTGGACCATTGTCTATGAGGTGCAGAGGTGCCCAAAGATGTACTTACCAAATCCAATGGATGTGTCATGATGATGGGAACAAGTGTTGTTGGGGGGGGAGAGGGGGGGTGGGGGGGTGGGGTTGAATGGGACCTCACATATATATTTTTAATGTAATATTATTACAAAGTCAATAAAAAAAAAAAAGATATCCTGGAAGAAGAAAATTACTCACCCATTTCTCTAATGAATACGAATATAAAACTACTCAACCAAAAACTTGCTAATTAAATCATACAGCATATCTGTACTAGTCAGCCAAAGGGGTACTGATGCAAAATACCAGAAATCCATTGGCTTTTATAGATGATATTTATTTGGGATAGAAGCTTTCAGTCACAAGGTCATAAAGATTAAGTTACTTCCCTCACCAGAGTCTGTTGCTACATGTTGGAGCAAGATCAAGATGGCTGCTTGTCTCTGTGAGGGTTCAGTCTTCCTCTTAAGGCTCCATGGTCCCAGGTTCTTCCTATCTCAGCTGTAAGTTAGCATAAGACTCATCTCTCTCTCCAGGGCTCATTATTTGCTGGAATTTCTCAAATTTTCAGGGCCTCTGGTTTCTTCAGCTGCAAAATATAAGGGGAATGGCTTGGCTTTCTCCCCAGGGCTCTTGCATACAAAACTAAACTCTGTGTTTCTCCTTCTCTGTGTATTTACTTCCCTGTCTTTGATTGAGCATCTGTTTATATAGCCCTCCTAAAGGAGTGGGACAGGGACTCAGACTAAGTTAATCTAATCACACAGTCAAATAAAAGTCCTAATCTGAGTTAATAAAGTAAAAGTGAAACCTCTGAATCTAATACAATCTTTTACACCCAGAGGAAGATACCAGTTTACAAACACAATCCAATATCTATTTTTGTTATTCATAAGCAATAACAAACTGCCACAACATTAAAAGAATTATTGATCATGATCAAATGGTTTTTATACCAGTTATGCCAGGGTGGTTCAATACAAGAATCAATCAGCATATTAATAAATCAAAGAAGAAAAATCGCATGACACTTTTGGTTGACACAAGAAAGGCATTTGACAAAATACAATATCCTTTCTTGACAAAAATGCAACAAAATATAGGGAATTGAAGGATATTTAATCACCATGATAAAGAAAGTGTATGAAAAAACCCCAGCTAGTGTACACAAAAGTTAAAGACTAAAAGCTTTCCCACTGAGATTGTGAATTTGAAAAGTGTGCCCACAGAAACCACCATTGTTCCATAGAGTTCTAGAAGTTCTGGCTAGAGCAGTCAGGCAAGAAAAATTTTTTAAAAGTCATCCAAACTGGAAAGAAAGAATGAAAACATTTTCTGTTTGCAGATGATATGATCCTATACCCAGAATATCCTGAAAAATCTACATCAAAGATGCTGGAGCTAGTAAACTATTTCAGAAGTTTGGCAGGATACAAGATTAATACTCAAAAATCAGTGATGTTTCTATAAACAGGTAATATACAATCTGAGAAGGATGTCAGAAAAAAAATACTATTTACAATAGTGAATAAAAGAATCAAATATTTAAGAATAACATTTACTAGGGATACAAAGTACATGTATTCAGAAATGCATTGCTAAAAGAAATTTTTTATTTTTTTATTTTTTTTATTTTATTTCTCTCCCCTTCTCCCCCCCCCCCCCCCCAGTTGTCTGTTCTCTGTGTCTATGTGCTGCGTGTTCTTTGTCCATTTCTGTTGTCAGCGGCACAGGAATCTATGTTTCTTTTTGTTGCATCGTCTTATTATGTCAGCTCTCTGTGTGTGTGGCACCACTCCTGGGCAGGCTGCATTTTCTTTCACGCTAGGCGGCTCTCCTTACGGGGCACACTCCTTGCGCATGGGGCTCCCCTACGCGGCATGGCACTCCTTGTGCGCATCAGCACTGTGCATGGGCCAGCTCCACACGGGTCAAGGAGACCCGGGGTTTGAACTGCGGACCTCCCATGTGGTAGACGGACACCCTAACCACTGGGCCAAGTCCAGACCTAAATAAATGAGTAAACATTCCATGATCATGGATTGGAAGACTAATTATTGTTAAGATGTCAGTTCTAACTAAAGTGATATGCAAATTCAGTATAATCCTGTTAAAATTCCACCAGAAATTTTAAAGAAATAGAAAACATAATTTTGAAATTTATTTGTAAGTTTAAGCGGCCCTGATTAGACAGAAATGTCTTCAAAAGGAAGAGCATAGATGGAGGACTCTTACTTCCAGACATTAAATCATATTATCTAGCTACAGTGGTAAAAGCAGCATGGTACTGACATAAAGATAGACTCATTGACCACAGGAAACAAACTGATGGTTTAGAAACTGACCCTCACATCCATGGTCAAGTGATTTTTGACAAGGCTGTCAAATCCACCCAATGGGACATAACAGTCTATTCAACAATTTGTGCTTTGAAAACTGTATATCCATATCCCAAAGAAAGAAAGACGATTTCCATTTCACACCTTATACAAAAACTAACCCAAAATGGGCCAAAGAGATATGAAAGTTAGAACCATAAATCTCCCAGAGGAAAATATAGGAACAAATCTTAAGACCTGGTGGTAGATGGTAGATCTTAAACCTCACACCGAAAGCATGAGCAAGAAAAGAAAGCATTGATAAATGGATCTCCTCAAACTTAAACACTTTTGTGATTCAAAGGATTTCATCAAGAAAGTGAAAAGGCAGGCTACTCAATAGAAGGCAATATTTGGAAGTCACATATCTGATAAGGGTTTGATTTACATTCTGTATAAAGAGATCATACAACTCAACAATAAAAGAGAAAGCAATTTTAAAAAGGGCAAAAGAATGAAATAGACTTTTCTCCAAAGAGGAAATACAAACAGCCAAAAACCACATGAAAAAATGTTCAATATCATTAGTTATTAGGGAAATGTAAATCAAAATAAGATATGAAACCACACCTCATAAAATGGCAATTATTCTTTTAAAAATTATCAGAAAAAAATATGATGGGAAGAAATGGAAAAACCCCTTTACTGTTGGTGAGAATATAAAATGATGTAGCCTCAGTGGGAGACAGTTTGACAGTTCCTCCAGAAGCCACATAGAACTGCTATATATGATAAAGCAATTCTTCTACTAGGAATATATCCAGAAGAATGGAATACTATGACATAGACAGGTATCTGCACACCAGTGTTCATCATAGCATTATTAACAATTGGCAAAAGATGGAAATAACCCAAGTGTTCATCAGCTGATGAATGGATAAAGAAAATATGGTATAAACATATGATGATATATTATGCTGTTGTAAGAAGAAATTACATTGGAACACATATGATGGCATGGCTGAAACTTGAAAATAGTATTCTAAGTGAAATAAGACAGACACAAAAGGAGAAATATTTCATGGTCTTATTAATATGAACTAAATACAAAGAATACATTCATGGATTTAAACCCTAGAATATAATTTAAGAGTTAGGAGGACAGTGAATGGGTAATGATGCTTAATGTATATAAAGGTTTTAATTAACTTGACTGTAAAAGTTTGTAAATGGATAGAGGTGACAGTAACACATTACACTGAGTAGCAGTTGGTTTATAAATGGGATTTTGACTGAAAAAGGTAATCTAGGATGCAAATATCAAATGAAAGAAAGCTAGAGAATAACATAGGGACTGAAGAGGATACTGACCCCAGATGTAGATGAGAATTGTAATAGTACAAATACAAGTGTATCCTTCTATAAACTAGAACAAATGCACATCACTATTGAAAGGTAGTAAGAATGTGGAGAAGCATAGGAAAAATAGAATTAATGTAATGTATGGATTATAGTTAACAGCAACACTGTAATATTCTTACATCAATGCCAAATATGTACTGTTTCAATAGGGAAATATGGAAAAATATACTAAATATATGCTATAGAACATAGCTAGTGGAATTAATCAGATGATATCTCATAATCTGTAACAAATATTTCACACAATGTAGTGTTTTGGTGAAGGGGTATTGTATGTGAATTCTACAAACATACATGATTGTTTTGTCAGTTCACAAATTCACTACTGAGAAAGTCTAAAACTGCAAGCAAGAAAATCCCATCCATCAGCCACGTGGGATGTAAACCCCCTCTCGATTTAGAGGTAGAGTATACATTGCCATCCTAGGGTCCACAGGATGGAGGAATAAAGTATGGATTAGGTGGACTTACTGATATTCTACTATAGAATTAATGTGACTCTAACAATGGAAGAAATTGTTTCATTGATGTGGAGACAGTGGCCACGGGACTTGCTCAGGGCAGGGAGAGGAAAAAAGAGGTGAGATATGGGGGCTTTTTCAGAACTTGGAGTTGTCCTGAATGATATTGTGGGAACAGGAGGACATTATATATCCTGCCATAAACCACTGAATGGATTGGGGAAGAGTGTAAACTACAAAGTAAACTATAATCCATACTTGCAGCATGGCTCCAAAATGTATTAATCAAATGCAATGAATGTGCCCCACTGAAGAAAGTGGTCATTGATGTGGGAGGAGTGGGGATCGGTGGGGAGAGAGGTATACAGGAACCTCATATTTTTTAATGTAAAAAAAATTTTTGAAAAAGAAAAAAAAAGATTCACTCAATAGTATAAATATATTTTTAAGAAATGACTAAGATTTTCTGTATCCTAAAGTATAGTCTCACAGAAACTTTTTCCTATTTCTCAGGTCTATTTAACTCATATTTACTGTGGAAAAAGGAATCCTGTAGGTTTCTTTCCAGGACAATTCACCTGCTTTTGCTCTCCAGGATTTAATATTTGAGGTTTTGATCAACATTTGTGCAAGCTTATCAGGTAAGTTAAGAGGACATATGCACACAAAATATTATATATTCTTCTATGAATATTTACTGGTCTAATTTTGGTAAATCTTTAATTATAGCTTTAATTAAGTTCAGGTCCAAGGTTTAAATTCTGCTCTACCTGGGAGCCAGTTTTCATGGAAGGCTTGATCTTTAAAGGAGTCTTTACTAGATCATTTTCCCTCAGTGAATCAAGAGGAAGTGGTTAGGAAAGCTATAGGGGAGTTCTGGGTAAAGGATGATGGGGTGGGGGAGGTATAGTCTTGATTTGGAGTTCTTTGTTCTATTTTTGGTCTCTGCTTTGTCAAATGAACCTATAACTGAAGCTAGTGTGGAGGTTTATTGTCCTCAAGCAACCTTCAAGTAGCCATTTTGGATTTCCCTTTTTTTTATGGCACCATTTTTTTCCTATAATTTTCCAAAAGTGACCATTACAAGGAAAATTTTCCCTTCATTAGATCCACCTTTGAACGTAAAATCATAGGTCCATAGTGACTTTTATTAATATAAGTATTAATATATATAAGAAGCAGTTTTAACACTGAGATGGGGACCACACCCAAATTGCTGTGGTCAGCTGAAATGCCTCTTGAATTCTGGACCATTTGGCTCAGAAACTTGGGTATTGATTTGAACTTAGCAGGATCCCCTATTGAGTGGAAGTTCAGAAGGGTATCTGGAACTGCTCACAGACAGCATAATCAGAAATAAAGGAGGCTCCTTTCACAGGAGCAAGAGGACTGGGAAGCCACTTGCCATGTGACTCATGCTGGGAATTAGCTTATCAGGCACATGAATTTCAAAACCCTTTGTCTCTGAGAGAGACAGAAAATTAGAGAGCTGGAGGAAGAAATGAAATGAAACCAAATGGAAGGTCTGATGATAGGATGAAACAAAACCAAATGCACCTAAATCAAAGTCCAGGTAAAACACAGAGATGAAGAATATCACAAATTGCACAGCAGACACAATAGGATCTTTTTTATCATGGGCAACTTAACCGGCCAGTTGCTGGGGTGCACAGTAAGAGAGGGCACTTTCTATATTTCACTGTGGTCTCCAAACTTGTGAAAGACAAATAAGAGTTGAGTTGGCAGACTATGGCATTTCATTTGGGAAGCCAAAATTTTGCTAAAAAGCTGAATGGAAGTACTACTTCAGGGTTCCAGGGATAGCAAACATTTTTTATAAGCATAAGATAAGTTAGCTTGACTCCTATTGATTGGATGAGGGGATGGTCTATCTTACAGGTTTGGGTTTAGAGCAGTTCAGTTTTTTTTATATTGGGTGAAAAATAATGAACTAGGGTCTTGGTTGGCTATCTGGATCAGCTGCCTTGGAGGGGATTTCAAATTTCAAAAGATGGAAACTTATAAAGGTAATGTTCTTTGGCTCTGAGGAAACACCAGTGTTTTCTCTATACTATTTTATCAAAGTAAAGGTGGTATGAGAGGAACTCTTTCAAGAAGCTAAATGTTAAGTAAGCAAAGAAATAAGAGAAAGATTGAGGAGAGGTATGCACCAATAATATTTTCCCCAACTTTTATTTCAAAATATTTGAAACCTATACCAGTGTTAAAAGAATTATACAATTAATGTTCATATATATATTTACCAAGTTTAAGCAATTGTTAACATTTTACCACATTCATCTTTTTCTCTCTCCATATGTGCAGAAGTATGAATTGTTGCTGATTTCAAGGTATTTTATTATTAAGTACTTCAGCATATATCACAAAATAACAGACATTTCCAACATAATCATTAATATCAGTATAATCTCAAATTTATTCATTAATATAACATATAAAATTCAAGTTTGAACTTTCCCAATTTCTCAACATTGGTCTCATATTTTCAAAAAGCATTGAGTTAAAAGTCACAGTTTACTTTGTGTTTTCATGACTCTTTAGATTCCTTTAATCAAAATACATTTTACCCTTTTTGATTATTAGTATGTTTTTCTGAGACTTAACTTTCCAAATAATTAAAGTCAGCTTTCATGAAAAATATCCATAATCTTGTATTTTTATAATACTTCATCAAAATTAGATTCAGGTTAAATATATTTTGCAAAAAAGGCATGTTGTGCTTTTCTCTTTAGATCAAAATGTGACCCTATAACCTTAGTTTTTCTCTTTCCTGGTAAAGTTAACTTGAGCAAATTGGTAGAACTGTGCCTATCAGACATTTCTATGGTAAAGTAAACATGCTCCTTTTCTAACTAAGATAAAATCTGTAGGGTAATACATGGAAACCATATAAATTTTCTGATTCCCAGTAACTGTTCAACAATTATTTTAGCATTCATTGACAATATTTGCATGATTCAACTACTACATTGGAGGTGGAAACATTGTGCTCTTTTTGATTTTTAGCTATTATAACTTCATTCTGAAAAGAAGAGCTTTTTCTCAGAGGCTTAAAATATTTTAATTAAAAAAATTTAAATTTTCAGACTGTTTTAGATTTACAGAAAAACTGTGGTAGTATTACAGAGAATCACAATATATGAAACCCATACATTTTTCCTATCATTAAAGGTAATCTTATATTACCAAGGTACTCTTGTTAAAAAATGACCAGCATTGTTACATTATTATTGGCTAAACATCAACATGATTCAGATTTACTTATTTTTACTTAATGATCTCCTCTGTTTTATGTTCCCTTCCAGAATATAGTTTTATTTGTCTTCTTGTCTCTTTAAGCTGCTGTTTGTGAAAGTTTCTCAGCTTATCCTTGTTTAAGAGCTAGCCAGATTTGAAAAATATTCCTGTAGTATTTTGTAAAACATCCTTAAACTGGTATTTTTCTGATGATTAGACTCGGGTTAAGGGTTTTTGAGGTAAATAGGTATTTTCATCAACTGTCAGTAAAAGTCTATCTGTTGCCAGAATTGGTTCCCAGAACCTTGGCTATGTTGTAAGAAGGACTTCAGAGATGCTCCACAGTTATGATAATGACAGAAAAAGAGTTTTTTTTTTTTTTTTTAATGAACTACATAGCCATGAGTGTGGGCATGCTCAAGATGGAGAGATGTGCACTCAGTTCTGTGTTACCCTGTTTTATGGGCCATCCAAAGTGTTTAGGGTCTGTGCTAATTGGCATATTTGAGCTAACATGAGGGAGATTCATTGGTTGGTTTGAATTTTATGAGTTGCTCTCCAGTGGGAAATGGCTTCTGGCTGCTGTTTATGAGCTCTGCATGGCACACTGTCTGTTGATGATTGGCCTCTGGGCACTGTCTACAAGCCCTTCTGGTGTTTGCTGTGTGATATGAAATTGGGTGGTGACAGTGGTGCCCCTCCTGACCCTTCCCTCTTTCCGTTTATGTGATGGTGCTGCAGGCTATCTTCCCATAATGCAGCCATTGTGTGTTTTGCAAATTTCCCCCTGATAACTTGCTTGTGCCTGTCAGCAGGCTGTTGCCTTGCATCTCTTACCATGTGGCGTTTGTGTGGCTTATTGTGTTTCTGTCC
The DNA here is from genome assembly GCF_030445035.2 of Dasypus novemcinctus. Lineage (NCBI taxonomy): Eukaryota > Metazoa > Chordata > Mammalia > Cingulata > Dasypodidae > Dasypus > Dasypus novemcinctus. Next base: position 106,025,591 of record NC_080676.1, read on the forward strand.
TTCCCTATTCAATCCTGCCTCAAATGCCCCCTGAGGGCATTTGTTAATTTTAAGAGTGAGCTAAAAGGTGAGAGTCATTTTTCTTTACCTGCTTCCTGCTGATTAGGAATTGTAGTCCCTGTCTGACATGCTGTAAAAATGTTGCTACACTACTAAGTTTAGGATCAGGGGTGCTTGCACTAATATTTTAGACTGGATGATATCCACACATGAGCAGAAGTTTGTTTTGAAATGCATTAATCTTAGAAGAGATAAATTGAGTTAGAAACTTAAATATACAGGGGTGTACTAAGAGTTAAGAAGGATGGTTAAGAAGGTGCCCAGGAAAGTTATAAACCAAGAAGATTGAGAACAGTATGAGAACAATGAGAATGGAGTTTTGCTGTTTGCATTTTCTAGTCTGGATGTCTGGTCAATAATGTTTTGTGTTTTTTACTGGTTTCTTGGACCTTAGAAGACTAGCTACAGAGAAGAGAGTTTGTAATTAAGTACCTAGCTTTTGCTTTTTGAAGCGATATCTCAGGCCATCCAATGACTAGCACTTGAACATTTTAGGAGGTGTGTCTGGTGTGTTGGCACTTTTTCTTATCTTAGTTTTTGGCCAGTAGGCTTTACTTGGGATAAATGTACCCAGCTGGTGATCCCTTTACCTTTAACAGACAACAGAACATTTTGTTGTGTGCAGCTGCCTTGTTGGCAGCCAAATCAAGGAAGACATAGAATAAGTTCATTTGAAACAGGAAGAATAGCCTATAAATGCAAACATAAATGTTTAGTGGGTATCTGGAGAAGGAGATCTTCTTTGGTAAGTAAAATGACAGCAGAAGTTTTTTCCATAAATCCTAAGACATGGGCTACCAAAAGGCAAGCTCTGGGTTTGCAATGCCTTACATGTTGTCCCTCCATAGGAGAAGCTTTAATGCCTGCTGCAATCAACTCACAATAGGATGGATCAAAGGGAATGCAATGCAGAACTTTAAGAAATAAAAGGATAGAGAGAAAGACACAAGAGAGGAAATAAACGTAGAATCAGGGCACTCACAATTTCTGTAAGTGAGAGCCTCTACCCTAGTTTCCACCTCGTATTTATTGGAAACTCCCAAGCAGCTGTTTGCTATCAGAACTGCAACATCATCTACAATAATAGAGAACAACTGCATTATCTACAATAGAACAGGTGAAACTCTTTTTCCCACATTTCCCCCTTTTTGTTTTTGCTAAGTCTACGCAAATGATGTTTCACTGATTAACAAAGCTTAAAAATACTCATTAAATTTTTTCTCAGTACATTTTATCCCAGGATTGTTCCAACTTAAGAGAATTACATATACAATCAACAAGGTACATGTGTATCACTTTTAGTTCACCAAATCACTTAAGTATACAATGTTTCATTATTAAATTCTGATTAATATTCAAGTATTTTATACATAATCCATAACTGCAACAACAAACAATAAGACTTCCATCTAGCAGACATTTAATGAATAGATTTTTTATTTCTTATGGACTTAATATTCCCAACTGGCAAGCCTATTTAGGCCAGTACTTGATTGAAAACGATCTCATTTTCTCCAGTTGGTATAGTACTCTTAGCATTTTCACTGGACATGGCGCCACATCCAACTCACAGGCTAAGTCAATATCCATCTTCTCCCTCTTTTTTTATTTTTTAAAACAGCCTGCTGGAGGTTCTCCTATTCCCATGAAGGACCTTTCCTAATTAACACATCTAGTGAGGGATAAAAGATTTTTAGTATTCGAAAAATATTATAAGTTCTATTTACACAGGAAAACATTGTGCTTTATCAATTACAGCAGAGAGTATAGTTTTGTCTTACCCAAACATTTAAGAATTTGATTGAGCAGCATGGACCTTACAATGTGTCCCAATTGTTTGCCTATTCCAGGCCCTTTAAATACAATTGTCTCTTGATATTTCTTAACTAGGGTCACTGCCACAGGTTTCTTATATGCAGCCAGATTCATTGCCATCAGGCCAGGGCAGAAAGCCTTGAGGAAGAACTGCAAAAGTCCATTGCTGCTGACCCTTTCACAGTTTTTGTACTTTTTGTATTCATTCAGGTTCATTTTACTTTTACAAAACACTTTAACTCACTGAATGCTATCACAATACTTTTACAACTTGCTATATGCATATTAGTTGTTCCTGCATATCTCCATTTTCTGATTTTATAAAACTAACCATTTTATTTTAAGACAAAATATACCTTAAATTTCAGTTAGCATTCCCACAAACCTTTTACCTTTCCCAATATTTGCTTAATTTTTACATCCCATTTTATATTAGGGCAAAATACACCTTATAATATTTCAGTTAGCATTCCCACAAACTTTTTACTTTTTTCAATATTCACTTAACTTTTACATCTTTCATTTTATCCTATGAAGAAAAATAAATTATTCATTTCAATTTAAGCAAGAACTGTTTTTTATGAAGAGACATAGTAATTCTATTAATCAAGACTTATACTTTTTATTATTGTAGAGATCTCATTAGCATTTTAAACTTAGGTAATAATATATGCACTTATTTAATTTTTGGCCATTTGTATAGAGCTTTTTCAGTTTTTTTGGTTTTTTAAATCAAATTATATCACCGTCCGGAGGTATCAGAATATACACTGACAATGAAGAGTCATAAAAACAATTACAACATACACTGAAACAAGTACACATACATACTGGCTTTAAACAAGCAGACAAACAAAAGTGGTTCCAAATCTACTTAGAATTCTGTCACTGATTTTATTTTGACTTTTTATATGCTCTCGAGCTACCCTGTCTTCTGTCTTTTCTCTGTTTCTTTCCTCTAACATTCTTTTTGTTAATTCTTCTTCTTGCTTTCTTTTATAATCCAACATTTCTTTTCCAGTTTTCCTTCTCTCAATTTCCTTTTTAATCTCTTTCTGTCCCCAAGCCATACTTGTTTTATGACGCCATGTCTGAACAAATTCTGTAGTTTAGATACTTTGATATAAAGCCATTCTAGTCTTCAGAATGAGACCCAGCTGTTAAAACTCTAGGAATTTTATATAATTTTTAAGTATTTACATGAACATTTTACCCATATAATTTTGCTTAGCAGAAGGTTAAACAGTCAGTCCCTTTAATGTTTATAATACTTTCTAAACAGTTTTCTTTCACATTATAACATATCAAATATACTTAACTATCTTGATTGCTTCACATTTTTAAAGGTGAAATAACAAATCTTTTGCAATGTTTAAAAAAAAGATAGCTTCTAATGTTTGACTTTGAGAAAGCAAAGTATTAAATGTTAGGTTTAATGACTTGTTTCCTTACACAACCAAGGACACAATTAAGTTATCTAAAGGACATGAAGCTATTTTGATAAAGCAGATTTTCTATTTGTATAATGATTATTCAGGTGAAAATTTTTATAATCTTTTACTAAAATAGATGAATGATTTAAGAAATTTGAAAGCCTCCTGGTTGCTCAAATGTGGCTTCTCTCTAAGTCAAAGCCAACATATAAATTCACTACCTTCCCCCAGCATGGGAGAATATTAAAACTATTAAAGGAGGAAATATTTAATTCAAATGAGTTTTTATGGCTAAGAGATTTCAAAGTGAATTGGAAGTTCATTCCAGAGGTCATGATTTATTTATTTATATTTTATTTTATTTTATTTTAATCTTTGTCTCTTTTTGTTATGTCATCTTGCTGTGTCAGCTCTCCGTGTGTGTGGCACTACTCCTAGGCAGACTGTGCTTTTTTTTTGCATGGGTGGCTCTCTTTGCAGGATGCACTCCTTGTGTGGGGGGATTGCCTATATGGGGAGCACCCCTGTGTGGCATGGCACTCCTTGCACGTATTAGCACTGAGCATGGGCCAGCTCACTACATGGGTCAGGAGGTCCTGGGTTTAAAACCTGGACCTCCCATATGTTAGGTGGGTGCTCTATCAGTTGAGCCAAATCCACTTCCCACCAGAGGTTAAGATTATGCAGATCTCAGCAGAACCTCATTGACTGCCTCAGTAAACAGTGCCTCAAACTGTGGGGATCCTGAGGGTTCTAGAGACATACAGACACTACAAGCAAGTCAGACAAGCTCAGGCCCTTTGGAATTTATGCACCCCAGTGTAAGAAAGTTAGACTCATTTTAGTTTCCTACACATGGCTCCTCTCCTCCTTTTTATTTAAACCTATAATTATCACTGTGCATGTTAAACATACGTTCAAAAGACTTAAATCTTTGGTCAGTTCATGTGCCAGTTGAGCCCTGAATCTCTGCAGAGTTGCAACACCTACTCTCCAGTTCATTGGAATCATCCAGGATGATTAACAGGGAGATGATGATGGACAATGTCCATCCCAAGGAACAGAAAGTGTCTGCAATTGCAAGCAACATAGCTCCATCAATGTTTACCCTTGGGATCTAAGCACCCTCACAATTAGAAACAAAGTGACATCAATATTCCAAAATCCTCAATATTGGGGAATGAATAATAAACTAAATTAGACTTATTATTATTCTATTATAAACATTATTATTCAACAATGGAAGAACTTTTATCATTGAGGTAAAGGCAATGGTCATCAGTCATTCTGGGGGTAAGAGAAGGAATTTTTGGTACACTGGAATTTGTCCTGAATGACATTACAATAATGGATACAGGCCATTATATATTTTGTCATCACCTACTTATTGTGTAGGACAGAGTGTAGACTAAAATTAATCTGTAGTCCACAGCTAGTAGCAATACTTCAACATGTGTTCATCAGTTGTAACAAATGTACCCCACTAACAATGGATGTTGTTAGTGTGGGAAAGTGTGGGTGCTAGAGGGGGTGGGGCATATGGGAATTCCTTGCTTTTATGTAACATTTATGTAATGTAAAGCTTCCTTAAAAATAAAAAAAAATAAAATAAAAAAGACATAGAACAAATTTTAGTTTTACATTAGTATACTATTTGATACTAAGGATTTTAAAACTTTGTAGGTAGTCTCATTAAATCCTACCCAACTTTGACCACAAAATTCCTTTTCTGGGAACCTTCTGTACTTTCTGTATTCATTCAGGTTTTGTCCCATATTTTTCTCTCTTTTTAAATAACCACGTGTTTTCTTTCTTAGAACAAAATTGCTTTCATTTTAAGGCTGTTGAAAGGCTTTATCTAGGGAATTACAGGACAAACTATCATTCTAAATACCTTGACCTAGCAGATAAGAGTTTGAAGCTAAAATTTCATTCCTTATCTTGCCACACACAGCCCTTCCCACAAAGCTCTCACAAAGAGAAGGACTTCCTGGGGTGCTGGGTAGGTTAAATAGCATAGGAAGTATTTTTCCCCTTTTCAATAGATTGTCTATATGCAAATTTTCATATGACCTTTCTATTACACTTAGCTTCTCTAAATTGGGCTCCAGGAATATGTATTAATATGTAAATGATTATTTAACTTTTTGCAATTTCAATCTTTTTCAGGGATTTTCATTGGTTAACTTAATATTACCACACTGAGGTGTGAAAATATGCCCAGAGAAAATAGGCAGACATAAATAGAGAACTAGACACAAAAACACAAATTTCACTAATGTTACATATAGTTTTCATGCTCTTACAAGATAGGTTTAGTTGTAAAATCTCATTATACTTAAGATATTTCTTTGACAGCTATTTCTGATTATATTAAACTGCACTGTGATTATGCAGTTTTGCACACAAGTTTTGTACTTTTTAGTTATTGTCTTGTAACCAAATTTTTCCCATTGCTTTGAAATACAATTTCTTTTTTTTTTTTAACTTTAAAGCTTTGCTTATTTTCCATGTTGACTTTGCCAGACATTGGATGAGCAAAACAAATTGTAATATATACTCACTGAGGTCATTGAATTTGTAGGGAAAACTAGTTTCTTTCATAACCTCCTGTTTTTAGGATCTTCTGCACTCAAGTTGGAAGCCCCCATCTCCCTGTCCTTGGAAATAACAGGACTCAGGTGGCTAATGTACTGGAAGAGTTGAAGTCTAACTCTGAGGGCTAAGAGTTTTACCAGGCAGCAATTTCCTCAAAGTTTGTGGGATCTCTCCAGGCTCTTGCCTGGAGTAGGTAAATTGAAGTCCACACCTAGATAATCATAAGAAGAAAACAATGCTATCAACACCAGTGGAAGGATGGAAACAGGAATGCCTTAAATGAGCCTTTCACCACTGATGGGGAAGAGAAGTTTTCATGAATTTATAAAGGAAACAATAGCTACCATTACAAAGATGAAGTAAGTCTTGAAATGTCCATAAGGAAGGGCAAACACAGTTCAAAATTACCATCACAATAGCAAGCATAGAAGAGGGTGAGGTTTGAATTGAAGTAACTATAAAAAAATTAAGTTTTTTTAAGGATTATTATCACAATAGTAGGTATGGGTTAAAGTCACCTAATTATAACAATTTCAGATAGTATCTCTTAGCTGTTTTATAATATAAAGGCATCTATATCTTGCAACTCTTAGTTGCAATTTCTAGTAATTTTCACTGAAAAACAAATTGAGGGGCAAGCAGCTGTGGCTGAATCAGTTGAGCTCCCATCCACCATATGGGAGGCCCTCATTTCATATCCTGGGGCCTCCTTGTGAAGGCAGTCCAGTCTCACCTGCATGCTATGGAGCACTGCCCGGTCCACAGATGCCAAGGACCACTGCCCCACCTGCAAGTACCACAGAGTGCTGCCCAGCCCACAGATGCCACAGAGCACTGCCATGTCAGCAGACACCATGGAGCACCACTGGGCCTGCAGATGCTGTGGAAAGCCAACTCAGCAAGGTGACACAACAAAAAGAAGGGAGACAAGCAAGAACAGAGAAGAACCACAGTGAATGGACACAGAGAGCAGAGAGCAGGCAAGCCACAGGGGGGAAGGGAAAAAAAATAAATGAAGACACAGAAGAAGATACAGTAAATGGACACAGAGAGCAGAGAGCATGCAAACAAACAAAAGCTGCAAGGGGGGAATTTAAAAAAAAAAACAAATTGAAGTGATTGTGGGGAGATGTCAGAATAGGTAGATAAGGCTCAGATCTTTCACAAAAATATCAAAGAACCAAAAGTTGCCTGAGGGATCTGCTTTGGGGGTCAACAGACCAGGACAGTGCTTCACAACATCCAGGGTGATGAGGGACAGAGAAATGAAGGAGCTGAAACAAAAAACTGTGAGTTACAAAACTTCCCAGTTGCCAGGAAAGGCTTTTCTTCCCCACTCCAAGATATTCAGCAATGGTAAAACCCCTGGTTCATTGCAGCTGACTGTGTGGGGAGCAGACACCTCCCTCCCTGTTAGCTGTTACAAATGGAGGGGGAAACACAGGAATTTTCTTCTGTGAATTTAGCAAGCAGAACTCTCTTTGAATCTTGGCTCTGGTGATATGAAAACAAAGGAAAACAGAAAGATATACTTCCGTGGACAGGTGCACTAATGAGCACCATCTGTTGGTGGTTCTGGAAATTACATGGACAAAAAGTGCTTTTGAGTTCTCTTTATCCCACCCTCTGGAGAAAGTCATTGCCCCAGTAGTGAGTCTCTGGCATGATTTTGGTAACTGAAGCTGGGCAAATTTTTTGAATTAGTTGAACCAAATATCAAGAAGAGCAGGGAAAAAATTATGAGAGTAGGCAAGAGAGAGAAATTGGCCATAAGTGTAAATGCAATACATTAAATTCCTAGTAGAGACTAGCAAAACATTAAAAGATATACTAGGAAACAAGAAGAGATGGACCAGCCAAGTGAATGAAAAACTTCCTAAGGAGATGATATAGTTTAAGACAATTAATCAAGGGCAATCACACAACTTTCCTAAATCAGCTCAAAGAATTGAAGGAAAACATGACTAATGAGGTAAGGAAATTAAGAAGACATGGGTGAGCATAAAGAATAATTTGAAAGTCTGCAAGCAATTTAACAGACCTTATGGGAATGAAAGATGATTGATGAGATTAAAAATACATTAGAGGCACATAAGAGCAGATTTGAATTACTTGAATACAGAATTAATGATTTCAAAGACAGAACATCTGAATTGGAAAAGACAAATGAACAGAAAGAGAAGAGAATGGAAAAAATGGAAAAGTTCTCAGGCAATTGAATGAATATTTGAAATGCAAAAATATATACATTATTAGTGTCCCAGAAGTAGAAGAAAATGGAAAAGGAGCATAAAGCATATTTGAGGGAATAATGACTGAAAACTTCCCTATACTTATGAAAGACATAAATATGATAAATATGATTATCCAAGGAGGCCAATATACCTAAAACAGAATAAGCCTGAATAGAAAAACCCTGAGACACCTACAATTCAGAATGACAAACTAGAGATATAGCGAAGATTTTGAAAGCAGCAAAAGAAAAGAAAAGCATTACATACAAGGGAAACTCAAGATTAAGAGTGGACTTCTCATCAGAAACCATGGAAGAGACAGTTATGTTGAATGATGTATTTAAGGTACTGAAACAGAAAAACCAAAAACTGCAGGTCAAGAATTCTGTAGCCAGCAAAACTGTCTTTCAAAATGAAGGTTAGTTAAAAGACTTCACAGATAAACAAACAAAAACTAACAATATGTTACCAAAAGACCAAAATTACAAGAAATACTAAAGGGTGTGCTGGAGACAGAAAGGAAAGATAAGGGCAAGAGACTTAAAGAAAAGTGTAAAATTTAAAGAATAAAACATAGACAAAAGTATTGTATGACAACAGAAAGCCCAAGGTCAAAATGGGTGAAGTAAGTAGTGCCTTTAGAGATATAAACATTTAATGACATGATAATGGCTTGATCTCGACAATCAAAAGACATTGTCTGATACAGTGTATAAAAAATATATATGAACTCTCTATATGTTTTCTACAAGAGAATCACCCCAGCTGTAAGGACACAACCAGATTAAAAGTGAAAGTTTGAACAAAATATTCCATGCAAATAATGAACAAAAAAGACCTGGAGTTGTGTACTAATAAGAGATAAAATAGATTTTATATGCAAAACTGTTATAAAGAATGAAGAAAGTCAGTATATATTTATAAAAGGGACAAGTTAACAAGAATAAAAAAAAAACTGTAATAAATATTTATGCACCTAATCTCAGTGCCCCAAGATACATGAGGCACAAACTGGCAAAGCTGAAGGGAGAAATAGACATCTCTACAACAATAGTTGGAGACTTTAATACACCAGTCTTACTATTGGATAGAATGACTGGATAGGGGATAAATAAGAAAGAGAGTTGAATAATATACTAGACCTAACATATCTATACAGTGTTGCACTCCAAAAGAACAGGATATACATTCTTTTCAAGTGCTCATAAATCCTTCTCCAAGATAGACCATATGTTGGGTCACAAGACAGTCTGAATAAATTTAAAAAGACTGAAATTATACCAAACACTTTTGCTGATCATAGCAGAATGAAGCTGCAAATCAATAATGGATAAAAAATGGGAAAATTAAAAAATGTATGGAAATGAGACAACAGATTCATATATAATCAGTGGGTCAAAGAAGAAATTGCAAGACAATTCAGCAAGTACCTTGAGACAAATGAAAATAAGAACACAACATATCAAAAGCTATGGGGCACCACAAACACAGTGCTGAAAAGAAAATTTAAATCCCTCAGTAATTACATCAAAAAAGAAGAAAGAATTAAAATTGAAGACTTAACTGCACACCAGGAGGAAGTAGAAAATGAACAGCAAACTAACCCCAAACCAAGATGAAGGAAAGAAATAGTAAAGATCAGAGCAGAAATAAGTGAAATCGAGAAAAAAAACAAAAACAAAAGAAAAAATCAACAAAGGAAAGAGAGAAGATGCAAATAATTATATTAGAAATAAGAGAGAGGTCATTAGCACTGACCTCACAGAAATAAGGGAGATCATAAGAGGATATTCTGTACAAATCTATGCCAAAAAACTAATAAATGTAAAACAACCTCCTAAAGGTGAAACACTCAAGACCACATGGCTTCACAGGTGAATTCTACCAATCATTCAAGGTGAACTAATTCTGATCTTGCTCAAGTTCTTCCCAAAAAATTGAATAGGAAAGAATACTACCAAATTCATTCTATGAAGTCAACATCACCCTAATACCAAACCAAATAAAGATGCTATGAAAAAAGAAATTACATACCAATATCTTTAATGAATATAGATGCAAAAATCCTTTCAAAAATCCTTGCAAAGAAAATCCAAAAACACATTAAAAGAATTATACACCATGCTCAAGTAAGTTTTATCCCAGGTACACAAGGGGATTTCAACAAAAGAAAATTAATTAGTGTAATAAACCACATTGATAATTTGACAACAAAATTACAAGATCTTCTCAATTGATGCAGAAAAAGGAATTGACAAAATACAGCATCCTTCATTTATGAAAACATTTAAAAAATGAAACAGAAGGAAGCTTTCTCAATATGGTGCTGTGCATATATGAAAAAGATAGTTAAGAACCAGCAAGATGGTGGCAGAGTAAGGAGCTTCTAGAGGTACCTCCTGCTGCAGGGCAGTTTTCAGAGCTCTCTGGAGCCAGCTGAAGCACCTGTTTGGGGGCTTCAGGAGACTAGAAGAGCATCCTTCAGTGACCCTGAAGGAGTAGAAGAATACTGTCCATCTGCAGAGGAGACTCGTAAGTAGAGCACTCCACACCATGGAGGCCAGTGCCCATTCTCCTCTGGAGGCACAAGCTGCCTTGGGAGCTGTTCTCTGGCTGGAACTGAAAGCTCCACTTCCACAAAATGGGGGAGGAGGAGACGGTTGGGCACCAATTTCAGCTACTGATGAGTAAATTCAGTGGGCTACAGTATAAACCTGAGAACAGCTAAATTTGAGCCTGTCCAAGTCAGAAAGCCACCAGGAGCCATCATCTTAACTCTGTGCCTGGCATGAGGGGAAATGGGGCAGACAGAGAATCCCAGTGCTGGTGGGGAATGGCTTCTTTCCATCCAGATCATATTGCAGATTTAGCCTAGGCCCCAGTGCCACTTCTAGCAGGGAGCAAGCTGCGGGGACCTGCATCAGCCTCCCCAGGAAACTATCAGCCAAGCCGAGAGTCCAATGACTATGCTACTCTGGTGGTGCAAGTTGCCCCAGGAGCTATTCTGGGGCTGGAATTGGAAGCTCCATTTCTCAAAAGCAGGGGAGGAGGAGATGGTTGGTGGCCAAATTCAGCTGCTGATTGGTAGACTCGGCTGGCTAAGGTTAACCCTGGGAACAGCTAGAGTGTGAACCAGCCCAAGTCAAAAAGAGACCCGTAGCCACCATTCTGACTCCACACCCAGCCTAAGGGGAAGCTGGGTGGACTGAAACTCTCAGTGTCCATAGGAACCAGTTTCTTTCACACAGACTAGCCTGCAGCCTTAGACTAGGCTTCAGCCATGCTTCTGGCAAGGAAGAGGCTGAGGAGACCTGCACCAGCCTATATAGGCAACTGCAGGTAACTTTGGCTGGCATAGACTGAAAATCAGAAATCTACCAGGGCACCTGTGGTCATCTTGGACCTTTACTGTGTAGATTGCTGCCCACACCTGCAACTCCATCCCTGCCCCAGGTAGGGGAAAAAGGGATGTGAAGCTTCATCAGTCTCTCTGCACCTACGGTCTAGGTCTGCACTTGGATTATTCCACATAACTGTAACTCTGTCCCTAGCCCTGGCAAAGGAGAAAGTTGGAAGAAGCTTCATTGATTCCTAGTGCAATGAGGGGGAGCTTGAGCCTCCACAGGTTACAGCACCAAATACATATTTGGCTCCTACTGCACAACCAGCAAGGGAGAAAGGATAGGAAGCCCTAAACTAAAGAAAAAAACTACACCCATAATAAATACTCTAGTAAGCCAGATGCAAAGACAACAACAAAAATTACAATCCACACCAAGAAACAAGAAGCTATGGCTCAGTTAAAGGAAAAAGATAAGCATCCAGATGACATAAAGGAGTTGAGACAACTAATTATAGATGTTCAAACAAATATCCTTAATAAATTCAATAAGATGGCTAAAGAGATTAAGGGTATTAAAAACACACTGGATGAGCACAAAGAAGAATTTGAAAGCATACATAGAAAAATAGCAGATCTTATGGGCATGAAAGGTGCAATGAATGAAATTTAAAAAAACATTGGAATCATATAATAGCAGATTTGAGGAGGCAGAAGAAAGGGTTGGTGAGCTTGAAGAAATGGCCTCTGAAAGTGAACATAGAAAAGAACAGGTGAAGAAAAGAATGGAAAAAATCGAACAAGGTTTCAGGGAACTAAATGAGAGCAAAAGACATGCAAACATACAGGTCATGGGTGTCCCAGAAGGAGAAGAGAAGGGACAAGGGGCAGAAGGAATATTTGAAGAAATAATGGTACAAATTTCCCAACCCTATTGAAGGACATAGATATCCATGTCCAAGAACCACAACATATTCCCATCTGAAAAAATTCAAATAGACCAGCTCCAAGATGCATTCTCACCAGAATGCCAAAGGCCAAAGACAAAGAGAATTCTGAGAGCAGCAAGAGAAAAGCCATGCATAATATTTAAGGGATATCCAATAAGATTAATTGCTGATTTCTCACCAGAAACCATAGAGGGAAGAAGATAGTCGTCTGATATATTTAAGAAAATACAAGAGAAAAACTTCCAGCCAAGAATCTTAGATCCAGCAAGACTGTCTTTCAAAAATGAGGGTGAAATTAGAACATTCACAGATAAACAGAAACTGAGAGAATTTCTAAGTAAGAGACCAGAATTTCAGGAAATAATAAATGGTTTGCCAGAGCCTCAAAAGAAAAGACAGGAGAGAGGGACCTGAAAGAGAGTCTAGAAATGAAGATTATATCAGTAAAAGTAAGTAAAATTATAAAAAGAGTGGTGAAAATAAAATATGACAGATAAAACTGAAATAGTCAGGAATAAACTTAAACAATGATGTAAAGCAATTTGTATTCAGACAACTGCAACTCAATGTTAAAACAAAATAGCCCTAAATAACTGGAAGAACACTCCATGCTTATGAATTCAAAGACTAAATATCATCAAGATTTTTCAATTATACTCAAATTGACATACACATTTATTGCAATCCTGAGAAAAAATCAATCATTTTTAAAGAAAAAATTGAAAACATGATCATTAAATTTATTTGGAATGGTAAGGCATCCTGAATAGCCAGAAACATCATAAAAAGGAAAATTGAACTCTCCTCTCCAGACTTTAAATCATAATACCTATCTATAGTGATAAAAACAGTATGGTATTAGCCTAAAGACAGACACAAAAGACCAATGGAACTAAATTTATGCTTCAGAAACAGACTCTCACAGGTATGGTCAAGTGAATTTTGACTAGCCTGTCAAATTCATACAGCTTGGACAGAACAATCCATTCAACAAAAGGTGCTGAAAGAATTGAACATCCATAGCTGAAAGAAGGAAAGTGGACCCCTGTCTCATACCTTATCCAAAAATTAACTAATAATGGATCAAAAAATTAAAATAAAAGCAAAAACCTTAAAATTTCTAGAAGAAATTTTAGGAAAATATCTTCAAGACCTGGTGGTAGATGGTAGATTCTTAAAGGAGATAAGAGGAGGACTGAGGGGACTACTGATGTTTAATGTATGTAGAAGTTTTAATTAGCTTTACAGTAAAGGTATGGAACTGTATAGAGTGGATGGTAACACAGTGAGTAACAGCTCGTTTATATACAGGGATGTGACTGAAAATGGTAGTCTAGTTATGTAAATGCCAATTGACAGAATGCTTGAGAATAATCTAGGAACTGGGTCGTACAGTAAACCAAGAGATGAATGAGAATTGTGGTTGATGGTACAGATGCAAGAGTGTCTGTGTTAGCTAGAAGAAATGTATATCACTACTGCAGGGTATTGGGAATGTGGAGAAACATGGGGAAAATACAGCTGGAGGGACCTATGGACTCTTGTTAGTAGTAATAATATAATATTCTTGCATCTGTGCAAAAAATGTACTGTGTTGATACTGAGGCAGTATGGAAAATGTGAGTCAAATGTACACTATGGAATGGTAACAATCAGATTATATTATTTTATCTGTAGCAAATGACACACCACATTGTGGTGTGTTGATGGAGGGGTGTTGTTTGGGAATTCTGCACATGTGCATGATTGTTTTATAAGTTTACACTTCTGTCATTAAAAATATTTAAAAAATAATAATAGGGTGGGTTGGAGGAAAAACACACCAAATGTAAGATAAGGACTATGATTAGTAAGATTTTGACAATATTTTTCATCATGATTTGTAACAAACGTCTCATGACTATGCAAGACGTTGGTGGAGGGTTGATGTATGGCACCTCTGTATGATGTTATGCATGTTTGCTTTGTAGGTTCACAACTTTTACATTTATGTAATATATAAAATGATATAAAGATAATAGTAATTGGATTGGTAAGGGGAAAAATACTTTGTTTCATAGTAATATTTTGAGAATGCTCTTTAATTTGTTAAAAGGGTTTAAAAACAATGCATTTTATTGGTGGTAGGGTGAAGTGTTATATAAGTTTGATGTCATATATGTTTGTTTTGTTAGTTCACAACTATTATACACTTATTGTTTATTTATGTTTATGTATGAGTGATATATTTCAATAAATTAAAAAAAGATAGTTAGCATTGCACTCAATGGTGAAAGACTGAAAACCTATCCACTGATATCAGCAACAAGAAAAGGATGCCTACTATCACCATATTATTCAATATTGTGCTAGAAAATTTAGCTTGAGGAATTAGACTAGACAAAGAAATAAAAGACATCAAAATCAAAATGCTGATGTCATAATCTTATATCTACAAAAATATACAAAAAAGTCACTAGAATTAATAAAGTTCAGCAAAGTGGTGGGATACAAGAATAATATGAAAAAAATCAATAGCATTTATATACACTGCTAATGCACAATCTGAGGAGGAAATCAGAAAATGAAGTTCCATTTAAAATAATGACTAAAACAATCAAATATTTAAGAATAAACTTAACCAAAGACATAAAGGACCTGTGTGATGGTTAGGCTGTTGTTTAAACTCAGTCAGATAATTGTGCCCAGATGTTGGGTAAAGCAAGCGCTGGGCTAATTGTAATTCGAGGACATTTATGGACTTTAGTCATCAGTGAGTTTACTGCATAGAGGGCTGATTACATCTGCAATCAACCAGCTCATCTTTGGATAGCCACTATCTCCTGGAAACTCATCAAGGACTTTCACTGGACTTTTTCTGGGACCCCTGGTTTGCAGCTTGCCTGCTGAACTTGGACTTGTACTTACCCACAGTCAGGTGAGAGAATTTGAAAAATCTTACAGTATTTACAGAAAACTCCTGATGATTTTGTTTCCCTAGAGAACTCTGACTAATACAACCTGTATTCAGAAAACTAAAAACAAACAAACAGAACACGGCTTAAGAAATCAAAAAGACAAATAAAAGTCATGACATTCCATGTTCATGGATTGGAACACAAAATATTGTTAAGGTGTAAATTTTATTCAAACTGATTTAGAGATTCAACACAATCCCAATAAAAATCCCAATAGCCTTTTTTTTTTCCCAGAAATCAAAAAACCAGTAATCATATTTATTTGCAAGAGTAAGGGACCCTGAATAATCAAAAATGCCTTTAAAAAGAAAAACAAAATTGGAGCTCTCTCACTTCCTGCTGTCAAAGTGTATTTCTTAGCTACCACACGGTACTGGCATAAGGACAGACAGATTGTCCAATGGAGCAAAACTGAGAACTTAGAAATTAACCCTCACATCAACAGTCAAGTGATTTTTGACAAGGCTGTTAAGCCCAGGACAGTCTGTTCAACCAATGGTGCTTGGAGAACTGGATAGCCATATTGAAAATAAAGAAAGAAGGCCCCTGTCTAACACCTTTCACGGAAATTTTCTCAAAATGGATAAAGGACTTAAATATAAAACAACTACCATAAAATTCCTAGAAGAAAATGTAGGAAAACATCTTCAAGATCTTGTAGTAGGTGGTAGTTTCATCAACCCTAGTCCCAAAGAATGAGGAACAAAATAAAATAAAATAAATAAATGAGGCTTTTACAAATTCAACACTTTTGTACCTCAGTGAACTTTGTCAAAGGGGTGAAAAGTCAGCCAACTCAATGGGAGGAAATATTTGGCAATCACATATCCGATAAAGGTTTAATATCCATGATATATAAGGAGAATACACAACAATTAAAGGACCAACTATCCAATTAAAAAATGGGTAAAACATTTGAAAAGAAAATTGTCCAAAGAAGAAACACAAATTGTGAAGAAGCATATGAAAAAATGTTCAACATCATTAATGATTAGGGAAATGCAAATGGAAACTATAATGGGTTATGATTTCATACCTATTAGATTGCCTACTTTTAAAAAGTCAAAAAACTAAATTTTGAAGAGGATGTGGAGAAAAAGTAATACTTATTCACTATTCGTGGGAATATAGAATGGCACAGTCACTGTAGAGCACTGTTTGGCAGTTCCTAAGAAAGTTAAATATAGACTTGCCATGGGACCTGGATATATATATATATATAAAAAGAAGAACTGAGAGGAGTGACATGAACAGACATCTGCATTCCAATGTTCATAGCATCTTTATTCATGATAGCCAAATTTTAGAAACAAGTCAGGTGTCTAAAAAGTGATGAATGGACAAACAAAAAAGTGATGAATGGACAAAAAAAAGTGATGAATGGACAAAAAAAAAGTGATGAATGGACAAACACATGATGGAATATTATGCAGTGATAAGAAGAAATGAGTTGTGAAACATATAGCATGGATGAAACTGGAGGGCATTAAGTTGAGTGAAGCAAGCAAGACACAAAAAGACAAATACAGTATGACTGCCCTATTACAAATTCAGTATATTATGTGAAATATAAGTTTATTATGTGAAATATGAATATGGGTAGATTTGCATTTTTCTTTGAAGCTGAACAAATGTGTAAATATTACAAAATACTAATACCGGATAGGAAAAATCATTATTTTAACTGAAGGATATCAAACACAGAATGCTATATATCATATGGTTTCATTTATATAAAATGTAAATACAAAGCTATTTATAAATATATAAAGAGATTCATGGTTGCATAGGTCTGAGGAAAGAATGCTGTGGTGTGGAGTCTTTTTTTTTGAGTAATGAAATTATTCTAAAATAATTTAGATGATGAATGTACAACATTGTGATTATACTAAATGCCATTGATTATTCAGTTGGATAGAATAGCAAGAAACAGCAGGTATGTCAGTGGGGATGCATAGAGAAATTGAGAAGAGAGGAATTTGTATTTGTTTGTTTGTCTGTCTTGTTTATCATTATTATTGGAATAATAAAAATGCTCTAATAATGATTGAGGTGATGAATTCATGCACAGCTATAAGATTATACCAAATACCATTTATTATACATTTCAGATGATTGGTATGCCTTATTAGTATGTATCAATATAATTGATTTGTTAGGGAAAATATAGTGGATTCCCATATACCCATCTCTCACCCCCATACTTTCTCACACGACATCTTTCATTAGTGTGCTCTACATGTTACAAATGAAGAATACATATTGAAGCATTGTCACTAAACATATTCTATAAATTACATTATGTTTTATATTTTGCACAACAGTTTTGTAGGTTTTGACAAAATATATAATGGCTAGTATCTGTTATTAAAATATTGTGCAGAACTATTATAGTGTCTCAAAAATGTCCCGTGTTAAATATATTTTCCCTCTCCTTCCTCTCAGAACTTCTGGTGACCACTGTCTTTATTTCAATGTTACAAGTTGTTCCATTTCTAGAATATTAATACATCTACCTTAGTCTGTATTTGCAATAACCCCTTATGATTGTTCATTCCCCTATCTTGAGGAATTTGGGATGGTGATGCCTACCATGCTCCTCATTGAGAGAGGGCTTAGATCTCATGGGAAAAATGGATTGAAGTGAATTGCTTACATTTATAGATACCCTTTACTTCTTGGAATGGGCATTGTCCTTTATCATCCTTTTGTTAGGTGTCCTAAGTTAGTCAGATGAACTGGAGAGTAGGTGCTGGCTGTAACTCTGCTGAGATTTAAGGCTCAACTGTTATATGAACAGACTGAATATATATGACTCTGAGGCATATATTTAATGAGTATAGTGATAATTATGGTCCAAATAAAAGGAGTAAAAGAATCATGTGTAGGACAATTATGAATAAGCAAAACTTGGTAACATTAGGGAAATAGGTTATCATATATCCCAAATTAAGACTCACTAATAGAGTGTTAATTTCATGGATTTATCTCCTGGTAACCTATCTTCCAAACTCTACCTCTGTGAGCCTGCTCAATATCCTTAGTTCATATCAGTGAGATCATGCAATATTTGTCCTTTAGTGACCAGCTTACTTCTCTCAACATAAAGTTTTCAAAATTTATCCTTATTGTTGCATGTGTGAATTCTTTATTCCTTATTCCAGCTCAGTATTATGCCATCGTATGTACATGCCATGTTTTACTTATCTATTCATCTGTTAATGGACAGTTTGGTTGTATCCAACTTTTGAAAAATGTGAAAAATGCCACAATGAACATGCTACAGTAACATTGCTCATGTCACTACTTCTAATTCTTCTGTGTATGTTCCTCATTCTGGGATTGCTGCATCATAGGACAATTCTATATTTAACTTCCTGAGGAACCACCAAAACCATTCTCTACAGTGGTTGCACCATTCTACACTCCCACCAGCAGTGGATGAATGTTCTATATCCTCCACATCCCCTCCAACACTTTTAGTTTTCTGTGTTTTTTTTTTTTAATACCAGACACTCTAATAAGTGTAAGATGATATCTCATTGTGGTTTTGATATTCATTTCCCTAATAGCTAATGATGTTGAACACCTTTTCATATGATTTTTAGTCATTTGTATTTCCTCTTTGGAAAAGGATATATACAAATCTCTTACTCTTGCCTATTTCTTAATGGGTTGACTTTTTGTATTATTAGATATGTAAGATTTCTTTATATATTCTGCATATTAGATTTTTATTAGATAGGTGGTACCCAAATATTTTTCCCTGTGAGTAGGCTGCCATTTCACTATCTTGACAATCTCCTTTGAGGAACAAAAGTTTTAATTTTGAAGAGGTCCAATTTATCTAATTTTTCTTTCATTGCTTTTGCTTTCGGTGTAAAGTTTAGGATAACATTTCCTAATACCAGATCTCATAGAAATTTTCCTATATTTCCTTCAAGGAACTCTATAGTCTTGTCTCATATGTCTTTGATCCATCTTGAGTTAACTTTTGTATTGAGCATGAGATGGTGATCCTCTCTCATTTTCTTGGATATGGATATCCTCTTCTTCCAGCACCATTTCTTGAAGAGACTATTCTTTCCCAATTGATTGGACTTGGTAGCCTTGTTGAAAGTCAGTTGGCCATTTATGCACAGTTGTATACCTGCATTCTCAATTTGCCTCCTTTGTTCAGCATGTCTAGCTTTGTGCTTATAGCATGCAGTTTTGACCACTGTAGCTTTGTGGTATGGTTTAAAGTCAGGTAGCATTATTCCTTCTCTTTTGTTTTTCTCTTTCAAGATGGCTATTCATAGCCCCTTACAATTCCAAATAGTTTAGTAATTGGCTTTTACAGGTCTGTAAAGTGTGCTGTTGAGACTCATAGCAATTTGATATTATTGATGAATTCCAAAAAGAAATATTGGATTATGTTTGTAAACTGATCTTTTACTCTGGGCATATTAGATTATATTGAATTTTTAGGTTTAGTTCATTAAGTAATTATGTAAACTTCTTGTGCCAGTAGGGCATTGAGTCCCCACCCTTTGGTGGGTGGAGACACACAGAGAAAAGGCATGACAAAGGACAGAGTTGAGAGCACTTACTGTTTGAATTTTGATGTTGAGGCTTGATGCTGAAGCTGGAGCCCTGTGAAATGAAGAACTCTGAACACAGGGAGAAGCAAGACCCTGGAAGGGAGGAACCCAGGAATACCGAACTCTCACAGACATTGGCAGCCATCTTGCTCCAACACATGAAAATAGACTTTGGTGAGGGAAGTAACTTATGCTTTATGGCCCAGTATCTGTAAGCTTCTGCCCCAAATAAATACCCTTCATAAAAACCAAGCAATTTCTGGTATTTTGCATCAACACCCATTTGACTAATACAGGACTTTAATGGGATTGCATTGACTTTGTAAATCAACTGGTTTAGGGCAGAAAACTTAATTATATTTAGTCTTCCAATCCAAGAACAAGAAATATTCTTCTATTTAACTAGGTCTTCTTTGATTTCCTTTAGCAAAGTGTTACTGGATTTCGTTTAGGTTCTTGGCTATGCAGCAGAAATGAATTTCAAGAGCATGACAGGTGTTAGGCCAGTAATTTATTCAGGTAGGGAGGGAAGAGAAATGGGAGAAAATAACAGAGCAGGAGTTCCAGGTAGAGAGGAAGGGGTTGAAAAGTGAAAAAAAAAGGGCTGATCTACAGGCTACAGTTTCCCATTGCAGGTTATAAATGCCCAAGTTTACTTGCATAGTAATTCAAGTGGGGGAGAGGCATCTGGAGCCTAGAACAAGAGGCAAGAGAGCACAAGAGAGCAAGAGAGTTCATTCAGCCCTTGCACCTGGCTTTTGAACTATTAATTATCCTCACCTCCCCCCCCCCTTTGCTAATGGCAGGGGAGAAATTCCAGCTGTTTACTGTTTTGATTGGTTATTTCCCCCATCAATCTCCCAGGAGGGCCCAATGATAAATTCCGTAGGGGAATATCCAGGACTACTCCTGTTTCCAGAGGATGTCCTCTTCTGAATGGTAGAATCTTGGGGGAGGGTCTTTCAGCAGCTATCTTGGGGTTACTGATGCTCACGTAGGCTTCTTGCCAGGTTTCAGATTCATCTATTGATTCCCTATTTTACTAGCCTGCTTCATTCTCCCCTCAGAGAGTTTACAGCTTTAATCTTAAAGGGGTGCTGAAGTGAGATGATCTTTTCTCTGTAGCTATTTCCTGCTGTTAGGGACTGTAGGCTCTACCTGACAAGGTATAGAACTCTCTTGTTATTCTATCTCAATTGGAGGAAGACAAATCTGGCATCCTGTTTGAAACGATGAAGTTCCCATATGGCTAACAAGATTTTGATTCTGGAAGAAATAAACGTAATTAGAGTTTGAGAATATATGATCCCACTAAAAGGACCCTGGGCTACAGAAGTAGAAAAGGTTAGGTGCCTGCAAAGGCTACATTTTCCCAAAGTTGGTGGGAAACTGTATTTTTCCCTTTGGTAAAATGGGAAGATGTATTGCCCTTTTTAGTTAAGTTAAAGGAGATGGAAAACAGACAAGGTTTCTTAAAGGGAAGTCTGGTTTGTTCTTCCCCTAGCAATAGGCATTTGGGCTACAGTTAGAGATAATGGCTGACTTTGACATATACACTATTTAACTTTTTTCTTGAAGAAGTATTTCAGGCCATCCAATGACTGGCACATGTACATCTCGTCGGGTAGTTCTGGTGAGCTGGCACTTTCTTAGGCAGCTAGCTTCACTTAAGATTAGTGTACCTTCAACTTTAATAACTGTGGGAGTGATCAGAACTACAGAGTAAAGTTCCATAGTGGTAAAAATAGTATGCTACTAGCCTAAAGATGGACACAATAGATGAAAGGAACCAAATTTGTGCCACAAACAGACCCTCACAGGTATGGTCAAATGATTTTTGACTAGCTTGTCAAAGTCACACAACTTGGGCAGAACAATCCATTCAACAAAACAGGCTGAAACAATTTGAATCCATAACTGAAAGAAGGAAAGAGGACCTCTATCTCCAAAAATTAACCCAAAATGGATCAAAAAAACTAAAAATAAAAGCAAGAACCATAAAACTTCTAGAAGAAATTGTAGGAAAATATCTTCAAAGACCCGGTGGTAGATGGTGGATTCTTAAAGGAGATAAGAGAAGGACTGAGTGGACTACTGATGTTTAATGTATGCAGAAGTTTTAATTAGCTTTATAGTAAAGGTATGGAAATGTAGAATGAATGGTAACACACACTGAGTAACAAATAGTTTATAAATGGGGATATGACTAAAAATGGTAGTCTAGTTATTTTAATGCCAATTGACAGAATACTTGAGAATAACTAGGAAGTGGCTCACACAGTAAACCAAGAGGTGGACAGGAATTGTGGTTGATGGTGTGGATGCAAGAGTGTCCTTTGTTAGCTAGAACAAATGTACATCACTTCTACAGGGTGTTGGAATATGGAGAAGCATGGAAAAATATATCTGGAGTGACTGATGAACTGTGGTTAGAAGTAATAATATAGTATCTTGCATCTATGCAAAAGATGTACTATGTTGATACTAGGCAGTATGGAAAATATGAGGCAAATGTACACTATGGACATGGTAACAATCAGATGATATTATTTTATCTGTAGCAAATGACACACCAGATTGTGGTGTGTTGATGGAGGGGTGTTGTTTGGGAATTCTACACATGTGCATGATTGTTTTATAAATTTACAATTTCTGTCATAAAAAAATATTTTAAAAATAACAATAGGGTGGGTTGGGGGAAAAACACACCAAATATAAGATAAGGACTATGATTTGTAGTAAGATTTTGACAATATTCTTTCATAATCTGAAACAAATGTCTCATGACAATGCAAAGTGCTGGTGGAGGGTTGACATATGGGAGCCTTGTATGTTATGCATATTTCCTTTGTACATTCACAACTTTCACTATACACTTAATTTTTTATGTATGTTCATACATAAAAGATATAAAGATAACAGGATTTGTTAGGGAAAATATACTTTGGTAGTAATATTTTGACAATCCTCTTTAATTTACAGTTAAAAAGGTTTAAAAACAATGCAAGTTACTATTGGTAGTGTGAGATGTTATATATGTTAGTTTGATGTTATATATATTTGCTTTGTAAGTCCACAATTATTATACATTTATTATTGTTTATATATGTTTATGTATGAGTGATATAGTTCAATAAATTTAAAAAGAATTGAGAGCATAATAGAAAAATAACAGATCTCATGGGAATGAAAGACAAAATGAATGAAATTATAAAAACATTGGAAATATATAACATCAGATTTGATGAAGCAAAGAAAGGATCAATGAGCCTGAAGACATGGCCCATAAAAGTGAACATACCAAAGAATGGACAAAGAAAAAAAATGAAAAAATTGAGTAGGATTTCATGAATTAAATGGTAGTGTACTCTATGACTGCAAAAGACATGCGAACATTTACATACATGTCATGGATGCTCCAGAAAGAGAAGAAAAGGGAAAAGAGGAAGAAGGATTATTTGAAGAAATAATGGTAGAAAATTTTCCAGCCCTATTGAAGTCTGTAAATATTTGTGCCCAAGATGCACAAGAACCTCCTATTCAAATAAGTCTGTATAGAACTAGTCTAAAACACACACTAATCAGAATACCAAATACCATAAACAAAGAGAGAATTCTGAGAGCAGCAAGAGAAAAGAGATGCACTGTGTACAAAGGATACCAACTAAACTAGGTGCTGATTTCTCATCAGAAACCAGGGATGCAAGAAAATAGTGGTTTGATATATTTAAGAAACAGAAAGAGAATAACTGCCAACCAAGAAAGTTACATCTAGCAAGATTGTCTTTCAAAAATGAGGATGAGATGAGAATATTCACAAACAGTAATTCAGTTTGTAACCAAACCAGCTTTTCAGGAAATACTAAAGCAAGTGCCACAGTCAGAAAAGAAAAAGACAAGAGAGAAATTTTGAAGAGCCTAGAAATGAAGATTATATCAGTAAAAGTAAATAAGTTGCAAAAAGTGTAGTGAAAATAAAATATGACAAAGGAAAAAAACAAGAAAGATCAAAGTGGGTGAAGTAAGAACTGCTTTTACAGTAACAACATTAAATGTTCATGGGTTAAACTCCCCAATCAAAAGACACAGACTGATGAAATGGATGAGAAAACAAGAGCCATCAATATGCTGTCTACAAGTTACTCACAATAGACCAAGGATAGCCATAGATTGAAAGTGAAAGGCTGGAAAAAAGATATTCCATGCATGCAATTAAAAAAAAAAAAGCAACCTGGAGTACCTATACTTAAATCAAATGAAATAAACCTTATAAGCAAAACTGTTATTAGAGACAAGGAAAGACATTATATATTAATAAAAGGGGCAATTATTTGAAAGAAATAATAATCATCAATATATATGGACTTAACTAGAATGTCTCAAATTACATGAGGCAAACAAAGGTAAAACTGAAGGGAGAAATAGATATCTATACAATAAGAGTTGGAACTGTCAAAACACCACTGTCATGATAGGCTAGAACATCAGGGCAGAGGACCAATAAAGAAAC
Source organism: Dasypus novemcinctus (assembly GCF_030445035.2). NCBI lineage: Eukaryota > Metazoa > Chordata > Mammalia > Cingulata > Dasypodidae > Dasypus > Dasypus novemcinctus. The sequence goes on from NC_080676.1 coordinate 106,050,071, forward strand.
AGAGAACTTTAATTATAAGGTAAATTTACTAAACCTAATAGGCATATACAGAAAATTGCACCTCAAAAACAACAGTATATACGTTCTTCATAAGTACTCATGGATCTTTTACAGGAGAGACTATGGTTATAAAGCTGATCTCAAAAAATTCAACAAGTTCAAAATCACACAAAGCACTACCTCTGGTAATAATGGAATAATGTTGGAAATCCATGACAGGTGGAAAAGGGGGACATTCACATATATATGGAGATTTAATAACACATTGTTATTTAATCATTGGGTCAAAGAAGAAATTGTGAGATAAATCAATAAATATCTCATGACAAATAAAAAGAAGCAAACAACATATAAGAACCTATGGGACAGAGTGAAGACAAAGCTGAGAGGGAAATTAATAGACATCAATGCTTATATTTAAAAAAAAGATGAAAGAGCTAAAATCAATGGCTTCAGCAGGACAGCAGGAGGAACTAGGAAAAGAACAGCAAACTCTTCTGAGGGCAAGGAGAAAGAATGAAATAACAAAGATACAGCAGAAATATTAAATTGAGAAGAAAAACACAATAGAGAGAATTAACAAAACTAAAATTTGATCCTTCAAGATTAACGAAATTGACAAATCTTTAGCTAGACTGACAAAGAAAGAGGGAAGATGCAAATAAATGAAATAGCAAATGAAAAGAAATAATTTCTACTGACCCCACAAAAGAGATCAAAATAGAATAGTATGAAAAAAACTAGAAAATGTTGTTGAATTGAAAAAATTCCTAGAAATGTATGAACAACCTACACTGACTCTAGAAAAAATAGAAGACTTCAACAAACCAATTACAATCAAACAAAGAGTTTGAAATAGTCATCAAACAACTGCTCAAAATGAAGTCAAGGACCAGATGCTTTCATAGATGAGTTCTACCAAACATGCAAAGAAGATTTAATAGCAATCTTATTCAAGTTCTTCTTAAAATTATAACAAAAAGGAATATTACAAAACTCATTCTATGAGGACTGTGTATCACTCTAAAACCAATGACATATGAAGATATATATATATATGAAAATTCCTGACCCATTTCCCTAGTGAACACAGATGCAATAATTCTCAACAAAATACTTGCTAAATGAATCCAACACATTTGTATTAGTCAGCCAAAAGGGTGCTGAAGCAAAATACCAAAAACCTGTTGGCTTTTATAAAGGGCACTTCCTTGGCATAGACTCTTATAGTCCCAAGCCCAAAGAGAGTAACATTTCTCTCATCAAAGCCTGTTGCCACCTGTTGGAGACGGTTGGTTGCCAGTCTCTGTGAGGGTTGAGACTTCCTCTTCCTCCTAAGTATCCATGGTCCCAGATTCTTCCAATTTTAGCTGAAGGGTAGCATAAGGCTTGTCTCTCTCCCCAGTTTGTTTCTAGGCTTTCTCAGCTATTCAGGGCTCTGTTCTTTTCACCTGCAAATTATCAGGTGAACAGCTGACTTTCTCCCCATGGCTCCAGTGTCCAAAACTAAACTCTTGTGTTCTTATTCTCCATGTATTTACTTCCTGTCTTTGAATGAACATCTCTTTATATAGCCCACAACTCTTGTCAAGCTGTAGGTGGGGAGTCAAACTGAATCACCCTAATGATGTGGTCAAATAAAAGCCCTAATCTTGATTTAATAAAGGAAAAAATTAAATTTCTGAATCTAATGCAATCTAGTATGCCCACAGAAACAGACCAGTTTACAAACACAATCCAGTACCTATGTTTGGAATTCAATATACAATAACAAACTTACACAATATTAAAATAATTAGTAATCATGATCAAGTGCCTGTTATACCAGGCCTGCAATTTTATCCAGATTCTGCCTAGGCTGTTCATTATACTGCAGAAATGAATTTCAAGAGCACATTGGGCTAGTTAGACCAGTAAATTATTAAGGTAGAGAAGGAAGAGAAATGGGACAAATAACATATCATGGGTCACAGGTAGAGAGTAAAGGGATAAAATGTGATAAAGCTAATTTACAGACTACAATTTCCCATTATAGATTATAAATTCCCAGGTTTTACTTGCATGGTAATCATGACAGGGGCAAAATGGTGAGAGAAGTATGCAGAGGACAGGAACAGGCACATGGACTGGCACCAAGACAGGCACCAGCTCAGAGTGAAGACAAGAAAGCAAGAAATCTTTGCACTTGTTTTTTAACCATTAATTATTCTGCCCCTTTGTTAATGGCACAGGAGTGCCAGTTGTTTGCTGTTTTGATTTATTACCCCACCCAGCAACCCCTTTCCCCAGGATGACCCAATGATAAAGTCCTTGGGGAATATCTGAGAATTCTCCTGCCTTCTGTAGGAAATCTCATTCTGGATGGCATAACCTCATGAGGAGACTTCCAGTAGCAATCTTGGGGTATCAATGTCCATGTGGACTTCTTGTTCAGGATCCAGATCCATCTATTGATTCCCTATCTTCATTCCTTCCTCAGAGAGCTTACATCTTTATTCTTAAAGGGGTGCTGAAAGGAGATAGTCTTTTTTTTGTAACTCCTTCCTACTGGCTAGGTACAGTAGGCCCTACCTGGTAAGGTGTAAAATCCTCCTGCTCTTCTATCATGGCTGGAGGAAGACAAATCTGGCATCCTGGGTGAAGCTGAATAAAGTCCCCATTTGGCTAATAAAATGCTGATTCTGGAAGAAATAAGCTTTATTAGAATTTTGAGAACACTTTGTCCCACTAAGAGGACACTAGACCACAAAAGCAGAAAGGGCCAGGTGCCTGCAAAATCTGCAACTTTTTAAGTTTATAGGAACCAGTGTTCTTCAGTTATCTTATGCTCTGGGTTAACTCTAAGGAGAGATTTAAATAGGCAATGAGGCTTGGTATAAATTGCCAATCCCAGTTCCTATGCTGGAGGAGAGGAATGAGAAGAGGCAATGCCCTTTTAGTTAAGCTACAGGAGACAAAAACAGGCAAGGTTTTTAAAAAGTGGTGTCTGGTTTGCCTTCCCTGTAGCAATGGGCATTTGGGCTAGAGTTAGAGGGAAGAGCTGGCTTTGACAGACACTACTTAGTTTTGTTTCTTGAAGAGGTATTTCAGATTGTCCAATGACTGACACTTTTATGTTCCATCAGATGCTTCTGGTGAGCTGCTACTTCCTTGGGGAGCTGGCTTCACTTAGGATAAGTGAACCATGTTGTAAATTCTTTTAATTTTAATAGCTGCGGGAGTGATCAGAACTACAGAGTAAAATTCCTTCCATTTTGACTCTAATTGAGATAGAGGCTTGCTTTCTTGCCAAGTTTTGATTGGAAACTCGTTTCCAGGTTCTGGGTGAGGAAAGGTGTTCCAAGGACCATTTCAAAGGGGCTAAACTGAAGTGGGTCTTAGCCACTTCATTTGCTGTTTACATTCTACTCAGAAAGTGCTTAGCCCTGGTAGAATGGCATGTGGGTCTGCCAGTCCTCCCCAGGGTATCAGTGGGACAGATTCTGGAATACAGGCTAGGAGGGACACCTGAGCTAAGTATGTCTTCAACTTCATATGGGATGAGGAATGAGAGGTCCCCCCAAAGTTAATTTGGTGGCTTTTAACATTTAAAGTGCAGTTGCCCCCACTGCTCTTAAGCAAAGTGGCTATTCCATTATCTAATAGCACATTCATTAACTACTTAGAAAATGAAGTTTACTAGGACTTTTAACATGTTTATTATTTCTCTGCATATGGTCTAGAATAGAAAAGATATTACCATGATCATCATGCTTATACCTAGAGTAGGAGATATAGGTACATTACTTAATACTAATTAATATACTACCCAATGCATAACTTTTTCTTTGAACTACAACTAACAGATTTAAGTTCCAGGTATGCAACACCTTATATTTTATTTCTCCATGGGAGCAAGCAATAATGCTAATTGTGTTAAAATTCTACTCACAGTACTCTGGTTTTCATTGTTCCACTTGCTATGTCCTTCAAGCATCTAGCAAGCTGCAACACTGTTGAACTTTGAAAGAAACTAGGCAAGCAGTTTCCAGTATTCCACTGGCCTGGTGCATAGTGTCTTTCAGTACAATGAAACAGTGCCAGTTTGGAGGTGATAGCGATTGTATATATGGCTATATTGAGCCATCGTTGGCTGCTGCAGAACTTTGAAACCACAATATAGTCTCCATCGACTTTGGGAGGACAATCAGAGATGTAGTATGTAGCTCTATTGAGTATGGGTCAGAGACCAATCATATTTATCACTATCATCTTCCACTACCCAATCCATGTTTCCATTACCCTCAGCAAGCACTTCAGCTGTCTGTGTTTCTTTGCTGGTGGGGTGACCCAAACTTTCATTTCTGAAGATTCTAGGCCATTGTTAGCCCTGCTTGGCTTGTATTGCTGCAATTTTCTATTGACTTTAATCATAGGACATAGCGGTAATAAGAGATGCCCTAGAGGATCTCCTGTACTCCAGGCAAATTCTTCTTTATCCTCAATATGTAGATGCAGTCTTATTTCCCTTTGATAGTCAGGATCAGTCACCCCAGCCAGTACAGTAATTCCCTTCTTTGACGTGATTCAAAGGTAAGAGGAGCCCAAAGGGGCCAGGTAGCAGTTTTAAATTCCAGCTCAATGTTGTGATCCCTGGTGACAGCACTCCTCCATTTGGAACTAAAACCTGTAGACCAGCAGATTTTGAGGTTGCAGCAACAGAAAGCAAAAATTTTCCTAGTGGGTCACTAGGGGTAATAGTGAGTGGTGCCATTCCCATGTCCAACTTTTATTTCTGAACCCATGGATCCTGGTTATGGGAGAAACAGTACCACAGAGTGGAGGCTGATTTAAAGCATACACATCCTCCTGGAGAACATTGCTCCAGCCCTGCAAGGTATTGCCACCTATTTGGTACTGTAATTGAGTCTTCAAAAGGACATTCCACCATTCTATAAATCAAAATGCTTCAAGGTGGTGGGGAACATGGTAAGACCAGTGAATTCCAAGGGGATGTGACCATTCCCCCACATCATTTGCTGCAAAATGGATTCCTTGATTGGAATCAGTGTTGTGTGGAATGCCATAGTGGTAGATAAGACATTTGGTAAGTCTACAGATGGTAGATTTGGAAAAAGCATTGTGTGCAAGAAACATAAACCCATATCTAAAATGTCTATTCTGGTTAAAACAAATTGCTGCCCCTTCCATGGTGGAAGTGGTCAAATGTAGTCAACCTGCCACCAGGTAGCAGGCTGGTCACCTTAAGGAATGGTGCTGTATCAGGGGCTGAGTGTGGGTCTCTGCTGCTGGCAGATTGGGCACTTAGGAGTGGCTGTAGCCAAGTCAGCCTTGGTAAGGGGAAGTCCATGTTACTTAGCCCATGCCTAAACACCATCCTTACCTCCATGGCCACTTTGTTCATGAGCCTACTGGGCAATGACAGGAGTAACTGGGGAAAGAGGCTGAGCATTAACCAGAGAGTGGGTCATCTTATCCCCTTGATTATTAAAATCTTCCTCTGCTGAATTTACCTTCTGGTAAGAATTCACGTGGGACACAAAAATATTAATGATTTTGCCCACTCAGAAAAGTCAATCAACATATCTCTACCCCAGACCTCTTTGTCACCACTTTTCCAATCTTATTCTTTCCAACTGCCTGACCATCCAGCTAAACCACTGGCAACAGCCCATGAATCAATGTACAAAAGAACCACTGGCCATTTTTTCTTCCAAGCAAATTGAACAACCTGGTTCACTGTTCAAAATTCTGTCCATTGGGAGGATTTGCCCTCACCACTCTCCTTCAGGGATGTCCCAAAAAGGGGCTGCAGTGCTGCAGCTGTCCACTTTTGGGTGGTACCAATATATCATGGAGAACCATCTGTAAACCAGGCCCGAATTTTCTCTTCCTCAGTCAACTGATTGTAAGGGACTCCTCAAAAGGTCAACACTGTGGGCTGGGTAAAAGAGAAGGTAACATCACAGATGTGGTGACCATGGGCATTTGGGCTACTTCCTCATATAACTTACTCATACCTTCAGGACCTGCTTGAGCCCAATCTCGTATATACCACTTCCACTTTATTATGGAGTGCTTCTTCTGTGCATGCTCAACTTTATGGTTTGGTGTATCAGACAATACCCAGTTCATGTTAGGTGACTCAGGTCCCACGGTAACTTGATAGCCCATAGTTAAGCTTTCAGTCTCTACTAAGACCCAGTACCAGGCCAAAAGCTGTTTCTCAAAAAGGAAGTAGTTATCTGAAAAGGATGGCAGGGCTTTCCTCCAAAATCCTAAGGGACTGCATTGTGATTCTCCTACAGAGACTTGCCAAAGACTCTAGAGGGCATCTCTATTGCCACTGAACCTTCCAGCACTGTAGGATTGCTGGATCATATGCCCCAGGAGGTAGTGCAGCTTGTACAGCAGCCTGAACCTGACTCAGAGCCTCTTCTTGTCGTGGTCCCCAATCAAAAGTAGCTACTTTTCTTCTCACCCAGTAAATGGGCCTGAGTAGTACACCCAAATGTTGAATGTGTTGCATCAAAAATCCAAAGAGACCAACTAAATGTTGTGCCTCTTTTTTGGTAGTAGGAGGAGCCAGATGCAACAGCTTATCCTTCACTTTAGAAGGGATATCTTATCATGCCCTACACCTCTGGGCACCCAGAAATTTCACTGAGGTGGAAGAACCTTATATTTTAGCTGGGTTGATCTCCCATCCTCTCTCACACAAATGTCTTACTATTAAGTCTAGAGTCTTTGCTACTCCTTGCTCACGAGGTCCTATCAATATGATATCATCAATATAATGGACCAGTGTGATGTCTTGTGGGAAGGAGAGAAGATCAAGATCCCTGCAGACATTATTATGACAATGGGCTGGAGAGTTGATGTACCCCTGAGGCAGGACAGTGAAGGCATGCTCCAGCCTTGCCAGCTGAAAGCAAACTATTTCTGGTGGTCCTTACTAATAGCAATTGAGAAAAAAAATCATTTGCCAAATGAACAGCTGCATAACAGCTACCAGGGGACACTTGCATTTGCTCAGCAATATTACCACATCCAGGACAGCAGCTGCAATTGGAATCACCACCTGGTAAAGCTTATAATAATCTAGTCATCCTCCAAGTTCCATCTATTTTCTGTACAGACCAAATATGAGAGTTGAGTGGGGATGTGGTGGGAATCACCACCCCTGCATCCTTCAAATCCTTGATGGTGGCACTAATCTCTACAATCCCTCCAGGAATCCAGTATTGCTTTTTGGTTTACTATGTTGCTAGGTAGGGGGCAGTTCCAGTGTCTTCCACTTGACTTTAACAACCATAATAGCCCTCACTACACAAGTCAGGAATCCAATGTTCTTCCAGTTACTGAGTATGTCTATTCTAATTATGCATTCTGGAACTGAGGAAATAATTACTAGACCAACTGTGAGATGGACCTGAGCTAAAATTCCATTAATCACCTGACTTCCATAAGCCCCTATTCTGACTGGTGGACCACAGAGATGTTTTGGGTCCTCTAGAATTAATGTCACTTCTGAGTCAGTGTCTAATAATCCCTGGCATGTCTGATCATTTCCTTTTCCACAATGAGCAGTTACTCTGGTAAAAGGTATAGACCTCCTTGGGGAAAGGTGGGAGGAAGATTAACAATAAAAATTTTGGACAGTTTAACAGGATCCTTCGTCAAGGAGACTTGGCCTCCTCCTCATTCAAAGGGCTCTGGGTCTGTAAACTGTCTCAATTCTGGGAATTGATGAAGGGGCTGTGATTCTCTGCATCTGTAATTTGAGTTAGGGTTTTGTTCACTCAACCTAGAACTCTTCTGTTTATACAGATCCAGAAGAAATTTAGTAGACTGCCCATCTATTTCACTGCTAATTATGCCATGATGTATTGGCCAATGCCACACATCTGAGAAGGAGTTCAGGAAAAAAATATCATTTTCAATGGAGATAAAAGCATCCAATACTTAAGAATAAACTTCCCTAGGGATATAAAGCACATGTATTCAGAAAACTACAGTGCATTGTTAAAAGAAATTTTAAAAGACATAAATAAATGAAAAATATTTCATGCTCAAGGATGGAAGACTTTTAAGATGTCAATTCTACAATTCTTCCCTAATTAATATGCCAATTCAAAGCAATCCTCATAAAAATCCCACAATCTTTTTTAAAAGAATTGGAAAACACAATTTTCAAATTTATTTGGAAGGTTAAGTGCCACTGAATAGCCAGAAACATTTTTAAAAGGAAGAGTGATGGTGGAATCAAACTTTCAGACTTTTTATCATATTACCTAGTTACAGTGGTAAAAACAGCATGGTATTGGCATAAAGATAGAATTATAGACCAATGGGACCAAACTTATGGTTGAGAAACAGATCCTAACATTTATGGTCAAGTGATTTTTGACAAGGCTGTCAAACACACCCAACTGGGGATAGTCATCTATTTGACCATTGGTGCTGAGAGAACTTGATATGCATATCCCAAACAAAGAAAGACAAATTCTGTCTCATACCTTATACAAAAATTAATTCAAAATGGATCAAAGATATATAAAAATTAGAACCATAAATCTCCCAGTGTAAAATATAGGGAAACATCTTAAGACCTGATGTTAGGTGGCAGATTCTTTAACCTCACATTGAAAGCATAAGCAACAAAAGAAACCTGGATAAATGGAACCTCATCAACTTAAAACACTTTTGTGATTTAAATTTTTCACCGAATTTACTATTCAGTAGCTGAAATCAGTGGCCAATCAAAACTTCCTTCCCTGTTTTTGGGAAATGGAGCTTCAAATTCCCACCACAGAATAGCTCCTGGGGTGGCCCACTCTGCCAGTTTAGGATGATCACCAGCCTCCACGGCTTGGCCAGTAATTTTCTGTAGAGACTGGCACAGGTTGCCCCACCTTCCTCCCTGCTCTGGTGGGGCTGGGGCCTAAGCTAAAGCTGCAATTTGACCTGGATGTAAAGAAGCTGGTCCCTACCAGCACTGTGATTTTCAGTCGTGCCTGCTTCCTCTTGTGTCAGATGCATAGTTAAGATGGTGGTTACCAGCCTCTTTCTGACTTGGACAATTTTGAACTTAAGCTCTTCTTAGGATTATACTTTTGTCCACTGAATTTACTCATCAGTAGCTGAAGTTGGTGCCCAATCATCTCTTAGTCCCCATTTTTGGTAAATGGAGCTTTAAATTCCAGCCATGGAAGAGCTGCCAAGGGAGCTTGTGCCTCCAGTGGAGGATGGCCACTGGTCTCTGGGGCATGGAGGACTCTTCTTATGAGTCTTCTCTGCAGATGGGCAGTCTCCTCTTTCCATTCCTTCAAGGATGTTGCAGGATACTCTTCTGGTCTCCTGGAGTCCCCCAACAGGTGCTTCATCTAGCTCCAGAGAGCTCTGGGTATTTACTCTCTCTCTGTAGGACAAACTGGCTTGTGGAGCTCCTTATCCTGCTGACTTCATGCCCTTCTTCCCTCTTTCATATATTTTTAAAAAGTATTTACTTTCTAGTTCCCCTGCAGTTTGCATTTAATATGCTGAATTTATAAAAATATAATTGGAATCAATGACAACTTAACTTGAATAGGATACAAAATCTCTGAACCTATAACCTTCTGTTCTCCTGATTTATGTTACTGTTTACACAGATTACATATGTCTGCTTTGTGCTCAAAAACATAGAATTGAGATTACATTTGATGCATTTGTAGTTTCAATCATGTCAAAATAGAAAGTGGAGTTTCACAGCAAGAATACAATACTGGCATTTATCTATGTGTTTACCTTTTGAGTGTGTTTATTTTTCTGGGCTTCTAAATGCAAATCCCATGAAATTGCTCATTTTGCACAATGGAAATTTATTTACTCATGGTTATGAGCCAGGAAAATGTTCAAATCAAGGCATCAACAGGATATTGCTTTCTTCCTGATAACAAGCTATTGGCAATTATTTTTTCCTCTGTCACATGACAAAACACATGGCAGTATCTGTTAGCCTCTGCCTTCTCATCTGGGTTTTGTTGATTTCATTTTCTTGCTCTCATGGTTTTCTTTCTTTATGTATTCATTTATTTATAAAGAACTCCTTTAAAGGCCGATGAACCAACCTGAGTAGTTGGACCACAACTTAACTGAAGTAACCTCATCAAAAGGCCCTACTTAACAATGCATTTCACACCTAAAGGAATGGGTTGGATTTAAGGCCATGTTTTACTTGTGTACATACAGCTTAAAACCACCATAGTCTAGGTTCCAGACAACAAAAAGACATTTTCTTTCTATGTGCAAAATTCATGCATTGTATCACAATATATCCCAAAACCTTAAGTTATTTACAGTACTATGTAACAAATTTCATCAACATTGTACATTCTGTCTAAACCTATAAAACTGTGTGGTCCAAAGTATAAAATATAATGTAAACTATTGTTCATGGGTAGTAACAATGCTTCAATATGTGCTCATTAATTGTAGCAGTTGTAACACACTAAGAAATATGTTAAGGTGGGAAAGTGTGGGAGAGCGAGATGATGTATGTTGGGAATCCCCTATATATATATATATATTATTTTCCTCTTTTATATTTTAAAAGATACCTGGATTATATAAATGCCATGGAGAATATATGTGGGATTCCCATATGCCCTGCTCCCCACACCTCAGACATTTTCCCACATTAGGAACATCTTTCATTAGTGTGGTACATTCATTAAAATTGAAACACACATTTCTGATTTTCAGCTTCATTCCATTGTGATCAGAGAAGTTAGTTTGCATAATTTCAATCTTTCTGAATTAATTCAGTGTTGTTCTGTGGCCTAACAGGTGATCTATCCTGGAGAATGATCCATGTGCACTCAAGAAGAATGTATATCCCAATGTATTTGGGTGTAGTGTCCTGTCTATGTCTATTATGTCTAGATCCCCTAATGTACTATTAAAGGTCTTAGTTTCTTTATTCTTTGTCAAGATGTTCTGTCTAATGGTGATAATGTTAGATTAAAGTCCCCCACAATAAATGTAGAGGCATCTAATTCTTCATTTAGTTTTACAGTGTTTACCTCATGTATTTTGAGGCACCCTGATTAGGTGCATAGCATAAATGTTTATTATGTTCTTTCTTCTTGCTAGAATACCTCTTTTATTAATTATATTTTCCTCCTTCTTTGTCTTTTACCATACTTTTGCATTAAAGTCAATTTTGTCTGATATTAATATAACTACTCCTGTACTTCTTTGGCTATAATTTGCATGTAAAATTGTTTTCCAACCATTCACTTTCAGCCTCCTTGTATCTCTGGGCCTAAGGTGAATTTCTTGTAGACAGCTGATAGATGGGCCATATTTCCTTATTCATTTTTTCCAGCTGGGTGTCTTTATCAGATAATTTAAGCCTTATCATTCAGTGTTATTATTGTCAAGTAATCTCATTAGCCATACTTTCTAATGTTCATGTATTCCATATATTTTTAGTTCTCTTTTTATCTTTTAAGTTATTCTCACACTTTCCTTCAACTATCTCTCTCTCCTGTTTTTTCTTTCATCTTGGAGAACTCCCTTTAGGATTTCTTGATGGGATAGTTTCTTATTGACAATCTCTCTTAATTTCTGATTATCCCTATTTTGAAATCTCCCTTATTTTTGAATGCCAGCTTTGATGGATAGAGAATTTTTGGCTGTAAGGTTTTTTTTTTTTTTCTTTTAGCACCTTAATTATGGCATACCACTGCCATCTTGACCTTGTGTTTTCAGATAAGAAATCAACTCTTAATCTTATTGACCTACTCCTTTATGTGATGAAATCAACTCTTAATCTTATTGACCTACTCTTTTATGTGATGAATCTATTTTCTCTGGCTGTATTTGGTATTCTCTTTTTGTCTTGAGCACTGAACAATCTAAGAAGTATATTTCATGTAGTTGGACTGTTGGGATTTACACTGTTTGGGGTGAGCTGCACTTCCTGTACATGAATGCCCATGTTCCTAAATTGGGTTGGGTAAATTTCAGCCATTGTTTCCTCCTACACTCCTTCTGCCCACTATCCATTCTTTTCTCCCTCTAAGATGCTTATAATGGATATAAATGCATATGGTTGTGCATTTTGTATTGTTATTAAAGTTCCTAAGTCCCTACTAAATTTTTTCTGTCTTCTTACCTACTTATTCTAATATATGTCTGATTTCAGATGTACTGTTTTCCACATCATTGATTCTTTCTTTTGTCTGTTCATATCTGCTATTTTGTGCTTCCAGTGTATTTTTTATTTCTTGCATCATGCCATTTATGACTATCATATCTGTGTTATTTTTATGTATATTTGCGGTCACCCCTCGGGCTGAAGTGTGGTTTGCTGGCCTGGCGGGGGAGCGGCCGCGGCAGGCCAAGCCGCTGCCCCCATAATAGGGTGGCTGGTCGGACTCACCGCCACCCCTGAAGGGAGCTCAGCATGGGCGCAGAGTGCCCTCGGGTCTCCCCTTCTCAGCAGCCATGCTTCCATGGCTGCCCCTCCTCCCAGATGGCGCCACCCGATGCCTTGTGGGGCGGCACCCTTCTTCCTTCTCCCTGCACAGGCGCAGGGCAGAAAATTCCAGTCTGCCCTTTTCCCCTCCCCTGACAGCAGCAACAGCCAGGTGTGGGCGGAAAAATCCAGCCCGCCCTTTTCCCCTCCCCCGACAGCAGCAACAGCCAGGTGTGGGCGGAAAAATCCAGCCCGCCCTTTTCCCCTCCCCCGACAGCAGCAACAGCCAGGCGTGGGCGGGAAACTCAAGTCTGCCCTCCACCCCAGCAACAACAGCGACAGCCAATCCCTAACCACCACCCCTCCCCCATCCAGTACCGCCCACTGACCTTTCACCGGCAACCAATCAGAACAGGGCATGGCTTCGACCAATCAGCCTTCCCCAGCCCCTATAAAACTGTTGCCTCTCCCTCAATAAAGTTGGACTTGCGTGTTTACCTTGTCTCCGCGGTAGTTCTTCTGCCATGCGCCCTCCAGTCCTGAGAGCCCCCGACAAGGGCCTGGCCTCCCTTGTCCCCAGTTCATCGCCTGCTTCTCCGGGCGACCCCTTCATCGCCGGCTTCGCCGGGCGACCCCGTCAGCCGAACCGCGCAACCCCTTGTGAGACCGATCCCTCGTCTGCTGCCGGACCGACCCCTCATCCCAAGCGGGACCGACCCCTCTTCCCAAGCGGGACCGACCCCTCGTCCAGAGCTGGACCGACCCCTCGTCCGCAGCCAGACCCCACCTCTACCGACCGAGCAAGCCGTCGCATATATTTACAATTTCTTTGGTATGTCCTCTCAGAGTCTTCTTAATATCCTTAATCTGTTCCTTCACCTCATTAAGTTAATTCATGATATTTGTTTGGACATCTCTGATTAGTTGTTACATGTACTGCATTTACCTTTTTTATTTTTTTTTAAATTTGTTCTGTAGACTTCCCTCCTGTTTTTTCAGTTTGTTCATTTTCAGTGTTGGAATTGGATATGGAGAAATAGGGATGCTCATTTATTGCTGGCAGCAAATGTGGAGTGATTATAAATTTTACAAAATGGAAGATCTAAATAATTAACCTATATACCCAGGGCCATTCAATAACCAAAAAAAAATTACCATTTGAGTAGTATGCATCACTAATTTTTATGGGAGTTTACTTTGGGTAATTGGATCTGCTGCACTGATATAATTATTGATTTTTTATATCAAGCTAAACTCAATTATTTGAAGATCATCATGTGTTTTAAATTATAATCATATAAAATAATATGTAATATGGTAGATGCATAATTATATATTATGTTGAATTACATTTAAACCAGATATAGTGGTTTGATATGGTTTATGAATTCCAAAAGTAGATATTGGATTATGTTTGTAAATTGGTCTGTACCTAAGTGTGATTAAATTATGATTAGGGCCTTGATTGTGCCATGTCAGTAGGGTGTTGCATCCCCATTCCTTGGTAGGTGGGGTCCTACCCCACAGATAAAAGACATGGCAAATGACAGAGTTAGAGCTTTGATGTAGGAGCTTAGATGTTGGAGTCCTGATACTGGAGTATTGAGCCAGAGCTGTGGGAAGTAAGGATACAGAGGAGCTTAGCTGTAAAGAAAGAGAAGCAAGCCCCAGAAAGAGAGGAACCCTGATCCCAGGGAGAAGCAAGCCCTGGGTGTGGGAAACAAAGGCATGGTGGTCTTGCAGGAAGAGATTTGCTGTTTCCATGGCTACATTTTTAACATAGGAATGCAGCAATTAAGCCTTTCAGGTCAATAGGACAAAGCTGTCCAGGGTAGTGAGAAATATGAGCAAACACACTTTGCAGTTTGAAAGGAATACTAAATCTTTGTACTCTGAGATAATTTCTTTAATTTATGAGTATTGTTAATGTGTACCTATACTGCTTGTTATCACTAGAGGTTGAGTATATATAATGCCACTTGTAGATAATAACATTTTCTGAGGTGTTTCTACTCACAGACCCCCTGTCCCAGCTCTCTCTCTCTTTCTTTCTCTTTGTTTCATTCTCTCTTTCTCTTTGTTTCATTCCCAATACCCTTTGGGCCCAAATCTAAAACATGAGGCACCCAACATGGGGCCTGAAGAAGTGAGTCTTCCATAGCAGTATCAAGAACTGCATAAAAGACCTCATCAAGGGTTGTGTGTAACATCCAAAGCAATGTGACTGGAGTCTTCTTTTAGGTAATAGGTAACATTTAGGTAAATAGGTAACATTTCCGTGAAGTCATCAGGGTAATGGGTAATCAAACGGATATGTGGAAGAATATTTGCAAGTGTTAAAAACTTTGTTGAAGGTTACTGGGGTGCCAGTAAAAAGTTATGAATTACTAGAATTTTTTGCTTTAATACAAAAATATTGTTGCTGGCTTCAGCCTCAGGGGTATAATGTTTTAAGTTTGAAAGAATGGAGATGTGTAATGAACACTTTATGAAGAGAATATCAGAAAAGGGAATTCATTCCATTATCAGTATGGGCCTTATGCCACCAGATAGCAGCAGCTTTAGATCCTTTACAGTCTGAAGAAGGAGAGAAAGATGAAACTCCTATATTTTCTAAGCCCATAAGTAAACTTGAAATAAAAGAAAGTAAATTGGAACAAAAACAGGAGTTTGAGGCAAATGGGGAACCATCAGGTTTTTTCCCTCACCCTGATACTAACCCTTTCATCAACAAAAACTCAATGAAGTGTCCTAATGAAATATCTTCTATGTATCCAGTACAGCCCTCTGCACCAACTGAATTGCCTTCTGTTACTAAGCCTAAGTTAGAAATGTTTTCAGATGTTGCAAATGCTTTGCCTTATGTTAATAAGATTGTTGCTCCTAATCCAACTCAATAAACACCCTTGATGTGATGTTTATTGCAGGGATCTAGACAGGGGGACCCTGAAGCTATTCAATTATTATCTGCTTTCCCAGTAACATTCCGTGTGATACCACCAGATATAAATAATCTGCAAGGGGGTCTCGAGTTTCATCCTGAGTCAAATTCTTTTAAACTACTGAAAGATTTAAAACAGGCAAAAATACTAAATAAAGTCCTTGTTAGTGAAGTTAGGCTTGTAAGAAAACTCTCTGTTAAAGTGTTAACTAAGATAAGGAAATTATTCTGGCAGCAACTCTGTAAATCTCATGCTGTCTACATAATAATGTAGCTGTGGGCTAGTGGGGGCTAATAGAATTAAACCACTGGAAAAGGAGAAAATCATGGCAACATTGGTGTTCTGTTTTGTTTCCTTGCTAATTCTGATTGGGCCTATTTAACCAAAATAATAAAATTAGTACAAAATCTTTATCAAGGTGTTAAAAGGAATTTTCAGTTTTTAAATCAATAGTTTACTCCTGAACTTCAAGTCTCAGTGTAGTCTTACAGAGTGGTAATTCAAAAAATGCATGTTAACAGTTTGTTTAAACTGCTAAATAAGAGCTTAACTACATTTATGCTGCTCAAGTTATCTTAACTGATTGCTGATAACTAATATAGTAGCAGAGAAGTTGGGTGTACACAGTATTGAAGGTCAGGACACGAGGACTCTTGACCCGGCCCACAGGTCAAACGAACTGGCACCTGAAAGAGGGAGTGGGAATTGGGGGACAAGAGGTGAGAGAAACGGAGACAAGACAGGATTCTGATCAAGTCTGTGTTTACTGAGGGTAGAGAATCAGAATATATGCTAAGGGGAGGGTATTAGCAGGGGGTGATAGGCTGATGAAGCGGCTCTTCCATATAAGGCAATAAAATGCTGTTACACCACTTGCTATAGGTTCCGTGTCTTCAATGCTGGTCATGGCTTCAACATCTTGTTGCACAAGCACGACACTTTTTGCCTGGGAAACTGGGGAAAGGGGAAGAAGAAGGTGGAAGCACAGGGGTGGAGTAGGTGTACTTATGAAAACCGCCATGTTGCTGGAGACCGCAAATGCACGTAGCTCTGGGCAGCTCCCCACAGGTCCCCCTTCTTTATTATATTTTATGAAGCACCCTGAGTTGGGGGGGAACTGTGCCTGCCTTAGGTTGGGGAGTGCAAACGGTTAGGCGGATTGCCTTACCCGTCATGGAGAATGCAACAGCGGCAAAAGGCTGTGTCTCTGTCTTAGGTGGCTCTGCCTTAGAACTGATCACACCCAGTTGCCCGTCATTGGCTATCCAGTTAATCACCTCAGAACCTGACAGGGTTCATATGTATTTGAGAACTGCTGCCAGCAGTCAGGGTGCTCCCATTTTGGTTATAATGTGTGGGGGCCAGAGAAAGGTGTGGTATGCACCGCATTCTCTTACTGCGGTTTCATAATGGAGGTTTGGGGAGGTGAAAGTAAGAGGGGGAGAGAGAAACATGAGGGGGCTGTAGCAAGAATGGGCTCTTCAGTCACAAGCAGCTGGCATTGGCGGATGTGGTGTGCCGTCTTGGCCGATACACTCTTAGGTTGTACTAAAGACTCGGAGTGCTGGCGTCACAGAAGGATTCCAGGGGGGCTGTACAGCTGCATGGGTTTTAGCGTTGGTTGCTTTCCTGCAAGAAAGCAGAGTTCATCTCAGGGAGAGTTCTCTACCCTGGATAGGTTGTTATTATCTATTTGTTTTACCAATCGTTCCGGCAGCCACCTGGCTGCATCTAGGTCTTTGGAATAGACGCAAACTGATCCTCTGCCCCATATTAGGACGGGATAGGGTCCATGCCAGGTATTATCCATTGGTCTTTCCATAGGACTTTGGCATGCTCTGTGCTGGTATTAGGGTGCCAGAAGCAGTCAGTCACAGAATGTCCTTTTTGATCTAAGCTTAAAAAATTTAGAATAAAGAGAGAGTGGGATAATAGATTTTTGGGGGGATCTTTGATGGGGTGCCACTCCCCCTTTTTTATTTTTTCTATGATTTTTTTAGAGACAGATGCACTCTTTCGACTATACCTTGGCCTTGGGGGTTATATGGAATGCCTGTGATGTGTTTTATGCCCAGATGTTGGCAGAAGGTGGTAAACATGTGACTGGTATAACCGGGGCTATTATCTGTTTTTATTTGTTGTGGGATTCCTAATACTGACATGGCAGTTAACACATGTGCAATAACGTTTTTTCCTGCTTCCCCTGTTTGTGGGGTGGTGAAAATAAAGCTGCTAAAGGTATCAACAGTAATATGCACATATTTTAGATTACCAAATTCAGGAATATGAGTTACATCCATTTGCCAGAGGGCATTGGGTATGAGACCTTGAGGATTCACTCCTAAATGAGGTGTAGGTAAAAGGGTTACACAGGAAGGGCATCCTTTAACAATCTGATGAGCCTGTTCTCTGGTAATTTTGAACATAAGCCTTAAAGTATGTGCATTAATATGATGTAAATGGTGAGCTTTAACAGCCTTGTTAAGGTTATCCGAGTTGTTATGCATGCCCTGGTTAACACAGCACAGTAGCCGACTGGCTTGATTGGCTAAATGTTTTCCTAGGGTAAGGGGACTGGGAAGATTGGAATGAGCTCTAAGGTGACCAATAAAAAAGGGGTGATTTCTTTTTTGAATAAGAGATCGTAGTTGAGTAAATAAGGTTGTCGTTTCCGAGACATTCTTTATTTGAGCAGCAGTTTCAAGCAAAGGGACTGACTGAGCTATATAAGCGCTATCTGTGAAGAGATTGAAAGAGACATCTCGGAATGCAGAGAATACAGCTATGACAGCTTGTAGCTCTGTAAACTGCGCAGATTTGGAGTGGGTTTGAAACCAGACAGTTTTGTTATTAAAGACATAAGCAGCCATTCCTGAGGAGGACCCGTCAGTGAATACTGATAGGGCTCCAGTGATGGGTTGGAGAGAAGTGGTGAAGGGGAAAATGAAGTCAAGCATACTCAAAAATTGAAGTAGCTTATCATTGGGGTAATGGTTATCTATTTGTCCGGCATAAGATGCACAAGCAATAGGCCAGCTGTCAGTTGTCTGCAACAGCCAGCTGATTTGTTCCTTAGTATAGGGCTGAATAATGGTATCGGTTTCCTTACCAAAATAATGTTTGCCTTGTTCTCTCCCTAGGCGGACAATATCTGCAACAGCTTGGTAGTAAGGATAAATTACTTTAGCGGGTGACGCGGGTAAGTGCACCCACATTATGGGGGCTGTTTGCCAGAATACTGCCGTGGGAGTGAGAGAAGTTTTACATATGACAAAAAACAAGGGTTGGCTACAGTCCATGGTAGTGACAAATTGTGATTGTATAACTTGTTCGACTATTTAAAGGGCTTGGCGTCCTTCCAGAGTAAGACTTCTAGGGGAGTTAGGGTTAGAGTCTCCTTGTAATATGTTAAATAGGGGTTTTAAGTCTCCTGTGGTTAATTTTAAGTAGGGATAGAGCCAATTTATGTTGCCTAAGAGCTTTTGGAAGTCATTTAGGGTTTTTAGTCTATCTATTCTGAGGTTGGCCTTCTGGGTGGTTATTTTATTTCCTGCCATATGAAACCCCAGGTAGGTATAAGGGTCTTGTAATTGTACTTTATCAGGGGGAATTTGAAGCCCGTGTGCCTTTAAGGCTATTTTCATATCATGGTAACATGTTAGGACATCTTGTTCCTTTTTACCAGCCATTAAAATGTCATCCATGTAGTGAATAACATAAAGGTTATTCCACATTGCCCTTACTTCTCTTATGGCAGTAGCCACACATTTTTGACATAAGGTAGGGCTGTTTGTCTTGCCTTGGGGTAAAACCTTCCAGTGATATCTCCTCATAGGCTCTTTGAAATTCACAGAGGGGAAGCTAAATGCAAAGCGTTTATGATTGGCGGGTGTAATGGGATAGTAAAGAAACAATCTTTTAGATCTATGATAATTTTATAATATCCAAAGGGGATGGCTACAGGGGTTGGAAGACCAGGCTTCAAGGCTCCCATAGGTATCATTATTTTGTTTACTGCTCTTAAGTCTTGCAATAATCACCATTTTCCAGATTTCTTTTTAATGACAAAAATAGGAGTATTCCAGGGAGAGTCACTTTCTGTAATATGTCCTGCCGCTAGCTGTTCCTGCACTAACCGCTGGGCAGCCTGTAGCTTGTCTGAGGATAAAGGCCATTGATCGACCCATACAGGTTCATCTGAAAGCCAGGTGATTTGGTCTGCATGGGGTACAGGAAGATCAACGACCCCTAGGCTAAATTTCCCAGGCCTTTTTTGTGGGTGTGTCCTGTGGCCAGTATGGGTTGAGTAATGCCAGTCTCAAGCTTTCCTAAGCCTTTTCCTGGCTTCAATCCCTGGGAAAGCATTTGAGCTGTGAGTATATCATTGGGACTACCCATACAGAGTCCCATTTGGGCAAGTAAGTCTCATCCCCACAGATTGACAGGGAACCTTTGGAGGACATAGGGCTGTATAGTTCCTTGATTTCCCTCCCTGTCTTTCCAAGTCAAGAGCTTGGAACTTCTTTCGGGGTTTTGGGTTTGCCCAATGCCCTGTAAGTTGGTTAAGGAGGGAGAAAGGGGCCAGGTGGATGGCCAGTCAACCTTTTTTAAGATGGTAACATCTGTCCCTGTATCTATTAGGCCTTCGAATTGTTTACCGTCAAGCCAAAGAGACATAGTAGGTTTGTGGGTGGTGATGGGGTGTACCCAGTATGCATCAGAGGAGCCAAATGCTCTATCCCTGCGGTCACTATCAATGGCAGTGTTGTTGGTGGGTATTCGGGGGAGTATTAGTAGCTGAGTGACCCACTGTCCGGCAGGGAAGGAAATAATGCTTTTTGGAGCAGAAGCCATAATTTTTATTTCTCTGGTGAAATCACTATCCACAACTCCAGGGGAAATGTGGAGGCCACTAATAAGGGAGCTGCCTCGCCCAATGATGAGGCCAAAAGTGCCTTTTGGTAGTGGGCCAAACATGCCTGTAGGCAGGGCTCGAACTCCCATAGGCGGTGTTAGTACTGTGTGGGAGGAGGTACAGAGGTCCAATCCTGCCCTCCCTGAGGTGGCTCTACAGAGGTCGGAAATAGATTGCTGCTGGCGGGAACAAAGCTGATTGCCCCATAAGTCTGATTGTTTGTCGCGGCCTGGGGCTGGCCCCTCCTCCTGTTTCCCTGATAAGGAGGGAGTGGGCGACCTGAAGAATCAGTTCTTCATTTGCATTCATTAGCCCAGTGTCTGCCCCTGTGGCAACGGGGCAGGAGTTGGAAAGGGAGGGGTGGCTTTTGGCTAGCAGGGGGGCAGCAACGACAATCTCTGGCTAGATGGCCAGGGTTGCCGCAAGAGAAACAGGCCCTAGGTGCACGGGGCACCAGGGATGGGAGCACTTCTCTCAAGGCTGCAGCGAAGGCTTGGGCCTGTTCAGAGGTGGCCTCCCTTATGGCGGCAGCTATAGCCAGGCCCTGCTGCTTTGTGGGGCCTATGTCTGAGCAAAGCTTAATGTAGCCAGAGAGATTTTCCCTTTTTCTATAGGGCCAGATAGCCCCTTGGCAGGCTGCATTAGCATTTTCAAAGGCAAGTTGTTTTACATAGTCAGCATCAGTATTTGCATCACCAAAAATTCTCTCAGCGGCATGCAAAGTCTACCTAGGAAGTCGGAGAATAGTTCCTCGGGGCCCTGAGGGATAGAAATTAAGGAGGTAAGGGATTGTCCCTTGGTAGGCAGTCTTTTCCAGGCCTTAAGGGCTGCAGCACGGACTTGTTCGAAAAGTCCGGCATCATAATGCAACTGATTTGAGTTCTGCTTAAAATCTCCTGCCCGAGAAGCATGTCATCGGTCCACCCATTCTCAGTTCTGAGATGCCGCTGTACGGTTTCCTTGCAAAACTCACAATATTCTGACTTCCAAAGGAGATAATCTCCTGCACTGAGAGCAGAGCAGGCAAGGGTGTGTCAGTCATAGGGGGTGAGCCACCCATCAGCAATGTGTTCTAACAGAGAGAGGGTGTATGGAGCAGTAGGGCCATAGGTGGTGACCACGGACTTAAGCTCCTTCAAGGTTTTGAAAGGGAAAGGGTTATAGATGCTCTCAGGCTCAGGTTCAACAGCAACCTAGCTCCCCTCATCAGCCTCATTAGGGCTCCCAGG
Source organism: Dasypus novemcinctus (assembly GCF_030445035.2). NCBI lineage: Eukaryota > Metazoa > Chordata > Mammalia > Cingulata > Dasypodidae > Dasypus > Dasypus novemcinctus. The sequence goes on from NC_080676.1 coordinate 106,071,623, forward strand.
CCTCTCAATAACAGGGAATGAAAAAAGGAGTGGTTTGTGGAAGTTGGCAGTTAGGGATTTTTTAGAGGAGGGGTTAAGTTGAGCTGACACTGCAGAGTTGCACATTGAGATTGTAGATCCTTTCTCTCTTTTAAAATAGAGCGCCATAACTTTACATCTGCATTGGGGTCTAGGCTAGTGGGGGCGGAAGCGGGGGGTGCATATGGGGGTGGGTGGAAACCAACAGAGTGTTCTTCAGCCTCAGGATTGGAGTTATCGAAATCCATACACGAGGCGTTAGGGTTTGGATTACTAATAACTCTCCTCCTCTGATTAGGGCCAGCTCTTCTCTTAGAGATATTATTTTTGCAAGGGGAAGGGGCACTCTCATCATCGCTATCTATTTTAACAGACACTGAGTCTGAGTCGGGGGGGTGGTATTTAGCAGGACTTTTTGCAGGGGGGGATTTAGACCTGTCCTGTACTAGGAGTTCCTCCCTTTAGCAACTACTTGTGCAGCCAATACATGGGTGTGGCAGATCACGAAAAGGTCATTGATAACATTCCAGTAGAAGAAAGCGGTTACGGGAACTCTCTCAGGGTCAAAGGTTTTATAAAAGTCTTGTAGAGCGTCCCCAACTCTACTCCACCACCTTTCATTTATGGTCCCTTCCTGAGGAAGCCACAGACAGACTTCTCTAAAAAATCTAAAGAATTCTATTAGCTCCTTAAATTTAACCTTTATTCCTTTTGCCTTTAATGCCTCTCCAAGGTTCTTAATAAAAAGTCGTGCTCACTCATTGCTTGTTCCATATTCGCCGATCACTTACTGTGATGTGGGCTATGGGTGGAAGGCTCTTTGTCTCTTCAGAGATAACTAAGTTATTTGACTTGTGGGTGTGGAACGGTAAGAGGCTGCAGTCCTGCCCTTAGGGACGGTGACAGCAGGCTCCAGTCCCAGGAAATGTTTAACAAAGCAAGGGCTATAAACTTTAAGTATTTAGGGGAAATGCAAAAACCAAGGCTTATCTAAAATGTCTGGAGTCCTTGCTAAAAGCTTACCTAAGATGTGAAAGAGATATATGCTAATTGAAGCCTATTGAGAACTGAAACAAAGGGACCATTTGGCCTTTCCTCTCTGTATAAAAGACGTTTGAAAATCTTGTTCCGGGCTCGGGATTCAAACAGAAAGCTCCCGAGTCCGGCCGGCCGTCAATAAACCAATTTTTCCTTCTCAAAATCATTCCTGAGTCCTGGCCTCTCTATACTCGAATAATTGAACTTCTCTTAAATTCCACAACATTAATGGCGACCGCGAAGGGACAAAAATGAAGGCCAGAGACGGTAGCATTTTGCTGCCCCTTCCAAATCCCCGAGGAAGCCGGGAGGACTCGGGTGAACCCCAAATCTGGGCGCCCCTGGATTAAATTTAATCCAGAAAAGATGTGGGCTCCACCAGAATCTTCCCGACAAAATCAAGGGGCAATGGAAGGTCTGAAGAGAAAGATTCTGGGAACGAAAAAGAGCTCCGAACAGGGAAGAAGGTAAGACTCCCCGGGTGAGCAGAGTCTGGAAGGCCCTAGCTTTAATTGCTAGGAAGGGGAGGCTGATCACCTCCCGAGAGAACCCTAGTAGCCCCAGAAGGCTGGGGGGAAGCCGTTCTCTCTAGGCTTGGGAAAAGGAGGAAAACCGGGGAAAAGCCCTGGTGTTTTGGGTTTGTCTAACTGCATGTTAGAATCTGGTACTGGTCTTATATCCACTAAAGGAGTGGAGTCTCGATTTTAATAGGAAGGGTATTTATAGGTTCGAGTCCTAATATCCTGGAAATTGGTCTAGATTAAGGAAAACAAAACTTGGTTACAGGAAAATGGATCGGCTTTTCTGGTGGAGCTTGGTCTGGGTGTAAAGTTTAAACAGTGGAAAAGTCTAGCTGAAATATTTTGTTATGGTGCTAATTTGTGAATGAATTTGCTTTATACCAAATGTTAAGTGTTCTGAGGTTTGTGATGGCTGTGGGGGCAGCCGTGGTGAAAATAAATATATAAACTTGTGAGTCAGATTAGTGACCTTTGTGCTTCTGTCTGTGTCAGCTCAATGTTAGTGTTGGAGTTGTGTCCTTACATGAAGTAGAATTACAGCTGAGCTGGAGCCCTCCCTTGCCATTGGCAAGGGGGTGAAATGATTCTGGGGCAAAAGCTGAGGAGTCTGGATGTTTGCGGAGTCTAGATGTTTGTGCATGTTCTGGTGTCTTGTCTCTGGTCTGGCCCTTTGCCGGGGCTTGGAGGCCATCTGTGTCCGAGCCAAGCACCCAAGTCTGTTGGGAATGTCCCAGTCAGGGCGGCTGGGTTCCTGGGAGAGTTGCCAAATTTGAGTAGGTTCTGTCTGCCCATTTTGGCTGAAAGCTGGAAAGGGGGGAGCGGCTTGCCCCTTTCCAGTGAGTCCACCCTTCTATTCATAAGCCGCATTCCTGTTTGTTGTGCACCCGACTGCCTGGAAGGGGGGGAAGTGAAGGAGGTGAAAAGCAGAATCAGAATAAATGCAGTAAAGTTCCCTCCTTAGGGTGTCAAAGCCAAAATACGTTTGCATTCTGCTCAGGTTCTTAGAAGGTATTGTAGTAACCTTAAGTAAGAGAATGTGTTCTGTGAAGGTAAACTTTGTATTAAGGGTATAAATAATTATAAAAGTTTTACAAAGCATTGTTTAAGGTATTTAAGTGGCTAATTGCAGAAAGTCATTATTTAACAAAACTGAATTGATAATAATAATAATAAAAGGCAATTTTATAACAAACTTATTCGGCAGCCAATCTCCCCTGCCAACTTGCTTCCAAAAAAACTGTTTCTGGTATTACATGCTACTAAGTATTTAAAGTGAAGAAAAGTTCATTATTTTAACAAACTTGGTTAGTATTAATGGCAATTATATGTTGTAAGAAGTTTGCCTGGTAACTTAGTATGTGGGATATATGGAGTGGGTTTTTATTGTTAAGGAAACAGAAGATGATTTTGTCCTAAGATAAAATGATTGATTATTGGAAAGAGTAGAGTGTGGGACGGAACCTGAATGAATACTGAAAGTGTAGAAGGTTTGTGGAAGGGAAATTTTTATGATTAAAATTGAATAAGATCAATATACAAAGAAAATATTTTATCAATAGCTTCTTGTGCTTTAACCTCATCATATCCTCAATGTTTGAAGAAGAGTTCTTTTAAAAGAACATTTTATGTTCTAGAAATCAAATCCTGAAAAGTAGCCTTTTATTTCAAACTAACTGCAAGAGATTTATTCTTTCACTTTAAAGGAAAAATTAAAGTAATGGTTAAGTTCATTTAATATGTTATAAGTTGAATGAAAGGTATTTAAAGGTGTTATAAAATTAATAGGTTTTAAAAAATTAATAAAAACTGTAACTAAGAGTTAAAATCATTTATAAATGCATTTATATTGTAAAACAGTGGAAAGACAATAACTGAGATTATAGCTGGGTGAATTTAGCCTGAAACTATTATTTAAGTGTAAATTCTACACTAACCTTTCCTTTGTTTATGGTTGCTTCAGGCCTAACCTCGCCCTTTGCCTTTGCCTGTGGTTATTTCATAATTGAGAAGAGCTGGGACATCACTGTCTCCTCTTCTGGTATTAGTAACCCTTTCTCTCATGAATTCAAGTGTAAACTAAATAAATTGCTGCCTGATAGAATAAGGTTAAATGGCCACTGGAGTTTTATTATCTCCAAAATCAAAAAGGGGGGTGGAGGGGGAGAAGTCTCCTGCCTTGACGGTCAGTGTTCCTAAGAGTGGCAATTCATGAGAGAAAGCAGTCTGTCTCCCTGAGGCTTCAAATAGCCTCAGTAAATATATATAAAACTAATCTTGTTGCTTATCCAAAATTCTGCTAATTTCAAGGTAAAATATAAAGTTCTAAAACAAAATGGTGCTAAGGCATTGAGAACATTTTGGTTATTACAATCCATTAAGTAAGAAAGAAAATTCTTGTGGTAAACTGCATGGTCATAGTGCAAATTAAGAAGAGTTTCAAAAGTCTTTGAAAAGTTTAAAGTAACTAAAGTCATGTTGTTGTGTCAAACTATTCATGTCTGCCTATTTGCTCAAATTGTTAAAAATTAAATATGCAGTTATATTTATAAATATTCTTAAAGCCCAAATTGAACTAAGCAGGATGAAAAAGTCATAGAAATCTGATTATGGAAACAATTGGGAAAGGGCCTCCTCTTTGCAAGAGCTTTTAAGGCAAGACTAGGTGTGGCAGATTAAACCTATCTACTAGGCTAGGGAATTAAGAATCAGTTTGCCTGGTAATTTCCCAGTTTAAACCTTTGTCAGCCATAAATTGGAAAAAACAAAACAAAGATTAGGTTAATTTTCACAGAAGAAAAATATTGATGTAACCCGGCGGCCTGCTGCCTCAGTCTCCCACTCCCGGGTTGGACAGCAGTGGAGGAGACCAGTTTAGGCCAGTCCTATGGGCAGTGGAAGGATGCCCAAGAAGGAGCTAACTAAGTCGGTGCCATTTCAGCACTAAATTCTATTCCTTATTTGACAAAGGGGGGGAGCAGGTAAAAACTAAAATGGTTGGAATGTGATAGAAGAAGCAGTTAAATCAAACTTTTGCGTGGGAAAGTTAAATCTCAGATAAGCTGTAACTTCTGAAGTATCCAATCTATGGAAAAACAGGAAGAGCTTGCATGCTAGGCTTAGGGGTATAAATTGTGTCATTTTTCTTTGTTCGGGGCACCAGCCATATCTGGCTCTGCGCCCCTTCTTGCAAGATTGAGAATAAAGTATTTTCTTCTCCACAATCTGGTGAGCCTTATTTTCTTCCAGAAGATTTCTTTCCAACAAAATAAGGTAATTAGTGGCTCTATTAACAAATTTCAGTAAGTAAAGGAAAGTCCATAAAAACTATGGAGAGATCTTTCCTGGGTTATGATTTTAAAAAATTAAGTAATTGTGTAATGTGTTTTGAAACCTGGAAGTCAGTATGCATGTGTTTTAAAACCTGGTAGTCAGTTATGCTTTTAAATTAATAATTTTCATAACTTAAAGAAAAGAAGTTTTTAGCTTCCTGTAAGGGAAAAAGAGAACATTCCTTGCATAAACTATTATGGTTTCAATTTTATTTAACTTGAGTGTAATCTCCCATAGTTAATTTATAAACTAAATTAACATATGTACAAAATCTTTACAGTAATGAAAATTGTAAGTGAAAATTGTAAGTTCACATTGGTGAAATTAGGCTAAAGGGAAAAGATTGTAGATATGCTCTCTTAAATAGAGAGTAAATTTCTTTCATTGGTAATTGTAATTTAGTAAGTTTATTTAAACATGAGGTGGCTACTCAATGTGGTTATAGTCAATTATAAAGAGTTTGTAAAACATCTTCCAAACTGAAAATGTTTAAATAGTTCTAGTTGTAGAAGTTATTGTTAACTAAAGAAACTTAGATTGGTATTGGTAGCAGAAATAACTTCATGATAATAAACCTGTCTGAAGGCCACTGCAAAATACACATTTAAGTAAATGGTAATAAAAGGTTGTCTTGATTCTATTGGAAATATTCTGTTTTCATTCTAACAATGAAAAATAATATTTTTCCTCTATTACTAAAGTGAAGTACCTACTGTTATCTTCATAGTAAAATTGTGTAAGTAGATGGTCATTTGATATATGTATTGCGTTAAGTTGTTTAAAATATATATATAAAACAAGGAATAGACTTTAACATTGTCAAACTCTTGTGCATTCGAACCAGGCCTTGTATACATTACAGGTGGCCTCTCCATGTGAGTTATTGGCTAGGCTGGTCACTGACCCCTCAATTAAAAATATGTGCTATATCAGTCTCTGGTTCTGCTCCTGAAGTTGATGGAAACTATATTGCAGTTTCAAGCTCCTGCAGCCAATAATGACTCGGTACAGCCAAGTGTACAATGGATATCGCCTCCAGACTGGCACTGTTCCATGGTGCCAGAGAGCACTATGCACCAGGCTAGTAGAATACTGGAAAATCTCTGGAATACTGGAAGGATGCTGCAACTTGCTCACTGCGTTGAAGAACATGCTAAGTGGAGCCATGATACCAGGAGACTGTAAGTAAAACTTAAACACAATTGGCATTATGGCCTGCTCTCATGGAGAGATAACATGTAAAGTATTACAAACCTGAAACTCAAAACTAATAATGGCAACACTGAATCCTTATGCATTAAGTAATACATTAGTTAATATTAAGTGCTGTACTTTTATCCTGTACTAAATATATGCCTAATAATTGTAATGTTATCTTTTCTATTTTGGATCAAGTGCAGAAGTATATTAGACATGTTAAATTCCTGGTAAAATCATTTTCTAAACAGTTAATAACATGTCTATAGAATAAGGTGGCAGTCTCAGCCAGACTCAGTTAGCAAAAGTGAGGCTTGCTTGCTGATGGTGAGTCACCTATTGAACAAGTCAAAATTGCTAGAAATTGTACAATGAAAACCAAGGTGTATAAAATCTTTATTCTGTAGTTCTGATCACTCCCACAGGTGAAAACTAAGAGTATTTCCAAATTAGTGTTCTAATCCTGAGTGAAGCCAGTTGCCCAAGGAGTGCCAGTTCACCAGGAGCATCTGACAGAGTGAATGAGTGTCAATCATTGAACAGCTTGGAATGTGTCTTCAGACAAAGCTAAGTGTCTGTTGCAATTTCTCTCTAAAGATGGATAACTTAAAAAAGAATATATATGCTGTTCCCACCAGCTTTTAAGGAATGCCATCTTTATAGGCATCTAATCTTGTCTATCTCTGTAATCCAATGTGTCCTCTTTTAAAAACGGGTATTCCAAATTTTTAATTAAGTTTGTTTCTTTCAGAGTGAACATCTTATTAACCATATGAAAACTTCATCCAACTTCGTACAGAATGCCAGATCCATCTTCCTCCAGTTAGAATAAATTAAAGAGTTTTACACCTTATTAGGCAATGACTACAGCCCATGGCCAGCAGGAAGCAGTTACAGAAAAGAGATCGTCTCCCTTCAGCATCCCTTTTAAATTAAAGGTGTAAACTCTTTAAGAGTAAAATAAAAGTAATAGATGGATCTGGAACCTGACTGGAAATCCACGTGAGTGCCAGTGGCAGCAGAATAACTGCGGGAGGCCCCTGCCCAAGATTCTGCTGTCCAGAATGAAAAGTTCTAAACTTCTAAAAACGGTCCTTGATGCTGTACTAAAGACTGATAAATAATCAGTCAAGACAACAAACAGTCATCCACCTCATAGCTACAACAATAATTATGCCAAAGCTTAGCAAGTAAACTTTGACAAAGGGGGGGAATGATGTGGGCTATGGGTGGAAGGCTCTTTGTCTCTTCAGAGATAACTAAGTTATTTGACTTGTGGGTGTGGAACGGTAAGAGGCTGCAGTCCTGCCCTTAGGGATGGTGACAGCAGGCTCCAGTCCCAGGAAATGTTTAACAAAGCAAGGGCTATAAACTTTAAGTATTTAGGGGAAATGCAAAAACCAAGGCTTATCTAAAATGTCTGGAGTCCTTGCTAAAAGCTTACCTAAGATGTGAAAGAGATATATGCTAATTGAAGCCTATTGAGAACTGAAACAAAGGGACCATTTGGCCTTTCCTCTCTGTATAAAAGACGTTTGAAAATCTTGTTCCGGGCTCGGGATTCAAACAGAAAGCTCCCGAGTCTGGCCGGCCGTCAATAAACCAATTTTTCCTTCTCAAAATCATTCCTGAGTCCTGGCCTCTCTATACTCGAATAATTGAACTTCTCTTAAATTCCACAACAACTGAGGCTTCACAAGTGGGAGACAGGTTCCCTTGCGGCGTCCTCTTATTACTCTCTGATTCTCCTTTTTGATTTCTGGATGTTACACTTGGTCCAGCCAGACTGTCTGTTGGCATTCCTAACTGGATCCCTCGTTTTCAGGTCCCTGTGTTCTGGGCGCCAATTGACCCAGCCCGCAGGTCAAACGAACCAGCACCTGAAAGAGGGAGTGGGAATTGGAGGACAAGAGGTGAGAGAAATAGAGACAAGACAGGATTCTGATCAAGTCTCCATTTATTGAGGGTAGAGCATCAGAATATATACTAAGGGGAGGGTATTAGCAGGGGGTGATAGGCTGATGAAGCGGCTCTTCCATATATGGCAATAAAGTGCTGTTACACCACTTGCTATAGGTTGCAAGTCTTCAATGCTGGTCATGTCTTCAACATCTTGTTGCACAGGCATGACACTTTTTGCCCGGGAAACTGGGGAAAGGGGAAGAAGAAGGTGGAAGCGCAGGGGTGGAGTAGGCATACTTATGAAAACCGCCATGTTGTTGGAGACCGCAAATGCACATAGCTCCGGGCGGTTCCCCACAGACTCTGAGAAGCAAGTTGATTTATTTCAACTGGCCAGACTTGGCAGGCTCCTGTCATAATAAAAGCCAAGCTCCAACTGGAATTTTTGGGTCCCATTTATACAGAGGAAATAAGAATGGGGGGACAAATGGTATTTTTATGCGAAAAGACTTGTTAGTTTTTTCAGGTGTTTTATCTGAGTATTGGATAGTTTTTTTCTTCCAGGTAAGCTTGAATTAACACATATCCCTCACACTCCAAGTCAGCTTTTAGCAAGAACCCCCCACATTTCAGCTTAGAACCCCCCACATTTCAGCTTACATCTTCCCTGAATATCTAAAGCCTAGAGAGTTTATACTTCTCAATTGGCTTTCTAGGCATATTTGGATATAAAATAAGTTTGAATTTGTGTGCAGGCTATATTACTATTAATAATATTAATAATATTACTATTAATAATGTTAAGAAGAAATCTTAAAAACAGTAAAATCTAAGATGTGAAATGATGGAGAACCTAAAAACAGCTATACAAAAAAGTAAGAAAGTAAGAATTATGAGTCAATTGTAAACTGTATGTTTCTATTGGTGTGTTTTAATTGTTTTGTGTTTGTCTGTTCAGTGTCAGTGTATATTTTGATACCTCCAGATGCTGATATAAATTAATAAATTTTTTAGAAGAGCTCTATTCAAATGGCCAAATATTAAATAAATGCTCATATTAATACATAAGTTTAAATGTTAATAAAATCTCTACAATAATAAAAAATATAAGTCTTAATTAACAAAATTATTATAAATCTTTTCATAAAAAATAGATTGAAATGAATAGTTTATTTTTCCTCACAGGATAAAATGAAGGATGTAAAACTTAAATGAAATTAAAGAAGGTTAAAAGTTTGTGGGATTGCTGACTGAAATTTAATAAGTTTTTTCAAAAAGGTGTGTTTTGTCCTAAAATAGGATGACTAATTTTCATAAATTCATGGGACTTAAATGCATGTGACAAGTTTTAAAAGGTATTGTGGTAACTTAAAGTAAGGGAATGTGTTCTTTGAAGGTAAAATTCATCTTAAAATAATATAATTATAGTCTATAGGGTTAAAAATAATTATAAGAAGTTTAATGAAGCATTGTTTAAATTAAGGTATTTAAATGGCTAATTCCAAAAAATCATTATTAAACAAAATCTGAATTAATAACAATAATAATAAAAGGTAATTTTATAACAGGAAAACTTGTCGGTGGCCAACGTCCCCTGCCAACCTGCTTCTAAAAGACTGTTTCTGGTATTGCATGCTTCTAAGTATTTAAAGTGAAGAAAAGTCTATTATTTTAACAAGTTTGTTTAGTGTTGATGGTAATTATATGTTGGAAGAAGTTTGCCTGGAGACAGTTTCCAAAATTGTTTTGGTAACTTATGTATGTGGGATATATAGAATGTGTTTTTATTAAGGAAACAGAAAATAGTTTTGTCCTAAAATAAAATGATTGATTATTAAGAAAGAGTAAAATGTGGGACAAAACCTGAATGAATACTGAAATTGTAGAAGGTTCATCGAAAAATTTTTATGGTTAAAGTTGAGTAAGATTTGACGGGTTTATCTATAAAGGTTTTAAAAATTTAGTATCAAATAGTATATTGATGAAAAGTTAACATTTTGTTCTTTCTCAAAGTCTCTTAAGTCATTAGTCTGTTTTAGTAAAAGTTTTTTAAAAGTTTTTACCCTGAATAACTAGTATACAAAGAAAGTCTGTTTTATCAAAATAGCTTCTTGTGCTTTAACCTCATCATTTCCTCAGTGTTCCAAGAAGGAAAGGTCTTATCTCTTTTAAAGGAACATAACATTCAAAACTGCTTTCTCAAAATCAAATCCTGAAAAGTAGCTTTTTATTTCAAACTAATTACAACAGATGTTATTTTACCTTGAATAAAAAATTAAAATAATAAAATAGTTGAGTTCATTTAATATGTTATAAATGGACTGGAAATTATTTAAAAGTGTTATAAAATTAACAAGTTTTTTAAACCCTCTGTTAATTAAAGTTGTATGAGTAAAAGTTTCATATGAATGCTTAAGAGTGCATAAATTTACCAATATTTCAACATAATATTAAACAAAAGAATGATATATTTAATTATGGTTTTAATTAATATAAAAAGGTGTGTGTCACAGAAACAACTCTTATTATAAATTTAAGTAGACTATTGTAACATGCAGCAGTCCCAAATATTGTTAGTTTGTTGCCAAAAAATTAATACCCAACTAATATCCAAGTGTCACTATCACTTTGTTTTAAAATGTTCTAAGACTTTCTTTAGTATTTCCTTAGGCAAGTCAAGCCAGCTTGCATTCTCCTACCTGTAAAAAAACAAAAAGCAACAATACTTTTGCAGTGCCTCCCCAAGGCTGTGTGCATAGCCCAACCATCTGTCCTGGCATGGTGATAATAATCTGGCTGTTTAGAAAAAAATCAGTGGGTGAAACTCTACTGATGATTTTATGTTAACCAGTAATCCTTTTTTCAGAATGAAAAGAAACATCAGAGACAATAGCATCTTATCTTAAGAGCCTGAACTAAGCAAACAATTGGGACAAGCTGCAAAGTCCCTGCTGCTCTATCAAATCCTAAATGTTATTTGGTTGGGTAGGATAAAACTATGCCCTCTGTGGTAGTTGATGGAATGCATTGTCTTCTCATGTTAATAGAGTTTGTAATATTGTTGAAGTGCTGAAAATCTTTCATCCTTCATTTAGCTCAAATATTAAAAGCATTGCATGTATTAATTGGGAAAAGTCCTTCATGGAAGTAGGAAAACCTCCAGCAATCTACTTTAAATAATAATAAAAAGAAGATAAATTGTGGACATTAACTTAGTCTATGAATTGGATGCGGCAAGCACCAATATTGGCTTTGGGTGGAGTTTGTGGCAAAAGCAAAATTCTAAACAAGTATCCCTTGGATTTTAATCACAATTCTGGAAAGAGATCAAAAGTACTACATAAAAAAGAAATTGTGTGCAGCATGGGAGGTCCTGATAACAGTGATAGAATTAACCCAATGGCACTCTAAAGACTGCCATCCCTATCCAAGGGTAGCTTGCAAATACTAAAAGCAAGACAAAAATGTTGGACTGTTGTAAATCACCTTCAGATCTATGAAAAAACATCTGGCATACCTGCTAGTAATAACAGATGACTGTCTGTTATACCCCGCCCACTCCACTAACATCCCTTTCAGGACTGTTGACACAGATGCCTTTGTGGAGGTCCAGGGCCCTACCACTGGAACCTGAGAAAAGGCAGAGTGGCTCCACCAGAAAGGTGAACATTGTGAGTACCATACCTTGTGGTGCCTAACCCAGCAGTTCCAGCTGCCTGTTACTTGCCAACAGCTCATGGACTTCACCCATGTGTGTCCATTGTGCTCACTTCAATGACTGTGACATTAGATCTCTCCTGCTCTTGAGAGGAATGAGCCTTCAGATGCACAATTCAACCACTCCAGGGAGTAATACAACAAAAAATCATCTAAGTTGTATTCATTACTTTACAAAAACAAAAAGGGGGGATAGTGGAAATATGGCTGGAGGTTAAAATACCTCACTGAGACCTGTGGCAATTGCTGCCACATATCACATTAACTTTACAAATCCTGCAACTGTGAACTTGCAGCTTATGTCTGCCTATGGACATTGGGCCTGTGTGCCCTCTCCTTATCTACTCTGGCAGGAACTGTTAACATTACAAAGGAAAATGGATACCAGCCCCTTGGGCTAATGACAGTCATAGTTATAACCTACAAAAGAATTTGTGGAAAATATTTCTTGGAATTGCTCCTACTTATGAATGGTAATGGTTGGGAAATAGAAATAGACAGGACAGTATTTGACCCTTAATCAAACGTATCATTTTAAAGCCTGTGCTAGAGATTCATTTGTTTTCATAACTGATAAGATAACTATTAAGAATGACTCAATGTTTCATGAAAATGGTGCCTTGTATACATGTCTTTCAGAAAGTGTGTTGCAGGATGGAGATACAATAGTGAAGGCCAGAAGAAGAAAAGGTATCTGGATACCTTTGAGTATGACACAGATTTGGCTGTCATATCCTGAAAGTCAGTTATTGCTACATATGGCACAAGAATTCTTGAAACGGACTAGACACTTTATTGGACTGCTTATTATAAGCATTTTGGGACTGATTGGAATCATTACGGCTGCTACTACTGCTGTGGTAGCTTTACATGAAAGTACAAACACAACAATATGCACATGATTGGCATAAAAAATGCTAGTGATTTGTGACAGAGTCAAGAGCACATAGACGAGCAGTTAAATAATTGCGTTAATGATTTGGATCAGCTGTGTTACATATTGGAGATCAATTGTATAATTTAAATTTGTTAAGGGGGTTGAGGTGTGATTGGAATGAAAGTACTTTCTGTATAACTCTACTGGCATAGAATTCATCAGATATAGTACAGAAAAATTAAGAATCATTTGTTAGACCATAAAAGTAGTATCTTTCTGGAAATAATTGATTTACAAAGAAAAATATTAGAAATGTCTCATAATCAAATTCATGTAGTAAATTGCGGCGGCTTGCTCGGTCGGTAGAGGTGGAGTCTGGCTGCGGACGAGGGGTCGGTCCAGCTCTGGACGAGGGGTCGGTCCCGCTTGGGACGAGGGGTCGGTCCCACCTGGGACGAGGGGTCGGTCCGGCAGCAGACGAGGGATCGGTCTCACAAGGGGTTGCGCGGTTCGGCTGACGGGGTCGCCCGGCGAAGCCGGCGACGAAGGGGTCGCCTGGAGAAGCAGGCGACGAACTGGGGACAAGGGAGGCCAGGCCCTTGTCGGGGGCTCTCAGGACTGGAGGGCGCACGGCAGAAGAACTACCGCGGAGACAAGGTAAACACGCAAGTCCACTTTACTGAGGGAGAGGCAACAGTTTTATAGGGGCTGGGGAAGGCTGATTGGTCGAAGCCATGCCCTGTTCTGATTGGTTGCCGGCGAAAGGTCAGTGGACGGTACTGGACGGGGGAGGGGTGGTGGTTAGGGATTGGCTGTCGCTGTTGCTGGGGGAAGGGGCAGGGTTTAGGGATTGGTGGCTGCTGTTGCTGGGGTGGAGGGCAGACTTGAGTTTCCCGCCCACGCCTGGCTGTTGCTGCTGTCGGGGGAAGGGAAAAGGGCGGGCTGGATTTTTCCGCCCACACCTGGCTGTTGCTGCTGTCGGGGGAGGGGAAAAGGGCGGGCTGGATTTTTCCGCCCACACCTGGCTGTTGCTGCTGTCGGGGGAGGGGAAAAGGGCAGACTGGAATTTTCTGCCCTGCGCCTGCGCAGGGAGAAGGAAGAAGAAGGGTGCCGCCCCACAAGGCATCGGGTGGCGCCATCTGGGAGGAGGGGCGGCCGCGGAAGCATGGCTGCCGAGAAGGGGAGACCCGAGGGCACTCTGCGCCCATGCCGAGCTTCCTTCAGGGGTGGCGGTGAGTCCGACCAGCCACCCTATTATGGGGGCAGCGGCTTGGCCTGCTGCGGCTGCTCCCCCGCCAGGCCAGCAAACCACACTTCAGCCCGAGGGGTGACCGCATTTCCCCCTTCTTTTCAAATAAGGGCCAGGATGGCAGCAGCAACAAGTAGCCGAGGCCCAAGAGGCAGTAAGCAATGAGGGAAGCGGGGCTGAAGAGGGAGGTGAGTATGACGGGGATACAAATGTACAATTTGGGGGGCAGTATCTTGCCGTTGCAAGCAAGGGTGGCCAATGTCCAATTCTTGTTGATCTCGGTGGCTATAAGGTCCATCTGCTTGTTAAAAGTCCAGGATGACAGCGCGTTACAGGTAGTTGATCTCTTCTTGGCGGCGAAGAGGGGTAGAGGCAGACTGTGTGATGGTCTGGAGGATCGCAGCGGTGAGGACAAGTCGCGTCAGGGCACCCGCGACGGTGGTGGCGGCAGCGTCGGGAGTGGTGGAGACGTAGGCGAGGACAATAAGAAGGCCAAAGTCTTCACGGGCGCGAGAGAGGCCGATGTTAATGGGGCGGGCCGACATGGGGCGGCCCAATCTGCAATGCCGTAGGGGTTCAAGTGAAAAAAGGAGGGGGGCGGGGGACGAGAAAGGACGCTTTGGATGGCTGAGAAGAGGAGTGAGGTCGAGACAGGAGGAAGCTCTGCAGAAGTATGGGGAGCTGTTAAAAGCAGAAACGTTATTAGATGCTAGAAAGCAGGCCGCAGGCCGGGGAAAGCAGGTTGCGGGCCGTTTCGCGGGGCTGGAGCTGCTTGAGAGCGATGGCGGCATGGGGGGCCGCGGTTACAGAAGACTTGGGGCTGTTTCAGAGAGATCTTACACCGGTGAGTGTCTAGGAGACCGGCGAGAGCCCGAACTTGTGGGGCTTGCTTAGCAGATAGGATGTTACCCATTGCTAATGGCCTTTTGGAGCCGATAAGAAAAGGGGCCCTTACCTTGAGAGCGCGGCGATGGGAGCCGAGGTGCGTGGTGAGACGAGGGGTCGGAGCCGGTGGGGCTCCGACGGTGGTCACGGGCCAAGAGAAGGCCCCGACGAGGGGAGGGCGGGACGACGAGCAGTGGAGCAAGGCAAAGGGGAGCAAGCGTGAAGGGGAGGAGGCAGAGGTGAAGGCAGGGGTGGAGGTGCTCAGGCACGCGCTCCTGAGAGTTTTATTGGCGCCTCTTAATCATAGCGGGTCGGTGTAAGCCCCCGACATGGAAGGAGAAAGCCATCCAGCGATTCTCCCAGACCGCCGTGGATCATATGAGGTCACCAAGGTTCAGGAGCAGCAATGCAGAGCGAAAAGATAGGGGTGAGAAGAGAGGAGAGCGTAGGGCTATGGTAGGATTACTTCAGACGTGCAAGCGCGCGCTCCCGAGAAATCCAAGGCTCCTCTTAATCATAGCGGGTCGGTATAAGCCCCCGACATGAAAGGAGAAAGCCATCCAGCGATTCTCCCAGACCGCCGTGGATCATATGAGGTAGCCAAGGCTCAGGTAGCAGCAATGTTACACGAGAGAAGTCCCAAGGTGAGAAGAGAGGAGGGGGTAGGGCTGTGGTAGGATTACTTCAGACGTGCAAGCGCACGCTCCCGAGAAATCCAAGGCTCCTCTTAATCATAGCGGGTCGGTATAAGCCCCCGACATGGAATGAGAAAGCCATCCAGCGATTCTCCCAGACCGCCGTGGATCGTATGAGGTAGCCAAGGCTCAGGTAGCAGCAATGTTGCACGAGAGAAGTCCCACGGTGAGAAGAGAGGAGGGGGGGGCCGCCAGGTTATGGAGTGAGGCTGTGGTGGGGTTGCCTTGCCCCACATTGGGCGCCAGCTGCGGCGGCTTGCTCGGTCGGTAGAGGTGGGGTCGGTCCCGCTTGGGACGAGGGGTCGGTCCAGCTCTGGACGAGGGGTCGGTCCCGCTTGGGACGAGGGGTCGGTCCCACCTGGGATGAGGGGTCGGTCTGGCAGCAGACGAGGGATCGGTCTCACAAGGGGTTGCGTGGTTCGGCTGACGGGGTCGCCCGGCGAAGCCGGCGACGAAGGGGTCGCCCGGAGAAGCAGGCGACGAACTGGGGACAAGGGAGGCCAGGCCCTTGTCGGGGGCTCTCAGGACTGGAGGGCGCACGGCAGAAGAACTACCGCGGAGACAAGGTAAACACGCAAGTCCACTTTACTGAGGGAGAGGCAACAGTTTTATAGGGGCTGGGGAAGGCTGATTGGTCGAAGCCATGCCCTGTTCTGATTGGTTGCCGGCGAAAGGTCAGTGGACGGTACTGGACGGGGGAGGGGTGGTGGTTAGGGATTGGCTGTCGCTGTTGCTGGGGGAAGGGGCAGGGTTTAGGGATTGGTGGCTGCTGTTGCTGGGGTGGAGGGCAGACTTGAGTTTCCCGCCCACGCCTGGCTGTTGCTGCTGTCGGGGGAAGGGAAAAGGGCGGGCTGGATTTTTCCGCCCACACCTGGCTGTTGCTGCTGTCGGGGGAGGGGAAAAGGGCGGGCTGGATTTTTCCGCCCACCCTGGCTGTTGCTGCTGTCGGGGGAGGGGAAAAGGGCAGACTGGAATTTTCTGCCCTGCGCCTGCGCAGGGAGAAGGAAGTAGGGTGCTGCCCCACAAGGCATCGGGTGGCGCCATCTGGGAGGAGGGGCGGCCGCGGAAGCATGGCTGCCGAGAAGGGGAGACCCGAGGGCACTCTGCGCCCATGCCGAGCTTCCTTCAGGGGTGGCGGTGAGTCCGACCAGCCACCCTATTATGGGGGCAGCAGCTTGGCCTGCCGCGGCTGCTCCCCCGCCAGGCCAGCAAACCACACTTCAGCCCGAGGGGTGACCGCAGTAAATGATAAGAATATATTTTCAGACATGATTTCACATATTACAAAGTTTAATCCAGTTAAATGGTGGAAATCACAGCATTTCCTGTCAGCTTTAGGAATAGGACTAATCATATTTGTTCTGTTGCTTATGATTTTCACCTGTGCTGGAGAGTGTTTTTGAAGAAAATTGCAAAGCATTGCATCTATGGGATATGCAAATAATGCAAATAATCTGGTGCTGACAAAAGCACTTCAATAACTTCCCCTAGTTGAAGAGTTCGGCTGGTAGTCAATGATGGGTAAGACTCTTGAGAGGAGAGCAACCTAAGACAGGCACAGTCACCTTGACTAAAACAAAAAAGGGGAAATGTGGGAAAGAAAGGCACAGTGGTCTTGCAGGAAGAGATGTGCTGTTTCCATGGCTACACTTTTAACATAGGAGTGCAACAATTAAGCCTTTCAGGTCAATATGACAAAGCTGTCTTGGGCAGGGAGAAATACGAGCAAGCACACTTTGCAGTATGAAAGGAATTCTAAATCTTTGTACTCTGAGATAATTTCTTTAATTTATGAGTATTGTTAATGTGTAGCTACACTGCTTGTTATCATGAGAGCTTGAGTATATATAATGCCACTCATAGATAATAAAGTTGTCTGAGGAGTCTCTACTCACAGACCACTTGATCCCAGCTCTCTCTCTCTTTCTTTCTCTTTGTTTCATTCTCTGTTTCTCTTTCTTTCATTCCTGATACCCTTTGGGCCCAAATCTCTAACACCTGGGAAGAGAGAAACACAGGAAATTTGAAATCATGCAGATTTCAACAGCCATCTTTCTCCAACCATAGGCAAAAAAATTTGGTGAGGAAAGGCAGCCAACTCAAAGGACAAAATATTTGGCAATCATATATCTAATAATGTCTTAATATCTATGCTATACAGAAAGATCATACAACTCAAAAAGAAAAAGACAAAATACCTGATTTAAAAATGGGAAAAGACTTGAAAAGACAATTGATCAAAGTAAAAATAAAAATGGCAGACAAATACATGAAAAAATGTCTGTCACTAGCAGCTAGGGAAATCCAAATGAAAACTAAAATGATGGAACATGGGAGAGTGTGGGCTATGATGTGGACCATTGACCATAAGGTGCAGTGGTGCTCAGAGATGTATTCACCAAATGCAATGAATGTCTCATGATGATGGAGGAGATTGTTGCTATGGGGGGAGGAGAAGGGGAGGGGGGTTTATTTAAAAAACAACAACAGCAACAAAACTAAAATGAGATTATTTACACTGTTCAGACAGGCTGTTATTAAAATGTTGGAAAACTGTAAATGTTGGAGATGATTGGAGAGAGATGAATGGTTATTCACTGTGGGAATATAGACTGGAATAGGCACTGTGGAGAACTCTTTGGCAGTTCCTAAGGAAGTTAAACATAGATTTGTCATGTGACCCAACAATTCCATTTCTCAGTATATACCCAGAAGATGAGAGCAGAGACACAGACATATGCACACCAATTTTGTCTCATGCACTATTCACATATGCCAAAATTTGAAAGAATCAGGGGTCCATCAACTGAAGGGTGGATAAACAAATTGTGGTGAATACATATAATGGAATATTATGCAGAGGTAAGAAGAAATGAAGTCATGAAGCTTATGACTATGTGAATACATCTAGAGGACATTATGTTGAGTGAAGCAAGCCAGAAACAAAAGAACAATTACCTCATGACTGTGCTATTATGAGTTAAAAATATTGTGCAAAATCAAGGAGTTAATAATTTGTATATAGGTCACCAGACAATAAAAGGTGCATTGAGAATGTAGAATTAAGGGATAATATGTGCAAAATTGTTTTAAAAAAATGTTGTTTATAAAGCTTTGGAAATGAATAGAAATTGTGAAAGCTAGTCATGGTGGTTGTAGCTAGCAGAACTATTAGATCGGTAGGATGGTTTAAAGGGAAAGTCTAAGGTCAGGTATATTACTATAAGGAGACTAAAACTTTTAACAGAATGGTGTAACATAGTAAAACCTTATGTAAAACATGAATGTGGGTGATATTGCATATATAAGACTGTATTTACTAAATAAATACCAATAAACTAGAAAGAAAGAAACAGAATAACTGCTGCATGTGACAGAGGAAGCATAGAGAGATTTAGAGGTCATGAAATTGTTTTTTGTTTATTATTATTGTTGGAGCAATGAAAGTATTCTAAGAATGAAATGATGAATGCACATATAGATGACTGCAACAAATACCACTGATTTTAAACTTTGGGTGGGTTTATACTTAATGCATATCAATAAAATTTGTTTAAAAAAAATGAGAGGACATTGATGCATAAGTCACAAGTCTGGTGATTCTGATATAATCTGTTTGGGGTGAACCTGGAAAGGGACTTTTAAAAACTCAGCAGGTGATTGTAATATGCAGCAATTTTACATCTTTGCATCCTCGGTGGCTCCATGCACCTGAGCTATTCATTGAATTGAATGGACTCATTGAAACTTGGAGATGGTGATGATGAGTAGGTGATTGACCAGCCCTGCCCAATAGAAGTAGAAAAATGAGCCACAAATATGAGCCACATACATAAAGTCACTGCATTTAAGAAAATAAAGTGAAACAGGTGAAATTAATGTTTATAATATATTGTCTTTAATCCAGAAATTGCAAACACTATATTTCAAAATGTAAAATAATGTTATTAATGAGAAAAAAATACAATAAAGGAGGAAGAGGAAGAGGAAAAGAAGAGACCATGATAAATTGAAAAAGGAACAGGAATATTAGTTAATGACAGAGTCAGATTAAGGAAAAACATTTTTTTAAAATGACCAAAATCATAGAAAATAATGGTAACTGGATATATAAAATCAAAATAATCATCAATCATTGCCACAATGAAATATCAATACACTACAAATACACTAAAAACTACTTGCCCAAGTAGTCATGATATTTTAATTTAATTTCTCTTTAAATAGTGGTAGAAATAAAATTGGAACCAATGAATCTCAAAGTGAAAATGAGCAGTAGAAATAAAAATGGCCAATAAAATCATACAAGTTGGTAAACTTCAGTACTATTACATATATATTAAACAACAGTGCTTTCACTAATATGTTTTAAAATGTTTACTGAGTATACAATAAGAATCATGTGTTATACTATATTCATTAATATATATCATAGTTAATGATTTTAGGAAGTTTAACTTTATTGTTCTTAAGTTATTAGTGAAACACTAGTTGAGATTTCCAAGCTAACTCTGGGAAGTGCACCTTAGTTTCAACTTGCAACTTATAGAAAAATGCAAGAGGAAAGTAATAAGCTGAGAATTAATCTCCTGGGTACAATGAAAGCTGAAATTGGATGGTTTGGAAAATCCTGAGCTTCTGGAAAGTGATTCCCAGAGACAAGTGCTCCATGTAAGGGCTTATCTAAACATAGATCCAACCATCCATTTTAGTGAAGTCAAGATTGGAGGTGCACTTATCCAGGAAGGATCTGTGGAAAGTGGTGCTACCATATGATGGTTTGTAAAGCTGTGTCGTACTTGCAAAACTTTGAAGTTCTTTGTAAGACCTGTATGAGTGGAATCACTGCCAGCCTTAACAAAAAGGGAGAGACTGAAGGAAAAAGTAACTTCAAGGGCAGAACCATGGAAGCTGAGGTATGGACTGATGGCATCTTCTTAGGCCAAGAGAATCATCCCATCCAAGTGTGTGGAAAAGGTGAATCTGCCTTCCACCTCATTGTTCAGGAAGAAAGGTGTCATCCAGAGTTCTCAGAGGGTGGACCCTGTACCAATGATTTGTGGGTGTTTGGCTGCCATCCTGATGCTTGAAGAGGGTGAGGATTTCACACCAGTGTTTGGAATGAGCATAATCCCTGCACAAGTAGTTGGAAGGGTTTGAGTTGCCAGTCCATAAGGTTTGGAACATAAAACTTCATTCTCTAGATGATTCTCAGACCTTGAAAAATAAGAACCACACTTTGTTGTATTTCAGAACTGTTTGGGACTCCTGTTTTCCTTCCAGTTTGTTCCTATGTGAATGGAAATATTTATCCTGTGACTATCCCTCCATTTTAGAATGGAAGCAAATAAATTGTTCTCTATGTTTTACAGGTCCATAGACAGTGGAGAATTGTGCCCATGAAAGACACACTGATTTTTAATATATATATATATTTTTTAAGAAGTTTTAGAATATATAAAAGTTACATCAAAAATATATGGCCATATGCTTTTACCAATTTTTGATGAAACTTAATATGACCTGTAGCCATCATTTCAAGATCATATAGAGAACTTCCATCATCCCTAAAATATACCTTCTTCCATCTATCCTCTTCCTCCTTCCTCCTCCCCTTTGGACTCAAGGCAGTCACCAGTCTTCACTCATTGATGGACAAGGTTTACAGTTATTTCCAACAACACTGAGGGCTTGTCACACTGGTCTGTCATCCACTATTAGACATTGTCCATGCTTTCAAGAGATTTCTGCCCCTCTGAGAACATAGAGGGCCTCCCCTGGATGACAATCCAACTCCTTGTGGCTCATTATGTGAGTCTCCACCCCATAATACAAAGAACAAAGGTAAAATCACCATTTGCACACTCCCTAGAAGACTGCCCCAGGTGCGACCCTGAATGCCCTATCAAACACCATAAGCTAGTAGTCCTTCATTGTCTTATTGCCAGAAGAGCTTTCCCAACATTGTAGTTTCAACCACATGCCCACCAATAACCAGTGTTCACATGCTCCCTCCCCAAACCCTCCCCCAATTTCCACATACTGTCCAACCCCCTTCCCCACCCTACCCCACTGTCAAACTTGCATTGACCCTATATATCACTACACCCCAGTCATATCTTTCACTCAACAATTACACACTTCCACATTATCATAGATTTTGCTCATATGGGCATTGGATCACAAACTTCTTCTCCAGTGCTATTTACTGTAAACCTGTCTTCCAGACTCCAGCTCTGTGTTTCTGCTCAGTTTGCTTAATTCATATCAGTGAGGTCATGTAACATTTATGATTCAATGCCTGGCTTGCTTCACACAACATAAAGTCCTCAATATTCATCCATGTTATCCCATGTGTTATTACTTTATTCCTTCTTATAACATTTTATTTAGCCATTCATCTGTTGATGGGCATTTGGGTTTATTCCAACTTTTGGCAATAGTGAGTAATGCTGCTGTGAACACTGCTGTGCATATATCTGTTCATATTCTTGATTTCAATTCTTTTAGGTTTATACACAGCAGTGGAATTGCTGGATCATATGGCACATCATGACATAATTCTCAAGTCCCAAAAATGCCCCCTCATTACACTTATCTTCCCTTTTCATGCCCTTATATCCTCCAGTGACAACTGCCACACATCAATGATATAATTGCTTCCATTGCTAGAATCACAATAGGTCTATAGTAGAATACCAGTAAGTTTACTTTAGTCCACAGTTCATTCCCCAGTCCTGAGGATTCTGGGATGGTGATGTCCACTCCACCTTTAAAAGAGAGGGGACTGCAATCCATTAGGGCTGATAGTTGGGACTCTTTTGCTTGCAGTTGTTGACTCTCTCAGTTACTTGGTATGGAAGTTGTCCCTAATCACCTCCTTGTTAATTGTCCTTGGTGAGAACAATGAACTGGAGGGTAGGTGTTGTAACTCCTTTGAGATTCAAGGCCCAGATGGCACATGGGCATCCCAAAGATTTAAGTCTCTTAGACATACACTTACCAACTCCAATATTAATTATGGTTCAAATAGAAGAACAGAAGAACCACGTATAGGGAAATCAACTGAGTCCAACTCTGTCACCCTGGAGATCATAAATTCCAAAGTAAAGCCACAAAGTAAAGCACCAATTCCTAAACTATCTGCCCTGACTATAGTGTCTGAATGTCTCCATATCAGGAGCCCCCTATTGGGATAGTATCTGCTTTGGCAGTTAATGTGATCCCACTGAAATGTGCATAAGCATAACTTCTGAAATGACCTCCTGACTCACTTTGAAGACTCTTAGTCACATAATCATATTTGTCTTTACCTTGTCCCTGTTTTGGTCAAGGTCTATTTCCAGTTGCATTGCTAGTTGGTGTACAGTAATAATCCTTCAGTGCCAAGGAGGCTCATCCCCAGAGGTCATGCCCTATAATTGGGGAAGGTAATGTATTTATATGCTGAGTTCACCTTAGTGAGAAGCCACATATAAGCAACAAAGAGGTTCCCTGGATGCAACTCTCAGACAACTTGTAATACTAAGCTAAGCCTCCATTTCAAGAGTACACCCACCCAAATAAAGTGGGATATACATTCTTTTCAAGTGCACATGGATCAATCTCTAAGGTAGACCATATGCTAGGCCAAAGGAAACATTCAATGAATTAAGAAGTTTAGAATCATACAAAGTAATTTCTCTGACCACAATTGAATGAAGTTGAAATTCAGAAAGGGGCAGAGAAGTAGATTAAGCTGCTGGAAACTGAGGCACAGTGACCTCACAAGGAAAGGAGTGCTGTCTCCATGGCTACACTTGCAACTTAAGGAATGCAGTAATTAAGAGTTCCTGGCAAATGGATTGAAGCTGTTAAAGGCTGAAAGAAAAGATGAACACATATCTTTTGTAGTAAATAGAACACTTAGACTTTGTACCTTGAGATAAGATTTTTTGAGTTTCTTAGAGTTCCTTAGTAATGCTAATAGTTAACTGCATGTTGCTGCTTGTTGTCAGGTAGACTAGGGTATATAGAGAGCCCCTTGTAAACAATAAAGTTGTCCAATGAGTCTCTACTCACAGACCCCCTGATCCCAGCTCTCTCATTCTTTTTCACTTGCTCTTTCTTTCTCTTTGCTTCCTTCTCCCTTTTCTCTTTCTTTCATTCCCAGTACCCTTCTGGTCCAAATGTCCAACATCTGGCGCCCAACATGGGGCCTGAAGAAGTTAGTGAGTCTTCCAAATCAGTATTGGGAACTGCAGAAAAGACCTCATTGAGGTCATGTGACATCCAAAGCAGTGTGACTAGAGTCTTTTAGGTAAGTAATATTTTCCACGAAGTCATCAGGGTAATGGGTAATCAAATGGGACATGTGGAAGCATATTTGCAAGTGTTAATGTAGCTCACCAATATCGATCACACTCAAACTCAGGATTGGAAGCCAATTAGAGAGCCTTTATTAGCCACGGGGTGACAGCCTCTTCCTGCAAAGAGGAGAGAGCAGCCCCGAGTCTAAGGGAAGAGGTGTTTTTATAGCCTTTTAGGAGGGGGGTTTACTAGTAAGTGAGCAAGCAAGCAGGCACAGAAGTGGAACACTGTGGGTTAGCTAAAGATAGCATATCTATTTTTTTTCTTTTTTAAAAGCCCTTTCTTGTGAGCAGTCCCATGTTATTTATTGGCACCTTTCTTGGGAGCATCCCCATGTTATTTATTAATACCTTTGTAGTTGCTTCCTCCCTTCTTATCAGGTGGGAAGCTTTTTAAAATTATATCTGAAGGCACTTGCAATTCCTATTTCCTAATGTAGTTCTATTCCTATTTTCCCATTGTGGCCTTACCCTTATATTAAAAACTTTGCTGAAAGTTAATGGGGTGCCTGTAAAAAGTTATGAATTACTAGAATTGTTTTCTTTAATACAAAAGCATTGCTGATGAGTCAATTGTTAACTGTATGTATGTATTGGTGTGTTTTAATTGTTTTGTGTTTGTTCAATGTCAGTGTATATTTTGATACCTCTGGATAGTAATATAAATTAATAAATAAAAATTTTAAGAGCTCTATTCAAATGGCCAAAAATTTAAATAAGCACTTATATTAATACTTAAGTTTAAATGTTAACATGATCATTACAATGATAAAGATTGTTAAGTCTTGATTAACAAAATTACTATAAGTCTTTTCGTAAAAAGATGTTTTTGCCTAGATTGAAATGAATAGTTTATTTATTTTCCACAGGATAAAATGGAGAATGTAAAGCTTAAGTGAATATTAATGAAGGTTAAAAGTTTGTGGGAATGCTGATGAAGTTTAATAAGTTTTTTTTCAAAACAGTGTGTTTTGTCCTAAAATAGGATTGCTAATTTTCATAAACTCTTAGGACTTAAATACATGTGGCAAATTTTCAAAGGTATTGTGATAACTTTAAGTAAGGGAATGTGTTCTGTGAAGGTAAAATTTATCTTAAAATAATATACTTATAGTCTATATGGTTATAAATAATTATAAGAAGTTTAATGAAGCATTGTTTAAATTAAGGTATTTAAATGGCTAATTCCAAAAAGTCACATTAAACAAAAACTGAGTTGATAATAATAATAATAAAAGGTAATTTTATAACAGGAAAACTTGTCAGCAGCCAGCCTCCCCTACCAACTTGCTTCTAAAAGACTGTTTCTGGTATTGCATACTAGTAAGTATTTAAAGTGAAGGAAAGTTCATTATTTTAACAAGCTTGTTTAGTGTTGATGGCAATTATATGTTGTAAGAAGTTTGCCTGGTAACTTAGTATGTGGGATATATAGAATGTGTTTTTTATTGTTAAGGAAACAAGAGATGATTTTGTCCTAAGAAAAAATGATTGATTCTTGGGAAAGAATAGAGTGTAGGACAAAACCTAGGTGAATATTGAAAGTGTAGAAAGTTCGTGGAAAAGAAATTTTTATGATTAAAGTTAAATAAAACTTGCTGGTCTATCAATAAAGTTTTAAAAGCTTTAGTATCAAGTAGTATACTAATGCAAAGTTAAAAATTTTGTTCTTTCTCAAAGTCTCTCAAGTCATTATTTTGTTTTGGTAAAAGTTTCCTGAATAATCAGTATACAAAGAAAGTCTGTTTTATCAAAATAGCTTCTTGTGTTTAACCTCATCATTTCCTCAGTGTTTGAAGAAGAAAGGGTCCTATATCTTTTAAAGGAACATAATGTTCAAGTAGCTTTTTATTTCAAACTGATGACAAGAGATTTGTTCTTTTACCATGAAAGAAAATTTAAAGTAATACTTTACTTTAAATTTCTAATATAATCTAATATAATGTAAGTAGAAGGTGTTTAAAAGTGTTATAAAATTAACAGGATTTTTAACCCTCTGTTAATTAAAGTTGTATGAGTAAAAGTTTCAAATGAATACTTAAGAGTGTATAAATTAACCAACATTTCAGCATGATATTAAACAGAAGTACAATGTGGTTAATTATGGTTTTAATTATTATAAAAAGATATGTGTCACAGAAACAACCTCTTATAAATTAACATAACAACACTGTAGTATGCAGCAGTCCAAATATTGCTAGTTTGTGGAAAAGATTAATATCCAACTATGTCACTATCACTTTGTTTTAAAATGTGCTAAGACTTTCTTTAGTATTTCCTTAGGCAAGTCAAGCCAGCCTGCATTCTCCTACCTGTAGAAAAACCCAACAATGGACTTTTGCAATGCTTCCCCAAGGATGTGTGCATAGCCCAACCATGTGTCCTGGCATGGTGATAATAATCTGGCTGTGTAGAAGATATCTGTGGCTAACACCCTACTGATGACATTATGTTAATCAGAAATCCTTTTTTCAGAATGAAAAGAAACATCGGAGACAATAGTATCTTATCTTAAGAGCCTGAACTAAGCAAACAATTGGAACAGGCTGCAAAGCCCCTGCTGCTCTATCAAATTCCTAAATATGTTTTGGTTGGGTGGTATAAAATTATGACCTCTGTTGTAACTGATGGAATGCAGTGTTTTCTCATGTTAATAGAGTTTGTAATATTGTTGAAGTCTTGAAAATCTTTCATCCCTCATTTAGCTCAAATATTAAAAGCATTGCATGTATTAATTGGGAAAAGTCCTTCATGGAAAATAGGAAAACGTCCAGCAAGCTGCTTTAAATAATAATAAAAAGAAGGTAAAGTGTGGACATTAACTTAGTCTATGAATTGGATGTGGCAAGCACCAATATTGGCTTTGGGTAGAGTTTGTGGCAAAAGCAAAATTCTAAACAAGTATCCCTTGGATTTTAATCACAATTCTGGAAAGAGATCAAAAGTACTACATAAAAAAGCAATTGTGTGCAGCATGGGAAGCCCTGCTAAAAGTGAAAGACTTAACCCAATAGTCTCTGGCCACTCTAAAGACTGCCATCACTATCCAGGGGTAGATTGCAAATACTAAAAGCAAGACAGAAATTATGGCATTATGGTACCAAAGGACCAATTGGCAAAAGCTTTATTCACTTTAAATTTGCTTAATGTATATGATTCAATAATGCCTACTGAATGACCTTATGCATTGAATAAGAATAAAGAAAAGGTATTCTATGACTCAGCTGAATATCAGCCAATATATTCGAAAGATGTATTGACACTTGGCAAAAGTGAAAGGTTAAAGAATGGGGGAGAGGATATGCTTTTGTCATTACAGAAGACAGAGAACAAATTTGGCTGCTAGCTCGATGGATTAAACTGCAAATAGAGGAGAAGAAAGAGAATGTTAACAATGATTTCTCCTCTCCTGATCATATTAATGGCAACTCTGGGTAATGCAGGTGAAAATCATACTTATTGGGCATATATTCCTAATCCACTTCTAGTACATGCCCTAACATGGAGAGACCCCATCATTTCTTATATTTTTGAATAAAACAATGTGTTTCCTGGGCCTATAGATGACAGACTACCCTTAAAACTTGATGAAGTGAAGGAAATATATAATCTTATCCTTCCTTTTGATCATAGACCATTATGTATTGGAAAAAGTCCCCCTTGCATGCAAACAAAAAATAGGACTGTGGTTACCATGAAAAATAATAGTATAAAAATTATTAATAACTTTGTTTCATTCATATAATTCTTTAGTAACTAAAA
This sequence comes from Dasypus novemcinctus, assembly GCF_030445035.2. Classification (NCBI taxonomy): domain Eukaryota; kingdom Metazoa; phylum Chordata; class Mammalia; order Cingulata; family Dasypodidae; genus Dasypus; species Dasypus novemcinctus. Next base: position 106,099,162 of record NC_080676.1, read on the forward strand.
GCAAAATTATAATTGTCCACCCCAAAAACCTGAAAAGAAAGAGGGATGGCAGGAATGCCCTATTGGAAGAGGATCTGTTATTTTTAATGATTCTTATGGAATAGTGTGGGAAAGTGCACCTATGGAGACCCCCAAAGAATATAATGGCAGATTTATATGGTATAGACTTAACAACAAGGGTCAACAAGTTAGTAATATGCAATATCCTTTCTCAGAATCTCTATTCTTGGGTGAACAAGTGGTATATACTAACAATTTTACTATTTGGAAATGTAAAGGAAAATGGTTACCAACCCCTTAGATTAATGACACCTATAATCTTAATATACATAAAAACTTGTGGAAAGTATTTCTTGGAATTGCCCCTACTTACGAATGGATTGGTAATTACAGCCAAACAGGTCAATATCTACAATTAAATCAAACCTATCAATCGAAAGCATGTGTCAGGGATTCTTTCATATTCCTAAAAGATAATGCTTTTATACATGTCTATCAGAAAGTGTGTTGCAGGATAGAGACACCATCACAATGGCCAGAAGATGATGAGGTGTATGGATTCCCATCCAAATGAATGGAATATGGCAGTCATCACCTGAAAGTCAGCTATTGCTCCATATGGTGCAAGAAATCATGAAACAGACAAAATGATTTATTGGACTCCTAATAATTAGTATAATGGAATTAATTGGAATCATCACAGCTGCTGCAACCACTGCTGTTGCTTTGCATGAAACCGTTCAGACTCAACAATACATGCATGATTGGCATAAGAATGCCAGTGATTTGTGGCATAGTCAAGAGCATAAGTTAATGATTTGGAATCAGCTGTGTTACATATTGGAGATCAATTGTATAACTTAAATTTGTTAAGGGGTTGAGGTGTGATTGGAATGAAAGTAATTTCTGTATAACTCCACTTGCATATAATTCATCAGATATAGTATGGAAAAATTATGAATAATTTATTAGGTCATAAAAGTAATATCTCTCTAGAAATGATAGTTACAAAGGAAAATATTGGATATGTGTCATAATCAAATTCATGTAGCAAATGATAAGGATATTTTCTCAGATATGATTTCACCTATTACAAAATTTAACCCAGTTATTTGGTGGAAATCACAGCATTTCCTGTCAGCTTTAGGAAAAGGGCTAATCATATTTGTTCTGTTGCTCATGATTCTTGCCTGTGCCAGACAGTGCTTTCAAAGAAAATAGCAAAGTGTAGCAGCCAGGGGACATGTGTATAATATGATGCTAGCAAAAGTACTTCAAATTTCCCTAAGTCGAAGAGCTTGGCTGGTAGTCAATGACAGGTAAGACTCTCAGAGGAGGGCAACCTAAGACAGGCATGGTCACCTTGACTAAAACAAAAAGGGGGAGATGTTGGAAACTGAGGCACAGTGACCTCACAAGGAAAGGTGTGCTGTCTCCATGGCTACACTTGCAACTTAAGGAATGCAGTAATTAAGAATTCCTGGCAAATGGGTTGAAGCTGTTAAAGGCTGAAAGAAAAGATGAACACATATCTTTTGTAGTAAATAGAACACTTAGACTTTGTACCTTGAGATAAGATTTTTTGAGTTTCTTAGAGTTCCTTAGTAATGCTAATAGTTAACTGATGTTGCTGCTTGTTGTCATGTAGACTAGGGTATATAGAGAGCCCCTTGTAAACAATAAAGTTGTCTGATGAGTCTCTACTCGCAGACCCCTGATCCCAGCTCTCTCATTCTTTTTCACTTGCTCTTTCTTTCTCTTTGCTTCCTTCTCCCTTTTCTCTTTCTTTCATTCCTGATACCCTTTGGGTCCAAATCTCCAACTTTAAGCAAATAGATATGTAATTTATGCAATACAATTTTAGGCAATCAGTGGATCAAGAAGGATCTTGCATAAGAATTCAGTGCCTACCTTGAAAAGAATGAAGATGACAGCAGAACATATCAAAACCTATGTGATGCAACAAAAGCTGTACTGAAAGGGCAATTCATAGTCATAAATAACCATACTAAAATGAGAAAAAGTTAAAAGTCAAAGACCTAAAGGCACAGCTGGAAGAATTAGAAAAAGAACAACAAACTAAATTGAAGTGGAAGGAAAATTGCCTAATTCATTTATAGCAAGAAGGAAATAATAAATATTTGAGCAAAGCTAAATGAAATTGGAAATTTATAAAAGTACTAGAAAAAATAAACAAGCATAAGCTGGTTCTTCAAGAAGATTAATAAAATTGACAAACCCTTGACTTGACTAGCAAAGAGAAAAAGAAGATGCAAATACATAAAATAAGAAACAAGGATGTATATTTCAATACCAATCCCAAAGAAATAAAGATTATCATAAGAAGACACTTTGAAAAATTATATGCCAAGAAGATGGATAATTTAGAGGAAATGGACTAAAAATTGAAGTGGAAGGAACATTACCTAACACATTTTATGATGACAATATCACCCTAATACCAAAGTCAAAGTAAGATGCCATGAGAATGGAAAACTATAGACCAAACTCTCTAATAAACATAGATGTTAAAATCCTCAACAAAATACTTGCCAATTGTATTCATAAATACATCAAATGAATTATACACCATGTTCAAGTGTATTTCATCCCTGGTATGCAAGGATGATTCGACATAAGAGAATTAATCAAAGTGATATACCAAATAAAGAGATTGAAAGAAAAAATCACATGATAATCTCTATAGATGCAGAAAAAGAATTTGACAAAATATGGCACCCTTTCCTGCTAGAAACACTTCATAAGATAGGCATAGAAGGAAACTTTCTCTACATGATAAAGAATAAATATGAAAACCCCACAGCTAACATCATATTTAATGTAAACTGCTAAAAGCTTTCCCTTTAAGATCTGGTTCAAGAGAAGGATGCCAACTGTCATCATTATATTTAACAATATGTTAGAAGTACTGTTTGAGCAGTTAAGCTGGAAAAAACTATAAAAGGTATCCAAATTGGAAAGGAAGAAGTAAATTTTCAATCTTTTTAGGTCACATGACCCATACCTTGGAAATCCTGAGAAATCTACAATAAAGTTTCAGAGCTTATAAATGAGTTCAGTAAAGTAGCAGTTTATAAGATTAGAGTGCAAAAATTAGTAATATTTCTGTACACCAATAATGAGCAATCTGAGGAGGAAATTTTTAAAAATATCATCTAAAATAGCAGCTAAAAGAATCAAATACCTGGTAATAAATTCAACTCAAGATGTAAATCACTTGTACACAGAAAGCTACACAACACTGTTAAAGGAAATAGAAATATGACCTAATTAAATGGAAGAATGTTCCCTTTTTATGGAAAGGAAGAACAAACAGATTAAGAAGTCTGTCCTTCCTTAACAGATTTACAGAATTAATGCAATCCCAATAAAAATTACATCACTTTTTACTGAATTGGAAAAGCTAACCAAGATATTTATCTGGAAGGGAAAGTGGTTTTGAATACACTAAGACATACTGAAAAATAAAAGTGAAATCAGAGGAATTCTACTACCAGACTTTATATGTACTACAAAGCCACAGTGGTCAAAACTGGAATTGGCACAAGGCTAGAGACATACTGACCAATGGAACCAAATTTAGAATTCTGATATAGATCCTCACATATATAGTGAACTGTTACTCAACAAGGCCACCAAGCCCACTCATCTGGGAGAGAATGGCCTCTTTAACAAATAGTACCTGGAGAACTGTGTATCCAAATCCAAAAGATTGAGAGAGGAACATCATCTCACAACTTAAACAAAAATTCACTCAAGATGGATCAAAGGTCTAAATATAAAATGAAGACCATAAAGATCTTGGAAGATAATTTTAGGGAAGCATCTGCAAGATATTTTAGTAAGAAACAGCTTCATGTATTTTATATCTGAAGCATGAGCAAAAACAACAAAGATAGATAAATGAGATCTCCTTGAAATTAGAAACTTTTGCACTTCAAGTGTGTTTGTCAAGAAAATGAAAAGGCAGCATACTCAATTTGAAAAAAAAAATTGGTAAATACCAATAGAGGCCTAATATCCAGCATATATAATGAAATTGTATACCTTTAAAATAAAAAGACAAACAACCCATTTTAAAAATGGGTAAATTATTTGCATAGACACTTCTCCAAAGAAGAAATACAAATGGCTACAAAGCATATGAAAATATACTCAACATAACTAGCTATTAGAGAAATGCAAATCAAAACTACAAAGAGATATCATCTTACCCATTAGATTGGCAGCTATTAATAAAAAAAAAGGACTATAGTGTTGAAGGGGATGTGGAGGAATGGGAACACTTAACCACTACTGGTGGGAATGCAAAGTGGTGAAACCATTGTGAATGACAGTCTGGGGGTTGCTCAGTAGGCTAATGACAGAACTGCCTAATGATCCAGCAATCCCACTACTGTGTGTATATACCCAGAAGAATTGCAAGCAGGGACACAAACAGATATGTGTACACCAAGGTGGCATTTATTCACTATTGCCAGAAGTTGGAAACAACCCAAATGTCTATCAACAGAAAAATGGATAAACAAACTCTGGTATATACTTATAATGGAATATTACTCAGCAGTTTGAAGGAATTTAACACATGGGATAACGTGGATGAACTTGAAGACCTAATGTTGAGTGAAGCAAGCCAGTCACTAAAGGACAAATATGACATGACCTCACAGATATGAATTAAGAAAATTGTGCAGTCTTACAGAGCTAGAGTCTGGAAGCTAGGTTACAGGAGACAGAAAAGTAGTAGAGGATGATTAGCAAATGCCCATTTGGGCAAAATCTATGATGATGTGGAAGGGTGTCATTGTACACTGGATAGTCAGGGCAGTGGTACAGAGATGCAATTTGGTTGGGTGGTGCTGGTCTGCAAGGTGTTAGGTTGGGCTGTTGCACTATCCGTGAGAAAGAAGGGAAGGTTGGGGGAGGAAGTAGATGAACACTCAGAAATTGTGGGTATATGGTTCAAATTACAATGTTGGATGATTTTTGGTCAAATATGGCAGGGGAGGTCTTCTGGTTCAAGGTGTTGTATGTGGGCAACATGTGGGACAGGGCAAACCTGGGGCAGACTTCCAGGGAATATGTGAGTGTTCATCCTGTCATAGTGCATTGTATCAGTGGGCAGAGACCCACATAATGAATGAGAAGGTGTATAACTCTCATTCTGGGGAATCCTGCTATATTCTTATATAGAGGGGCAGGAGTCTCTTGAGAGTGTAGGCAGTGCCTAACAGGGCAGGACAGGCCAGTATATCAAGCCGTCAATGTTGTTGCAAGTAGGTGTGAATCTCGTTCTTCAAGTAGTGAATCTTGGTGGTTGCTGTGGATCCTGAGGGCTGGAAGAGGGAGGAATAGAATAGATGGAACAGGGGGAATTTTGGTGTGTTGGAATTGTTTTAGATAACCTGGTAATAATGGATACAGGCCATGTTAAATTTTGTCAAAATTTATAAAAATGTATGGTCCAAAATGTAAATTATATTGTAAATCACTGACCATGGTTAGTAGCAAAGTTTCAATGTTTTTACTTCAGTTGTAACAAATGTACAACTCACATATAAAATGCTATTAATAGGGGAAGGGAGAAATGGGGGAGAATGTTGATTATATGGGAATCACATATATTCATTACATGACCTAAAGCTTCATTGAAGACAGAAGGAAAAAAATAAGACACTGGGGGAATAAATGGAAGAAAATGTCACTGTACATAAAAGATAAAGATCTTAGTGATGAGAGAAATGATAAAAAAATTTATTTTTTAAAATTTTTATTATTTTTATTTCAAAATCTTAATTTTTGTATTTTATTTGTCATTTTTAAAAACTATCATTATCATTTGATTTTCTTATTACTTTTATTTGGTTAGTTTGTTGGCTTCATTTCTGAAGAAATTTTGGATCACAGAAGGGTTACAACTGTGGAGGGGGAGGATTTCTGGTGTGGGGTATCAGTGATGGGGGATGCATGGAAGGAGGTTCAACAGGGGCCTATCTATAAGGCATATGATTGAGTTCAAGTGTTCATGTTGCATTGTCATGTTGAGTGGAGATCCATACTACTGAAAGAATATCAAATCCCCACCCTGGGGAGTTCTGCCACATTCTCTAATGGACCAGCAGGAATACACTGAGTAGAGGTCAGTGACTATTGAAGAAAGATGAACTTTGATGGGCCCTTGATTTTGATAACTGTACATATGAATCTTTTCTTCTGAAATTGAAACTTAGCATAGTATAATAGTTTGCCTAAAGTTTATCCCCTGAGTACCTTCTTGTTGCTCAAAAGTGGGCACATTCTATGTCAAACTTCCTAGCCCTGAAATATTATTACCAAGTTCCAACTAATGATTCATTTGGGAAAAAACCTTGACCAAAATGGGGAAATATTAAATGCAAATGAGTTTTTATGGCTCAGATTTCAAAGTAAGGCAGGATGTCATCTCAGAGATTATGCTTATGCACATCTTAGGAGGATCTTACTGACTGACACAGTACCTCAAGTAGGGGGGTTCCTGAGGGCTCATAGGAATCTGAACATTTTAGGGAGGGCAAACAACCCCAGGAATTTAGCACTTTGTCACTGGACCTTACCTGGGAATATATGATAACCTATCCTCCAGTATATCAGAGTCAGTCTCATTTATAATTTTCCTACATATGGCTCTTATTTCCTTTTATTTGAATTTGTAATTAGCATTATATTCATTAAATATTTGTATCAGACACTTAAATCTTCAGTGTGTTCATATGCTGGTTGAGCCCTGACTCTCAGCAGAGTTGCAGTCAACACCTATTCTACACTTCATCAGACTCATCCAGGACAAATAACAAAATTATAATGATGGACAACACTCACCCCATAAAACAGAGAGCATCTATAACTGCAAGCAAGACAGTTCCACCCACCTGCCACATGGGATCTAAGCCCCCTCTCTATCAGAAGCAGAATGGGCATCACCATCCCCAAAACCTCAAGATTGTGGAATGAATAAACATAAGAAGAGAATGAAGCTTTGTTTTAAAGTCAACTTGTTATTATTCTATAAATGGAAGAACTTGTAACATAGATATCAAGGCTGTGGTCACCAAAAAGTCTGAGGAGGGGGAAAGGGAGGAAGAATAGGTGTAACATGGGACATTGGAATTGTTCTGAATAATATTCCAATGATGGATACAGCCATTATAAATTTTGTGAAAATCTATAAAATTAGTCAGGACAAAGCATAAACCATAATATAAACTACAGTGAGGCAGTATAGAGAAGGAACCTAAGGAAGAAGGGGACAGAAAATCTAATAAACCAAACAAATGGAAACTAAAGTAATGAATTCCTTACTTATACAGGCTGAGGAAATGGACTGCTTACATGCATCAGTCTGCTGACTCACACAAGCAAGTTAGGAAGGTGCATCTTACAGCCCACACACTGAAGGACTGCATTATCAGAAAACAGGGGAAACGGATTTGGTTGAACCGAGAGAGCATCTGCCTACCACATGGGAGGTCCAATGTTCAAACGCAGGGCCTCCTGATTCATGTGATGAGCTGGCCCAAGTGCATTGCTAATGCTTGCAGGGAGTGCTGTGCCATGCAGGGGTGTCCCCTGAGTAGGGGAGCCCCACGTACGAGGAGTGTGCCCATAAGGAGAACTGCCCAGGGTGAAAAAAGTACAGCCTGCCCATGAGTAGCACTGCATACACAGAGAGCTTGTGTAGCAAGATGACACAGCAAAAAGAGACACAGATTCCCGGTGCCAATGACAAGACTATAAGCAGACACAGAAGAATACACAGAGAATGGGCACAGAGAGCAGACAACTGGGGGGGCGGGCAGGGAATGGAGGGGAAGGGGAGAGAAATAAACAAAATATAAATCTTAAAAAAAAAAGAACAAGAAAGAAAGCAGCCAGAAACATTATTACAAGGTGAGAAAGAGGGAAGGGGCACCACCCATCTAACTTTCAGACTACCTAAAGCCTTGTGAAGAGTGAACAAAGGATAATCACTGCTGGTCAACAAGTTCTACAGAGTTTGTGGAGAGCAGACAGAAGCCAATCAGCACCAGGCAGTAACCCCACACCCTTAAGCAAATCAAATCACCCAACAGATTTCCCTATCTTAATATTAAATTTCACAATCAGCATAGACCCTGGAGTCTTGTTCCTCTGTAAAACAGGAGACCTCAGGACAGAACTCCATGATTCTCTCCCTTAAGAATGTCTGCTCTCAACTCTGAGGGTGTGCCCTATTTCTTTGCTTTACCCCTCAAAAATTTATCTTCTTGCATGTTTAATTGGGGACTCATCCTTGAATTCCATTTCATGACAAATCTGGAACCTAGACACCATCTCTGATATCATAATCATGGTGAGCCAGCAAAGAGATAATCATCTCTGGTACCGTCTCCTCCATCCAATGAGATTGGTGAGTTTTTGGTTTCTAATCAAAGTCTGTCTATGTGTGTCTGTCCATTTCCTTTTCTTTTTTTCTTTTTCTTTTTTAGATTTATTTATTTAATCCCCCCCCCCCCTCCCCTGGTTGTCTGTTCTCTGTGTCTATTTGCTGCGTCTTGTTTCTTTGTCCACGTCTGTTGTTGTCAGTGGCACGGGAAGTGTGGGCAGCACCATTCCTGGACAGGCTGCACTTGCTTTCCCGCTGGGCGGCTCTCCTTATGGGTGCACTCCTTGCGCGTGGGGTTCCCCTACGCGGGGGCACCCCTGTGTGGCGCCGCACTCCTTGCGCGCATCAGCACTGAGCATGGGCCAGCTCCACACGGGTCAAGGAGGCCAGGGGTTTGAACCGCGGACCTCCCATGTGGTAGACGGATGCCCAAATCACTGGGCCATGTCCGTTTCCCGCCTATTTCCATTTCTGTAGAGATCTTCAGTCCTGCTCTCAAGGGACAAGCTTTGGTTCGCATAAAGTCTGTTGGCATCCTCTTCAGAAGTGATAGGCACTAGCCCCCACATCATGTAGATCAAGAAGACTCTAGGTGGTATGACACTACCTTGGAAACTGACTGGGACATTTCCCTAGTCAAATCAGTGTCCAATGGCAGCATAGGAATCCAAGTGATGAATCTCTTCCTAAACCGCTTTTCTAATTCTGTTCAACTCACTCACCCAAGAGGTCATAATATCAATCATTGGACATTTCCTTAACTGTTGCTCCAATTCTGGGTTCCATCTCTGTAAATATAACTTATGTCCCAAGTATCTTAAAAATCTAGTACAGTGTGAAAAAGGGTCTGTAGAAAAGTTTTGCTCCCTTATAAGCCAGGACACTGACCTCCAATTTCTAGCCATTTCAACAATAATCAAGCTGAAGGAGTTCATCTTTCTTCTATGGAGAAAATTTGGCTTTGCAATTTTGTTCCAGATCCTAGGTCCGGATATCTCCCAAGGCCTAGGTTCCCCAAAAATGAACAGAAGCATGGGCTGTGCAATGCTTGGGACAGGGATTCAGAGTGACAGCTCCAAATATCTCCCAGAACTTAAGGAACATGGATATTTTGGTTTGGAGTCCACCTACAAATGTTCCCAAGGACTTAAGCATCTTGGGTGCTTCAATTTGGAATCTGAAAGTTCAGTCAGCCTGGGGTTTGGGTTGCCAATTCCGTTAATGAACTTTCTCCCATTTCTCCCTACAGTAGTGGTCACAGACTCTAGCATAGAAGAGACTTCCCACTCAGGTGCATTCTGAAAATTTGGACATCCTTGCCCACAAAGGGGAAGGGAAAAACTTATCTTTTCCTATCACACTGTGTCCACAGAACAAATTAGAGGCCACCAAAAGTAACCTCTTATGGGACACTTAATTTCAGCTAACCTGTATAAGAATGAAAGATGGGACAGGCAGGTCTGATAGTCAAAAACCATGTGGCCACATGTCTCATAAATGGGATGAGGAAATGTACTACCAAACTGGCCAATTATAATAAGCTTAGAGAAATTACTCAGAGGCAAAACGAAAAGATCCTAACTCTAGGAAAGGACAGATCCTCCTAAGAAATCACCAAGCCAGTCTGCCTCAGAGGTCTGTTAAAATCTAAAAAATATTTACCTTGGTTCCCAAACACCCACTAACTCCCTTTAAAAACATTCTTCACAGTTTTCAACAGTTGAAACATGCCACCAAGCAAAAACAAGTAAGAAGGGGTAAGCAAAATTCTTGGAGGTTGCTTACCTTTTAGCTGCCAACATTGAAGACACCCTGTCACCTCAGGGCCACCCAAAATTCAGGCTTCTACATCAGCAGGACCCTACTTCAGATGCAGAGGTATAGGTCTCTGGCCCAAGATGCCTTACCACCAGGACCCACCAGGCAAGGGGCAGTAGAGGCCTGTATCAGGTATGGCTTCCTGGGCAAAACTGCAATCCATCAACCTGGAGGCAGCTCAGATAACTCTTGACATGGCAGGAAGATGGTTAATTTCTTACTTAACATAGAAGCCACTTGCCAGGTCCTTACCTGCCACACCAGACCTCTTTCATCTCTGTTCATGCTTGATAATGAGAGTGAATGGGGAATCAATACTTAGGCCATTTACTAAACCTATCCCCTCTAGAATAAGAAGTACAGTTTCAAGGAAGAAGCTGTTAATGGCCTCCTGCAGGATTTTAACATTTGCAAGTGGGAGTTAATGAAATTGTAGCCACGGTTTACTTGTCTTTGGGGTCACGGCTTTCCTGAGGCCCTGAACTCTGTATCTAGCAGCTGCCCAGGGTTTTCCTGGAGGAACAAAGGTGCAGGTTTCACCGGGCACCTCATGATAATGACTGGATTGTGGCGTCTTGCCCTCTGCCAAGGAAGTGTGCAAAATTCTTTTGTTTTATTCTGGGTTTATGTTAAATTCCTCAGTCCGTTCATGCCTAGGATCTCATAAATTATATTTGGGGTTTGCCGTTTCAAATTAAATAACAGTAGAAGGTAACCTAAAAAATTCTTTGAATTTCAATTAAAGAATTTAAAATTCAATTCTATTTTACAATGGAATTTAATGTATGAATGAAGTCACATGAATTTAGTTCAACACTGGAAGAAGGGGAAACTTTGGCAACATTACTATTACTAATAAATAGTTTTAATTGCTTAGCTCATACACAAGAGTGCCCAGTTCATTATTAAGTAAAATTATAATAGAAAAAATAACTAAACATAAAGACAAGATCATTACATAGATGCCTTTATATTATAAAAGAGCAAAAGGATATCTGAAGTTGCTATAACTGAGAGGATTTAGCTTAAACTTGCTATTGTAGTGGTAATTCTGAACTGACTTTGCTTTTGCTTACGGATATTTTAAGACTGACTTCATCTTTCTAATGGTAACTATTCATCCCTGTTTAAATTTGTAGTTTGTATTTTAAAACATTGGGAACAATTTGGTTAAAAGCCAATAACATAAATGAACAAAATGCTTGTGCAAAACTGTGTCATCACAGTACAGGTTAAAATAATAAAGAATTAGTTATCAAATAAATATTTTGATTATAATGCTATTTTACAGTTAAACTTACCATGTAAGAGAATGCCAATTTTATGTAACAGTAGCAAATTGTGTGTTTCTGTATCAACTCCCTATATGTGCCTGCATATTTACTCTGTGTATATTTTCATACCTCAAAATGATAATATCAAATAACAAAAAATCTGTAAAGAACTTTATCCAAAATGTTAAGGTTAAATATGCACTTCAAGGTAAATAAATATTCCTGTAACCCATATTACAAAAGTTAAGGAGGATAGAACTCTGAATATAAAAACTATTGTTGGGAAATGGATGTGGTTTAAGCAGTTAAGCATCTGCCTCCCTCATGGGAGAGCTTAGGTTCAGTTCCTGGTGCCTCCTAAAGAAGACAAAGCAAAACAACAAGCAGATAATGAACAGATATTGAACAAAATCAAAAGGCAAACAATGAACAAAAACAACAATCTGAAAATGAGAAAAAAATGAGCAGATAATGAGCAAAATAATGAGCAGACAATGAGCAAAGTGAAATAAGATGGGAGTGTTTATGGTTCCAGTAGTTGAGCACCAGCCTCCCACATGGGAAATTCCAGGTTTTGTTCCTTGCTTCCTGGTGCTTCCTAAAAATAAAGACAATAAGTAGGCAATGAGCAAAAAACAACACACAGGCAATGAGAAAAAAGCAAACAAAAATGAGCAAACAGATGAGGGAGCCAATGGGAGCGAATGGGTAGGGGTTTGGATAAAATTTTTCAGAAAGGGAATTTTTTCCCCCTAATATCCTTTACCTATCTAGCCCCCCAGGTCCTTGGGGCTCCTTCTCTTTGAGAGGGCTATGGTAAAAATGCTGTGTGTGACAAGGTATGGAAATGCAAATTTAGCCTACTACATTTATCTACTAGGCCAGGAAATTAAGAATCTTATGCTGTCCTTTAAATTCCCAATTTAAAACTTAACCACCTTAAAATGAGAGTAACTAATAATCCAATTGTCAAATTTATATTGACGTAACTCTAAAGTTTGTTTCTATTTCTGTTAAAGTAACCAAATTCTTAGATCTTTCACCTGTTTTGATGGAAGTTTGTAACAAATTTTCTCTTGAATAGTCATTATACAAAGCAGTGAGTCTGTTTTATCAGAATAGCTTCTTGTAGTTTATGATACCTTTGTTCTGTGCTTCGTTGTGCAGAAAAACAAGATTTCTCACTTTTAAGAACTTAACATTCAAACCTAACATATTTTAACACTTTGCTTTCTCAAAGTCAAACTCTGGAATTTATCATTTTATTTCAACCTATTGGAAAAGATTTTTATTTCACCTTGTAAAAATGTGAAATAATAAAAATAGTTAAGTTCATTTAATTTGATATGTTAGCTAAAAGATGTTTAAAGGTGTTATAAAAACTAAAAAGGATTTTCTGAACTTCCCTTAATCTAAGTTGTGTAAGTATAATATTCCCATAAATACTTAACAATATTTCCCAAAGAGTAAACAATGTTTTCTGCGAAATAACAATATAATGTTAGTAATCATAGTTTTAGTTATTTTAAAGATGTTATATATAACGGAAACAATCTCTTCTGGGAATCAGGATGCAAATGCTCTAGTCCATATCTGAATAATCTACCCCACCCTCACAAAAGGAGCACCCTGTGGCCACACAAAATGATGGCCCTCATGGCACACCCAAAGGGTGGTTCATAGCTAGGGCACTGAATACTCCTATATAGTATTCCCATCTAATTTTTATCATATAAACTTGTAAGGCCTTGTCTCAACTTCAGTCAGAAATTATGCCTTACAACAGTAAACATATTTATAAGGCCATACAAGAAGGGGTGAAATTCAGCTTTGTCAATCTCTCTTGAGCATATAAACCAGGCACTAAGTACCCTGTGTGGAAGTTTGGGATTATTTATGAATTTCAAAAAGGGAAATTATATTCATAAACTGGTCTGATCTTCTGGGTATGATATCCTTTGATTATATTAGATTCAGCTCAGACACTTTTGATTAAATTATGTTAAGATTAAGGTTTTATTCAACCACGTCATTATAGCATGCAGGATTGAGTTCCCACCCACTTGTTGGGCTATCTAAATGGATGCTCAATCAGGAACATAAACAAGCAGATACATTTAAAAAAGACAGAAAGTTCCATAGACACGGAAGTGTATTCTGGGAAGATAGTTGAGCCATCAGTCTGAGAGTTTACACCTGACCTTCTAGAGAGACCAGAGCAGCTAAGCATGGAAAGAAATGAGCCCCAGGAAGGGAGATGAGCCCCATGCCAGCCCACAGCTCAGATCAGAACAAGTCTGACCTTTGAAGCAATAAGTAGGAAGTGGAAGGTTGAACCTTCTCTGATGTCACCCACTATCTTGCATCAACATATGGCAACAGACTTGCGTGAGAAAGTACCTCTTATGGTACCTTGAATGGGACCCCTTAGGGCCTTGTAACTGTAAGTTTTTACCCCAAATTTATACATTATATAGACACCAATAGCTTTCTGGTACTTTGCATAAGCACATTTTGGCTGACTAATAAATACACCATGCATAGTGTCTGTCCATTTGAGTTACTGACTAGAAGGGTCACTACAATGCCTAAAATAATAAAGGTCTCTGCCAAAACTGGTAATGCTCCTGAAGTAAGTGCAACTTTGTTTCTGCTTCAAATTCCTGTGGCACTACCAGCTGGCATGGATGATATTGCCCCAGACTGATTCTGTTTCACAGTGCCAAAAAGAACTATGTACCAAGCAGATGAAACCCTAGAGCTTTCCTCCAAGGGCCAACAGGGCTTCTGCATGCTGGTTATGTAAAGAATATATCAAGTAGAGCAATAATTATCAGGGTAAAATAAGCAGAACTTATACAATAGGCATTAAAGCCAGCTCCAATTGGGAGACAACATGTAAACTGTTGCAAATCTGGAGCCCGTGCATCAGTGGCCCCCATCTTAGTACCTATGGGAGAAACTTGAACTATTATTTTGCTTACCAGAGAAAATTTCCCTGTCCAAACACACAATAAACACTTGTTTGCATCCTTAAGCTAATCTTCTTGCTTCAAGTGAGCTTACACAATATCTTTCTTGACTGGGCTGCCAACTTAGCAGCTACACTAGACAAAATCAGCTGTTGACCATTAAAGGAATAGCCAGCAGAGTGCATTTATACCAAGTAAGGCTCACTGTCCGAGGAAATGTCAATGCTCCAGAAATACCTTTTGAGACACACAAGTGCCAGTCATTGGATGGCCTGAACTATCTCTGCAAAAAGCAAAATCTAAGTACCAACAGGGTGCTGAAGCACCCTCACAGCCAAAACCCTGTAGGACCCTCTATTAGTCAGGGTTCTCTAGGGAAATACAATCAAAAGGAGATATGTGTAAATAGTATGAGATTTATAAGTCTCTCAGGTGATCTTGGAGATACACAAGCTCAGGTTTTGCAGGTAGGCTGCAAACCAGGGGCACTGATGAAAGTCCAGTGAAGGTTCTTGTTGAGTTTCTGGGAGATGCTGGCTGTCCAAAGATGAGCTGGGAAATTCTCTCAGAAAGCTGAAATCACTAACCCTGTTAAGGCATTCAGCTGATTGGATAAAGCATAAATCATTGCTGACAGCAATCTCCCTGATTGATATAGATGTAATTAGCTATAGATGCAATAAACTCACTGATGACTAAAGTCTATAAATGTCCTTGTATTACAATTATTCCAGTGCTTGCTTGACCAAACTGGGCAAAATTACCTGGCCGAGTGGACACATTATCCTAACCATCACAGATCCCTTATTGGTGATGTTTCCCTCTTTTAGTCTCTCCCACTACCAACAGGCTGCCTTAGCACTCATACCACTTCTCCTGGGTGTGCTCAATTTTTTAAGCAGTTGTAATCCTTTCAAAACCACAACCAGACTGGAAAATGCCACAAGCAGTTTCTCCATACTTGATGCCCTTAGTTTACAGCCTTCTTGGTCCATCCTTCTTATACTCTTAGTAGACCCCTCTATATTTAAGCTCTTAACTCAATTTATCTCTTTCCAGGATACAAACTTCTGCTCATGAGTAAACATCACTCAGTCCTGGCCACTGAAGCAAGTTCTGCTCCTCCTAACCCCACTAATATTGGAAGAGAGTTCTACATCCTGTTAATCAGGGACTACAATCACAAATCAGCAGGAAGGAGATAAAGAAGAATGATCTTTACCATTCAACTCTCCCTTAAGATTAAGGGTGTACAATTTTATCAGGGAGAATATATTAGTTAGACAAAGGGATGCTTAGCCAAAAACAGAAATCTGTTGGCTTTTATAATGTGTATTTATATGGGGTATAAGCTTTTACAGTCTCAAAGCCTTAAAGAGTCCAATTCAAAGTCACATCCTCACTCTAAGTGTGCTGCCATATGTTGAAACACGATGGCAGTTGATGTTTTTCTGGGCCCAACATTCCTTCTTCTCTGTTAAGGCTCTGTGGGTCCAGCTTCTTCTGATCTCAAATGTAGCTGGCTAGAGACTCATCTCTCTTCCCAGTGCTCAGCTATTTCTGGGCTCAGCTGCTCTGCTATCTCCAAAAGGCCAGCTGCAAAGTATTAGGCAAATGGCTCAGCTTTCTCTCCGCAGCTCCAACATCAAAATCTAAAACTTCTCCTCTGCAATGTCATTTTCTTCTTGAGTCCCCACCCACCAAGGGGGGACTAAATATCCTAATGACATGACCAAATCAAATAATAATTTAATCAAGTAAAAGTGAAACCTCTGAATTTAATGCAATCTAATATGCCCAGCTGAACAGCCAGTTTACAAACACAACCCAATATCTAATCCTGGAATTCATAAACAAAGCCAAGAGAATGTGAGGAAATGACCTTGTAACTCACACAGGCTAAAGCAGTGACCTGCTAAGTTACATTTGCCTGCTGACTCACACAAGCAAGTTAGGAAGGGGCAACTTACAGGCCATACACCCAAGGGCTGCATTATCAGAAGGCAGCTGATACCACCGTTATTACATGGTAGGTAAGAGGGAAGGACAGGAGGAGCACTTCCACCACCGACTCACTTAGCTTTCAGGTCACCTTGTACTTCATGGGCAGTGACCAAAATCTAATCACCACCAGTCAACACACCCTGTAGAGCTCATACCCAGCAACCAGAAGACAATTATCACTGGACAGCAACCCCACACCCCTAAGCAAATCAAACCATCTAATATATTTCCATGGCTTAGTCTCAAATATGCCAGTCAGCAGAGACCCTCGGACTCTCTACCCCATAAAACAAGGAATCCCATGGCAGAACTCTGCATTTCTCTCCCTTGAGAATGTTGAGAATGCCTGTGCTCAGACAGAGAATGCACCTTTGTTTCTTTGCTTTACCCCCAATAAATTTTCTATTTGCCTGATTAATTGGTGTCTCATCCTTGAATTATTTTTCACAATGAAGTCAAGAACCTATATACCAAATTTGATAACACTAGACCATGGTTAGTAGTGATATTTCAATATTTGTTCATAACTTGTAAAAAATGAACCACACTAATGAAAGATGTTATTAATGGGAGAAAGTATAGGAGGGGGAGTGTTGAGTTAACAGGAATCCCTTTTTATTAGACATAACATTTATGCAATCTAAAGCTTCTAAAAATAAAAAACTGGAAAAAAAACACTAAAAAAAAAATAATCTATAGCTAAAGTATGAAGTATGTCACTAAGTTTCCTGGGAAACCAATGAACTAGCACTGGAATAGCAGATGAACAAATCTGGATGACACCAAACAGCTAATTCATACTGTATATTTGATTTTTTTACTCATTCTTCCTTGGAAAATGTACTCAGCTTGGCATTATTATGTGATAAAAAATCTCCAATTTTCATATATACTCCAATAGAACCATCCATATATTCTTCCCCAGATGCCATGATTATTGACCTTTAAATCTTCCTCCCACCAGGTTACTGACAAACATCCAAGGTATCTGCCTCATTCAGAGTCTATCTGTACTTATCTCAGACCACAATCGGGTAACACAATATAAATGGATGATTAGTACTGCCCCTGGGAGTACATCCTGTTATTACTACCTTTCAACAACAGCCTGGGCAAATCCATTTTGCAACATTACATTTTCACTTGTATCAATGAAGAAACTGAACAACCAAGGGTCAACCTTGACATTTTTCCTCCTCTGGCCACTGGTTATAAGGGAAATTCCCTGTCTGAGGAAGTATAATTTGAAACAATGGTAATCTGCACCTGCTCGTGCAGATTATTGAGTCCTCTAACCCAGCTAATGTCTGATCTTGGTCTGAGCCTTGATATGATATACACTTTTTATCTTAAAATGAATTACTTCTGGGCCTTGTGGAACATATACATTTTTAATCTGACTTATAATAACTCGTGAAGGGCAGTTTCAGTCTGATAGTCAATCGATATTCCCTACTCAGGTACTCTGGCCCTAGTAGGATCCAAAGAATAATTTTGGACTTTTTTTTTCTGTTGTTTTTTTTTTTAGCATATATATTTCATAGGTGCTATAGAAAAGCAAGTCCTTATTTTAAAATCATATAGATCTCTGTTGTGTTTCTCCTATTGGGTTTCTTCCCATAAAATCCATATCTCTTTCCAGATATCAATAC
Organism: Dasypus novemcinctus; assembly: GCF_030445035.2. Lineage (NCBI taxonomy): Eukaryota > Metazoa > Chordata > Mammalia > Cingulata > Dasypodidae > Dasypus > Dasypus novemcinctus. Next base: position 106,117,304 of record NC_080676.1, read on the forward strand.
CATAGATTGTTATACCCTATGTCTCAATTATTAGGACTGCTTGCACCACCTCATGAACCCATGCAAGAGCCCTTTCACATTCTGTGGACTCACACAACTTCCGTTCTTCTCCCATTTGGACAGTTGTATCTGTGTGGGGTATCTTTTTCAACTATGTCAGAAATTTAAACATATTAGGTCATAACTTTATACAAGTTGAAGAATTGCTGTATAATAGTTGTAAATAAAGAGTTTAAAAATAATGTGTATATCATTATATGTCTTTTTCTGAATTAATCATTTTATTTAGACAAAACTTCATTTCAAAACATAAAATATACTACATATTTTAATATCTTTTATTTTATTTAATATTTTTTTATTATTTTATGTTTTATAGTATGAAAAATATCTTATTATTGTGGTGCACCTAGCCAATTTGTAGATAAAAATGTGTACATTTGAAATATATATGAAACGATTTACAGCTATTCATGTACAACCAAAAAAGTTTGCAATCCTTCCTGGAAGGGTTTGCCAGATATGAAAATCAAAGACAGTATAAAATACAGGAGATAATGAAATAATCTATGTAAAACTCAAGAATGAAAAAATAAAGTAAGGTCTTAATAGAAATAGGGGTGGCAGAATTCACCACACATAGAGTCTCTTCCCCACCAAATCCTATTTATCTATCATGAACCATATTAATCCCACTTACAACTTTCAGTGGTTAACTAGTATGCAACTGTGTTCTCCCCCTTTTAGATATAATGAGCAGAATGGCAAAAAAGTTTGGAATAATGATATTAAATATATCAGGATCAGCAATATCATCATGTTACAGATTTTAGTGAGGGTTATTTTATTAACTTTAGTGTCTCATAGAATTTCCTTAATTAATATCCCATGGTTTATATATTTTAGGACCCAAATCTCCCCACAGAAATAAAATGACAACAATGTAAGTAAATCCATTTAGGATTTGATGGAAAACATGTCTTGTCTGTAAAGAATGTAATATTAACATTGACCTATTTGTCATATTCAAATTCATTCTTTATTCCCAAATGTTTTAGATAACAAGATATGTATTTTGAAGTTCTATAATACCTAACATCATAAAGCAAGTAACAAGCTATTACAAAATCCTTCCCCATGAATTCTAGGTAAGAGAAAAATTCATTATTTTTTTCTTTTCATAATAACATCCATTCATATTAAATTATTTAAATGTGCTTATTATTTTTTTATTTTCTTAGATCTCAAGTCTTTAGTTATCTTTCTAGGTTTTCTGTAAGATGAAGAGTGGATACATCCTGAAACACAATATTGCAGTGACTTTTTCTTCTAACACAGAATGTGAAAACATAGTAGGTCACAGCATTATTTTAAATAATACAGCAATGTGCATTGAAAGTCTTTTTTTATCTGAATGAGTAAATGGCTACCAAATAATGTTCTAAAAAGTAACAAGTGAAATTTCTTAAAAACCTTTTATATTGATGTCATCATTATGGAATAGTAACCAGTTTTTACTAAATTTCTCTAATGTGCATCTTCAGCAACTACCTCCTAACGTATTAATTATTCATGAGAATGAGAAAAATTACCTGTGTAATGTAAAACAATTTGATCTCTAAAATCCTAGTAAGTTCAAGGAATTATGCTTTTGTAGGAAGTGGAAAATTAAGACTAAAACTACATTTTATTTTTATATTAATTTGTACACATAGAAATATACTTTCAAAATCTTATACAAGGAATCTGAAAAATCATAGGATTATGTCAATTCAGATAAGAGAAAAACATTTACTTTCTATAAAATGATCTGTTTTGAATCATTTCCTCGTTAGTCTCTTCTTCAAAGATAACATCTAAATTTACAGATACCAAGGAGGTACCTTACTCTTAATGGAAAGAAACAATACAAGTTCACTTGTTACAGGTGATCATAGTGAAGATGGGATTTGAATCATTTTGCATTTTTCTTTTGCATTTTAATGGTGTTTGCAAAGAATTATGGCACTATTTTTCTTTCTAGGGATACAATCTAATAAAAAAATTGTTCATGAATGTATAGAAAAGCATGGTAGATTATCTGAAGTTTTGGGCGGTATATAAAACATATTTCAATGTTTAGAATATGGAGATCCTTGAGGACTGGATCATTTAGTTGAAATTTAGTAATAACATTATATACAAACATGTCCATGAATAATGATTGGAAATATTTTGATATTTTAACAAGAATAGGAGGAATAAAAGCATGGGTATAATGTTTTTGGAAATGAGTTTGGTACTCTGGGTGGAGGGAAGATTAGGTGAGCAATAGTTGGGCAGAGTTTTAAAGCTGGAGAAACTGTTGTTACATGTAGAAAATGAAGATGGAAATGGATAAAGTTAGAATGAACTTAAAATGACACCCAAGAAATGTGAATCTATTTTAAAAATACAAGGTTTAATGATTTTCTGGTAATAGCCGCTTGCTTCTGCCTATATCAGAAAACTATGCCTGCTGTTCTCCAGTAATTTTAAATAGTTCTTACAATGATCAAGGGAAGGTCAGGTTAGATGAGTAACTAATTGGGAGCTCTTATGTGATAAACTAAAAATATTAGGAGAAATATCTATGGAACACATTGAGCAAATTAATTGATGGATATTTAAAAATCTCATAAATTTTTCACATTATGAGACTTTGGTCAGAAAGCTAAAAACATTAGACATCAAGAGAACCTTAAATGAAGAAGTGGATGTACTCAGAAAAATGAAAAAAATTATCCTTTGTTTACCGTTGTGTTAGAGAAATTGCTCTGCAAGGTAGGCATAGGTTCAACATTGGTTGATGTAAATGTGAAGGTGATACATACAAATTATTTATTAAATAAATAGGTGGATATATATTTTCTGAGTTTCCAGGTATGTTTCATTAAAGATGAAATGTCTTAGCATTCATACTTGGTTTTCTTTCAACACTTCCTACAATATATACATTTACACATCTATTGTGCCACATAATCAAATATAATTAAAATGTAATAGTATAGAAAAATGTTCACTGGTAGAAAAAATAAATGTACAGGATAGTTGTTTATGTTTAATTCATTTTGTTTTGTTTTTTGAGGTACTGGGGACTGGGAAGTGAACACTGAATATCGCATGTGGGAGGCCAGCGCTCAACCGTGAGCAGCATGGGCTCCTTGAGTTGTTTTTGTTTGTTTCTTTGTTTTTCATTTGTTTTCCTTGTTGTTTTTGTCTTTTGTAGGAAAATCAGGAAACAAACCTAGGACCTCCCATGTGGGGAGCTCGCATTTACCAACTTGAGCCACGTATGCTCCTGATAATTATTTTTAAGTATACCATAAGGATATTCAATACAAAACTGACATTGAGATTATTTGAAAATACTGCACCACATATGGGAATCCTATAATTATGCCCTATCCTTCAATAAATTGATACATCAAACTGACTGCTCTAAGAAATCTCTTCGTAATTGTCAAAAAATTCCTAAAACTCCGGACCAAATACTTTGAGATCATAGACCTAAACTTTAGATGTATTATCTCCTAGAATATGTGTAACTGCATTAGAAAGATAACCGAAGATTATTGAACAAACTCCTCTGAATGCTACACAAAAGGAAATTTGAAGGGAATTTAAGACATTCTAAGTCAGAATCTTATTTCTCCATTATTTCTGTCTCAATAGACAGGTTAGAGATGACAGAAGATAACCACTCTGTGACAACTGAATTTGTCCTCAAAGGATTTACTGATAAACCAGAGCAAAAGACCATTCTGTTCGTAGTCTTCTGTGCCATCTATCTGGTCACCACGCTGGAGAATCTTGGTCTGGTGGCATTGATCTGTATGGACCATCATCTTCACACTCCAATGTACATCTTTTTGGGAAACCTGGCTCTGATAGAGTCCTGCTGTTCCTGTACTGTTACTGCCAAGATGTTAGAGAATTTCGTTTCAGAAGACAGATTGATTTATCTCAATGAATGCATGGCACAATTTTTTTTTTTTTTTTTTTTTTGGCGTTTCTGAAACTGTGGACTGCTTTCTCCTTGCAGCAATGGCCTATGACCGGTATGCGACAATATGCAGCCCATTGCAATACCACACCAGAATATCAAAGAAACTCTGTGTTCGGATTACTGCAGGGGCTTACATAGGTGGAAACATGCATGCCATGATTCATGTGGGGTTTCTGTTTAGGTTAAACTTCTGTGGATCTTATTATATAAATCACTTTTATTGTGATTTATTTCCATTGTTCAGTATTTCTTGTGTTGACTCCTATATCAATGAACTCATACTACACATTTTTGCAGGTTCAAGTCAAATATTTACTAACATCATAGTCCTTATCTCTTATATTTACATCTTCTTCACTGTTTTTAAAATGAAATCCATTTTAAAATTTCATTTCAAATAAGGAAGAGGCAAAGCCTTATCTATCTGTGAATCCCACTTTCTCTCTGTTTCAATATTCTATGGTTCTTTAATTTTTGTGTATATTCAACCAAGTTCAGTGAAAGAAGAAGATAAAGATATGGTTGTTGCTATTTTTTATATTGAAGTAATTCCTTTGTTAAATCCTTTTATTTATAGTCTAAGAAATAAGGAAGCAATAAGTGCTGTAAAAAGAATTATGAAGAATAAATCTCAGAACATACTGAAATAAGTATCAGTCACTTTAACAGATTTTGATATGCAAATTTTTTCAGAGGAAAGGGATATTGAGAACATGAAAAGTGGCCATTTTGCAAGTAAAATTTAAATCATTAAATTTATTTGATATAAAAGTGAGGTTGTCATTGAATAAATATATACATTGAGAAAGAATGGTTTCCACTAATATATATTTCAATATCTAAGATAATTGAATCCATCGATTACCATTAAATGATTACTCCTGAGTTCACATATTTTGTCAGAGTGTAATAAATTTTAATGATCAATAAATTCAACAAATACTGAAAAAATTACAGTATATACAAATAACACTTTTGTTAAATATATGGAATCTCCATCTTTGAAACTTAACTCCATGTTCTCAAATATTAATTCCTTCTAAACCAACATCATCTCTCAAATGAAATCTGTGCTTTTGATTTGATTCTCTTTGGGGTTTTTTTGAGATTATGATTGAATATAGGTTGATTGAAAACATGTATTCTCAAATTAATAACATTTATATCTGTTTTCCTAATTATCTTCTCAAGCTGTCTGAAATAGAACATCTTTATAAGAGATTTTTCAATATTTTGTTGAAAATTATATTACAGACAATGACATTTCTATGGATTTGAATTCTTTCAGGCAGTTTGTTCTTCATGAAGTATGACAATACAATTCATGAGTATATCAATTAAGTAAAATTTTTGTACCTCTGATGTCATTGTCTTGCTTATTATTAGGAATACCAACCTGCACTGTTTTCAGTGTAAATCACTATATTCATATCATTAGCATAAAGAGGGAGTTGCTGTGCAAGTGTCTGAACAAAAAAATATTTTTGATCACTTAAAAATGCAAAACAAAAGAAAAAATTAACTAACACAAACACTACTATCAGGTAGGCATTAATTTAGAACTTTCACATATATTCCTTATGCATAAATTGGGTATTATTTTTTCATGTTTTTCCAAAATAAAACTACATTAGGAAATATTTACTAGTTTACCCAAGTTCATCTAGGTTACCCTTGAGTGGGGTTGGAATTTGGGTCATTACTGACATTCTTCCCAGCATTATACAGCTGCATTCACAGTAGCTTAGAATGGAGTTAACCTCAAAATGTCTGCTATGTAAGAAACATACTGAAAATCATTTGAATAAGAAGAAATGCAGACTATATAAACACAATCTTAGAATGTGCTGGTATATATCGCTTGCTTGGGAATTGAGATAATGAAGATTACTAATCTGGGGTATTTAGTTATAGTGGAATTAAAAGTAGAAATGCCCTAAATAATGGACATATTTTTGATATTTCAGGAAAAATGGGAATAGTAGCATGAGCCTCATAGTCAAGTTTATAGTAATGAGTTGGTCCTTGGGGGTGTTAGATCGAAGAATAGCACAATAGGTGAAAAAGCTGGCAGAGCTACTACTGGGAGTAGTTGGAGAATGTTAGAAAAAGGATGGTAAAAGATTAGATTACTTTAAACTATAATCTATGCAGTGCAGCAGTGCTTCAAAGTATATTCACCAAATGCAATGAATGTGCCACAATGATGAAAGAGGTTGTTGATGTGGGAGAATTGGGGGGGGGGGTATATGGGAATCTCTTATATTTTTTAATGTAACATTTTTGTAATCTATGTATCTTAAAAAAATACAATAAAATTTTAAAAAATTCTTAATGTACTCTAAGAAATCTTATTTTACCTTAGGAACATCACTCATTGAAGTCTTCCACTCAGCACAGTAATATGATTGCAATTTTAGAGATGTGGTCTGGAATTTGATTGGAAAGAGATACTATAATCAATGAGATTAACCACATTAATTCACATAATACATGCAGAAAAGTGACCCTGAAGAAGCCCCTGAAGGAAGAGGGGTGCATAGATAAAAACACAGTTTAAAGAAGAAAAAATATTTATTCACATTTTCAGATACTTCCAATTTTCAATTTTAATTATTGAATCATTTTGGGACAAATTTTTGTTTAATGATCCAAAGTAAGTATCTACCACTAGTCAGAGATTTATCATAATTTAAGTGAGAGTTTGATGTAATTACTTAAGAACATCAGAGGTGGTTTATGAAGAACTAAGTAGACAATTCTAAATCTGTCAGGTAGATAAGCCAAGAAAATATTGAAAGAGACTGATTTAAATATAAGAAATGAAAATGTGTGATAAAGCTACAGTAATAAAAGTAAACATTATATTAGTTTAAGAATCAAAGAAGAAAAGTGTCTAGAAGTTAATCCAAGGATATGATAAGAAAAATATAAAAAAATGAAACAATAGATTTCTGGGAATATCACACCAGAGTAGGGTGGCAGAACTCAACTCTCCTACAAAAACAACAGGGGAAAGCCGAAAAGCTGTTGGAGGAAGTAGCTTTGGGGTCTGCAGACCAATAGAATACTACACATAATCCAGAAGGGAGAGGGACAGAGACATGAATTTGCCAAAGAGAAAACATGAATTATTGTCACCATGGCAGGCATTGAGTCCCCACCATAGAGGAGAACATACTGGGTAAAACCCATGGAACACTGCAGTCAGCAGAGAGGAATGGAAACCTTACTCTCTGGAAAGAGGGAAGGTACAGTAGAGATGACGAGTGTTTCCTCGTCAGTGAGTTTGGCCAGTGTACCCATTTTGAATTTTGGCTCTGGCCAGATCAGGATCACCCGCCAGTGGAGGGTGAAAGAGTCACCTGTGTGAAAAGGTTTACAGAAGATCACCATCTGCTGGCTGGTAGGGAAACTGTAATAAATTTTAAAAAAGCTTTTGGAGGCTCTCAAGCCCAGCCATACTGGAATCTGGATAGAGGACAATTAAGGGGATCCTGGCCCTAGCTTGATAACTTAATCTTAAAAAATTTAGAATAAGTTGAACCAAATATCAAACAGAAGCCATGAAACAAAATCACTAGAAAGAGAAATTGACCATCACAGTAAATTAATCAACATAATCAGATGCCTAGACATTAGCAAAATCTTACATACTATACTTAGAAATAGAAAGATATGGCTTAGGCAAAGGATAAAGTAAAAAATCCTGATGAGACATAAAATGTAAGAAAAAACTAATCTATAATAATCACGTAAATGTCTTAAGTCAAGGAGATGAAGAAAAATGTGACTAAGAGATAAAGGATATTAAGACACTGGGGAAGCCTAAAGAAAAAGTTGAAATGCTGCAAAGAAAGGTAATGGATTTCATGGCAATGAATGAGACTAAAATATATTAGAGGTATAAAACAGCAGCTTTGAAATGGTAGAAAACAGAGTTAGTGAACACAAAGACAAAGTATATGAACTTGGAAATGCAGAACAGAAATAGGAAAGAATGGAAATAATAGAACAATGTGTCAAGGAATTGCATGACCATGTGAAACACAAAAGCATATGTGTTTAATATGTCCCAGAGGATGGAAAATGGGTAGAAAACATATTTGAGGGAATAACATTTCCCATTCCTTTTGAAAGACATAAATATCACAATTCAAGAAAGACAATGTACCAAAACCATAATGAATCAGAATAGACCTACTCTGAGATATATACTGTGCGGAATGACAAACACCAGAAATAAAGAAAGGACTGCAAAAGCAGTAAAAGAAAAGCAATGTATCATATACAAGAGAAGCTGAAAAAGAGTAAGTGCTTATCTCTCATCAGAAACCATAGAGTTAAGAAGGCATGGTACGTGTATTTAATATTCTGAAAGGGAAAAATGGTCATCTAAAAAGTCTTTGGAAAATCTATCCTTCAAAAATGAGGTGAGTTTAATGTTTTCAAAGACCAATAAAATAAAATAAAATAAAACAAAATTGATTTTTTTATCAAAACAACATTTATAAGAGGGTTCTACAGCCTGAAAGGAAAAGACAAGGACAAGGGACTTGGAGAAGAGTATAGAAATAAAGGTGATTAGTAAGAGTAAATAAAACTGCAAAAAGATAAACAACAGTGAGATAAGACAACAGAAAACTGGAGGATAAAATAGATGAAGTAAATAATGTCCTTAAAGTAATATTTAATTTTAATAGGTTTGAAATCCCCAGTCAGAATATACAGACTGATAGAATGGATTTTAAAAAATGACTCAACTATTACATCCAAGGATACAATCAGGCTGGAAATAAAAGGTTGGAAAAAAATAGTCCACACAAATAATAACCAAAAGAGATCTGGAGTAGAGATACTAATACCAGACAAAATAGATTTTATGTGCAAAATGAGAATAAGGTCATTATATATTAATTAAAGGGACAATTCACCAAGAAGAAATAACAGTCATAAATATTTATGCATCTAACCTGGATGCCCCAAAATACTTAAGTCATATGCTGACAAAACTGAAGGGAGAAATAGACATCTTTACAATAAAAGGGAGAGACTTCAATACACCATTCTAAGCATTGGATAGAACTTCTGGACAGATGACAAATAAGGAAACATAGAACTTGAATAATATGATAAATGAAACAAACCTAACAGATACTTATAGAGCATTATATCAAAAACAAGCAGGATATAAATTTTCTCAAGTATTCATATAGTCTTCTCCAGGACAGACCATACGATTTGTCACAAGACAGGTATCAATAAATTTAAAAAGATAGAAATTTTTAAAGCACTTTCTCTGGTCATAATGGAATGAAGCTGGAAATCAATAAGAGGCAGAGAAGGCAAAACTCTCAAATATTCATCTTGGTGCTCACCCAGTGTCTTCTTAATATCATTAATTTCATTATCAATCTCACTGAATTTATACGATTTGTTTGAACTTCTATGATTAGTTACCTCAACTCCTCTGTGTCATCTGGAGCCTTATCTTTTTCCTTAAACTGGTCCTTATCTTCTTGTTTCTTGGTATGGATTGTAATTTTTTGTTGGTGTCTTGGCACCTGGCTTATAGATATATTTATTCTGGGTGCTGTTTCTTTCTTTAGTTTATGGCTTACTTGCCCTTGCACCTTTGCCTGTAGGAGCCAAGGATGTAGTTGGTATTGTAAGCTGTGGAGGCTGAAACTGCTATGTTCACCCAGAAAACTGTTGAAGCTTTTCCACCTTTCTCCTCTGCCAGTATTAGGGTCAAAGCTGCTGCTTTTTGTAATAATCCAAATTGTGCAGGACAAGTCTGTCTGCAGTAGCCCAGAGAGACTGATGAAGCTTCATGTCCCCTCCTCCACTGCTTGGAGCGGTGATGGAGCTACAGGTGTGCACAACAATCTATTCTGCACAGGTCCTCAAAGACTGCAGTTTATCATGTAGACTGACCTAGCACTGGAACCCCTGTTCCATCCAGGCATGGGCATGGCACCTTGAGTGCCCAGCAATCTAATCTATGTTGGCAAATTATTCCTACAGTTTCCCTCAGAGGGTGAGGGAGTGCTGTCCCTTCTCCCTTTTAGGAGATGAGTATGGAGCCACAGATGGCCAAGACTTCATTCCATTTAGGCTGAAGGCTCCTGCAGTTGCCTGGAAATGTGGAGGAAACACCAGCCCCCTCCTATCCTATTCGGGTGGTATGGGTAGACATGCAGACTGAAAGTGCCTGCTTTTACATGGAAAAGCTGAGGATAAACAGTTCCCCTCCTATCCTACTTTGTGGTAGGAATGGATGTACAGGTGTCTGACTATTCAGTCTATGTCAAATGAAATCATCTGCAGTTACCTGGAAAGACTGGGAAAATACAATCTCTCTCTTCCCTATCAGGGTTGGGCATGGAGACACAGGCACCCAACAGTAAAGGCCAAAAGTTCTGAAGTTGCCCTGAGAAGCTAAGGAAACACCAGGCCCCTCATATCCTCTGGAGAGGTGGGCAGGAGTGGAGATGGAATCAAAGATAATAAACCTGTATGTGAGCTGAAAATTCATGCAGTTGCCCAGAGAGGCCTAGGAAACACAACTTCTCTCCTATCCTATTGGGATACAGAGGTGGATCCCCAGGTGTCCAACTAGTCAGTCTATGCCAGCTGACAGTACCTGCAATTACCCAGACAGGCTGATGCACATCCCCATATTTTCCACCCTGCCAGATTTGAGGCTGTAGTGTAGGCTAGGTCTGCAATCTGATCTGGGTTACAGGTCAGTTCCTACTTTCACTGTGATTTTCAGTCAGTACCACTTCCTCACATTTTGGGGGTGGAATTAAAATAGTCTGTTTCTGACTTGAACAGGTTCAAACTTTAACTTTTTTTAGGACTATAGTTTAGTCAGACAAATTTATTAATCAGTAGCTGAATTGGTACCCAACCATCTCTTCCTCCCCTATTTTTGGGAAATGGAGCTTCCATCTCCAGTCACAGAATAGTTCCTGAGTCAGCTGTCAATGGAGGATGGGCACTGGCCTCTGCAGTCTGGTGTACTCTACACATGAATCTTCTCTGCAGAAGGACAGTCTCCTCCTTACATTCTTTCAAGGATGTTCAGGATGCTCTTCTGGTCTTCTGGGGCCCCCAAAGAGGTGCTTCAGATAGTTCTGGGTGTTTGCTAACTGCCCTGTGGGGCAAGCTGAATTTTTGAGTTCCTTACTCTTCTGCCTTCATTCTTCTAACCCTTCTTTCATGTATTTTTTATAAAATATTTACTTTGTAGTTCCCATGCACTTTGCATTTAACATGCTAAATCTATAAAAATCTAGCTAGACTCGATGACAACTTATCTTGAATAGGATACAAAATCTTTGAACCTACAACCTTCTGTCCTCCTGATTTATATTAATATTTACACAGATTGTATGTCTGCTTTGTGCCCCAAATCATATAATTATGATTATATTTGATACATTTGTAGTTTTGATCATGTCAAAATAAAAAGTGGACATTCACAGCAAGAACACAATAATACTGGCATTTATATTATATATCTACCTTTTTAATGTATTTATTTTCCTGGTCTTCTAAATACAAATACCATGAAATGGGTAAATTTGAACAATGGAAATGTATTTACTCATGGTTATGAGCCAGGAAAATGTTCAAATCAAGACAATTATCAACATGATCCTTTCTTCCTGAAGACAAGACACTGGCAATTATTTTCTCTTCTGTCATATGGCAAAACTCCTGGTAGTATCTGCTGGCCTCTCCCTTCTCTTCTGGGTTTTGTTGATTTCAGTTTCTTGCTTCTATGATTTCATTTGTTTCTCTCTGTATACATTGCATTTATAAAGTGCTCCATTAAAGGTCTATGATACATCCCGAGTAGGTGGACCACAACTTAATTGAAGTAGCCTCATCAAAAGGCCCTTCTTAGAATGACTTCACACCCATAAGAATGGATTAGATTTAAGACCATGCTTTTCTAGGGTATGTAAGACTAAAACTACCACACTTTAGGCTCTGGACAACAAAAAAAGATGTGTTCTTTTATGTACAAATTTCATATATTATATCACAATATCCCACCCAGAACCTTAAGTCATTTACAATACTATGTAATAAGTCTCATCAACACTATACATTATGTCCAAACCTATAAAATTGTGTGGAGAAAACTGTAAAATATAATATAGTTCAAGGGTAGTACTAGCAATGCTTCAATATGTGCTCATCAATTGTAGCAGATGTATCAAACTAGGAAATATATTAAGGTGGGAAAGTATGGGAAGGGGAAGGAATGGGGCATAAGGGAATCTCCTATATTTTTTGATGGAACAATTATGTAATCTACAGCTTCATAAAACTATACGTAATTTTTAAAAATCATTAGAAGAATGTCTATCCTGAGGCCCAATTCTCCACACACTATGGACTTGTGAAACCTAGAGAATAAGTTATCAAATTCCATTATACAGTGGAGAGACAATCATAGGATTAACATTTCCGTTTCCAAAGAGAATAATTGGATGGCAAACAGGAGTCCTGCACAGTTCTGAATCACTATAGGGATTGGTTCTTTAGATTTCAAGGTCTGAGAGTCATCTAGAGAATGATATTTTGTGCTCCAAGTCTTATGGAGTGGCCAATTCCAATCTTCCAACTACTTGTGCAATGGTCATTCCCTTACGAAACACTGGATTGAAGACCTCAACCTTTTCAAGAATCTGTTGAAAACCAAGATCTCTACAAACCCTTAGAGGGCTCCACCCTCTAAGAATTCTGGATGACAACATTGTTTCTGAACTATGATGTAGAAGACAGAGGCACCCTTTCCATAAACATGGATGGGCCAATTCTCTTGGCCAGAGAAGATGCTATCAGTCCATACCTCAGTTTCCATGGTTCTGCCCTTGAAGTCATTTTTTTGCTTCAATCTCTCCCTTTTAGTTCAGTCTGGCAGTGATTCCACTCATACAGGTCTTAAAAAGAACTTGTCTGTTTTGCAAGACACAGGTTTCCAAACCACCATACAGTAGCACTTTCCACAGATCCTTTGTACATAAGTGTACCTCCAATCCTTACTTCACTAAAATGGATGACTGTATCCATGTTTTGTTAAACCCTCACATGGAGCACTATTCTCTGGGGAATCACTTTCCAGAATGCTCTGGAGGTATCCAAACTCAACAGGCTAGGCTGACACCTTATTACTTTGGCACCCAGGCAGTTGGCCTTACTTGGAATTTATTTTCCCTGGTTATGACAGAGTTGGCTAAGTTGTGGTTTCCCTACACACAATTCTTCTGCAACTTATATTGAAGCCTAGAGTTGGTACTAGAGTTGACAGGTTTAATTCCAAGAGACTTAAATCTGTGGGCTGCCCATGCACCATTTGGGCCCTGAATCTCAACCAAGTTTCAACCCCTGCTCTTCAGTTCATTGGACTCATTCAGGTCAAATAACGAGGAAATGATGATGGACAATCACCATCCCAAAGAAGAGAGATAGATCGCAACTAAAAGCAAGATAACCCCATCCATCTGCCCCATGCGATCTAAGCCCTTTACAATTAGAGACAGAGTGGGCATCACCATCCCAGAATCCTCAGGATTTGGGAATGAATGATGGACTAGAATAGTTTACTGTTATTCTACTATAGATTTATTGTTATTCTAGCAATGGAAGAATTTTATCATTAATGTGGATGCAATGGCCACTGGAGGTTATGATGGGAGTGTAAGGGGAAAAATATGTGTATTATGGGGGAATTTTCAGGACATTGGAATTGTCCTGAATGACATTGCAATGACAGATAGAGCCATTATGTATTTTGTCATAACTTACAAAATTGTGTAGTGCAGTGTTTAAACTATGATGTAAACTATAATCCACACTTAGTGGCAATTCTCCAATTTCTTTACATCAATTGTAACAAATGTACCACATTAATGAAGGATGTTTTTATTGTGGAAACTGTGGGAGGGGTAGGGAGAAGGACATATGGAAATCCCCCATTTTTTTAATGTATCATTTATGTAATCTGAGTTTCTTTAAAAATTAAAAAAATTAAAATTAAAAAGAAGCATGCATTGTGCATGGATGGAAAATATGTCCTACCTTCATCAATTTTTCCATCAAGAAGAAAGCTAGACTGGAGATTAAATTAATTTACACAATGGAAGACATACCTCAGTGAATATTTGTGGTACAGAACCAGAGACATTTATCTATTCTGTTGTGTAATTCAGTAGATTTTCTTACTGTTTAAGTTCATTTGAGAATATTTTTATATTTTCAATTGAATGAATACTATCTGATACATCCTTTACCTTTGTCCTTTTATATTCTCTTTTAAATCACTCAGGCAATTTTTTATTATACATAAATTTTCATTGTATGCATTTCATGTCTTCACCAAACTACTGACTTTCTTATATTCATAACTATATTTTACTTTTCAGTAACTGCACTAAAAAAAAAGGAGATACTGATAGGTTTCTTAAATTTGTGCCCACGTATGCTAAGATGGAGATGAGGAATCAAACTGAAGCCAAATGTCTAATGTCTCCAACACCCAAGTTTTAACATTTCTAGGTATTTCTCAAAGAAGGTAATGTATTGAGATCAAGCTAGGAACATCTTTAAGGAGGTTAAAGTGTGAAGTAAATGGACAAATAGGACACAGATTTAAGGAAGATGATGATCAACCATCACGTAATTGCCATTAAATTATGAAAATACCATTTCAAACATCATATCAAGAACATACTTTGAACATGGTTTATAATTGTACCTTGATCCCTTGCCTGAGGTAGCTTTTGTCACATTTTTCCACTGAAAATTACTATTTTCCCCTTTTCTATATTGTATTATTTCTGAAGACCACAAAAGAACAGGGGAGCTCTACTCCTCCTACTGAAACTATAATTACTGTTGGACAAAGTAATAATTTATTTAGATTATTATAGGGGATATTTATCACCTCTCTCCATTTTATTTATGAAATCATTCATTTTTTTAAAAAAATAGTATAGATTCATGGATATCTATTTTATTTTTACTTCTTTACATTTTTTTATTAGGGATATTGTGAACTTACAGAACAATCATGAATAATGTGCAAAATTCCAGTAAAACACCCATTATTCTTTAACTTTTAATCCAAGATTTTTAAATTAATTTAGTTGTTCAGATTGTTCCATCTTAATCTATTGGAAGATATTTCAGTATTCTGCTATTTCTTTTTAGCATACACCAATCACTTTGTGTTTGAATATTTTTGTGTCCAAACACTTCCTTACTTTCTGAAACTCTAAGATGCTCCAGGATAATTTTGTTTATTTCCTATCTGAGTCCCAGAATTAGTCATTTCTCTAAGTCCTGGTTCCTTTAATTAGGAATGATTTTAAAACCCAAGATCTGCATGATAGGTATGCTAATAGATATTGGGTTGTCATTGTTACCAATGCCTCTCACCTAACAGAGAGAGATATATATGTATTCCCGTTATTCCACATGAAAACCAGCAAGCAGTATTATTGTTTTTTTAGATTTTAGCAATTTCAGAAGATATCACAATACTGTTTTCATTTGCACTTCTCTAATGGCAAATGATATTCAAACTATGTTCATATGGTTATTTGTCATCTCTCTCAATTTATTCATTGTTGAAGAGCCTGATCATATCTCTTGCTGAATACTTTGTAGCTGAAAATAGCTTATGTTTTTACCATTACTAATTTTCTCAAGGAACATTTGAACTTTTCTATAAAAACTATCATGACTTTGTGAACTAAGGCACTTTTACTTCTTATCAACTTACATGTATTTTTTACATCCTTAACTTATTGCCCTAACTAGAAACTCCAGTTTAAAGTGCTTTACAGTTGTTGAAATGGGTAACATTTCATGTTCCTGATTTTATGGTAAAGCTTTCTATCTTGCACCATTAATTATGGTACTTTGGGCAGGTATTTCATATAAGACTTTTATCATTGAGGAAGATCCCTTCAGTTTCTAGTTTCCTGAGTATGTTTTTTATCAAGAATTATTGTTAGATTTCAAAAAACGCCTTTTCTATACCAATTCAGATAATCACATTTTTTCCTTTTGTTCTATTGATGTAGTTATTACATTGATTGATTTCCTTTATTAGAAAAACACTGTGTTCTGGGTGAGTCCCGCATGGTCATGAATTATAACCTATTTAATATGCTGTTGAACCTCATTTGCTAATATTTTGTTGAGGATTATTTTATCTATACACATAAAGGTCTGCAATTTTCAAAATTTGCTATCTTATATGGATTTGGATTCAGTGGAATCATAGTGATGCTGGCTTCATGGAATGCATTTGAAATAAATCTCCAAATCTTTAGAAAATTTTGTGAATAATTTATATTAATAAATTTTTGAATATGTGGTGGAATTCACCAAGGATGCCATCTCTTCATCTTTTACTGGACTTCATTTGTTAGGAGACTTTTGATTGCAATTTCAATCTTTATACCTCCTTTTGAGATCTATTTCTCATAAGTTGTTTAGGTAAGTTGTGTGTTTCTATAAAATTTCCACTACATCCTGATTATTTTATTTGTTGGCAAACTATTCTTTAACATATTCTCTTGTAATGCTTTTAATTTCTGAATGAGCATTAGTAATGTCCCTACTTTCTTTCATTTAAGTGTTTTGAATCTTTTTTTGGTCATTCTACCAAAATTTAATCAATTCTATTGATATTTTCCAAGACACAATTCATGTTTTCAATGATTCCATCAATATATTTTATACACTATTTTATTTATTTTCTCTACAAATGTTATTTTTTTCCTACTCCTAACTTCAGAATTAAGTTATTCTTAGATGTCAAGATCGATTATTGATTTGAGACATTTCTTCTTCTCTGAAGTAGGAATTTATTCCTCTAAATATCTCTGTTGACATCTTTTGTTCCTCTTTATTTTTTTAAATGTTACACTCAAGATATATAAGAGGTCTCCATATACCCTCCACCCCCCTCACCCTACTCCTCCCACATCAACAACCTCTTTCATCATCATGGCACATTCATTGCATTTGGTGAATACATTTTGGAGCACTGCTGCACCACATGCATAATGGTTTACATTGTAGTTTACACTATCCCCCAGTCCACCCAGTGGGCCATGGCAGGGCATGCAATGTCTAGCACCTGTCCCTGTAGTACAACCTAGGGTAACTCCAAGTCCTGAAAATGCCCCACATCATATCTCTTTTTCCCTCTCCCTACCCTCAGCAGCTACCATGGCCACTTATTCCACATCAATGCTACAATTTCTTCCATTATTAATCACAATAGTTCCATAGTAGAATATTAGAGTGGACAATCCTCTCTTTATCTCTGATATTGTAATTCTGAATAGTAGGTATCTCAGGGTAAGTCTGTTCAAATATATTTTGTTTAGGATGAATTGTCTGTGGGTATTGATATTTATTTATTAAGGGTTGGGAAGATTTCAGTCTTTTCCTCAAATATTATTTCTGCCCCTTTTCCATCATTTTCTTCTTTTGGGCCACTTATGTTATGAATATTTCAGCATTTTGCATTGTCATTCACATCCCTGAGATTCTGCTTCATTTCTTTTTGCATTCTCTTCTCTTTCTGTTCTTCTGTCTTTTCCAGTTTAGATATTCTGTCCTCAATATCACTCTTTCTGTCTTTCAGTATTTCAAATCTATTGATTGCCTCTAATGAATTTTTAATTTCATACCTCATGTCTTTCATTCCTATAAGATTTGCTACTTTTCTTTGCAGGCATTCAATAGTTATTTAAGCTCACCCAGTGACTTCTTAATATCCTTTATTTCTTTAGTTATATTTTTGTTAATTTTTAAAAAATTGATATAGGAGAATTGTGTGATTATCACTGATTGATTTTCTTAAATCCTGTATCTCTTCAGGATATTTAGCTTGTTCCTTTGACTGGGCCTTGTGTGCCTATTTCCTATTTTGGCTTGTAATTATTTCCTGATGTCGTGGCATTTAAATATGTTGATGAGTTTACTCAGATGGCCAATTTCTCTGTCTTGCCTATTGTTTTTTCCCACTTTTTAAAAAATATTTGGTTTAGCTTATTCAAAGTATTTGAAATTGCCCAGCTTAATATATCAAAATCTGATCAGGGACACATTAATGGGGCACAGATTTTCTCCTGCAGTTAGGATACAGAGAAAACTGAAAAGAGTTTTTGGCCATGAAATTTCTAGACCAGCCAAGAGATGGTGATCTTCAGTGTACCTTTCCATAGAAGTGTTTAAGTCTCAGTTTTCCAGTGTTCCTGTGTTTAATCTCCAGAGAGGAGATTCAAAGACATCTCCATTCCCCAGCTTCACTAGAGTAAAGCCCTGTGACTCCCCTTCTCTTTTCTTTGAAAGAGCTGACAGGGAGGAAGATGCCTGGTTGCCTCTCAGGTGCAGTGAACCAGGGCTTTTCCCCCAGCTTCATATTTTGAGGGTAGAGGAGGGGAATCCTTTTCAGCTGCCATGTGTGCTCGCTAACACACATTTGTTGTTTTGGGTTCTTCGTTTCTCTGCCCTTCACCTTACTGAGAGTTGTGTAGCACTGTCGTGGTCTGCTGACCCCAAGAAAGGTCTTGGGCAGCTTTTGGCTCTTCTTTGTTGTTTTTCTTAGAGAATCGAGCACTGCCATTTAGTCTGATGCCATCTTCCCATAATCCTACTCCCTTGTTTTTCAAAGAATATCTTACAAAATATAATATTCTTGCTTTGCAATTATTTTCTCTCAGCTCCTTAAATATTTCAACTCATTACATTCTTACCTGCATGGATTCTGACGCTAAATTATAACTTAATTGATTTGGTATTCCCTCGTACATAACACATTACTTTTGTTTCAGGTTTCATATCAGTCTCTCTGCCCTTTGCAGTCAACAGTTTTATCACTATGTGTTGGCATATATTTATCTTCAATTTTATATTATTTGGTGTTCTCTGGTCTTCTTGGATGTGCATATTCATGTCTCTTCTTTTGTCTGAGAAGTTTCTGTTATTATTTCTTTGACTATTTATTTTGCCCTTTTGTCTCTTTCATCTCCTACTGGTATGTCATTAATGCATATATTGGCATGCTTCATGGTATTCCCAAGGAATCTTAGCTATTTTTGCTCTTTTTACTTCTGTTTTTTCCTGCTCTCCAGTCTAATTGTAATTACCTTGATTTTGAGTTCACTGATTCTTTCTTTTGCCAGCTCCAGTTTGCTGTTAAAATCCTATTGAGATTTTTTTTTACTTCACTTATTATGGTTATTAACTCTAATAGTTATACATGTTTTCTTTTTTTAATTTTTTTATCTCTTTGAGATTCTCATATTATCCATTCCTTGTTTTCATGATATGCATTAGTTATTTCTCTTCATCTCTTTGAGCATATTGAAAATCATTATTTGCATTGTTTATAATTCTTTGCCACAGAAACTTGGCCTTGTTGCAAAACCATATGGGTTTATGATGTGATTCTTCTATTGGAAGTTCCACAAATACATAATCATCTCCACATCTATTCCCACATATTTTAATATCATAGATTTCCTAAGCCAATAGCCCAAATAACAGGACTACCATTGTCATACCTTGAACCCACTTATGAAACCTTTCATTTTTGGGAAACCTTGCAAAACTTGCATTTTCTCCCATTTGAACATATGCATCTGTGTGTGGAATGATCTTTACCTATGTCAGCCAATTGGAAGGGTTTGTAATAAATTTACAGAATTCCATGAGCTGTATATATCAGAGTGCTCATCTAAGGTTCAGAAATAAGTATACATCATTGCATTTTTATGAATATAACAGTATTAGTATATTAATTAATGATAACTTTAGTGATATAAAAACTTTTTTCATATCACTGATACCTAAAATAAAATTAAAATATTTTAATACCTTTTGTTTAAAATACTTTTAAGTATCTATACTTAAGTTTTATAATATTCACATCATATTATAGTTGTGTATTTTATTAGTTTATAGGTAAATATGAACTCAAAACTTGTACTGATATTAATGTGCAACCATAAAAGTTTTACAATCCATCCCCTTGTAAAATTACAGCAGATGGGTTAGAATTGAAAACATGGAATAGATGAGATTATTTAGAGAACATTCAAGAATGGGAAAGAGTTAGGCCAAGATACAATGGAGGGGAGCACAAATATCATTAAGGGCAAAGAGAAATATGACCCAGCAGAAAGACAGCCTGGGTAGTTAGGAAGAGTGGGGGAGCAAGTGTTATCACAGAAGCTGGTATTATCACAGAGATTTTCAATACTACCAAATACTACTGGTCAAATGGAAAGATGATTAAGAGATCCCCTTTGCATTAGCATTAACAGTTTCACTGTGACATTAATGGAAAACAATTTTTGTGAAATAATGGGGGCAGAAAACAAATAAATAAAAGAGAGAACTAATTAGAACAATTTCCAAACTAATTCCACATTCCTTTTTATATTTCTTTTAAATCATTTTATGTCAAATGCACTTAAGTTTTAGGCACCCTAGGTTATTCCCTTGTAGATTGAATTATGTGACCCCCAAAATGCATGCTTTTAATTTTAAACCATATTTTTGTAGTTGTGAACTGATGAGGAAATATGTCTTTTTGAAGACTCATTGTCAGTGAATATATGGACACATTTGTTAAAAGGATCTACTTCACCGACTGAGTCAGGGTGAGTGTTACTCCATCTAACTGGAGGCCTTATAAAAAGGGTTTCTTAAAGAAGCTAGCTGATGTAGAAGGCAATCAGCCATAGAAACCCATATAATTAGACCTATTGATGGATTCTAAGCTTCAATCCAAGGCATCCAAGGTTTGTGGCAAGTCAGCAGAAGAAAGCAGCTGATTACATGGGGAAATAAAAACATGGCTTACCAAGACATTGATGTTGGATTTTGAAACAATGAAAACAAGAGCTACTGAATGTCCACTGTAAAGCCTATCAAAACTTGGTATTTGTCACAGCAACACTTGCAAACTAAGACGGCATCAATTTTATGATTAGACCTTGATCTTTCAAGCTCCAGGTCTTCCTTTAATCATGCAATTCCCTCACCATACTCTTCTTCCAATTGATCTTCACCTAATAATATTATACTTACTCTGAAGATTAATCTGAAGTGACACTGCATTGAGAAATCATTTCTTCTTTCTTCTTGTCATTATAATGTTCCTTCCCTACCTTCCCAAATAACATGTTTATGTCTCTTTTATAATACACACCACAACTTGAATTATACTCTTATGTAAGCATGTTTCTCCACAAATAGACTAAGATCTTGTGTCATGAGTCTTTTCTCTTACCTAGGAAATTTTCAGTCCCACCCTTCTCACAATCTGTGTCCCAATAACCAATATTTTGTCCAGTGCTCTGCATATTATAAGTATTTGATAAAGTTTGAACAGAACTGAAATTTTAGCAATGAATTCAGTACTCAGTATCTAGCTTAGCTTGCTGTGAGGATCTTAAATAATGTGATACCATGATCCCTGCTATAGAATATTTTCAGGTCTTATATATACCTTTGCAGGGCCATAAAGACCAAAACTGATAAAAAGACAAATGTGTTATGAAGGCAGGTAAGTGCAATGTAGATAAGGAAAAGGAAACCTATATGACACAAACGACTTAGGAAAGTCTTCATAGAAGAGGTAAGATATGAGCTTAGGGATGGGTATGATTGGGATGGATAGGGAGAAAGAGATATTTCAGGTGAAGGGAAACAATCTGAGCAAATTCACTGTGTGAAAGATTGGAGCAAATATAATATATAGAGGTACAGTCAAGTGTTGTATATGGCCAGGTGCCCTGGAGCATCTGGAATAACAAAACAAGTAAAATGGATTTGTTTGAAAAGTAAGGAAGAGCCTTTAATAATTCTTAATAGAGAATTATTGGTTAATATTTTTTCAATCATTCAACAAATATGTATTGAGCAGTGTAAAGTGCCATCATCATTTGAAATGTTGGGAATACAGGAATGAACAAAACAAATAAAGACCCTTTTCTCTTAAGTGTATATGCTATTGGTAGTGGTGGGGTAGGGAGTGATGGCCTAAAGGAACCAAAAATAAGTAGTATGTTGAGGAGTGATTTGTGCTATGAAGAAAAACATGGTATGAAAATGAAAGGGAAGCTATAGTGGACAGAAAAGAGAGGGGGACAATCTCAGTAATTCATATGCAGGTCTAAATAAAAATACCAGAGTTTTATCAAAAAAGGCATTGTAGCACATGGGGATAAATTCACTCACAGGGTGAAGTCAATAATCCTTGTGAATCCACCATACATGTTTGGCTACTCTCTACCAAATTCTATTATAATTTTCTTTTATAAAAGATACTAATTTCACTTTGTCCAGTAACTAGATAACTAGTCTGAGATCTTTTGATATTTTACTAGTTATGCACAGAATAGTGAACAAGATTGTGAAAATCTTGAAAACACTAGATCATCCTGGTCAAAACGATGATCATCAAACAAATTTTATTTTGGATCAGTTTTTTAAATTCAATGTCTCAGTAAAATCTTTAAGTAATGCTCTATGGTTTATGTGTATCAGGAACCAAATTTCCCCACGAAATAAAATGATTTCAATGCAGGGCAATCCCTACAGGACTTGATTCAAAACTAATTTGGCATTGTAAAGACCAAAATTATTAACAGTGGCCTATTATATATGTCTTAGATTTTTATTCTTTAATCCCAAATACTTTAGAGACCAATATTTATGTTTTGAAATTCTTTAAGTCCTAATACCATAAGGCAAGTTACAAGCTGTTACAAAGCCTTCTCTGTGAAATCCAGATAAGAGAAAATTCTATACACTTTTATTTAATTATAAAATCCAATATTTATTTCTCTAAATTTATTATTTCTATATTATTCTTAGATCAAAATTCCTTAGCTATCTTTCTAATTTTTCATTACATTGAAGACTTTAGAGCAAGTATTGGAGACAAAGCTGCAATTAATTTTCTCATTAGAAAATATAATTCTAAAACAGCTTTTAAATCATTCTTTTAAATACTTCAGGCATGCAATTTGAAAATCATTTCAATCTAATTGCCTAGTGATTAAATTGTCTGGCTGAAATGTCTTGAAGTAGTAAAATAAATAAAATTTCAGCCAGATCCTTGATTTAGATATGTTGCTGGCAGTAAAATGAAACCATTTTAACAAATTTTATAAGGTTAACATTTTCAGTCTGTATGTCCTCATGCATCACTTAATGAGAGATGGTAGCTCCTTAAAGAAAAAAAAAAAAGGTCTTAAATCCTAATAAAATTTCTGTTTGCTGTATCTGGGAAAACTATGAATTGAATAAAGTTAGGAATAATTTTACATATTATTTATAAGTTATGGTGAGATCTATCAGAAGTTCTTACGATTTTCAAAAGGAAAATTAAAAATAGTAGGAATGAGTCAATACAGATGAAGGAAAGATACCTCCATTTAAAAATCATGTGTTTTGAATAATTTCTTTGTAGACTTTCAAAATTAAGAATTTCAATTTGCAGATACTAAAGACTTCAATCAGCATCACTGACAAAAACTGAAAAGTTTACTGGGCCTAGGTGATCAGAGAGAATCTAGAATTTAACTTAATTCTGCCTTTTTCCCATACCATGTTTTTTTGTAATAATAAACTTCACTTTTGGAGAAGTTTTTGATTTAAAGAAAATTTATACCAGAAAGTACAGGCAATTCCCAGGTAAAACACACACACACACATACATTGTTTCCCCTATTATTAACATCTTACATT
Source organism: Dasypus novemcinctus (assembly GCF_030445035.2). Taxonomy (NCBI): domain Eukaryota; kingdom Metazoa; phylum Chordata; class Mammalia; order Cingulata; family Dasypodidae; genus Dasypus; species Dasypus novemcinctus. Next base: position 106,141,140 of record NC_080676.1, read on the forward strand.
AGTATAACATCTTAAATGTGCTACAATTGATGAACCAATACTGAAGCATTGTTACCAATCAAAATCTGTAGTTTACATTATGGTTTACACTTGGTGCTGTACAGTATTATAGGTGTCAAGAAATGTGTAATGTCATCTGTGTGTCATTGCAGTATCGTACCAATCTCACTATCCTAAAATTTTTATAACTGCTTTCATGGAAATGTAAGTCACAGTACTTTCAAACGATTAGAGTATGATTAACAACGTGTGCACTACTGTTAAAAAAGTTATGTATATTATCCAAAAGTGCTTCTATATTGTGTTGGGTAGGTAAAACTTGCTTGAAGATTTAGAAAATGGAGATCAGTGTGGTCTGCTCTATTTAGTTAAAATTTTATTAATTAACATTATTTAAAAAAATAGACCTTGATTAAAGGATGGAAAGGATTTGGATTTGAAGGCAAGAACAACAGGAACAATACCATGAACAGAGTCAGTGTTTGTGGAAATGAATGTGGTTCTTGAAGTGGGGTAGGTGAGCAAATTGTAAACAGAATGTCAAAACTGAAAGAGTTGATGGATATGTGGGGATGAGGATAGAGAAGAATAAGATTTAAGAGAACTTTGTCATGGTAATGAATTTGAATTTGTCTTAGGTGTAACAAATAATGAAGGATTATTGGAAGCAATTTGTTGTTTTTGACAAGAGTAGGAAGTTATGGCAACTGGAAATGATCAGCTTAAGTGAATAATCCTAAAAAGGGAGCTCCTCTGTGATTACACAAATAAGTTAGAAGGAGTTTCTATAGAACAAATTAGATAAGGTACATGAGGGATTTTTATAAAATTTCCTGTTTGCTTGCCATTATTATGGCCACAAATTTTAGGATATTATAACATAAAGTCCCTTAAAGCAATTAGGAATTACTCATATAAATGGAGATAAAAAATAATATTTTATTTATAAAATCAGAGAGATTGCTATGTCAAACCAGAATTAGTTTCTATAATGAGTTGTTATAAATATGAAGATGACATATACAAATAAGTTTTTTTACAGTATAACAAATTTTTTCTCTTTATTTTTTAAATATTACATTAAAAAAATATACCCATATACCCCCCACCCCCCTCACCCCACTCCTCCTCCCATAACAACAATCTCCTCCATCATGATGAGACATTCATTGCATTTGGTGAATACATCTCTGAGCACCACTGCACCTCACGGTTTTTTTATAGATTTGTTTATTTCTTTATTTCCCCTTCCCCCCACCCCTGCCATTGTCTGCTCTCTGTGTCCATTCTTATCTGCTTGCATTCTTGTCAGAGGCACTGGGAATCTGTGACCCTTTTTTGGTTGAATTTTTGGTTGAATCATCTGCATCAGGTCTCTGTGTGTGTGATGCCACTCCTGTGCAGGCTGTGCTTTTTTCATGCAGCCTATTCCCAGTGTGGCACAGCACTCCTTGCATGCATCAGCACTGCATATGGACCAGCTCAACACAGGGGTCAGGAAGCCCCAGTTTTGAACCCTGGACTTCTGATATGGTAGGTGGATGCTTTATCAGGTGAGCCAAATCCACTTCCTTATACAAATTAGTTTTTTTAAAGATTTATTTATGTATTTATGTATTTATTCCCTCCATGTTGTGTGTTCCTTTTTTTGCTGTCTCTTCTCTGTGTCCTTTTACTGTGCATTTTTTCTGTATCTGCTTTCTCCCTTTGTTGTGTCATCTTGCTGCCCCAGCTCTCCACGGTGCATGGGCTGTCTGCTCTGTTGGTGCATGAGCTGTCAGCTCTCTGTGGTGCACAGGCCAGCTTGTCTTCAAAAGGAGACCCTGGGATGCAAACTCAGGATCTCCCATATGGTAGATGGGAGCCCAATTGATTGAGCCACAGCCTCTGCCCAAAATGAGCTTTTAATTAAATTTTACTCTTAAAAGCTTTCCAAATTAATTTTCTGTGAAATTAGCAGTCCCCTCCTTCATCCTCAGTGATTTTTGTGTACATCTTAAGATCCATACATTAATATATTTTCAGTGTGTTCTTTTTTGAACATAATTCCAATGGGATGGTATATTAGGGTTCTCTAGGGAAACAGAATCAACAAGAGATATCTGTCAATAGTAAGAGATTTATCAGTGTCTCTCACACAGCTGTGGGGATGCTGAAGTCCAGGTTCCACAGGCAGGCTGCAACCAGGAGATCCAATGAAAGTCCAATGAAGATTCTTGATGAGTTCTGGGAGATGTTGGCTGTCCAATGATGAGCTGGGAAATTCTCTCTCAATGTTGGAATCACTTTGCCTTTTAAGGCATTCAACTGAGTGGTTTAAGCATCACTCATTGCTAATGACAATCTCCCTGACTGATGTAATTATAACCAGCTATCTATGATTTACCACTGCAGTACAGTCAATGGTGACTAAAGTCCATAAATGCCCTTGTATTACAGTTAGCCCAGTACTGGCTTAACCAAACAACTGGGTGCAATTACCTGGCAGAGTTAACACAATAGCCTAACCATCATAGTCCACTGTGGGAAAATAGTTTGAACTTAAACATGGGAACCTGGCTTGAAGTGGAAACATTTCCATAATGCAGATAAAAAGTGTACGCTTAGGAAAACTGGCCTTGACTGGATGGAATGCTGTCTGGTCAGCACGAAAACTGTTTGTGTGAGGATGCATTTGAACTTTGTATGGCCTATTCCCTAGTATTGCAGGCGTTGCAGATTTAAGAACAAGCAGCCTCGAAAGTAAATATAGATAACTACTGCTTTGTAATTTTAAATAAATACGATGTGGAGACTAGGGTCGAGACTCTAAGTTACAGAAGCTCTTGAGTCCCCTGGTCCCATCATCAATTTCTTTCTCGTGTCTTTCTTTCTGTCCCTTTATTTCTTCAGTTCTGTGTTGCCTTCCCTTCATGCAAACCTGTTGCTGAGCTGGTCTCAGCAGTCCACCCCTTGTCAACTCGACAACCATACAGATTACCTTAAACCATGCATAGTATCTAAGTAAAAACAATAATAGACATGCATATATATGCCTAACAATGGCCAATGCTCCTGCTTACCACTGGAAAGACATTAATTCCATACAGAATAGGGTGCAAGTTCTTGGGTAATATTCACTCTCAAACTTGACATCCTCAAGTATTATGATGTAAAATAGATACAACTTGTTAAATGATAAGGGGAAAGTTTGGGGAAGAAGACAAAGAAATTTGTTTAGTGTACATATACAATCATCATAATGAAACAAGGAAGACAGGTTCATGACCCTTATGGTCCTTGTTTCTGTAACTGGTCACATGGTTGAAGTTCATATTTACCATTACCTTCTTCCACTACCCATTCCAAGTTTCCATTACCCTCAGCAAGCTCTTCAGCTGGCTGTGGTTCTTTGTCTGGTGGGGTGAACCAAACTTTCATTCCTGAGGATTCTGGGCCATTGTTAGTTCAGCTTAGATTGGGTTGTTGCAGTTTTCTACTGCCTTTAATCATAGGACATGTCAGTACTAGGAGATGCCCTAGAGGATCTCCTGTATTCCAGACAAACTCTTCTTTACCCCCCTCCCCATTATGTAAATGCAGTCCTATTTCCCCTTGATAGGATCAATCACCCCAGTCAGTACAGTAATTCCCTTTTTGACTAATTCAGAGGTAAGGGGAGCCCAAAATGACCAGGTGGCAGTTTTTACATCCAGTTCAGTGGAATCATTGCTGTATTCCCTGGTGATAGCATTCCTCCATTTGGGACTAAAACCTGTAGACCAGCAGAGTTTTAGGTTGCAGGAACAGGAAGCAAAAATTTTCCTAGAGGATCACTAATGGTAATAATGATAATAAACATATCCACCCTTTGATTCCTGGATGCATGGATCCTGGTTATGGGAGAAACAGCACCATAGAGTGGACACTGATATAGAGTATAATAGCCTCCTGGAGAACATTGCCCCAGCCATGCAAAGTATTGTCACCTATTTGGTGCTATAATTGACTTTTCAAAAGGCCATTCCACCATTCCATAAATCCAGCTACTTCAGGATGATGGGGAACACAGTAAGACCAGTGAATTCCATGGGCATGTGCCCATTCACACATATCATTTGCTGTGAAATGGTTCTTTGATCACAACCAATACTGTGTGGAATGCCATGGCGGTAGATAAGACTTTCAGTAAGTCCATGACTGGTAGTTTTAGAAGAAGCATTGCATGCAGAAATGCAAACCCATATCCAGAATATGTGTCAATTCCAGTTAAAACAAATCTCTGCCCCTTCCAGGTGGAAATGGTCCAATGTAGTCAACCTGCCACAGGTTGAAGGCTGGTCACCTTGAGGAATGGTGCCATATCTGGGGCTGAATGTGGGAGTCTGCTGCTGGCAGATTGGGCAATCAGCAGCGGCTGTAGTCAAGTCAGTCTTGGTAAGGGGAAGTCCATGTTGCTGAGCCCATGCATAACTTCCATCCCTACCTCCATGTTCACTTTGTTCATGAGCCCACTGGGCAATGACAGTAGTGGCTGGAGAAAGAGGCTGAGCATTAACCATAGAGTGGGTCATCTTATCCCCTTGATTATTAAAATCTTCCTCTGCTGAATTTACCTTCTGGTGAGCATTCACGTGAGACACAAAAATTTTCAAAACTTTTGTCCCCTCAGAAAGGTCAATCCACATACCTCTTCCCCATATATCTTTGTCACCAATTTTCCAATCATGTTCCTTCCAATTTCCTGACCATCCACCCAGATCAATGGCAACAGCCCATGAATCATGGGACAAATGCACCTCTGGCCATTTCTTCCAAGCAATATGAACAACCAGGTGCACTGCTTGAAGCTCTGCCCACTGGGAGGATTTGCTCTCAGCATTGTCCCTCAGGGATGTCCCAGAAAGGGGCTGCAGTGCTGCAGCTCTCCACTTTCAGGTGGTTCCTGCATATTTTGCAGAACTATCTGTAAATAATGCCTGAGATTTCTCTTCCTCAGTCAATTGATTGTAAGGGACTCCCCAAGATGCCAAAGCTGTGGTCTGGGAAAGAGAAGGTAATATGGCAGGGGTCATGATCATGGGCATTTGGGTTACTTCAACTTGTAGCTTATTCATGCATTTAGGACTCAATCAAGCCCTATCTCATATAACCACTTCCACTTTATTATGGAGTGCTGGTGTGCACATCCAAATTTATGATTTGGTTGGTCAGACAACCCAGCTCATGATGGGCACCTCAGGTCTCAGGGTAACTTGATGGCCCATTGTTAAGCATTTAGTCTCTACCAAGGCCCAGTAGCAGGCCAAAAGCTCTTTCTTAAAAGGGGATAAGTCATCTGCAGAGGATGGCCAGGCCTTGCTCCAAAATCATAAAGGCCTGTGTTGTGATTCTCCTATAGGTGCCTGCCAAAGGCTCCAGACAGCATCTCTATTTGCCATGGAAACTTTTAGCACCAATGGATCTGCTGGATCATATGGTCCAAGTGGTAGTGCAGCTTGCAAAGCATCCTGGACCTGATGCAGAACTTCTTCTTGTTCCAGTTCTCAATCAAACCTAGTAGCTTTTCTGGTCACTCAGTAAATGGGCTGGAGTAGCACACCCAAATGAGGAATGTGTTGTCTTCAAAATCCAAAGAGACCAACTAAGTGTGGTGTCTTTTTTTTGATCATAGGAGGAGCCAGATGCAACAGCTTATCCTTCACTTTAGAAGGAATATCTCTACATGACTCAAACCACCAGACATCTAGAAATTTCACTGAGGTTGAAGGACCTTGTATTTTAGTTGGATTTATCTCCCATCCTCTCTTATGCAAATGCCTTATTAATAAGTCTAAAGTCTTTGCTACTTCTTGCTCACTAGGTGCTATAAACATATCATCAATATACTGGACCAGTGTGATGTCTTGTGGGAGGGAGAGATAATCAAGATCCCTACAGACAATATTATGACATAGGGCTGGAGAGTTGATATACCCCTAAGGCAAGAGAGTGAAGGTATACTGCTGGCCTTGCCAACTGAAAGCATACTATTTCTGGTGGTCCTTACTAAAAGCAATTGAGAAAAAAGCATTTGCCAAATCAATAGCTGCATACTAGGTATGAGAAGATATGCTGATTTGCTCAAGCAATGATACCACATCTGGGACAGCAGCTGCAATTGGAGTCACCACCTGGTTAAGTTTACAATAGTATACTGTCTTCCTTCAAGAGCCATCTCTTTTCTGTACAGGCCAAATAGGAGAGTTGAATGGGAATGTGGTGGAAATTATCACCCCTGCATTGTTCAAATCCTTAATGGTAGCACTAACTTCTGCAATCCTTCCAGGAATCTGGTATTGTGTTTGATTTACTATTTTGCTAGGTAGGGGAGGTTCTATGGCTTCCACTTGGCCTTTCCAACCATAATAGCCCTTACTCCACAAGTCAGGGATCCAATGTGGGGTTTCTGCCAGTTACTGAGTATGTATATTCCAATTAGGCATTCTGGAACTGGGGAAATAACCACAGAAAGGGTCCAGGGACCCACTGGACCAACCGTGAGACAGACCAAAGTGAAAACTCCATTAATCATCTCACCTCTGTCAGTCCCTTCTCTGACTGGGGGACCACAGTGACAATTTGGGTTTCCTGGAAATAATATCACTTTTGAGCCTGTGTCTAATAATCCCAAAAATGTCCGATCATTTCCTTTTCCCCACTGCTCACAGTTACTCTGGTAAAAGGCCACAGATTTCCTTGGGGAAAAGTGGGAGGAAGATTAAGAGCATAAATTTTGGGCAGTTTAACAGGATCCTACCACAAGGAGACCTGGCCTTCACCTCATTCGAGGGGCTCTGGGTCTGTATACTGTCTCAAATCTGTGAATTTATTAAGGGGCTATGATTCTCTGTCTCTATAATTTCAGTTAGGGTCTCATCACTTGACCCAGAACTCTTCTGCTTTTACAAACCCTGAAGAAATTTACTAGACTGCTCATCTATTTCACTGCTAGGTACCCCATGATGTATTAAACAAAGCCATAACTCTACTACTATTTTGAGTGCTTTTCTGAATCTGCCTTTCATTGCAGTACCATGCCCACCTTGACTATGGCGATTAACTACAGATAATTGACTTTTATCAGACCTACATCCCATCATCCTCATAATGTTTAAGGATTCTAATTCCATCACAGCCCTCCCTACTGTAATATCTGGACTACAGAGAAGAGCAACTACAGAGCTCTTTAGGAAAGATGGAGTTAGTCTTACAAATTTATTCCTCACAGTCCTGGTTAAAGGTATGTCCTCTGGACATTCCTGGGCTGGGTGGACAGCTCTCAAATGGTAAATCCATTCTAGCATTCCAATTTCCCTAAGCCTTTGAATTCCCTCTTCTACTGTGTACCAGGGCAAATAGAGCATCTTGACCTCACACATGCTAAGCATTCTTTTGGCCCATGTTTCAATCAGCCACCCAAACAAACTTTCAGAGTCCTTTCTAACCCATCAAGCTATAGTGTTGAATCCAGAATTTCTGCTTAGTGGGCCCATATCAATAAATTCATCCTGATCCAACTTTATATTCCTTCTACCATTATCCCATACCCTTAGGATCCATTCCCATACATACTTCCCTGATTTCTGTCTATAAGTTGAAAAACTCAGGCAGTTCTTTCTGAGTATACCTTACTTCCTCATGGGTCACACTTTTTATTTCACCTTTGGTGGCTCGTTGTCATTTTAGTCTAGTAATAGGCCTTGAAGACAAGAGAAGTGATGATGGTGGGTAAAGAGAAGAATTAGAAATTCCTTGCAAGCTACTGACCTCAGGGAATTCCCTTGCATTTTCTTCTGATGAGACTGGATTAATCTCTTCAGGTAGAGGTTGGAAGTCAGTTTCCTCAGGGCAGACTGGAGGCTCAGCAGTGCATGCTGGAGTTTGGCTAGTATGTTCCCCAGGGCTGAGAGAAGTTCCATACTCCCTGGGGCAGGCTGGAGGTTGGCTGTTACAAGGTTGACAAGGTGTGGTCTGGACAGGGCAGGCTATGGTAGACTTATCTTGCAAAGGCTCAGCAGAATTCAGGGTTCCAATATCTCCATCAATATCATCATCATTCCGTATGTCTACATCCCAGTTCTCCGGATTCCACTCTTTTCCAATCAATACCTTAATTTTAATTCCAGAAACCTTGTGGGGTTGAGATTTTAGTTTCCTTTGTAACTTGTACTCACACAATGAGAGTCTGAGTTTGGTTGTCCGATATTTCAAGCCTGTGGCTTACATAGATATTTTTGCATCACTCATTCAATGTTTAAATTTCAAATTTGAAGGCTTTAGCTCATCTCTTTCTTTTGTAATAGCCAACATCATTTTACCGTTTGACTCCACAAAACTCTGTTAAGGTGTTGAAAACACTCTCACCCAGGTCCTTGCCTCTTATAAGAGTGGAAGTAAGGGTACCAGTGATGCTATTTTGTCTATCTCAATTGCTAACACATGCCATGTACTGTTATCAGACTCTTCAATATTGGAAACTGGTCATCAGTTCTCTTGAGTCCGATTAGGGTAGTGAGATAATTGCAAAACTCCCAGAACAACCTCAAACACCCATGTTAAAGATTTCTGTTCCTCAAGAACTACTCCTGGTACCAAGCTGTATTAGTCAGAGTTCTCTATGGAAACATGACAGGCTGCTTGCTCCCTGAGGGGTCGGGGGTCAGCAGGGGTAGACGGAGGGGCTGGCACGGCCAACGATGATGCTCTAAAACCCAGGTGAGGAGTGGGCCAGAGCGGGGCTTCTAAGGCGTGGGAGGACGCGTGGTAAGGAGAGACCATGGAGACAGTCTGGAGTGCAGAGCAAGTCTAATTTATTATGGAAGTGCAGGGGTTTATATAGAGAATGAGGGGGGCGGGGGTAGAGCAGGAGGAGTGATGGTTACGGGGCGGCTGGGGGTTGGCAGAAACTCGTGGGTGGACTTGTGGTCTTGTGCCGTTAGCTGTTACTAGGGAAGTGGGCAGATTTTAGGTTAGGATACAACATTTGCCCCTTTTTCTTTTTTGAGAAGGTGGGGGGGTAAGTGGTAAGTGAGGGGTTTGCTGGAGTGTGTATTTATGGACGTGTGTAGGCTATATTGGCCACTAACAGGGGGCGGGTGGCAGGTCCAAAGAGTGGCAGGCAAGCAGAACAGACCAGCTGTGTTACACGTGAGTGGTGGGCTGCGCACTTCCCCCACTAGGTGCGGCTACGCTTGCCATTCAAACCTGGGCCTGCCCCGCCCCCTGCCCGGCCGGGGAGGGAGAGCGAGGTTGCTAGCTAAGGTGGGGAACGCACGGACTGGGGGAGCAATGGAATGCGTTGCGGGGTTCTTGGTTGAGTAGTCTTTGATTTCTTCTTGGGGCGGGCTGAACAGGGCTTGTTGGAGGGGCTGTCTTCAGTGGCGAGCTGATGGTACTGGATGCGCACGAAGGACGTGAGGATTGCATTGGTTTGGTCCTTGGCAAGCTGGATGATTTTCTTGACAGCCCAGGGCCCTATGGTAAGAGCTAGGAAAATTATTATTAGCGGGCCTAGGAGAGGGAGGAGGTATGGGAGGAGGGTATGGAAGACTCTGGAAAAATAGCGGCTTCACGCTCTTTTTGGCACCGCTCTAGTCCTTCTCGGACCTCTCTTAAGTTGTCCTCGACAAGGCCAGTAGAATTGGCGTATATACAGCACTCTTCTCCAAGGGCAGCACAAAAGCCTCCCTCCTTGAGGAGGAGAAGGTCAAGGCCCCAGCGGTTTTGGAGAACTACTTCAGAAAGAGAATTGAGAGAGTTTTTAAGATGGGAGATAGCGACTTGGAGGTGGGAGATATCACTGTTGACAGCTTGCCTGAGGGAGGAAAGGGAAGAGGATTATGTGGCAAGGGCGGTGATTCCTGTGCCTGCTCCGGCGAGACCTAGAAGGGTAGCAACTGTGAGGACGGTGATAGGTTCTCTTTTCTGGAGGTGAGCAGGGAGTTTTTGACTCTGAAGGGCAGAGAAGAACTCTTCGTCACTGTGAAAAAGGACTCGAGGGGCTAAGAGAATGAGTAGACAGGTTTCATTTGTGGCATTGAGGGTGGCGATGTTGAGGCAGGGGGTTAATCCCGTGGAGGTACAAAGCCATTGGGAGGTGTTATGAGGAATTAAGAATTTGGCGGAAGTGTTGGGAGAGGAGTAATTGGAGCAGATATCTAGGAGGGGATGGGAACCTTGGCGAGAATGAACACAGCGCCCTGTGGAGGAAACAGATTGGAAGGTTAAGGGGACAAAGGAGGTGTTCCAGTTGCATCCGGTGGGGGAATTTTCAGAGGATTCGCTGAAGGTGAGGTTTGTGGCTACGAGCTCATATAGATGAAGGGAGGGGGAGAGACAAAGCCAGCAGCTTGCAGTGAGGTTGGGGTGGGAGGAGTTTAGAGAGGTGTATGCGGCTCTGATTAGGTTAATGAGGGGGCTGGAGTACTGAGTGGGGGGTAAGCGAGGCTTGGGATAGTGGGAGCTAAGGGGGGCAGTTGTGAGAGAGGTGCCGGGCGAAGGAGAGGGTGAGGCATAGCGGGGCGGAGAGGGAGGCTGAGCCTGTGGAGGATTGAGAACTTGATTTGGGCCTACTGGGGTGGAATGAGAGGGAATTGGCTTCTTTTTTATAATGATAAAGGTGCCATAGTCGTATCCGGCACCTCCCCAAATAAGCAGATATCCCCACGTGCGGCCAGACAGCCAGACATCGTTTGAGGGATTTTTGACCGTGAGGGTTATGCTGTTCCAGCCCTTAGTCTCAGTCAATATGAGGTATGGGTCTTTGTTGGGGGCGCCAGACCACCCATAGGCTATGGTTTCGCATCCCCAGGAGGGGCAGTAATAGTCTGTAGGGTTATGGCATCCTCTGGCGGAGGATGGGCAGATGTAGAAGCCTGAGACAGAGGGGCTGCGCCCTCCCCACTCGCTAGCAGCGGGCGAGCCCATACATGGTTTATAGGAAGGGCTAGAGGACGGGCTCTTAATGAGTCCAGTGAGGTTACAGAGATTTGTTGTAAAGGAAGGGGCGGAGGCAGTTACATTTGCGAGGAGAAGCTTTTCCTGTTGCCAAAGGGAGAGAGTCCAATTAAAAGGCTGATGGAGTGGGTTGGAGAAGGCAGGCTGGAGAAGAGGAATGAGAAGGAGAAGGACTGGATATAGACGAGCTTCAGTCTTCTGCTCCATCGGTGCTGTTATCTCGGGGGGCAGACGAAGAGGGGGTGCTCGGTGGTGGACTGCTGCTTGATAGCATGGGCGCAGCGTTCTCTGGCTGTGACGATGAGGGCTGGAACTTGATCACTGCAAAAGGTGCGACGTTGTCCAGCGCGGGCGGCGTAGGGTGTTTGTCAGATGGCGGCACGAGGGGGTCAGTGGCAGGTCGGATGCAATGCGCAGGAATCCACAATGGTTGAGGCTCAGAATCTGGAAAGACGCAAGCAAATCCTCGCCCTTGGGCAAGGAGGGGGGCTGGCTCTTGCCAGCGGTTAGTGAGGGGGTCCTTCCAGTGCACGAGGGGAACCTGGGAGGGCTGCCACATGGGACCCCAGTGCTTATGAGTGGGGGAAAGGCCTTCCTTGTCAAAGGAGAGGAGATTATGGTGTATAAGGCAGGCAGTGATGATGTCAGCTGGTGACTTGTGAGGAGAGGTGGCTTGCTCTTTTTGGATGAGCAGCTTGAGGTGCTGGTTGGTTCTTTCTACAACACCCTGTCCTTGGGGGTTGTAAGGGAGGCCAAAATGGTGTTTGATATTATAGAGTTGCAAAAAGGCGGCAAAGGCGGAGCTACGGTATGCTGGTCCATTGTCTGTTTTTAGGTCCCAGGGGACTCCCATGAAGAGGATGGCCTGTAGAAGGGCTTTGATGGCGTGTTTGGCGGTTTCTCCAGTTTGTGGTATGGCAAAGCACATGTGTGAGAAGGTGTCCACTGCTACATGCAAGAATTTTAGGCGCCCGAAAGAATTAACATGGGTGACATCTAGTTGCCATCTGGAGTTTGGGCGAAGGCCTCGAGGGTTAGCTCCTTGGGGTTGAAGTGGTCCAAGAGGGAGCAGAGGCGTGCATGTACGGCAGGAACGCACCAAGTGTTTGCAGGTTTCTATAGGTAAGTCTGGGAAAAGTTTGCGAATGGAACGGGCAGAGAAATGGAACTGTGAATGAAGTAATTTTGCTTGGTTGATAAGGTTTCTGAGCCGTGATTCATTGACTAGTCCTTCGTGATAATTTACACGCGAGAGCGCGGCGCAACATGTGGAGGAGACAGCTTGGTCTGCCATGTCATTACCACGGGCGAGAGGTCCAGGTAAGCTAGAGTGACTTCGAATGTGAGCGATGAACCAGGGCGACCGTCTGGACTCTAGTTGACGCTGCAGAAATTGGAGCGCTCTGTCAATAGCGGTGTCTGTGGGAAAGAAGGTGGCCAATGGCAGAGCATGGCACACTTGCATAGTGTAGAGACTGTCTGTGAATATGTTGAGTGGTTGGTTAGGGTAGGTGTGCAAAGCAGTGGCGACTGCGAGGAGCTCTCCTACCTGAACAGAGAATGCGTTTGCGAACACAAGAGTTCGCGGCTCAGGTGATCCTGAGATGTAAATGACAGCCGCGTATGAGGTCTTGGAAGCATCGGTGAAAGCCGTCGCGGCAAACGGAATGGGCTTGCAGGCTGGCAGCGGATGGAACGGGGAGGAGAGTGCGAGCCGTGAAAGGCCTTGAAGTAGTCGATGGTGAGGATAATGATTGTCAAAGGAGCTCGGAATGTTTCTACAAGTATTTGCATATCTTCATTGTGCATGAGTAAGTTGGTGGTGGCCTTGGCATCAAAAGGTCAGATAATTGTAGGAGGAACGCCATAGGTATGCACGCAAAGTCCCACAAGATCGGAAGCGAGGGTGATCCATGCCCTCGTGAAAGGGCAAATTTTTGGAAGTTTGCTTTTCGAGGTATGCAGGTAAAGCAACGGCCCATCTTGCCAAAGAAGTCCGGTAGGCGTGACTGGGGTGGGAAGAACTAACGCAAGGATTGGCTGTCCTGGAGCGTAGCGCTCGAGGCGACAGGCTTGAAGAGCCTCATTGACATCTTGTACGGCTGCTCGCGCAGCAGGGGTAATGGTGATGGAGCGGGTGACCGCATTGGCAGGAAAATCTTTTGTTTGAAGAAGCTCGAAAAGAGGTTGCATTTGGGCCGTTGTGATTGGGAGAGCTGAGCGCAGCCAATTAATTTGGCCGCAGAGCTGTTGCAGTTCTGTAAGCGACATTTTTGGCGCGACTCGAAGCTTTGGTGCCACTGGCTTGACATAATGATGGAAGTGGAACCCCAAAAACTGAAAGGGGGTTTGAAGGCAAATTTTGTCTGACTGAACAGTAAGACCAATTTGAGCAAGGTTATGTAAGAGTGTGCTGACGAGAGCCTCAAGCTTGCGCGGGTCGTTGGCAGCGAGAAGAAGGTCATCCATGTAATGAATAATGTAGGTTTGTCCATTTGTTTCTTCACGAAGTGAATTAACGGCTTGGTTTACATAAAGCTGACAAATAGCTGGGCTGTTGCGCATCCCTTGAGGGAGGACTCTCCACTGGAAACATTGTGCTGTGCCCTGGTGGTTTGTGCGTGGCACAGTGAAGGCGAACTGCGGGCACTCTCGTGGATGGAGAGGGATGGAGAAAAAGCAGTCCTTGATGTCGATGATTGCCGCATGCATATGCTGCAGGACTGCAGTGGGGTGCGGGCATCCTGGCTGAGGTGACCCCATTGGCTTGATGTGCTTGTTGATCTCACGCAGGTCATGGAGAAGGCGGTATTTACCAGTGCCTTTCTTGCTGATTACAAAGATAGGCGAATTATAGGGACTGGTGGATGGCTCAATGTGCCCTGCCTGTAATTGCTCCTCGACGAGAGCAGAGAGGGCTTGCAGTTTGTAGGCTGGCAAGGGCCACTGCTCGACCCAGATGGGCTCCTCTGTGTCCCAATCCAGAGGGATAGGGTCAGGCGTTGTGATGGGAGCAGTGGCCCCTATAAGGGGGGGGAGCAGATTGAGCGAAAGGGCTTCGGTAGTTAGGATGGCTCCCATTTGGCTGAGGATGTCTCTGCCCCAGAGGATGCCGCCAACGGTGGAGAGGATGAGGGGGCGGAAGCGACTGTGCCGGCCCTCTTGGTCCTCCCATTTGATAGGAGTGGCGCATCTCCAGGACTCGGCGGAGCCTGTGGCCCCAATTACTTGAGGCCCCTGCTCAAGAGCCCAGTGATTGAAGGCGGCAATTTCAAAGGGAATGCAGGAGACTTCAGCACTGGAGTCGAGGAGTCCCTCTAACCATTGCCCTTCGATTTTGAGCTCCATGACGGGCTTGGAGGCGCTTTTGATGGGAACCGTCCACATCAAGGCTTGGGGTTTCTCTGATGGGTGGCCTCTTGGGGGCAGGGCTGAGGCTTGCCCCGCTGGGAGTTTAAAGGTTGCCGAGGGTTTGCTGAGCGGCAGTCACGGGCCCAGTGAAATCCTTTTCCACATCACGGGCACGGGGTAGAAGGTCCTCTTGTGCGGCCCTGAGGACGAGATACAGGCGGCAGACGAGGCGCTTGGTTTGTTGGTGGTTGAGGACAGTCGCGGGCGAAGTGATCTGTCTCTCCACATGGGAAGCATCCGGACGAGACTGCCATAGCTGATGCAAAGGCATTGGCTAATGTTTTGGCCTGTGGGTCTATTTCGCGGCATGCAAGAACCCAGTCATGGATGGCTTTGTCTCGCATAGTTGAGATGATTTGGCGGCAGGCTTCAAGGCTGCCCTCTATGATGAGGTCTTTTGCAAGGGCAAGTTGGGCTTCTTCCCCGCAAACTTTACGTTGACAGGCTTCAAGAACGCGGGCCACAAAGGTGGCAAAGTCCTCATCTTTGCCCTGAGTGAGTTGGGTGATTTTAGTAGGACACGTAGTGGAAACATTTCGGTAAGCTTGCAAGGCGATAGTTTTCAGTCGTTGCCAGAATCCTGGGTCGACATTGTGGTACAGCGCTGGATCGACAAAGGTGCCGGTACCGGTGTAGGCATCCGGATGGTCATTAACGCCTGTGCGAGCGTTGTTAGCCATTTGCCTTTCTG
Source organism: Dasypus novemcinctus (assembly GCF_030445035.2). NCBI lineage: Eukaryota > Metazoa > Chordata > Mammalia > Cingulata > Dasypodidae > Dasypus > Dasypus novemcinctus. The sequence goes on from NC_080676.1 coordinate 106,156,219, forward strand.
CTTCGGCTTGGAAGTGTGCTCTCCATTCAATGAATTGGCCTGGTGTAAGAATGGCTTGGGCTAAGGAGATCCAGTCGTATGGGAGGACGAGTTGGGCTCCTAGTTCTTCTAACAGCTGTTGTGCATAAGGGCTGTCAACTCCATCTTCTTTAACGGCTTTTCGAAGTGTTTTCATTTCGTCGTTGGTAAATGGGAACCATACTTGTGGGCGTGCTGCAGTGGGCACCAGATTTAAGGGAAAGAGGTGCATAGTTGGCTGGACGAGAACACGAGGATGTTGGGGCATCCAGGAATTCGTGGCCTGCCATGAAGTTGCATAAGATGGCGGTGGTTGGCAACATGGCGGCTTTCCTGCTGGCGTGTGCTGAGATGGTGGTGGTTGGTTTTCCAGTTTATAACAAGATGGCGGCGGCCCCTCTTCCGGTCTACACCAAGATGGCGGAGGCCTATCTTCCGGTCTACACCAAGATGGCGGAGGCCTATCTTCCGGTCTACACCAAGATGGTGGCGGCCTCTCTTCTTGTCTATACCAAGATGGTGGCGGCCCCTCTTCCGGTCTACACCAAGATGGCGGAGGCCTATCTTCAGGTCTACACCAAGATGGCGGCGGCCTCTCTTCCTGTCTATACCAAGATGGCGGCGTGGCAGGAAGAGGCGGGTAGAGAGAGGCCGACTCTTTACCGGAAGGCTCACTCTTCCCTTTTTCAGGTGAGGAAGAAGGCAGAAGTTTGCCATCTTGAGGATTTGTGGGTGGGGACTCCCCATCTTCGGGTGGAGAAGAGGGGGGAAGTTTGCCATTTTGAGGCGGTGGAAGAGGGTGACGCTCAAGATCGGCATTGAGCTGCTCGGATAAGGACTCGGTATCTGAGTTGGGAGTGTTTCCCTCATCAGGGTCGCAGTCGAGCGGCCGTGCAGCAGTCCCGGCGGAAATTTGGTAAGCGTCCTTTGGGGCTGGCGCACCAAGGAGGCAGGCGCGGATGGCCACGAGGGTGGGCAGGAGGCCGGGGGGAAACAACCTGCCATCATGCTCCATAGAGGAGGTGACACGATCAATGAGACGTAAGTGTCTGGGCTCCAAAGGTGGCAGGTGGCTAGCCACGGATTAAAGGGCAACAGAAGGTCCCAGTACTTTTGGAGCTGTCGCAAGGAGACTTTAACTTGGTTCGTATCAAGTAAGGCAGCTAGTGCCCTAACTTGGGGCACCTGATGGGAGGATAGGCGCCCACCCATGACCTTCGCCTGGGGCCGGTAACGAGGGGTCCTTACCTTAGAAGCGCGGCGACTGAAGAGACGAGGGGCAGCAATGGGCGGGAACCGGACACTGCGGGGGGTCCCTGTTCGGGCGCCAGATGATGGGCTGCTTGCTCCCTGAGGGGTCGGGGGTCAGCGGGGGTAGACGGAGGGGCTGGCACGGCCGACGATGATGCTCTAAGACCCAGGTGAGGAGTGGGCCAGAGCGGGGCTTCTAAGGCGTGGGAGGACGCGTGGTAAGGAGAGACCACGGAGACAGTCTGGAGTGCAGAGCAAGTCTAATTTATTATGGAAGTGCAGGGGTTTATATAGAGAATGAGGGGGGCGGGGGTAGAGCAGGAGGAGTGATGGTTACGGGGCGGCTGGGGGTTGGCAGAAACTCATGGGTGGACTTGTGGTCTTGTGCCGTTAGCTGTTACTAGGGAAGTGGGCAGATTTTAGGTTAGGATACAACAGAAACAGAATAAACAATGGATATCTATCGATAGTAAGAGATTTATCAGACTCTCTCATGCAGCCTTGGGGATGCAGAACTCCAGGTTCTGCAGGCAGGCAGCAACCAGGAACTCCAATGAAAGTCTAATGAAGATTCTTGAGTTCTGGGAGATGTTGGTTGTCCAATGATGAGCTGGGAAATTCTCTCTCAATGCTGAAATCACTTCCCCTTTAAGCATCACTCATTGTTGATGGCAATTTCCCTGACTGATGTAATTGTAACCAGCTATCTATGATTTACCCCAGAAGTAAAGTCAATGGTGACTAAAGCCCATAAATGCCCTTGTATTACAGTTAGCCCAGTGCTTGCTTGACCAAACACCTGGGCACAATTAACTGGTCAAGTTGATACAATAGCCTAACCATCACAGATGGTCTGTGAAAAAATTTAAACATCTAGGAAAATTGCCTTAATGGATTTTCAATTTAAAAACTGATATTGAAATTATTTGGAAAAGTTGAACCAAATATTGATATCCTAAATTTGTGCATAAAATCACACAAAAAACCTTTACTATCGTAAGCAGTGTCTCTGTTATCAAAATACACTTGTGGGAGAAACAGCAAGATGGCGATGGAGTAAGGAGCTCCTAGAGTCAGCTCCTGCTGCAGGGCAGTTAGCAAACACCCAGAGCTCACTGGAGCTAGCTGAAGGACATTTTGGGGGACTCCAGGAGGCCAGAAGAGCATCCTGCTATGTCTTTGGGGGAGTGGACGGAGGAGACAGACTGTCTGCAGAGAAGACTCGTACATAGCGCACTCCACACCACAGAGACCAGTGCACATCCTCCACTGGAGGCACAAACCACCTTGGAAGCTGTTCCTTGACTGGAATTGAAAGCTCCACTTCCTCAAAACAGGGGAGGAAGAGACAGTTGGGCATGAATTTCAGCTGTGATGAGGAAATTCAGTGGCTACAGTATGATTCCTGAGAACAACTAAGGTTTGAGTTTGTCCAGGTCAGAAAGAGGTCAGGAGCCACCATCTTAACTCCATGCCTGGCACAAGGGGAAGCAGGGTAGACTGAGAATCCCAGTGCTGGTAAGTGTGGCTTCTTTCCATCCATATTATATTGCAGATCTAGCCTAGGCCCCAGTGCCACCTCCAGCAGAGAGAAGCTGTGGGGACCTGTACCAGCCTCTCCAAGAAATTACCGGCCAAGCCACAGAGGACAGTTATTATCCTATTCTGGCAGCAGTGGTCACCCTAGGAGCTGTTCTGCAAGATGAATTGAGAGCTCCATTTCCCAGAAACAGAAGGAGGAGATAGTTGGCTGCCAATTTAAATTGCTGACTGGGAGACTTGGCTGGCTAAGAGATAACCCTGGGAACAGCTGGGATGAGAACCAGACCAAGTCAGAAAGATGCCAGTAGCCACCATTCTGACTCCACCCCCAACCTGAGGGGAAACAGGGCTGATCGAAACTCTCAGTGTCTACAGGAACAAGTTTCTTTCACACAGATCAGCCTGCAGCCTGCCTAGGCTTCAGCCCTGCCTCTGGCAGGGAGGAGGTTGAGGAGCCCTGCAGCAGCCTATACAGGTAACTGCAGGGAACTTTGGCTGGCATATACTGAAAATCAGAAGTCTTCATAGATTGTTGCCCACACCTGCAGCTCCACTCCTGCCCCAGGTAGGAGAGAAAGGGAAGTGAAGCTTCATCAGTCTCTCTGGGCAACTACAGTCTAGGTCTGCACTTGGATAACTGCACATAGCTGTGACTCTGTCACTAGTCCTGGCAAAGGAGAAAGTTGGAAGAAGCTTCATTGGTCCCTGGTGCAATGAGGGCAGCTTGAGCCTCCACAGCTTTCAGCAACAAATACATGCTTGGCTCCTACTGCACAACCAGCAAGGGAGAAATGATAGGAAGCCCTAAGCTAGAGAGAAAAACTGCACCCCTAAAAAATACTCTAGTAAGCCAGATGCAAAGACACCAACAAAAATTACAATCTACACCAAGAAATAGGAAGCTATGGCCCAGTTAAAGGAACAAGATAAGCCTCCAGATGACATAAAGAAGCTGAGACAACTAATTATAGATGTTCAAACAAATCTCCTCAATAAATTCAATGAGATGGCTAAAGAGATTAAGATACTAAGAACACATTGGATGAGCACAAAGAATTTGAAAATATACAAAAATAAGAGATCTTATGGGAATGAAAGATGCAGTCAATGAAATTAAAAAATCAATGGAATCATATAATAGCAGATTTGAGGAGGCAGAAGAAAGAATTGGTGAGCTTGAAGAAATGGCTTCTGAAAGTGAACATACAAAAGAAGAGATGAAGAAAATAATGGAAAAAATTGAACAAAGTCTCAGGGAACTAAATGACAGCAAAAGACATGCAAACATATGTGTCATGGGTGTCCCAGAAAGAGAAGAGAAGGGAAAGGGGGCAGAAGGAATATTTAAAGAAATAATGGCCTGTGCCCTTTCAAAAAAAAAAAAAAAAAAAAGAAATAATGGTAGAAAATTTCCCAACCCTATTGAAGGACATAGATGTTCCTGTCCGAGAAGCACAACATACTCCCATCTGAAAAAATCCAAATAGACTAACTCCAAAACAAATACTCATTAGAATGTCAAAGGCTAAAGACAAAGACACAATTCTGAGAGCAGCAAGAAAAAGCAATGCATAACATATAAGGGATATCCAATAAGATTAAGTGCTGATTCCACACCAGAGACCATGGAGGCAAGAAGACAGTGTTCTGATATATTTAAGATGCTACAAGAGAAGAACTTCCAGCCAAAAATCTTATATCCCGCAAAGCTGTCTTTCAAAAATGAGGGCAACATTAGAATATTCACAGATAAACAGAAACTGAGAAACCCTCTAAGTAAGAGACCAGATTTCCAGGAAATACTAAAGGGTGTGCTAGAGCATGAAAAGAAAAGACAGGAGAGAAGGGCCTGGGAGAGAGTCTAGAAATGAAGATTATAGCAATAAAAGTAACTGAAAGTGTCAAAAGGGTGGTGAAAATAAAATATGACAGATATAACTCAAATAGGAATAAAATTAGCCAATGTTGTAAAGCACTTGTATTCAGAAAGATGCGACTCAATGTTAAAACAAATTTAAAAAGCCCTAACTCAAAGAGCATTCCATGCTTATGGATTTGAAGACTAAATATTGTTAAGATGTCAATTCTACTCAAATTGATATAACATTTAATGCAATACCGATAAAAATTCCACCAGCATTAAAGAAAAAATAAAATACACGATCATTAAATTTATTTGGATGAATAAGGAGTCCTGAATAATCAGAAACATCATAAAAAGGAAAAGCGAACCCTCATCTCCAGACTTTAAATCAAAGTACCTGCCTATAGTGGTAAAAACAATATGGTACTGGCCTAAGACAGACACAATAGACCAATGGAACCAAATGTATGGTTCAGAAGCAGACCCTCACAGGTGTGGTCAAGTGATTTTTGACTAGTCTGTCCAACTCACACAGCTTGGACAGAAGAATCCATTCAACAAAAGGTACTGAAATAATTGGACATCCATAGCTGCAAGAAGGAAAGAGGACCCCTATCTTATACCTTATCCAAAAACTAACTTAAAATGGATCAAAAAACTAAAAATGAAAGCAAGAACCATAGAACTTCTAGAAGAAATTGTTGGAAAATATCTTCAAGAACTTTACTGTAAAATTGTGGAAATGTATAGAGTGGATGGTAACACAGTGAGTAAGAGCTAGTTTATAAATGGTGATGTGACTGAAAATGGTTGTGTCATTATGTAATTGCCAGTTGACAGAATGTTTGAGAATAATCTAGGTACTGGATAGCACAGTGAACCAAGAGGTGGGTGAGAATTGTGGTTAATGTGGTTAACAAAGGAGTGTCCATATAACAATATGGAAAATGTGAGTCAAATGTACACTATGGACATGGTGATAATCAGATGATATTATTTTATCTGTAACAAATGACACAGCACACTGTGATGTGTTGATGGAGGGTTGTTGTTTGAGAATTCTGCACATTTGCATGATTGTTTTTTCAGTTTACAACTTCTGTCTTAAAAATTATATTTAAAAATAATAATAGTGTGGATTGGGGGAAAAACACACCAATGTAAGATAAGAACTATGATTAGTAGTAAGATTTTGACACTATTCTTTCATAGTTTGCAGCAGGCATCTCATGACAATTCAAGGTGTTGGTGGAGGGTTGATTTATGGGACCTCTGTATGATGTTATGCATGTTTGCTTTGTAAGTTCGCAACTTTTACTATATACTTAATTGTTTATGTGTGTTCATTTATAAATGATATACAGGTAATAATAATCAGATTGGTTAGGGGAAAAATACTTTGCTTAGTAGTAATATTTTGACAATACTCATCATTAGTTAAAAAGGTTTAAAAACAATGCAAGTTATTGGTGTAGGGTGGCATGCTATATATGTCTGATGTTATATGTTTGTTTTGTAAGTTCACAAGTATTATACATTTATTGTTTATGCATGTTTATTTATGAGTGATATATTTCAATAAATTAAAAAAAAATTCTTTGTGGATCTTGACCACCAGCTGGATATCATACAGCCTACACTTTAGGGGTAATAATGCCCCCTAGAGGTTTCTGTGCCTATATTTGAAAGGCAATAGAGAAAGCTTTAGGAAACTCTTTGGCCTCTTGAACAAAGAGAATTCTGAAGGGGAAATTAGACACATTTTGTTCTAGAATCTTATTTTTTTATATTCCTTTCTCAACAGAGAAAGTACAGATGACCAAAGTTAACTGCTCCTTGACAAATGAATTTATCCTTATTGGATTTATGGATTGACCAGAGCTGAAACCCTTTTGTTTGTCATGTTCTTTACTACCTACCTGATCACTATGCCCGGGAATGTTTGGAGGCATTGATCTATATGGAGCATCGTTTCTGCACACCAGTGTACATCTTTCTTGGCAACCTTGTGCTGATGGATTCCTGGTGTTCCTGTGCTATTACCCCCAAGACGTTAGCACACTTCTTTTCAGAAGACAGATTTATTTCCCGCTATGAATGTATGGCATATTTTCTCTCTCTTGCTGAGACTGTGAACTGATTTCTTCAGGCATAAAGAGCTTATGACAGGTATGAGGCAATATGCAGCCCACTGCAGTATTACACCAGGTTGTCAAAAAATCTCTGCATTCAGTTGACCACTGAGGGCTACATAGCTGGAAATATGCATTCTATGACTCATATAGCTTTTATGTTTAGGTTAACTTTCTGTTAATCTCATGAAATAAATCACTTTTTTTGTGATGTTCTTTTTTTTTGTACAAACTCTCCTGTGTTGACCCTTTTGTTGATGAACTGATGATACTTAACTTATCAGGGTCAATGCAAATCTTCACTATTACCCGAGTCATAATCTCTTAATTTTACATCCTTTTCACTATTTTCAAATGGAATTCCAAACAGGGAAGAGGCAAAGGCCTTATCATTTTATGTATTCCATTTTCTCTTTGTCTCAATATTGTATGGTTCTCTTCTCTTCATGTACATCTGACCAAGTTCATTTATTGAAAAAGATAAAAAACATACCTGTTGCTGTTTTTTGTTCTCTAGTAATTTTTTAAACAAATACCTCTATTTATAGTCAAAGAAATAAGGAATTCATATATGCTATGAAAACAATTACGATGAAGAACATATCTCATAACATTCTGAAAAAATATGTATCTTAGCCTGTAGCAAACTGATTTTAAACTGAAAATCTTTTAACAAGGTTAAAGAATGCTGAGAAAACATAAACTGCCCCTTGCATATATAAAAATCAAATCATTAATCTATGATGATGGGTAATACAATTAATGTATTAATATATCTGGATATATAAGTTCAGAAAGTTGGGTTTCTGCTAAAATGTACTTAAAAATCTAAGCCATTATATTACATTAGAAATTAGTAACAGATTGCTACTGAAGTTACAAATTGTATCAGTGTATGATTAGTTACATTTTTCAACAAATTCTAGGAACAGACATCATTATATAAATTTAATTTTGGGCACTTACATCAAATCTCCAATCTTACAAAATAAGTTACCTTCCAAGTTCTCAAATATTAATACTTTCTTCTGGAATACCATCTATGAGATGTAAAGTGTACTTTTGAATTTAATTCTTGAGGTTTCATAAATGAAAGATTCATAAATTCCTAGATAACACAATGCCCCCCTCCATTGGTACATCTTAAAGCATGTGTTCACATTCCTGGGCTTGATAGCTCTCTGTACTAGAACCACTCCTGCTATATATTCTAGTAACTTCAAAGAAACATGTTTATGATCTTGAAAATCCCAACTTGGCTCTGTGCCTTCTTTGTTCTTACCTCAATATAACCCCTATAAGCCTCTGGGTGGCACATAGAACTTCTCTGAATGTCCTGTGGTCACCCAGGACCAACTTCCTGGTTTGTCAACTTCTTCATAAACTGTTACTATTTTGCTATATGGAGTAGCTTGCTTCATGTTATTAGGGTGTTCAGTGATCTTTGGTGGAACCTATTTTGTAGGTTTACATAGCCAGACAATTCTCAACTTTGTTTTTGTTCTAGAGATTGTTTGAATATGATTCCATGTGAAAACCTTATTCTCAATCAAAAAACATTTACATCTTTAACCTTTATTTATCCTCTCAAGCTCTCTTATCAATCTGTACCTGAAAATTATATTTATACTAGAAGCCCTATGAATTTGAATATATCCACATAATTTGAGTACTTGTTCATGATGCATGAGAGTGTAATTCCTGAGTTTATCAATTAAATCAACGGTTTTCCACTCATGTCATTACTTGTGTGTTGTTAGGAATGACTACAAACTGCACTAATTCCATTGTAAATTATTGTTTTATTCCTATCATTACCAGAGAGTAGGAGATGCTGCTCAAGATGTAATTAGGCAAATAATAGTGAAAACCAAAAATCTGAACAAAACACATTTATTGATCACTTAATTGTGCTAATACGAAAGAAAAAAACATTTTGAGATCCTACCATTTGCTAAGCATATACCTTAAGTTTAATGAGTTAGGCATTATTTTTCATGTTTTTGCATAGTGAAAACTCATTTTGAAATGTTAAGTTTAGCTTCTCCAAGTTCATTTAGTTCATAAACAAGTGGTGAAGAAGGCTAATAAGATAGGGAATTAATAGACAGATGGAACCTGGCAAAGAGTCCATGTGGACATCAGTAACCCCCAAGATGGCTGCTGGAAGATCCCCACTCCCAAGATTCTGTTATCCAGAACAAAAACTTCTTCCTGGGAGCAAGAAAAAGCCCCAGATGTTCCCTAGGAAATTTATCATTGGGTCCTCACTAAAGGATTGATGGGTGGTGTAATCAGTTAAAACAGCAAACAGCTGGAACTCCTCCCCTGCCATTAGCAAAGGGGTGGAATAATTAACCGTTTAAAAGCCAGGCACAGGCCTGAGCATGGGCTCTTGCCCTGCTCTCCTTCCTGCAGACCTGTCCTGCCCTCTGTGTGCCATCCTTACCATTTTTCCTCTGTCATGTGGCCATGCAAGTCAACCTGGGGGTTTAAAATCTGTAATGGGGAATTGTAGCTTGTAAATCAGCCCTCTTTATCCCTTTTCACCCCCTTCCTGTCTACCTGGGACCCCTGCTCTGCTATTTTCTGTTATTTTCTCCCATTTCTCTTCCCTTCATACCTGAATAAATTACTGGTCTAACTCACCTGGCATGCTCTTGAAATACATTTCTACAGCATAGCCAAGAACCTAGATAAAATCCAATAGCAATGGTGCTAGATTTGGGTCAATACTACCTTTTCCCCATAGCATTTTTGTTTTGTTTTGTTTTGTTTTAATTTAATTTTTTTAAATTCATTTTTTAAAAATATTACATTCAAAAAAATATGAGGTCCCCGTTCACCCCCCACTGCCCCCACCCCACCACTCCCCCCACAGCAAGACTCTCCCCCATCATCATGACACATCCATTGCATTTGGTGAATACATCTCTGGGCATTGCTGCACCTCATGGTCAATGGTCCACATCATAGCCCACACTCTCCCACGTTCCATCCAGTGGGTCATGGGAGGATCTACAATGTCCGGTAATTGTCCCTGCAGCACCACCCAGAACAACTCCAAGTCCTGAAAATGCCTCCACATCTCATCTCTTCCTCCCATTCCCTGCACCCCGCAGCCACCATGGCCACTTTTTCCACACCAATGCCACATTTTCTTCAATTACTAACCACAATAGTTCATGAATAGACTATCAGTAAGTCCACTCTAATCCTTACTGTATTCCTCCTTCCTGTGGACCTTGGATTGGTTGTGTCCATTCCACATCTATGTCAAGAGGGGGCTTAGAGTTGACATGGATGCTGGATGCAATCCTCCTGCTTGCAGTTGTAGGCACTCTTGGCTCCATGGTGTGGTGGGTGACATTCTTCAACTCCATGTTAGCTGAGTGGGGTAAGTCCAATAAACCAGAGTGTAGGAGCTGAAGTCTGTTTAGGCTCAAGGCCTGGCTATCATATGGTAAGTCCAGAGACTGCGATCCCCTGGGTATATCTTAAACCCCAGCACCAACTACAATTCTGGTAAAGTAACAGGAAAGGCTTGTAAAAAGAGATCACATCTGAGTCCAGTTCCATCATGCAGAAACACTAACTCCAAAGAAGGGTCAATTGACATGGCAGTGAACTCCATTTGCCATGACCATAAAACCTGTTGGTCTCTTTAGCCCTCAGAAGAACCAATATCTGGGGTTGCATCTACTTTATCTGTCTCTGAGACTCTGCTCAGTTGTGCATAAGGGCAACCGCTCTAATAACTCCAGACTCTTTTTCAGAGACTCATAGCCATATAAGCTCATTTGTCCTTTTCATTTCCCCATAGCATTTTACAGCTCCTTTCACAGAAGTTCATCATGGTTAATCTCAAAATGCTTACTATCTAAAAGGGATATCAGATGTACACTTATTTTAAAAAATAAGGTAGATTATACACAAGCATTTCAAATTTGTTTTGGGTCTATGAAATATGTTTTGTTTTTCAGACAATGGAGATTGTTCTAGCCTGGGGTATTTAATTATAGTAGAATTAGAAGTGAATGTACCTTACAGAATGGAAGAAAATACTGATATTTGGGCGAAAGAAATATAAAAGCATGAGCAGAGTCAATATTCTTGGAAATGAGTGTGACATAGGATCTGGGCAATGAAGCAATTGATTGTGAGTGGACAGGATCAGAAATCTGGCAGAGCTGTGTATGAGATTTGGTGAATGTGGGAAAGAAGAGTGGAAGTAGATCTGGATACTGGAAATCTTCACGCCACCTTATGGAAGCTGAATTTATCTAAGGATAGTCAAATATTAAAGTTTTTAAGGCAGTGGAACAATAAGATTGTATCTTTCAGAAAATTGATCTGGCATTTTATTGGAGAGACTGGAAGCAATGAGACTAAGCCCAATAATTCAAATAAAAGGTGATGAGAATTAAAAATGAGGAGACTGTAAGAAAGGAGATGTGTACATAGATATAATCACAATTTTAAGAAGAACAAATAGTAAATTGCCACTTCTGGATACCAAAAGATAGGCCTAAATTCTTGCTATGTATATTAAAGATGTCATATGTGATTTCATATTGCCAGTATTGAATACAGTGCATGACAAATTTGGACATTCGATAAGGATTGCATCACATTCATCATAAAAGGCATGTTCAAGTATCAACCCATGTTCTGTAGATGGAACCTCTTTGTAAATATGACATTTGAAGGTTTTATTATTAGTTAATGTCCAGACACATTTCTGAATAGGATCTTTAAAGATCCTGTATAGATGAGACCAAATCAGTCAGGTTTGGCCTTAATTGATATGACTGGAATTCTTATAAGGTAAGGATATTTTCACATTCAGTAGAAGTGGTAGCAAGAAGAAGCAGAAATCAGAGGAATAGAGAAAAGGAGAGAGAGGAGATCACCATGTAAGAAGAGATTGTCAGAATTATAGACACTGGAACCCAGTGTTAAATTTCTAGTCTCCAAATCTGTAGGACAATAAATTGCTGTTGTTAAATCAATTCACTGTGTGGTATTTGTCATAGCAGACCTGGCAAACAAAGACAACATTCAATAAACATTCCCCGAGTACATGATTTATAAACTAGTGTGATTTTTAAATATTTGTAATTATTAATGAATTTAACCAGTTTTTCATACATTTATTGACCAATTTTATTTTTTCTAAAAATCGCCCTACTCATATCCTTTGCCTACTTTTTCAATGGCCCTTATCAATGTTCTTATTATTTATATATACATATTTATATGTCAAAAGGTTATTGAAATTTTATACATACTGTGGTACATTTTTCCCCAGTGATTTGCTGGTCTTCTAATTTTGCCAATGATGCTTTTTGATGTACAAAAATTGTCCTTTTAAGATATTCATATCTATAATTATTTTCTTTGTAATATCTTACATTCTCTAGCTGCTTAGAAACTTCTATTTCTGAAATCTCATACTCCTTGATATTTTCAGAGCCTTCTATTTTCATCTGTATTTAATGAATCCTTAAGAGATATAATTGTGGTGAATGATCTCAAATAATCTATAATACTAAATAGATGAATTTTTATGAATTAACTTTAATATAATTATTATCAAAATATCAGAGACAATTTATGAAGAAATACATAAACAGATTTCAAAAACATCAGCTATCAGAAATTGAATTATTTGCTAAATCAACAATAATTTAAACAACTTCATATTGGTTCAAGACTCAATATTCAGATTATGGAAAATAAAGTTTTTTTTTAGCCAACCAATAATCTAATAAGAATAAAATCAAACCAATCAGAAAGAAAAGAATTATTTCAGTTTTTATCTTAGGGTACTTTATTTGGATTTTCTTTATTTGTGTTGTGTCTCATATTGTTATTGTTTCTTTAATGTAGTAATGTATTAATATTTTTAAATTTATAAGTTTTAACTTCTAACATAAGATATATTGACATACCCAAATATATAAAGAAACATTTTTTTGGGTCCAAAATAACATTTAAGAGCATAGAATTCCAGAGGAAAAAAGTTTGAGGTGCTACTTAGGGAGTTTTGAATTAGGTAGAGGTTGTACCTCCAAGACCCATCCTCCATTTAGTGGACATTGTTACTTTCATATATTGCATCTTTTTATCCTCTTTCCCTTTTCTAAGGCATCAAGGTTTGTTTTTGTTTGTTTTTTATGTGTTTCTGAATTTTTTTTGCCATCCCATACAGCAATAAATACCAGAGGTTGGTGAGGGTGGACAATGTGACTTGTTTGGGATTTTAAAAGAGAAAAGGTGATTTATGGAATTTCCTGGGGAAAATACAACCTTTATTTTAAGAGATCCACAAAAATCTTTGTCTTTCTCACTCTGTGTCATGATTGTGTGTGTATATGAAATCTGGCATTGTCTTCATTCATTTCTTAAAAATAAGGACTTCAGCAGGACATGAAGTAAAAGCATAATAAAGGATATACCTGAAAAGCAGAAACAGTCTTCTACTGTGTAATCCAGTAGATTTTCTTGATGTTTTCACTAGTTTGGGGAAAATGTTTCACTGGTAACTGAGTATTACTTGACAGATTCAATCTGCTTTCTTTTATCTTTGTCCTTTTATATTCTGTTTCAAATTAATCCTTAAGTAATCTCATATGAACAAAGAATTTTTGAGGTGTGTGCATTTCATGATTACAGAACATCTTTTGAGTCCTTTATTTTCATTACTATATTTTTACTTTCCAATAACTGTTCTCTTTGAAAAAACTGAGAGACACAGAGGCTTTTTAATTTGTACACGGAAATACAAAAATGGAGTTCAGGAATTAACCCAGGCCATGTGACTCCAGAATCCATATTCTTATCCACTAAATAATGTTATGTATAGCATGAAGAATTTGACGAAAGACAAGTTTGAATCGAGTTTGCAGACTATGGCATTTTTTTTCAGACCTGCAAAGTTTTGCTACAACAAAGGAAGCCAGACCATAAATAGCTTTGGGGTGTTAGAGATGGCAAATAATATTTATACACATAAGAAAGAAGTTAGCTTAGTTCCTGTTGATTGCACAAGTGTTTTTCTATCTTATGGAGGAAGATTAAGCCAAGAGGGCTTTATTTTGTATTGGGACAAAGGTAATGAACTAAGAACTTGGTAGTCTGTCTCCATAGGCTGCCTAATTAGGGATTTCAAATTCAAAGATAAAGAGGAAACTTAAGAGGGCACTTTTCACATATCTCTGACAGACCTGGAGCAATTAATATATGCTGCTAAAGTTTTCACTAACGATGCAAGGGGAAAAAAGACCCTCTTGTTTTCTGTCAGTCTGGTTGTGGGAGCCAAGTTTAAATGGGGGAATTTAAGAAATTCTGAAAAGATGGGGAAGGGGGAAATAATTTTTGAAGCAACTTAAAAATAAACTTGTGAGGCTGGAGCCAAGATGGCATCAGAGTAAGGAGTTCCTGGAGTGAACTCATGAAACAGCAGTTGGTGGTCATCTAGAGCTACCTAAAGCACCAGAGGAGTATCCTGCAACATCCTTGAGTGTGGAGGGAGGAGACTGCCCATCTGCAGAGAGGAATTATGAGTAGATCACTCCACACCATGAAGGTCAGTGCCCGTGGTGTGAAATCTGCCTTGGGAGCTATTCCATGTTTGGAGTTGGAAGTTCCATTTCCCCCAATAAAAATGGGAGGAAAACACGATGAGGCACAAATTTCAGCTACTGATTAGTGGATTTGGTGGGCTGAAGTAGAATCCTTGGAACAACTAAACTTTGAGCCTGTCCAGGTGAGAGGGAAACCAGTGGCTGCCATTCTGAGTCCACCCCAGGCACAAGGTGAAGCAGCACTGACTGAAAATCATAGTGCTTGTAAAGCCCAGCTTCTTTCCACCCAGGTTGGATTGCACATCTAGCCTAAACCCCAGTCTCACCTCTATCAGGGAGAAAGCTGAAGGGAATTGTTCCACCTCTCTGGGAAGCTTCAAGCCATGCTGCAGAGGCTGGTGCCCTTCCTATTCTAAGGGCACAAACCACCTCAGGAGCTATTATGTGGCTGGAGTTAGAAACTCCATTTTCCATAAATGGTAGAAGAAGAGACAGATGTCCACTGACCTCAGCTACTGATTACTGGACTTGGCTGGCTAAAATGTAATCCTAGAGCCAGCTAGGGTCTGAACCTGTCCAGTGGGAGTCTGAGTCTGGTAGCTGCCATCTTGACTCTGTTTCTGGAATGAGAGGACATCTGACTGATGGAAATCCAGTGACGTTAGGGACAGTCTTCTTTCCACCAAGATCAGACTGATGCTCTAGCCAAGGTTCCAGCCCCACCTCCAGCAGAGAGGTAGCTGGTGGGATGTGCACCAGGCTCTCAAGGCAAATGCAAGGGCTTTCCACTGGCACAGGTTGAATAGTTGGACACCTAGGGCTGCATTTCCACACCCCAAGAGAATAGGAAAGGAGGTGGGTATCCTCAGCCTCTCCAGGCAATGGCAGGAGTTTTCAGCCAACACAGATTTGTTGAATAACTTTGAGTCCATCTCCATCTCTGTCCCCCACAAGATAGGAGGGGCTAGTGTTGCCTCCACCACTCAGGGTCACAGTTTTGGGCTGCATAAGTCTGACTGTTGGGCATTGGTGGCTCCACCTCCATCCCCAATAGAATAAGAAACAGACTGTGTTTGCCCAGCCTCTTTGGGTAAGTGCAGGTGCTTTTGGTCCACACAGCTTAGTCTGGTGGGTACTTGTGGATGCATCACCACCCCCAAATAGGAAAGAAGGGAGCTGGCTTTTCCACAGCCTTTTTGGGCAACAGCACACCTTCAGCCTACATGACTGGACTATTGGATGCCTATGAATCCACCACCAACCTCAATAGGATAATAGGGGTTTTTGTGTCTCCACAGCCTCTCTGGCCAATGGTGGGTACTTTCAGCCAACAGGGACTGAACTGTTGGATGCCTGTGGAACCAACCCCATGCCTTAAGAGGGTAGAAGTGGGCTGGTGTTTCCTCAACCTCTCCAGGAAATGGCAGGTATTCTTGGCCTAAAGGGACTGAACTGTTGAGAAAACATAGAACCACCCCTACCAGCAAATAGATTAGGAGGGAGCTGGTGCTTCCTCAGCCTCTCTGGGCAATGGTAGGTACTTTCAGCCCTTAGGACTGGACTGTTGAGCATTTGTGGTGCTGTTCCCACTCCCTACAGGGCAAAAGGGACAGTACTCCCTAAACCTCTAAGGGCAACTGCAGACATATTTGAGCCACAGAGATTAAATTTTTAGGCACTCCAGAGGGTCCATTCGTGCTTCCAGTAAAGAGAGGGTCTGGTGATACATCAGTTTACCTAAGCAACTGTGGTCATTTTATACCCACATAGCATAGATTGCTGACCAAAACTATAGCTGCATCCCTGCCTAAGGTAGGGGAAGAAGGGGTGTGAAGCTTCATCAGTGTCTCTGGGTTACTACAGAGAGACTTGGGCCCAACTGGGATTATTATATATGGCTACCACTCTGTCCCTACCCCTAAGAGAGGAGAAGGGTGGAAGAAACTTCATCAATCCCTGGGGTAATGTGGGCAACTTCAGTCTCCATAGCTTACAGCACCAACTACATCCTTGGCTTCTACTGCACAACCAGCAAGGGAGAAAAGATAAGAAATTCCTAAAATAAAGGGAGAAACTGCACCCAGAATAAATACATCTAGCAAACCAGATGTGGAAACACCAACAAAAAATTACAATCCATATCAAGAAAGAGGAAGAGATGACCCAATTAAAGTAACAAGATAAGCCTGCAGATGATATAAAGTAGCTGAGACAACTAATCTTAGATGTTCAAACAAATCTCCTTAATAAATTCAATGAGATGGCTAAAGGGATTAAGGATATTAAGAAGACATTGGATGAGCACAAAGAAAAATTTGAAACCTTTCGTATAAAAATAGCATACCTTATGGGTATGAAAGGTGCAATCAATGAAATTAAAAATACACTGGAGGGATAAAACAGCAGATTTGAGAAAGTAGAAGAAAGGATTGGTGAGATCAAAGACATGGTCTCTGAAGTGAACAAACAAAAGAACAGATGAAGAAAAGAATGGAAAAAATTGGACAGGGTCTCAGGGAACTAAGTGATAGCAAGAGACATGCAAACATATATGTCTTGGGTGTTCCAGAAGGAGAGGAGAAGGAAAAAGGGGCAGAAAGAATGTTTGAAGAAATAATGGTGGAAAATTTCCCAGCCTTATTGAAGGACATAGATATCCATGTCCAAGAAGCACAACATACTCCCATCTGAATAAATTCAAGTAGACCAACTCTGAAACACATACTAATCATAATGTCAAATGCCAGAGACAAAGAGAGAATTCTGAGACCAGCAAGAGAAAAAGCAGTGCATAATATATAAGTGATACCCAATAAGATTAAGTTCCAAATTCTCATCAGAAAAGATGGAGGCAAGAAGGCAGTGGTATGATATATTTAAGATACTGCAAGAGAAAAAATTGCCAACCAAGTGTTTTATACCTAGCAAGATTATCTTTTAAAAATGAGGGTGAGATTAGACTATTTATAGATATATGGAAACTGAGAGAGTTTATAACCAAAGAACAGTTTTGCAAGAAAAACTAAAGGGAGTGTTACAACCTGAAAAGAAAAGAAAAAAAAAAAAGACAGGAGAGAGAGGCCTGGAAGAGAGTCTAGAAATGACAAGTGTATCAGTAACAGTAACTAAAAGTGTCAAATATAAAATGATAGACAAAACACAAAGCTCAAAATGGATGAAATAAGAACTGCCTTTACAGTATTAACATCGAATGTTAATGGATTAAATTCCCCAATCAAAATACACAGACTGGCAGAATGGCTAAGAAAATGTAAGGCATCTACATGTTGTCAGCAAGAGACTCACCTTAGACCCAAGGATACCAATAAATTGAAAGTGAGAGGTTGGAAAAAAATATTCTAGACATGCTGTAACAAACAAACAAAAAGCTGGGGTAGATATACTTATATCAGATGATACAGACTTTAAAATCAAAACTGTTATTAGAGACAAGGAAAGACATTACATAATAATAAAAGGGATGATTCACCAGGAAGAAATAACAATCATAAATATACATGCACCTAAAAAGGATGCCCCAAGATACATGAGGCAAATACTGGCAAAATTGAAGGGAGAAATAGACATCTCTATAATAATAGTTGGAGACTTCAATACACCACTCTCAGCATTGGATAGAACATTTAGGCAGAAGATCAATAAAGAAACAGGGAACTTGAATAATATAATAAATGAAATAAACCTAATAGACATATACAGAACATTGTACCCCAAAACAGCAGGATACACATTCTTTTCAAGTGCTCATGGATCTTTCTCCAGGACAGACAATATGTTGGGACACAAAGCAGATCTCAGTAAATTCAACAAAACTGAAATTATACAAAGCATTTTCTCTGATCATAATGCAGTAAAGCTGGAAATCATCAAGTGGAAAATAAAGGGAAAATTCACACATATATGAAGATTAAACAACACCCTCTTAAATAATCAGTGGGTCAAAGAAGAAATTTTAAGAGAAATCAACAAATATCTTGAGTTGAATGACAATGAGAATACAACATATCAGAACATATGGGATGCTGTGAAAACAGTGTTGAGAGGAAAATTTACAGCCCTCAATGCTTACATTAATAAAGAAGAAAGAGCTAAAATAAATGAACAAAACTACACAGATAGGGGCACTAAAAAAGAACAGCAAACTAATCCTAAAGTTAATGGAAGGAATGAAATAACAAAGATTAGAGCAGAAATACATGAAATTGAGAAGGAAAAAAGCAATAGAGAAAATTAACAAAACCAAAATTTGGTTCTTCAAGAAGATTAACAAAATCGACAAACCCTGAGCTAGACTGACAAAGAAAAAAAGAGAGAAGATGCAAATAAATGAAATAAAAGATGAATAAATAAATAAAATAATAAAAAATGAATTTTACTACTGACCCCAGAGAAATAAGGGGGACCATAAGAGAACACTATGAAAAACTTTATGCTAAAAAACTTGACAATGTAGATGAAATGAAAAAATTCCTAGGAATGTAAAAACAACCTACACTGACACTGGAAGAAATAGAAGACCTAAACAAACAATCAAAGTAAAGACACTGAAACAGTCATCAAACAGCTCCCCAAAATGAAAAGCCCATGATGAGAGGTTTCACAGGTGAGTTCTACCAAACATTCAAAGAAGATTTAATAACAATCTTACTAAGCTCTTCCAAAAAAATTCAACAAGAAGAAACAATATCAAACACTTTCTATGAAGCCAACATTACCCTAATACCAAAGCAGATAAAGATATTACAAAAAAAGAAAAAAGAAAATTACAGACCCATTTCTCTAATGAATACAGATGCAAAAATTGTGAATTATATATTTGCTAATTGAATCCAAGAACACATTAAAATAATGGTCCATCATAATCAAGTGAGTTTTGTAACAGGCATACAAGGCTGGTTCAACAAAAGAAAATCAATCAGCATAATACACCACATTAATAAATCAAAGAAGAAAAATCACATGATCTCATCAGTTGGCACAGAAAAGGATTTTGACAAAATATAGCATTCTTTCTTGATAAAAATACTACAAAAAATAGGAATTGAAGGAAATTTTCTCAACATGATAAAGGCCTTATGTGAAAAATCCATAGCTAGCATTGTACTTAATGGTAAAACACTAAAAGCTTTCCCATTAAGATCAAGGACAAGACAAGGATGCCCATTGTCACCACTGTTGTTTAATATAGTATTAGAGGTTCTAGCTAGACCAATCAGACAATAAAAAGAAATAAAAGGCATCCAAATTGGACAGGAAGAATTAAAACTTTCACTATTCACAGATGATATGATTGTATACCTAGAAAATCTTGAAAAATCTACAACAAAGCCGCTAGAGCTAATAAATGATTTCAGTAGAGTGTCAGGATATAGGATCAATATGCAAAGATCAGTGGTGTTTCTATACACTAATAATGAACAACCCGAGAAGGAAGTCAGGAAAAAAAATCCATTTAAAATAGCAACTAAACGAATCAAATATTTAGGAATAAACCTAACCAAGGATGCAAAGCACTTGTATTCAGAAAACTATAATGCATTGCAACAAGAAATTTTTAAAAAGACCTAATTAATTGGAAGACTCTTCCATGCTCATGAATTGGAAGACTAAATGTTAATAAGATGTCAATTCTACACAAATTGATATACAGATTCAGTGAAAGCTCAATAAAAATTCCACCACCATTTTTTAAGAAAATGGAAAACACAAAAATTGATTTTATCTGGAAGAGTAAGAGGCCCCAAATAGTCAGAAACATCTTAAAAAAGAAAAGTGAAGTTGGAAGATTCTCATTTCCAGACTTTAAATCATATTACCTAATGACAGTGGTTAAAACAGCATTGTATTGGCATAAAGATAGACACATAGACCAATAGATCCAAACTGATGGTTCAGAAACAGACCAACATGTCTATGACCAAGTGATTTTTGACAAGCCTGTCAAACCTACCCAATTGGGGAAGAACAGTTTATTCAAGAAATTGTATTCAGAAAACTGGATATCCATGGCCAAAAGAAAGAACAAAACCCCTGTCTCAGACCTTATACAAAAATTTATTCAAAATAAAAGAAAGACCTAAATATAAAAGGAAGTACAATAAAGCTCCTAGAAGAAAATGTAGGGAAACATCTTCAGGTCCTGGTGGTAGGTGGTGGATTCTAAACCTTACACCAAAAACTCAAGCAACAAAAGAAAACACGGATAAATTGGACTTCCTCAGACATAAAGACTTCTGTGACTCAAGGACTTCATCAAGAAGGTAAAAAGGCAGCCCTCTCAATGGGAGAAAATATTTGGAAACCACTTATCTGATAAGGTTTTGATTTCTATTTTATATAGAAATCCCACAACTTAACAATAAAAGAGCAAGGAATCCAATTATAAAATGGACAAAAGATTAAATAGACATTTCTCCAAAGAGGAAATACAATGGCCAAAAAGCAAATGAAAAAATGATCCATATCACTAGCTATTAGGGAAATGCAAATTAAAACAACAATGAGATATCATCTATCACCACATAGAATGACCATTATTAAAAAACAGACAACAATATGGGCTGGAGAAGATGTGGAGAAATAAGGACTTTCCTTCACTATTGGTGGGGGTGTAAAATGGTACAGCCTCTGTGGAAGAGAGTTTGGCAGTTCCTCAGGAAGCTAAATATAGAACTGCCATATGATTCAGCAATTCCTCTACTAGGAATGTATCCAAAAGAACTAAAAACTATGACATGAACAGACATCTGCACACCAATGTTCATAGAAGCACTATTTACAATTATCAAAAGATGGAAACCACCCAAGTGTCCATGTACCAATGAATGGATAGAGAAGAACTACTGATGCTTAATATATGTACAGATATAAGCAGAGATGCCAACATGGCCAAACAAATGCACTTGCCAAACAAGAGGTCAAATGGATGGAATTAGGTGAGGGCAGTTTGAGAGTCACTGAGTATGTTCATGTTGTCCCCAATAAACTTTGAAACTAAAATTTGCTTCTTGAAAAAGATGAATAAATTTGACAACTCAATAGATAGACTAATAAAGAAAAGAGAAAAGATACAAATAATTGATTAAAATAAAAAATGGAAGTGGGGATATAACTATTGATTATTCAGTTTAGAAGGATTAAAAGAAAGTACTATGAACAATTGTTTGCCAACAAATCAAATATTCTTGATGAAATTGACAAACGTCTAGAAGCATAATTATTTACACTGATTCTAGAAGATATATAAGATCTCAAAATACAAGTTAGAGATTGAGAAAGTAAATAAGAAACCTCCTAAAAAGGATTCCATTACAAGATGGCTGCCCTCCTTTATTCCACAAAACTCGTATAGAAGATTTACCACAAATCCTTCACAAACTGGATGAAAAATTGAAGAGGAGGTAATCTTCCTATCGAATTCTATGATGCTTTGATTCCAAAGCAAGTTAAAAGAGCATACACAAGTTGTACAGCCCAATTTCCTTTGTAAATATATATCCAAAAATCCTTAGCAAAATAGTCTCAAATCAAATTCAACAACACATTAAAAGAACTAGACATGATAATTGAGTAATATTTATCCAAGTGTGAAAAACTGGTTCAAACAGAAGAAAGTCAACATAATAAACTACATTAATAGAATGAACTGAAAAAAAGCACATGATTATCTTGATTGAAACAGAAAAGGCATTTGGCAAACTGCAATTCCTTCCCTGATAAAAACACTCAGAATTCAAGGAGTAGAAGAGATATTCCTCAGCATTACAAAAGCCATTTATTTGTGTGCATTTTTCTTTTCATATCCCTACTTTGAATTCTTTTGGGTCCAAATTTTTTATAACATTTATGTAATCTGAATCTTCTTTAAAAATAAAAATAAAGAAACTTTAAAAGATAAAGTGCTTACAACAAAAAAAAAAGGAAGTCTTTTGTAATTCAAAAATATATATATTCTATTTGCTGTATAATGCTGTATAAATACTAAGAGTAACTGTGTCTAATCCTAGCTGTATGCTTTTCCCAGAGAAAACAAATAATTATTTTATATTAAATATAATAAATGAATGAAGAGCATCAGAAATGGACACCATCTGGACAAATATGAAATACTATTTTTTTCCTCAACTTTAAAGCTATGTTAAGTTTTAAAGCAAAAATTCTTATATTATCTTGTGTGATTTTCAATTTATGATATGTAACATATATTAAACTTATAACATAAAAAAGCTTTTAATTTAAATTAAAAGTTAACATAAATTGAACGATGAAAGACCGAAAGCATTCCACCTAAATTACAAATAAGACAAAAATGTCTGCTTCCACAAAGACTATTTTATAATGGAAATTTCAGCCATAACAATTTGGCATGTAAGAGAAATAAAAAGAATGCAATTGAAAATAAAGATGTAATATTATCTCTGATTACAGATGATATGATCCTTTTATAGAACATCCTAAAAAATCCTCTAGGAAACTATTAGTGGTGTATAACAAATTTAAATAAGTTGCCAGTTACAAACTAAATACACAATTAAAAAAATAACACATGATCAAATCAGATCCATCAACAAAGAAGATATATTGATAGCAAAAGACTATATTGTCAAATACATGATCAGTTAAGTAAAATCAGCAAGAAAAGCAATCCTCATAAGAGTATGGAATGCTAACTAAACAAACTTAATCACCCAAAATTCTGCCTTTATGAAAATTAAGACCCAAGTTCAAAAAATTTCAGAATGTCCTAGAGTTGTGTAAGTTTGGAGAGTAACTGGTAACTTGTTTCAGAGATGACTTTTCTTAAGTATGTCTTGGTGAATTCAACATGAACAGATAAGTTTAGCATTATACCTATATGGGTGGATTGTCTGCAGACCCTTGCCAATTCATTTAACAGTATTAAAAGGAGCTCAATATTATTTGTCAATATGGAATTGCAAATTAAATCTATAATGAAATTCATGCTAGGGTGAAAAATGGTTAATACCAATTGTCAATGAATTAGTGAAGCAACAGGAACACTTGTTGATTGCCTTGCTTTGTTGTCTGAAAGGGTTTAGAAGCAACAACATCACAATGGAAATGAAAACATCTATCTCATATTTCCCGATTTCCAATACCATTCTCCAAGAAAAAGAACCAAGCCCTTGGAAAAATGGCTGGTACTAGGACTTTCTCAGGGAATATACAAGTTAAACATGGAACATCTTATAGTGCCCAAAATTAAGCAAATAAATGAAATAAAAAACCATGCACACATGTGTAAGCCAAAAGATATAATAGAAAAAAGAAATAGTTCTCAGAAGCAAATATTGCAATAACATTTTGATCTTATTTATAAATTTATCCATGAATCCATACTGATATAAATGATTGAATGCATAAAAAAGGATAAGAAACAAATGTTCCCTGCAGAAAATTCTAAATAATTTATAAGATACTGTGTCCCAAATTTTGAATCATTAAACAACCTCAGCGACACACATAAGATATTTTACAAGATAGCTGACTTTTATTTTTTAATAATTAATATTTTGAATGATGAAAAAGCAAGATAATTCTTATAGATGAAAGGCTGTTAAGCAGTCATCATATCTGAAAGTGAATTGTGATCTTGAACTGAACACTGATGAAAATAAATACATATACACTACAAAAAATACTGTATACTATATGGTATTGAATTGGTGGTAAAAGTTTGAGTATGATAATAGCATTATGATCATGTATGGAATGTCTTTGTTTTATTGAGACATATGCTAGACTATTATAGGACATAATAACATAAGATCAGCAATTAAAGGTAGATAAGATGTATTATATATGAACACATACAAATAGAGAGAGAAAAAGGAAAATTAACTTCCTTAATTCTTGATTAGTGTCCTTTTCTGAGTCCTTTGTGGACCCCCAGAAACTCCTATTCTTAAAGTAAACCCATTCCTGTTCCTGAAATCCACTGTAGATCAAACTTTTGATTAGATTCTGTAAAGGGAATTTCTGTTTCATTAGATCACTTCATGAAAGGGACTTTGCTTAGACTGGGGAATTCAGGGTGGGTCTTAATCCTCTTATTGGAATATTTTATAAAAAGGAATAGAAAGGTGCAGTCACAGAGAAAAAATGTTAGAATTAGAAAGAAACTAGGAGAGATGAGCCGACACATCCTTTATGTCCTGTGATCGCCTAATTGCCTACCCTACAGTTGAGCTTAGGGGAAAAGTGTGTCTGGAGGAGAACCCAGAGAGGTATAGAACCACCATTGTGTTTTATCACATGCCAGGTATCTAGGATTGCCATCAGCAGCCTACCATCAGTGAGACAGGATCTCTGATGCTGCCTTGATTTGGACATTTTCACAGCCTCAGAACTGTAAGCTTTTAACCTAATAAATTTCCATTGTAAAAGCCAACCCATTTATGGTATATTGTGCCCAGGAGCTTTTAGTAAATGAAAACAGTAAGTAATGTATATGAGCATTAAATGTATACATCTTTAGATGTTTTGTAGGTTTACCATTTTACAAAAAAAAAATTAGTGAAATCTGTCAGTCATCCACATCTCTCTTGAGTTTCTACCCCATTTCCCTGTGCACTACACTGCTTATTTTCCATGAAAGAGTTTTCCTAAAATGGTTCATTTACTTTTACATGCTCTATGTAGAACTGCTTAGTTGTTAAGAGCATGGATTCTGATGTTAGATGTCCTGAGTTGATTTCTGTGTTCTACTTTACTATTTCTATGCAAAACTAAAATACCTTTCTACCCTCAATTTTATATAAAAGTAGAGTTATTGGAAAGAAAATTATGGTAACAAAAGTAAAATACTCATTATATATGTGAAATGTCAAATGGAATTATCTAAAGAGTTATTTGTGAAAAACAAGTTTGGTGAGGTTTAAGATAAAATAAAAAAGAACAAAGATACAAGATAAATTAAGAGCCATGAATGTATCATATAATATTCATTCAGTTGCAGATAAAATGTCTTTACAAACAATTTAAAAAGCAAGAAAATCTACTGGATTGGAAAACCAGAAGAGATATTTTATTCCAGTAAGACTGGAGGATTTTCTCAGTGATGCCCTCAGCAATACCTACCATTTGGCATTTACTTCATCCCACACTAGTTTCACATTGACAGCAAAGTGTGTGAAATTGGATATCACATTTCACAATGAAACACAATGCATTCAGTAGAATTAGTACCCAATTTGTGGATTTTTTTTCAAAATAAAGAAAACATTTATCAGAAATTTGTAGAAAATCACCATTTCTGTTATTGGCAACAAACAAGGAACCTATGTATCAAATCAACAGTACCAGGTAATATAAGGGCTAAATATATGGATGCAGAAAATAATGAACAAAATCATGGTGATTAGAAAAGGGAACTGAAATCAATGGATGCAAGGCTTACAACTAACAATGTCCACAAATTAGATAGTGGGATGAAGAGGTATATCCATTTAATTCAGAGCTCCACAAATTTTGTGGTCTCTGAAATCCTTTATACACTTAAAAATTAATTAGAATCAAAAAGAAGATCCAGGGAAACGGACTTTGGCCCAGTGGTTAGGGCGTCCGTCTACCACATGGGAGGTCCGTGGTTCAAACCCCGGGCCTCCTTGACCCGTGTGGAGCTGGCCATGCGCAGTGCTGATGCGCACAAGGAGTGCCGTGCCATGCAAGGGTGTCCCCCGCGTGGGGGAGCCCCACGCGCAAGGAGTGCGCCCGTGAGGAAAGCCGCCCAGCGTGAAAAGAAAGAGCAGCCTGCCCAGGAATGACGCCGCCCACACTTCCTGTGCCGCTGACGACAACAGAAGCGGACAAAGAAACAAGACGCAGCAAATAGACACCAAGAACAGACAACCAGGGGGGGGGGGGAATTAAATAAATAAATAAATAAATAAATAAAAATAAAAAAAGAAGATCCATGTACAAGGATTTGGTTTATCAGTAGTTCCTATGTTAGAAAGAAATTAAAAATATTAATTTATTAATAAATTTTTTAAAAAGCATTACATGTAAATTATAGAAATAATAAAATTTTATATAATTTAGTGAAAGGTACATGGAAATTAATTTTGTCTATATTTGTCATATTCCTTAATCAAACTTTATATTAAAATGTACAAAAAAGTATAAAAAAAGAACTTTCAAATGGTTAAATGGAAATTCTAGGAAAGAATATTAAAATAATCCTATCTTTCCAGATTAATAGTCATGATATTCTTACCATACCTTTAGGACTGGTACTGAATAACATTTTATTTTCAATAATCTGTATATGGATTCTTGAAAGTACATGAAGTTATTTAAAACACTTCAATATTAGAAAGCAAGGAAATTATTGAGAAAAAAAGAACCACAGGTATATATAAAATTTTAGTAGCATTTTGATGTAAATTCTATAAGTAAAGGACAAGAAAATTATAAGTCTCAATGAAATGTAGGCAAAGGACATGAGAAGGTGATTTTCAAGAAAAATGAAAATTGCCAACAAATGTATAAAAATGTTTAAATTGACTGTATGCAAAGATATAACAATCACATTCAAATATTTTGCATCATGTACTTAGGCAATTTTCCTAGAATGATAAAATTTTCAGGCTGTGTATTAAATCTACTGGCAATATATGAAATATGACATCATTTACACACAAAGAATAAAATAGACCCTTGTGTTATTATCAAAAATTTCAATTTTATTTCATCTTCATTAAAATGTGCTTATATCTATACACCCACTCCTCTCACAGTAAATTCTCCATTTTAAAATCTCTTCTTCTATTATATGAATTCTTGTATTACGTCTCATTACTTCTAGACTCCTTTCAATCTAATGGTCTATCATTTTCTGAAAGATACTATCATATTACTGTTCTCTCAGGCAGAATTCAGTGTATGAATCTTCTAAGTTAAATTCAGATTACTTGGAGTGGAATTAAGTATCGCATTAAACTGATCCACTTCCATCTTTATTATCCTCATGCACCAACAACTTTCAATTACAGTGCTACCACTTTTTAATGCACTCAACCCATCATTCACCTGCCTCATTCCCCACCAACAACATCAAACTCTTTTCTATTAACACTGATTTTGTCATACTATTATTCTTTTTTTTTGCCCAAATATAAAAAATATTCCCCTTATTTCATGCACATTTACTTCTAATGTTATTTAAATAATTACCCCAAACTAAACTGTCCACAATTTTCTAAACCCCAAGAATGGTATATATACCCAATTAATTTAGACTTCCTCGTATATAATCTGTATTGCATTTTGTTCATATATGTTTGTTCAATACTCTTATTTTGACCTTAACTCCGATAAGCTATTATGAATGGAGTTATAAAATGCTAGGAGGAAAAGGTGATATTTATCCAAATCCCAGCCTTATCCATGGGTGAGCAACATGAACTTTGTTAAGTAGTAAATATTTTGTTGTGTGAGTTTTACTCTGGAAACCCATGAAATGTAATGTCTTAACTCTATGGTAGGCAATATCTATAAAAGTACCAGCTTAGAGTCTTTCACAGTATAGGTCTTCTGTAAGTTAATTTGTCTTTGATTTTGCCCTTTTAAGTGATCAATAAATATTTTTTGCTTAGATATTTATATAGTATCTTCCTATTTCTTCTCACATCATATAAAAATAATTTACATAGGAAATTTTGTTGGTTAGTGTATTCTTAAAAGCCAACAAGACATGTACTTTTATCACGGGGGAAAAACCATAAATTTTATTTGATATAATCAGGTATTGTACCAATATGTGTCTTGGAAAACTAGTAAAATTACAGGAAATTATTCAATTTCACAGGGATTTCTGTAAAAGGAGCATCATTTTCAACTACAGAGGAGTACATCTTTGTTTAAAGCTATTCTATATCAGAGAGCTTTAAAGGAAAAAATAACTTCAAGACAAAAGATGAACTTGTTCTTAATTTGAGTTTATGTAAATGCATGAATCCATGTTCAAACATAATCTCCAGAACCAAAAAATTTGAAAATCAAATTTAAAAGCAAAGTGTAGATCTAATAAATGGTGATCATTAAGAAGAGAGTAATATTTAAGAATATGGAATGCCCCTACATTTTTAAAATTAGGTATTACATATAATTTCCAACAATATTAAATTCATATACCATCTTCTATTGTTTGTATTTGTTGAATTTGTTGAACATTGTAACTAATTATGCTCTGCACAGTTTGCAACCTCAAAGAAAACCATTGTTCATACCTGTTGCACTCTATTAGTTTGGATTTTGAAACACATTTCAGTAGAAACCTTCATCTGTGAACTTATTTATCCATTATACTTTATGCAACTTACTGATCATATTTTGCTGATACAATATGTGCATACAGAATAGTCTTTTACATATTATCAAGATACCTTGCATTAGAAAATAGTTGATGTTATATTAAACGCCATTTGCCTCAATGACTGATATTCAATTTAGAATGTTCTGAGATTTATTTTTCATAATTCTTTTCACAGAATTTATCACTTCCTTATTTCTCAGACTATAAATAAAAGGGTTTAACAAAGGAATTACTACTGTATAAAAAACTGCAACAGGTATATCTTCATCTTCTTCTTTAACTGAACTTGGTTGAACATACCCATAAAGAAGGGAACCATAGAATATTGAGACTGAAAGAAAGTGGGACGCACAAGTTGATAGGGCTTTGCCTCTTCCCTCATTAGATTTCATATTGAAAACTGTAAAAAGTATGTAAAGATAAGAGATAAGGACTGTGATATTAGTAAAGATTTGAATTGAACCAGCCAAGATGGGTAGCATCAGTTCATTGATATAGGGATCAACACAAGAAAGTCTGTACAATGGAAACACATCACAATAAAAGTGATTGATTTTATGAGATGCACAGAATGTTAATCTAAAAAGTAACCCCACATGAATCATGGAATGCAGGTTTCCAGCTATATATGCCCCTATGGTCATCTGAATACAGAGTTTCTTGGACATCCTGATGTGGTACTGCAGTGGGCTGCATATTGCCACATAACGGTCATAGGCCATTGCAGCCAAAAGAAAGCAGTCTGCGGTTTCAGCAAGACAGAGAAAATAAAATTGTGCCATGCATTCATAGAGAGAAATCATTCTGTCTTCCGAAAAGAAGTTCTCTAACATCTTGGGGGTAATAGCACAGGAACAGCAGGAATCCATCAGAGCCAGGTTGCCCAGGAAGAAGTACATTGGTGTGTGAAGACGTTGGTCCATATAAATCAATGCCACCAGACCAAGATTCCCCAGCATGGTGACCAGATAGATAGTAAAGAATACTACAAAGAGAAGGTGCTTCAGCTCTTGCTGATCTGTAAATCCTGCGAGGATAAATTCAGTTGTAATGGAGTAGTTATCTCTCCTCATCTTCACCATCTCTGTTGAGATAGGCAGTATGGATAAATAAGGTTCTACTTTAGAAAGTATCTTATTTTCCCTTGAAATTTCTCTTTGTTACACAGTCAGTGAAGTTTGTTTAATTGTATTCCATTGTGTTTGAAACACAGGCAGGCATAACTTCTATGATAGATTATTTCCTCTAAAGTTCAGCTCTATGATCTAGAGCTTTGTGGTTAGAATTTGTATGACTATTTTGATTATTACAAAGAGTGCTTACAGTAGTAAAGGTTTACTGTATGAATTTATGTGAGGTTAGCATAGAAATCTAGGATAATTAGGTTCCATTTAGCATTTCCAAACAGTTTTATGTCAATATTTGAATTATCATTAAAATATTTATAAAGCAATTTTCCTGCATAAGAATTTTTCCCATAGGCAAACATTTTTCATGGAATGTCCCTCCAGAATGAATGTTTGATAATGGTAGACAACACAATAATACTGACCTTAATGTATGTTTTGAAACTGTACCTTATATCAGAGAAGTAAATGAGTTATTGTTTCTCATCCTATTCTCCACAGTTTCAACTTAGGGGAAAGCTAGAAAGATAAAGGAGTTGAAATCTAACCATGAAAAATATATAAAATTGAAAGAAATAAATATCCATGGATGTTATTATATGCAATAATAAACAGAATACTTTTCTTACCTAGATTTCACAGATAAAGTTTTTGTTATAGTTCATTACTTGCCTTATGATATTATGACTTATAGAAATTCAAAATATAAGCCTTTTTCTCAAAAACATTTGAGATTAAAAATGGTTAGGAGATTACTAATAGGTCAGTGTTAATTATTATGTTCCTTACAGGGAAAAATATGTTTTCCATCAAATCCTAAAGGGATTTACTTACAATGTCATCATTTTATTTCTGTGAGAATAATTGGTCACTAAAACATATATACCATAGGGAATTGATTAAAAATGATTTGTGAGGCACTGAGGTTAAAGGAAATGACCTTTACTAATTTCTTTTATTATGTTATTGCTGATCCTGAAATATAATATCTAATTTTTAAAATCCTGTTCACCATTCTGTTTATAATATTGAAAATGTTTTAGAAAACTCTCAGGCTGCTTTAACCACTTTCCTGTAGGAAGTTGTAATAATATGGTTGATAAAAGGTAATTATGATATGGTGGAAAAAAGACTATGTCCAGTGACTTCTTAATTCTGAGTGAATCTGTTCCCAAATTCTAAGAGCTGTTTGAAATTATTCATATGTTTATTATACCTATATGAATTACTGAGATTGTACTCCTTTTCCCCCTGTTCATTCAGAGGTCTTTCAGTCTCTTTCCATATTTTTTATTTCAGATCACAAATCACTCCTCAATATACTTGTATAGTTATAATTTGGTGCATCTATAACCCATCACTCTGGTCCTTGCACAACCATTGCCATATAGGCTATAAGGGAAGAACTATTATATGTTTTGTCCATTCTTATATTGTTAACATCTTGAATAGTACCATTGCTCAATAAATACTTGTTGAATGACTAAACAAAAATGATATTCAAGAATTCTCCTTCAAGAATTCTTAATGGCACCTTATTACTTTTGAACCAAATGCATTTTTCATATTTTGCATTTTGAATATTCCAGCATCTATCTGCTCCTTACCTATTAACTCGCTTGCTTGTTTTCATATCAGTACTTTTATCTAGTTACATCATTTCACTGGTCTTATGTGGCACTTGCTTCAGTATTCACACAGTGAAATTCCTCATACTTATCTCACCTAATAAACATTTCTCCCTCTCCTTCCTTCCAATCCTCTCATCTTTTATCACATATCTGATCTCCTCCATGAGAACTTCCTCAGATATTTTAGATGAAATTGATTTTGGCTTTCCCACTTCTTCACATATATCATACTTACTTGCTTTCATAATATGTTGTGACTTCATCAGTGTTGACTTGCATGTTTCTCTAAATGTGTTTATAAGCCTTTATTAAATATCATTAAACAGAACTCATGTCATGCACCATTTGCACTCCTAAAACAAAGTGATATAGAACTGTAGAACTTAGTAGATCAATTCAGTTCAAGCATAACAGGAATTTTAATAAAGAAGACTTTGGACATAACAAACGGCATTGTATGGCCATGGGTTATGTATGTGGGACTGTAAAGTTGTCAGGGATAAGAAATGACTCCTGACAAGAAGTGCAAATTCTAAATTTGGAGAATGATACTTACATTTCCAGCAAAAGTGCAATAAAATATGATATAAACAGTATAAAGACATGTAATCATATTGTTTTTGACTATAGAGAAGGAAGATCAAATTGAACAGGAAGCAAATGAAATAAAAATTCAAAGGAGGAGTCATTTTAAATAAATCCTTCAGACACATTGTATTTTACTAGGTAAAAGTCAACTGGGAGGGGAGTTTCCTGAGGGAAATGCATGAGTAAGGAAAGAGAAAATCCTATTCAGAATTTGTGTATGATTATTACACAGTCAGTGAAGAAAATGGACAGTGCCATAATTTCTACAGTCAAAATGAAAAATGTCACACACTTGTTTGCTTAAATACAAGAATGTAATGGCTTAATAGTCTTTGAAATATTAAAAACCCAGTATAAGGACCTCAAAATTCTAATTTTCCCCCTGCAAACATAGCATCCCCTTGATGTCTTAACATAAACGTTTAGATTCCTTCACTTCCATCTTTGTGTTTTTCATATAGTCACCTTTTTTTGTCTATCTTGGATGACTTGGTTCTACATCTTCTCACTTTTCTGAGTGTATCCAAATTTTATCTATTTAAAAAGCCATTAATAATATTGATTAAGTCTTCCACTACCTCCCAATTCAGTTTGGTCAAAACCAAATAGGTTTCCAAACAGAACAGAAGTAGTCACAAGTGCCCTCACACCTTAACTCATAAAATATATTCAAAAGTTTTTTTTCCACACTTAAAACAATGTGGACTAAGATTAAGAACAAGTCTTTTTTGAAGGTACATGATTCTTGATTCATTCCACCATGGATAGTAAACTAGAGTGGCTAAATTTTCAAAGTCTGCGATATAAGGGGGTGCTTAAAAGGTAAATTCAAGGGAGTGTGGAAGTGAAATCATCAACACAGCAATGCAAAAAAATCTCCTGGAAAAGTTTCCCCTCAGAAACATTTAATTTAAATCCCACTTCCATGGAGCTATAGAGATGAAAGAGTTTGGAGAAGGACTCCACAAATGCTAAATGGAAGAAAAAGAAGAAAAAAGAAAACATCAAAAACAGGTAGATATGATATTTTTAAGGTAGTGAAAGAGAAAAACTTCAATCTGGTAAAGATAAATGAGTTTATATGGCTAAAAGTCTTCAAAAAGGAGTTAGGAGGTCATCAGAGGGGTTGTGCTTACTCACACTTCAGCAGAATCCCAGAGACAGCCAAAGTAAATGCCATCCCAGGTACTGGTTCTCCTGAAGGCTATGGAGACACACAGTTTCTACAGTCATGGCAGATGTCTCTGGAATTCAGTGCCTCATCAATGGGCCATACTTTGGAATTTGTGTTTCTGAGTGTGATGAAGTTGGACTAGGATGTGAAGTATTGCCTTTAGAAAAATAATACTGAAGAGTACTAAATTAAGCTTCCCAATCAAAAGATTCAGATAGGTAAAATGGATAAAAGAAAGCATGATTTAATTATATGTTTACAATAGACTCATCTTAGATCCAAAGACACAAAGAGGTTGAAAGTGAAATGATGCGAAAAATATACCATGTAATTAATAAGCAAAAAAGGGATAGGGTAACTATATTAATATCAAGCAATATAATCTGTAAGTCAAAACCTGTTAAAATGGTAAAGGGAGAACACTATATAGTAAAACAAGAGACAATCCACCAAGAAGAAATAACAATCATTAATAACAATAAAGAAAGGATGGTGCCACAAAATACATAAGGCAAGCACTTGCAAACCTGAGGGGAGAAATAGACACCTCTACAATAATAGTTGGCAACTTCAATAAACCACTCTAATAAATAGATAGAACATCTAGATAGAAGATGAATAAGAAATCAGAGAATTGAATAATATGATAAATGAACTAATCCTAAGACACCTACACAGAATATTTCACCTGAAACAGAGGATATAAATTCTTCTCAAATACATACAGATTATTATCCAGAATAGACCACATTTGTTCACAAACAAACCCCAATAAATTTTAAAAAATTGAAATTTTACTCAACTTCTTCCCTGACCACAATGGAATGAAGTTGTAAATCAATAATGTGTAGGCAACTTGAATATCCATAAATATATGGAACTTAAATCCATATTCTTAGATAAAGAAAGGTTCAAGGAAGAAATTACAAGGGAAATAGGCACCTTTATTGAGATGAATGAAAATGACACAACGTATCAAAATTTATCAGATGCAGAACAGTCGGTGCTGAAAGGGATATTTTCATCCCTACATGCTTACAATAAAAAGAGAGAATGAGCTAAAATCAAAGTTCTCACCATACATTTGGAGAAAATAGAAAAAAGCAACAGCAATTTAAGTTCAAAGTAAGCAGAAGGAATGTTCTAAGAAAGAATAGAGCAAGGTACAGTGAAATAGAGAATAAAAGAGAGAACATTCATAAAACAAAAATGTGGGCCTTTAAGAGAACAATAAAATTGACAAAACTTTACCTAGATTGACCAAAAAAGAGAGAGATAATGCAAATAAATAAAATTTTAAATAAGAGGGGAAACATTACTATGCAACCCACAGAAATATAAAGATCGTCAGAGGATAATTTGAAGAGCCCCAAGGCAAAAAATTATATAACCTAGATGAAATAGATAAACTCTCAGAAACATAAGCAATATACACTGACTCTTGAAGAAACAGAAGATCTCAACATACCAATTATAAGTTCAGGTATTGAATCAGTTATTTAAAACCTCCTCAAAATAATAATAATAATAATAATAAAACAGAAAAAGATTGCTTCACAGATAAATGCTGCCAAGCATTCCAAGATAAATTAATACCAATCTTTCTCAAACTCTATCAAAAATTTGAAGAAAAGGGAAAAAAACATTTTTCATTCTGAGACCATAATCACCCAATAACAAAGCCAGAAAGAGGTACTAAAAGAAAAGAATATTGAGACCAATTGCTCTTATAAATATAGATGCAAAAATAATCAACAAAATACTAAAAAAAATTAATCCAATAGCACGGGATCAAGTGAGAGTTAACCTAGCAATGAAAGGGTGGTTCTATAGAAGAAAATGAATTAATGTAATACACAACCTTAACAAAATGAAGAGAAAAAAAAGATGTGATTGTGACAATTGACATAGAAAAGGTACTTGACAAAATCCAGCACTCTTTCTTGATGAGCAACACTTGGAAAAATAAGAATAGAAATTTCCTTAGCATGATAAATGTATATGTGAAAATCTCACTGATAACATTCTCAATATTGAAAGTCTGAAAGCATTCCTCTAAGAACTGACACAGGACAAGAATGCCCATAGTCACCACTGTTGTTCTAACTTGTTCTGGAAGTTCTAGTCAGAAAAATTAGGCAAGAAAAAGAAATAAAATGCAAATAACTTGGAAAGGATAGGAAGAAGTAGATTTTACTATTTGAAGATAACAAGCATTTGTACATAGAAATCCCCCAAAAATCTACTACAATGTTCTTACAACTAATAAACAAGTTTAGCAATATGGTGAAGTAGAATATTAACATACAAATATCAGTATTGTTTCTGTACACTATTAAGTAGATATCTAAGGAGGAAATAAGAAACAAATTTCAATATACAATAACATCTAGAAAAATCACACATCTAGGAATAAATCTAACCAAGGATGTTAAGAATTTACACATGGAAACATCAAAATTTTGCAGAAAGAAATTTTAAAAAACATGTAAATAAGTGGGAGTACATTCCATGCTCATGGATTGGAAAGCTAAATATGGTCAATATGTCTATTTTATCTACACTGATTTGCAGATTCAATGCAATTTGAAACAAAAGTTAGCCTCCAACTTTACACAAATGGAGGTGAAGCCCATCATCAAATTTATTTGGAATAGAGAGCCATCTTGGAAAAGAAGACTGAGCTTGTAGGAAGCTCACTTCTCAACTTTATTCTTATTAGAAAGCAACAGTAGTCAAAACAATATGTTACTTAAACAAGGATAGATATATAGTCCAATGGAATTGATTTGAGAGTTCAGAAATGGAGCCTCACATCTATGGCTTGGATTTCTGGCAAGGCTGTCAAGTCAACTAATTGTAATAGAATAGTCTCTTCAACAAATGGTACTGGGACATCTGGGTATCCATTTGTAAAAGAATGAAAAGTTACCCCTATCACACACTATATTAACTAATTAACTCAACATGGACTGAATACTTAAATATATGAGCTATCACTACAAAACTACTAGAAAAAATATAGGGAAGCATCTACAGGAAATTTTTTTAGGCAATGCTTTCTTAGACTTTACACCCAGAGCACAAACAACAACAAAAAAAATTGATAAGTGGAATCTCATCAAAATTAAAAGCTTTTATGCATCAAAGAGCTTTATCATGAAAGTGAAAAGACAACCTCTTCATCGTTGTTGGAGATTTGGACCCAAAGGGTATCGGGAATGAAAGAAAGAGAAAAGGGAGAAGGAAACAAAGAGAAAAAGAGAGAGCTGGGATCAGGGGGTCTGCGGGTAATGACTCCTCAGACAATTTTATTTTCTACATTTGGCATTATATATACTCAAACTATCGAGATAACAAGCAGTGTAACTACACATTAACAATACTCATAAACTAGAGAATTTATCTCAGAGTACAAAGATTCAGTATTCCTTTCATACTACAAAGTGTGTTTGCTTGTAATTCTCCCTGCCCTGACACCTCCATCCTGTTGACTTGAAAGGCTTAATTGCTGCATTCCTATGCTAAAAGTGTAGCCATGGAAACGGCAGGTTTCTCTTTGTGAGACCACTACGCCTCAGTTTCCAACAAGTGTCTTCAACCAATGCCTCAAACTGCATAAGACTGAGAGTTCCTCAGAAAGTTAAGTATAGGTTACCATATGATTTGCTAATTCCAAAACCCAAAAGAATTGAAAGCAGGGACTTGAACTGATATTTACACACCACGTTAATGGTGGCACTATTCACAAGTGGCCATCAGGTGGTAAAGTGGATTAAAAAAAGTGGTATATACATGCAATGAAATATTTTTCAGTAGTATAAAGAATGATGTTCTGATACTAGCAACAGCATGGATGGACCTTGAAGACATCTTATTGAGTGAAATAAGCCAAGCAGAAAAGGACAAATGTTGTAAGATCTGATAGGATATAATTATAATAAGTAAATTCATAAGTCAGAATCTTGAATATAGGTTACATTCTATATAGAACTATGCTGGGAATAGAATTGGCTAGTTAATGCTTTAACTGTATAGAGTTTCATTTAGGTTTACTGTAAAGTTGTGCTAATGGATGATGGTAATGGTAGCACAGCATTGTAAGCATAATTAACAGCACTGAATTGTGTATGTGTATGTGGTTAAAAGGGGAATTTTAAATCATATATAGTTTACTAGGATAAAATTTTAAAAACTCCTAAAAATCTCTATAACACAGAGAACCTTGTTGTAAAATTTGACTACAGTTAACAGTATAATTATTTAAATTTTTTTCCATAAATTATAGGAAATATATACTAAACTAACAAAGTATGATAATAGTAGGGTGGTATATGTAAACTCAACATTTTATGCATTTTGTGCATGATATTTCAGTAAACCTTCATTGTCTCCAATTTAAAAAATAAAGAAAATAATATAAAAGAGGGAATGTGGAGTTAAATTGGAATTTTTTCTCTTGGATTCTTTCCATCCATTTTTTCCCCCCACAACATTTCAATTAATTTGTTCTCTCACTAAAGTCACAAGCAAACTCCATGTAACTCCAATGCTTATATTTTAATTATCTTCCTAACCAAGTATTAGTGTTTGCCAATACTGAAAGTTGTAGTGATAACACTGGCTTGTGTGATACTAGTGATAACACTCACTGCTCCTATATTAATGACTGTCCCATCTGTTTTTATTATTAGATTATGTTTCTGTCTTTTCCCTAAGGCTGATTTTGATATAATTAGTACTATCATCACACCTTTTGTTATTCATTCTAGTGTTTTCCATAGGTTATCTCATCAACTTCTGAGTTTTTCATTGTTAACCATTTTCTTCTTGCATCATCAATGAAAGTTGCCAAACTTTTTTGTTTTCCATGTCAATTAGTATATCATGTTATATATTCCAAATTTATACATTTTTACATATAAATTGTTAGATGACTCACTAAAATAAATTATTGTGGGTATAATAAAACATAAAAATGAAAAGAATATTAAATGAAAGAAATGGTATTAAAATAGCTCTTATTTGATTTTATGTATAATAATATAAAACAAGTTCTGGCCTTGCTAAAATGATCATCAATTACATTGATAATAACATCATTTTTAAAAATGTGGTTTTATATGCCTTAATATTTTGAACTTTGGTATACCACAATGATACAGAAATTCTTAGACTTGTGTACTTTTATAACAAAATATTTTTAGCATATTTAAAAATATCACCAAAAACAGATTCTTAAGTCTAAATGGGATAAACATGACAGTTTTGAGTGAGTTCAAGAACATGAAAAGCACCTTGGTGGGTCAAGCTGTGGTACCCAATAGGAAAATCACAATATAGACCTCTACAATTTTGTGGCAATGCCTTGTTTCTGTAGCAGAAATGCATAAAACAAGCAAAACATAACTACGTCTTGTGCTATGATCCCTTAGTGTTATAGGACATTAAGGGACCATAGGATTTGAACTGTCCTTTATGAGTTGGAATGTGTCAGACTAACAAAATATAAGTTCCAAGAGGCCAAGGTCCAATGCATTTTTTAAAATGAAATTGGCATATACAGGATCAGGGATGAGCTGGCCTGGAGGACACAGTAACTTGTGCAAGCAGGTGGACTAGATGCATATGCTATCCACCTCATTGTACTGAAATCTCAGGTCATACTTCTGGGATCATGGATTTTCCCTTTTGACCAGCTGACAGATGAAGATAAATGCCAAAATTAGTTCTTAAACAACCAACCAAAGGCTCAAAGATTAAATTACAAGGAAATTAAGGAATATTTATAAACATAAAGCCTACTTCAGAAAAAAGAATCTCAAATCAATAATATAATTTCATGTCCTAAGGAACAAGAAAAAGAAGGGCAAACTAAACAAGTTAGCAGAGGGAAGAAAATAATAAATATTAGGGAGAAGATAAATGACTCAACAGATAGAAGTCAAGAGAATACTTAAAGCAAAAATTGCTTTTTGGAAATGATCAATAAAATTGATGGAACTTTAACTAGATTGATAAAGGGAAGAGATGATGAAAATCACTAAAATCATAAATGAAAGTAGACATTGCTTTTAACATTTACAAATGAAATGTATTAGAAGAGACCACTTTAACTGTTTATCAACACATCAGAAAAGCTAGATGAAATGGGAAATTCTTAGAAACATGCAATTTATCTAAACAGACTCAAGAAGATATAGACCTCAACAGACAAGAAGAGAGATTGATGAATAATCAGAAACATCCTAACAAAATTCAGATGGGGTCCCTGGGGAATAATGTCAAACATTCAAAGAATTAACATTAATTATTCATAAACTCTTCCAATAAATAAAAAAGGGAATTCTTTCGAATTCATTCTATGAATCAGCATTATTCAGATTCCAAAGCCATAAGCCAATGCAATAAAAGAAAATTACAAACACATTTCCTTTATGAGTATAGATGAAAAAGCCTTCAAGAAACACTAGTACATCAAATCTACAGCATATTAAAAGGATTAGATACCATGACCAAGTGGTATTTTTCCAGGGTGCAATAGTGGTTTAACAAAAGAAAATCAATTAATGTAACACATCATATCAAAAGGAAAAAAAACACATGAGCATCTCAATTGATACACAAAAGGCATTTAACAAAAATCTAACACTGTTTCTTGATTTTAAAACAATACACTCAGAAAACTAGGAATGGAAGGAATCTTCCTCAACATGATGACAGCCATTTATGAATACCCACATATAATATCATCTTCAAAGGTGAAAGAAAACTTTCTTCCTAAGATGAGGAACAAGGTAAGACTGCACACTTAAACCACAGTAATGTAATATTTACTGGAGTTCTAGGAAGAACAATAAGGTAGGGAAAGAAAGGCATTCGAACTAATGAAAAGGAAGAAGAAAAAGTATCTAAATCCACACATGACATTACATTTAACATAGAAAATTCCAAAAGTCCCACATAAAAACTAGTAGATCCAAGATGGCAGAGTAGGGAACTGCAGGCTGCACTCTTTCAATAAAAATCATAGGAAGGTAGGCAGGCTTGTCAGGCATAAAG
Source organism: Dasypus novemcinctus (assembly GCF_030445035.2). Classification (NCBI taxonomy): domain Eukaryota; kingdom Metazoa; phylum Chordata; class Mammalia; order Cingulata; family Dasypodidae; genus Dasypus; species Dasypus novemcinctus. Next base: position 106,196,556 of record NC_080676.1, read on the forward strand.
GAAGCCACAGGGCCAAGAGGAGAGAATGGCTGGAAAGGGAGGGGTCCTGGCTGGGCACCAGGGAAAGCAGGAATCATGTGGCAGACACATAGGAGAAGAATGGAGTATAAGAGAGGGCCCAGGAGGACAGAAAAACTGCCCAGTTTGCCTTGGGGGAGGGAGAGCCATGCAGTTGGCTCTGGGGAAGATGGTTGCTGCTGAGCAGGGATCCCAAAAGCAGGCTTGTGCACAGCTTCTTATGGCAGAAGAGAGCTGGGCAAGCCACAGAGAGAGCTGAAGGAACTTAGTCAGAGGATTTGATATTATCCCCCCCCGCCCCCTTTCTCTCTCCCTCACTCTCTTTCTCTTTCTTTTCTTTTCTTTTCTTTTCTTTTCTTTTCTTTTCTTTTCTTTTCTTTTCTTTTCTTTTCTTTTCTTTTCTTTTCTTTTCTTTTCTTTTTTCTTTTCTTTTCTTTTCTCTTTTCTGTTGATCTGTTGTGTATCATAAGGTTTTCTGTGCCTGTATAGGTTATGCCATTTATTTCCTTGGGAGCTATCAAGGGAAGAAATAGATCTAGACCTCTCAATTTCCCTCTCTACTGACCAGGACTACATTTTAAGGATGTGGAGGGGAGTAGGATAATTTCCTATCCAGGAAAAGGGAGGTGCCTGCCAGCAAAGGTTGGGGAACTGCCTCTGAGAAAGTTTGTATTATTAGGTTCTTAGCTTCCAGGCAGGAACTTCTGTCACATTGATCTGGCCCAAGTTGCAGAAAACACATCCTACCAGGCACTGAACAGAGAAGCAGTTCTGCAACACATTACTTGGCCCAGCTCCCAGATTTGTCAAACTAACAGGGACAATCCTAAAGTCCCAGAACAGGTTGATCCAAGAATCAAAGAACATCAGTAACACACAGTAAAGTGTCAGTAAAATGGTACAGATGAGAGAACATCAAGCATCGAGTAAACTCAACATCCTTAATCAGATGCTTAGATATCAATAAAAAATTACAAGCCATAAGAAGAAAATGGAAGAAATGGCCCAAGAAAATAATATATCAAACACCAGAAGAGATGCAGTATTTGAGAAAAGAAATCAAAAGATGCACCAAAATTTCCAAAATCAAATTGAATTGAAAAACAATATGACCGAAGAGATAAAGAACATAGGAAGACATTGTGTGAACACAAAGAATTTCAAAACCTGAATAGAAAATTAATAGACTAATAAGAATGAAAGAAATGATAGATGAGATCAAAAACAGATTAGAGGCATAAAACGTCTGACTCAAAATGATAGAAGAATGATACAGAAGACAAAACAACTGAAATTGAAGAGAGAAAAGAATGGAAAAATTGAGCACAGGCTCAGGGAGCTGAATGATAACATGAAATGCAACAACATATGTGTCAAGGGAATTCAGAAGGAGAAATGAAGGGAAAAGTGGCAAAAGGAGCATTTAAGGAAATAGCTGAAAATTTCCCACCTTTCATGAAGCAAATTAACTTACATGTCCAAGAAGGGCAACCTTCCTGCATCAGAAAAAATATGAATATGAATAGACCTATTCCAAGATAAGTAAAACATCAAAGGTAAATACAAAATTGTGAGAGCAGCAAGGGAGAAGGAAACCATTACATTCAAGGGACACTGAGTAAGACTTAGTGTGGGTCTATAAGAAACAATGGAGGTGAGAAGACACTGATATGATACAATTAGGATATGAAAAGATGAAAACTGCCAGTCAAGAATTCTTTGTCCAGAAAATTGTCCTACAATGAGATACTACCGTATTCTTATTAGACTGGTTGCTATGAAAAAAACTGCAAACTACGAATGTTAGAGAGAATGTGTAGGAAGGGTAATACTCATCCACTGCTGGTGGAAATATAGGATGTTGAAGTCATTATGGAGGACAGTCTGGTGATTCCTCTGGTAGCTAACTATAGAATTACCATATAATCGAGCAACCCCATTACTAAGTATACATCCAGAAGAACTGAAAGATGAGAAATGAACAGATATAGGCATATTGCCATTATTCCCAATTGTCAAAATTTGGAAGCAACCCAAGTGTCCATCAGCAAATGAATGGATATGTGAAATGTATTTTACACATAGAATGGGATATTACTCACATGGAAGAAGGAAGGAAGTTTTGACACATGTGACAACATGGATGAATCCCAAAGAAATTATATTGAGTGAAGTAGGTCAGTCACTAAAAGAAAATGTTGTATGTCCTCACTGACATGACCTAAGTATATTGAGCAGACTCACAGACATAAAGTCTGAAAGATAGTTTAACAAGAGACAGACAGGAATTAGAAAGTGGTCAGTTGATTTTCAATCTGGACAGAACCTATGATAAGGTGGAAGGTGCTAGTTTGGGAGTGGATTGGGTGATGGTCATGCAGGGATGTTAGTGGGGTCAATAATGCAGGAGTGTGAGGATAAGCAGGGTTGGTGAAGTAGGTTGGACTATCCATCAAAATGGCAGTGGACTTGAAAAAGGAGTAGGTGGGCTCAGATGATTTGTATGCCTGTGCTTGAAAATACGATTGTGGGAATGTTCTTCTGACACATATAGCAGGGGAAATTCACTGGTGTAAGGTGGCAGTGATGCTGGGATGTGTGGGAAAGAGTTCCCCTAGGTCATGCTTCTGTGTAATACGAATGTGTTCATCTGGTCATAGGGTGTTATTTCAGTTGTTGGAGAGCCACACAATAAACAACAAAACATTAAACTCCCATTTTAGGGAGTTCTACTACAATCTCAAAGAGAAGGGCAAGAATCTCTTGAGTTCATTGTCAGTGACAGACCCCTATGTCAAGCAGTCAATATTAATGCATGCAACAAATAATAATAAACTTAATCTTATAAAATGGAAACTTAACCTAATAATAATTATTGTCTAAGAGTCACATCCTGAAAACTTCCTTGTCACTCAAGTCAGGCCTTCATGTAAGCTAAACTCAGCAAATAAATGAGAAAACTCTCCACAGAATGGGACATGACTCACATGGATGAGTCTCCTTGGCAATTAAGGATTAATATCTAGCACCAACCAGTAAAACACTAGGAAAATCTCTTGACTAAAAGGAGGAAACATGGAATACAACAGAATTTTTATGACTAAGCAATTTGAAAATGAGTCTGAAGTTCAAACCAGAGGTTACACTTATGCATGTCTCAGGCAGATCTCACTAAGCAACACTGTGAACAAAACCCCAGGTGCTCCTGAGAGATCTTTTCATCCAGGTACTGCAGGCAGGGCACACAATCCCTTAGTATCAGTACCCTGTCTGTGGGCCTTACTTTAAAATATATGACAACTATCTCCCCAATATAACAGAGTTATACTCATTTATAATTTTCCTACATATGATCCTTCTACCCCTTTTATTTTAGGCTTAATTAGCATTACACAATTAAATATATATCTCTGATACTTATATCTTTGGACTATTTGGTTATGCCCCCAAAATCAGAAGAGTGGTAGCCAACACCTACTCTCCTCACAATTGAACAATCCAAGGACAGTTTATGAAATTTTGATGATGGACAACCCCCATCCCTCCCAAAAAAGGGTATCTACAACTGAAAGCAAAACAATTCTTTCCATCTCCCCCATAAAAATTAACCCGTCAATCTAAAACAAAGCAGGCATCACCATGAAAGATGTACACCAATATGCTTAAACTCATCCAGAAAATACAAGTGGAGGAAACATTACCTAATTAATTTTATGATGCTCAAACTACCCGAAAACCAAAGCCACATAAAATTGCACATACACAAAAATAAAACAACAGACCAACCTCTCTAATGAACTAGGGTGCAAAATTCCTCAACAAGTACTTCTTAATTATATCAAACAACACATCAAATGAATTACACACCATGATCAAGTGGGTTTTAGACAAGGTATGTGAGGATGGTTCAATGTAAGAAAATCAATGTAATATATACCACATCAAAAGATTAAAGTTAAAAAAAAGTCACGTGTTCATCTCTATTGATATAGAAATGACATTTGACAAGATACAGCATCCTTTCTTGCTGAAAACACTTTGAAAGGAAGGAATAGAAGGAAACTTCCTCACATGATAAAGGATACATATGAAAACTCACTACTAATATCATATTCAATGGTGAAAAGCTACTTTCAGTATTTGTAGATGACATGATCCTGTAAGTAGAAAGCCCTGAAAAATCTACTACAATGCTTCTAGAGTTCAAAGGGAATTTTGTCAAGTGGTGGGATATAATATCATCATGCAAATATTAGTAGAATTTCTGTACAATAATAATAAGCAATCTGAGGAAGAAATCAAGAAAATTACTTGCACTTACAATGGTAACATAATCAAATATCTAGAAATAAACTTAATTTAAAATGTAAAGGACTTGCACATAGAAAATGACACAACTTTTGATGCAGGCTAGTAAGTAGATGAATCAGTAGATGAATCAGTAGATGAATATGACAAGAAGTACACGTGGACATCAGTAACTCCAAGATGGCTGCTGGAAGACCCTCCCCCAAGATTCTACCACTCAGAAGACTTCCTCTGGAAACAGGAGTAGCCCTGGATATTCCCCCATGGACTTTATCATTGGGCCCTCCTGAGAGATTGATGGGAGAAATAAGCAATCAAAACAGTAAACAGCTGAAACTCCTCCCCTGCCATTAGCAAGGGGGGCGGGGATTCAAAAGCCAGGTGAAGGCCTGAATGAGTGCTCTTGCTCTCTCATGCTCTCTTGCCTCTGAACCCAGTCTCCAGCTGCCTCTCCCCTGCTTGGATCGCTATGCTAGTAAACCTGGTCATTTATAACCTATAATGGGAAACTGTAGCCTGTAAATCAGCCCTCTTTATCACTTTTCCTGGAACCCTGGCTCTGTCATTTACCTGGAACCCCCCACTCTGTCATTTTCTCCCATTTATCTTCCCTCCATCCCTGAATAAATTACTGGCCTAACTCACCTGACATGCTCTTGAAATTCATTTCTGCAGCATAGCCAATAACCTAAACAAAATCCAGTAACATATTTGGTGAGTCACCCAGGAATTTATTGGTGAGTGAAACTATGGCTTACAGCCTATTTAATGCCTTCCTTTTGTTCTCTATTTTAAATGGATTCACCTACAAGCCCCCAAAGGATGTAATCCCAAAGGGAAGGGTCTGGGGCTTGGGAATTCTCTGTGTCCTCATCATGTGCCCAGGTTTGATAGACCTGACCCCACCAAGGAGGGCTGGATCATAGAACAATGGCTTAAATCACAGCCCTGACAAGACAGAGGTTCCCCAGTAGAGCCCCGGACCCTGTGAAGCTTCTTCTTCAATCCATTTTGGCAGCCAATCTTTGTCCTTGGGTCTGCCTGCCATTGCCTTCTCTAGCCCTCTCCCCTCAGAAGCAGCCTGGCAATGGCAGAAAACCCCAAGAACTTACCCCTCCCACTGGATCCATGCCTTTGCAAGCATCATTCCTATCTGACCACACCCAGCTACCTGGAGGATTGAAGTAGGAAGGTGGTGGGCAGAGTCAAAATAGATGCCATGGGAGTTCCTTTCCCCAGGGCAGTCACAGGCCATGATACCCTTGTATAATTTACCTTGTATAATGTTTTCCCTTTCTACTTATTGCTACTGAATTTCTCTTTCCAGGTTTGTGTTAGAATTCCTTGGTATGTTTTAATAACTATGAAACTTGGAAAGTGCCTTTGTCTAGCAAAGAAACTATTGCTTTAGGTCCCCAAGGTCTGTTAGCTAGAGCAATTAATCTCTAATCACTTAATAGCCTTTGAAAACTGGTTTAACTGGGAAAGTATCAGACAGTAGAAGTCATGAAACTATGATGGCTTTATTTTTGCCCTTTCTCAGAAGAAAAATCAATATTCAAGGAAGAAGCACTACTTGGCTTGGCAAGTTCAGTTAGAAATCTAGTCAGCCTGTTTTCCAAGTCAAGGCAGCCCTGGGCCCACCTGGTGGCAGGAATTAGAGAGCAGCCAAATGCTTCCTGAGATTTAACTCAGGCCCTTCTGTTTGGGTCAGTCAGTCTCAGACCCTGTAATGGACAGGGGTTCCGAGAACCAGAGCAGTAAACTGAATGGTCCCCATCCCTTGGGCCCATCTATTCAGAGAGCAGCCAAATATTCCCTGAGAGACAGACATCTCAGTCACTTCGATTTGGGGTTGCTGCTCAGTCTTCTACCAATTCAGCTTGGGCACACTGATCTGATCACTGGAGGAAGTATCAGATATCCCCCAGGACCTCAGTCACCCACTCAGGGATGCCTGTGGGCCAGGTCAGCTCTGACTAAAAATTCTCAGGGCACTGAGACAGAGCATTGGCTCCAAATTACAGGGAGTTGTGAACTTTAGTCAGACTATGACTCTGTGATGCCAGATCAGTCAACTAAAAGGGCGCTTCCTCATTCTTCCTAGAATAATGGGCATGGGCTCTAGCCCACCAGTAAACTCCCCATAGGAGCATCTTCTCAGAAATCAGGAAATTCTTCCTACTGCTAGTCTATATGGCAACAGTATAGCTGAGAGCAGCCTCTGTACAGGACCCTTAATTCCAGTTAAACCAGCGTAATAAAAGAAAACACATAGCTCTAAGGCCCAGAAACCTCATGTCATGTCTCCCTTAAAAAAAAAGAAGAAATAAACCTCAAACTTCTCCGTTTAAACTAAGTTGTGCCTATAAAAGGTGTGAATAGTAATCAAGATAAAGAAACCTCATGTGCCATCAATTAAGATCAAAGAGTTCCTAGAAATGCTAAAGGTGTAAAACACTCCCTTCTGTCTTAATTTATACTTAACTTTGTGTTCAACTTTGAAATATGTGTTTAACTTTGTCAGTTTGCTTATGCCTAGAAAATCAGATTTGAGGTTCACCTGTTACAAATTGGATAATGGTAAAGGTAACCTAAAAATGAGTCTTTGAATGTCAGTACTGTCTTGCTAGTAGGTTTAATGCATAAATCACAAGTGAAATTTATTTAATTGCTAGAAAAGCAAGGAAACTTTGCAAAGTTGTTACTAACAAAATTCTTGAGGCTTAACTAATAAAAGTACCAATTCACCTTAAGGTAAAACTTACTAGAAACTCTAACTCAGAGTTAAGATTATTTATAAATGCCTTTATATTATGAAATAGCAGAAGGATAAAATCTGAAATTATATTTCAGTAGATTTTGCTTGAACCTACTATTGTAAGTGTAAATTCTAAACTGAAATTATGTTGAGTTATGGTCACTTCAAGCATAGCCTCACCCCTTGCCTTTGCTTATGTTTATTTCATAAGAGCTTCTACCCTTATGGCTCAGGAGAAAGCAAACTTGAGATATCCCTGTTTTCTGTCCTACTGGTATTAGTAACCCCACTTTCTCTCATGGTTCCAAGTGTGGACTAAATTGCTGCCTGGTGGAATTCTTGACCCTTGGGTTTGAACATTCATTCTCCCACTCCAGTGGCTGCCAGAGTCCTTTTATCCCTGAGGACTGGGAAGTGAAGCAGTCCTTTGCCTTGACTTTCAGGGTTCCTAAAAGTGGCAATTCATGAGAGAAACCAGTTTCCCTGAGGCTATAAAATTAGTCTCCTAAAGTCAAAGTAAAATATAAACTTCTAAAGCAAAGGGAAATTGTATAAAAGCATTGGGGATATTTTGGTCTTGTGCAAAACTGCATGGACATAGTTCAAATTAGAAAAAAAAAGCCTTTAAAGTGTTACGGTTAAAATTATTTTGTAAAAAAATGATGTTTTTAAGTAACTTTAAGTTGTGTTTCTGTGTCAAACTATTCATGTCTGCTTATTTGTTCAGTGTATAACTTCATATATCAGGATGATAGTATCAAATTAATAAATGAGACCTCTAAGTTCATATTTAATGAAATTAAGTTAAAGAAATGTAGGGCTGCCCTCTTTTAAATGCATAAAGTAAATTCCATTGGTTGCTAATTGTAATCTAAGATAAATTAAAAACTCTATGTGGTTGTGGTTAATTATAAAGAGTTTGTAAGAGCATCTTTGAAACTAAAGCATTTAAATGTTTAGTTCTAAGAAGCCATTATTAACTAGTAATCTAAATTGATGTTAGTGGCAAAAAGTAACTTCATAGTAATGAAACCTGTTTAAAAGTCACTTCGATGTGCATATTCAAGGGTGGTAATGAAAAGTTACCTTGATTCCATTGAGAATCTTCAGTTTTCATTTTAAAAATGCAAAAAATAGACTTTACTGATGAAGTAAGATACCTGCTAATTAATGTCTTCATGGTAAAAATGTAAAAGTAAAAAGTGAAATACTAAAAAGTTCCTTTGATACATAGCACATTGCACTGGAAATGTTTAAAAAATGTATAAAAATCAAGAAATAGACTTCAGCATTGTCAAACTCTCTTCTGCAGTCAAACCAAGCCTTCAATAAACTGCAGGTTGCCTCTCTATATGAGCTATTAGCTAGGTTGGTCACTGATGCCTAAAACAATAAATGTATCCACTACATCTCTGATTGTGCTCCTGAAGTCAATGGAAACTATGTTACAGTTTAAAACTCCTGCAGCAGCCAATGATGGCTTGGTACAGTCATCCATGTATGATGGATATCACATCCAGACTGGCACTATTTTATAGTACCAAAGACTGCTATGCACCAGGCCAGTAAAATACTGGAAACTACTTTCCTAGCCTCTCTCTAGGGTCAATGGTGCTGCAGCTTGTTCACTGTGTAAAGGACATACCAAGTGGAGCCATGATCACCAGAATATTGTGAGTAGAACTTAAACACAATTGGCATTATAGCCTGCTCCCATGGAGACATAACAAGTAAGGTACTGCAAACCTGAAACTTAAATCTATTAATTACAGCTCAAAGAGAAACTTATACATTGAGTAATACATTAACTGGTATTAAGTACTATACCTACATCCTATTATAGTTATACGTCTGATGATTATGGTAATATTTCTATTAGATCATATGCAGAAGGACATTGAACATGTAAAAGTCCTGGCAAACTTCATTTTCTGAATAGGTAATGAACATGTCTATAAGATAAAAAATGTCCACCTTGCCTGAGAGCAGTGGAGTCAACAGTGCTTTTAATCTAAAAAAACACCAAATTAACCTGGGGGCAACCTCTCACAGTCTTCACCCCACACCAGGTAAAGGATGTGCTTGAGTCCAGGGGCCACCAGTGACTTACAGGTAGCCAGCTAATTCAATACCAGTCTCAATTACTAGAGACCTTTGAGATGCAGATAAGAATGTGTCAGACTCTCAGCTGAGCCACCCTACTACTGGTAGAGGGACCAAAGTCAGACCCTGGGAGGCCCCTTCTCCATTCCTGTCTCCTTCACTCAAGCAGGACAGACTTAAAAGATGAGCTTCTTGTGAACCCAAACATTGAATAGTTCACAGATTAAAGCAGTTTTACTAAGGAATGAATTAAAAGGGCAGGTTACACAGTGGTTTCTCAATTTGAAACCATAGAGGTCAAAGGTCATCCCCCTGGAATTTCAATCCAGAAGACAAAGCTAATTGCCTTTACCTGAAGTTTAAAGCTAGTAGCTGAAAAATGGGCTAATATTTACACAAAATCTATATATGCTTTCTTTTTCCTTCATGCTCACTCTGCTATATAGCAAAAGAAGCTTGGTTACTAACAGTAATGTAGTAGGTCATCTATTAAGTTCAGGCAAGAAATTCTAAGCTTACTAAAAGCTATACTATTACATCAGGAAATAGCAGTTATGCATTGTCCAGGGCATCAGAAGACAAACACTCCTATAGCAAAGAAAAATGCTCGAGCTAACACAGCTGCTAAAGTGGCAGCACAAACCCAGGTTTCCTTCTTATCCCTTATTCCGGCACCTATACCAGTACTTGAAGTTCCATAGTAAAACAAGGCTAAACAAACCAGGCAGGTAGCCTGTGGTTTACCTTGGAAGCTGGTGGGTGGCTTGTTGAGGACACTCAAATCTACCTGCCAGGAGCAGTGAAGTAGACTTCATGGATTTCATGGACTTCACCAAGCCACTTATCTGGGAAAGGATGACCTAACCAGCTTATTCAAATGGGTTTTCTTGTTTTTAATTAATTAATTAATTAATTTTTAATGTTACATTAAAAAATATGAGGTCCCCATATATGCCCCCTCACCCCACTCCTCCCATAACCACAACATCCTCCCTTATCATGGGACAGTCATTGCACTTGGTGAATACATCTCTGAGGACTGCTGCACCACATGGTCAATGGTCCACATTACAGTTTACACTCTCCCCCAGTCCACCCAGTGGGTCATGAGAGGACATACAATGTCCAGAAACTGTCCCTGCAGTACTATCCAGGACAATTCCAAGTCCTGAAAATGCCCCCACATCATATCTCTTCTTCCCATTCCCACCTTCAGCAGCTACCATGGCCACTTTCTCCATCTCAGTGCTACATTTACTTCCACTACTAATCACATTAGTTCCAGAATAGAGTATCAGTAAGTCCACTCTAATCTATACTCTATTCCTCCATTCTGTGGATCCTGGGATGGTTATACCAATCCACCTATGTATCAAGAGGGTGCTTCAATTCTACTTGGATGATGGATGCAATTCTCCTGCTTTCAATTGTAGGCACTCTTGGCTCCCTAGTGTGGTGATTGACCTTCTTCACCTCCCTCTTAGCTGGCTGGGGTAAGTCCAATAAACCAGAGGGTAGGAGCTGCAAGTCTGCTGAGGCTCAGGACCTGGTTATCACATGGAAAGTCCAGAGATTCAGGTCCCCTGAGTATACACTAAAACCCAGTGCCAACAAAGGTCCAGTAAAAGTGACAGGAGAGGCTTGTGGACAAAGATCACACTAAGTCCAGCTCCATCACACTCAGGACCACAAACTCCAAAGTAGGGCCAACTGACATGGCACTGAAGTCCATCTGCCATGACCACAGAACCTGTGGGTCTCTGTAGCCCTCAGAAGAATCAATAACTGGGGTTGTATCTACTTTAGCTATCTCTGGGACTCTGCTGAGGTGTGTATAAGGGCAACCTCTCTGATGACCTCCTGGCTCTTTTTTGGAGACTCAGCCATATAAACTCATTTGTCCTTTCCATTTCCCCCTTTTATTCAGGGTCAAAAAGCATTTTTAACTCCTGATATTACATGTAGGCTGAGATATTCTGCTGGTCTGAGTTGACCCTTTTATTCAAGGTCATTCTCCAGCCACATCATCAGCTGGTACTTGGTAGTAATCCCTTGGTGCCAGGAAGGCTCATCACTGGGAGTCATATCCCACTTGGGGGGATGGCAATGTATTTACATGCTGAGTTTGGCTTCAAGACTGGCCACATTTGAGCAACATGGAGGCTCTCAGGAGGTAACTCTTAGGCATCCTGCAGCTCTAGGCCTAGTTCTTATTTCAGGCCCACAGGCCCACAAGCATGGTCATTAGCATCAAGGGCTCATTGTTGGACCATCCTTCCTTACTGGTCTTAGCCATTGCACTCGGAGGATTGTTACTCTTCCATTAGGGAATGTAACAGAACTTCCCCCACCAGCAACTTAGCACTCCCCCAGCCATTGTTCCCAACTGTAACCACTATGAAAATATCCAAACATTTTTATGCACCCCATACATATGCCCTGGAGAACTCCCTCCCAACCATGTGCCCCCCACTAATAACACCCCATACCAGTATTCTTTCCCCACCCCTATCGAACCCCTCTGTGGTCCAAAACCTCCCTGAAAATGAAGCCCAATATATTGCCAGGTTCCATTAATAGTAAAATGGAATATAGTGAAGGGTTTTGAGGTTAGATATAGAATACATACTAATTTAGAAAAATTAAAGTAAAAATTGGGTATCAAAAAATTAAAAATTAAAAAGCTTTGTTTTTGATGTTTTGCCTTCCACACTGCAATAAGTGTTGCCCTGTATGCACATTGGCAAGGAAACGTCTTCCATCTCTTCCTTAGGGTCTACATCCTTTCTTTATCTTTTTTTTTTCTAATAAGCTTGTCTTCACAAAAGTTTTAGACCACAGTAATTCATATATTCAATATATAGTATAGTACTCCCACATATTCAACATCAGACACTTTGTCCCTTCCCCAGCAATAAACTTTTTACATGTTCATACTTTATTTACTGCAACTGATGTACTGATATTGAGACAATAGCTTTCAAACAAGGTTACACTTGGGTTTACATTGTGGTCTATATTTTAGACTATACAATTTTCTAAATTTTTATTTATTTTATGTTTTACATTATGATTTACATTTTAGCCTATAGGCCCTTAAACATTTTTGGTGTAATTTAACATGTCGTATATTCATCCTTGCTTAATCTTGTGGAACACTTCCATTGCCCCACAGTTACACTGATTCCACCTATCCAATACCTCTTCCCCTCTCCCCTCAGGACCCACAGTGATAATCACTCTTCTCTGCTTGTAGGACCATATTCAGAGATACTTGCAAAAATGTTGAGGGCTTGACATGCTCAACTGCCCTAATGCATTGGGAGCCACCATTTCTCTTGAGATACAATTCCCTTTATTTGAGAACATCAGTCCTCCCCAGGATGTGGGTATACCTTCACTCTCATTGTATGGGTTTCCATCCAATGATATAACCCACTACAGCAAAATGAGCACTTGCACACACCTTAGAAGTCTGTTCTGTGTCAGATTCTCCCCTTTAAGCATCTTAAACAGGAAATCTTCCTTATTATATCTTTGAAAAAGTTTTCCCAACAATATACTCTCAACCACAAACCTGACAGTCTCCTATGTTCATATGTTCCCCCACCCTCCTCCCAATTTCTTGGGCCATATTACCCATCCTCCCCTCCCTAGCCCCCCTCAAGCCCACAAAGTCCCACCCAATCAAATGGGCTTTTGAAAAATAGTCTGGTGAATACAATCAAAGAAATTACCAGAAGTTGTTCAATTAGAACAAAAATGTAAAAAGGTAGGTATTATGATTTAAAGTCTGGAGATGAGAGTTCACTTTTTCTTTTTATGATGTTTCTGGTTGTTCAGGACTACTTACCCCTGCAAATAAATTTAATGATTGTGTTTTCAATTTTTTCTTTAATGCTGGTGGAATTTTTATTGGTATTGCATTAACTCTGTATAACAATTTGAGTGGAATTGACATCTTGATAATATTTAGTCTTTCAATAGATGAGCATGGAATCTTCTTCCAGTTATTTAGGACGATTCTGATTTGTTTTAACATTGAGTTGCAGTTTTCTGAATACATTTGCTTTACATCATTGTTTTAGTTTATTCCTGACTATTTGAGTTTTATCTGTCATATTTTATTTTCATCATTCTTTTGACACTTTTAGATACATGTGTTGATATAGTCTTCATTGCTAGACTCTCTTCCAGGTCCTTCTCTCCTGTCTTTTCTTTTCAGGCTCTAGCACACCCTTTAGTATTTCCTGAAAGTCTGGTCTCTTGCTCAGAGAGTTTCTCAGTTTCTGTTTATCTGTGAATATTCTAATTTCACCTTCATTTTTGAAAGACAGTCTTGCTGGATATAAGATTCTTGGCTGGAATTATTTCTCTTGTAATATCTTAAATATATCAGACCACTGTCTTCTTGTCTCTATGGTTTCTGGTAAGAAATCAGCCCATAATCTTATTGGATATCCATTATAGTTGTGCATGTCTTTTCTCTTGCTGCTCTCAGAATTCTCTCTTTGTCTTTGGCCTTTGACATTCTGAACAGTATGTGTCTTGGAGTCAGTCTATTTGGATTTTTTTTGGATAGGAGTATGTTGTGCTTCTTGGACATGGATATGTATGTCCTTCAATAGGGTTGGGAAATTTTCTACCATTATTTCTTCAAATATTCCTTCTGCCCCTTTTCCCTTCTCTTCTCCTTCTTGGACACCCATGACATGTATGTTTTTCATGTCTTTTCTGGCGTTTAGTTCCCTGAGATCTTGTTCAATTTTTTCCATTCTTTTCTTCATCTGTTCTTTTGTATGTTCACTTTCAGAGGCCATTTCATCACGTTCACTACTTGGTTATTCTGCCTCCTCAATCTGCTATTATATGATTCCAAAGTTTTTTTTAATTTTAATTTCATTTATTGCATGTTTCTTTCCCGTAAGATCTGCTATTTTTCAATCTATGCTTTCAAGTTCTTTGTGTTCATCCAATGTATTCTTAATATCCTTAATCTCTTTAGACATCTCATTGAATTTATTAAGGAGATTTGTTTGAACATCTATAATTAGTTGTCTCAACTCCTTTATGTCATCTGAAGTCTTATCTTTTTCCTTTAACTGGGCCATAGCTTCCTGTTTCTTGGGGTTGATGTAATTTTTTTGTTGGTGTCTTCACATCTGGCTTACTAGAATATTTATTCTAGGTGTGGTTTTTCTCTTTAGTTTAGGGTTTCCTATCATTTCTCCCTTGCTGGTTGTGCAGTTGGACCAAAGCATGTAGTTGGTGCTGTAAGCTGTGGAGGCTCAAGATGCTCTCATTGCACCAGGAACCAATGAAGCTTCTTCCAACTTTCTCCTTTGCCAGGGGTAGGGACAGAGTCACAGCTATGTGGAATAATCCAAGTGCAGGCCTGTATTGTAGTTGCTCAGAGAGACTGATGAAGCTTCACATCCCTTTTTCCCCTGCCTGAGGGGGGATGGAGCTGCAGGTGTGGGCAGCAATTTATGACTGCATTTGCCCTGCTAGATTTCTGATTTTCAGTCTATTCCAGCCAAAGTTACCTGTATTTACCTGTATCAGCTTGTGCAGGGCTCCTCAGCCTCCTCCCCACCAGAGGGGGGCAGAAGCCTAGCCTAGTGCTGCAGGCTGATCTGTATGAAAGAAACTGGTTCCTGCTGACACTGAGAGTTTTAGTCATCCTGTCTTCCCCTCAGGCTGGATGCGGAGTCAGAATGGTGGCTACTGGCCTCCTTCTGACTTGGGCTGGTTCAAATCCAGCTGTTACCAGGGTTATATCTTAGCCAGCCAAGTCTACCAAACAGTAGCTGTATCAGCAGTCAAGCATCTCCTCCTTCCCTATTTCTAGGAAATGGAGCTTCCAATTCTTGCCACAGAATAGTTCCTAGGGTAGCTCGTGCTGCTGGAGTAGGATAGCCACAGGCCTCCAAGACTTGGCTTGTAATTTCCTGGAGAGGCTGGCACAGGTCCTGGCAACTTCCTCCCTACTGGAGGTGGCACTGGGGCCTAGGCTAGAGTTGGAATATGATCTGGATGGAAAGAAGCCAGTCCCCACTAGCACTGGGACTTTCAGTTCATCCAGATTCCACTCATGCCAGGCGCAGAGTTAAAATGGCAGCTCCCGGCCTCTTCCTGACTTGGACAGGCTCAAACTTTAGCTCTTCTCAGGATTATACTGTAGCCCACTGAATTTACTCATCAGTAGCTGAAATTGGTGGCCAACCATCACTTCCTACCCATTTTGGGGAAGTGGTGCTTTCAATTCCAGCAGTAGAACATCTTCCCAAGCAGCTTGTGCATCCAGTGGAGAATGGGCACTGACTTCTGAGCTGTGGAGTGCTCTACTTACAAGTCTTCTCTGCAGATAAACAGTTTTCCTTCTACTCCTTCTAAGATGTTGCAGGATGTTCTTCTGTTCTCCAGGATCCCTCAAACAGGTGCTTCAGCTAGCACCAGAGAGCTCTAGGTATTTGCTAACTGCCCAGTCAGCAGGAGCTGACTCTAGGAGCTGCTTACTCCACTGCCATCTTGTTGGTTCTCCTTTCAATTCTTCTTTGTGCTCACCCAGTTTCTTCTTTATATCCTTACTCTCTTAAGTCATCTCATTGATTTTATAAGTAGTTGATTTTATGATTACTTGTCTCAATTCCTTTATGATATCTGAAGACATAATTTCCTTTGACTGGGTCATTACTTTGTATTTCATGGTGTGAATTTAATTTTTATTGGCGTTTGACATGTAACTTGTTAGTTGTATTTATTCTGTGTGCAGGTTACCCTTTCTCCTTTGCTTGTTGTGTTGTAGGAGCTTAGGATATAGTTGGTACTGTAAGCTTTGATGACTTATGCTGCATACATTGCCCCTGCAATTGCTGAAGCTTCTCCAACCTTTCTGCCCTGCCAGAGGTAATTATAGAACCAATTCTACATGCAACAATCCAAGCTGTAAATATGTACGTATAAATAATAATAAAAATTATAAGGGCCAATGAAAAAGTAGGCAATGGACATGATTTGGTGACTTTTAGAAAAAAATAAATTTATAAAAAACTGGGTAAATTCACTACTAAGTACAAATATTTTTAAAATCACATTAGTTTATATATTATGAATTGAGGAAATGTTCATTGAATGTTGTCTTTATTTTCCAGGGCTGCTATGACAAATACCATAAAATGAGTTGGTTTAAAAACAGCAATTTATTGTCTGACACTTTTGGAGACTAGACATTTATCGTGTGTTCTCAGTGTCTGTATTTCTGACAATATCCCATCACACAGTGATCTCTGTCTCTCCTTGCATCTGCTGCTCTGATTTCTGCTACTTTTGGCTTATACTACTATTGATTGTGTGAAAATATCTTAAGCTTTTAAGAATTCCAAACTTATTGGTTAAGGTCAACCTCGACTCAATTTGGCATCATCTATACAAGATCTTTGAAGATCTTATTCAGAAATGAGTCCATACATTAACTAATAATAACACCTTCAGCTATCATAGTTACAAAGAAGTTCATATTTACAGAGACATGGATTGAGATGTGAACATTCTTTCTGTGATGAATGTGATGTAATCTTTAAAAAATGACCAAATTTGTCATGCACTGTATTAAGCACTGGCAATATAAAATCAGATATGACACCTTTGATATACATAGTAAGAATATAGGCCTATATTCAGTATCTACAATTCACTTTATTATTTGTTCTTCTTCAAATTGAGCTTATAAATCTGTTCCCATCTCCTTTCTTAGTCACCTCCATTTTTAATTCTCATCACCTTTTATTTGAATTATTGCACTTAGTCTCTTTGTATTAGCATCATTCTAATCAAATGCCAGATAAATTTTCAGAAAGATGCAATATTCTTGTTCTGCTATCAGAGAGACTTTAATATTTTATTTTCCTTATATAAATTCAGATTCCATAAGTTGACATGAAATTTCCAATATCCTGATCTACTGCCATCATTCTTTCCCTCATTCACCAAATCTCATCGAAAACTCTGCCAGCTTTCTGATCCTGATGACTTTAATTCAACTTCCTCATTCTCCAGTCCCTATGTCATACTCATTTCCATGAATATTGATTCTACTATGCTATTATACATATTTCCCCCCAAATATCAATATTTTTTCTTATCTTTTATGTACATCCACTTCTAATTCTACTTTAACTAAATACCCCAGGCTAGAATGATCTCCATTGCCTGAACTCCAAAGCATGTCTTATAAACCAAAAATAATTTAGAAGTGCTTGTCTACAATCTGCATTACTTTCTTTAATGGTATTTTTTGAAGATACATAAATCAGCTAAAATTTACATTAAAAATATAGGAGTGGGAACAGCAAGATGTCAGTGGAATAAATAGCTCCTAGAGACAGGTCCTGCTACAGAGCAGTTAGTAAACACCCAGAGTTCTCTGGAGCTAGCTGAAGGACCAGTTTGGGGCTTCAGGAGGCCAGAAGGGCATCTTGCAACATCCTTGAAGGAATGGAAAGAGGAGACTGCCCATCTGCAGAGAAGACTCCTGAGTAGAGCACTCCACAGCCTAGAAGCCAGTGCCCATTCTCCACCGGAGGCACAAGCCACCTTGGGAGCTGTTCTGTGACTGGAATTGGAATCTCCAATTCCCAAAAACAGGGAAGGAAGAGATGGTTGGGCACCAACTTCACCTACTGATGAGTAAAATTCAGCATGGTAAAGTATAATCCTGAGAATAGTTAAAGTTCGATTCTGTCCAAGTCAAAAAGAGGCCAGGAGCTGCCATCTTAACTGCGCACCTGGCATGAGGGGAAGCGGGATATACTGAAAATCCCAGTCCTGGTGGGAACCAGCTTCTTTCCATTGAGGTCAGATTGCAGGTCTAGCCTAAGTCCCAGTGCCACCTCCAACAGGGAGGAAGCTGCAGGGAACTGTGCCAGCCTCTCCAGGAAATTGCCAGCCAAGCCATGGAGGCCAGTGATTGTTCTCCTCTGGTGGTGCAGGCCAGCCCAGGAGCTGTTCTGTAACTGAAATTGGAAGCTCCATTTCCCAAAAACAGGGGAGGAGAAAATGGTTGGCTACCAATTTCAGCTACTGATTGGTAGACTCGAATGGTTAAGGAATAACCGTAGGAACACTAGGTGTGAGAATTTGTCCAAGTCAGAAAAAGGCCAGTGGCTGCTATTTTAACTCAACCCCCCGTCTGAGAGGAAGCCAGCCTGACCAAATATCACAGTGAGAGTAGGAACTGATTTCTTTCACCCAGATCAGCCTGCAGCCCTAGCCTAGACTTCAGTACCACCTCTGGCAAGAGGAGGCTGGCTAGCCCAGCATCATTCTCTCCAGGTAACTGAGGAAAACTTTGGTTGGCACAAACTGAATAATTAGAAGTCTACTGGGGCAACTGTGGTCATCTTAGACCAGCACTGCATAGATTGCTGCCTGCACCTGCAGATCCATCCATACACCAGGCAGGGGAGAAAGGGGCATGAAGCCTCATCAATCTTTCTGGGAAACTACAGTCTAGACCTGCAGGACTTGGATTATTCCACACTGCTATAAGTCTGTCCCTATCTCTGGGAAAGGAGAAAGTTGGGAGAAGCTTCATCTGTCCCTGGGGCAATGAGGCAGCTTCAGCCTACACAGTTTATAGGACCAATTACATCCTTGGATCCTACTGTATAACCATCAAGGGAGAAAAGACAGGAAGCCAGAAACCACAGAGAAAAACTGAACCCAGAATAAATACTTTAGTAATCCAGATGCCAAGACACCAACCAATAGTCACAATCCACACCAAGAAACAGGAAGCTATGACTCAGTTAAAGGAATAAGATAAGCCTCCAGATGACATAAAGGAGTTAAGACAACTAATCATAGATGTTCAAACAAATCTCCCTAATAAATTCAATGAGATGGTTAAAGATATTAAAGATGTTAAGAAGACACTGGATAAGTACAGAGAAGAATTTGAAAGCACACATAGAAAAAAAGTAGATCTTATGGGAATGAAAGGAGCAATAAATGAAATTTAAAAAAAAACATTAAAATCATATAATAGCAGATTTGAGGAGGCAGAAGAAAGGATTGGTGTGCTTGAAAAAAATAGCCTCTGAAATTAAACATACAAAAGAATAGATGAATAAAAGAATGGAAAAAAAATGAAAAGTTCTCAGGGAACTAAACAATAGCCAGAGATGTGCAATCATATGTGTCATGGGTGTCTCAGAAAGAGAAGAGAAGGGAAAAGGAGCAGAAGGAATATTTAAAGAAATAATGGTAGAAAATTTCCCAACCCTGCTGAAGGATGTAGATATCCATGTTCAAGAAGCAAAACATACTCCCATCTGAAAAAATCCCAATAGACCAATTCCAATACACATACTCTTCAGAATGTTAAATGCCAAAGAAAAGAGAATTCTGAGAACAACAAAAGAAAAGCAATGCATAATATATAAAGGATACCCAATAAGATTAAGTGCCGATTTCTCACCAGAAACGATGGAGGCAAGAAGAGAGTGGTTTGATATATTTAAGATACTATGAGAGAAAAATTCCAGACAGGAATTTTATAGCCACAGGGACACTCTATCAAATATGAGGGTGATATTAGAATATACACAGATAAACAGAAACTGAGAGAATTTCTAAGCAACAGACCAGATTTTCAGGAAAAACTAAAGAGTGTGTGAAAGCCTGAAAAGAAAATACTGGAGAAAGAGGCCTAGAAGAGAGTCTAGAAATAAAGATTATATCAATAAAAGTAACTAAAAGTGTCAAAAATGTGGTGAAAATAAAATATGACAGATAAAACTCAAGTAGTCAGGAATAAACTTAACTAATGGTGTAAAGCACTTGTATTCAGAAAACTGCAACCCAATGTTTAAAGAAATTTTAAAAGTCCTAAATAACTGGAAGAACATTCTATGCTCATGGATTGGAAAACTAAATATTAGGAAGTCAATTCTATTCAAATTGATAGACAGATGCAAAGCAACCCTGATAAAAATTACACTAGTATTTAAAAAAATTGAAAACACAATTAGCAAATTTATTTGGAAGGGTAAGGTGTCCTGAATAGCCAAAGACATCACAAAAGGAAAAGCAAACCTTCATCTCTGGACTTTAAAACACACTACCAAGCTATAGTGGTATAAAGACAAATACATAGATGAATGGATCAAAATTGATGATTCAGAAACAGACCCTCACATGTATGGTCAAGTGATTTTTGACTAGCCTGTCAAACCCATACAGCTTCTGCAGAACAGTCCTATCAGCAAAATGGTGCTGAAAGAACTGGATATCTATAACCAAAAGAAGGAAAGAGGACCTCTATCTCACATCTTATCCAAAAATTAACTCAAAATGGATCAAAACCCTAAAAATAAATGTAAGAACCATAAAACTTCTAGAAGAAATTGTACAAAAATATCTTCAAGACCTGGAGGTAGGTGGTGGATTCTTAGTGGAGATAAGAGAAGGACTGAGATAGACTATTGATGTTTAATGTATGTAGAAGTTTTATTTAGTTTTACTGTAAAAGTGTGGAAATATATAGAGTGAATGGTAAAAATAGAAATAACAGGTTTATAAATAGGGATTTGGATGAAATTGGTAGTCTAGGGATGTAAATACCATTTGCCAGAATGCTAGAGAATAATCTAGGAATTGATAGCACGTAAGCCAAGAGGTGGATGAGAATGGTGGTTGATGGTATAGATGCAAGAGTGTCCTATGTGAGCAAGAGCAAATGTATATCACTACTGCAGGGTGTTGGTAATGCAAGGAAAAAATACAGCTGGAATGACCTATGGACTGTGATTAGCAGTAATAATATAATATTCTTGCATCTATGCCAAAGATATACCGTGCTGACTATGGGGCAGTATGGTAAATGTGAGTCAAATGTATGCTATGGACATGGTAAAAATCACATGATATTATCTTATTTGTAAAATATGTTCCACTACAGTGTGGTGTGTTGATAGAGGGGTGTTGCTTGGGAATTCTGCCCATGTGCATGATTGTTTTGTAAGTTTACAACTTCTGTCATAAAAAATATATTTAAAAATTAATAAGGTGTGTTGGGGGAAAAACACACCAAATGTAAGATAGGGATTATAATTAGTAGTAAGATTTTGACAATATTTTTTTTGTAATTTGTAACAAACATCTCACAACAATGCAAAGTGTTGGTGGAGGGTTGACATATGGGGCCCCTGTATGATCTTATGCTTGTTTGCTTTGTAAGTTCACAACTTTTATTACACACTTAATTATTTAGGTATGTTCATATATAAAGGGCATAAAGATAATAATAATAGGGAGGAGAAAATACTTTGGTTAGTAGTAATACTTTGGCAATGCTTTTTAATCATTAGTTAAAAAGTTTTAACAACAATGTAAGATGTTGGTGATAGGGTGAGATATGAGAGTCCTGTATGATGTTATATATATTTGTTTTGTAATTTCACAAGTTTTGCTATACACTTATTATTTATGAATGTTTGTATGTGGGTGATAAATTTCAATAAATTAATTTAAAAAAATATATAAGAGGTTCCATTATATCCCATCCCCCCAACCCTCCCACATCAACAACCTCCTTCATCATTGTGGCACATTCATTACAATTCATTAATATATTTTGGAGCACTACTGCACCACATGGATAATAGTTTACCATGTAGTTTACATTCTCCCTCATTCCATTCAGTGGGTTATGGCAGGATATAAAATGCTTTGCTTTGGTCCCTGCAGTAGCATTTAGGACAACTCTAAATCCCAAAAATGCCCCCATATCACACCTATTTGTCCCTCTCCTTGCCTTCAACAACTGCCAAGACCACTGTCTCCACATCAATGGTATAATTTCTTCTGTTAATAGTTACAGTATTTCTATAGTAGAATACCAGTAACTGCACTCTAATCCATATTTTATGCCTCTATCCTTGGAATGGTGATGTCCACTTCACCTCTAAATCAAGAGGGGTCTTAGATACAACACGGTTGATGGATGTGAGTCTCCTGCTTGTAGTTGTAGGCACTCTTAGTTCCCTGATGTGGTGGTTGTACATCTTCACCTCCCTGTTAGCTGATCTGGGTAAGTCCAATGGACCAGAGAGCAGGAGTTACAACTCTGCTGAGGCTCAGAGCCCAGCTGACACATGGCCAGTCCAGACATTCAAGTCTCCTGAATATACACCAACCCCAGCAGAAACCACAGGTTCAGAAAAAGTGACAGAAAAGGTATGTGTAGAATGGTCACATCTGAGTCCAACCCCATCACACTCGGAGCACAAATTCCAAAGTAGGACCCACTGATAAGGCACTGAACTCCAGAGCCATCTGCCATGACCATAGAACCTCTGTATCTCTGTAGCCCTCAGGAACACTGGTACCTGGGGTTGTATCTATTTTGACTGTCTCTGGGATTCTGCTGAGGTGTGTATAAGCACAACCCTTGTGATGACCTCTCAACTCTTTTGAAGACTCTTAGTCATATGAAATCTTTTGTCTTTACCATTTCCCCCTTTTATTCAAGGTCTTTTTCTAGTTGCATCACCAGCTTGTGATCGGGTAGTAAACCCTCAGTGCCAGGGAAGCTTATCCGTGGGAGTCATGTCCCACACTCAGGGGAAGGTAATGCATTTATATGCTGAGTTTGGCTTAGAGAATGGCCACATTTGAGCAACATGGAGTCTCTCAGGAAGTAATTGTTAGGCACCCTGCAGCTCTAGGCCTAGTTAAAATTTCAGGCACATAGGCTCATAAGCATAATAATCAGTATCAAGGGTCATAACTGGAATATCCTTCCTCACTTGTATTTGCCCTTGCACTTGGGGGACTGTTGCTGTTCCATTGGGGAATGTGACAGAGCTCCCCTGGCTAGGAACTCAGGCCTCACTCAATTCTCATTTTTAACTGTACCTACCATGAAAATACTCATTGAACATCTGAACATTTTTATATACCCTATATACATGCCCTGGAGAACTCCCTCCCGACCATATTTCCCCAATCAATAACACCCCACACCAGTTTTCCTCCCCTGCCATCGTTGAAGCCCTCTGTGATCTGAAACTTCTTCAAAAATGAAGCATAATATATTGCCAGATTCAATTAGTAGGAAAATGAAATGGTAGTGATAGGTTTAAAGACTGAAATAGAATACATATTAATTTAGAAAAACTAAAATAAAATAAGAAATAAATTGAGTTATTAAAAAATGAAAAAACATAATAAAACTTTGTTTTTGACATTTTGCCTTTCATCACTGTAGTAGGTGTTGCCCTCTATTTATAGTGGCAAGTCAATTTCTTTCATTCCTTCCTCAGTGTCTACATCCTTTTTTTTTTTAATTTTTAGTTTTGTCTTCAAAGAAGTTTTAGATCACAGTAAAGTCATATATACAATATAGGGAACTCCCATATATCCAACATCAAACCCTTTTCCCCTTTTCCCAGCAAGGACCTTTTTACATGTTCATGTTATATTTGCTATATCTGATGTAAAGATATTGAAACATAGCTACCAAACACAGTTCCATTTTGGTTTCCATTATGGTTTATATTTTAGACTTTACAATTTTCTAAATTTTTAGCTACATTATGGTTTACATTTTAGCCTACAGACCTTTATACATTTTTGGTGAAATTTAACATATCTTGTATCCATCATTGCCCAATCTTGTGGAACATTTCCATTGTCTCATAGTTATCCTGCTTCCATCTATTCTAATCTTCTCGCCCCCTCATTTCAGCACCCACAGTGACAAACAAGCTTCACTGTTTGAAGGACCAGATTCACAGGTACTTGCAACAATACTGAGGGCTTGACACACTAGACTGTCCTATCCTATTGGGAGCCATTAATTCTCTCAAGAAACACAATTCCCTATGTTTGAGAATATCAGGCTTACCCAGGATGAGGGTATTCTTTCCCACACATTGTATGGGCCTCCACCCAATGACGTAGCACACCATGACAAGATGAGCACGCACACACTCCTTACAAGCTTGGCAGAACAGATGAACATAGGATATTGGCAGGTATATGGTTGAACCTATAATGTTGAGAAAACTCTTTAAAAAATAGAATAAGAAAGACTTTCCTGTTTAAGGTGCTTAAAGGGGGACATCTGCATTACTTTTTAAATTAAGAATGCATCTGATATCCCAATTAGATAGAGGGCATTTTGAGATTAACCATGATGAAATTCTGTGAAAGGAGCTGTAAAATACTATGGGGAAAAGGCAGTATTGATCCAAATCTTGCAACATTCACATTAGAACTAAACGAACTTGAGGAATCTTCTTAATATTTCAAACTGAGTTTTCTCTCTAGAAAAACATGAAAAATAATGCCTAACTCATTAGTAGCTAAGTTATATCCTTAGTAAATGATAATACCTCAAAGTGTTTTTTTTTTATCTTTCATATAAGAACAATTAAGTGATCAATAAATATGTTTTGCTCAGAGTTTTGGTTTTCACTATTATTTGCTTAATTTATTCTTGAACAGCATCTCCTACTTTCTGGTAATGATATGAATAATTTACAATGAAATTAGTGCAGGTTGATGTAATTCCTAACAACAAACAAGACAAGTAATGACATGAAGGGGGGGGGGGACCACTAATTGATAAATTCAAGAATTGCATTCTCATGCATCATAAACAATTATACAAACTGTGAAAATATTAAAATTCATAAGGATTCTAGTATAAATATCATCATTTTCAAATACAGAATGATAAAAGCCCATTATGAAGTAATTTATTTCAGAGAGCTTGAGAGGATAAGTAATGAAGATTAAATGTTTTTGATTGAAAATAAACATTTCGCATGGAATAATGTTCAAACAATCCCTAGAACAAAATTAAAGTTGAGAACAATCTGGCTGTGGACCTACAAAATAGGTTCCACAAAATTTAACATGGAGCCTTAAGACTATGAAGCAGGCTACTCCATATAGCAAAAGAGTTAACAGTTTATTAGGGAACTTACAAACTGGGAAGATGTTCTTGGGTGGCCACTGGACATTCAGAGTAGTGCTCTGTGCCATTTAGGGGCTTACCTGGGCTTATTTGGAAGTAAGAACAAAGAAGGCACATAGCCAAGTCAGGATTTTCAAGATCATAAATATGTTTCTTTCACATTAGTGATATATAGCAGGAGCAGTTCTAGTATAGAGTTATCATGCTTATTAGCAATATGAAAACACACTTTAAGATGCACCTATGAGGATGCATTGTATTCTCTGGAAATTTATGGCTTCTCTGGTTTATGACACCATAATAATTAAATGGAAAACTACAGGTTACATCTGATAGATGGAGATGCTGAAGAAGGGATTATTATTTGGAATCTAGGAAGGTAACTGATTTTGTAAGATTGGGGATTTAATGTAAGTGCCAAAAATTAAATTTATATTGACACTTATTCTTAGAATTTGCTGAAAATGTAACTAATTATACTTTTGACACAATCTGTGACTTGAGTAGGAATCATTTCTTAATTTCTAATGGATTATAATAGCTTAGATTTTTATTTACATCTTAGGAGAAACCCAAGTTTCTGGAAGTATATATCCAGTTATACATTATTTGACTTGGCCATCATCAACGATTACTAATTTTATTTTTATAAGCATGGGATATTTTACATTTTCTCTGTATTTTTTGACCTTGTAAAAAGATTTTCAGTTTAAGTTCAGTTTTTGAAAAGCTAAGATATTTGTACTAGAATGTTATTAGATTTATTCTTCATCATAATTTTTTCATAGCATTTATTACTTCCTTATTTCTTTGACTAAAAATAAAGGGATTTATTAAAGGAATTACTAGAGCACAAGTTCAGACACAGGTATATCTTTATCTTCTTCATTAAATGAACATCATCAAATTTACAAGAAGAGAAGAAAACCATAAAATATTGAGACAGACAGAAAATGGGATACACAATTTGATAAGACTTTGCCCTTTCCTTGTTTGGAATTCATTTGAAAATAATGAAAAGAATTTTAAGGTAAGAGATTATGACTGTGGTAATAGTGAAGATTTGAACAGACTCTGAAGATGAGTATCATCAATCATTGATAACAGGAAAGTATACAATGGAAGAACATCACAAAAGGTGATTTATTTCATGAGATCAACAGAAAGTTAACCTAAAGAGAAACTCTATATGAATCATGGAATGCATATTTCCCACTATGTAGGTCCCGGTGGTCATCTGAACACAGAGATTCTTTGACATCCTGGTGTGGTACTGCAGTGAGCTGCATATTGCCACATGCCAGTCATAAGCCACTGATTCCAAAAGAAAGCAGTCCATGGTTTCAGCAAGACAGAAAATAAAACTATACCAGACATTCATAGAGGGAAATTATCTGTCTTCTGAAAAGATGTTCTCAGACATCATGAGGGTGATAGCACAGGAAGAGCAGGAACCCATCAAAAGCCAAGTTTCCCAGAAACACATACATTAGTATGTGAAGATGATGCTCCATATTTATGAATGCCACCAAACCAAGATTCCTAAGCATGGGGATCACTAGATGGCAAAAAATGCAATAAACAGAAGAGGCATCATATGGGCATTCTGTATATCTAATAAGGATAAACTCTGTTATCAAGGAGTGGTTATTCTTAGTCATCACTACTTTCTCTGTTGAGAAAGTAATATAGAGAAAAAAGATTCTAATATTAAATGTGTCTAATTTTCCATTCAAATTTCTCTTTGTTCAAGAAGTCAAGGATTATCTTAAAGCTTCCTCTATTGCCTTTCAAATGCAGGCACAGAAATATCTAGAGGACATTATTACAAATAGTGTGTCAGGTATATGACCTCAAACTTTTGGTCAGGATTCACAAGAGTATTTTGATAATAACAGAGACACTGCTAACAGTGGTAAATATTTTCTGTGTGAATTTATGTAAGAAAGTATACAAATTTAGGGTATCAATAGTTGTTTCAATATTTCCAAATAATTTCAACATCAGTTTTTTAATTGAAATCTTAAAAGCAGTTTTCCAAAGGCTTAATTTTTTCAGTGAGCTAACATTTTTCATATACCATTCCATTGGAAATATGTTTGAAAGGAGCATACTGTAGATATATTACTTTATACATCTTATGGTATACATAAAAATCATTAAGGATAAAGAAGGAGTCGGTTCACTTTTACAGAAAGTTAACTTGGAATGCAAGTAAAATTTAATTAAAAAATACATTCTATATGTCACCTTCATATTTATAGCAACACATTGTAGAAACTAATTCTTCTCTGAGAGAGTAATCTCTCTGATGCTACTTATAAATGAAATATTCCTTTTTTTCTCCATTTAAGTGAGTACTTCCCAGCCTATCCAGGTAACTACAGGTACATATTGCTGGCACAGACTGAATAATCAGAAGTCTATCTAGGCAACTCTTGTCATCTTGGACCAGCACTGCAAAGATTACTGCCCACACCTGCAGCTCGATTCCTGTCCCAGGCAGGGGAAAAGAGACATGAAGCTTCATTATTTAGGCCTGCATGACTTAGATTATTCCACACAGCTGTGACTCTGTCCCTTACCCTAGCAAAAGAGAAATTTGGAAGAAACTTCATCAGTTCCTGGCGCAATGAGGACAGGTTAAGCCTCCAAATCTTATAGCACCAACACACCCTTGGGCCCTACTGCACAATTAGCAAGAGAGAAAGGGCAGGAAGTCCTAAACTAAAGGGAAAACTATACCCAGAATATTTCAGAAGGCCAGATGCCAAGACACCAGAAACAAAAAAATACAATCCACACCAAGAAACAGGAAACTATGGCCCAGTTAAAGGAACAAGATGAGCCTCCAGATGACATGAAGGAGTTGAAACAGTTTATCATAGATGTTCAAACCAATCTCATTAATAAATTCAATGAAATGACTAAAGAGATTAAGCATATTAAGAAGACATTGAATGAGCACAAAGAAGAATTTGAAAGCATGGATTGAAAAATAGCAGATTATATAGGAATGAAAAGCACAATAAATGAAATTAAAAATGCATTGAAATCATATAATAGCAGACTTGAGAAAGCAGAAGAAAGGATAGGTAAGCCTGAAGAAATGGACTCTGAAAGTGAACATAAAAAGAACTGATGAAGAAAAGAATGGAAAATTGAACGAGGTCTCAGGGAAATAAATCATAGCAAAAGATGTGCAAACACATATGCAATGGATGTCCCAGGAGAAGAGAAGAGAAAAGGGGTAGAAGGAATATTTGAAGAAATAATGGTAGAAAATTTCCCCACCCTATTGAAGGACATGGATACCCATGTCCAAGAAGCACAACACAGTCCCATCTGAAAACATCCAAATAGACCAACTCTGAGACACATACTCATCAGAATGTCAAATGCCAAAGTCAAAGAGAATTCTGAGAACAGCAAGAGAAAAGCAATGCATAACATATAATGGACACCCAATAAGATTAGATGCTGATTTCTCACCAGAAACCATGTAGACAATAAGACAGTGGTCTGATATATTTAAGATACTACAAGAGAAAATCTTCCAGCCAAGAACCTTATATCCCATAAAACTGTCTTTCAAAAATGAGGGTGAGATAAGAATATTCATAGATAAGCAGAAACTGCGAGAATTTCTAAGTAAGAGACCAGATTTTCAGGAAATACTCAAGAGCTAGAGCCTGAAAAGAAAAGACAGGAGAGTAAGGCCTGGAAGAGAGTTTAGAAATGAAGATTATATCAATAAAAGTAACTAAAAGTCTCCAAAGAGTGGTGAAAATAAAATACGGTAGATAAAACTCACATAGTCAGGAATAAACAATTAAGCAATTATGTAAAGCACTTGCATTCAGAAAAGTGCTACTCAATGTTAAAACAAATCAAAAAAGTCCTTAATAACTGGAAGAACATTTCATGCTCATGGATTGGAAGGCTACATATCATTAAGATGTCAATTCTACTGAAATTTATATACAGATTTAATGCAATCCTGATAAAATTCCACCAGCATTAAAAATAAAAATTGAAAACATGATCTTCAAATTTATTTGGAAGGGCAAGGGGTCCTGAATAGCCAGAAACATAAAAAGGAAAAGCAAACCCTCATCTGCATACTTTAAATCAAATTACCTAGTTATAGAGGTAAAAACATCATGGTACTGGCATAAGGACAGATACATAGACCAATGGAACAAAACTGATGTTTCAGAAACAGACCCTCACATGTATGTTTAAGTGATTTTTGACTAGCCTGTTAAACCCACACAGCTTGGGCAGGACAGTCCATTCAACAAATAGTGCTTAAAGAATTGGATATCCACAGTGGAAAGAAAGAAAGAGGACCCATATATCACACCTTATCTAAAAATTAATTTAAAATGGATCAAAAACTGAAGAATAAGTGTAAGAACCATAAAACTTCTAGAAGAAATTGTAGGAAAATATCTTCAAGACCTGGTGGTAGATGGTGGATTCTTAATGGAGATAAGAGGAGAACTGAGATGGACTACTGATATTTAATGTATGTAGAAGTTTTAATTAACTTTACTGTAAAAGTGTGGAAATGTATAGAGTGGATGGTAGCACATAGTGAGTAACAGCTAGTTTATAAATGGGTATGTGGCTGAAAATCTTAGTTTAGGTATGTAAATGCCAATTGAAAGAATGCTAGAGAATATTCTAGGAACTGAATAGCACAGTAAGCCAAGAGGTGGATGAGAATTCTCGTTGATGGTACAGATGCAAGAGTGTCCTTTGTAAGCTAAAGCAAATGTACATCACTACTGCGGTGTGGTGGTAATATGGAGAAGCATGGGAAAAATACAGCTGGAGTGAACTATGGACTGTGCTTCGCAGTAACAATATAACATTCTTGCATTTCTGTGAAAGATGTATTGTGTTGATACTGAGGCAGTGCGGAAAATGTAAGCCAATTGTACACTTTGGTCATGATCACAATCAGATGATATTATTTTATCTGTAGCAAATATTCCACCACAGTGTGGTGTGTTGGTGGAGGGGTGTTGTTTGGGAATTCTGCACATGTGCATGAAGTTTACAACTTCTGTCATAAAAAATATATTTAAAAAATAATATAGTGGGTTGGGGGAAAAACACACCAAATTCAAGATAAGGAATATGATTGGTAGTAAGATTTTGACAATATCCTTTCATAAATTGTAACAAATATCTCATGACAATGCAAGGTGTTGGTGGAGGGTTGATGTATGGGAGCCCTGTATGATGTTATACAAATTTGCTTTGTAAATTCACAACTTTTATTACACATTTAATTGTTTAGGTATGCTCATATATAAATGATATAAAGATAAGAAAAATACAGTTGGTTGGGGGAAAAATATTTTGGTTAGCAATAATATTTTGACAAGGATTTTTAACCATTAGTTAAAAAGGTTCAACAACAAGGCAAGTTATTGGTGGTTGGGTGAGTTTTGAGAGTCCTGTATGATGTTATATATGTTTGTTTTGTAAGTTCACAACTATTATTATACACTTATTGCTAATGTGCATTTATGTATGAGTGATATACTCCAAAAATTATATTTTTAAAAATGTACTGAGGTGTTAAAGAGCATCCTTGAGATTTCTGCAATGTCATTTTTGCTTGATCATTCAACAAATATTTATGAGCACTACAAAGTTCCAGATACTATTCAAGGTGTTAAGGATACAGGAATGAAATAATCAGATAAAGATACTTATCTCTTAAACCTATATGATGAAAGTAGTGGTGTGAAAAGGGTGAGGTACTTTAGATGTACCAAAAAACAACTATATGGTATGATGAGGAGTGATTAGTGTTGTATAGAAAAACAGTGTAAGGAAGTAAAAGAACAGCTGGATCGAGCTGAAAGACAAGAGAACAATCATACTAATTCATTTGTGAGTCTAAAATAGACAGTCACAGTTATTCCAAAGAAAGTTTTGAAGGACTTGGGGATAGATTCACTCACAGGATGAAGAAGTCAGCAGCCCTAGCTGAATCCACACCATCTTCTACCTCCACTCCACCAAATCCCAATTATCTTTCATAATTAAATTATGAGATTAATTAAGTTAATTAAATTAATCCATATTACTTATTCATCCAACTTCCTACAGTAAATGGTTAAGCCAGTTTAAAATTTTTTTCTGCCCATTTTAGAGATTAAACTAAAGTTGAAGGGGATTATAATAAAGAAGCCAGTTACACCAGTGTCAGCAAAATAATCATCAAACAAATTTTAGTAAGAATCATTTCCATTAACCTCCGTATCTAAAAAAATATCTTTAATTAATATCCCATGGTTTGTAAGTTTTAGGGAACAAATCATCCACAGAAATAAGCTGATGACAATGAAGTGAACCCCTTTAGGATTTCATGGAAAGCATATTTTGCACTGTAAGGAACAATTATTTACACTGACTCGTGAGTCATCTCCTAGATGCTTATTCTTTAATCCCAAAGGTTTTAGAGAACAAGGTTTATATTTTGAAATTCTGTAGGTCCTAATATCATAAGGCAAGTAATAAGTGGTAACAAACCCCTTCTTTGTGAAATGTAGGTGAGAGAAATAGTCTCTCTATTTTAGCTTTACATCATAGCATGCATGAATGTTTATAACACTTAATTAAATTTTTTCATTGTTTTTAGATTTAAACAACTTAATTATATTCCTCATTATTTTCTAAGGAGAAAATCATGGAGACTAAAATGTGAGTACATACTACAATGACTTTTTTATTATGTGGTATAATTTTAAAAAATAAACAAGATCACTAAATAACTTTTAAATGATAAAAGCATGTGTAAAGAAAGTTATTTATAATTTAACTGAATGAATAAATGATTTTTATTTAATGTTTTAGATTAAATAATAAATGAAATTTCTGCCAGAATATTTATACTGATGTTGTCATTATGGAAAATTAACCATTTTTGAGAATATATTTTACATGATTCACATATTCTTCTACTACCTCTTTATGTATCATTTAATAATCAGACAAGCAGCCTTGAAAAGAAGAAAAAAATCTGTTTTCAAAAACCTTCGAAACTTAAAGAATTTTCTCTTTTTCTATATATTGGAAAACTAAAAATAATGACAAGTTTATTTATATAATAATTTATATTTTAGAGATGAACTTTAGAAAATCTTATAAATATCCAAAGAATCAGAAAAATTCTAGGAATGAGTCAATTCAGATAACAGAAAAAAAACCCTACATTAAAAAAATGATTTTTTAAAAATAATTTCCTTTGTAGACCTTACTTCAAAGTCAAAAATCTCCATTTACAGACACCAAAGAGGTGACCTAGTATCATTGGTAGTATATTGAACAATGAACTTGTGACAGGTGATCAGAGTGGAGGCAGGTTTTGAATCATTGTGCCTGTTTTTCTTAGTTTTTTTATAGGTCTTTTCAAAGCAGAATGCCATTATTAATTTCAAAAGCTACAATGTAATTAAAAAATTAGCGTGAAATTATAGAAATTCAGTGTAGGCTAACCAAAATTGTTTAGGGTACATAAACTGTATTTGATGGCTTGGAAATTGGAGATCAGTGTGGTCTGTAGAATTTAGTTAATATTTTTGTAAGTGGCATTACATGTAACCTCATCCTTAAATAATGGATGAAAATAGTGTTGATAGTCAAATAAGAACTACAGGAATACACGCATGGGCAGAATCAGTATTTGTGGAAATGAAAATGGTACTCAGGGGGAAGGGAAAGGAAATAGGTAAACAATGGTTGGGCAAAATGATGTAGCTGGAAGAGGTGCTGGTGAATGTTGAAAATGAGGATGGAGGTGGATGATGTTAGAGAAAATTTTAAATGCCACCCTAAGGAATTTGAATAGGTCTTAAAGGTAACAAAGTTTGTAGTTTGTTTTTTTTTTTTTTTTTTGGAAGCAGGCTGTTGCATATGTCAGCATCAAGACATTATGGTCATTGAACAACAATAAAGGTAAAATACCTGAAAATGATCAAGGGAATGTTAAGTTAAATGTGTTATCAAATAATGGGGAGACCTTGTGATAAGATAAAAATGTTCAGAGGAGTCTATATGGAACAAGGTGGATAGGGTATATGATAAATTCTCATGATTTGTTCACAATTTTGAGGGTATTGTCACAAATGTAATAATATTAGAATTTTAATGATTGAAGAGAACATTAGAACAACAGTGCTAAATAGCAAAAAAAATGATGTTGTATTATAAGAAAACAAGAGAATTTGCTCTGCATGGGCAGATAATGGTTCTACAAGAAGCTGATATGAATATGAAGGTGATACATAATTATTAAATAATTACATGGTTATTTATTTATAAGGTATGCAGAATGCTTCAGTTAAGATAAACAGTCCTCTACTTCAATAATCTCTATGCACTTCCTAGGAAATATAAATGAGCATCTATCTATTGGATGCCACTTTCAAACATAATTCATATGGAATAGTAGGCATAAAATTTTTGTCAGTGGGAAAAAGTACATACACTGTCAAATTGCTTTTAAGTATACTAAAAAGATATTCAATACAAAAGAGTACATTGAAATTATTTGGATATTCTAAAGCAAATATGGTTATCTTAGATTTGCATTCTATCCTTGCATAAATTCACATAGCAAAGACATATTATTATAAGCACTCTCCATATTTATCAAAAAGTTTCCTATGAATTCTGATCTCATGCCTTGATGCTACAGTGATAAACTTTAAGGGAAATATCCCCCAGAAATATATATTCTTTTATTCAAAAGACAACAGCGGATAATTGAAGAAGTTCCTCTGCCTGTTGTACAAAGAGAAATTTGAAGGGAAAATTAGACACACTCTGAATTACAAATTTTTTTCCTCATAATTTCTATCACAACAGACAAGATGGAAATGACCAAGGATAACCACACCATGGCAACAGAATTTATCCTCATAGGATTTACAGACCAGCCAGTGCTGAAGCTTGTTCTTTTTGTAGTGTTCTTTCCCATATATTTGATCACCATGGTGGGAAATCTTGGTTTGGTGGCATTGATCTATATGGACCATCGTCTGCACACACCAATGTACTTCTTTCTGGGCAACCTAGCTCTGATGGATTCCTGGTGTTCCTGTACTGTTACCCCTAAGATGTTACAGAACTTTGTTTCAGAAGACAGAAAGATTTCTCTTTATGCATGCATGGCACAGTTTTATTTTTTCTGTTTTGGTGAAACTGTAAATTGTTTTATTCTGGCTTCAATGTCTTATGACAGGTATGTGGCAATATGCAACCCACTACAGTACCACACAAGGATGTCGAAGACACTCTGCATTCAGATGACTGCAGGGGCCTGCATAGCTGGTATACTGCATTCTACGATCAATATAGGGCTACTCTTCAGGTTAAAATTCTGTGGATCTCATCAAATAAATCACTTTTTCTGTGATTTATTTGCAATATACAAACTTTCTTGTATTGATCCCTACATCAATGGACTGATGTTAAACATTTTGGCAGGTTCAATTGAAATCTTTACTATTATCGTTGTCCTAATCTCTTATCTCATTGTCCTTTTCTCTGTTTTCAAAATGAAATCCAAACAAGTAAGAGGCAAAGCCTTATCGACATGTGCATCCCACTTTATTTCTGTCTCAATATTCTATGGTTCACTTTTATTTGGGTATGTTCAACCAAGTTCGCTTAAAGAAGAAAATAAAGATATAGTTGTTGCTGTTTTTTATTCCCAAGTAATTCCTATATTAAACCCTTTTATTTATAGTTTAAGAAATAAGGAAGTAATAAATGCTGTGCAAAGAATTATAAAGAATAAATCTCAGAAATTTTGAAATAAATATTAGTCACTGTAGCAAACTGATATTAATAGAACAAAACCCCTTACTGATATTCTACTGTAGAATTATAGTGACTAGTAATGGAAGAAATTGTAGCCTTGAAATGGAGAAAGTGGTAACTGTAGTTGCTGAGGACAGGGAGACGGAAGAAGAGATGTGATGTGGGGGCATTTTTGGGACCTGGAGTTGTCCTAAATGATTTGAGGGACAGATACTGGGCACTATATATGCTGTCATAACCTACTGAATGGACTACAGGAGAGTGTAAACTACAATGTAAACTATTATCCATGTGGTGCAGCAGTGTTCCAAAATGTATTCACAAAATGTAATGAATGTGCCACAATGATGAAAGAGGTTGTTGATTTGGGAGGGGTGGGATGGGGTCAAGTGTGGGGCATATGAGAACCTCTTATATTTCTTAATGTAACATTGTGATCTATGTAACTTCAAAAAAATACAATTAAAAATGATGGAGTGAGGGGGTGGGAAGTGGGGTACATAGGAATCTCATGTTTTTTAATGTAACATTTTGTGTGATCTATTAACTTAAATAAGATAATTTAAAAATAAAATTTAAAAAAATCAAGGGGTACTGACAATATATAAATGGCCATTTCTTATCTAAAATATTAAATCAGAAAATCTGATGATATGTAAGCCAAGTAATATATGAATGGATCTATATGTTCAGAAAGAAGGCCCTCTCCTGCAATGTATTTCAAATTCTAAGCTAACAGACTCTCTCAGGTTTGAGTGTACAAACTGGGTCATAGTGTAATTGCTTTTAATGTTCAACAAATTCAACAAATCATCAGAAGAGAGTATATAGATTTAACAGATTTTGCAACTATATGGTGTCACTAACTTACAAATTCGGGCATATTCCACTTTCTCAAATATTAATTCCTTCCTAGTGATCAGAGTGGAGGTAATTGCATGTATCAGATGTAAATGACTTTTGATTTGGATTCTCAACTTTGCTTTTGTTCCAGAGATTATGTCTGAATATGGATTCATGCAGATTTCCTCTTCTCAAATTAAGATAATTTTCTTTTCAAATTAAGAAAATTGTCCCCTCATGCTGTCTGAAATATAGTATATTTATAATAGAGATTTGGCACCGTGGCTTTGAAAATTATGTGACATATTGAAATCCCTATGGATTTACATGTTTTCACTTATTTGAATTAGTTGTCCTTGATGCATGTCAGTGTATTTTCTGAAAATATCAATTACATCAATGCTTTGTTCCCCTGATGTATTTACTTGTCTTGTGTGTAATTGGAAACCTGAACTGTTCGATATAAATTATTGTTATATTCATGTGATTAGCTCATAAGGAGAAATGCTATATGTGCATCTGAAGAAAAAACATTTCTTGATCACTTAAAAGGACCGAGTGAAATTTTTTAAAAAGTACTTTCTGAGACCCTATCATCAACTAGGCACTAAACAAGAGCATTCACATATGTAAGTACCAATGAGTTAGGCATTACTGTTTATCATTTTCATGTGAGGGAAAGATTCACACTCAAACACTTAGTGGATTATCCAAGTTTATCTAGGTCACCCTCATATAGGGCAAGGATTTGGAATACTGCCTTGTCCTTCTAGCATTTTACATCTCCATTAACAGTAACTGAAATTAATCTCAAAATGGTTTCAAAAATAAGAAAATTATACACACGTGTGAATAAAAAGCAATGCAGATTATGAACAAACAATTTTAGATTGTTTGACATGTGTGTAACATGCTTGGTAGTTCAGACAATGAAGATAAGTCCAGTCTGGGGTAAGTTATTCAACATAGCAGTAGAAGTGAATGTGGTAAAAAAGAAAAATAATTTGATATATGGGGAAAAACAAGAATAATAATATGAACAATGAATACAGAAATGAGTTGACCCTGGGGGTGGGGGATGAGAGAGGTGAACAATGGGTGGACAGAGGGAGAAAGTTAGCAGAACTGTTGTTGAGCATTTGGTGAATGTATCAAAAAATGAGGGAAGTAAATCAGGTTAATCAGAATCTTAATGCTACCCTTAATGCTACCATGGAAACAACAAACATTAAAGTCTTCCTAGTATTGTATTTTCAGAAAACCAATTTGGCATTTGATTGGAAAGAGATCCTAGAATCAACGAGACTAAGAGTTAACTTAATATGTGAAGTAAGCTGAAAATGGAGAAGACGCTAGGAAGAGAATGGGGTGCATAGATGTAAGGGTATTCAAAAGAACATCAAATAATAAATTATAAATTTATTCTTTTTTGTCTCAATTATGTCATATTTGATATTCTATTACCCATATTGAATACAATGTCTCACATTTAGTCAACATTTCCTAAGTACATGCTATAAAAAGTAATGAGATTTTTTTATATCTTTAATTGTGAATATAAATATTTACTCATACATTAATTGACCATTTTATTTTTCCCAAGTATCATGTGCTCTTGTCTGTTGCCTACTTTTTCAATGAGCCTTATGATTTCCTTGTATATTTTTAATATACATTTCACATCAAAAGACTATGTAACTTTTATATATAAACTGTGGTTCATTTAATTCTCAGTGATTTGTTTAACCCTAATTTTGCTTTTGATGTTTTGTGATGTACAGATATTTTTCTTTTAATATTTTCATATCTATGGATCATTCTATTGGTAATTTATTTGATTCTTTAGGTGTTAGAAAGTTCCTATTCTGAAATATCATATTCATTGCTTTTCATAGTCCTTTAATAATTGAATTATTCTGGAATATATTTTTGTTTAATGATCTAAAATAAGTATATAATTATAGTAACATGATGTTTTCATAATTGAAGTTGAATTTGAGATAATTCCAATAAAAGTATCAGAGGCTGCTTATGAAGAAACTGTGTGAACAGATTCTAATCTGTCAGGTATATAAGACAAGGAAATATTGAAAGATATGATCAGCTACCACATATAAAATGTATGATAAACCTACAGTAATTTCAACACTGCATCTTACTTCAAAAATCAATATCCAGGGAAGTGGATTTAGCTCAATGGATAGAGCATCTGCCTACCACATGGGTAGTCCAGGATTCAAACCCAGGGCCTCCTGATCCATGTGGTGAGCTGGCCCATGTGCAGCGCTGATGTGTGCAAGGAATGCCATGCAGGTGTGTCCCTCACATAGGAAAGCCCCACATGCAAGGAGTGCACCCAGTAAGGAGAACTGTCCCATGTGGAAAAAAAGTGCAGCCTGCCCAGGAGTGGCACTGCACACATGGAGATCTGATGGAGCAAGATGACAAAAGAAAAAGAGACACAGTTTCCTGGTGCCACTGACAAGAATACAAGCAGATGCAGACACAGAAGAACACAGAGAGCAGAAAATTGGGGTGGGGGTGGGGGAAGGAAGGGGAGAGAAACAAATAAACAAACAAAATCTATATCCAGATTATGGAAAACAAAATATTGTCCAAAAACCAACCCAAGTATAAAGAGAGAACAACATTACTGATCAATTATAGAAAAAAGGATTCTTTTATGTCCAGTCTTGGGCTCTTGTTTCTCTATTTAGATCTACTTATTTTGTGTTTTGTATTATGTTTTTCACTTGAAGTTTTATTATGAGAAATGACAACTTTAGACAGTATGATTGTTCATGAACCTATAACTAATCTCCAAGTTTTAATACAGTTTTCAAAGTTAGAATGTAATAGATTTGTTATTTTTATTTTTGAATGAATTAAATATTTTTTAAATTCTCAGTTTTAATTTCTAATAAAGGAAATAGAGGTACATGAAATTCTCATTAACTAATGCTTTTTCAGATCATAAAAAAAAATTTAAAAGCATAAAGTAATCCAGAAACCAAAATGTTTGAGAAGCTCTGAATTAAGTGAATGCTGTACCTCTTGGTTCATGCTCTATCTGATGGACATTGTTACTTGTAAGTTTTGCATTCATTGATCCCCATTCTTTTTATAAGACACCATGATTTTGTGAATGTATTTTCTGCATTCCTGTCCCTAACCCTTATCATCAGTGAATACTAGAAAATGTTGTGAATAAGTGCTTGGTTTTATTGTGTCCGATAAGACTTAAACATGCTGGAAATTTATATAAATATGTTTCCTTTACTTTATAAAGATCCATAAAACTGATATTTATTCTTCCTCTGAAGTCACTGTGTGTAAATGTGAAAACTGGTAGCACCTTCAACTGGCTATCAGAGGGGGATCTAGTCTAGACATGAAATCAATACACAATAGGAACTTCAAAATGTGTCGGGAGGTCATTAGAGGGGTCACACACACATCTCAGCAGAATTCCAGAGATGTCCAAAGTAGATACAACCTCAGGTGCTGGTGTTCCTGAGCGCTCTGGAGACACACAGGTTCTTTGGTCATGGCAGATGGTTCTGGAGTTCAGTGCCTTGTCAGTGGGCCCTACTTTAGAATTTTGTGTTCCTGAGTGTATGGAGTTGCATTAAGATGAGACCTTTCTGCACATGCCTCTTCTGTCACTTTTACTGAAACTGTGGTTTCTACTGGGGTTGGTGTACACTCAGGAGACTTGAATCTCTGGACTAGCCATATGCCAGCTGGGCCCTGAGCCTCAGCAGAGTTGTAACTCATACTCTCCAGTTCATTGGACTGACCCAGACCAGCAAACAGGGAGGTGAAGATGTCAACCACCACACCAGGGAACCAAGAGTGCCCACAAATGAATGCAGGAGAATTGCATCCATCAACCTGTGGAATCTAAGTCCCCTCTTGATTTAGAGGCAGAGGGGACATCACCATCCCAGGGTGCACAGGATGGAGGAATAAAATATAGAGTAGAGTGGTCTTTCCAGTATTCTACTATAGAATTATTGTGACTTGCAATGGAAGAAATTGTATCAGTGATGTGGAGACAGTGGTCACAGTTGTTGCTGAGGGCAGAGAGAGGGAGGAAGAGATGTGATGTGGAGGCATTTTTTGGATTTTTAGTTGTCCTAAATGATACTGCAGGGACAGATGCCAGACATTATATATCCTGCCAAAACCCACTGAATGGACTGGGGGAGAGTGTTAACTATTATCCATGTGGGGCAGCAGTGTTCCAAAATGTATTCACAAAATGCAATGAATTTTCCACAATGATGAAAGAGGTTAATAATGTAGGAGGAGTATGGTGCCGGGGAAGAGGGGGGAGGTGTATATGGGAACCTCTTATATTTTTTAATGTAACATTTTTTGTGATCTTTGTATCTTTAAAATAAAAGAAAAAAAAATACACGATAGGGGATATAACTGAGGGAATCATTGAGAAAAAACTCCAGAATGCCAGGAATAAAATATTTTTTCTTGTTTTGTAATTGAGTTAATTTTCCTACTGTTTAAACTTCCCAAAAGATGTTTTACTTGCAACTGAGTATTATCTCATATATTCATATTTCTTTTTTGAATTGTAGTTTAAGTCTTTTAAGTTCAATTTTAAATTAATCCTTGTGATGGTTAGGTTAACATGTTAGGTTGACCAGGTAATTGTGCCCTGTTCTCTGGTCAAGCAAGCACTGGGCTAATTGTATTATAATCAAGGGCATTTATGGACTTTAGTCATCAATGAGTTTACTGCACAGATGACTGACTACATCTACCAGGAAGATTGCCGTCTGCAATGAGTGATGTTTCATTAATCAGTTGAATGCCTTAAAAGGGAAGTGATTTCAGCATTCCAAGAGAATTTCCCATGGTCATGTGAGAGAAATAAGTAAATAAATGTTTTAAAAAATCTTACATTGGAAATAACTTCTCAGTTGTTTCCATTTTGACACCATAGCTCATCTATTGATTTTCTTACTTTATCATATTTCACCCTCCAATAACTTCACCTTTTAAAAAGATTAAAGGACAGAGAGGCATTTTAATTTGTGCACAAATAATACTGATGTGCTGCTCAGGAATCAACTCCAGCCATCCAGCTCCAGAGCCTATGTTATAAACCACTAAGCTATTCTATGCATAGCATGAAGAAGTAAAAGTAGCATGACACAGATATACTTTCATGAAGTTAAAGTATCATGTGCACAAAGAAATGGAACAGAGATTTCAGAAAGATGTGGATAATGATATTTTTCCCTAGTGTATTTTGAAAAACCTGAAACCTACAGAAAAGTTTTTAAGATTATGCAATTTTAACTAGATTTATTAATGTTAACAGTTTGTCTTTTTTCTCTCCACTTGTGTATATGTATAAATATATATGTACATATATAGTACTTATATACAAACACATATATATGCACTGATAGTTTTGAACTCATTATATTGCCCAGGATATTCAAACATATGTCTTAAACTAACAAAAATATTTCATGCATAATCATAAAACTCTTACCATGTCAATGAAATTACTGGCAAAGCTACACCATCTTTTACAAATATCCAATAATCTATTCTTATCTGATGTTTCCTGTCAGATAAAGTTTAAAATTTTTCACATGTTAGGGCTTTTGTGTTTACTTTATTTTTATTTTTTAAATATATTTTTATTACAGAAATTGTGAACTTACAAAACAATCATGCACATGTATAGAATTTCCATACAACACCCTTTCACCAACACACCACACCATTGGGGAACATTTGTTACAGATTATAAGATAATATCAGACTTTTACTACTATGTTCCTTAGTGTACATTTAGCTTGTTTCTCCCATAGCCCCCTATTATTAACACAGTAAATCTTTGGTATTGAAGCAAAAATATTACAATATTGCTGCTAACTATAGTCCATAAATTATACTAATTTATTTTTCTCATGCCTAGCTCATTAAGCTTTTATCTTTCTTTTTCTAATATAAACATTTAAATTATCCTATAAATTCTCAATTCACTGAAAGTCTCATGTTTTGATAGGTTATGTTTTCATTATCAGTCAGTTATAATACTTCTCACAATGACTTCTTTTTATTCCATGAATTATTTAGAATCATTTTTAATTCCTCAATGGATGAGGCATTAAGTTAGAAAAAAATTTATTCTTTTTAAAACTAATTTCATTTTGGCAAGAAAAATACAGTTTTATGCCAAATCTTTCTTTTTGTTTAAATCATTTTTAAAGGTACTTAGATTGCATAAATATTACATAAAAAATGAGATACCCAAATGCCCTGCTCCCAACCCCTCCCACATTTCCCACATTAACAACAGCCTTCATTAGTGTGCTACATTTTTTACAATTGTTGAACACATTTTGGAGCTTTGTCACTAAGTATGGATTATAGTTTACAGTCTCCCACACAATTTTGTAAGTTATGACAAGATGTGTAATGGCTTGTGTATGCCATTGAAATGTCATTCAGGACTATTCCCAAGACCTGAAAATGTCCCCATATTACACCTATTTTTCCCTCTCCATCTCCTCCTGTGGCCACTACTTCCACATCAGTGATGAAAGTTTTTCATTGTCCTATTCACAAATCTATGCTAGAAGAACACTAAGTCTACTCTAATGCATCATTCATTCTCCAATCCTGAGAATTCTGGGATGATGATAACCACTCCACCTCTAATTAGAGGGGGCTTAGATCCCATAGGACTGGTGGATGGGACTATCTTGTTTGGACTTGCAGACTCTCTCAGTTCCTTGGGATGGTCATTGTCAATCATCATCTCCTTGTTAATTGTCTTGGATGAGTCCAGTGAACTGTGGAGTAGGTGTTGCAACTCTGTTGAGGTTCAGGGCCCAGCTGGCACACAGGCATCCTGAAGATTGAATTCTCTTGGACATACATTTATCAACTCTAACACTAAATAAAGGTTCTAATAAAAGTGGCAGAAGTGCCATGTTTAGGGCATCTATAAGGGTCCATCTCTGTCACACAGGGGAGCAAAAAACCCAAGTGTTCTTCACTGGCAGGGCACCAAACTCCTGAGCTGTCTTCCCTACCTATAGTGTCTCAATGTCTTCCCTATTTGAGGCAATATTTACTTTGACATTCATTGAGATCCTACTGAGACATGTACATGCAAACTTAACCTCTGGAATGACATCCCAGCTAACTTAGAAGACTCTTAGCCATATAAATTCATTTGTCTTTACCCTTTCCCCCTTTTCGTCAATGTCTTTTTCCAATTTCATTGCTAGTTAGTGCTTGATAATAATCCCTTGGTGCCAAGGAGGCTCATCACTAGGAGCCATGGTCCAACATGGGGGGAAGGCAATGTATTGATAAGCTCAGTTCAGCTTAGAGAAAGGCCACATTTGAGCTACAAGGAGGTTCTCCAGAGGTAACTCTTAGGCACCCTAAAAGACTAGGCTAAGTTTCAATTTAAAAAGTAAAGTTCCATAAGTACACTCATCCATATCAAGGGCTTGCCAATAGTCCTTCCTCCTTCACTAGTCACTGCCCCTGAACTCAGGGAATTCTTGCTATCCCAGTAGAGAATGTGGCAGAGTTTCCAAGGATGGGAGTTTGATATTATTTCAGTTATTATGTGAATTTCCACCCACATTGACAATGCCCCATGAACTCTTGAACACATTTATGTAACTTATAGTTATGCCCTGGGTGAACCTGCTCCAAAGCATTTCCCATCACTTTCACTCCACCCCAATGATGCTCTCTGCCACAGTTGTAATCCTGCAGTGATCCAAAATTTCATAAAAAATGAAGCTAAAAAGTAAATAAATATAATTAATAGGAAAATAAAATAATTATGACAGTTTTAAAAATAACAAATAAAATACAATTTTTAAAAATTGGAATAAAAACAAAATATAATTTAAAAAATTGACATTATATTTTCATCACTGTAAGATCTGCTATCTTGTATGTACAGTGACATTTTCTTTTATTTATTCCCCCAGTGTCTTATATTTTTCTTCGTTAAGTCTTTAATGAAGCTTCAGGTTACAGAAAGTCATGTGCAGAATATAGGGGATTCTCATATACCTAACATCCTCCCACTTTTCCCCTTTCCCTAACTAATAACAATTTACAAGTGAATGGTATATTTGTTACAATTGATGTATAAATATTGATGCATTGCTACTAACCATGGTCAATGATTTACAATTTGGTTTATATTTTGGACCATACACTTATATAAATTTTAATGAAATTTAATATCGCTTGTATCCATCATTTCAGTATCATGTAGAACACTTCCATTGTCCCCACAATATCCCATGATCCATCTGTTCTATTCCTCAATTCCCCTTCCTTCAGGACTTAGAGCAACCACCAAGCTTAACTTCTTGGAAAACAAGATTCAGAGTTAATTGCAACAACATTGAGGGCTTGACATACTGACTTTCTCTGCTCCATTGGGCACTGCCTATGCTTTCAAGAGACTCCTGACCC
Organism: Dasypus novemcinctus; assembly: GCF_030445035.2. Lineage (NCBI taxonomy): Eukaryota > Metazoa > Chordata > Mammalia > Cingulata > Dasypodidae > Dasypus > Dasypus novemcinctus. The sequence continues at coordinate 106,240,922 of NC_080676.1, forward strand.
TCATTTTGAGAACACAACACTTTCCCACTCATTATGCGTGTCTACAACCACTGATACAACACACTATGACAAGATGAATGATACACACTCCCTAGAAGCATGTCCCAGGTATGAGCTGCCCAATGTACCACCCTACATCCAACATCTCAAACCAATAATGTTCCCCTACCATATTTGCCAAAAGAACATTCCTAGCATTGTAGTTTCATAGAAATGCACAAATACCAGGAGTTTCCAACCCTTGCCCCATCTCAGTAGACAATCTAACTCACCCTTTCAACCTTTCAACCCTAACCCCCTCACACACCAGCATTGCCCAGTCCAATAGAATCACTGCACCACTATTATGCCCACCCCCCACACACCTACACCCTTCCACTTTATCATAGATTTTGCCCATATGTGCATTGACTCACAGCTTCTTCTCCCTTTCTGTCTCCTGTAAGTCTATATTCCAGACTCTAGTTCTGTGAGCCTGCTCAATTTGCTTAATTCATATCAGTGAGGTCATGTACTATCTGTCCTTCAGTGTCTGGTTTGCTTCACTCAACATAAGGTATTAAGATTCATCCATGGTATCCCATGTGTTAATACTGCATTCCTTTTGGAACTGAGTAATATTTCATTGTATGTATATACCACAATTTGTTTATCCATTCATCTGTTGATGAATGGACATTTGTATTGTTTCCCAATTTTGGCAATAATGAATAATGCTGTTATGAACATTGGTGTGCATATATCTGTTCATGCCCCTGCTTTCAATTCTTCTGGATCATATAGCTGTTCTACAATTAGCTTTCTGAGGAACCACCAAACTCTCCTCCACAATGCCTACAAAATTCTTCATTCCCACCAACAGTGAATAAGGGTTCCCATTCTTCCCCATCCTCTCCAGCACTCATAGTCCTCTGTTGTTTTTTTTGATAGCCACCAGTCTAATGATGTAAGATGATATCTCATTATAATTTTGACTTGCATTTTCCCAAGAGCTAGAGATGTTGAGCATCATTTTATGTGCTTTTTAGCCATTCGTATTTCTTCTCTGGAGAATTTCTATTCAAATCTCTTGTCCATTTCTTAATGGGTTTTTGGTCTTTTTATTTTTGAGCTGTATGATTTTTTTAATATATGCTGGATATTAGGCCCCTGTGAGATATATGGTTACCAAATATTTTCTCCCATTGAGTATGCTGTCTTTTCACATCCTTGACAAACTCCTTTGAGGTCCAAAAGTTTTAATGTTTAGCTGGTTCCATTTATCTATTTTTTTCTTCATTGCTCATGCTTTCAGTGTAAAGTTCATGAAACTATTTCCTAATATAAGATTCTGTATATGATTCCCTACATTATTTTCCAAAATCTTTATAGTCTTGACTCTTATATTTAGATCTTTAATCCACCCTGAGTTAATTTTTGTGTAAGGTATGAGATGTTGTTTCTTTCTCATTCTTTCAATATGGATATCCATTTCACCAAGCACTATTTGTAGAAGGACCATTCACTCCCAGTTGAATGGGTTTGGTGGTCTTGTCAAATATCAGTTGACTGTATATGTGAGAATCTATATCAGAAATCTCAAGTTGGTTCCCTTGTTTTAGTCTGTTTATCCTTGTGCCAATTCCAATGCAGTTTTTGTTGTTGTTGTTTTTTGGTTTTTTAACCACAGTAGCTTTGAAGTATATTTTAGAGTTGGGTACTGTGATTCCTCAAATTTCCTTTTTTTTTTTCCTTCCCAATATGTCTTTGGCTATTCAGGACCTCTTCCCTTTCCAAATACATTTCATAGTTAGCTTTTCCAATTTGGTAAAAAATGCTTGGGGTGAGACTTAAGGCATCACCACCTCAGGACTCACCTGGCTGCAGTGGGTCTCTCCACATCCACTCTGGGGTGAGTGCACAGACAGGGCTATTTTCTAGTTGGCTCTTCAGGATCAAGCAGGGAAGTAAAGGAATCAGGAATTGATCCGGCCCAATGCCCATGTAGATACGGGGGAGAATTCAGATGAGTGTGTGGCACCAGCCTGGCTGCCCACCTCTTATGACCCCTTCATCCCCTTCATCAGTGACCCTTGGTGGTGACCCTTACTGGTGTGGGCATCAGTGATCTTTAAGGATGTGGCCATATCCTTCACCCAGGAGGAGTGTGGACTGCTGCATCTGGCCCACATGGCCCTGGAATGGGAAGTGATGCCGGAGACCTGTGGACTCCTAGTCTCACTAGATAAGGCCTTACCTCTGTCATGTAAAGGACCTGCAGCCTCCTTCTTGGATCCAGGCTTTCCCTCAAGTCCTGTCTAGTGGGGCCTACTCTCCCTTGTCCCCATGGGTCTTCCTTTCTGCTCTCCCTTTGTCTCTGTCAGAGATCAATGGGCAAGAAACTTAGTCCTTCTCATAATACTCAGAACCAAGTTAAAAGGAACTGGTGTGAGAAAATGGGGATGCCTCATGGAACCCAAACTGCATGTTCTACTGTGCCCCATGAGGGACTGAATTTAGGAACTGAATGGAAGTCCAGTTCAGTCCTAAACTTCTTGATCTCTTGTCCTGGTATTCCTTCTATGGGTACACTTTGTCACTGTCTTTACATGAGGCCATTTCTGTCTCAGTGAGTTCATGATAGGAAGAGGCTGTCCCAGACCTTGAGTCCTTGTTCCCTAAAGTCGCCAGATTCCACTTCTCTTCTAGTCTCTGTAAGATTATATCTTTCTCTTTCTTTCCACTCAGCTAGTGTTTTCTACCTGTTCTTCCCTTGTGGTAGGAAATGGCCTATTGCTCCCACCCTTCCCTGGACCTCTCAAGCATTCATGACAGATGTAGACTTAATGTGGGCTATGGGTGGGAGGTTGTTTGTCCCTTTGTGTCCTGACTTATGGGTGTGGGACAGTGAAAGGCTGCAGTCCTGCCCTTGGTGACCATGGCAATAACTCCAGTCCAGGGAGGCAATTTAGTGGTGCAAACTATATACATACCAGCAGTCCAGGGAAACTCTAATGGTGGTCATGCCAAAGCTTAAGGAAACTTGGACTTGGCCTCGAATAGGAAATATAATATAGCCTGTGCATAAATTCAAAATCATCTAATTCTGTATCCAAGTGTACCTAGTCTCTAAAAATCCAGTTAAGTGATAGGGTTTTAAATGTTCAGAAAGGATGTAAGACTGAGTGTGTATTCAAAGTTGCATCCAAACAAATATAGGCATGATGCTAATTCAAGCTCACCTGAAATATGGGCGATACGTTAATTCAAAACCTACCTGGTACTCAAGCAAACACTTAATTAACAAAGAAACAGTTTTCTTTAATAAAAGCACCATTTGACTCCCCAACCTGTATAAACGGAACATGAAAATCTTGTCCAAGGCTCAGGTTTGAAACAGAAAGCTCCCGAGTCTAGTCGTCCATCAATAAATCATTTTTCCTTCTCAAAATCATTCCTGAGTCCTGGCCTTTCTATTCACAAACAATTAAACCTCTCTCAACTTCTACAACAGACTGAGGTTCTAATTTGGGATTCCTTGAACAGGAAGCTGACCATCTGAGCTTGGTTCACTCAAGTGTCCCTAAAAACACAATTATAAGGTTTCTTTGGCACCTAGTGCCTACACAATTGTTCCTTTTTTCCTTGGGCCCAGTCCACACTTCTCTGCTGCTACGGGAAGTGATTAGCATGGGTGGACACCTGAGAAAGCTCTTCCTTTATCCCTTATCTTTCCCATCTCCTCAATGTTGTCAGAAAAAGGTCTTGGTACAGTGCTCAGTTTTTCACCTTTTCCCCCCCAGACTCTTGGTAATTTTCATTTCAACAAGGGGTTCCATCCACCACTCATAGCCCTGAGCAGAATGAGCATGCTGTAGCTGAATACCTTTATTTCCATTTCATCGTAGCATTCTGCTGGTAACAAACAATTTGTAGCAAGTGGTATACTGGTGTTCCTATTTAGTGAAGTGACACAAGATTTCTGTTTGAAGAAATTTACATAAGTAAATAATGTGGGTCAATTTCAATAAAAGTATTCCATTCATAATTGTCACATCTAATATCACTCTTGAGTCCTGTCTCTTTCAGACCTGTTCCAGGCAATCATGCTGCTCTGTTATTTAATCCTCATGACCTCCATAGCCCCCTGACTCTGAACCCAATTCTCTCCCCTCAAAGAAGCTGTTATCTAAACACAGCAATATCCTCTTACAGCAAGAATTTTTATTTATTTTGCTTTCTTACTGAGATATAACTGGGATTCAGTATAGCACAATTTTAAGTGCCCAGCTTGGTGCATGTTTTACCAGTGTCCCCAATTGTGTACTCCACCTGAATCAATGCATGAAGCTTTGTCAGATCCCCATCTGTTCTTCTCAAAGGCACCACACTTCTGACTTCCAACCCCATAGATCAGATTGGCCCCTTCTTGAACTTTGTATAAGCAGAATCATGCATTGTACACTGCTTTCAGTCTGGTGTCCTTCATGTAACATGATGTTTGTAATGTTCAAATTGCAAGGATTAATTTCTGTCCTGTCCTGAGACTGCGCTGGCTTATACAGGTTCCTTTTATATCAGTTTGTACCTTCACAAACTGGAACTTCAGAAAGAATCATGGGATGGTTTGTAATCACTAGTTTTCCATTCAGCACATGCAAATGACACATTGTTCACCAGTCACCAGCAGAATATGATAAATGGGGCCATTGCAGAGTTTCTTATGAAATTATTTTAACTAAATTTTGAAGATGCACTTTCATGTGGGATGCTTTAATAATGTCTGGCTTCAGTAATTTTACTTATAAATTAATTGGTAGTTTTTAGCTCATTCTTTTCCTTGATGTTTCCTTTATTTGTACTTGTTATTTTGTATTAGTTGAGTACTTTATACCTATCTCCTCATGACCCTTCTTTACAACCAGTTTACTCAAGGACTTCTCAGGTCCATGCTTGTTCCCTACTGATAGTAGCCAAAAGATACAACCAATCAATACAAACTAACTTGAATCCTTAATTTAAATATATACACAATCAATCACACCACTATTCCTACCTCCCTTTGTTTAATCTCATAAAAGTCTAAACACTTCCAACTTGGGGAGACAGATTTGAGATTTTTTTTTTTCCTGTCTCCTGACTTGACTGCATAATAATAAAACTTTTCTTGGAAAAAAAAAAAGCTGTGGTAATTTTTATTGGGTTTGCATTAAGTCTGTAAATCAGATTGGGTAGGATAGACAACTTAAAGATGTTTAGTCTTTCTATTCATAAACCAGGAATATTCTTCCATTTATTTAGGTCTTCTTTGATTTCCTATAAGGGCATTGTTCAGTTTTCTGTATAAAAGTCAATTACATCTTTAAAGTTATTCCTAAGTGTTTGATTCCTTTAGTTGCTATTGTAAATGCAGATGGTTCACTATTGGTATACAGATATGCTACTTATTTTTACCCATTAATCTTATAACCTGCCACTTTACTGAACTCATTTATAACTCATTTATAAGGTTTAGAAGCTTTGTTGTAGATTTCTCAGGGATTTTGAGGTATAGGATCATGTAATCTGCAAATAGTGAAAAATTGATTTCTTCCTTTCCAATTTGAATGACTTTTCTATCTTTTTCTTGCCTAAGTGCTCAAGCAAGTACTTCTATTACAATGTTAAATGACAGTGGTCAACCTTGTCTTCTTCCATATCTTATTGAGAAAGCTTTTAAGATTTCACTGTTATGTATGTTAGCCATGGGTTTTACATATACATCTTTTACCATGTTGATGAAGTTTCCTTCTATTCCTATTTTTTAAAGTGCTTTTCCCAGGAAAGAGTGCTGTATTTTGTTGAATGCTTTTTCTACTTCTATACAGATTATCATGTCATTTTTCTCTTTCAATCTGTTCCTGTGATATATTGCATTGATTGATTTTCTTTTGTTGAACCATCCTCGCATGACAGAGATGAAGCCCATTTGGCCATGGTGTATAATTTGTATGATGTGTTGTTGGAAATGATTAGCAAGTATTTTGTTGAGGATTTTAGCATTTAGGTTCATTACAGATTGGTGTATAAATTTTCTCTCTCGTGGCATCTTTGTGCGGCTTTGGTATTAGGGAGCTATTGGCATTATAGAATGAGTTAGACAATGCTCCCTCCTTTTCTATTTTTTTTTAAAAATTAAGTGGGATTGGTGTTAGTTATTTCCAGAATGTTTGGTAGAATTCACCTTTGAAGCTACCTGGTCCTGGGCTCTTCTCAGTAGGTAGGTTTTTGATGATTAGTTCAATCTAGTTACTTGTGATTGGTCTGTTGAGTTCATCAATTTCTTCTTTCATCAAAAGAGGCTGATTGTGCATTTCCAGAAATTAGTTCATTTCCTCTAAATTATCCATCTTTTGGCATACAATTTTTCAGTTCCCTCTTATAATACTCTTTATTTCAGTGGGATCAGTGGTGATATCACCTTCCTCATTCTTATTTTATGTATTTGCATCTTCTGTCTTTTTATCTTTGTTGGTGTAGCTAAGGGTTTATCAATTTTATTAAGCTTCTTGAAGAACCAGAATTTTTGTTTATTTTTCTTAATGCATTTTTATTTTTAATTTTTTTTTAGTACTGCTCATATCTTTGTTATTTCCTTCTTTTTAATTCCTTTGGGGTTAATTTATTTTTAAAAAATCCTCTGCAAGAACTATCAAAAGAACAGCCAAAGGGGTGCTGATACAAAATACAAGAAATCAGTTGGTTTTTATAAAGAGTATTTATTTTGGGTAGAAGTTTATACAGTTAAAAGAACCCAAAGAGTCCAAGTCTAAGTACCATAAGAGGTACTTTCTCACTCAGAGTCTGTTGCCAAGTGTTGATACAAGAAAGCAGATAATGTCTTTGAGGTTCAGTCATCCTCCTTCTCCTAAGGCTCTGTGGTCCCAACTTCTTCCAATCTCATCCACAGGCTGGAAAAGCCTTTTCTCTCTCTCTGGACTTGTTTCTCTCTGTTCTCAGCTGCTCTGATCTCTCCACAAGTCTGTCATTAAACAATCATGTAAATGACTCATCTCTTTTCCCAGGGTCTCGCCATGTCTAATGGAGGTTTCTCTCTTTTCAAATGTATCTGCTTCTCTGTGTGCTTACTTCACAGCCTCCAGGAACAAAACTTCAATTGACTTCTCTACCTTGTCATTCTCACTGTGAGTCCCCACCCCGTTCGGACTCACAAGGGTGCAAGGACTCAAAGTCCTACTCACATGGCTAAATCAATGCCTTAATAATAATTTTCTCAAGTAAGAATGAAACTTCCAAATTAAATACAATATATAATGACTAGAGGAACAGACTGGTTTATAAAGATAATCCAATATCTATTTTTGGAATTCATTAATAATACCAAGCTGCTATAGCACCTTTGTTTTCAGATGAGAAATTAGCACTTAATCTTATCAAGTTTCCCTTATTATGTGCTAGATCTCTATTCTCTTGCTGCTTTGGTATTCTCTCTATCTTGAGCATTGGATAATTTGACAAATATATGTCTTTGTTTAGGATTGTTAGGATTTACACTGTTTGTGGTGTGCTACACTTCCTGTACATGTACATGCATGTCCCTCAATAGAGTTGGGAAATTGCCAGCCATTATTTCCTCCAACACTCATTCTGCTCCCTTTCCCTTCTCTTCTCCATCTGGGATGCCTATCATGCATATGTTGGTGTGTTTCATGTTGTAATTCAAGTCCCTAAGTCCCTGCTGGATCTTTTCTATCTTTTTATCTATTTGTTCTACTGTCTGTCTGATTTCAGATGTACTGTCATCTGCATTGCTTATTCTTTCATCTGCCTGTTAAAACCTGTATTTTTGATTTCTTGCATATTGCCTTTCATCACATAATATATTATCTTTTTATGTATGTTTGCAATTTCTTTGGTAAGTTCCCCAAATTTATTTTCAATATCCTTAATCTCTTCCTTCACCCCATTAAGTTGATCCATGATATATTTTGGAAATCTTTTAATCAGTTGTTCCATGCTTGGCATCTTCTCTGAATTTTTAGTTTGTTCTTTAGACTGGGCCATGTCTTCCTGTTTCTTAGTATTGCTTGTAATTTTTTGTTGTTGTCTAGGCATCTGTTTATCTTGATGGGTGTATGTGGTTGGTTACCTTATATTTCTTCTCTAGCGTTTTAGTTTGTTTTTGTTTTTGTGTGTTGTAGTTTCACTTTGACACTTTGTTCCTTTTATTTTATTTCCTTGCTTTTGTCTTTGTTCCTTTGGTGGAAAAAATAAGAATAGAGCAAAAAAAAAAAAAGATAAGGAGAGTAAAATAATAATATTAGTAATAGTAATAACAAAAGGTAGAAGAGGAGCCATCTAAGACCTAGGAAAATAAATAATTAACAAGAATAAAAAATCATAAAAAATACAGAAGCATAAGATTTAAAAAGTGGAATAGAATAAATGAAATGAGAAACAAGATAATAAAAATTATATAGAATGAATTAAAAGACCAGAATGATGAGATGATAGGAATAAAAGTAAAGAAATGAAAAGAAAAAGTAAAATAAATAAGAAAAGAAAACAGAATAAAAGAGTGGGAGAAATTTTTTTAAAAAGAAGACCAAAAAGAGGTGTGATGAATGAAAAACAACAGAGAATAAAACATAGAAAAATGAAGGAAAAGAATTAACATAGGTAGAAAAAAATTGGTAAAAGGAAAAAAAAATAGGAGAATAAAGAATGGGGGAACACAACAAACAAGAAACAAAACAGCAGCAACAACAAAAACAAAGGAAAATAGCATTCCCTTTAGACCCCTAAGGAGCTTCTCAGGCTGCTGGTGCACATCAAACAATACCCTACATCCTGCCCTCTGAAGGTGATGGACCAGGTTTTAGAGATAAAAATTTTAAAAAATTAAAATAAAAAATGAACCTTAAAAGAAAAGATCTAAAATGCCTATATCAAAATGAATGCCTATAAATACCCTGTCATAAATTATTAGCTGGTTGCTGGATAATCAGGTGGCTCACACTCTTGATGGACCTGTGAATTGAACCAGTGGCCTCATATATGTAAAGAAGTGATTCCTCAACTGACCTGAATTGTCTCTTAAGGTTAATTGGTCTTCAGACTGTTAGTAGCCCCTTTTCCCCAACGTGTTTTTAGACTTCTATAGCTTGCTACAGTAATGCTGATTAAGTGCCTGTCCCCACTCCTACTCTCATCTAATTGCTTTCTCTCTACAAACAGGGTGCTCAGTATGACAGCCTGCTTGAATGGATCCCCTCTTCCCTCTACCCATCAGATCATGGTCCCTTCTGGGATTCAAAGGGAACTCAGCTGGCCAAACTCACCACAAAGAAACCACTCTCTAGACTCTGCCAGCCCCCTCTTCCTCTCCCCGAAAGTGTCTCAACAGCTTGTTGAAGCTGGAAAAAGAATCAGTGAACTCAGAGAAATGATAACTACAAAGAGCAAAAATATCTAAGTTTCCTGTGGAACACCATCCAGCATGCCAATATATGCAATATGGCTATAACAGACAGAGATGAAAGAGGGGAAAAAAAGGCAAAATAAATATTCAAAGAAAGAACAGAAACTTCTCAGACATAAGAAAAGACATGAATATGCACATCCAAGAAGTCCAGAGAATACCAAATAATATACATTTGAAGATAAATATGCCCCATCAAGTGCTAAAACTATTGAATGCAAATGATAAAGAGAGTGTTGTGAAACGTGAAAGAAAAGCAGTATGTAATAAAAAGAAATACCCAATAGATTAAGTTATAATTTAGCATCAGAATCCATGCAGGAAAGAACATGGAAGTGAAGAAGGTCAACCACCACACCAGGGAGCCAAGAGTGCCTACAACTGAAAACAGGAGAATTGCATCCAGCATCCATCTGGAATCAAAGCCCCCTCTTGATATAGATGTGGAGTGGACACAAACATTCTAAGGTCCACAGATTGGAGGAATAGAGTATGGATGAGAGTGGACTTACTGATATTCTATTCATGAACTATTGTGATTAGTAATAGAAGAAAATGTGGCCTTGATGTGGAGAAAGTGGCCATGGTGGCTGCTGGAGATAGGGAGTGGGAGGAAGAGATGTGATGTGGGGGCATCTTTGAGACTTGGAGTTGTCCTGGATGGTGCTGCAGGGACAGTTACCAGACATTGTATGTCCTCCCATGGCCCACTGGGTGGACTGTGGGAGAGTGTGGGCTATGATGTGGACCATTGACCATGAGGTGCAGCAGTGCTCTGAGATGTATTCACCAAATACAATGAATGTCTCATGATGATTGAGGAGGTTGTTGTTATAGGGGGAAGAGTGGGGTGAGGGGGGTGGGGGTTTCTGGGGACCTCATATTTTTTTTAATATAACATTAAAAAAATAAATAAGGACAAAAAAAGGTATAAAAAAAGAATGTAATGAGTTGAAATATTTAAAGAGCTGAAAAAAACAATTGCCTTCCAAGAATAATATATTTGGTGAGATTCTTTCAAAAATGAGGGAGAGAGATTGTGGAAAGATGGTTATGAGACTAACAGGCAGGATTCAATGTTCTCACTAAAACAACAATGAAAGAGCCAAAAGCTGTCCAAGGACAGGTTTTCAGGGTCAGCAGACCAGGATTGTTCTAAACAACTCCCAGGATGGTGAGAGGCAGAGAGATGAGGAACCAAAAACAAATTATGTGAGTCACCTAGCCCACACAGTAGCTGAGAATGACTCCCCCATCCATAGATAAGAAGTGGGAGTAAAACTCATTGCTCACTGCAGGTAACTGAGAGGGAATCAGACATCTTCCTCCCTACCAGCTGTTTCAAGGGAAAAGGGAGGAGGAGTCAGGGGGCTTTACTCTAGTGAATGTGAGCAGCAGAGCATGCTTTGGAGATTCATCATAGGAACACAGGAAAGCAGAGACTGAAACACTTCTGTGGAACAATGTGTTAATGAGCACCATCTGCTGGTCAGTCTGGAAATTGCATGGACAAAAAACATTTTTGGTTATTTCTGTATGCTAACCCCCAGAGAAAATCTGTGCCCCATTTGTGAGTCCATGGCCCAATGTTGATAACTTACAATGGGCAATTTCCAAGACTTAGAATAAGTTGAAACAAATATCAAAATAGAGATGAGGGGGAAAAAATAGGCAAGAGAGAGAAACTGGCAATCTGAATGAATTCACCAACATATTTACATGCCTAGAAATCAGGAAAATTACAAGTCATAAGAGGAAACAGGAAAACATGGTCCACTCAAAGGAACAAACCAAATATCCTGAAGAGATGAAGAATTTAAGACAATTAAACAGTGATAATAGCACAATTCTCCTAAACCAATTCAAAGAATTTAATGAAAATATAACAAAAGAAATAAAAGGTATTAAGACACTGGGTGAGCATAAAATACCATACCATACCATTTGAAAGCCTATAAAAAAAGTGACAAACCTTAAGGGAATAAAAGACTTGATGGATGAGATTAAAAATACATTAGGGGCACATAGGGAAGATTTAAAATGCTGAAAGACAAAATAAGAGATTTTTTTTTAAAGATTTATTTATTTATTTATTTCTCTCCCCTCCCCCCCAACCCCAGTTGTCATTTCTTTGTCCGTTTCTGTTGTTGTCAGCCGCATGGGAATCTGTGCTTCTTTTTGTTGCATCATCTAGTTGTGTCAGCTCTCCGTGTGTGCCGCACCATTCTTGGGCAGGCTGCACTTTCTTTCATGCTGGGTGGCTCTCCCTACAGGGCGCACTCCCTGCGCATGGGGTTCCCCCACGTGGCGGACACCCCTGCATGGTATGGCACTCCCTGCACACATCAGCACTGCGCATAGGTCAGCTCCACACAAGCCAAGGAGGCCCGGGGTTTGAACCGCGAACCTCCCATGTGGCAGACGGAAGCCCTAACCACTGGGTCATGTCCGTTTCCCTAAAATAATTTTGAGGACAGAACATCTAAACTAGAAAAGACAGAACAGAAAGAGAAGAGATTATGAAACAATGGAATAGAGTCTCTGGGAATTGAATGACAAAGCAAAATGCACAAGCATTTGCATTATTAGTAGCCTGAAATAAAAAAGAACGGAAAAGGAGCAGAACAAATATTTATGGAGATGATGGAAAATTTTCAATGCTAAAAAGGTCATAAATATCAATATCCAAGAAGGATAATTCACCCAAAACAGAATAAATCTGAATAGACCAACCTGAGATACCTTCTATTCAGAATGACAATATCAGACATAAAGAAAGGATTATGAAAGTAGCAAGAGAAATGCAAATGATTATATACAAGGGAAACTCAATAAGATTAAATGATGGCCTGACTCCAGAAACCATGGAGATGAGAAGACAGTAGTATGATGTACCTAAGGTACTGAAAGGAAAAAAAAAAAAAAAAACTACCGCAAAGAATACTATATCTGACAAAACGGCCCTTCAAAAATGAGGGTGAGTTCAAAATCTTCACAGACAAACAAAAACTAATAGAATATGCTACCAAAAGACAAGAATTACAAGAGATATTAAGGGAGTACTGCATCCATAATGGAAAAACAAAAAACATAAAACAAGGGCAAGAGATTTGGAGAAGAGTTTATTAATAAAGATTAAGAAGGGTAAGCTAAAGGGTAAGAAGACACACAATAGAATGACATGACTACAGATAGCTGAAGGACAAAATGGATGAAGTAAGTAATGCAAAACCGTAAAAACATTAGAAGTTTATGGCATGAACTCCCCAATCAAAAGACCTAAACTGATAGAATGGTTAAAAAGAAAAAATTTGAGCCATCTATATGTTGTGTACAAGGAACCCACCTCAGACGTAAGGACACAGCTAGTTTAAAGATGAAAGTTTGGAAAAAGCTATTCCATGCACATTGTAACCAGAAAAGAGTTGGAGTTAGTGAAACTAATATGGAACAAAATAGATTACAAATGCAAAGCTGTTATAAGGGATGAAGAAGGTCACTACATATTAATAAAGGGGGTAGTTCACCAAGAATAAATAGCTATACTGCATATCTATGCACATTACCTGAATGTCACAAGATACATTAGGAATACACTGGAAAAATTGAAGGAAGAAATAGATATGCAATATTAGGAGGAGACTTCAATGCACCACTCAGTATTGGCTAGAACATCTAGACAGAGGATAAATAAACAGAGAATTTGAATATTATGATAAACGAATTATATATAACAGGTATCAATAGATCATTGCACTCCAAAGCAGAGTATAAATACTATTCAAGTGCTAAATGGTTGGGACAGAAGACAAATCTCAAGACATCAAAAAGTCTGAAATTATACAAAACACTTTCTCTGATCACAGTGGAATGAAGCTGGAAATCAGTAATGGATATGAAAAGGGAAAATCACAAATAAATGAAGATCAAACAACACTAAGCAATCAGTGGGTTAGAGAAGGAATTGCAAAAGAATTCAGTAAATATCTGAAGACAAAAATTAGAACGCAAATAACAAAACCTATGAGACACTACAAAGGCAGTGCTAAGAGGGAAATATATAGCCCTCACTGCTTGCATTAATAAAGAAGAAAGAACTAAAATTGAAGATCTACATGCACACCTAAAGGAACTAGAAAAAGAACAGCAAATTAAACCCCAACCAAGCCAAAGGAAAGACAAAGTAAAGAACAGAATGGAAATAAAGAAATTGAGAACAAAAGAATAATAGAATCAACAAAACAAAAAGCTGGTTCTTTGAGAAGATCAACAAAATAGACAAACCCTTAGCTCAACTGACAAAAAAAAAGAGGGAGAGAGAAGATGCAGTTAATTAAAATTAGAAGGGGGGGGGGATTACCTCTGACCCCGCAGAAATAAGAGAGATCATAAGAGGATACTATGAACAAATGTCTACACAAAAACTAGACTATGTAGAGGAGGTGGACAATTTTCTCTCTATATATATATGAACCACAAAACTGTACATAGAAGACCTCAACAAATCAATCATAAGTGAAGAGATTGAAACAGTCACCAAAAAGCTCCCAAAGATGAAATGCCTGGAACCGGATGGCTTCACAGGTGAATTTTACAAATTATTCAAAAATAATTTAATATCAGTCTTATTCAAGGTCTTCCAAAACATTTAGCAGGAAGAATGCTACCAAACACATTCTTTGAAGCCAACATTACCAAACCAGACAAAGTTATAATGAAAAAAGAAAATTATAGACCTAGATTTCCAATGAATATAGATGCAAAAATCCTCAACAAAATATTTGTAAACAAAATCTAAAAGCACATTGAAAGAATTATGCATCACAATCAGTTGGATGTTATCACAGGTAAGCAAGGGTGGTTAAACAAAGAAAATCAATTGTTTTAATAAACTACATTGATAAGTTGAAGAAGAAAAATCACATGATCCTCTTCATTGATGCAGAAGGGTCATTTGACATAGTATCGCATCCTTTCTTTTAAAAAAGCATTGCAAAAGATAGGAGTAGAAGGAAACTTTCTCAATGCAGAAAAGTGCATATATGGAAAACCTAGAGCTAGCTTTGTACTCAATGGTAAAAGAATAGAAAATGTTTCAGCTGAATTGAGGAACAAGGCAAGGATGCCCACTGTCACCATTGTTATTGAATGTTGTGCTAGGGGTTCTAGCTAGAGTGAATTAGGGTAGATAAAGAAATAAAAGGTACCAAAACAGGGAAGGAAGATGTAAAACTTTCACTACTCACTCCTGATATGATATGACCTCATATCTAGAATCTCCTGAAAAATCCATAGAAAAGATAATAGAACTAATAGAGAAGTTCAGCATGGTGCCAGGAAACAAGATTAATACACAATATCAATTGTGTTTTTATACATTACTGATTTGCTATCTGAAGAGGAAATCAGAAAAAAAATCCATTTATAATAGCAAATAATAAAATAAAATATTTAGGAATAAACTTAGCCAAAGGCATAAGGGACCTTTATTCAGAAACTACAAAACATTGCTAAAAGAAACCGAAGATGACTTAAATAAATGGAAGTATATTCTCTGTTCATGAACTGGAAGACTAAATATCATTAAGAGGTCAACTGTATCCAAAATGATTTACTGATTCAACACAATCCCAGTAACAATCCCAAAAGTCTTTTTTTTCCCTCCATAAATGAATAAACCAATCAACAAATTTATTTGGAAGCGTTACAGACCACAAATAGCATAAAAAGATCTTGATTAAGAAGAACAAATTTGGATGACCCTCACTTCTGGACTTTAAAGCATATTACTTAGATACAGTGGTAAAACAAACAAACAAACAAACAGAAAACCAGCATGGCACTGGCATAAAGACAGACATATTGTCCAATGTATCTGAATAGAGAACTCAGAAATAGACCCTCACATCTACAGTCAAGTGATTTTTGACAGGGTGGTCAAGCTTTCCCAGGGGGGCTGGTACAGTCTATTCAATAAATGGTGCTGGGAGAACTGGATATTCATATCCCAAAAAAAGGAAGAGCACCCCTATCTCACACCTTATACAAAAGTTAACTTGAAATGGACCAAGGACCTAAATATAAAAGTGACAACCATTAAATTCTTAGATGGATATGTAGGAAAACATCTTCAAGATCTTGTGGTAGGCAATAGTTCATGAATCTTAAACCCAAAGTACAAGCAACAAAAAAGAAAATAAATAAATGAGACATCTTCAAAATTAAATACATTTGCACCTTAAAAGACTTTGTCAAAAGGGTGAAAATGCATCTGACTCAATGGGAGAAAATTTTTGACAATCACATATTCAGTAATGGTTTAATATCCATGATATAAAAAGAGATCATAAAATTCAAAAATTTAAAAATCCAACTACTTGAATTTTAAAAATGGGCAAAACCTTGAAAAGACAATTGTCCAAAAAAAGAATATACATGACAAAGAAACACTTGAAAAACTGTTCAACATTTCTAGCAATTAGGGAAATGCAAATCAAAACTACAATGAAATATAATTTCATACCTCTGAGACTGGCACTATGAAAATTCAGAAAATTGTAAATGTTGGAGAGGATGAGAGAAAGAGGAACACTTATTCACTGTTGGTGGGAATGTAGAATGGTACAGCCACTGTAGAGGATGGTTTGGTAATTCCTAAGGAGGTAGAATATAGACTTGCCATGTGCCCTGGAAATACCATTACTAGATGTATACTGAGAAGAACTGAGAGCAGAGACATGAAGAGACATCCACACAGCAATGTTCATAGCAGTGTTATTCATGATTGCCAAAAGTTGGAAAGAAATCAGGTGTCCATGAATTGATGAATGGATAAACAAATTGTGGTCTATACACATGATGGAAAATTATGCAGCAGGAAAAAGGAATGAAGTTGTGAAGCATATGAAAATGTGGATAAAACTAGAGGACATTATGTTGGGTAAAGGAAGCCAGACACAAAAGGACAAATACTGTATGACTGCACTATTATGAGCTAAATATATTGTGCAAGCTCATGGAGTTAATAGTTAGAATATAGATCTTCAGAAAACAGAATAATGGTTGTCTATGGAAAGCTTGGGGTGAATCTGAGCAGAATTGGTAAATGTTATTTGTAAATCTTAGGAAATGAATAGAAATGGTGAAAGCATATTATGGTTTTTGTAACTAGGAGTGCTATTATATGCATAATATAGTGGTTAAGCGGAAAAGTCTAAGGTCATGTATTTTACTAGAAGAAAACCTAAAAACTATAACATGAGGGAGTATAAGCTAGTAAAACCACATGTAAAACACAAATATGTGTGATATTGCATCCATAAGAATGTTTTTACAAAAAAGAAATACAAATATACTAGAAAGAAGGAAAAACAATAGTAGCTATTCACATCAAGTGACCATAGAGAGAGAGGTGATGAGACTTTTATTATTATTATTATTATTATTATTGCTCTACAAATGACTGAAGTGATGAATGCACAAACATGTGACTACACTGAATATCATTGATTATAAACTTTTGATTGATTTATGCTTTACTAATATGTATCAATAGCATAGGTTAAAATAAACAAGGGACAGGTTAGGGCAATCCACATAAATGAAAACTGAGGGAGTTCATGACTACTGGTTTGCCCTACAAATAATGCTAAGGGATATCAACAGGCCGAAATGAGAGGACACTGGCCAGTTGCTCAAAGCAGCCTAAAACTCTAATAAATGTAACAGTTTTAATTTGCCAAGTGGCTGCTAATACAAAGTACCAGAAATGGCCGGGCTGTTATAAAGGGAACTCATTTGGAGTAAAAGTTTACAGTTCCAAGGCCAAGAAAAGTTGAAATCAAGGCACCATAAAACATGTTTTCTCACCAAAGTCTGCTACCACATAACAAAGCATGATGGCTGCCAATCTTTGCTGAGGTCTCTCTCATTCTGTAGCTGTAGGAAAACCTTGCATAGGGCTTGTCTCTTTACAGGTTTCCTTTCTGGGTAGAAGGTTATAGGAACAGTATTTGATTAAGCTAGTAAAGCCAAGTTGGTATCAAATTGAATATGATGGCTATATATTATCAATAAAAAAATTTTATTCCAATAGTAACCAAAAGGGCAATATAAGAAAAATATATCCTGAAAAAGTGAGAAAAGCCTTGTAGTAGTTTGGTATTATTGATGAATTCCCAAAAGAAATATTGGATTATGTTTGTAAACTGATCTTTTTCTCTGGACATATTAGATTATATTGGATTCATAGGTTTACTTATTAAGTAATTATGTAAACCTCTTGTGCCAGTAGGGCATTGATAAAACGCATGGCAAAGGACAGATTTGGGGGTTTTTGATGTTGGAGTTTTGATGGAGTTTGATGCTGAAGCCTTAAGCTGGAGCCCCAGGAAGTAAGAACACAGAGGAAAGAGAAGCAAGCCCCAGGAACAGAGGAACCCAGAAAGTTTGAACCCTTGCAGATGTCGGCAGTCATCTTGCTCCAACACATGAAAATAGACTTTGGTGAGGGAAGTAAGTTACACTTTATGGCCTGGTATCTGTAAGCTCCTACCTCAAATAAATACCCTTTATAACAGCCATCAGATTTCTGGTATTTTGCATCAGTACCCCTTTGGCTGACTAATACAAGCCTCAATGTGGTAAAATATGAAATATTGAATAAATATGAAAGTAGACATTAAGGGAAGTATTGAGGGGTAAAATGCTATAAGACTAAGAAAAATGAAATAGCAACATGGAAGAAGAAAGACATGAATTATTACTAGTTTCCTTAAATGTAAATGGGTTAAAGTTTCCCTTTAAAAGGCAGATTGCAGAATAGACTAAAAAGAATGATCCAACTCTATGATGTTTACAAGAGACTCACCTAAAATTCAAAGAGATATGTTGGTAGAAAGTGATAGGATGGAAAAAATATATCACACAACTTAGTAACTAAAACATAGCATGCATTTCTATATTAGCAGCAAGTTTTACTTTAAGTAAATAAATTTTATGAGGTAAAAAATAGCTTTCATTATATACTAATACAGGGGTTAATTCAACAGGAATGTGTAACAATTATTAATATATATGCATTTAGGGGCAGAACACAAAAACTATAAAGGAAATATTGACAGATTTCAAGAGAAAAATTGACAATTCTATATTAATAGCAGGAAATATCTATACACCACTGTCAATAATGGCTATAACATATACACAATGATCAATAAGGAAAGAGTAGGAACTATAATCTATATCAAATATGCCTAAAAGACAACTTTGGAACACTTCAGCCAATGGCTGTAGCATACACATTCTTCTCTAGTGCATATGTGTCCTTGTCCAGGATAGATCATATATTAGGTCACAAAGCAAGTCTCACTACATTATTTTTTAAAAATTGAAATCATAAATGCATCCCTTTGACCATAATGGAATGAAGGGAAATATCAATTAGAGGAAGAAATGGAAAATTCACAAATAATAAATATTAAACAACACATACTTAATGAAAAAGTTGAAGAGTAAATCAAAAGGGAAATTAGAAAATATCATCGAGTGAATGAAAATGAAAACACAGCATGCCAAAAATTATGGATGCAGCAAGAAAGTATGGAAAGGGAAATTTATATCTCTACAAGCCTACTTTAAAAATGAAAAAAGATTATAAATCAGGGAACTAGCCCCAACCTTAGAGGAAGAGCAAACTAGAAAAAGAAGAGCCTACTAAAAAGCCCTAGAAAAAGAAGAGCAAACTAAACCCAAAGTCAGCAGAAGGAAGGAAATAACAAAGACTATATTGGATATAGATAAAATATAATTTTTTAAAAAGTAAATAGAATAACCTAAATGTTCTCTGAAAAGTACAATAAAATAGACAACTTTAAGCTAAACTGATGAAGAAAGAAAGAAGACAAAAGTCTAAAATAAGAAACTAAAAGGGGACATTAATTCTGACTACATAGAAATAAAAGGCTCTATAAGAGGGTATTATGGACAACTGCATGCAAACACATTAGATAACACAGATGAAATGGATGTATTTCTAGAAATAGACAAATTGCATACACTGACCCAAGAAGAAATAGAAGATCTCAAGAAATCAATAACTAGTAAAGAGATAGAAACAGAACTGAAAGACTTCCCAACAGAAACTCACAGGCTGGATATCTTCAAAACAGAATTTTATGAAACATTTTCAGAATTAACACCAATCATGTGCAAACTCTTCCAAAAAATTAAAAGGAGCAAACACTTCCTAATTCATATATAAAGTCAACATTACTCTCATACCAAACCCAGATATAAATATCAAAAGAGAAGAAAATTACAGACCAACATCTCTTATGATTAAGATGTGAAAATCATGAAAAAAATAGTAGCAAATTGAGCCAACAGCACTTCAAAATAATTATACACCATAACCAAGTGGGATTTATCCCAAGTATTCAGATGTACTTCAACATAAGAAAATCAATTAATATAATAAAACACATTAACCGAATTAAGGGGAAAATAACAAACATGATCATTTCAAATAATATAGCAAATCCTTTCACAGAATTAATCTTTCTAGTGAAAAACACTTAGAAAAATAGAAATAGAAGGCCCCATCCTCAACATGGTAAAGGGAATATATAAAAAATCCATTGCTAATATCCTATTTAATGGTGAAAGACTGAAAGCTTTCTCTCCAAGATCAAGAAGACAAGGATCAATATCATCAATACACTTATTCAATATTTTACCAGAAGTTCTTGACAGAGTAGTTAGGCAAGAAAACATAATAGGTCATTCCAAGGAAAGGATGAAATAAAACTTTCCTTATGTACTGATGATATGATACTATATACAGAAAAATCCTGAAAAATCCATGCCATAGGTAATAGAATTAATACATGAACCCAGCAAAGTGTTGGGTACAATATCAATACCCCAAACCAGTAGTGTTTCTATACTCTATTAATGAACAAGTGGAAGAATAAATTAAGAAAAAAAGCAGTTTAATAAAACAACAAAAAGATTAAATAAATCTAACCAAGTCTGTAAAGGCATGTACACAGAAAACTGCAAAATATTGCTAAAATAAAGAAAACTTAAATAAATGAAAAGACATTCCATGTTCATGGATTGGACGATGAAATAGTGTTAAGATATCAATTTTATCCAAAGTGATTTACAGAGACAATGCATTCTCAGTCAAAAGTTTAAGTCTTTTTTTTTGCAAAAATAGAAATGTCAACCATTCAATTTATATGGAAATGTATAAATATAAATATAACTAGAGATATAAAGGCATAAGGATACAGATATAAATGGCCCTGAATGGTCAACGCTATCTTGAAAAAGAACAAGTTTGGATGCACACTTTCCAATCTTTAAACCTATTACAAAACCACTGTAATAAAAACAACATGGTACTGGCATAAGGACAGACATGTAGACCAATGGAATAGAATTGAGAGTTCAGAAATCAACCCTCATGTTTATGGCCAACTGAATTTTGACAAAGGTGCAAAGACAAATCAATTGGGAAAGAACACTCTCTTCAACAAATGATACTAGATAAACACTATGTCCATATGGAAAAAAATGAAAGTGGATCCATATCTCATGCCATTTATAAAAATCAACTCAAAATGGATCAAAGTCGTAAATATGAAAGTCATAACTATTAAATTAAAAGAAGAAAACTGTAGAGAAGCATCTTTAGAACCTTGCATTAGGCAATGGTTTCTTAGACTATATATCCAAAGCATGAGCAACAAAATAAATATGAACTAGAGTGGACTTACTGTTATTCTAACATAGGTTTATTGTGATTCTAGCAAAGGAAGAAATATCATTGAAGACAGTGGCCACTGAAGTCAGGAAGTGGGACAAGGAGGTGCAATACAGCGGCAATTTCAGGACTTGGACTCGACCTGAATAACATAGCAATGACAGACACAAACCATTATATATCCTGCCATAACCTACAGAATTAAGTGGAATAGAGTGTAAAATACTATGTTAACTATAATCCATGCTTAGCGGAAATGCTCCAAAACGTGTTCATCAATTGCAATGAATGTAACACATTAATAAAAGAAGTTGTTAATGTGGGGAAAAGTGGAAGGTGGGGCATATACTAATTCTATTTTTTAATATGCAACATTTTAATTAATCTAAGAATCTTTTAAAAATAAATAAAAATATATTTCAAAAATAAAATTAATAAATATAGATAAATGGACTTCATCAAAATAAAAAAATAAAGTTTGTGCACCCAAGGACTTTGTCATGTACAGAAACAGCAGAAACTTTGAGATAAAATACTACAACATATCCGATAAAGGTATAATATCCAGAATATATAAAGAAATCCTACACCTCAAAAACCGTAGACGAATCTTGTTGTAATTGCCAACTAAGCTGGGGGATGTGCAGCTACAGATCGTGCGCCTGCCACGAAGAGAATTGAGGGCGGGCGCAGCGCCAGCGGATCCAGCCTGGGGTGAGGGCCAGGCGGCCTAGGGGCCGGACCTGGCAGCCACTGCCTTCGCCGCTGCGCTGGTCTGTCGACCCCGAGCACCAGAGGGAGGAGCCGCCGCGTCGCTTAGGAGACGCCACTGGCGGGGAACCAGACCTAGCCGGCACGTAAAGGCGCCGGCCGAGGCCCGGGGCTGTTTGGGTTGGGCGCGAGGAACAGAGCTCCGGCCTAGGGCCTGCTGGCAGTCCCGGGCTGCAATGGGCGCGGCGGGCGTGAGCCGCGCTGCCCAGGCCAATCTCCTGGCGTTAGGGTGGGCGGTCCTCCGCGGGCGAGTCCAGGGGCTGAAGCCCCACAGAACTGCAAAAGCAGCGGCGGCGGCCGTCCCGCGCGACTGGCGGAGCTGCGAGGGCATGGCGTTGCGTGGCCCGCGCGCCTGCTCAGCGTGCTGCCTGGGCTGGTGCTGGGCTTCGTGCTGACCTTGCGGCTTGTCCTTTTCCGCCCCTCGGAGGAGAAGAGAGCTGACCCGCTGCGCCCTGGGAGCCCCGCCGACTACTGGCCCCCATCGCTGGGGCAGTTTCACAAGCCCCCGCCGCGCGGCCGTGCGTTCCTTTCGCAGCTGCAGAGTCGGGCCTGGTGGTGGTCTGCAAAATAAGAATTTTCTTTGTGGGAGAAAATCCTGCAGACCGGCGTGGCTGCCGCCTACAAGATGTGTTCCATTCCGAGGCAATTCATGGGAGAGTTGAAAACTTTTGCAGTGAGGGCTCAGACACCTGAATACCCGTTCCCGTTGTGTGGGTCCTGGGCATGGAAGAATCCGACCTTTAGAAGAAGTCCTTTATGATGCTCAAGTACATGTATGACCGCTACCTGGGGAAGTAGGAATGGTTTATGTGAGCATATGATGACATATACATCAAAGGCGATCATCTGAAAAGTCTCCTGAGAAGTTTGAATAGCAACAAGCTCCTCTTTCTTGGGCAGACAGGACTGGGCATCGGGAAGAAATGGGGAAACTGGCACTGGAGCCCAGCAAAAACTTCTGCACGGATGTGGATAGGATGGGGTGGGGTGTAGGATCTTGAGTCTGGAAGTGTTTCTGAGGATGTTGATACACATGGGAAAATGTCTCCAAGAAATGTACAGCAGCCATGAGGATGTGGAGGTAGAAAGATGCTTCTAGAGGTTTGCAGGCGTGCAGTGTGTATGGTCTTATCAGATACAATATATTTTTTTGGAGGAGAATTAGGAACAGAATAAAAAAGGGGACTTTAGAGATCTCCAAAACAGTAAATTCACTGAGCCATCACATTCCCACCCCAGCAAAAACCCACCCTCCCAGTATCTACTTCACAATTATATGCTTAGTTGCAAAACAGCTGAACTTTGTCACTGCACAATGCATCTTCACCTAGAAATTGTCCCGATGAGCAAATAGAGTAATGCTGAGATTTGTAAAGAAGATATGCAGCTAGGAATTCCCCCTTTTATGACACTTCAGCCCCGCTGAGAGGAGATTTTTAGAATGGGAGTTTCTTACTGGAATATTTTATTCGGCTGTTTATGTTCGGTTCTTTTGAAGAGGGATGGTCTCAGCCCAGAAAGAAGTTCTCTGGTTCTCAGTTGTCTTGCAGGTCATGGAAATGATCAACACCAATGCCAAGGCCAAAGGGCACATCATTGATTTTGAGGATATAAAGTAAAGCTCTCTTGGCATTAGTCCCATGTATGGGGCTGAATAAATCCTGGACCTGATGCTTCTCTATAAAAAGCACAAAGGCAGGAAGATGATTCCTGTGAGAAGGCATACAAAGCAGACCTTCAAAAGATTCAGTTTGTGGAGCAGGAGGAACTGGATGCAAGAAACTGGCCAATAAAATTAACAAGAATCTGGATCTTTATCCTTTCTCTCACATTTCCTGAAAAAGCTTGTTTCATTTCAGCTGCCTGGGTCAAAGAATGAGAGCAAAGATAAATACATGGATTCCTTTGGACTTTTGATATGTTTGTGAGATTCATGGGAAACTTTGAAAAGAAATGTCTTATTACAAATTAGAATGTCAAGCTTATTCTGCATTTCAATTTGGACGCCAACCCTGACAAGCCTAAGAAAATCAAACTAAGGAGAGATTATAACATTATTCTAAATCTGATACAGTGGTACCTTAGTGCTCATCGTTAATTGGTCTTGGGAGGTGCAACAAGTACAAAAAATGATGAGGACCAAACAGATTTTTCCTATAAGAAATAAGGTAAATAAATTTAATGTTTTCTCAAACCAAAGACAGTGCACATTTTTAAGGCATTTGTAAAAAGAAAGGATTGTAAAAAATATTAATAGGGTGGGTTGGGGGAAAAAGACACCAAATATGAGATAAGGACTGTGATTAGTAGTAAGATTTTGACAATTCTTTCATAATTTGTAACAAACATCTCATGGCAATACAAGGTGGTGGAGGGTTGATGTAGGGGACCCCTGTATGATGTTATGCATGTTTGCTGTGTAACTTCACAACTTTTACCATACACTGGTTTATGTATGTTCATATATAAATGATATAAAAATAATAATCAGATTGGTTAGGGGAAAAATAGTTTAGTAGTATTATATTGACAATGTTCTTTAATCTTTAGTTAAAAATGTTTAAAAACAATGCAAGTTTAGTAGTAATATTTTGACAATGGTTTTTTAATCATTAGTTAAAAAGGTTTAACTTATGCAAGTTATTGGTGGTGGGATAAGTTATGAGAGTCCTGTATGATGTTATATACGTTTGTTTTGTAAGTTCACAACTATTATTAAACACTTATTGTTTATGTATGTTTATTTTTTTTTGTTTTAAAATTGGATTTTATTGGAAAATTTCATTGTCTTTTAAAAATATTTTTCAAAGTGTAGCCTAAAACCATTAGTGATTTTTCATTTTCCTTCAAGCCCAAGTGATTTCTCTGGAAAACAATGGATGTTTACACAACAAACATCAAATAATATTTTCTAATATATAGATTACCACATTCTGCATGTGCAAGGAGGTCCTGCATATTATATGCTTACAATATTATTCTGATTGTATTACTGATATTTTTATAACAACTTCTACTTTATTTTTTTTTTCTTTTTTTTTTATTGACTTTGTAATAATATTACATCAAAAATATATATGTGAGGTCCCATTCAACCCCGTATGTTTATGTATGAGTGATATACTTCAATAAATTTAAAAAGAGATAGGGTTGTATATCATTACTTTACATGAGAAATAAACCTAAAATTAATAAATACATAGATTAAACAAAAACTTCGTTTTACCTATACTGAGAAGCATCCATGGCCTGATGAGATGGTAGGAGGATTGTGGTGAGGAGAAGTTACATAGTGTGTTGCTTGGAAGGAGAGTTCCCCTCCAATAGAACATCGAGTACTTGCACTTCAGGTGTTCTTTCACTTTTCTGCCTTTTTCCAACTTGCACCACCGGCAGTGACACACTCTTTGTCACCTTCATTAAAAACATATTGAATGAAGACTGCATCTGTCTTTTTGGAATTCCTGTGAAATGGTTTGGTCATTCAATAAATTCACATTTCTGTTTGTCAAAATGGATGGTACATCTCCACAAAGTTTTGAATTTCTGCACATTTTGCACACATTTCTTTAATCAATGAACTGGCCACATCCTCCCTTATCTCCTCCTCACCTGAAGAAATCACTTCAGCCGCCTCTTGCTAATCATTTTGTAGTTCCTGCAGCTCCTCAGTGCTGAGCTCTTCACGATGTTCCTTCTCTACCTCCTCAGCATCAGCAGCATTGACCTCCAGACCTATGAATTGGCCTGGTAATGCATTCTCCTCTTTTCTTATATAGGTTATACCTTGGTCCCTACCCCCCAAAAAAAATTCCGATCTCATCAATTAAAACTTTGGTGGGGAATAAAAACCCTTAGCCTCTATGTAGTCCTGAAATTCACTGACAAATTCATCAGCAGGTTTTTAAATAATACATGCTGCCTCGCCATGTCTCATGACATTCTGGACGCTGGTCCTCTTTTTAAAATTATCAAACCACCTGTGGGTGGCTTTAAAAACTTCAAAACTCTCATCACATAGTTCTGTTTGTTTTCAAAAGATCAGCATGCAGCATTTTCATTTTATCACATACCATGGCTTCTGATACACTGTTGTCCTCTAATTTCTTCTGGTTTACCAAAATTAATAATAGCTTTTCAACTTCCTTAAGTGTTTGGGAATGCATCTTTGATACTGCTTTAACTCCTTTTGCAACATCAGCCTTTTTTAAAAAAAAGCAGTAAGCTTTTTTATTTTTTTTTTAAAGATGCAATGTTGTTTTATTAAACACTTCCAGAATTTCTAAATTATCTTTTTTTTTTTTTGCTTTTTTATTTTTAATCATGTTGGAGATCATTATTCTCAGCATATTGTATTTCCTAACAAGATCATTAATGGAAATACTGCTGTCATATTTACCTATTATTTATTTTTTTGCTCAATGGTGATGTGAAGTAATTTCTTTTCTGCTCAGTGCTATCACTGCTCATTTTCTTCGGACCCATGATGAATAAAAATGCAAAAATGCACAAAATGACCATAGTAACTAAGATAAGACCACAACAGAATATGTACAAGAGCTACCACATGACTAACATGTGGCCCTTTGTTTTTGCAGGAAGGAGTAATGTGTCACAAAGCAAAGGACACCATGTTCTAGCTTGCGCATCGAGTACAAAAAAAATGATGACTACCAAGCAAAATTTTCACATCAAAATGCATTGAGTAACAAATTCATTGAGTTTCAAAGTGGTTGAGGACCAAGGTATGACATTATATAAGTTTTTGCCAGTGTCTGGAGGATTTTCCAAAGAGCTAGCCCTTGAAGTAGGATTTTCCAAGTTTAATAATGGATCCTTACTCTTTTTCTGTGATGTTGACTTCATGTTTACTACAGAATTCCTTCTGTGATGTTGTGCAAATATCGTTCTGGGCTGACAAATGTATTTCCCAAACATCTTTAGCCATTATGGCCCAAAGATTGTTTATGTGGGAAAGTTCCTATTGACAATTATTTTGCCTTTGTTAAAAAAAAAAAAAAGGTTTCTGAAGAAACTATGTATTTGTCAACACTTGTGTTTTTAAGGGAGATCTCTGAGTAGGCAATTGGATGTTTTCATTCAAGGTTGGGGGCCTGAGGATATGAACCTTTTCAACAAAGTTATACAAGCAGGTTTGAAGACATTCAGAAGCCAAGAAGTAGGAGTAGTCCATTTCCACCCCCCTGTCTTCTGTAACCAGAATCTTGACCACATACACTACAAAATATACTTAGGGACCAAAGAAGTCACAAAGAAGTCACCATGTGTGGAGACAGTGGCCAAAGTAGTTGCTGAGGGCAAGGAAAGGGAAGAAGAGATGTGATGTGGGGGCACTTTTGGGAGTTGTCCTAAATTATATTGCAGGGACAGATGCTGGACATTATATATCCTGCCATAATCCACTGAATGGACTGGGGGAGAGTATAAACTGTAATGTAAACTATAATCCATGTGGTGCAGCAGTGCTCCAAAATGTATCTGCCAAATGCAATGAATATACCACAATGTTGAAAGACTTTGTTGATGTGGGAGGAGTGTGTGGGGTATATGGGAACTGCTTACATTTTTTAATGTAACATATTTTGTGATCTATATATCTTTTAAAAAAAGGCAAATTAAAAAAAAGTTAAAAAAAAATGTGGCTTTTAAAAAAAAACTGATCCAAGCTACAGTCAAAGCAAGGATAACAACAGCTTAATGAAGACAGCCTATTGTTCAGCTGGGCTCAAATAGACACTTTTAATTATTAATTTCTCTTTTTAAAAAATTTTGTTTGATCAATTTCTGAAGTCCAAATATACTTTGCAGTTGGTTTTCTAATGAAGACTCCTTTAAGATCAATATTGAGCTTTGTAAACTAAAATATGATCAATGTTTGTCTTTGAATGCATCTTTGCAGATCATTATGCAGCAGACCTGCTTAAACATTTTGCAATGTACTTCATGAACCAAACTTTTTCTTTTCACTTCCTTTTCAAACTCCTTTGCTACAGTCCAACAGCAGAAAAGATTCACTGTCTCTGTAAAGGATTATTATACCAGATCATCATTGTCACTCTGGCAAGTGTTCCATTGACTGTTAACATTGCACAGGTCTCCCTTTTGTCTTTTTTTAAATAGTGATTTTTATTGTTTTTTTTTTAAAGCCATTTTGTATTTCTGTTGTAAATTTAGGAAATCTGCTCATTGAAGCACCATCTTAGGAGAGCTAATCAAAATTGATTGTTTCCCCCAAACTGTGCTTCCTGTGGTCATGTAGGTATTAAGGTGAGGGTAATGAGGAAAGCAAAATGTGTGTGACTGCTGTGGTTGTACAGACTAGCTGTCTGTGGTTTAGATTAAATGGACCTGGCAGTAATTTCAAAAAGGATTTGAGATTTTCTCTCTTCTGGATCCTTCTCTTTAAAGGGTAAAACTATTAATACTTAGAATGAGAAAAATAATTATTGTACTCTAATGTGTGTGACCTAAAGGAAATAAAAATACCCTAATGAAAACACAGGGCAAAAACTTGTACCTGGTTTTGTTCACTTCTTCCTTTCTTTCTGTGTTATGTTGACAGAGATAATTCTTTCATTCTTTAATAACTGTTTTGTTCTCTCTTTTATATCTGCTGTACTTTAATCTATTTAATATCCATTGTTTCAAGATTTGCCATTTCTGGAGTACCTATGAGTTATTATTAATAATATTTGTGTATCAAGAGTGTACCAAAATACACTCTTGTGTATCAAGAGTGAGTACTCATTCTTCACTATGTTCTATTTGGAGTAAACATATCTTCAAAGATTTCAATTTGGAAAAAAACCCTACCTCAAATTTTGCATTCCTCTTTTGATAAATATTAAGTGTTCTATGACGATTTTGGTGTTCATGTGTTTGGGGGAAAAATAAAATGAATCTGTCATTATATCAGAAAGTTTAATACACATTATTATTGAAGATCTGCTTATTTGTAAATAACCTATTGGTCATTTGGAAAAATAACCAGTAAACAATATTTTTCTATCATAAAAAATGGGGGTGGGGTGGCGGGGGGGAGGGGGAAAAAGGCCTGAATAAACATTTCTTCAAAGAAGATATATGAATGTCTAAAAAATACATGAAAAGATCCTCAACATCATTAG
Organism: Dasypus novemcinctus; assembly: GCF_030445035.2. NCBI lineage: Eukaryota > Metazoa > Chordata > Mammalia > Cingulata > Dasypodidae > Dasypus > Dasypus novemcinctus. The sequence continues at coordinate 106,270,071 of NC_080676.1, forward strand.
CCATTAGACAAATGCAAATCAAAACCACATTGAGATACCATGATGGTTTGAAGCTGATGTACCCCAGGAAAACTTGTGCTTGAATTTAATCCATTCCTTTGGGGGTAGGAGGATTCCATTGTAAGTAGGATAATTTGGTGAGTCTAGTTCTGTTAGTGTGTGAAACACCACAAATAGTATGGTCTTATTCCTATTACTGGAGTCCATTTTAAGTGGAATGAATTTCAGACACAGAGAAAGGCAAAAGAAGGAAGAAGCTATATCAGTGGATCCTGGATGAAAAGGAGGAACCAGGTGATGATGACATTTTCCTTGCCAGGTGACAGAGGAGCCGAGGATTGCTGGCAGCCAGGCCCAGAATGCCAACCTTCAATGAGATAAATTTGATATGCCCTGATTTGAGCTTTCTTTTATCATCAAAACGGTAAGCTAATCAATTTTCATTGTTTAATCTAACCCATTCAATGGTATTTGATTTAGAAGCCTAGGGGGCTAAAATAGATACCATTTCACATACATAAGAATGGATACTATTTATTTTTAAAAAATAGAAAATTACAAATGTTGGAAGGGATGTGGAGAAAAAAGGAACACTCATTCATTGCTGGTAGGAATGTAAAATGATGCACCTGCTGTGGAAGACTGGCAATTGCTCAGAAAGTTAAATATAAACTTGCCATATAAATTGGCAACCCCACTTCTAGGTATAACCCCCCAAAATTAAAAGCAGGAGCTTGGAATGATATTTACACAGCATTTAACATAATTGTAAGAACACAGAAGTAACACCAGTGTCTATAACCAATGAATGGATATACAAAATGTGGTATGTACATGTGAAAGAATACCATGCAGCCATAAAAAGGAATGAATTTGTGATACGTGCTATAACATGTATGAACCTTGAAGACATTGTTTTGAGTGGAATAAACTAGATGCAGAAGGACAAATATTTTATGATCTCTTTGATATGAAATAATTAAAATAAGTAAACTCATAAAGTCAAAGTCTAGTATACAGATTATAAGGAGTTAGTGAATTGGGAATTAACGTTTAAATTTTAATGAGTTTCTAGTTGGTTGAATGGAAAGATTTTGGTATTGGATGGTATGATGGCAATATAACATTGTGAACATAACACTGAAATATTTGAATGTGATTAAGAGGAGAAATTTTCATTTGTATACATGTTACAAGAGTACATTTTTTAAGCCCATGTAACTGTACAATGCAAGCTTTGAGCCCTAGGGTGAACCTTTGACTATAGGTAATAGTGTAATTATAAAAGTGTGCTTTCACTAATTGTCACAAATTTTCTACACTAATGCATGCTGTTAACAGTACTGTGGTATATGGGAAAACTGTATTTTATGCATGATTTTTCTCTAAACCCACACCTACAATGTTTGTAATGAGAAAACATTGCAGACAAATTTCCTTTATGACTATGTATTTGCAAAATTCCTCAAAAATACTAAGATACTGAATTCAACAGCATTTAAAAAGTTTATACACCATGAATCAAATAATATTTATTCTATTAATGAAAATGTGGTTTAACAGAAGACAATATGTATTTTTTACCACATTAACAGAACGAAGGAAAAAAATCACATGATCATCTTAACTGACACAGAAAAGGCATTTGACAAAATCTAATTGCATTCTTAATTAAAACACTCAGAAACTTGAGAGTAGAAGGATACTTCAACATGATTACAACCATCCATAAAAATTAAAAACAAACAAATATAATGCTCAATGTTAAAAGACTGAAAGTTTTCCTCCTAAATCAGGAAAAAGACAAGAAAGTTCAAAGTCATCATTGCTTTTAAATACTAGGAATTTTAACCAGCCCGTTGTGAAATAAAAAGAAATAAAAGTCATACACATTGGAAAGAAGTAAAATTATCTACACTCACAGGAGACATGATTCTTTTTATAAGAAATACCCAAAGAATCTATAAGAAATATCTCAGTGTTGATTTTAAAAAATCAGCTCATTTCCAGGTACAAAATAGGCATAGAATTAAGAAAAGAGAAAAAGATAGGAACAGACACTGTAGCAGTTTAGTATTGTTTATGAATTCCAAAAATAGATATTGGAATATGTTTGAAAAACTGTCTGCTCCTCTAGGAATATTAGATTGTACTGAATTCATAGGTTTCACTTTTATTTGATTGGATAATGATAGGGGCTTTGATTGGGCCACATATGTACGACATTGTGTCTTTCCCACTTGGTAGGCAGGGAATCATAGAGAAAATGACAAGGCAGAGGAGAGATTTGGATTTTTGATGCTGGAGCCCCAGGAAATAAGTTCACTGGAGAAGAATACAGAGGAAGAGAGACAGTTCATGAGACAGGATCCTGTGGCCTGGGAAGCAAAATGAGCCATTCACCTGATAGCTTGCAGCTGCAGAGACCAGAACCCTGAGCATCTGAGCCCAGAGAGAAATGAGCCTTGGGACAGAGATGAGACTTATCTCAGCCTAGAGATGATACTGGAAGAAGGTGACACCATGAATGAAGGGTGTCTCAACTCTCACAGAGAACAGCAGCCATCATGCAACAACTCATGGCAACAAACTTCAGTGAGGGGAAGAATTTACTCTTTACAGCCTTATGACTGTAAGCTTCTACCCCCAAAAAATACCCTTTGTAGAAACCAACCGATTTCTGGTATTTTGCATCAGCCCTCCTTTGGCTGACTAATACAGTATTCTCATCAAAGGAAATATACATATGGCATATAAACATATTATGAAAGAAAAGGCAAATTTTAAAAACTTAGAAAGAGTGATGGTTTGTTTCTAAAGGAGAAAAATTACAAATTGGAAAATGCTTAATGCTGAGAAAAAATTGCCCCACTTTCTCCCAAGAAAGAGGCAGCTTATATAGTAAATAAAATGAGGCTCCACAAAGAAAATCATGATTTGTAAAGACAAAATATTATAAGGTCAGCAACTTTGGGCATATATATTATTTGTATGGTGGAGAGAGAGAAAAAGGCAAATTGTTAACATTGTTGAATCATGGCCAAAATATATATAGGAATTAATTGCATAATTATTTAAGCTTTTCTGTACATTTACGATGTTTCAAAACAAATTTGAGGAAAAATGTCATTGATCAGCATCTCTCTTGAATCTTTGCCCCATGCACATAACACCTTAACTTCAATAAAGAGATAACTACCATGATATTTTACCTCCTCATGCAATGCATACAATGGTTGAGTATTTAAGAAAAGAGATTCTTGATCTGGATAGTCTGGGTTGATTGCTGACTTCTGTCTCAATATTTCTCTTTGCACGAAAAAGAACACCTCTCTGTTTCTTGGTATTTCTTTTTCATGGTGCTATTGGAAAGTAAAATACGGTGATAAATTTAAAAGCCTCAACATATATGCTATAATGTCAAAATAGAACAACTGAAAAGTTATTTGAAACACATAAGATGTTGAGAATTAATTTAAATTAAAATATAATAGAACAAATACTCAAGAGAAATGATCTATGAATATATTAGATAATATTCATTCAGTTGCAAATAAATACATTTCCAGACAGGTGTAAATAGTGGGAAAATCTGGTTTACAAAACTAGGAGGGATATTTTACTCCATTACCTGTGGTGCTGTTTTTTAATGGTTTAGTGGTTCCCTCAGTTATATCCTCTATTGTGTGCTGACATCATCCTCAGACTGGGTTTACCCTTGATGGCCAAATGGATGAAGGCCATGCCAGAGTTCACATTCACACTCAATGAATTAAGAGGGAGAAAAACAAGACTTTTTGTGGATATCTTTTAAAATAAAGAAGCCTATGTATCATAAGCTTCCAGAAAATCACTTTTCTCTCCTATTCGTTCCAAAAAATGTGTATACTTACCCCTCAGCAAACTCTCTTATTCATTGTTGATGTGTGTTGGGAGCACAGATGCAGAAATGTCCAAACAAAATCATGATGCCTTAGAAAGGGGAAAGGGGTATCAGAGGATGGAAGTCTTACAACTAACAATGTTCATGAAATAGAGGGTGGAAACAGGTACAGCATCCATCTAATCAGAGAGTCTCAAATTTTTTGGTCTTTGGATTCCTTTATGCTCTTAAAAATTATTTAGAACCTATTGAGTAGCTGGTTTATGGTATTTTATCTATCTGCATTACCTATATTACAAATTAAAAGTGAGGAATTAAAAATACTTATTAATTCATTAAAAAATAAAAACAACAGCCCTATTACATATTATCTTAAATAACTGTATTAAAATTTTATTGAAGCTGATGAGAGATATATGTACAACCACTGTCTGCATTTGTCACTTTCCATAAAACCTTAAATGCACAAAGTAAAACAAAATACGAAGAAATAATATCTTAATAATCAAATAGAGGCTTAGGACAGGACACAGAAGTTACCTTTCTTTACTGATTTTTTTCAATGTAATTTTTTTATCCTGCATAAAATCCAGAGTTCCCATATACCGCTCAGTTGTTAACTGTTTGTTTTTTGTGTTGTATGTTTTTACAATGGATGAAAGCACATTTCCAACATTGTACTATTATCTATTGTCCATGATTTAACTTAGGGTTCACTCCATTGCTTAATTTTTAAAGATTTTTGAGAAGTTGTGAGTTAACAAAATATTAATTTATATCATGAAGGATTCCCTTGCAATTTACCATCACCAGCATCTTACATTTGACACACGTGTTACAAAGGGTGAAAGAACATAGCCATAATACTGCTATCAATAGTCCATAGCTTATATTTGGTGTATTTTTCACATGAACCATCTTATTAGTAACACCATGTGTTAGTATTGTGTATTTGTTATAATTCATGCGAGAATATTCTCATATCTATATTGTTAACAACAGTCCATCATTCACCATGGGGTTTGCTGTGTTAAAAAGTCCCCTGCTTTGTACAATCCACCCAAAGTTTACACTCAGAGGCTCTCAGTTCATCACAGAGTTGTGCTAGCATCAGCTCACTCCATTTCAGAATGTTTTCATTATTCCAAAAGGAAAAATCCATATTCCTTTATAACCCCTCATTACTGACCTTTAGCACTGACATAGTACCTTCTTTGTGATTGCTGTAAAAATATTACAATATTACTTTTAATTAGTCTATATTGTACATAAATTATATTTTCACAAAATCTTAACTATAGTCTATAAATTACACCAGCTATGTTTTCCCTTGTATCCATATTCTTAAAACCTTGTATTAGAGGAACATTCTTGTATGTGTACTATTAACCACAATCATCATCTACCACTGAGATCACTATGTTATACAATCCCTGGATTATCCTCTAGCTTTCTTTCAATTGAAATAACCTCCATAAACTACCCCTTTCAGCCACAATCACATTTATAAAACATAAGTGTGATTATACTCATTATAATGTGTTACAATCAATTCTAACCATTTCCCCACATTTACTATCCCCCTTATTAAGCATTCTACACACATTCAGCATTGATTTGAATTCTCAACTCATGTTCTATCTCCCTGTAATGCATACTCTATAGTTTAACTCCATGAGTTTAATCATTGTATTTTGTTCACATTAGTGAGACTACAATATTTGTCATTTTGTGTCTGATTTATTCCACTCAACATAATGTCCTCAAAATTCATCCATGTTGTCATATGCATTCCAAGTTTATTTCTTCTTACAGTGAATAGGATTCCATCATATATATATAATATATATATATATATGCACACACACATACATATCATAATTTGTTTGTGAATAATGCCACTATGAACATTGCTGTGCAAATGTCTGTTCAAGCCTTTGCTTTAAGTTCCTCTGAATATATTACTAGTAGCATGATTGTGGATAATATGGCAGCACTGTATTTAACTCCCTGAGGAGCCATTTTACATTCACAAAGCCTGTACCATTTTAATTCCTGTCAACAATCAAGGAGTTTTCCTATTTCTCCAAATTCTTTCTAGCACTTGTAGTTTTCTACCTTTTTAACAATGGCCATTCTGTAAGGCATGAGACGCAATCTTGTTGTATTGTTGATCTTCATTTCCCAAATAGCTTGTGCTGTTAAGCATCTTTTCATGTGCTTTGTCCATTTTGTATTTCTTCTTTTGAAAAACTTATTTTCAAGTCTTTTGACTTTTTAAAATAGGATTTTAAATAGGATGTTTCATGTTTTCATGTCTTTTTATAAGAGAGCATATGGAGATCAAACACATATTAGATATGTGGTTTTCTGAAAAAAAAATTTCCCTGTGACTAGGCTGCCTTTTCACCTTAGCTAAGTAATTTTGAGCACAAAAGAGATTAATTTTGAGTAGATCACATTTCTCTTTTCTCTTTTATTGCTGGTGCTTTTGAAGTAATTTTTCAGAAACCACCGCCTACCCTAAGATCTTGAAGATATTGCCCTATATATTCTTCTAAGAGTTTTATGCTTCTTGCTTTTACATTTAGATCCTTGATCCATTTTGTGTTAATTTTTCTATAAGGTGTGAGATAGGGGGCTTCCTTCTTTTTATTTTTTGCTATGGATATATGTTTCTCCCAGCACTATTTGTTGAGTGGACTGTTCTGACCCAGCTGGCTTAGTGAATACCTTGTCAAAAATCACTTGAATGTAGATGTGAGGATCTATTCCTGAATTCTCATTTTCATTCCATTGATCAGTATGTCTATCTTTATGCAATAACATGCTGCTTTTTACTACTATAGCTAAGGAAGATGCTTTAAAGTCATGAAGTGACAGTCCTACAAATTAATATTTTACATATTTTTGTCTATTTTGGGTCCCATACACTTCCCAATAAATTTGATAATTGATTTTCCATTTCTTTAAAAAAAAGCTGTTGGAATTTTAATTGGCATTGTATTGAATCTGTACATCTTTTTATGCAGAATTGACATCTTAAACAATACTTAGTCTTCCAATTCATGACTGAGGAATGCCTTTTCATTTATTTAGTTCATCTTTGACTTCTATTAGCAATGTTTTGTAGTTTTCTGATTACATGCCTTTAATGTGCTTGATTAAGTTTATTTTTTTAAAAATTGGTTCCTTCATTATAACTGCTATTGTAAATAAAATTTCTTACTTCCTCCTCAGATTGCTTGTTATTAGCAGATAGAAAAGGTAGGAATTTTTGCATATTAATCTTGTACCCTGCCACTTTGCTGAACTTGTCTATTAGGTATGGGTTCATATCATCCGCTAATAGTGGAAGTTTTACTTATTCCTTTCCTATTTTGATGAGTTTTATTTCTCTTTCTTCCCTAATTGCTCTACCTAGAAGTTCTAACACAATCTTGAATAACAGTGGAGACATTTGGCATCCTTGTCTTGTTCCCCATCTCAGTGCAAAATATTTTGGCCATTTTATCATCGAGTACAATTTTAGTCGTGATTATTTCATATATTCAATTTCTAATATTGAGAAAATTTCCTCTCATTCTTTTTTTTTGGCAGTCTTTTATCAAGAAATGATACTGTATATTGTCCAATACCTTTTCTACATAATTCGAGATGATCATGTGCTTTTGCCTCTTTAATTAGTAATATGGTTTATTACAGTAAATGATTATCTTGTGTTAAACCACCCTTGCATAACTGGGATAAACCCCTTTTTATTGTGCTGTAAAAATCTTTTAATATGACTTTGGATTTGGTTAGCAAACATTTTATTGAGGTTTTTTGTATCTATATCCATTAGAGAAAATGGTCTGTGAGTTTCATTTTTCATAGTATCCAATGCTGAGAGTGGTGTGTTGAAGACTCTAATTCTTTATTGTAAAGACGTCTATTTCTCCCTTCAGTTTTGCCAGTGTGTGTCTCATGTATTTAGGGCACCCTGATTAAATGCATAAATATTTATGATTGTTATTTCTTCTTGGTGAATTGTCCCTTTAATTAATTTGTAATGACCTTCTTCATCTCATAACAATTTTGCATATAAAACTTTTTCATCTGATATTAATATCACTACTCCTGATATCCTCTTTTGGTTACTATTTATGTGGACTATCTTTTTCCAATCTTTAATTCCAGCATGATTGTGTCCATGTATCTAAGGTGAGTCTTTTGTACACACCTTATAGATGGCTCATTTTTTTAATGCATTCTCTCAATCTATCTTTATGTATGAGTGATATAATTCAATAAATTTTTAAAAGTGCAAAAAAAAATGTTATTCCTGAATAACGTTTTTAAAAGATATGTAAATGTTTAAGTATCTTTAAAGATATTATTTACTTTGTCCATTTTATTCTTTGGCTTTCTGTTGTCATATCTCACTACTGTTTCTCTTTTAACTTTTAGTTACTCTTACTAATCCTCTTCATTTCTATACTCTTCTCCAAGTCTCTTGTCCTAGGATTTTCCTTTCACACTGCAGAATTCTCTTAATATCTCTTATAAATCTGATCATTTGATAATAAACTCAGTTTTGTTTTGTTTTGTTTTGTTTTTTGCCTGTGAAACTTTAAACTCACCTCATTTATAAAGGACAGTTTTTCCAGACAAAGATTTCTAGTAAGACCAATTTTCTCTTTCAGAATGTTAGATACATCATACCACTTCCTTCTTTTCTCTGGTTTCTAATGAGAGATCAGCACTTAGTCTTATTCAGCTTCCTTGTATGTGATGCACTGCTTTTCTCTTGTTGCTTTCAAATCTTGCCTTTACCTCTGGTGCTTGTCATTTTGAATAGTATGTGTCTCAGAGTAGGTCTATTATGATTTATTCTGATGGGGTACATTGTCTTTTTTGAATATTGATATTTATGTTTTTCATAAGAGTTGAGAAGTTCCTGGTCATTATTTCCTAAAATATTTTTCTGTCCATTTTCATCCTTTTCCCCTCTGGGAGACCTTTAACACATATGTTTTTGTATTTCACATTGTCATTCAATTTCTTGAGACCTTGTTCCACTGTTTTCCATTCTTTACTCTTTCTAGTCTCCTACCTTTTCAAGTTCATATTCTCTGCCCTCCTATTCACTACTTCTGTTCTCCTACACTTCATATCTGTTGTTCTATACTTCTAATGTGTTTTAGTTTCTTTCATTGTGTCCTTCATTGAGATAAGCTCCATTACTTTTCTTTGCAGCCTTTCAAGTTTTGCTTACCCAGTGTCTTAATATCTTTATCTCTTTAGCCATATTTTCTTTCAACTCCTTGATTAAAGACATTTGTGTGATTATTATAGAATAGTTTTCTGAAATTCTGCATCTCATCAGGATTTTTAATTTTATCGTTTGGCTGAGCCATATCTTCCTGTTTCTTAGTATAGCTTACAAGTTTTTGCTAATGTCTAGGCATCTGTTTACATTGGTGAATTTACTGTGATGGTCAATTTCTCTTTCTAGTAGTTTTGTTTCATGGCTCTTGTTTGATACGTGGTTCAGCTTATTCTAAATCTTAAAGATTAAGTTATCAAACCATGCCCAAGAGCCCCCTAATGATGTTGCAATCAGATCCCAGTATGGCTAGACATGAGAGACTCCAAAAGCTCTTTTTACTTGTTGCAGGTTCCCTACCAGCCAGCAGATGGAGCGCATCTGCAAATCTTTGTACAGAGGTGCCTTTTTCAACCTCCACTGCCTGGTGGTTCCAGTCTAGCTTGAGCTAAGATTCAAAATGGGCTCCGCTGGCCAAACTCACCAAAGAGAAAACACTTTCCACCTCCAATGTACCTTCCCTTATTCCTGGGAGCAGGATTTCCATTTCCTTCTCAGCTGTCTGCAGTGTGCCCTGAGTTTTACCTGATATGCTTCCTTGATGGAGGGAAATGGATGCCAGCCATGGTGACTAGTAACTAATGGATTTTTCTTTGGCCTTTTCATATCTCTGGCCCTTTCACTTCTTGATGACATGTAGCACTCTTGGACTGCAGATCCCAAAGCAACTCCCTCCAGCAGGTTTTCTGTCCTTCTCTTTGTTTTGTAGGAGAGTTGAGCTCTGCCAGCCAACTAGGATGCCTTATTCCCAGAAATCTATTATTTGAATTTTTATATTATTCTTACCATGTACTTGGGTCGACTTCTGGGAAACATTTTTTCTTCTTTGATTCTTTAAACTAATATGTTTATTTTAATTACTGTAGATTTATCACACATTTTAATTTCTTATATTTAAATCAGTCTCTTTCAATATTTTCTTGGCTTATATACCTGACAGATTTTAGAATTGTTTACTTAGTGCCTCATAAACCACCTCTGATATTTTTATGTAATTATATCAAACTCTTACTTAATTCATGATAATCATCTGACTAGCAGTAGACAATTATTTTGGGTCATTAAAAAATTTTATCCCAGAATGATTCAATAATTAAAGGTGAAACTTGGAAGTATCTGAAAATATGAATGAATATTTTTTCTTCTTTAAAATGTGTTTACATCTATGCATCCCTCTTCTTTCAGGGTCTTCTTTAGGGTCAGTTTTCTGCATGTATTACTGAATTTTTCTGGTTAATCTCATTGATTATAACATCTCTTTCCAATCAAATGCCAGATCACATCTCTAAAATTGCAAAGATATTACTTTGCTGGGAGGAAGACTTCAATATTTGATGCTTCTAAGATAAAATAAAATGTCTTAGTGTACAGTAAGATTTTACTGTACTACCGTCATTTTACTCACATTCACCAACTGCTCCCAGGAACATCTCAGCCAGCTTTCTCATCCATTGTCCTGTTCCCTGATTCAATACCCTCAAGGTCAAACTCATTAACATAAATTAGGTTTTGGGGCTCATGCTGTTGTTCTTATTTTTCCCCAAAAAATATCAAAAATATTTCCATTATTTAAGGTATATTTACTTTTAATTCCACTATAAATAAATACCCCAGATCTCCATTCTCTGAACTCCCAAGCTTGTGATATATACAAGCACAATTTAGAATTATATGTATAGTCTGCATTTCTTCTTATTCATGTTTTTCAATATATTTCTAATATTGCAAGCATTTTGATATAGACTCCATTTTAAGCTACTGTGAATTCAGCTGTACAGTACTTGGAAGAAAGGCAATAACGATCCAAATTCCAACCCTACTCAAGGGTAACCTGGATGAACTTAGTTTAACTACTAAATATTTCCTAGTGTGAGTTTTATTCTGGTAAACCTTGAAAAATTAATACCTAATTTACACATAAACAATATATGTGAAAATTCTAGATTAGTGACTTGCATATAGTAATGTCTGTATAAATGATTTTTTCTTTCATTTTGTACTTTTAAATGATCAATAATATTTTTTATTTACAGATACTTAGACAGCAGCTCCCACTTTATGCTTATGATGTAAATAGAGTTATTTACACTGAAAACAGTGCAAGTTGTTATATTCCTAATAACAAACATGACAATGATATCAGGGATTCAAATATTAGACTTAATTGACATATTCAGGAATTGTATTGACATACTTCATGAACAAATAATCAAACTTCCTAAAAAATTTCAAATCAATAGGTATTTCAGTGTATAATATCATTTTCAACAATAGAGTGACAAATCCCCCTTAGAAAGATGTCCATTTCAGAGAAATTGAGAAGATAAATAACTAAGAGAAAAGATGAAAATAAAGATGAAAATGTTATTAATTTGAGAATACATATTATGCATGAATTTATATTCAATTATAATCTCAAAAAAAAAATCCCAAAGAGGATCAAATTCAATAGCACAATTTTTATCTGATAGATGATGTTTGTTTAGAAGGGATTAATATTTGAGAATATGGATTTAAGTTTCTAAGATTAGAGATTCCATATATTACCAAGAAGGCTATATTTATATTCTGTGACATTTTTTTTTTTGGTGTTAAATTGAACATTGAATATAACAGAAAATGTGAACTCAGGAGTAATCATTTAGTAGTACTTAATGGAATAATTAGCTTAAATTTTGATATATATATCAATGGAAACTGTTCTTTCTCAATGTATGTATTTATTCAATGATTACCTAACTTTCACATCATCTAAATTTAATGATTTAATATTTTGCACACAAAATGGCCACTTTACATTTTCTCAATATCTCTTGCCTCTGAAAAAGTTATCCTATTAAAATCAGTTTGTTAAAGTGACTGGTATTTATTTCAGAATATTCTGAGATTTATTCTTCATAATTCTTTTTACAGCTCTAATTACTTCTTTATTTCTTAGACTATAAATAAAAGGGTTTACTAAAGGAATTACCTGAGTATAAAAAATAGCAACAGCTATATCTTTATCTTCTTCTTTGACTGAACTTGGTTGAACATACACAAAAATTAGAGAACCATAGAATATTGAGACAGAGAGAAAGTGGGATGCACAAGTAGATAAGGCTTTGCTTCTTCCTTCTTTGGATCTCATTTTGAAAACAGTGAAAATGATATAAATATAAGAGATAAGGACTGTGATATTAGTAAAGATTTGAATTGAAACTGCAAAGATGTGTAGCATGAGTTCATTGACATAGGGGTCAACACAAGATATCCTGAACAACGGAAATAAATCACAATAAAAGTGATTAATATAATAAGATCCACAGAAGGTTAACCTAAACAGAAACCCCACATGAATCATGATATGCATATTTCCACCTATGTAAGCTCCTGCAGTTAGCTGAACACAGAATTTCTTTGACATCCTGGTGTGGTATTGCAATGGACTGCATATTGCCACATACCGGTCATAAGCCATTGCAGCCAGAAGAAAGCAGTCTGTAGTTTCAGAAAAACCAAAAAAATAAAATTGTGCCATGCATTCATAGAGGGAAATCAGTCTGTCTTTTGAAAAGAAGTTCTCCAACATCTTGGGAGTAACAGCAGAGGAACAGCAGGAATCCATCAGAGCCAGGTTGCCCAGAAAGATGTACATTGGAGTGTGAAGATGCTGGTCCATATAGATCAATGCCACCAAACCGAGATTCCCCACCATGGTAATCATATAGATGGCAAAGAAGACTACAAATAGAATAATTTTCTGCTCTGGTTCATCAGTAAATCCTTTGAGGATAAATTCAGTTCTCACAGAGTGGTTAACTTCTGTCATATTTACCTTCTCTGTTGAGATAGAAATAACGGAGAAATACGATTCTAATTTAGAATGTCTTAATTTACCTTCAAATCTCCATTTGTATAACAGTCAGAGGAGTTTTTTCAATCATCTTCTGTTGTCTTTTATATGCAGTTACACATGTTCTAGGAGATATTACATTTCCTAAAGTTTTGTTCTATGACCTCAAAGTTAAGTTTAGGATTTTTAGGAAAATTTCATAATTACAGAGTTCTTAGAGTAGTAGTTTTGTCATATCTGTTCATGCAAGGCTAGTGCACAAATAAAGGATACCACAATTGGTACAGTAATTTCAAAGAGTCACAATGCTAGTTTTTTATTGAATATCCTTATATTACCCTTAAATGCCAGTTTTTGTGTTAAATGTTCTTATAGTATCCTTAAAAATAGTTATCAGGAACATAAGTGGCTGAAGTGGTTGAATGCCTGCTTCTCCCATGGGATGTCAGTTTTTGTATTAAATGCCAGTTTTTGTGTTAAATATTCTTATAGTATCCTTAAAAACACTTATCAGAAGCATAAGTGGCTCAAGTAATTGAATGCCTGCTTCCCACATGGGATGTCCTGAGTTTGGTTTCTGGTGCCTCCTAAAAAATGAAAAACAAACCAGAAGCAAAACAAATGGACAAAAACAAAACAAAACCTCAGGGGAACCCATTTTGCTAAGTTGTTGAATGCTGGCTTCCCATATGTGAAGTCCAGGGTTCAATCCCCAGCCCCTAGCATCTCAAAATAGAACAAAACAAAACAATCAAAGAAAAATAATGATTCTGTACATTTATTTTTTTCTACAAGAACAAACTTTTTCTATACCATTCCATCAGAGTTATGTTTGAAAATGTTGAACAATATATATGTTAATTTACATATTTGTAGAAAGTGTTGAAAGGTCACCAAGTATGAAGGAGAGGACTGCTCATTTTTAATGAAATGTATGTGGAAACTCATGAAATATATATTTGCATATTTATTTAATAAATGATTTGCATATATCACCTTCACATTTACATGAACCCGATGTTGAATCTATGCCGACCTAAAGAGAAATTTCTCTAACACTACCCATAAACAAAATATCATTTTTTCTCCATTTATCTGCATATATCCATTTCTTGATTTAATGTTCTCTTGATGTCTAATGTTTTTAGGCTTCTGACCAAAGTCTAATGATGTGAGCAAATTATGAGATTTTTAAATACACATCATTTATTCTTTTAGTATATTCCATAGAGATTTCTTCTAATATTTTTAGCTTATCACATCAGAGTTCCGTATTACTTGGTTATTCGTTTAAATTCACCTTCCCTTGATCATTGTAAGATCCATTTGTCTTTACTAGAGATCAGTGAACATAATTTCCTGATATTGACGGAAGCAACAGACTATTACCAGAAAAAATATTAAACATTTTATCTCTAAGATAGATTGAAATTCCTTGAGTGTCATTTTAAATTCTCTCTAACCTTATTCACTTCCAACATCATTTCCTACATGTAACAACAGCACTTCCAACTTTGTCACTCTGCCCAATTAGTGCTCACCTAATCCTCCCTCCAGCCTGTATAAAACACTCATTTCCAAAAACAGTATGTCCATGCTCTTATTTCTGCTACTGGTAAAATATCAAAAAAACTCCACCTATTATTTAAGACATGTTGGTATATAATGTTACTATTAAGATTTCAACTAAATAATCCAGTCCACAATGATCTCCATATTCTAAACATTCAAATATATTTTATATACTCCCAATAATTTTGGACAATCTAGAATTTTTTTATACTTTCATGAACAATTTCCTTATTAGATTGAAGCACTGGGAAAAAAATGGTGCCATAATTCTTTGCAAAGACCTTTAAAATTCTAAGAAAAATGCAGAATTATTCAAATCCCATCTCCACTCTGATCACCTATAACAAGTGAATTTGTATTGTGTCTTTCCAGTGACAGTAAGTTAATTCCTTGGTGCCTCCAAATTTAGATTTTAACTTTGAAGAAGAGACTAACAAGGAAATGATTCAAAACAGATCATTTTGTAAAATGTGTTTTTCTCTTATCTGAATTAACATTCCTATGAGTTTTCTACTTCTTTGTATAAGATTTTTGAAAACATATCTCTATACTTACAAAACAATATAAAAATAAAACATATATTCTTAATTTTCCTTTTCCTACAATAACATAATTCTTTTAGCTTACTAGGATTTTAAGGAACAAATTTTGTTTTTCATTTCACAACTATTTTTTTCTTATTCTTGTTAATACATTAGTAGGTATTATCTAAAGATGCACATCATATAAATTATTTAGTAAATACTGGTTAATTTTCCATAATGACAACATCAATATAAAGGAGTTTTATAAAATTTTATGTTGTTTTTAAAAATATTAATTTGTAACTATTTAATCATGCAAATAAATAAGAACTAACTTTCAATGCACATGCTGTATTATTTAAAAGAATTACTATTTAACCTTACTGTATGTTTTGGCATTCTGCATTATCCAAGAAAGTCACTACAGTATTGTGTCTCCTCCATGTATCCACAGTCTTCAACTTACAGAAAACCCAAGAAGATAACTAAGGCTTTGAAATCTAAGAACAATGAAAAAATAATAAGTACATTTAAATAATTAAATATGAAATGGATGTTATTTTGAAAGAAAAAATAAAGAGAATTTTTCTCTTACCTAGAATTCACAGGGAAGGATTTTGTAGTAGTTTGTTATTTGCTATATGGTGCTAGGATTTATAGAATTTCAAAATATATATCTTGTTCCCCAAAACATTTGGGATTAAAGAATGAATAATTTGAAGATGATTAATAGGTTAATGCTAATATTACATTCTTTACACAACAAAATATGTTTTTCATTAAATCCTAAAGGGGTTTACTTGTATTGTCATCATTTCATTTCTGTGGGGATATTTGTTCTATAAAACATATAAACCATGGGGTATTAATTAAAGAAGTTCTATGAGACATGGAAGTTAATAAAATGACCCTAATTAAAATCTGTTTGATGATGATATTACTGATCCTGATGTATTTAAAATCATTATTACAATATTGTTTGCCATTCTGCTCCTAATATCTAAAAGGGGCCGAAAACAGTTGCAAACTATTTTAACACTGACAGTTGGAAGTGAGATTAATATGGATCATGAAAGATAATTATGATTTGGTGGGGTGGAGAATAAATGTGTGGTGAATTCAGCCACCCCTTATTTCTATCATGGCCCCCTCTACTTTTTTCATTCTTGAGTTTTACCTAGATTATTTCATTATATCCTGTGTTTTACACTGTCATCCATTTTTACATCTGGTAATCCCTTTCAGGAGGGATTACAAATTTTTTTGGTTACACATGAATACCTGAAAATCTTTGGCTGTATATTTCAAGTATATGCATTTCTATCATAAATTGTCTAGATGTACCACTATAATAAGATATTTTTCATATTATAAAATATAAAATAATTTAAAAAGATATTAAATAAAAGAAATGGTATTAAATATTTATTATATTTTAGGTTTTGTCTAAATAAAATTATTAATTCAGAAAAAGACATAATGATATATGCCTTATTATTTTTAAACTCTTAGTTTAACACTATTATGCAGCAATTTTTGGACTTGTATAAAGTAATAGCCTAACATTCTAAATTTCTGACATAGATGAAAAAGACACCCCACACAGATACATCTGTCTAAATGGGAGAAAAATGGCAGTTGTGTCAGTCCCCAGAATATGAAAGGGATCTTTCATGGGTTCAAGAGTTGGTGCAAGCAATCCTGATATTTGAGCCATAGGATATAACAATCTAGGGTAATGGATATCTGGAAAGAGATGTGGAGTTTATGGAAAGAAACCAAGCAGGAAAAACTCAACAGAGATCCATATGGTTTTATAACAAGGCCTTACTTTCTGCAGCATAGATGAAATTAATATGCCAAAACAAAACAGGGGAAAAAAAAACAAAACAGTCCTAAATTATTCCATGGACCCTGCTATGG
Organism: Dasypus novemcinctus; assembly: GCF_030445035.2. Classification (NCBI taxonomy): domain Eukaryota; kingdom Metazoa; phylum Chordata; class Mammalia; order Cingulata; family Dasypodidae; genus Dasypus; species Dasypus novemcinctus. Next base: position 106,287,176 of record NC_080676.1, read on the forward strand.
CCAGAGTACCTGAAAAGGGAGTATCAGTTGAGCATCACAGTAGAACTGCCCTTCATGAACTATTATGTGTCACATTGTAAAAAAATTTTATGTTCCACAAGGTCTGGCAGTAATCCATTATAAATTGAAAGTGGCACATCATATCAAGGCTCAGGCCAGGATTAGGCATAAACTGGCCTAGAGGACTCAGTAATCTACACATGCAAGTAGGCCACACATCATTGTATCAGATTATACTTCTGCAAACATGGAGTATCCCTTATAACCAGCTGAGAGAGGAAGAAAAATGTCAAGCTTGATCTTTGCTTGGTTAGTTTTCTTCATTGGTACAAGTGAAAATTTAATGCTTCAAAATGGATCTGTCCAGGCTGTCCTTGAATGGTATTAATAATAGGAAAATCTTCCTTGGGGCAGTGCTGATCATCCATTTCCATTGTGTTAGTTGATTGTGGTCTGGGATAAATACAAACAGACACTGAGTGAAGCAAATGCTTTGGATGTTTGTCAGTAGCCTGGAGGGAGAATGATTTGAAGGTCAAGAACCATACAACCTGGGGAAGAGCATAAAATGGATCTACTGGAATGGATATAAAAGTTGGAGATATTTATATCATATAATAATGCCCACATGAGTATGTTTTCCAAGCAAGAATCAAATATACAGCATGATTAAGATGTTTGGGATTATATGCTGGCCCAGTACTAGTTCATTGGACACAAAAATAAAGTGGCTACATTGGCTCAGATCAAGGCATGCCTATGTGTAACAGCATGAGTTCCTACTTTTCAAAATAGATCTGAATCCTGTTGCTGCTAACTTTCCAATTTGTTGGAAACAAAGACCAGTATGGAGCTCCCAATTTTCAAAATCCCTCAGCTACTCAGTAAAAAGGCATCTACTGCAAAACCTTTCCATCATGAATGAGGAGAAATTCATCTTAGCTGAAAGCAGCATGTAACCAGGTATGGGTAATCATTCCTAATTGCAAGGACTAAAGGCATACCATTATTAGAGACCTGATAGAGTGTGAACAACATTGCCTTGGACTAGGAAACCTAATTTATAGCAAAGGATATGTGATATTGTTTAAGTTTTTCTATAATATTCCACATAGTCCAGATAATGCTGGCTTAAAAGATTGATTGCATGACCTTTATGTTACAATTTTGCTGTCTTCTTGGGGTGGATGTCCTGTGATGATGGGTCTTCTTCCTCCTTGATACAATATATTCCAAAAATCAATGACCATTATGTATGAAACCATGTCCTTTGTTAGTTGAAAACAGGGGTTAATAATTCCCCATATTACTCATATGGGACCTTTGTATTTTCTTTACCAAGAAGCACCCATTTATCTTTTAGAATTTTGAGTATATTTCTTTTGGTATTTTTTGTTAATTTGATATTACCATTTTGAGGTGTGAAAATATACACTGCACAAATACGCAGGCAGAAATAGGGAATTTGAAACAGAAACATAAAACTTACTAATGTTACATAAAATTGCCATTCTCATACAAGGTAAGTTTAACTGTAAAGTAGCATTATAGTCCAAAGATTTATTTGAGGGCTAGTTTTTATTATTTTAACCTGTACTGTGATCACACAGTTTTGCACAAGAATTTTGGGTTCCTAATGCTTTAAAATACAATCTATAGATTTAAGCAGGGAAGAATATTTACCATTATGAAGACAAAGTCAGTCTTTAAATGTCCATAAGCAATGGCAAAGTAAGTTCAGAATTACCACCACAATAGCAAGTTAAAGCTAAACACACTCAGTTATAGCAATTTCAGATGTTATCCTTTTGCTATTTTATAATATAAAGGCATCTATGTAATGATCTTTTCATTCTTAGTTACAGTTTCTAGTATAATTTTACTTAATAACAAGCTGGGTATGCTCATATATTAGCTAAGAATTAAAACTATGTATTAGTAAGAGCTATGCCACCAAAATTTCCCTCTCTTTCAGCAATTGCACTAATCGCATGTGGTTTTCCTTTTATACATTAAATCAAATTACAAGATAGAATTGGATTTTAAAGACTAATTTTTCAAGTTACCTTTCATTGTTATTTAATTTGTAACAGAAAAACCTCAAATCTGATTTTTGACATCCTAGGCATAAGCAGTCTGACAAAGTTAAAGTAAACACTGATTAGAATGGAAGAATTTTACACACTTGGCTACTGACTATTGAATCACTGTCATGAGATACCCACTGAAACCTTCAGCTTCATTACACTAGAAAAAACCTGGGCAGCTGTTAGACACAGAGTTCAGGGGCTCAGGGGAGCCCTGATTTCAATGATACATGAATTGGGGCTGCATTTTCATTAGCTACCTCTTGCAAAGGTTAAAATCTAGCAGTGGTCTTTTAATAGCTTCCTCCTTGAAGCTATACTGCTTATTCTGGAGGGGATAGGTTTAGTAAATGGTGTATGCATTGATTCACCATTCACTCATTACCAGAAATGAACAGAGATGAGAGAAGTCTGGAGTGGAAGGTAAGAATTCAGCAAGTGGCTTCTATGTTAATTAAGAAATTAACCATTTCCCATGCCATGTCAAGGGTCACCTGAGGCTCCTCCAGGTTGATGGCTTGCTGTGTTTTCTGGAGAGCCATGCCTGACACAGGCTTCTGCTGTCCCACACTGGAACAATGACCCTAGTGGGTCCTGGTGGCAAGGGGACTTAGGGCCAGGGGCCTATGCCTCTGCACTTGAAGTAGGTTTCTGCTGACGTGGAAGCCTGAATTTCCAGTGGCCCTGAGGTAACATAGTGCATTCAATGGTGGCAGCAAAAAGGTACCTCTGAGATTTTTCCATACCCCTTCTTACTTGTTTTCTCTTGGTGGCATGGGTTTGATTGTTGAGAACTGTGAAGGCTGTTTTTAAAGGGGAGTTAATGGGAATTTGGGGACCAAGGGAAAGGTTTTGTAGATTTTAACTGACTTCTGAGGCAGACTAGCTCAGATCCTAAGAGGATTTTTCATTTTCTAGAGTTAGGATCTTTTTGTTCTGCCATGAGTAATTTGCCAAAACTTATTAAAATTGACCAGTTTGGTAGTGCATTTCCCCATGCCTTTCAGGAGACATGTATCCACATGGTTTCTGACACAGATATGCCTATCCCTCCTTCATTCTTTGACTGGTTTAATGAAATTTAGGGTCCATATGAGGTTACATTTGGCCATCCTCTAACTTGTAATGTGGCCACATGATGTTTCAAGAAAAAATAAGGTTTTTTTTTTTCTTATCTGGATAAGGATGTCCAGTTTTAGAGAATGCACCTGAGTGGGGAGTCTTCTGGTATGCCAGAGTCTGTTCCCATCATTCTAGGGAGAAATTGGAGAGAGTTTGGCAGATTAACTGACATCCCAGACCCCAGGATGACTGAAATTTCAGCTTCTAAATGGAAGCACCCAAGTTAATTAAGCCCTTGGGGATGTTTGGAGGGGGTCTCCAAACCAAAATGCCCAAGTTCCTTAAGTTCTGGGGGATGTTTGGAATTTTCATTCTGATTCTCTGTCACAAGTATTACAGAGCCCATGATTCTAGGCCTTTCTGGGTTAACCTAGGACTTGAGAGATGCCCAGATCTAGGGTCTGGACAAAAGCAGTCAAGTCAAATTTTCTCCAAAGAAGGAAGGTGAGCTCCTTCAGTTTGATTATTGTCTAAATTTAGAGGCAAGGGACCTGACCTATAAGGGAGCACATCTTTTCTATAGAACCTTTCCACATTGTGCTAGATTTTTATAATTAGGACATAAGTTATATTTAGAGAGATGGACCTGGAATTGGAACAACAGGTAAGGAAATGGCCTGATTAATTTTACAACCTCTTGGGGAAGAGGGTGAGGAGAATTAGAAAGTAGTTAAAGATGAGATGGATCATCAGACTGCTATGCTCCCATTGGACTCCTATTTGACTACATGAATGTCCCCAGTCAGGTTCTAAGTGTGGTGTCACCAGTCACCTCTACATGATTAGGGGCTAGCCCTCACCAGCTCTGAAGCAGTTACCAGACTCTATGTGAACCAAAGTTATATCCTTTGAGTGTAGGATTGGAGATGGCTAAAGAAATGGAGATGGACATATATATGGACAGATACACATAGACTTTGTTTAGAAACCAAAAGCTCACCAGTCTCATTAGATAGAGGAAACAGTACCAGAGATTTTTTTCTCCTTGCTGGATCACCATGAATATCTCATCAAAGATGGTGTCTATATTACTGATTTGTCATGAGAAAGAATTCAAGGACAAGGCACCAGTTAATCAGGCAAGAAGAGAATTTATTATGGGGTAAAGCAAAGAATCAAAAGTACACCCTCAGAGTTGAAGGCAGACATTTTCAAGGGAGAGAAATATGGAGTTCTGTCTTGAGGTCCTCTATGTTATGGGGGAAGAGGACTCCAGGCTTTATGCTGATTGGAATATTTGATACTTAGCAAAGGAAATCTATTGGGTAGTTTGATTGCTTAAGTGTGTGGGGTTGCTGACTGGTGCTGATTGGCTTCTGGCTGCTGTCCACAAGTTCCACAAAGTATGTTGACCAGTAGAGATTAGCCTTTGGTTACTGTTCACAAGGCTTGAGGTAGCCTGAAAGCTAGTTGGTTGGTGGTAGTGCCCCAGATGCCCCTTCCTTCTTTCCCACCATGTATTGATGTTGCAGGCCGCCTTCTGATAATGCAGCCTTTGGGCATGTGGATTGTAAGATGCCCCTTCCTAATCTGTTTGTGTAAATCAACTGGCTGATGTAAGTAAGCAGGCCATTACCTTACCCTGTTTAAGGAATCCATTGACTCAGTTTCTGTTTGTATGACATATTAGGTTTTTTGTCCCCTTCCTCATTAGGGTCCTCTTCTATCTTCCCTCACTATAGTTTAGAATATGGTTTACATTTTCTTGTGCATAATTTTATAGGTTTTCACAAAATATGTAATAGTCTGTATCCATCATTGCAATGTCATTCAGAACAATTCCAATGTGCCATGTTACACCTATTCTTCCCCCTCTCTCTCCAAAATCTTTGGTGACCACAACCTTTATAACAATGTTACAAGTTCGTCCATTACTAGAATAAGTCTACTTTACAACAAAGCTTGTTCATTCCACAAACTTGAGTATTTGGGGATGATAATGCCCCCTCTGTGTCAAATTGAGATGGGTCTTAGATCCCATGTGGCACATGGGCGAAATGCTCTGTTTTATGGAATGGGCATTGTCCATCATTATCATTTTGTTAGTTGTCCTAGGTGAGTCTGATGAACTCTAGAGTAGGTGTCGGCTGCAACTCTGATGAGATTGAGGGCTCAATTGGCATATAAACAGACCGAAGATTTTAGTCTCTGAAACAAATATATAATGAGTATAGTGCTAATTGTAAGTCCAAATAAAGGGGACATAAGAACCATATGTAGAAAAATTATAAGTGAGATCAATGCTGATATATTGGATAATGAGTTACCATATATTTCAACAGAAGACCCAGTGAAAGATGCTGAATTCTGGGGTGGTTTGCCCTGTTTACAGTGTCCAGATGTCTCAAGAGCCCTCAGGATACCCCTACTTGAAGTACTGTTTACTGTGACAGTCAGGAAAATAATCCTAAAATGTGCATAAACATACCCTCTCAAATGATCTCCTGCCTTACTTTGAAATCTCTTAGCCATAAAAACTAATTTTTAATTATTCTTACTCCCTTTTAGTCAATGTCTTTTTCCAAATGAATCACTAGATGAAGCTTGGTGATAGTGCTTCACTGCCAGGGGATCATGGCCCTTGCCAGTGGGAAGGCAATGAGTTTATATGCTGAGTTTGGCTTAGAGAAAGGCCACATCTGAGCCACAAGGAGGCTTTTATGTGGTAAGTCTTAGGCAACCTATAGTACTAGGCTAAGTTTCAATTTTGAAAGAAAAGTTTCATAAATACAGTCATCAAAATCAAGGGCCCATCAGTGATTCATCCTCTTTCACTAGTCACTGCCCCTGTACTTGGGGGATTCTTGTTGTCCCATTAGAGAATGTGGCAGAACTCCCCAGGATGGGGATTTGATATTTTTTCAGGGGTAGTATGGATTGCCACCCACCATGACAATGCACCATGAACATTTGAACTGATTCACATGCCTTATACGTATGCCCTAATTGAACCTCTTCCCATGCATTCCCCATCACTGATACCCCACACCAAAGATCTTCCCCTTCTGTGATACAAAACTTCTTCAAAAATGAAGCCAACAAAATAACCCAATAAATGTAATAAAAAATAAAATATTAATGCTAGTTTAAAAAAAGACAAATATAATACAAAAATTAGAAAGAATTCAAAATAATAAAAAATTTAAAAATTTAAAAATAAATGTTGGTATTATTTTTCTCATCACTAAGAGCTGTTGTCTTGAATGTACAGTGGCATTTTCTTCCATTTATTCCCCAAGTGTCTTATTTTTCCATTTTATCTTCAAAGAAGCTTTAGGTTACAGAAATGTCATATATAGAATACAGGGGCTTCCCATATACCCAACAATCTCCCTCTTTCCCCCTTTCCCATATTAATAACATATTATATGTGGCTGTTACAGTTGTTACAATTGAGGTACAAATATTGAAGCATTCTTACTAGCCATGGCCAGTGATTTACAGAATGATTTACATTTTGGATCATATAGTTTTATAAATTTTGATGAAATTTAACATGGCCTGTACCCATCATTGCAAGATCATGTAGAAAAATTCCAACATCTCCAAAATTCCCCATGTTCCATACAGACAATTCCTCCCTCTTCCTGTCCTCAGGACACACAGCAATCACCAAGCTTCACTCATTGAAGAACAAGATTCATAGTTACTTGCAATATTGAGGGCTTGGTGTATTAGCCTGTCCTCCCCTATTAAGCACTACCTATGCTCTCAAGAGGCTCACACCCCTCTATTTGAGAACACAGCAGGACTCCACAGGATGGGACTCCAACACCTTCTCATTTATTATGTGGGTCTCCACCCACTGATACAATTCAGTATGATAGGGTGAACATGCACACACTCCCTAGAAGCCTGCCCTAGGTATACCCTGTCCTGCATGTTCCCCACATCCAACACCTTAAATCAATAAACCTCCCCGACCTTATTTGCCAAAAACAAAAAAACAAACATTCCCAACATTGTACTTTCAGCCACATACCCACAAATCCCCAGATTTCATCTGTTCCCTCCCCCAACCTCCCAGTTCCATGGACAGTGCAATTCCCCAACCTACATGCTTCACAGACCACTACCACCCAACCAAATTGCATCACTGCACCACTGTCATGCCCATACCCTGCACAATTACACCATTCCACCTAATCATAGATTTTACCCATATGGATATTGGGTCAAAACCATCAACTCCCTTTCTGTCCCTGTAAACCTATTTTCCGATTCTAGCCTTGCGAGACTGCACAATTTGCTTAATTCATATCAGTGAGGTCATGTCATATTTGTCCTTCAGTCCCTAGCTGGCCTCACTGAACCTAAGGTCTTCAAGATTCATCCATGTTATCCTATGTGTTAATAGCTCATTCCTTCTTACAGCTGAGTAATATTCCATTGTGTGTATATATGTATGTATATATATATATATATATATATATATATATATACACGCCAGAATTTGCTTACCCATTCATCTGTTTATGGACATTTGTGTTGTTTCCAAAATTTGTTAATAGTGAATAATGTCCCGTTGGCTTGCATATACCTGTTGGTGTCCCTGCTTTCAATTCTTCTGGGTATATACCCAGCAGTGTGTTTGCTGGATCATATGGCAGTTCTATAGTTAGTTTCCTGAGGAAACAAAACATTGTCCTCCACAATAATTGCACCACTCTGCCTTCCCACCAGCAATGGAAAAGAGTTCCCATTCCTGTACAACATCTCCAACACTTGTAGTCCTCTAATTTATTAATATCCACTGATCTAATAGGTGTAAGGTGTTATCTCATTGCGACGGTTTGCTCGGTCGGTAGAGGTGGGGTCTGGCTGCAGACGAGGGGTCGGTCCCGCTTGGGACGGGGGGTCGGTCCCACCTGGGACGAGGGATCGGTCCGGCAGCAGACGAGGGATCGGTCTCACAAGGGGTTGCGCAGTTCGGCTGAAGGGGTCGCCCGGCGAAGCCGGCGACAAAGGGGTCGCCCGGAGAAGCAGGCGACGAACTGGGGACAAGGGAGGCCAGGCCCTTGTCGGGGGCTCTCAGGACTGGAGGGCGCACGGCAGAAGAACTACCGCAGAGACAAGGTAAACACGCAAGTCCACTTTACTGAGGGAGAGGCAACAGTTTTATAGGGGCTGGGGAAGGCTGATTGGTCGAAGCCACGCCCTGTTCTGATTGGTTGCCGGCGAAAGGTCAGTGGGCGGTACTGGACGGGGGAGGGGTGGTGGTTAGGGATTGGCTGTCGCTGTTGCTGGGGGAAGGGGCAGGGTTTAGGGATTGGTGGCTGCTGTTGCTGGGGTGGAGGGCAGACTGGATTTTTCCGCCCACGCCTGGCTATTGCTGCTGTCGGGGGAAGGGAAAAGGGCGGGCTGGATTTTTCCACCCACGCCTGGCTGTTGCTGCTGTCGGGGGAGGGGAAAAGGGCGGGCTGGATTTCTCCGCCCACGCCTGGCTGTTGCTGCTGTCGGGGGAGGGGAAAAGGGCAGACTGGAATTTTCTGCCCTGCGCCTGTGCAGGGAGAAGGAAGAAGAAGGGTGCCGCCCCACAAGGCATCGGGTGGCACCATCTGGGAGGAGGGGCGGCCGCGGAAGCATGGCTGCCGAGAAGGGGAGACCCGAGGGCACTCTGCGCCCATGCCGAGCTTCCTTCAGGGGTGGCGGTGAGTCCGACCAACCACCCTATTATGGGGGCAGCGGAATTAGGCCTACCGCGGCCGCTCCCCTGCCAGGCCAGCAAACCACACTTCAGCCCGAGGGGTGACCGCATTTCCCCCTTCTTTTCAAATAAGGGCCAGGATGGCAGCAGCAACAAGTAGCCGAGGCCCAAGAGGCAGTAAGCAATGAGGGAAGCGGGGCTGAAGAGGGAGGTGAGTATGACGGGGATACAAATGTACAATTTGGGGGGCAGTATCTTGCCGTTGCAAGCAAGGGTGGCCAATATCCAATTCTTGTTGATCTCGGTGGCTATAACATCCATCTGTTTTTAAAAGTCCTGAATGGCAGCGCGTTACAGGTAGTTGATCTCTTCTTGGCGGTGAAGAGCGGTAGAGGCAGACTGTGTGATGGTCTGGAGATTTGCAGCTGTGAGGACAAGTCGCGTCAGGGCACCAGCAGTGGTGGTGGCGGCAGCGTTGGGAGTGGTGGAGACGTAGGCGAGGATAACAAGGAGGCCAAAGTCTCCATAGGCGCAAGAGAGGCCGATGTTAACGGGGCGGGCCGACAAGAGGCGGCCCAATCTGCAATGTAATGGGGGTTCAAGCAAAAAAGGAGGGGGGCGGGGGACGAGAAGGGACGCTTCGGATGGCTGAGAAGAGGAGTGAGGTTGAGACAGGAGGAAGCTCCGCAGAAGTATGGGGAGGCAAAAGCAGAAACGTTATTAGATGCTAGAAAGCAGGCCGCAGGCCGGGGAAAGCGGGTTGTGGGCCGTTTTGCGGGCCTGGTGCTGCTTGAGAGCGATGGCGGCATGGGGGGCCGTGGTTACAATCTTCTGGGGTGGTAGCGGCTAGACAGATGGCGGAAAATATTATCAAGAAAGCAAAGGTTATGAGGAAGAAATAGAGTATTAAAGGCTGTGGGGGAAGTGAGAAGATCATTTAGAGGATAGGGTTGAGAATGGTACATTTAAGACAGAAGCTTTGTGGTTTGTAGGAGACTGCTTTATAAACGAAGGAGAATGAGGGCAGTAAATATAGTAACGATAGATAGGAAGATGACAGTGAGGAGGAGTCTTTGCTTAAGGTTCCAATCGTCCGGCGCAACAGTGGCTAGGCCGATAGCGAGGGGTGTTGCTAAGTAGACAATGGCTGCAAAGACAAAATCATCCTCTGTTTCCTTAAGAATAACTTTTCTTTAAATACTTAGTAGCATGCAATATTAGAAACCGTTTCCTAAAAGCAAGTTGGCAGGGGAGCTTGGTTGCTGTTAATCTTTCCTGTTACAAAATTACCATTTATTATTATTATCATCAATTTAGTTTTATATATATACATTTAAGAATGACCTTTTGGAATTAGCCATTTAATACCTTAATGTAAACTATTGAAGATAAATTTTATCTTTACAGAACACATTCCCTTACGTAAAGTTATCACAATACCTTTTACACTTGCCGCATGCAAATTAAATTTCAAGAGTTTATGAAAAATTAGCCATCTTACTTTAGGACAAAATACGTCTTTTTGCAAAACTTATTACATTTCCGTTAGCATTTTTACAAACTTTTAACCTTTTTAATATTCATAAGTTTTACATTCTTTATATTATCCTGTGAAGAAAAATAAGTTATTCATTTTAATCTAGGCAAGAACAACTTTTTATGAAGACGTACAGTTAATTTTGTTAATTAAGACTTACAATTTTTTTTAAAATTGTAGATATCTTATTAACATTTAAACTTATGTATTAATATAATAAACTTAAGTATTAATATAAGCGCTTATTTAATTTTTGGCCATTTGAATAGAGCTCTTTTAAAGATTTCTAGTAATTTATATTTACCATCCGGAGGTATCACAATATACGTTGACATTGAACGAACAGACAGACAAACACAGAACAATTACAACACATTAACAGAAATATATAATTTATTTACAGTTGACTCATAATTCTTACTTTCTTGGTATAGCTGCTTTTAAATCTTTTTTTATATAGCATATCATAGATTATACCCTTCAAGATTTCTTGTGGACTTCATGTTGCCTGTAATAAGCCAGGAGGGAATCTTTTACCTTCCTGCTCCACAGCAAAAGTGACCCTATCTATAAGGCGAGTATAGGTGTCCAGGTCCCAAAGCTGACACGTGGTTAGCCACGGATTAAAGGGGAGAAGAAGGTCCCAGTACACTTGAAGCTGTTTCAAAGAGATCTTACACCGGTGAGTGTCTAGGAGACCGGCAAGAGCCCGAACTTGTGGGGCTTGCTTAGCAGATAGGATGTTACCCATTGCTAATGGCCTTTTGGAGCCGATAAGAAAAGGGGCCCTTACCTTGAGAGCACGGCGATGGGAGCCGAGGTGCGCGGTGAGACGAGGGGTCGGAGCCGGTGGGGCTCCGACGGTGGTCGCGGGCCAAGAGAAGGCCCCGACGAGGGGAGGGCGGGACGACGAGCAGTGGAGCAAGTCAAAGGGGAGCAAGCGTGGAGGGGAGGAGGCAGAGGTGAAGGCAGGGGTAGAGGTGCTCAGGCACACGCTCCTGAGAGTTTTATTGGCGCCTCTTAATCATAGCGGGTCGATATAAGCCCCCGACATGGAAGGAGAAAGCCATCCAGCGATTCTCCCAGACCGCCATGGATCATATGAGGTCACCAAGGTTCAGGAGCAGCAATGCAGAGCGAAAAGATAGGGGTGAGAAGAGAGGAGAGCGTAGGGCTATGGTAGGATTACTTCAGACGTGCAAGCGCGCGCTCCCGAGAAATCCAAGGCTCCTCTTAATCATAGCGGGTCGGTATAAGCCCCCGACATGGAAGGAGAAAGCCATCCAGCGATTCTCCCAGACCGCCGTGGATCATATGAGGTAGCCAAGGCTCAGGTAGCAGCAATGTTACACGAGAGAAGTCCCAAGGTGAGAAGAGAGGAGGGGGTAGGGCTGTGGTAGGATTACTTCAGACGTGCAAGCGCACGCTCCCGAGAAATCCAAGGCTCCTCTTAATCATAGCGGGTCGGTATAAGCCCCCGACATGGAAGGAGAAAGCCATCCAGCGATTCTCCCAGACCGCCGTGGATCGTATGAGGTAGCCAAGGCTCAGGTAGCAGCAATGTTGCACGAGAGAAGTCCCACGGTGAGAAGAGAGGAGGGGGGGGCCGCCAGGTTATGGAGTGAGGCTGTGGTGGGGTTGCCTTGCCCCACATTGGGCGCCAACTGCGACGGGCTGCGGCGGCTTGCTCAGTCGGTGGCGGTGGGGGTGCTCTGCCCCACGTTGGGCGCCAGCTGTGACGGTTTGCTCGGTCGGTAGAGGTGGGGTCTGGCTGCGGACGAGGGGTCGGTCCCGCTTGGGACGGGGGGTCGGTCCCACCTGGGACGAGGGATCGGTCCGGCAGCAGACGAGGGATCGGTCTCGCAAGGGGTTGCGCGGTTCGGCTGAAGGGGTCGCCCGGTGAAGCCGGCGACGAAGGGGTCGCCCGGAGAAGCAGGCGACGAACTGGGGACAAGGGAGGCCAGGCCCTTGTCGGGGGCTCTCAGGACTGGAGGGCGCATGGCAGAAGAACTACCGCGGAGACAAGGTAAACACGCAAGTCCACTTTACTGAGGGAGAGGCAACAGTTTTATAGGGGCTGGGGAAGGCTGATTGGTCGAAGCCACGCCCTGTTCTGATTGGTTGCCGGCGAAAGGTCAGTGGGCGGTACTGGACGGGGGAGGGGTGGTGGTTAGGGATTGGCTGTCGCTGTTGCTGGGGGAAGGGGCAGGGTTTAGGGATTGGTGGCTGCTGTTGCTGGGGTGGAGGGCAGACTGGATTTTTCCGCCCACGCCTGGCTATTGCTGCTGTCGGGGGAAGGGAAAAGGGCGGGCTGGATTTTTCCGCCCACGCCTGGCTGTTGCTGCTGTCGGGGGAGGGGAAAAGGGCGGGCTGGATTTCTCCGCCCACGCCTGGCTGTTGCTGCTGTCGGGGGAGGGGAAAAGGGCAGACTGGAATTTTCTGCCCTGCGCCTGCGCAGGGAGAAGGAAGAAGAAGGGTGCCGCCCCACAAGGCATTGGGTGGCACCATCTGGGAGGAGGGGCAGCCGCGGAAGCATGGCTGCCGAGAAGGGGAGACCCGAGGGCACTCTGCGCCCATGCCGAGCTTCCTTCAGGGGTGGCGGTGAGTCTGACCAACCACCCTATTATGGGGGCAGCGGAATTAGGCCTACCGCGGCCGCTCCCCTGCCAGGCCAGCAAACCACACTTCAGCCCGAGGGGTGACCGCATCTCATCGTAGTTTTGGTTTGCATTTCCCTAATAGCTAGTGACATTGAGCCTCTTTTTGTGTACTTTTTAACAATTTGTATTTCTTCTTTGGAGAAGTGTCTATTTAAATCATTTGCCCTTTTTTTAAAAAATGGATTGTTGTTCTGTTCTTTTTATTTTCAAGGTGTAGGGTTTTGTTTGTTTGTTTGTTTGTTTTACATTTGCTAGATATTAGGCCACTATCAGATAGATGTTTATTAAATATTTTCTTCTATTGAGTAGGCTGCCTTTTCACTTTCTTTACAAACTCCTCTGAAGTGCACAAGTTTTAATTTTGAGGAGGTCCCATTTATCCATTTTTTGTTGCTATTGCTCATGCTCATGTTCATGAATAAAATTCATGAAACCATTTCCTACTACAGGATCTTGCAGATGCTTCCCTACATTATCTTCCAATATCTTTATGATCTTGGATCTTATATGCAGATCTCTGATACATCTTGAGTTAATTTTGCTATAAAGTATGAGATGGTGTTTCTCTCCCAATCTTTTGGATTTGGATATCCACTTCTCTAAGTGCCATAGGTTGAAGAGGCCATTTTCTCTGAGTTGAATTGACTTGGTGATCTTGTCAAATATCAGTTGACAAGGATCTATATCAGAACTCTCAATTTGGCTCCATTGGTCAGTATGTCTATCCCTGTGCCAATTCTATGCAGTTTTGACCACTCTAGCTTTGTAGTATGTATAAGATCAGATAATGCGATTCCTCTGATTTCATTTTTCTTTTTCAATATGTCTTTGACTACTCAGGACCACTTGCTCTTCCAGATAAATTTCAGAGTTAACTTTTCAATTTGGGCAGGATAGACATCTTAATGATGCTTGGTCTTCCAATCCATGAATAGGGAATATTCTTCCATTTATTTAGGTCATTTTTTATTTCCTTTAACAGTATTGTGTAGTTTTCTGTTTATAAGTCATTTACATATTTAGTTGAATTTATCCCTATGTATTTGATTCTTTTAGTTGCTATTTTAAATGGGATTTTTTTCTTGATTTCCTCCTCAGATTGACCATTATTGGTATACAGAAATGCTACCGATTTTTGCACATTAATCTTATACTCTGACACTTTAGTGAACTCATTTACAAACTCTGAAGATTTGTTGTAGATTTCTCAAGACTTCTGAGTGTAGGATCATGTCGTCTGCAAATAGTGTAATTTTTAATTATTCCTTTCCAACTTGGATGCCTTTTATATTTTTTCTGGTCTAAGTGCTCTGGTCTAAGTGGTCTAACATATTTTTAAATAAGAGTGACAACCATAGGGATCTTGGTCTTTCATTTCAGACCTTTTTCAGATCTTAGAGGAAAAACTTTTAGCATTTCACAATCAAATATGACGTTAGTTGTTTTTCATTTATACCCTTTATCATGTTGAGGAAGTGTCCTTCTATTCCTATCTATTGAAGCATTTTTATCATGAAATGTGCTGCATTTGTTGAATGATTTTTCTGCATCTATAGAGATTATCATATACTTTTTTCTTTCAAACCCTTTATATGGTGTATTGCATTGATTTGCTTATATTGAACCATCCTTGCATACCAAGGATGAAACCCCCTTGGTCACAGAGTATAATTCTTTTGTTGTGTTGTTGAATATGAATATGTGAGGATTTTACAATCTAGGTTCATTGGAGAAACTAGTCTATAGTTTTTCTTTCTCATGACATCTTTTGTTTTCATAGTAGGGTAATATTGGCATCATAGAATGAATTAGACAATGTTCCTTTGACTTCAATTTTTTTGAAGAATTTAAGCAGAATTGGTGTGAGTTCTTTCTGGAATGTTTGGTAGAATTGCAACTGTGAAGCCATCTGGTCCTGGACTCCTCTTAGTAGGGAGGTTTTGATATCTTTTTCAATCTTCTCACTTGTAATTGGTCTCTTGAGTTCATCCATTTCTTATTTCATCAGTGTATGCTGCTTGTATGTTTCTATGAATTTGTCCATTTCCTCAGAATTATCTGTCTTGTTGACATACAATTTTTCAAAGTATCCTCCTATGATTATCGTTATTGCTATGTGTAAGTATTGATATCTCCATGCTCATTTCTTATTTTATGTATTTGCATCTTCTCTCTTTTTTCTTTGTTAGATTAGCCAAGGATTTGTCAATTTTATGAATCTTCTCAAAGAACCAGATTTTGATTCTGTTTATTTTTTCTAGTGTTTTCTTATTCTGAATTTCATTTAGCTCTGCCTAATCATTGTTATTTCCTTCTATTTCCTTTGCAGTTAGTCTGTTGTTCTTTTTCTAAGTCCTCAAGGTGTGCAGTTAAGTCTTTGGTTTTAGCTCTTTCTTCATTTTTAATATAGTTATTTTTGGCTTTGATTTTCCCTCTGAATACAGCCTTTGCTGCATCCCATACATTTTGATCCATTGTGTTGTCATTTTTCACTCATTTCAAGGTAGTTACTGATTTCATTTGCAATTTCCTCCTTGAATCACTGATTGTCTAAGAGTATGTTGCTTAACTTCCATCTCTTTGTGTCTAATGTACTTCTCTGCACCATTCAAATTTTGAGCTTTGTTCCATTTTGGTCAGAGAAATTATTTTGTTTTATTTCATTCTTTTTAATCCATTGAGTATTTTTCCTTGGCCTAACATGTGGTCTATCCTGGAGAATGATCCATGGACACTTGAGAAGAATGTATATCTCATTATTTGGTTGTAATATTCTGTATATGTCTATTAGGTCCATATCCTCTAATGTATTATTCAAGTTCTTAATTTCTTTATTGATTCTCTTTTGAGATGTTCTGTCTAATGGTGATAATAGTGTTTTAAGGTCTCCCACTATAACTCTAGAGGCATCTATTTCTCCACTTATTTATTTCAATGTTTGCCTCATGTATTTTGAGGCACCTTGGTTAGGAGCATAACTGTTTATTCTTATTCTTTCTTCTTGCTAGATTACCTCTTTGATTATGAGTTAGTGTCCTTTTTTGTTTCTTACAAAACTTTTTGGAGGTGGAGCAAGATGGTGTCTGAGTGAGTGCACTTCTTAATCTCTCCTGCAAAGGACCATCTGAGTAGGGTTGGAATCTTGCCAGTGTGGGCTATTTCAGGGGCTTGCAAGGCAGGAGGTGTCTGGACATCAATTTCAAGAGACTGGGACAGAAGAAGTGCTTGCTAAAGGTAGAATTGCAGGTTTCTAGCACTGAGTTTGGAAGTTCTGGGGAAGCAGGACTCTTCCCCCTATGGCCGGAGGTCACAGTGTTCCCTGAAAACTGTTCGTTGTGCAGCAGCATTCCCAAGCCCCATGTTCACTAGATGCATAGTCCCCAGGTTTGTGTCCCCTAAACTGCCAGAGCCCACATTCCACAGACTCACATACCCTAGGTCCACAATTGCCAGACTTCCCTTTCCTGAATCCAGTGCTTGCTGAGCTTCAGGATTACCCTAGTCCTCTGCTTTTGGACTGACTCCATGAGTCGGAGAGATTTGGGGAGGTGCAGAGGGGCCAAATGAGTGCAGGTTCAATTGTCTGGTCCCCCATTAATTAATTAATTAATTAATTAATTAATTAATTTTGAAACAATTTTTTGAGCTTGGCAGAACATACCAGCTGGCTTGGGGGAGCCTGGGAAGAAAGGAGAGGTGAGTCTGCTGAGAAAGCCCAATATACCTAAATGCCCTGGGATAGGAAACTTAGTCTGGGAGAAGGCGAAGTCAGAAAATTAACTAGCCCTCCTGTAGCACACCCAAGGTAGAGGGAATGTAGAACATGCTTTCCAAGCTTCCAATAGCATATTTGGGTTTCTTGGTGAGGTGAGCATGCTCTCTCTCTGGAAATTAAGAGTCACTCATTTCTGTGGTGAGCTGGTTCAACAAGGACGCACTTGAATCTCCTACTGGAGCCCTCACACAGCTTTCCTGCTGTCCTGGGAGAGAGAGACATGAGGAAGGGAGAAAGGGGGAACATCAGACTCCTAAGTGTTTTACTTAACTGCAAAGAGGATTCCTTGCTTGAAGCTTTGTCTGGTCTTCTCTGTTGGTTTGTTTTCTTGTTTTTCCTTCTTCTTCATCCCCCCATGGCCCTTCCTTCCTATTTTTCCCCTTTTTTCTTTTCCTAGATTGCATCCCTCCCTTTTTCTCCCTTTTCCTTTCTTTCTTTCTCTTCTTTTTAATTTTTTTTTTATATTAAGTGCTGTAGGGAGTGCTTCTCATTTGCTGTGTTTCCTCATTCTCAATTTCCTCTTTTCTGTGTGTACTGATTTTGGATACCAACACTATCCCCTTTCCTCTACATCTTCCTTCCTCCATAATTTTTTTGTTTCTCTTACATTCCATCTCTCTTTGTTTGGCCCTCAATTTTTATGACTTTTTATTTCTAATACCTTTATTCTGTTTTCTGTCTTTCATTCACTCTTTATATTATTGTCCTTTCTTTTCCCTTTCCCTCTCTCCTGATCACACTGGCCTCTTAATTCATATTATATTCTTCCCCATATTCAGTTTACTGTCTCATTATAGGTACACCACTTTTCTTATTGTTATAACTACACAGCTTATGTGAATCTAATATCCATTCTCCTAGATCTCACATGGTTCCTCTGTAAATATTTACTGTCAATACTATTAGTATACTTTTTCATTTCTTACTTCTTTTGCTTTTACTGGCCCTAATATTTTCCTTCAAGTGACCTTAGCCAACAACAAGGAAATAGAATAAGAAGAACAAAGTGACAAAAAGAAGACAACATGCACACAAAAACAACAACTAATTAAACCCCAAGACTAGACAAAGAAGCTAAGCAGCTGAATAAACCCACCAAGATAAAATAATGGCCAGACAGCAACAAAAAAACTACAAACCAAACCAATAATCAGGAAAACATGGCCAAATCCAATGAACAAACAAAAACCAGGAAGAGGAGGAGAACATCAAACGAGTAATTAAAGCTCCCAAAACATATATTAGGGACTAATTTGATGAAGAGAAGGAAGACATAAAGAACATGAAGAAAACACATGGAGAGAATAGAGAAGAAATTGTAATGATACACAAAAAGAAAATGGATATGATGGTGATGAACAGCACAATTCCAGAAATCAAAAACACACTCCCATCAAATAACAGAAGATTTGAAGAGGCAGAGGAGAGACTTAGTGATGTGGAAGACAGTTCATCTGAAATCAGACAGATAGTAGAATTGATTGATAAAAAGATAGAAAAAATCCAGCAGGGACTTAGGGACCTGAATGACAATGCAAAATGCACAAACATATGCATTATAGGTATCCCAGAAGGAGAAGAGAAGGGAAAGGGGACAGAAAGAGTGTTGGAGGAAATAATAACTGAAAACTTCCCAAACCAATTGAGTGAGATGGATATACATGTCCAGGAAGCACAATGCACCCCAAACAGCATAAATTCCAAGAGGCCTACCTCAAGACATATACTTGTCAAATTATCGAATGGTCAAGACAAAGAGAAAATACTAAAAGCAGCAAGAGAATAGAGAACCATCACATACAAAGGAGGCTCCATAAGATTAAGTGCTGATTTCTCATCTGAAGCCATGGAGGCAAGAAGGCAGTGGTATGACATAGTCAAGGTACTAAAAGAAAAAAAAATTTCCAACCAATCATACTCTATCCAGGTACGCTAGCATTCAAAAATGATGGAGAGTTCCAAATATTCACAGAAAAACAGAAATAGGAGACTATGCCAACAAGAAATATTAAAGGGAGTTCTGAGGAAGGAAAGAAAAAAAAACAGATGAGACAGATTTGGAGGAGAGTGTAAGAGCAACTAAAAAGAAAAAAGAAAGAAAAAAAAGTCAAATAAAATGTCAAACACAAATCCAAAGAAAATTTAGTTAATATAAGTAATTCCTTGTAAGTAATAACACTGAATGTAAATGGATTAAACTTACCTATCAAGAGACTCATACTGGAAGATTGGATAAGGAAATATGACTCATCTATATGCTGTCTACAAGAAACATATCTGAGACCCAGGGAATCAAGGAGGTTGAAAGTGAATGGATGGAAAACAATCTTACAGGCAAACAATAACCAAAAAGGGCAGGAATAGCTATATTAATATCAGACAAAATAGACTTTAAATGCAAAACAATTGTGAGAGACAAAGATGGACACTACATATTAGTGAAAGGGATAATCTTTCAAGAAGAAAGAACTATCAAAAAATTTATGCTTCTAATAAGGGTGCCTCCAAATACATGAGGCAAACACTGGAAACCTAAGTGAAAGAAGAGATGCCTCTGCAATTACAGTGGGGGTCTTTAATACACCACTACTACTTTGGCAGAACATCTCAAAAGAGAATCAATAAAGGAACAAAGACTTTGAACAATATATTAGAGGAGCTGGACCTAATAGACATACACAGAACATTACACCTATATACAGCAGGATATACATTCGTCTCAAGTGCACATGGATCATATTTCAAGATAGACCACATACTAGGCCACGGAGAAAGTCTCAATGAATTCAGAAGGATCAAAATCATACAAAATAATTTCTCTAACCAGAGTGTAATGAGGCTGGAAATCTGCAAGGAAGAGAGACACAGATTTGGCAACAAGATATGGAAGTTAAGCACACTCTTAGAAAAACAGTGGGTCAAGGAGGAAAGCTAAAAAGAAATCAATAACTACCTTGAAACTAACAAAAATGGAAATACGAAATGCCAAAACTTATGGGAAGCAGTGAAAGTAGTAATGAGAGTAAACTTTATAGCCATAAATTCATACATCAAAAAAGAATAAAGAGCTAAAATTGAAAAACTAACTGTACACTTGGAAGAATTAGTAAAAAAAACAAAAACAAAAAAAAAAACAAAAAAAACCCACAAACTATCCCAAAGGAAGAAAAGAGAAAGAAAGATAAGAGTAGAACTAAATGAAGAACAGACAATAAGAAAGCACTTGAAAAAATAAACAAAAACAAGAGCTGATTCTTTGAGAAGATCAATAAAATGGACAAATCCTTAGCTAGACTCACAAAGAAAAAAAGAGAGAAGATGCAAATATACACAATAAGAAAAGAGAAAGGGGATATCACCACTGATCCCACAGAAATAAAGACTATCTTAAGAGGATACATTGAAAAGCTATATTTCAACAAGAAGGACAATTTAGAGGAAATGGACTAATTCCTAGAAACACATAAGCAGCCTACATTGGTAAAAGAAGAAATTGATCTCAACAAACCAATCACAAGTAAAGAGATAAAATCAGTCATTAAAAACCTCCCAACTAAGAAGAGCCCTGGGCCAGATGACTGTACAGGTGAATTCTACCAAACATTCCCAAAAGAACAATCACAAGTCTTGCTTAAACTCTTGCAAAAAAATTGAAACAGAAGGAACATTGCCTAACTCATTCTATGATGCCAACATTACCCTAATACCAAAGCCAAACAAAGACACCACAGAAAGAAAAATTACAGACCAATCTCTCTAATGAACCTAGACATGAAAATCCTCAACAAAATACTTGCTAATCATATTCAACAACACATTAAACAAATTATACACCATGACCAATGGGATTCATTCCTGGTATGCATGGATGGTTCAACATAAGAAAATCAATTAATGTAATACACCATATAAACAGACTGAAGGGGAAAAATCACATGATCATATCTATAGATGCAGGAAAAGCATTCGACAAAACACAGCACCCTTTTTGATAAAAACACTGCAAAAGATTGGGATAGAAGGAAACTTTTTGAACATGATAAAGGGTATATATGAAAAACCCACAGCTAACATTATTTACAATTATGAAATCCTAAAATCTTTCCCTCTAAGATCAGGAACAAGACAAGGATGCCCACTATCAACTCTTCTGTTTAAAATTGTGTTAGAAGTACTTGTCTGAGCACTGAGGAAAGAACCATATGTAAAAGATATCCAAATTGGAAAGGAAAAAGTCAAAATTTCACTATTTGTAGATGACATGATCCTATACGTAGAAAGCCCTGAGAAATCTACAACAAAGCTTCTAGCCCTTATAAATTAATTCAGTAATTTTGCAGGTTATAAGATCAATGTATAAAATCAGTAGCATTTCTGTACACCAATAATGAGCAATCTCAGGAGGAAATCAAGAAACAAATATCATTTACAATAGTAAATAAAAAAATTAAATACCTAGGACTAAATTTAACTAAAGATGTAAAAGACTTTTACACAGGAAACTACACAACATTGTTTAAGGAAATCAAAGAAGACTTAAATTAATGGAAGCATATTTCCTGTCCATGGATAGGAAGCCTAAATATGACTAAGATGTGTATCCTACCAAAACTGATCTACAGATTCAATGAAATCCCCATAAAAACCAACACAGCATATTTCAATGAACTAGAAAAACTAACTATGAAATTTATTTGGAAAGGACAGAGGCCCTGAATAGCCAAAGACATATTGAAAAAGAAAAATGAAATTGGAGAAATCACACTCCTGACTTCAAAACATACTAGAAGCCTACAGAAGTGAAAATGGCATGGTATTGACACAACATTAGACACACAGATCAATGGAACTGAATTGAGAGCTCTGATATAGATCCTCATATATACAATCATATGATATTTGACAAGGCCACTGAACCCACTCAACTGAGAGAAAATGGCCTCTTAAACAAATGGTGCCTGGAGAACAGCATATCCATATGGAAAAGAATGAAAGAGGATTACCAACTCACACCTTATACAAAAATCAACTCAAGATGGATAAAAGACCTAAATATAAGAGCCAAAACCATAAAGACCTTGGAAAGCAGTATAGGGAAGCATCTACAGGACCTTGTAATAGGAAATGGATTCATGAACTTCACACCAAAAGCACGAGCAGCAAAAGAACAAATAAATATATGGAATTTCCTCAAAACTAAAGCCTTTTGTACCTCAAAGGAGTTTGTCAATAAAGTGAAAAGACAACCTACCCAAAGGGAGAAAATATTTCATAACCAGATATCTGACAGGTGACAAATATCCTGCATATATAAAGAATTACTATATCTCAAAAATAAAAAGACAAAAGACCCATTTAAAAAATGGGCAAGAGTTTTAAACAGACACTTCTCCAAAGAAGAAATACAAATGGCTAAGAAGCACATGAAAAAAATGCTCAAAATCACTAGCTGTTAGGGAAAAGCAAATCAAAACTACAATGAGATACCATCTTAATCCCATGAGATTGGCAGCTATCGGGAAAAAAAAAAACAAACAAGTGCTGGAGAGGATGTGGAGGAATCAGAACACTCATTCACTGTTGGTGGGAATGCAGGAGGATCCAGCCATTTTGGAGGACAGTTTGGCAGTTCCTCAAAAAACTCACTGTAGACTTGCCATATGACCCAGAAATTCCACTGCTGGGTATGTAATCTGTAGAACTGAAAACAAGGACACAAACCAATATATGCACACCAATGTTCATAGCAGGACTATTCACTACTGCCAAAAGTTGGAATCAATCCAAATACCCATTAACAGATGAATGGATAAATAAAATGTGGAATATACATACAATGGAATACTACTCAGCTATAAGAAGGAATATAGTACAAACACATGAGATAAAATGGATGAATCTTGAGGACCTGATGTTGAGTGAAACAAGCCAGGCATTGAAGGACAAATACTACATGACCTCACTGGTATGAAATATGTAAACCAAGCTGTCTCACAGATATAGAGACTTTAAGGATGATAGGCTTTAAGGAAATCGGTGGAGATCCATACAATGAGTGTGAAGGTATACCCACATCCTGGGGAGGACAGATGCTCTCAAACAGGGAATTGTGACACTCAATAAAATTGGTGGCTCCCAATGGGTTAAGGCATCCAGTATGTCAAGCCTTCAACATTGCTGCAAGTATCTGTGAATATGGTCCTTAAAGTAATGTAGATTGATTATCACTGTGGGCCCTGAAGGGAGGGGGAGAGAAGTATTGAATAGATGGAATCAGTGTAACTGTGGGGCAATGGAAGAGTTCCAGAAGATCATGCTATGATGGATATAGGACATGTTAAATTTCACCAAAAATGTATGAAAATCTGTAGGCTAAAATGTAAATCATAATGTAAAACATAAGATAACTAAAAATTTAGAAAATTGTACAATCTAAAATATAAACCATAATATAAACCAAAATGGAACCATGACTGAAAGCTATCTGTACATCAGCTGCAGCAAATATAATATGAACATGTAAAACGATCATTGCTGTTTAATGTTGGATCTGTGGGAGTACCCTATACTGTATATGTGAATGACTGTGATCTAAAACTTTTGTGAAGGCAAACTTAATAATTAGAAAAAAAAGAAAGGGTGTAGACACTGAGGAAGAAATGAAAGAAATTGCCTTGCCACTGTACATATAGTAGAGGCACTACCCTACTCTTAGTGCAAATTCTGAATTAGTCAGCCAAAGGGGTGCTGATGCAAATTACCAGAAATCTGCTGACTTTTATAAAGAGTATTTACTGGGGGTAGAAGCTTACAGTTACCAGACCTTAAAAGATAAGTTACTTCTCTGACCAAAGTCTCTTGTGACATGTTGGAGCAACATGGCTGCTGACAACTGCAAGGGTATAGACTTCCTGGGTTCCTCTCTTCCCAGGACTCAATTCTCTTTGGGCTCATCTGCTCTGCTCTCTCCACAAGGCCAGCTGTCAGTCAAAGAACTCATCTCTTTACCAGGTACTCTGCCGTGTTTAATGGAGATTTCTCTCCTTCCTCATGCATCTTCTTCTCTGTGTGTTTACCTCCTGGGCTCCAGGATCAAAAAAACTCCAACCTCCCTTCCCTGTGGTGTGGTTTTTCTGAGTCCCCACCCAACAAGGGTGTAGGAACTCAATGTCGTACTGACATGGCCCAATCAAAGTCTTAATCATTATTTAATCAAGTAAAAGTGAAACCTCTGAAATCATAAACAATATCAAACTGCTACACCATGATTAGTGACAATATTTCAGTATGTGTTCATGAATTGTAACAAATGTATCTCACTAATGAAGAATATTGATAATGTGGAAAAGTGTGGGAGGGGGACAGAGTGGGGCATATGGAAATCCCTTATATTTTTTATGTAACTTTTATGTATTCTAAAGTTTCTTTTAAAATACATTAATGAATAAATTTTTAAAAAGAGTAATATGCAAATATCAATAGAGTTTCTATACACTACTAATGAGCAATCTGAGGAAGAAGTCAGAAAAAAATTCCATTTACAACATCAAATTTAAAAAAACAATATTTAGGAATAAACTTAACTCTGGACATAAAGTACCTGTATTCAGAAAATTATAAAATAGTGCTAAAAGAAATAAAAAATGACATAAATGAATGGAAGTTATTCTGTGTACATGGATTGGAAGAATAAATATTATTAAGATATAAATTCTACACAAACTGATGTACATACTTAACACAATAAAAATTTCAATACCCTCCTTTGTTGGGTTCTGAGAAGCCAGTTAGCAAATTTATCTGGAAGGGTAAGGGTCCCCAAATAGCCAAAAATATCTCAGAAAAAAAGAACAAAGGTGGAGGAATACCACTATAGGTTTTAAAGCGTATTATCTAGCTACAATGGTAGAAACAGCATGGTACTGGCATATAGACAAATGGACCAAAGGAACCAAACTGAGAGTTCAGAATAGACCATCATATCTATGGTCAGGTGATTTTTGACAATGCTATCAAGCCTATTTAGCCTGGACAGAACTGCCTCTTCAACAACTGGTACTTGGAAAACTAGATATCCATATCTAAGAGAAAGAAAGAGGACCCCTTCTCACACTTTACACAAAAATTAATTCAAAACATATCAAGGACCTAAATATAAAAACTGGAAACATAAAACTCGTGGAGGGAAATGTAGGGAAATATCTTCAAAATATTGTGGTGGGTGGTGCTTTCTTGGACCTTACACTCCAACCATGAGCAACAAATCAAAGAATGGATAAATGGGACTGCCTTAAAATTAAACACTTTTGAATTTCAAAGTATTTTGTTAAAAAGGTGAAAGCTAATTCACTGGGGAAAAAATCTTTGGGAACTACATATGTGACAAAGGATTGATTACTATGTTAATACAGAGATTAGACAACTTAATGACAAAATGACAAGCAACACAATTAAAATATGGGGAAAAGACTGAATAGACAGTTTTCCAAAGTGGAAATACAAAAAGCCAAAAATCACATTAAAAGTTATCTAACATCACTTGCTAGTAGGGAAATGCAGATATAAACAACAATGAGATAGCATCTCACACCATACAGAATGGTGATTATTAAAAAACAGAAAACTACATGTGCAGGAGAGGATGTGGAGAAATAGGAAAACTTCACTCTTGGTGGGAGTGTATAAATGTGTAGCTTCTGTGGAAGATGATTTGGCCATTCCTCCGGAAATTAATAAAGAACTGCCATATGATCTGACAATCCCAGTACTAGTAATATATTATTAAAAGTACAAAAAGGAAGGATACAAACAGATATTTGCACACTGATGTTCATAGCAGCATTATACACAATTGCTAAAAGAGGGAAACAAACAAAGAGTCTGTCAGCTGATGAATGGATGTGGTATATTCATAAAATGGAACACTGTTCCACATAAGAAGAAATCAAGTGGTGAAGAGCATGACAAGATAGAGTAATCTTGAGGATACAATATTTAATGAAATAAGCCATAACAAAAGGACAAATATTGTGTGGTCTCACTGATATGGATTAAATACCATCAGTAGACTTATGGTATTGGACAGTGAAGTGGATGTTCGTGGGAGAAGGAATGTGGGAATAGAAGGGGGAGATGATGCTGGATATATGTAATATGTTTAATAAGGTCAAATATAAATATGTGTTAATGGATGGACTTGATGGTAACACAGTATGATGAGTGTACCAATCACTGATGATTTATGGATGTGATTATGGCTGAACCAAGTAGCCTAGGGAGGTTAATGTTAGTTGAAGGACAGCTGGAGGAAAACAGAGGGAATGTATAAGAAAGCTTTTGGTGGTAGATGAAGATTGTGGTTAATAACATAAATATAGAAAATCCTTCTACTATAAGGGTGTTAAGAAGTGGGGATACATGAGCAAATATAACTAATAAATATAATTTATAGACTATAGTTAACAACAACACTGTAATTTTTTGTAGTAGAAACAGATGGCACTATATCAATGGTAAATGTCAGAAGAGAATATGGGGTTTCATTTTCTGAGATATGAATATGATTAAGATGATGAATGTCATAATGTTTTTCCTTTCTTTTTTTTCATTAATAAGGAGAACTTGACTATGTCATTTAACTAATCTGTGTTCATCTGTGTATCTTTCTAAACACTAGAGGAACAACTGAATTAGTTGTTGAAATTAGATGTGATAAAAGCGAAAGAACTCTTTAGAAGTAATGCTTCTATAACCACCTGAGCTGTCCCTTTCTGTTATTTTATTTTTTGAAGTTGAAATAAAGTTTGAATAGAAAAAGACAGTTAAAGTGAAATGAAGACCTTAAAATTGGGCACTCCATGGTAACTGGAGCACATGGTGTGGTATTAATTCAATCCTTTACCCAACATGTATTTATTGAACATGTAATATATTCTGGGGACATTTTGAGGTACTAAGGATACAGTACTTTGTAATCCTGACCAAGATGCTTACATTCTAGTGAGAGCAGAGATCCATAATCAAAAAAGTAAGGAATGTAGATCATACGCCAGATAGTAAGAGCCAAGGAGAAAATAATGCAACAAAGCTTGTAAGAAGTTCTAAAGGAGGTGTGAGTGCAGTTTTGCAGAGACCAGTGTAGAAAATTC
The DNA here is from genome assembly GCF_030445035.2 of Dasypus novemcinctus. NCBI lineage: Eukaryota > Metazoa > Chordata > Mammalia > Cingulata > Dasypodidae > Dasypus > Dasypus novemcinctus. The sequence continues at coordinate 106,314,152 of NC_080676.1, forward strand.
TCCTTTGGAAGGTAGAATTTGTTCTAAAGGGGACAATGAGGGAACCAAGCACCTGTTTGAAGGGAGAACATTGCAGGCAGTAGGAGTCACAACCATCAGCAGAAGAGTGTCTGGAATTTTTGATGTATAGGGAGGTCAGTGTGCAGAAGCAGCAGGAGGGAGGGGGCATGGCAGAGGTGACTGTGAGCAGTTTATGACCACTCTAATGCCTTAGGCCTTTATTATGAATATGATAGGGTGTGATTACACGTAGCATGGTACACCACAGACAGTGTCAACATAATGCCAATCTTAGAGCAAGGCTAAAAAATAACTCAGCTACATTGGAGAAATCAGCATTAACTCAGGGCCTTCCTTCTAAGGGCAGCACATAGCAAAGATTAAAGTCACCTCCTCTTGGATATCATCAGCTGTTAGAGGTTGAACTGAGTCCCCAGAGAAGATATGTTGAAGTCCCAATACTGGTGTCCCAGAATGTGGAAGTATTTGGAAATAGTATCATTACAGATGCAATGAGTTAGGATGAGGTCCTACAGGAGTGGGGTGGGCCCTAAAACCAATATGACTGGTGTCACCTCAGCTATAAAACAAGTTTCTTCTAGCTCCACAATTCCAAAACTTTTTTGGGAGTCACATGGTGGACATTAATTCAAATAACCCTAAAGATCTGATTTTCACAAATTACACAGAGACCATCAATGTCTTCATCCTGCTGGATTGGTGGTCCCTCACTAAAGAAGGACCACACCTTTGGGATGGTTCCTACTGACATTAACAGAAGGCCCTCTGCCGTAAGCCAGAAGCAGGACCTTCTCGGATGGAATGTTTGAAAGTTTGCCTGTAGAAATCGCTGCCAGTCAGGGCCCACACTAGCCTTAAGAGCTGACCGTACATAACCTTCTGAAATTTGCTTTCCCTGCTCTTTTTGTGGTATGTCCATGCTGACACCTTAAGTACATTCACTTCATGAGGATCCTGCTGTGACCTGGACTACATTTGGGTAGTGGACAACAGTGACAGGTACAAAAGTATCTAGGGGAGTGGCAGGGGCATTGCCTTGACCCCTGGATGTGTCCTTTCTATGTACCCATCTCTCCTGAATGACAACTCTTACCAGTGAGCTCCAGGCAGCATGCCCACCCCTGGCAGGAGGCAGATGGCTGCCATGGCCCCCAGGTGCCCAGGAGGGTACTGAGGCAGCCACTCATTCATCACTGATGTTCAGGTGGGGAATGGGAACTAGGTGTTCACTTAGCTCCCCCGAGCTCTGGGATGCTGTGGCTCCAGCAGGACAGCCTTCTGGATCAGAGTCTCTCCCCACCCTCACCTTTCCGTGCCCCCAACTTCTTCACCAAGCATTAGAGCCCTGTGCGACCTTTTCAGACGATCGCCAGGTGCTCCCCACACCGTGTATCTCCTCAATAGAATCCCTTTCACCCTGAGACCCATCAAGCCCTTGGCCACCTCTCAACCCTCATTGCTCAGTGCACCTCCCATGGCTCCTGTTCCTCCCTGTTCTAACCCTCTAGGCTCAGCTCAGAGGCCACCTGCTTGTGCCTCTTGTGTGAAGCACAGGCTTTGGGATTTGGACGCACCAATGGGCTATGTCAGAACCTGTGACAGGCAAGTAAACATGGTGACTTCTCAGAGCCTCAGTTTTCTTGACAGAAAGGTGGTGAGAGTCCAAACCCCACTCGGGCATGCAGGGTAAAGCTGGGACAAATGACAGCCAGAAGGGTGGGACTCAGGAGACCGCCTGGCACAGGGTGCTCCTGCCCAGGACAAGTCCAGGAATGTCAGCACACGACCAGGATTTGGGTTGGGTTCAGTTCCCCAGAGCTGGGGCACCTTCATTACTGAAGCTTGTGGCTCATGGACTTGTGGGGAACAGCCCTGGGCCAGGAGGGGCGCCCTGACGATAACAACTGCCCCTGCACTCCAGGCAGTCCATGGCCTGCCTCCTCCCAGGGCAGCTCGTACCCGTTACACCAGCTGACCTGCGGTAGGGTGGGAGGAGTGGGAGGGACCTGACCTGAACTCTTGCTGGCTGGCGTTGCTGGCGGGAAGCTGCCTGCAGGCCCGCAGAGCCACCCCCGCTAGTGGCAGGAGAGGAGATAAGGCAGGGTCTGCACCCGCACCAGGTCCACTGCCCTGCCGCCCCTTCATGATGGATTTGGGGTGTCCCAACGTCTTCAAGGGAGTGGAGGATAAAGAGCAGGCGCCTAGTGTGCTGGGGTCGCGTGGCAAGGGAACAGGTGGAGCCTTTGGCGCACTGCGCATGCCTGGGAGGCGGGGTCCGGTCCACACACGGTCCTCTGTTCCTTGAGGGCCTTGTGCGGGCCCCAGCTGTTGGCACGACCCTGGCATCCCGTGCAGAGTCCTCCACCTCCTGGCGTTAGGAGAGCCCCTTGACAGCGCCCCCTCCCCAATGCGGCATCCCCCTCCCATACCCAGACAGCTGATGCCATTGCCCCCTGGCAGAGCTGTCTCCAACCCCTCTCCTCTGTCGCCTTGTCACCTCCCTGCATCCAGCTCCTACTCTGCCTCCCCCTCCACTGCCACGCCCATTACTTATTCTGTATCTCTAAGCCTATGTTTGTGAACTCATTAGGATGCTGAGAAGAAAAGAGCTTCACATGGGCAGGAGCAGTTTGGGGTCCCACAGGGTTTAGGGGCTCTCGTCTCCCAGGAAAACACCATGGACGGGTTGAGTCCAGGCCTAGAAGGCCAGAAGCTTCGTGATTCTCTGGATTCTGCCCGCTCCTTTTGTCTGCCTCTCTCTGAGTCTCAGTTTCCTACTTGCACACAGAGGTCTTGGCCGGATATTGGGGTGAGGGCCTGTTCAAAGAAGACTGGAGGGCGGGTCCTCCGCCTGGGTATGGGTTGGGGATGCCGAAGTGGGGGCCGCGTCCTAACAAAGGCCTCCCCTAATGTGCAGATGTAGAGGTGGCCACGTAGGATGCCGGGGTCCTGCCAACAGCTGGGCGCCAACACATGGTCCGCGGGAAAGAGACCACAGCGCTTACAATGCACCCTGCCTCACCAGACATGTGCAGGGCGCCAATGACTCTGCCCCCTCGCCGCTGTCTGATCCCAGCATACTAGGCACCTGCTCTTTATCCTGCATTAGCGTTGAGGGCCCTGGGACACCAGAGAAAGGTGGCAGGACAGTGGACCTGGTGTGGTTGCAGACTCTGGAGTTGCCACAGCCCTTCCTCTCCTACCACTGGTGGTGGAGGCTCTGAGGACCAGCAGGCAGCTTGTGGCCAGGGAGGCAGTGGAAGGGGAGGTCAGGTCCCTTCCCCTTCTCTCCCACCACCCTTCCCCTTTCAGCTGGTGCAACTGGGGTGGGGGTGGCCCTGGGAGGGGGCAGAGCCCGGATTGCCCAGAGTGCAGGGGCAATTCCTGCTGTCAGGGCTCCCCTCCTGGCCCAGTGCTGTCTCCCATTTTGTAGATGAGCCACAAGCTCAGCACTCAATGTCCCTGAGCTTGAGAGAACTGAACCAGCTGAAGGTGGGACTCAGAATCACTGCTTTGCGCCATTGTGGTCCTGTGCTGACAACTCGGGGGCTTGTCCTAGACTGGAGCCCACTGTCCAGGTAGCTGCCTGAGTCCAGGCTCTTCTGGTCCTCATCTGCCCACCTTTGCCCTACACACCCTCAAGTGGTCGAGTCGCTCACTTTGAAATGTAGGAAACTGAGGCTCTGAGAAACTACCACATGAACTTGCCTGTCTCGGGTTCTGATGTGGTCCAGGGATAGGTCCAAACCCCAACGCCTGTACTTTGCACAGGACCTCTGAGGAGGTGGCCTCTGAGCACAGTTTTGAGGGTGTGGACAGTGTGGATGTGGCCATTCTAAGCAGCGTGAGGTGATATCTCATTGTCCTTTTGATTTGCATTTCCCTAATAGGTAGTGATATTAAACATTTATTCATGTTCTTTTTGGTCATTTTCATTTCCTCTTTGGAAAAATGTCTAAGTCCTTTGGATTGCTTGCTCTTTTATTGTTGAGTTGTAGGATCTCTTTATATAGAACGGATATCAAACCTTTATCAGGTATGTGGTTTCCAACTATTTTCTACCATTGAGTGGGCTGCCTCTTTCACCTTTTTGGAGAATTCTTTTGACTTCAATTTTGTTTGAGTTTAATTTTGAGGAGGTCCTGTTTATTCATGTATTCTTTCATTGCTTGTGCTTTTCACTTAAGGTTTAAGAATCCACCACCTGCCACCAGGTCTTGAAGATGTTTTCCTACGTTTTCTTAGGAGCTTTATGGTTGTAGATTCTATAGTTAGGTCTTGATCCATTTTGAGTTATTTTTTGTAAATGTGCGAGATAGGGTCCTCTTTCTGTCTTTTAGCTATGGGTAGCTAGTTCTCCCAGCACCTTTATTGAATAGACTGTTTTACCCCAGCTGGGTGGGTTGAGAGTCTTGTCAAAATCACTTGACCAGAGATGTGAGGGTCTGTTTCTGAACAATCAATTTGCTTCCATTGGTCTATGTGTCTATCTTTATGCCAGGACCATGCTGTTTTTACCACTGCAACTAGATAATATGATTCAAATTCCTGAAGTGAAGGTCCTCCAACTTTGTACTTCTTTTTAAGAGGTTTCTGACTATTCGGAACCCCTTACAGTTCCAAATAAATTTGATAATTATGTTTTCCATTCTTTAAGAAATGCTGGTGCAATTTTATTGGGCTTTCATTGAATCTGTAAATAAGTTTGTGTAGAATTGACATCTTAGTGGTATTTAGTCTTTCAGTCCATGAGCATGGAATGTTTTCCATTTATTTAGGTTTTTTAAAATTTCTTTTAACAATGCATTGTAGTTTTCTAAGTGCAAGTAATTTGTGTCCTTGGTTAAGTTTACTGAAAACTATTTGATTCCTTTAGTCACTATTGTAAATGGAATTTTTTCCTTGACTGCCTCCTCAGCTTGTGCATTACTACTGTATAGAAATACTACTGATTTTGCATATTAATTTCATATTCTGCCACTTTGTTGAAATTGATTATTAGCTCTAGCATCTTTATCAGTTAAACTATGGGTTTGTTGATTTTGTTAATCTCCCTTAAGAACCAGCTTTTGGTTTTGTCAATTCTCTCTACTGTTATTTCATTCTCAGTTTCATTATTTCTACTCTACTCTTTGTTGTTTCATTCCTTCTGCTTGCTTTGGGAATCACTTGCTGTTCTTTCTCTACTTCTTCCAGCTGTGTAGTTAGGTCACTGAATTTAGCTCTTTGTTGTCCTTTTAACACTGCCTTCAGTGGATCCCATAGGTTCTAATATATGGTGTTATCATTTTCATTCGTCTCAAGATAGATATTGATTTCTCTCATGGTTTCTTTGACCCACTGATTATTTAAGAGTATGTTGTTTAATCTCCATATGTTTGTGAATTTTCCCTTTTTTACCATTTGGTGATTTCCAGCTTTATTCCAATAATCAGAGAAAATGCTTTGAATAATCAGAGAAAGTGCTTTGAATAATTTCCATCTTATAGAATTTATTAAGATTTGTTTTTTGATGCAGCATATGGTCTATCCATGAGCATTTAAGAAGAATGCATTTCCTGCTGTTTTGGGGTATACTGTTCTCTACATGTCTATTAGGTTTAGTCCATTTATGATATTATTCAAGCTCTCTCTTTATTTATTTATCCTCTGTCCGGATAGATGTTCTCTCCATTGCTGAGACTGCTATAATGGAGTCTACAACTATTATTGTTGAGACAGCTCTTTTTTCCTTCATTTTTTCCAGGGTTTACTTCATGTAAATTGGGGCACCCTGGTTAGGTGCATATATATTTAGGACAGTTATCTGTTCCTGGTGAATTGTCCCTTTTATTAACATAGAATATCTTTTATTGTCTCATAACAGTTTAGCTTTTAAAGTCTATTTAATCTGAAATAAATATAGCTACTTTGATTTTTGTTGGTTACTGAGTGAGTGGAATTTCTTTTTCCAGGTTTTCACTTTCAATCTATTGGTATCCTTAGGTCTAAGGTGAGTCTCCATTAGGCAGCATATAGATGACTCATAACCAAATGTAACCCAAGTGTCCCCAGCAGGGAAGGCAAACTAGGCCAACCCTGTGGTTCTGCCTTTGCAGCCTCAAGTCCTCCCACTCACAGCATGGGTGTGTGCAGGAGAGGGGCATGAGTGTGTACAGACCCTGGTCAGGAGAAGGGAAGTTGGGAGTGGATATATGGGAGGCTCGTCATGTTAACATCCAGGTCATATCTGGTAGTGAGGACTTGGGGTGTCTCCTACCTGGAGACTAGGGCTGGAATCCTCTGCCCAGATATTAATCTTGAGCCATTTAGCTGTCATTTCAGCTCTGGGAGGGGAACTGCAAACAGGGTCTGTTCCTATGTGGGAGGAGAACTTCATGCCAGGCTGAGCCCTGGTGCTTCCTAGCCTGGTCGATGGCCCTGTCTTTGCAGAGCTTCACCCACAAGACCAGAGCAGAGCAGGCTGGAGGTGAAATGGGACTAGAGAGGTTCCCAGACCCAGATTCCAAGAGAACCAGGGGGCATGCCAGTATCCAGACCCTACCAGGGTGGCACCCCAGGATCCCTCTCAGGGACTCCCCTCTGTTGGCATTCAGTCCTACTCCCAGAGAGATCCAGGTTTCAATCCCACACCTAACCTTCACCAGTATACCCCTGACCATATGCAGTGTTTGATGCAATATCAGAAAAGAAATTTTATTCACCTTCATGTTTAATCATAACAGTCTTTGTTATAGGTTAGCTCTAGGTTGTTTGCTTTACCTGCCTTCAGGTGCTCCATGGCTCTGGTGTCCCACCTGCTGTCATCTAGATTGTCCCACTGCATCTTCTACATTCTTACTCATCCTCACATTTCTTGGGTTGCTTTTACCTAAAAAGATGGGTGGATTCCACTATAAAACTGTTCCTCTGCAACATACCTGCTCACATAGCTTACCACCATGACACCTCTAGGTCAAGCCACAGGTGGGCATTATGTTCCTGAGCAGAGGCTGAGCACCTCCGGAGTTCAGTCTCTCATTCCCTTTGACTTTAACAGGGTTGCTTCCTCTTGCCATTTCTTTTTTCCCCTACTGTTCCTCCCAGTCTCCAGACCAGCAACTACACCTCTGGTGGACATTTCCACTTACATGGCCTGTCATTTCTGCAAATTCTACATATCCCAAATAGATCTCATTCCCTTTTCACTCTGTACAATTATTTTCCTGCCCATTCACTGTATTTCATAACCTGGAGTCATCTTTGAAATCTTATTAATTCTTTGTTAACACAATTCTTACCCAGTCCTTAGTCTTCTCAATCCTACTTTATCTAGATATAAGTTTTCCATAGATTATTTTTAAAAGTAAAATATGACACTTCCTTTTGTTGTTGTGTTTTAGCGTCTCAGCACATTTAAATGACTTTGGTTTTTATTCATTTTGTTATGTTTGTTCAGCAAACCAGTTAAATTGGAAAAATATATTAAATTGAAAGTCATTAAGTGAGATTCTATTTTGTCTAACCACCCTGGGACTCAATATTCCTCTCTATTAACTGAAGTGGCTAAAAATATGTGTAGTGCATTGAATGATGACCCCCAAATACATATGTCTAAGTCCTAGCACTGCTAACTATGAATATAACTTTATCTGGGAAAAGGGTTTTTTGGGTTTTTTTTTAGCTGTAATTAATGGAAAAATCTGGAAATGATATCATCCTGGATTAATTGGGCAGGTCTTAAGTCCAGTGACAAGTGTCTTTGTAAGAAGAAGAGAAACATAGAAACAACAAGGAGAAGGCAATGTGAAGACAGAGGCAAAGATAGGAGTTAGGCTGCCACAAGTCAAGGAACACAAGACACCAACAGAAGTTGGATAATTCTTCCCTGAACCTTTGGAAAGAGTGCACTGACACCTAATTTAGGATTTCTGGTCTCTGGAGTTAAGAATAAATTTCTGTTGTTCTAAACTATCATGCTTGTGGTGATTTATTGTGACAGCCCTAGGAAACTAATGCAACATTTAAACTTAGAATTAAATTAATGGGAAAAAAAGTGTCCTTCATTTTCCTCCCTAAGTACTAGGAAAAGAAGTGCAACAAAACTTATCAAAAATTATCCTTAAATTTTAATCCCTCCTTATATTCTCCTTATCGTTCTAGCCCTCAAAAAATACAATTCCCGTTTCCTATTCAATATCTCCTTCTACATAATTCACCTAGTATATATAGTTGTTGATATATTCAACTTTCTAAAATATATTCGTGGTTTCACTTTCCTCTTAAAATCTTCTGCTCATTGTCATTGATAAAGTGCAGAGATTCTCTGGCATTCTATTTGGCACCTTCTCTACTCTGGTCTCATCCTTCCCTGACTTGATCTTCAACTACTCTAGACCAATACTTCCTCTCTAGTCCAACTGATCTCATCTGCTGTTGTTCAGGCCTGGCTTGTTTCCCCTTGTGGGTTGGACACAGGATGTGCTTTTTTTCCCTTCCAATTGGAAAGTCCTTCCTCTTCAGGTCAGACCTGTCACCTTCTCCAAGAAACCTTTTTAGATTACTCCAGTCCTCAATGACTTTACCCTTCGCTAAACAGCATGTGGCATCAAAAAAATCAATTCTTTGCACTCAAAATGTATTAAGTTGAAGTCTTGATTCTATGTCTTACATTCTATGGTCAGCAACATAATCTGATTAAATGCTCGGTTTCCTCTGTATGTCCATCTATAAGATGAGGATATTCATACCTTCCTGATCTACCACTTAGGCTGTTATAAGTGATAAATAAAATGTATATAAAAACATTTTATAAAATTTTAAAAAAATCTATTTAAGCTTGTCATTTTATTCACATACAAATCATACACTTCGCTGTGGGTATTCTTTTATTATTTTTGTGTATTGCCCCCACATATTATTATTGGACTCAGCATTATTTAAGCTTCCACTTATTTTTTTTTTTACTGCCTAACTGGGTTTTGACTTCTTGGGGAAGGAAGTATTCATATTGTTAAAAGATCCAGAAGGAGTCAACTCTAATAATCTTTGAGGACTATCCTCTTGCCATTTCAATGGAGCAGCAGGGAGCAACACATGTCCGTGAAGTATCTGACTGCATGTTCCTCATTTGTCCTAACCCCCACATTCATGTGAAAATGAACCTGCTAAGGACATATAGGAGACCAACCAGGTGCAGATAGACCTCACGCAAGGCAACCAGGAGGAGCCCAGACAGTGCCTTATGCCTGAAAATCTAGACAGACAGTGCTCTGTCACCTCCCCATTCCTAGGGAAGAATGGAACCTTCATCCACACTCCACATGCCCTGGTCCAGCTGGTCAGCATGAAAGCATCTGCCCCATCCATGACCCTGACACTGCAAGCTCTTCTCATGAGAATTGGGAGATCATTTTGTTTCAATGAGCATCAAGTAGCTCCTAAGAGGAGTAGGGAGTAGTAAAACATATGTGTAGTGTTATAATGAGGACCAAGAATATGAGTAATGGGAATGACTGACAGTGGCTTGGCTCTGCAAGATGGAGTGCTGGAGGCAATAACAATATTCAGACTTCTGCATTTCCAATCCTTCAGGGACGCATCACCTATTCCCTCACCAGACCACGTAAAATTTTTCCTTTTTGGAAAGAAGTTTGGAGATTCCATCCTTGAGGTCCCCATCTAAGGTCTATTCACAGTAGAGATCCATGGGATCTGGGAGAAGTGCCCAAGGGCCATTCCAATATCAGAGAAGGTAATGGTAGTACACAATCAACAGATATAGACTGAGTGCTTATTTGCACAGGTTCGTTCTTAATTTATCATTTTTCGAGGAATAAAACAGAAAACTCTCCACCTCCTTGCCTTCCATTCCAGCTGGGGAGTCAGACAGTAGCCATACCTCACCAGCTGGGAGGGTACACAGCATGTGAGATGGGATGCTGTATTGCCTGCCTCTAGGGATGGCCATGTTTTCCTAATCACTGAAGTGAGCGGAAGACCTCTGGACAAGCTGAAAATGTGATTGGACTCTGAGTCAGTCATGAAGTGATTTTATCTTCTTAATGGAATGGGAAATGTAGGGTGGGGGTATAAGCTGGGACGTACAGTTCAAATTACTGGGTACCCCCAACTGATGACTCCTACCATCACATCATCACCCCACCATAGTTTGACGTCCCCCATTACTGACTTCAGTGCAGGATCCATGGTCCCATACAGATTTGGACAACAACAGGTTCCCCAGTTTGCCTGGTTGCCAACTCAGGTATGCTCAGCTACAGGCAAGGGGTGCCAGGCTGTAGTCATTCAGCCTGGAGGACAGTGTCAGGTGGATGAGAACTTCAAAGAACACACAGAGAACAAAACAACCCTTGTTATACAAGCCTCAGGTTGAGGTCCAAAGAAGGTCCTGTGAAGGCTGAGGTAGGAGGTCCCCCATTCACCAGGTATTTAAGGAGCATCTACTCTTGCAAGCACAGTGCAATGTGAAGAGCAGTCAGAGCTTTTCTCTGCCATCTTGCAGCCCAGATTCCTGTGTTGTGCCATGGGTAGACAGATAAAATATGTAGATATGTGTCAGGGTTCCTGAAATAGGAGAGACTTATTCAGATGTTTGATCATGATTCCATTTATGTTGGCACACTTCACTAGTCCCCTGCTCAGTTACTAGTCATTCAATGTCAGGACTAACAGTTCGGATGTGGGTTCTGGGGTGGGAAACTGGGGATGAGCAGTGGCAGCACAGGAATCTTATACACACTAAAAGGATATTGTTGGAGGGGATGTTGAGAGGAGTGGCCAGTCCGCTGGTTAGTTGCCAACAATCCTCCCACCACTGCTGTATCCTACTTTCTGGAAAACTGGCTGGTCCACCTCAGGGATAGTGCCTTTCATCCCCTGGGCTCTCCAGGAAGCAAGACTCTGCTGGACTACATGGAGATTAAAATTCTGGGCTCACAATTGCAGGGCAGGGTCCATCTTTACCATGCTCAGCTTGAGCAAGTTCAAGAGCACTTAAGCACAGGTAAATAAGACTCAGGATGTGTGTCTGTGACCAAAAGGGGATAATATTGAGAGAACACCCATGCAGGAACCTCCAGGGCTCGTGTTGGGCCAGGGACATGAGGAACCTCAGAAGAGTCATCTGGTGGAGCTCTGTCTGGGCCTCTGTCTGGGGCTTCCATCCCCCTGAAGATATGTCTGGGGGATGGGAGATGTGCCCCAGTCCCACTCTCACATCTGGGAAGGTGCTGGTGTGAGTCAATCAACCAATATAACCTGGGTGCTTATATGTGCTGGGACTTTTTGTTTTTATTTCAAATTATTCTTCTTTTGAAAAATTTTTAAATTTTACTTTAAATAAACTTTAGATTACATAAATGCTACATAAAAAATAAGGAATTCCCATATGCACCACCTCCTGCCCTTCCCACATTTTCCCACATTAACAGCATCTGTTGGAGGAATAAAGGAGAAAACTCTTTGCCTCTTGGCCTTCCATTCTAGTTGGGAAGTTGCACAGTGACTATGGAAATCACAAACTGGGAGGGAACTCAACGCATCAGGTGGGACACCCAGGGTGCTTCCTCTAGGTATGGACAAGTTTTCCATGTAGCAGAAGCTGATGGAAGATCTCTGCACAAACTGAAAATGTGAGTGAACTCTGAGAAAAAGAATTAGATGATTCTTTCTCCTCAGTGGGACGGGAAATGTGGGGCAAATGTAGGGCCTGGGACTTGTAGCCAGGTCACTGAGTACCCCATATGTGAGGATTCCAACCATCCCACCATCATCCCATTGTGTTTGACTTGCCCCTATTCCTGACTCTAACCCAAGATTCATAGTCCCAGAATAGGAGATGTGATGAGCAGCCTGTTCCCCAACCTGCCTGGATACTCAGGCAAGGATGTTCTATTGCAGGCAAGGCAGGTCCGGGCTCTACCTATGTCTGCAGGAGCACAGTCTCAGGGGGATGAGACCCTGACAGGCACAATAATAATGCACAAGTATCAGTTTGAGGTCTAATGTTGGCTCTGGGAAGTCTGGTTCAGAAATTTCCCGGTACCTTGTATTTATGGGGCATGTATGGTTAAAAGTGAGAAGGGAAGACAGCTCCTGGAGCCCAGATTTCTGTGGTGTTCGGTCCAGGAGAAAGACAGATATGCATTAGGGGGTCCTGGAGTTGGGGAAAATTGATCACAATCTCCGTAATGTTGAGCCTTTCCAAACATTCCCTTGCTCATGCATCCACCAGCCACCACCAGGACACTCGCAGAGGGGTTGTGTGTGGGCTGGGGACACAGGGATGAGGAATGACCAGCAAAGGAGCCCTCCACCAACACACACAAGTATATCATTTGAGAAGATGGTTAATGGAAAGGTAAGACCTCTATCTGTTCCCCACTCTTCTCCCCCCAGTGCCATATCCTACTTTCTGGGATTCTGGCTAGACCACCTCAGTTAGACTTGTTTTATACCCTGGACTATTCCAGATTCAAGGCCTTGCTGGGCTTCAAGAGGTGAGCATTCAGGGCTTGGAAATACAATGCCAGGCACACGTTTTCTGTGCTCAGCTTGAGACTCTGGATTTAAGAGAGGCTGAACCAGGAGGTGAGAAGAACTGGGGGATGTTGCCTATGAGGGTGAGCAGAGGACCTGGGGGGAGCACCAAGGCAAGAGTTTTCAGGGCTGCTGTGGAGCCAGGAGCTAGACAACTTCAGAAGAGCCATGTGATTGACATCTGTCTGAAAACGGTTCCTGATTTGGGGCTGGTGATTTGGAGCCATTGCATCTGATAGATTTGGGAATAGTTCCTGTTGTTAAAAAGACACCTAGCAAGGCTGCCATGATGCTGAAGGCCATTCTTCTTCCAGCTCCAGTGTCACGTCTACAGCCAGCTCCATTGGCACTATCTCCTACTCCTGTCCCAGCACGAGAGGAAGAGACACTAGTAGTGCTGGAGAACAACCCCCCCCCCCCCCTCAAATGCTGGCTTTTGGACCAACTCAGGATGTTGGGCTGAAATCATGTCCACTTCTAATACCAACCCTAGAAGTGATACCAGGTATAGCAGAAACTTTGAATTTGGAGTCAGCCTCTGAGCTGGATGAAGCAAAAATGGCAAGGTCAGATAGGGAGCTGGGCACAATGCAAGGCCTGGTTCCAACATCACCATCCCAAGTAGAGTCAGCAGCTGAGAAAGGAAAGGAGTTCTTACTTCCCCTCTCCTGAGAGCACCGCTCTGTCTTTTTCTAACATATATATATATATATATATATATATATATATATACATATATATATATATATATACACACACATATATTTCCTAGTAAGAAGTACTGAAGAATAAGGTTGGAAAAGTGGAACAGAAACAATGAAACATGAAATAGAATGGAGAAAAATATAGAATGAATTAAAATTCCACAATGACGAGAAGAGGGGAACAGAAAAGTAGAAGAGAGAAGGAAACAAACAAAAAAATGTTTAAAAAGAGAGAAAATAAGGAGAAAGTAGGAGAGAGAGAGAAATGAGTAAAAGAAAAATTAAAGACCAAGTCCAAAGAGGTGGTGTGAAAGAACAACAGAAAACAGAAAATAAAAGGATGAAAGAGGGAAAAGATAGAGTGTAGGTAGAGAAAATTGGGAAACAAAAGAAAGAGAAAAAACTAATGAACAGAAAAAGAAAGGAAGGGGAGACACAACAACAAGAAATCAAAACAGCAGCTACTCATTTTTCTCATTTTAAAAAAGAAAAAGAAAACAGGAAGAAAGCAGGAAAAGAATAAAAAACCAAGATAAACATCGGAAAACAGCCTTTTCTCTTGGACTCCTACTGATTTCTCACGCTGTTGCTATTCAACAATCAATTACCCTGCAGTCTGTTTTTTGCAGGTTTTAAGCCAGGTTTTAGTGAGTAAAATAAGGAAAGTAAAAATGGAAACTCTTTTTTTTTTCATTTTTTTCATAAGAGATTCCATAAAGGATAATACAAAGAGTATGTCAATATGTTCCCTGTCATAAAGTTTCACTGGATGCTTGATAATCTTGTATCACTTCTCAGAGAGGAGCCAGGGATCAAACCAGAGACTTTGTATATTCTAGGCAGGAGCTCTCCCACTGAACTACTATGCCTTCTTAGGTTAGCAAGACTTTTCAGAAATCTATCAGCTACTCTTCCTTCCCTGTTACCTCTGCCTCTTTTCTGATGTAAATTCTCTCTTTACCTGGGCTGATGGTTAGAGTTGCCCCTCCCCTATCTCTGTAGCTTCAGGATCCCTTCCAACAACAAAGAGGGCCTTAGCTGGCTAAAAACCACAAAGGGATTGCTCTCCATCCTCTCTGACCTAAGATGTACCTATGGGGAGCCTCCCTGTTGCTCAAATGTGGCCTCTTTCTGAGCAAAATACAGCATACAAAAGCAATAACTTCCCCCCAGCATGGGACATGACTCCTGGGGATGAGCTTCCCCAGCACGGAGGAATTGCTACCAAGTACCAACAAACAATGCATCTGGAAAATTAAAACACACATAAACAAACAAACAAAAAACCCAACTTGACCAAAGGGAGAAAATCTAAAGATAAATGGGTGTGTATAGCTAAGAGACTTTAAAGTACGTTGGGAGGCCATCCCAGAGGTAGTGCTTACGAACATTTCAACAAGAACTCACAGGCAGCCAAAGTAGATAGACTGCAAATAGTGAGGCTCCTTAGGGATATCAAGACATGCAGACACTAATCAGGGCAAACAACTCAAATTTAGCTCCTTACCAGGGCCCTAATCTGGTATTTGTGCTCCCCAGTGAGACTGAGTTAGACTCAGCAGAGGTTTCCCTATGAATGACTCTTCTGTCCTTCTATTTGAACCTGTAATTAGTACTAGAGTTGGTAAGTGTCCATCCAGGAGACTTACATCTTTGGACTGTCCATGTGCCAGATATGCCATGAGTCTAGGTGAAGTTGCAACACCTACTCTCCAGTTCAGTGAACTCACCCAAGAGAGCTAATAGGGAGAAGGTGATGGACAAACAACATAACAAAGAATCGAGAGTGCCTACAACTGCAAGCAAGAGTCCCATCTATCAAATGTATGGACTCGAAGACCTCCTAAATTAATGGTGGAGTGGGCAACACCATCCTAGAGTCCTCAGAATTGGGAAATAAACTATGGACTAAAAGAAACTTACTAGTATTCTACTATAGACTTATTGTGTTTCTAGCGATAGAAGAAATATCATTGTTGCAGAGACAGTGTCCCGTGGATGTTCTGGGATTAGGGAGAGGGAAAAACAGGTGTAATAAGGGGACATTTTTGGGACTTAAATATCATCTGAATGACATGACAATGAGATACAGGCCATTATATAGCCAGCCATTACGTACAGAGACGAATGTGAGACAGTGCCAGCTACAATGTAAACTATAATCCATGCTTAGTGGCAATGCTTCAAAATGTGTTTCTCAATTGCAAAGAATGTACCACACTGATGAAAGATGTTGGTAATGTGGGAATATGTGGGAGGTATGGGGAGCAGTGCATATGAGAATCCCCTATATATTCTCTGTAACATTTCTGTAATGAAAATAACTTTTAAAAATAACAAATTGGAAAGAAAATAGTAATTCTGAAAGATGGCCTTTCTCAAAAATTTCAAAGCAATATTTTAATGAATTGACTTGTTTACCTGTGTATGTAGCATTCAACTGACTCTTCCTACTTCTCTATTACCCCTCACAGGTCTGTCAAGTTCTCAGAAATTTCATGGCCTTGAATCCCATCTGACCACTGACAATGTAATTTTTTGGCCAAGTATCTCCATTTGGGATGAGCTATGAGCATGAGTTAAGGATGTGACCACTGGGCCTAATGGGCAGTTTCCACAGTGTTGTCAAGACCAGTTCTTCCCAGGGCAGGCTATGTCAATCTGGTGACTTCCCCACAGGTGGGGGATCCCTGAATGAGCCTGGTAGTATCCCTGAGTTCAGGAGATGAAGTGGGGAGCCCACGGAGGACATTTTGACTAGAATTTATAGTTCAGAATGTGTGAGAAAGAGAGCTGCATGTAAAGCAGAGAGCTGCCAAGGAAAGAGAAAATGACATATATCAGTATATAGAAAGAGAACTAAAGAAAGAGAAAGAGTGATACAGAGCTGAACACTGGTCTCCCCTCAGTCTTCAGCTGAGGACAGTGCATGTACAAAGATCTACTCAAGGCCCGGTTCAAAAAAGGAACATGTAGAAAAATGTTGGAATTCATCACATATGGGATATACTTCATGTTCTCCTCAGTCAGCATGGGAAATCTCCTAACTGTGGTGCATCAGATAAAACACTGAAAGTCTTTCCTGAGGTGAGGAATATTGAATATGAAAGAAATATTGTAAAACCTATCTATTATTATTATATAAGTAAAACAACAAAAAATAAAACAAAAAACTTGGCATATTACAGGAATAACATGCAAAACTCACTTGTCTTTCTACATACCCAAAATTAAGTATCCAACATTGAAACAAAGAAAAATATTCTATTATATTAGCATCTAAAAGAAAAATGTTCTAGGAATAAATTTATACAATAATGTGATAGACACATACATTAAAAACATACAAAACACTGTTAAAAGAAATTTTTAAGAATCTTCAATAAATGGAATGAAACCCAGTGTTAATGAAAAGGAAGACCTAATATTGTTACAATGTCAGTACCACCCCAAAAGATATACAGATTCAATGCAAAAGCTATCAAATTCAGCAACCTTTTCTTCCATAATTGGAGAACCTATTCTTAAGTTCATATGGAGAGGTAAACAACCCTGAAAATAACTGAAAAGGAAAACAAAATGGAGCTGCGACTTATCCTAATTTCAAAACTTACTGCAAGACACAGCCATTAAAAGATTGTGGTGACGGAATAGAGATAGACATGTAAACCAATGGGATACAACTGACTGTTCAGGAATTAACCCACAAACCCACACTTGACTATTTGGATAAGAGATCCAAGTATGTAAATGGGAAAAGAATCAGTCATTCAGGAAATGATGCAAGGAACACCAGAAGTCTACATGTAAAGTGATAAAGAAGGATATCTACTTACACCACACACACACAAAAAAGAACTCAAACTCTTCCAAAGACCTAAACTTTAGACCTAAACTCTGACCATTATAAAAGGAAACATAGGTAAATTACGTTCTTTTTTAAAAAAAGATTTATTTTATTTATTTCTCTCCCCTTCCTCCCACCCCCTCCAGTTGTCTGCTCTCTGTGTCCATTTGCTGTGTGTTCTTCTGTGTCCACTTGTATTCTTGTCAGCGGCACTGGGAAAATGTGTCTCTTTTTTGTTGCATCATCTTGCTGCATCAGCTCTCCATGTGTGTGATACCACTCCTGGGCAGACTGCACTTTTTTTCGTGCTTGGTGGCTTTTCTTACAGAGTGCACTCCTTGCTCATGGGGCTACCCTATGCGGGGGACACGCCTGCATGACAGGGCACTCCTTGTGTGCATCAGCACTGCAGAGGGGCCAGCTCCACATGGGTTGGGAGGCCCGGGGTTTGAACCCTGGACATCCCATGTGGTAGGCAGACACTCTACCAGGTGAACCAAATCCACTTCCCGGTAAATTACTTCTTAGCCTTGGATTTGACAGTGATTTGATAGAAATAATACCAAAGCATGAACACCAAAAAGAAATATAGATAAAATGGACATAATCAAATTAAAAACAAAACAAAACAACTTTCTTGTACATTAAAGGACAATATCAGGAAAGTGAACATATACTCTACAGAATGGGAGAAAATATATCTGATAAAGGTATAATATCCAGAATACCTAAAGAGTCCTTGCACGTACGCTACAGAAATATTAGTAATCATTTACAAATTGGGCTGAGACTTGAATAGATATTTCTCTGATAAAGATTTTCAATAAAAAGCATATAAGAAGATGCGCAACACATTAGGCATTAGGGGAATGCCCCTCAAAAACAAACCTATTCAATTAAATGACAATGGAAGTTGTTTTTTTAAAAATCATGGGAAAAAAAACCGGTGTTGGAAGAGGTCGAGAAACTGGAACCGTAACACTTTGTTGGTAGACATGTTCAGTCACCTGGAAAACAGTCTGGCTGTTCCCCATGGAGTCAAGTATTCAGCAAATATATAGAGACAAAAAATAGGCACAGGTTATCAGCATTGGGGGTTGGGCTGGAATAGGGAGATATTGCTTCATTGGTACAGAATCTCATTTTTGGTATGCTGAAAGAAATTCATCATGGAGGCTAGGGATGGTAGGACTTCATTGTGAATTAAATTAATGCCACTGAATTATACACCTAACATTGTTAAAGCTGAATGTTTGAGTTGGCTATGTTACAACAATAAATAGTTTAAAAACTGTTATATTCATAGCAAGATTAGATTATAATATTTTGGGTGACTTAGATGAAATAATATGCATTCTTATGTTAACTTCACCTACTTTTCAACTTTTTAGAATAGTGTGTACTAGTCAATATAAAATTACTTACTGGGTTTTCATATTTCTCTTTGGCAGGAATAGAGTAGGGTGTGCTACATACACACACACACACAAATTTGGATTAAGGAATGAAAATTACTGGAAGGATAGAAAAGAACACCCAACAACAGTTAGATCTGTGCTACATACACACACACACACAAATTTGGATTAAGGAATGAAAATTACTGGAAGGATAGAAAAGAACACCCAACAACAGTTAGATCTGGGGTGATATACTGTAGATTTGAGTTGGAAGAAAGCTTGCTTTATATCAAATGTTTCATTGTAATGTTTAACATAAAATAGAGTGGAAGATGATTAGACTAATGCAAAAAGAAGTAGAAATATGGGCACAGAGCTCACATGTTACAGTTGGTAACGTGCTGACTTTTCCATCATATTGCCCTTTCCCATTCTCTAAGGTAGCAGTGGAGTGTGAAAATAAAATACTAGACAAGATGTGATATCCATTAGTTTATTTGAGAATTTATCAATTCATAAATTGAGGCAGCTATAAAACAACACATGAAAAAGCTCCTTCAAGATAAAAAGAAGAGATTATAGATAATGAATGTGAAAATGTAAAGTCAATATTCATTAAATATGGTAAAAAAAAAAGTATTCTTTTTAGGAATTAAGTCAACTTGGGTTTAGGTGAGACACCTAATGGGCATAAGGCTTCCTAATTCCATTCATTCTTACAGAAACTGTTGGTGGCATTTGCTGTATTTGCCAATGTCCCCTTTCATCATACTCTCAATAGAGAGTTTGGACAGAAGTTGACCTGTCCCAATCATCAGCACTTTTAATTTTCCAGATTCCTTGTAGAGGAATATGCCATTCCTCCCATTCCAGGCTTTCCTTTTCCTTTTCCTTCTGATCTTTCAATTGCATGATGTCATCTAACAGGTAAATGACTGCAACTCTGCATTAAGACAGTGATGCAGCAAGAAGTATCAGGGATGTCATAGCATTCAACACTAGGAGACTAGAGACAAATGATGGGACGTGCTCTGAAGCCAGGGACCCAGCTCTACAAATAAAATGTGTCTGAACAATTTCCAAATGTGCCTAAGCAGTTCATCCAGTACACTTAATTTTATCAATATCTTATACTGACTGTTATACTCTTGCAGATTATTGTATACAGAACAACCTGTTCTTTTAAAAGGCACTAGTGCACCCCTGAAGTATGCCTAACTAGGACAAATTTGTATCTGGGCATTACTTCTGGTATGCTACTTACTTCTGCTTGCAAGGTTTCAATGGATATGATGCTATCAACAATAGTTCCCTCTATAAATATGACTATTTTAGATGGTTTGATCAGTTTGAGTAATTTCATGGAAGCAAACATGGGTATGAGTCAATCCCATCCTTCCCCATGTCTTGTAAGTAGTGGGCATTCTTCAGTAGGTCATGTTTCTAAAATTGTGGTCTCCATGTATAAGAAAAGAATACCAAATTTAAAGTATTTGTTGAGTTTAAGGTAGAATGTAGTAAGGGAGAATCAGGAACCCCTACATCTCCCTAATCAGAAAAATTGAAAGGCCCTATATTAGGATTCTCTATAGAAACAGAACAGGCAGAGTATCTTTGAATAGTATGAGATTTTATAAAATTGTCTCAAGCAACTGTGGGGATGTACAAGTCCCAATTCAATAAGGCAGGCATATGAAGGTTTTCAGTAAATTTCCCAGGAGAAGCTGGCTGGCTGAATTAGAGATCAAAAAATCTGCCTCTCTGTCTTGAAACTATGACTTCTTCTTTGATAGCCTTCACGTGATTGGATGAGATGTCTCTCTTTGTTGAACGCAACCTCCTCAGTTGTTGTTAGATGTAATTGGCCATAGGTGCAATCAAATTACTGATGACTGATGTCCAGGAAATGTCCTTACAATACATCAGCCCTTACTTAACTCAACTGGACACCATTAAATAGCCAAGTTGACCCGTGAACCTAATCATGAAACACCACCCATTGTCAACTTAATCTCTAATAAGAAATAATAACAGACTTCTTTTGGCTTAACAATATCTAGTTGTTCTGGGTACAACAAGAAATGCTGTAAAACTCTCCAGAAAAGCTGCAATTCCTAGGGTAACTTGAGTTTGACATGAAACTGTTACAAGTTATATCATATGATAAGATACTACTTAAAAAGCTCATGTTAGATCAACAGCTGAATGCCAGGTATGAGGGATATGTGCTGTATTGCTCAAGTGATGACAAACTTCTGGAACAGACTGCAATTGAAGTTAGCCCTTACTGATGTTTTTAGAATCCATCATCATCCTTCAAGTTCCATTTGTTGTAGCTAGGCAAAAAGGAGAGTTGACTGGGGCTGTGGTGGGAATCATCATCTCTGTATCCTTAATGCCTTACTGTTAGAAATAATCCCTGCAATCCTTCCAGGTTGTGGTATTGTTTTTGGTTTACTCTTTTTGCTAGGCAAGGCCAGTTCTCAGGCCTTCCTCTCGGGCTTTCATACTATAAGACCCTCACTGCTCAGGTCAGAGAAACCACAAAGGGATTCTGCAAGGGCTGTGCATATCTATTCTAATTATGCATTGTGGAACAGTGGGGATAAACACAGAATGTGTTTGCTGGCTCCCTTCATCCATTGTGAGATTAACCTGCATTAAAATCATTAATCACATGATCTCTGTAAGTCCCTACCGCGAATGATGGACCACAGTCTATATTTTGCGACTCATGGAAATACAGTCAATTCTGATCCAAAATGTCTTATCATTTGTTTTCCTCAAAGCATAATGACACTGGAAAAAAGCTCTGTGTAAACCCCAATGGGGAAGGCCAGAAAGAAGATTAATGGTATAAATTTTGGCAAAATAGCAGGGTCCTTCTACAACAGGACCTTGCCTTCCTTTCATTCAAGAAACCATGAGTCAAGAAACCAGAGTCAAGAGACCATGACTCTGATTTTGGGATTCATGTTATGATTTTGTTGACTTGTGGTAAAAGATTTCTGCTTGAACAGATCAAGAAAGAATTCAGTAAATTGACCATGTATTTGACTGGTAGGCACCCCATGATCAACAAGTCAATACCATACGTTTCTGCAAGTCAGATTATCTTGATTGCTGCTTTGACTCATCTGTCCATTAATGTAGCCATGACAACTTGTGTTTCTTCATTAAGTACCATCACTTGTTACCTGCAAATTTGGGATCTGATCATTCACATTGTATCTGAGAATCCAAGTTTTGTGACAGGGGCCCCAAAGTAATATCTTTTCTACAATGAAAGGCAAGTGAAGAACCCTTCAGAGATGATGTCTCTTTATTCACAAGTTGATTCCTCACATTCCTGATAATGTAGGCCATATTATGGCCCAGAATTCAGCCAACTCTTAAAGCCAACAATCAAGGTACACACTGAATACAAAGTCTTTGCTTTGTGGGCCCATAGCAATAACTTCATCTTGATTCAATTTTATATATCTAGAACTTCAAGCATGATATGGAGTAACTGGTGGCCATGGGTATCTCTGTCTCGTTCCTGATCTCTGTGTGAAAGCTTTCAGTCTTTCACCATAGCGCATAATTCTACTTGTAGGCTTTTGATATATGCACTTTACCTTTTGAGAAAGCTGCATTCTATTCCTATCTTGTGGAGTGGTTTATAATTAAGAATGGACATTAAATTTGGTTGAATGCCTTTTTTTGCATCAATGGAGAGGAACATGTGGTTTTTCTTCTTTAAATTATTAATGTGGCTTATTACCCTAATTGATTTTCTTGCATTGAAATGCCCTTGCATACCTGGGATGAATCCCACTTGTATGTGGTGCATAATTCTTTTAGTGCACTTATGGGTTTGGTTTGCGAGAATCTTGAGCAATTTTGGATCTATATTCATTAGAGGTATCAGTCTGTAATTTTCTTTTTTCATAGTTTCTTTATTTGGTTTTGATATTAGAGTGATGTTGCCTTCATAGAATGAGTTTTGTAGTGTTCTTTCCTATTCAAATTTTGGAAGAGCTTCAGCAAGATTGGTATTACATTGTCTTGCAGGGATTGATGGAATTCACCTGTGAAGGCATCTGATCCTGGGTTATTCATCTTTGGGAAGTTTTTGATGACCATTTCAATCTCTTTATGTGAATAGCTTCTTGAGGTCTTTTCTTTCTTCTAGGGTCAGTGTAGGTTGTTTCTGTGTTTCTCATAATTTGTCCATTTCAACTACATTGTCTAGTTTTTGCCATAGCATTGTTCATAGTATCCTCTTATGATCTCTCTTATTTCTGCAGGATCATTGACAGTATCCTTCCCTCTCTTTTCTGGTTTTATTTACTTGTTTATTCTCTCCTTTTTGTCATTCTACCTAAGGGTTTGTTAATGTTGTAGATCTCTTGAAGAACTAATTTTTTATTTTGTTGGTTCTTCCTATTGTTTTCTCTTCTCAATTTCATTAATTTCTTCTCTGACCTTTATTATTTCTTTCTTTTGGCCTGGTTAGGGATTAGGTTGCTGTTCTTTTTCTAGTTCTTCCAAGAGTGCACTTAGGTCTTTTTCTTCTCTCTGTCTCTCTTTAATTTTAGAAGGTACCAAGGGTTGAACAGAGGACTTTATTTATGTGTAGCTGTCACTCAACCAGTGAACTACACCTGCTCTGCTATTTTTCTTTTTTGTGTGTAAACATTGAGGGATAGAAATTTTCCTCTTAGCACTGGCTTTGTGGTGTCCCATAGGTTTTGATATGTTATGTTGTCTTTTTCATTCATCTCAAGAAAATTACTGAATTCTCATGCAATTTCTTCTTTGACCCACTGATTATTTAAAGTGCATTGATTAATCTCCATATTTTACTTAATTTTCCATTTTTCCATCCATCATTGATTTTCAGCTTCATTTCATTTTTTTTTTTAATATATAGCCTTTCCTTTTTTTTTTTTTTTTAAAGATTTATTTATTTATTTAATTTCCCCCCCTCCCCTGGTTGTCTGTTCTTGGTGTCTATTTGCTGCGTCTTGTTTCTTTGTCCGCTTCCGTTGTCGTCAGCGGCACGGGAAGTGTGGGCGGCGCCATTCCTGGGCAGGCTGCTCTTTCTTTTCACGCTGGGCGGCTTTCCTCAGGGTGCACTCCTTGCGCGTGGGGCTCCCCTACGCGGGGACACCCCTGCGTGGCACGGCACTCCTTGCGCACATCAGCACTGCACATGGCCAGCTCCACACGGGTCAAGGAGGCCTGGGGTTTGAACCACGGACCTCCCATATGGTAGACGGACGCCCTAACCACTGGGCCAAAGTCCGTTGCCCTTCATTTCATTTTGATAATAGAAAGTATTTTGCATGATTTCAATCTTTTTAAAATTTTTGAGACCTGTCTTGTGATGAAACATATGGACTATCCTGGAGAAGGATCCGTGAGCTCTTCAAAAGTATGTATATCATGCTGTTTTGGGATATAATGCTCTATAAATGTCTGTGCACTCTTGTAGAAATGCCTACTTCTCCCTTCAATTTTGCCAGTGTGTCTCATGTATCTTGGGGCAGCCATATTAAGAGCATAAACACTTATTATTATAGTTATTTCTTATGGGTGAATTGCTGCTTTTATTAATGTATGATGACCTTCTTCATATCAAACTACAGTTTTGCATTTAAAATTTATTTTTTTCTGAATTTAGTATCACGAGTACAGATAAATTTTTGTTGCTATTTTTGTGGAATATCTTTTTCCATCCTTTCACTTTCAACCTGTTTGTGTCCTTATGTCTGAGGTGATTCTGTTGTAGACATCATAAGATGGCTGATTTTTAAATCCATTCTTTCAGTCTAATGTGTTTTTGTTTTTGACATGAATCATTTTCCCCCAGTAAAGACTTATCAATATTTATTATAAGTGTAATACATATTTGTAAAATTATCTAATTTTAAACAAACAGAACATAAAATGTGAAAGTCCTTGTAATTCCACCTGCCACTGTACATAATATAAAACAGTTTGTGAATTTCTCTCTGTTCATACCTAGTGCATAATATATTTTACTTATAAATGTGCAAAAATATGAATTTTTCAAAAAAAAATGGAATATTAATGTTTTTCAACTTGTTTTTTCCCAATTGGAAAAATAGTCTATGTCTGTTGATTGGGGAGTTCAAACCAATAACATTCAATGTTATTACTGTAAAGGCATTACTTACTTCATCCATTTTATCCTCTGGCTTTCTTTTGTCCCATAACTTACTTTTATCTGTCTTCTTACCCTTTCATTTACCTTCCTAATAGTCTTCATTTCTACACTCTTCTCCTAGTGTTTCACCCTTGTTTTTCCTTTCAGGCTACAGCACTCACTGTAGTATCTCTTGTAATTCTGGTTTTAGTAACATACTCTCTGCTTTTGTTTGTCTGGGAAGACTTTAACCCTCATTTTTGAAGGCCACTGTTGCCAGATACAGAATTCTTGGCTGGTATGTTTTCTCTTTCAGTACCTTAAATATATCATGCCACTGTCTTTTTGCCTCCATGCTTTCTAATGAGAAATTGGCACTTAATCTTGTCGAGCGTCCCTTGTATGTGATGCTTTGCTTTTCTCTTCCTGCTTCAGAATCCTAACTTTCTCACTGATGTTCATCTTTCTGAATAGTAAGGGTATTGGAGAAAGTCTGTTTGGATTGATTCTGTTTTGGGTGCATTGTCCTCCTTGGATGTTGATATTTATGTTGTTCATAAGTTTTGGGAAGGTTTTGGTCATGATTTCCTCAAATACTCTTTCTGCCTCCTTTTCATTCTTTTCCTTTTCTGGGACACCACTAATGTCTATGTTTGTACACTTCACATTCTAAATCAAACCACTGAGACTCTCTTCAATATTTTCCATTCTTTTCTCTTTCTATTCTCCTGTCCTTTCAAGTTCAGTGGTTCTGTCCTCAGTATCACTATTTCTGTCCTCCATCAATTCAAATCTGCTGTAATGTGTCTCTAATTTATTTTTCTTCTTTTTCTAGATATAAATTTTTTTTAAAGTTACATAGATCATACACAATATTACATTGAAAAATATAAGAGGATCCTATATACCCATACTCTCCACCCTGCCCACTCTTCCACATCACCAAATTCTTTCTTCAGTGTGGCACATCCATTGCATTTGATGAATATCTTTTGGAGCACTGCTACACAGCATGGATTATAGTTTACATTGCAATTAATATTCTCTCCCAGTTCATTCAGTGGGTTATGGCAGGTTATATGATGTCCTGCATCTGTCACTGCAGCATCATTTAGGACTCCAAGTCCTGACAAAGCCCCCATATCAAACCTCTTCTTCCTTCTCCCTATCTTCAGCAACTCCCATGGCCACTGGCTCCAAATTAATGATACAGTTTCTTATACTGTTAGAGTCATGATAATTCTATAGTAGAATATCAGTAAGTCCACTCGAATCCACATTTTATTCCTCTATCTAAGGCCCCTGCGATGGTGATGTTTACTCCACCTCTATCTCGAGAGGGATCTTGATCCCACATGGGTGATGAATGAAATTCTACTGCTTGCAGTTGTATTCTTTCTCAGTTCCATGGTGTGGTTGTTGACTATCCCCTTCTCCATGATAGCTGACATGGGCATGTCCAAAACACCAGATATGAGATGCTGCAAGTCTGCTGAGGCTCAGGGCCCAGCTGGCACACAGTCACTCCAGAGATTCAAATTTCCTGAGCATACACCAACCCCAACACCAAGCACAGGTTCAGTAAAAGTGACAGAAGAGGTAAGTGTTGTAGAGAGGTCACATCTCAGTCCAACCCTATCAGACTCAGGAGAATAAATTCCAAAGTAGGTCCTACTGGAAGGCAATGAACTCCAGAGCCAGCCGTTATGATTGTACAGCCTGGGTTTCTCTGTAACCCTCAGCAGCACCAGCACTTGCGTGTTGTACCTACTTTGGCTATCTCTGAGATCCTATTGAGATGTCCGTATGTGTGTCCCTTCTGATGATCTCCCAACTCACTTTGAAGTCTCTTAGCCATATAAACTCATTTGTTTATACCATTTCCCCCTTTTATTCAATGTCTTTTTCTGCTTACACCACCTGTTGATGGCTTGTAGAAATTCCTGAGCACCAGGGAGACTCATCCCTGGGAGTCTTATCCCATGTTTGGGGGAAGTTCATGCATTTACATGCTGAGTTTGGCTTAGAGAGTGACCACATTTGAACAACATGGGGGCTCTCAGGAGATTATTTTTAAGCACCCTGCAGGTCTAGCATAGTTGGAATTTCTGGCACACAGGTTCATAAGCAGAGTCATCTGTATCAAGGACCCATCATTGGACCTTCCTTCTTTACTGGCCTTTGCCTTTGTACTTGTGAAATTGTTGCTGCTCCATTGGGGAGTATGACAGAGTTCCCTGGAATGGAAATTCAGTACTCCCTCAGTTGTCATATGAAACTCTACTCATCATGTCAATACCCAATGAACATCTAAATATATCTTTATACCCTATATGCATGCCCTGCAGAACTCCCTCCAATGCATGCATACCCCATCAATGACTCCTCCCATCAGTGAGCCTTTCTGAGTTCCAGTCTCTTGGCTTACATGGACTTCAGACTCAATATGTCAATATCATCCTTACAGGAATTTCCATGCTGCCACCATCCATTCACATTTCGGACTTGCCAGCCAGCACAAACTAGTGAGCTAATAAGTTAAAATAAATCAGATAGATAGACAGATAGATAGATAGATAGATAGATAGATCTTTAAGTTTCCTTCTCTTGAGAGCCTTGACTGATGCAGTGGCCTTAGAGATGTCCTCCAGCTGTATCTCAGTTTCTTTCCTGACCAATGAGGACAATGGACTTCACAAGTGGTCCTTAGCTAAGCCTGAAGCCTTTAACTAACGGAGGATGCACCTTGAACTTCCTAGACACTTCGCACAGTCTCTTCATAAACGCCCAAGAATTACTGCCTGACTGTGTCCACTGCTTCCCAAGGATTTAGCACACTGACAGAGAATTGGTCACAACCCGAAAAGGCCACACATCCTCTTCCCTGGCTGCCTCTAGTAGCTCCAAAAGGGCAGAGACCCTCAGGAGTTCCTCAAAAGCACTCGGCAGGCAGGCCCTCAGGGGTCTACTGGGAGGGACAGTCTAAGTCTGGGTACCCACATTCTTGTGGAACAACCACACAGAGGCCCAGGGACACTCAGAGATGCAGAGGCCAGGGCTGATAGCTTCCAAGCAGAAATCAATCAAGTGTTTTCTGAAACTTTCAGTGCTGGAGGAAATGGGAGGCAAGTGGGGAGGGGCTGTGCTCTGGGGAGGGATTCAGGCAGCAGGACAGCAATACTAGAGAAAGGACATGGGAGAGGGGGTCCTGGAAACAGTTTTCCTGGGTCCTCTCTAAGAAGTGGCCGGCAATGACATTTAGAAATAAATGTTTAAATTGTGTTGACTAAACCTTTTCCTTAGAAGTAGTGGCACATTTGAGCTTCCTGAGATGAGTGCGAACTAAGTGGCAATCATTTAAAAATGTTCCAAAGAAAGTGGCTCAGAACTTATTTTCTGCACTGATCAAGAAAAATCCAAAAGCAGTTAGTTGTTTAGAGTGTAATTAATGGAAATGTAGTCATGCTGGCATCTTTGGACAAATGTACCATGGTAATATCAGATGCCAACAACAGGGAAAGCTGGGGTGAGCAGAAATGGAAACTGTCTACTTTGTGTTTGAAACTTTTTTGTAAATCTTAAATGGTTCCAAAATAAAATGTTTTTTTTTTTTTTTTTTTTTTAGGTAGTGAGTTGTGATAGAAAACATCCAATATTATATAGAGGTTTTAAAACTTCTCTTTGCAAATTAAATATATGTTCACACTGCCAGATAGCATTAAACATTTGAATATACAAAGAAAAATCAATAATAACTGCTTCCTCATTTCCAGGGTAATCTTTAGTAGTTAGGTTAACTGAATTGTATTAAGATAACATAAACAACATATTAATAGATGCCTCTTGTGGAAGTTGGTGTTTCAGGGCTGACATGTGTCAGGGAGAGTAAAGCTGGCACCATGTCTGGGGCCTGCTCTGTGTTTCAAGAATGGAAAAATTTCAAATCTAATTTGTGTTATAATCCATGAGGGACTGATCATGACTTTGGACCACAGTTTCTGTGGATGGAAAATCAAGGGAAATGGATAGGTGCCCCCATCTCCTATTCCTTTAGGGAAAGATGGGATTGTAAACATTTGTCATTTAAGACGTATGATTTTGAAGGTGAAATTGAAGTTGAGTCAAATTATTACATTGGGGAGGCACAAGGGATGCTGTGCTTGAGCACAGCAAAGCATCCTATGTCCACTGCCCCCTGCTGTCACAGCCTGGACATAATCAAGGTGGGGAAACCTGACCCTGCAGATAGGGCCTTCTCCTTCCTCTGTGCAGTTGCTGGTGAGTAGGCACTTGCTGGGTGTTCCCTTTGGAAGCAAAGTCTGTAGCATTCAAGTTCCTGGATTTCACCTGGGCAGGAACTACTGCTATAAATTTCTCTAGGGAGAAATGAATCCCAGACCCTGGCCCCTCTCAGATCCGCTCAGAATCGCTAAGCCTGCCTGATAGGTCTCAATGAATTCTAACCACCAACCTGCTGAAAAGCCGAAATTTGAGTCTCCTTGTGGGGTCACTCAAAGAATGCAAAGTGTGGGGTGTCTGTTTTACTCCTGACAAATGTTTGCATATACACAACTGAAATATTCTGCCACCCAAAACATGCAAAGTCTCTATGTTTGTTGTATGTGCATTTAAAACAACTAGGGGTCAGCAGAAAAAGAAAAAAAAAGTGTGAGCATGTCCAAATGTAATGCAAACATGGTACTTTCAAATAAACCACATTATCATCAAAATATCTTGGGATCTTTTTTATAAGTGGCTTCTTGAGAAATTCAAGCATATTGAAATATATGAACCTGAAGAAAATGTTCCACTTGACCAAGTTATGTAAGGTTGTCAAAACCTAAATGAATTTTGATAAATAATTTAGTTGTGTTTTTGAAATTTTTAATTGGATCTAGAAAGTTGGATTTGTACAATATTGGGGCAATAGTTACCTATATTTTGCCAAATGTTTAAGAAGCTCAGATGCAATATTAGAGCTGCCTGTGTCATATGGAGGAATATCGAACACAAATACCAATGGAAGGATGAAGAATTAAAGTAAGTTAATATGTGAATATGATTAAGCATTGATTTTCTCCTCATTTTTCCAGTAATAAGAAAAATAAAACTCAATGAATGATTTAGAGTTATTGAAATAATTTGTGCTACATCTCTTGGCACTACTCCATCACTGATTTATTTGGCTAAATATCTTGAGTATTACCCTTGACTAGGAATTATAAACATCTTAAGCATGTAAGAAGTGTTCTTGCTACATAGATGAGGAAGATGGGATTTCATTTACTTTGCTGCACACTACAACTCAGGTGATATCCCTTTAAGCTGCTGCCTCCAGAAAGAAAAATGTAATTGTCTTTAATTTGAAAAAGTATTTGTTTAATAATTGATTCCCTCTTGGTTCAAATAATGATATGCTCTCACTTGTAAACATTCAATAACATTTTTTTGTGAAAAAAAATTACCTATGTCATTTAAGTAGCCTGTGTTCATCTGCATATCTTTATGAACACTAGGGGAACAACTGAGTTAGTTGGTAGAATTAGAAGAGAAAAAGCCATCTAGATAGAACTTTTAGAAGCAATGCTTCCAAAACCTCTTGAGCTATCTTTTTTCATTTATTTATGAATTTCAAATAAACTTTGAATGAAAAAAGAGTTAAAGGAAAATGTA
The DNA here is from genome assembly GCF_030445035.2 of Dasypus novemcinctus. NCBI lineage: Eukaryota > Metazoa > Chordata > Mammalia > Cingulata > Dasypodidae > Dasypus > Dasypus novemcinctus. Next base: position 106,344,494 of record NC_080676.1, read on the forward strand.
GACTATAAATTTTGGCACTCTACTTTAATCAGAACACATGGTGTGTCATTGATTCTTCCTTCACCAATAAGTATTTATTGAGCACCTATGATGTTCACTGCACTTTTTGAGGGTGTAAGGATACAGCAGTGTGTGATCCTAACCAGGGAATTTACATTCCACTGTGGGAAGAGAGTCGATAAAGAAAGCAATAAAGAATGTAGAATGTATGCCATGTTGTTAAAAGGCATAGAGGAAATAATGCAGAAGGGGAATAAGAAGTTCTTAGGGAGGGGGAGTGCAGGTTTGCAGAAAGCGGTCTAAAAGTCCTCCTTCAGAAGGTAGCATTTGTCCTAAAGTGGAGAATGATGAAGCCAAGCACCTCTTTGAAGGAAAACATTCCAGGGAGCAAGAGACAGGTCAGTCAGCAGGAGAGTGTCTGGTGTTTGCCAGGAAGGAAAGGGAGGCCAGTGTGCAGGAACAGCAGGAGGGAGGGGGAGATGGCAGATGGAGAGGGAGGAGTTCATGACCAACATAATGTCTTAGGCCTTTGCTGTGAACATGATGGGTTATGATGACACAAGGTGTGGTGAATCATAGCCATTATGAGAGCAAGCCTGAAAAACAACTCAGCTAGATTGGAAATATCAGCATTATCTCAGGACCCTCATTCAAAGAGCATCATATGGCAAAGCTTAAGTTGCCTCCTCTTGATTTCATCCCCTGTTATAGGTTGAATTGAGTCCGCACAAGAATATGATGAAGTCCTCATAACCAGTGTCCCAGAATGTGAATGTATAATGAAATAGGGTTATTACAAATGCAATTAATCAAGGAGAGGTCCTACTGAATGGGGTTTCCCTTAAATATATCTGTTATCATCTCAGCTGTAAAACAAACTCCTTCCACCTCCACAATTCCATGATTTTTCTTAGTAATCACATGCTGGGCATTAATTCAGTTGAGCTAAAGGTCTGTCTTCCACAAATCACTCAGAAACCATCAATGGCTTCTCCCCGCTGGTCATCTGTTCACCAACTGATGTCGGATCACACATTTTGGATGGTTATGGCTGACATATCCAAAAGCCTGTCTGCCATAAGTCAGAGGCAGGACATTCTCAGAGGGAATGTTTTCTGTGAAAATGGCTGCCAGTCAGGGCACACACTGGCCTTAAGAGCTGACCTTCACTTTCTGAAGTTGCCTTCCTTAATATCCTAGTAGTATCTCTCCACTGATTCCTTAAGTGCCTTTGTTTCACATGGGTCCTGCTGTGATCTGTAATACATTTGCATACTTGACAGAGGTGACAGATACATGAGTATCCTGGGCAGTGGGGGGGGGTCATGTCCCCTTGGCCCTGGGTGCATCCTTTCTGGGTACCCACCTCTTGTGAATGACTACTAAGAGCAGGGGCCTGCTTTGTGCTTCCAGGCAGCAATCCTGCCCATGGAACAAGGCAGATGGGTGCCATGGCCCCATGTACCCAGAAGGGCACTGAGGCTGCTGGTGCTCGGATGGGTGAAAAGTGTCCACTCAGGTTGTCCCAGCACTGAGATGCTGTGACTCTGGAAACAGACTGTTGGATCAAATCCCCCTTTCCACTCCCACCTGCCAGGCCCCTGATGAGTTTAACCAGCCTCAAAGCCCGGTGTGACCTGTTCAGATGCCCCCTTGAATGTTCCCCATACTCTGCACCCCCACAAAAACCTCATTCACCCTGGGACCCTTTAAGCCCTTGCCAACCTCACTGCCTCAGTGACTCAATGGTCCTCCCCCAGCCCCATGCCCACACGATTTTCACCCTTCTGGTTGTACTCTGAGGCCATCATCTGGAAACTCTGGTTCAAAGCACAGGTTTTGGAGTTTGGACCCACCAATGAACCTTATATGAGCCCATAAAAGGCAACTTAAAGTGGTGTCTTCTCAAATCCTCAGTTTCCTTGAAGGCAAATTAGGTGAGTGACCCGACCTCATGAGGGTATGTAGGGTAAAGCTGTGCAGGTAAGGGCCAGAAAGGCCTGGATTCAGAAGCTGCCCTTGCCCAGGGGTTTCACCCCAGGACCAGCCCCCAAGTGTCAACTCAGGAACAGGGAAGGCTCAGAGCAGTGGTTCTGAGCCCCATCCTTGAGCCAGATTCTATTGCCCAAAGCTGGGGGAACTTGAGGGCTGAGATTACTGGTCATCTACAAAATGGGGAAAAGCAATGGACCAGGAAGGGCTCTCTGACAACAAGAATTGCCTCTGCAGTCCACACAACCCGGGGATTGCCTCTTCCCATGGCCATCTCTACCCCTGTTATACCAACTGGAATGTGGGAGGGTGATGGAGTGAGTGGGAGGTGGCCAGGGGTTCCCTGCTCCTTGCCTTCTGGCCATAAGCTATCTGCAGGTACCCAGAGTTGGTGGGTGGTTGGTGGGACAGGAAGAGCTGCAGCAACTCCAGGAAAACACCTCATCAGGGACCATCTGCTGCAAACTCCTCTAGGTAGGAATGAGGTCCCTTCTAGATACATCCAGATGTGTTGGTCTGTCTGGTCCATTTCAATGGACTCTAACCACAAACCTGCTGATGAGCCGGGCATTTCATGATCCTTGTGGGGTCAAAGAATGCAAGGTTTGGGGTGTGTAGCAGTTTAATATTGTTCATGAATTCCAAAAATAAATATTTCATTATATTTGTGAACTGGGCATAATATCCTCTGGGCATATTATATTATACTGGACTCAGGTGTTTCACTTTCACTTGAATTAATAATGATTAGGCTTTGATGGGGCCACATAGGTAGGTTGCTGAGTCCCCAACCACCAAGGGGGTAGGGACTCAGAAAAAAGCACTGTGGAGAAGGGAGTTTGGAGTTGTTGAACTGTAGCCTGAGAAAGTAAATACACAGGAGAAGAACACAGGGGAATACAGACAGCTCTGTAGACACAGCAGAGGCCCTGGGAAAAGAGATGAGCCTAATAGCCTATGGTTGCCACTGATACTGAAGAGAAATGAGCCCTTGGGAGAGAGACGAGTCTTATGCAGCTGATAACTTAGATTGAAAGGAGCTGAGACCACAAAGCCTAAGGAAGAATGAAGACTGGACCCTCATAGGCACTGCCCACTATCTTGCTCCAACACGTGGCCAATGATTCTGAGTAGAAAGTATCTCTTATGGAACTTTGAGTTCAGATTAAGTTAATGAGATGTGTAAGGAGTAGGGTCACAATAGCTGAGTAAAATAACTGGAGTGAAAGATAAAAGCAACAATTCAAAATGTAAGGGAAGAAATTAAGGCACAAATAAATTCATCTCAGTGTTATTGATAATAGTCAAAAATTTGAAATAAGTATCACCCAATAAGGGAATGGCAAAATAACCAATGGTATAATATAATGGAAAAAATACAGCTATTAAATTATCCTTGTGATAATCATAACGCAAATAAATTGGCATAAAACCTGTTTATCATTGTGAGAAGTGAAAATTCAGGAAATCCTCTATATACTTTTTCCATTAAAAAATTTATTGGAGTATATCACTCACACATAAACATGCATAAACAATAAGTTTATAGTAATAGTTGTGAACTTACAAAACAAACATACATAGCATCATACAGGTCTCTCATAACTCACCCTACCACCAATACCTTGCATTGTTGCTAAACATTTTTCACTAATGATTAAAGAACAATGTCAATATATTTCTACTAAAGAAAAGTATGCTCCCCCAACCCACCCTATTATTATTATTATCTTTATATCATTTATATATGAACATACAGAAACAATAAGTGTATAGTAACACTTAAGGACTTACAAAGCAAACATGCATAATATTATACAGGGATCCCTTACATCAACCCTCCACCAACACCTTGCATTGTGTTGAGACATTTGTTATAGATTATGAAAGAATATTGTCAAAATCTTACTAGTAATTTTAGTCCTTATCTTACATTTGGTGTATTTTTCCCCACCCTATTAGTATTTTTTAATATTTTTTTATGACAGAAGTTGTAAACTTATAAAACCATCATGCACGTGTGCAGAATTCCCAAACAACATACATCTATTAACACACCGCACTGTGGTGGAACATTCATTACAGATAAAATAATGTCATCTGATTGTTACCATGTCCACAGTGTATGTTTGGCACAGATTCTCCACACTGCCCCATTATCAACACAATACATCTTTGGCATAGATGCAAACATTTCACATTAATACTGCTAACCACAGTCCAGAGGTCACTCCAGTTGTATTTTTCCCATGCTTTGCCCCATTCCCACCACCCTGCAGTAGTGGTGTACATTTGTTCTAGTTCACAAAGGACACTTTTGCATCTGTACCATCAACCACAATTCTCATCTACTTTGGAATTTACTGTGCTATTCAATTCCTATATTATTCTCTAGCATTTTGTCAATTGGCATTTATATCCCTAGACTACCATTTTCAGCCACATCCCCATTTATAAACTAGCTGTTACTCACTATTTGTTACCATCCACTCTATACATTTCCACACTTTTACATTAAGGCTAATTAAAACTTCTATATACATTAAACATCAGTAGTCCATCTCATTCTTCCTCTTATCTCGGTAAGAATCCACCACCTATCACAGGGCTTGAAGGTATTTTGCAAGAATTCTTTCTAGCAGCTTTATGGTTCTTGCTTTTATGTTTATGTTTTTGATCCATTTTGAGTTAATTTTTAGATAAGGTGTGTCATAGGGGTCCTCCTTCCTTCTTTTGGCTTTGGCTATCCAGTTCTTTTAGCACCATTTGTTGAATGGACTGTTCTGCCCGAGCTGTGTGAGTTTGACAGGCTATAAATACATTATCTTTCCCCCACTTTGGGACATGACTCCTGGGGATGAGCCTCCCTGGAGCTGAGGGATTACTACCCATCACTAACTGGTGATGGAAGTAGAAAAAAACCTTGAATAAAAGGAGGAAATGATAAAGACAAATGAGTATATATGGCTAAGAGCCTTCAAAAAAGAGAAGGTCATCAGAGAGGTCATGTTTAAACACACCTCAGCAGGACCCCAGAGAGCCAAAATAGTTACAACCCTAGGTACTGGTGCTCCTGAGAGCTATAGAGACACACAGGTTGTGTGATCATAAGAGTTGGCTCTGGAGTTCAGTGCCTTGTGAGTGGGCCATACTTTGGAATTTGTGTACATGAGGATGATGGAGTTGGGTTCAGATGTGACCTTTCTACACATGCCTCTTCTGTCACTTTTACTGAACCTGTGGTTGGTGCTGGGGTTGGTGAAACCCAGGAGACTTCAATCTCTGGACTGGTCTTGTGCCAGCTGGGCCCTGAGCCTCAGCAGAGTTACAGCTCCTACTCTGGAATTTGTTGGACTTGTACAAGTTTGCTAACAGGGAGATTAAAATGGTCAACCACCACACCTGGGAACCGAGAGTGCCTACAACTCCAAGAAGGAGATTCATACCCATCCACCATGTGGGATCTAAGCCCCCTCTCTCTATAGAGGTGTAGTGGACATCTTCAACCCAGGGTCCACAGAATAGAGGAATAAAACATGGATTAGAGTGAACTTAATGGTATTCTACTGCAGAACTATTGTGACTAGTAATGGAAGAAAATGTAGCACTGATCTGGAGAAAGTGGTCACAGTAGTTGCTGAGGGCAGGGAGAGTGAAGAAGAGATGAGATGTGGGGGCATTTTTTTTTTTAAATTTTTTATTCATTTTTAAAAAAAATATTACATTCAAAAAATATGAGGTCCCATTCAACCCCACCGCCCCCACCCCCCATTCCCCCCACAGCAACACTCTCTCCCATCATCATGACAGATCCATTGCACCTGTTAAGTACATCTCTGGGCATCGCTGTACCCCATAGTCAATGGTCCACATCATAGCCCACACTCTCCCACGTTCCATCCAGTGGGCCCTGGGGGGATCTACAATGTCCCGTAGTTGTCCGTGAAGCACCACCCAGGACAACTCCAAGTTCCGAAAACGCCTCCCCATCTCATCTCTTCCTCTCATTCCCCGACCCAACAGCCACATGGCCACCCTTCCCACACCAATGCCACATTTTCTCTGTGGACATTGGATTGGTTGTGTCCATTGCACATCTATGTCAAATTGGGGCTTAGATTCCACATGGATACTGGATGCAATCCTCCTGCTTTCAGTTGTAGGCACTCTAGGCTCCATGGTGTGGTGGTTGACCTTCTTCAACTCCATGTTAGCTGAGTGGGGTAAGTCCAATACATCAGAGTGTAGGAGCTGAAGCCTGTTGAGGCTCAGGGCCTGGCTATTATATTGTCAGTCCAGAGATTCAAATCCCGTTAATATATCTTAAACATGTGGGGGTATTTTTGCGACTCGAAGTTGTCCTAAATGATATTGCAGGGACAGATGCGGGTCATTATATATTCTGCCATAACCCACTGAATGTACTGGGGGAGAGTCTAAACTACAATGTAAACTATAACCCATACAGTGCAGCAGTGTTCTAAAATGTATTCACCAAATGAAATGAAGTTGCACAATGGTGAATGATGTTGTTGATGTGGGATGAGTGTGGGGGGTGGTGGTGTGTGGGTTGTGGGGGAACCTCTTATATATATATTTTATTCTTTTAAAGATTTATTTTAATTATTCCCTCCCACCCCTCACCCCCCACTGTCTGTTCTCTGTGTCCATTAGCTGTGCGTTCTTCTGTGTCCTCTTGCATTCTTGTCAGGTGACGGCAGGAATCTGTGTCTCTTTTTGTTGCATCAGCTCTCTGTGTGTGCAGCGCCATCCTGGGTGGGCCGTACTTTTTTCACATGGGGTAACTCTCCTTGCAGGGTGCACTCCTTATGTGTGGGGCACCCCTATGAGAGGGGCATCCATGTGGTACAACACTCCTTGCACATGGCAGTACTGCTTCTGGGCCAGCTCATTACATGAGTCAGGAGGCCCTCAGTATTGAACCCTGGACCTCCTATATAGTAGGCTGATGCTCTATCAGTTGAGCCACATCTGCTTCCCTCTTACATTTTTTAATGTAACATTTTTGTGATCTGTGTACCTTAAAAAAGACAATTTAATGTTTAAAAAAATCACTTGACCATGCTCGTGAGGGTCTGTTTCTGAACCAAAAATTTGGTTCCATTGGTCTATGTGTCTGTGTTTATGCCAGTACTATGCTGTTTTTTATCAGTATAGCTAGGTAACATAATTTAAAGTCTGGGGATGAGAGTTTGCTTTTTCTTTTTAAGATGTTTCTGGCTCTTCAGGACCTGTGTCCCTTTTAAATAAATTTGATAATCATGTTTTCAATTTAAAAAATGCTGGTGGAATTTTTATTGGGATTGCATTGATTCTGTGTACCAATTTGATTAGAATTGATGTCTTTATGATATTTGTCTTCCAATTCATGAACATGAATGTTCTTCCAGTTATTAGGCCTTTTTTTGATTATTTTTAACATTGAGTTGCAGTTTTCTGAATACAAGTGCTTTACATCACAGGTTAAGTTTATTCCTTTGAGTTTTATCTGTCATATTTTATTTTCTCCTCTCTTCTGGCAATTTTAGTTACTTTTATTGACATAATCTTCATTTCTAGACACTCTTCAAGGTCTTTCTCCACAGTGTTTTCTTTTAGGCTCTAGCAAACCCCTTCCCATTAACTGAAAATCTGGTTTCTTCATTAGGAATCCTTTAGTTTCTGTTTAGCTGTGAATATTCTAATCTCACCCTCATTTCTGAAAGCCAATCTTGCCGGATATAAGATTATTGACTGGAAGTTTTTCTCTTGTAGTATCTTAAATATATCATACCACTGTCTTCTTGCCTCCATAGTTTCTGGTGAGAAATCAGCACTTAATTTCATTGGGTATCCCTTATAGGTTGTGCATTGCTTTTCTCTTGCTGTTCTCAGGATTCTATTTTTCTTTGGCACTTGGCATTCTGATTGGAATATGTCTCAGAGTTGGTCTATTTGGATTTTGCTTGAGTGCTTCTAAGCTGAAACATGCTTGGAGGTTTGGGGTTATGAAGACCTCGGGCAGCACCAAGCAGGGGACAACACCAGGTCACAACTCTGGGGTCTAGGGAAAGACAAATTTTGTGGAAACGATGGATACCATGCCATATAGAATGAGAAAGTTTGGAGGGTTTTACACCCAAGCGGTGACAAGCTCTGATATTCAGTGAATAATTTCAAAACCTTCCTGCTGTGGACTTAGAAATGAGGACAAGTGTGGGATCTGACTTTCCATGATCACAAACGCTGAACTCAGCCCTGATTTGAGTTGTGACCCATCATGCTCTCACCCTTCCTTGTAATTTTTCCTTCTCTCCTTTGTGCAGTGGCTACACATACACCAGCACTTGAGTTTCTAAGAATGAGCTCCCATTCACTTGATGCCATCCCTGGGAAGGAAGAGCTAGATTGGTCCAAATCTAAGTAATGATTGATCCAAATCCAGCTAAGAGATTGGTCAAATCACTCCTTAAGGAGATTTGTTTGAACATCTATGATTAGTTGTCTCGATTCCTTTATATCATCTGGAGGCTTATCTTGTTCCTTTAACTGGGCCATATCTTCCTGTTTCTTGGTGTAGATTGTAATTTTATGTTGGCATCTTGGCATCTGGCTTAGTAGAGTATTTATTCTGGGTGCAGTTTTTCTCTTTAGTTTAGAGCTTCCTGCCCTTTCTCCTTTGCTGCTTGTGCAGTAGGAGGCAAGGATGTAGTTGGTGTTATGCGCTGTGGAGGCTCAAGCTGCCCACATTGCCCCAGGGACTGATGAAGCTTCTCCCAACTTTCTCCTATACCAGGAGTAGGATAGAGCAAAACTTGTGTGGAATATTCCAAGTTGTGCAGGCCTAGACTGTAGTAGCTGAGAGACTGATGAGGATTCATGCCCTTTTCTCCCCTGTTTGGGACAGGGATGGAGCTGCAGTTGTGAGCAGTAATCTATGCAGTGTTGTTCCAAGATCACCACAGTTGCCCCAGAAGTCTTCTGATTATTCAGTCTGTGCCAGCCCAAGGTACCTGGAGTTACCTCAATAGGCTGGTGGAGGGCCCACTGGTCTCCTCCCTGCCAAAGGTTGGGCTGAAGCCTAGGCTAGGGTCTCAGGTTGATCTGGGTGAAAGAAACCCATTCATACTGTCCCTGTGATTTTCCATGCTGGCTTCCTCTCAGGCTTGGGGTGGAGTCAAAATGGTGACTCTCAGCCTCTTTCTGACTTGGATAGGTTCACACCCTAGCTATTCCTAGGGTTATACCTTAGCCGGGTGAGCCCACTAATCAGTAGCCCAAATCAGTGGCCAACTGTCTCTTCCTCCCCTGTTTTTGGGAAATGGAGCTTCCAATTCCAACCTTAGAATAGGTCCTGAGGCAGCTTGTGCTGCCAAAGTAGGACAATCACTGGCCTCCACAGCTTGGCTGGAAATTTCCCAAAGAGGCTGGCACAGGTCTCCCCAGCTTCCTCTCTCCCGGAGATGGGGCTGGGGCTTAGGATAGAACTGCAATCTGACCTGGATGGAAAGAGGCTGGTCCCCAATAGCCCTGTGATTTTCAGTCCACCTGGCTTCCCCTTGTGCCAGGCGCAGAGTTCAGATGGTGTCTACTGGCCTCTTTCTTACTTGGACAGGCTGAAACTTTAGCTATTCTCAGGATTCTACTTTATCTCACTGAATTTACTCATCATTAGCTGAAGTTGTGCCCAACTGCCTCTTCCCTCCCTGTTTTTTGGGGAGTGGTGCTTTCAGTTCCAGCCGCGGAACAACTCCTGAAACAGCTTGTGCTTCCAGAGGAGGATGGCCACCAGCCTCCATTACATGGAGCGCTCTACTTACAAATCTTCCCTGCAGCTGGTCAGTCTCCTCCTTCTATTCCTTCAAGAATGTGGCAGGATGCTCTTTTGGTCTCCTGGAGCCCCCAAACAGGTGAGTCAGCTAGCTTCAGATAGTTCTGGGTGTTTACAAACTGCCCTGAAGCAGGAGCTGTCTCTAGGACCTCCTTAGTCCACTGTCATCTTGCTGGTTGTCTTGAATCCCCTATATGTTTGATGTAACATTCATGCAATCTAAAACTGCTTTAAAAATACACTGTTTTATTTAAAAAAAACTTCAATGACAAAAAACACTAAAATATACTAAAATATTTACAGTTGATTGTTTCAAGAATTTATTATGGATTTTCCCCTACATTTAGATTCTATATCAGATGACATTAAGAAACCATGGGGGCGGCAGACTTGGCCCAGTGTTTAGGGTGTCCATCTACCACATGGGAGATCCATGGTTCAAAGGCCAGCCTCCTTGATCCGTGTGCAGATGGCCCATGTGCACTGCTGATGAGCACAAGGATTGCCATCCCATGCAGGGGTGTCCCATGCATAGGGGAGCTCCATGTGCAAGGAGTGCCCCCTGTAATGAGAGCCACCTAGCACGAAAGACAGTGCAGCCTGCCCAGGAATGGCACCTCACACACGGAGAGCTGACACAAGATGATGCAATAACAACAACAACAAAAAAGAAACACAGATTCCCGTGCTGCTGACAACAAAAGAAGTGGACAAAGAAGAAGACGCAGCAAATAGACACAGAGAACAGACAACCTGGGTGTGGGGTAAGGGAAGAGAAAAAAAAAGAAACCATGGAGAGAATAATGCAGGAAAGGGGAGAAAAGTTCTGAAGGAGATGGGAATGTGGTTGTGTGGAGGGCAGTGAGGACAGCCCTCCTTCAGAGGGTAGCATTTGTTCCAAAGTGGGGAAGGAGGGAGCCGAGAACCTATTTGGAGGGAGAGCATTCCAAGCAGCATGAGTCACAACCATCAAAAGGAGAATGTCTGCTGTTTGCAAGGAAGGATAGGGAGGCCATGTGCAGGAGCAGCAGGAGGGATGGGGAGATGGCAGAGGTGAAAGGGAGCAGTTCATTGCCACTCTAACACCTTAGGTCTTTACTCTGAACATGATCAGCATTTACTCAGGACCCATTGGGAACCGAACTCCAGCCCATTTACAAATTGACTCAAAGTACCCTGGTTTTGTGTGGGAAGAGAAATAAGAGGAGGCTCTCCAATATGTCCAGTCTACTGTGCAAGCTGTTCTGCCTCTTCAACCATATTATCTCACAGATCCTATGGTGCTTTAAGTTTTGGTGGCAAATAGATATGACATTTGGACCATTTTGTGGACCCTATAACAGACTGATGGCATTTTGGAGCAAAGCACTGCAATTTTCTGTAGATCAGTATTCTTCTGCCTACTTATGGGACTCATTAAGTCCAAACCCTTAGCTATGGGACATCATATTACCATGTGTGTTTGCCAGCATGACTGGGGGCTCTAAATCAGCATCCAAACAATGGTGAGGTTTCTCCTTGGCCATAACTGACAGATTCACAAAGTAAGGGGTGGAAATGTGAGTATCACCACTCACTATTATTACTGGTGACCCAGATGAAAGATTTCTGTTTCCTGTCTTTGCATCCTTAATCTCTGCCAGACTAGATACCTTATTCCACCAGGAGACACAACAATGAATCCACTGAACTGGAAGTTAAGACTTTGACTGGCCACTTTGGTATCCTCATGATACTGAAGCAACAAGTAAAAACGTATTTGCTGTACTGCCTGTGGTGATTGATGCTGACTGTGAAGGGGAAATAAGATTAGAATTCCACAATGGAGGTAAGGGAGAATTTGCCTAAAGAAACAGTATATCCCCTAAAGGTGCCTCTTAGTACTACCAAGCACTGTGAATAATGCCAAGGAAATATGGAGACAACACAGCCCGGGTCCAAAGGCTCAGAATTTTCAGGAATAAAGGTTTGGATCAGCTCACCAGGCAAGGAACCATGACTAGTTGAGGTGTTTGCTGAAGGTAAAGGGAAAATGGCTTAGGGAGTGGAGGGAGATGATGATAAATATGAACCATAACTGCCTAACCAGTTACAGAAATGAGGGCTCTCCTGGTTATGAATATTTCTTCCATGTTTTGTAATGACTGTTTATGTTCATAAAACAAACATCTATGCTTTCTTCCCTATCATGTGGCTTTATCATTTGACATAACTTGTATCAATTTCATGTTATAGTCTCTAAGTTACAGACAAATTTAAGAGTGAATATTACTCAAGGAATTTCACCATTATTCTGGAAAGATTTAGAGCATTTTTGGTTGCCCACAGGACAGTTGAATATTTTTACACACACACAAAAAAAATCTCTATTAATGTTTTTTATTTTAAGATCAAGTAGGTTTTAAGGTGATGTCTGTGGCTGCCTAGTTGACAAAGGGTGGAGTGTAATGGTCAGGTTCATGTGTCAGCTTGGCCATTTAATGGTACTCAGTTGTTTGGTTAAGGAAGCACTGGCCTGTTGTTAATGTGATGACATTTCCTGGACATCAGTCATCATAAGCTGATTGCATCTATGGCCAAATACATCTACCAACACCTGAGGAGACTATTTTCATCAATGATAGACATCTCATCCTATCAGTGGAATGCTATCAAGTGAGAAGGGAAAATTTCAGGAGGCAGAAGAGAGGTCTTTTCATCTCTACTTCAGCCAGCCAGCTTCTCCTGGGGAATGCACTGAAAACCTTCATGTAGTTCTCAGAATGTTGGCTCCCCTATAGAATTTGGACCTGTGCATCCCCACAGTTGCTTGAGACAATTTTATTAAATTTCATAATATTCAGAGATATCCCCTCTGAGTTCTGTTTCCCAAGAGACCCCTGACTAACACAGGGCCTTTCCATTTTCCTAGTTAGGGAGATGTAGCGTTAAGTCCCTGATTCAAGACCGAACTTTAGTTTCTACCTCAGACTCCACAGATCCATTAAACTTGGTGTTATTTTCTCATAAATGAATACCACAATTTTGGAAACCCTGATCAACTGAAGAATACCCCCTCTTTGCAAAAACTGATGAAGGATGGAATTGCCTCAGATCCATGTTTCTTCCATGGGATTGTTCAAACTGAGCAAGCAATCTAAAATATTTGTGTTCAGAAAGGGAACTTGAATGATAGATAGCATCACAGGCATTGAAACCATGCAAATGGAAGGTAATGTCATGTCAGAGGGAGAGTCCAGGCCCAAAGGGCCCTAGAGAGTTATACCATAAGGGGGCACTAGAGCCTTTTAAATGAAACGGTCATTATGTATACCCCAACCTGCAAGAGTAGAACAGCAAATAGAAGATATTAAGCAAAAAATAAATGAACTGGATGAACTAGGCAGGCTGAGTCCTTGGTACTTGTTCAGTGGGGATTAATTTGTGGATTTGATCTCTGGCTTCAAAACACCTCCAGTCTGTCACCTCTGTTCTTCTGATAATGAATGCGATGGCATCCCTGGATACTTTTTGTTGTGTCATAGTCTTAAATGCAGAGTTTCAGCCATTTACCTGGAAGATGATTTCTTCATGATTGAAACCTCAGAAGGGAAAGTAAAGTCTGGAACAGGAAGACAGACACAATGGCTATGAGGCCGTTTCCTCACTACTGACCACACAAAGAATCTGGACACTGAAGACTGATGAGGAGTGGGACAGGCCAACTGCTGTCCAAGTTCTCTAGCGAAAGTTGATCAAAGGGGGGACATTGATAAATACAGCAAATACCACCAACAGAACCTGTGAAAATAAATGGAATGTACAGGAGCCTTATGTCCCAGGTGTCTCACCTAACCCAAGTCAGTAATACCTAAAAATATTGACTTTTTTTACAATACTCGATTAACATAGACTTTAAGTTTCCACATTAACCCTCTGTAATCTCCTCTTTTTGTCTTCCAGAAGCACTTTTTCACAGCAGTTTGGAAGATACCACTCTTTCTGAATATGTAACTTCTCAAATAAACTCATGGAAATAGTATCTTGCCTAGTATTGTTTTCTTTGCATTTTGTGCTATACCCTTACCAGATGGGGGCACAGGAAATGATGGATGAAAAAGCACCTTACAAACTGTAAAGCACTAGCACTGTACCCATATTTCTGTGATATTAGTCCAACTATCCTACAGAATCTATTTTTGGTTGTACATTACAAACATGTATTTAGTGTAAAGCAAGTTTTCTTCCAATTCCAATCTACAGTATATCACTCTAGATCTAACCAAATCTTAGGTGTTTCTTTTCTATCCTTCTGGAATTTTTTTTATGCATAATCCATTTTGTGTGTGTGCGTGAGTATTGTAAGCTCACTCTACACCTATCCTGCCATAATAAAAGCCCCATCAGTAATTTTATATTGGCTTGTAGGCACTATTCAAAACAGCAAATAAGCAGGTGAAGTTAATGTAAGAATGCATATTATTTCATCTAAATCATCTAAAACATTATCATTTGACATTGTTATAAATACAAGTTTCTTTGCTTTTTATTGTAGTGTCTTAACCAACTCAAACTTCCCATTTTAATCACTTTCAAGTGTATATTTCAGTGTCATTAATTTCATTCACAATGAGGTCTTGCCTTCACCGGCATCCATACTGAATCTCTTTCAGCATATTTAAAATGGAATTCTGTAACATGAATTCTCCATTAAGGTCCCATGCTGGTAACCAGTAGTCTATTTACTGCCTCTCTAAATGTGCTTAATCTAGTTGTTTCCTTTATGTGAACTCATAGTATATTTACCATTAATTTCTGTCTTACTTCTCTCAAGTGTAGTCTTCAAGTTTATTCATGTTGTAGAACATATCACAACTTTATCTTTTGTCTTGATGATTAATATTCCATTTCATGTATAGCCCACATTCGGTCATCCTTTCATATGCTTGATGGTCACTTGGGTTGCTTCCACCTCAGGGTATTGAGAATGATGCTCTCTGAACAGTGGTGTATAAAGATCAGCTTGGGTCCCACCTTTCAATATTGGGGATACATACTTAGATGTGGGAATGCTCATTCCAATGGTAAATCTATACTTGAAATTCTGGGAAACAGCCAGACTATTATGCAAGTGGCTGAATATCCCTACCAACTAAGTGTAAGGGTTCCAGTTTCTCACCATCTCATTATTTTCTGCAATTAAAAAAAGAAATAATAGCTGTTGTAGTTGGATTGACATGGTGCCTTACTGTGTTTTTTTCAGTGACATTTCCCTATTGCCTAATATTGCTGAGCATATTCTTAGGTGCTTGTTTAAAAATCTTCATTGGAGAAATAACTATCTAGTCTCTGCCAAGTTAACCTCTTTCGTTGTTGTTGTTGTTGTATAGATCTAAGAGTTCTTTAGGTATTCTGTATATTAAACCCTTATCACATATATTTTCTACCATTCTGTTGGTTCTGTTTTCACTCTCCTGATTATGTTCTGAGATGTACAAAAGGTTTTTTTTTGTTTTTGTTTTTGTTTTCCGTCTAAATCTGTTGAAGTTCATTTTATCTATTATTGCTTTTGGTATTCATCCTTTTGGTGTTAATCTAGGAAATCATTGCCAAATTCAAGGCCAAGAAGTATTTTCCCTCTGTTTCCTTCAGAGTGTTCAGATTTTTGTCTTAGTTTAGGTCTTTGAAATGTTTTAGTTCATTTTTATTTTTGGTGTAGGTAGGGGTCCAACTTTATCTTTTGCTTGTGAACATCTGGTTTTCCCTGCACCATTTGCTGAATGGGCGATTCTTTCCCCATTTTGTATACTTGCATCCCTTGTCCAAAACCAGGAAAGCTCGGGTGTGTGAGTTTATTCCTTGACACCCTCTTCTATTCCCATGGTGTACTACATGGTTTTCTTTATGTTCTTGACACATTCTTTTGACAGTTATGGTTTTAGTATGTTTTGAAATTAGGAAGTGTCAGAGCTCCATTTTGTTCTTCAACTTCAAAATTGTATTGGGGCTATCTTTTTTAATCTACCCATATTTATTTCAGAATAGGTTTCTTGATTCCTGAACTAAGGTTGACAATTTTGATAGGTTCTGTATTGAAACAATAGGTCTTTTGAGTTGGTATTGACACCTTAAATATTGTAGATCTTCTTACTGATGAACACAGGATTTTCTTCCATTCCTTTAAGACTTTGTAAATTTCTTTAAACAGTGTTTTGTATTTTTTCAGTGTACATGTGTGTTAGTTTCTTTACCTTTATTCCTACATATTCTTTTTCAGTGATGAACTATAATCAAATTACTTTCTTCGTTTCTACTCTGGAGAGTTAATTTTTGGTATATATATAGAAAGACAATGGATTCTTGTATGTTAGTCATGTAACCTGCAAATTTTAAAAACTTTGTTTTGTTCTACTTGTTCTTTAGTTGTACACCATTTATTCATAGGTTTTACACATTAATCCTGAACTGAGGAAAGCCTCTGTGTGATCTGCCTTATGTACCACAAGTATGAGCTTTCCCAAACTGACTGGTGAGAACATGAGGTATTCCCCATCTTTGATGAGTTCCAAGGACTATTTGGCATGTTCCTTTCTGCTGCTTTGCTCCCAGGTCTTGGGTAGATCTTCGTATGTGCACTGTGCTCAGCTGAAGCCTGAGTGATGACCCATGTACAGCTCTGGAGAGCTCTCTCTCCCCTCTCACTCCTTCTTGTTCTGTCTCTGTCTCTCTCCCTATATCTCACTTTCTCCCTCCCTGGCCAGCTCTCCATTCTGCCTGCAGATCCCTCCCTCATGCACTCTCTACTGTAAATTCTGGCCATCATGTCCCCTTAGGCTCTTGCGTCATCTCCTGAACTCAGAGACACGGCCAGTCTCCATCAGGGACTCCAAAACTCTGAAGAGGTCACCAGCCTGAACTGGCTATGCCCTGCAGAGGGCTGGTCTTACCAATACTGTGGAAACAGCACAGGCAGACCTGGGGGCACATCCTGTACTGATGCTCAGAGCTCAGCCCACAGTGTGGCTCTAATGCTGGGGTACAAAACTCTTTGTGGCCAATGGGCAGATGGGCCTCAAAGTCTTTAAGTTCCTTCCCATTTGACAGATCTGTGAGGATAATAGAAAGGCAGTAAGAGGAGTTTGAATGCTACATATGGAGATAGATGTTAATTTATTAACACATTTCTTCAAAATTTTGAGAATATCTCTCAGAAATATTATTGTTGTTATTTAGAGATTCATTGAATGCTCTCATCTGTTGAAGACCTCTATAATCAGAGTCATCACTAATCCAACAAAGTAGTTTGATCTTGTTCTTGCCCAGGTGCATGCTCTCATTCCCTGGGTCACTCTAGGGATTGGGCACTTTCTCTGTATGAGACTTAGTGACCCGTTGACCCACAAGCTTCAAGGCCCCATAAAATAGCTGAATTGCATACTGATTTCTATGATTGTATATTCCATAAAGACCACTATTGCCCAACCTGGTGCCCTCAGTTGTCTTCCCTTCCTGATGAGAGGCCAAGGTTGGGAAAGCTGCAGCAGGCCATACCATCCAGGGGCTTACATCAGATAGCAAGTACTTTCTCATGTTTAACCTACCCTGAGGCATGTCTGAGTTCTGGAACTCCCCCAGCTACCACCTTCCCTGCCCACTGGGAAGATGTCTGTACTAACAGCTGGAGGTTGACAAGAGGCTTACATATTATAGGGCAGATGGAGGCAAGTGTTTTGCTTGTAGTTGTTTCCCACCCCACCCTGTGTTCCACTTCCTGCAGAGAAGCCTACCCTCAACAATGTGTGGCTTTCGAACCTCACCTACATGTGGACCATCCTCATTGCTGTTCATGGACATGGAGCTGCTCAGCTCTGCAAGGCCCCTTCCAAACCCTCAGGCTCCTTTCTTTCTAATGATGATGCCTGACCAAGAAAAGACTTGAATATAAACCAATTTTTACACAAAGTAGTGATTTTTTTCTTCTCATATCCAGCGATTGCCTTGTGCATCCAAGGTGAACCCATGTCTGAGACCAGTGCATTCCCCTGCATTCCAGATTCCAGCTGCTTTTCTTCCACCTTCCCCTGGAATATTTCTCTCCCAAAATACCATCCACCATATTCTAGGCACCGGAGCCAACATCAAAAGTAAAAGTGGGTGCAGGGTGGTTCCCAGGGGAGACCCATTTGGGACTCTTCACCATCCTGTAACATTCTCATTATCAGGCAACTCAATAACTCAGGGACTGTGGGAAAACTTGCACAGGTTCCTCCATGTTCCTGTCTAATCTGATTTGATCAGACCGGAAGAAAACTGAGAGGTCCCATTATAACATCTCAGTCTCAAGCTGTTTACATAACCCTTCTAGGATTCCCTGTTCCACCCAAACTTGCCCGTACATAGTAAATCCTTAGGTCTATATAACAGCTGTCTTACAGCATGGACGGAGAGAACATGGTATGATGGCATCTTTTTAATGACTCCCAAGTGCTCCATCTTCATCCTTTACAATAGAGTTCAAGCCCCTAAAACTTTAAACACCTCTAGAAACTAATGGCCAAGTGAAATAAAAAATAGGTTGGGAATTCTTAAAAGAAATGAAGATAAATAAATATACTGAGAAATGTAGGGAGAAACTTTTTAGCAAGAACAGAGAAAATGTATCTCTGAGCTTCCTTTCAGTCTAGGCCAAAACTAAAGTGTGCAGGACACATACCTTATCCAATTAAATGAAGAATAAAAATCATTTGAGAGAGAAATATATTTTGATGAAGCTGAATATGAGGAGGAAAATGCCTTAAAATGTCAAGAGGAGGTGAATATATATGCCATTAAAATTGTAGAAACTATTAATAAGGCCATCGTTTCACCTTGCCCTGGCATAGAAATCCCAGTTTCCTTTTGAGTCCTGAGCAACTCCCCATATCCTTCCATACTCCTCTTAAAATCTCCCTCCAGGATCTTTTTCTGTGATGATCATGCCCAGTGAATGCCTTGAAATATAGGGCATTCTCCTCTGTCATTCTCAGAATTTCCAAGGCCTCTCCCTACCTGTCCCTCTATTTTCATGGATGACAAGTGCCCTACATGGGGGGGGGTGGATCATGTGGACAATTTCCAGGAGGCCACAGGGCTGCCCTTCTCCATGCTTTCAGTTCTAACCATATCCTGTAAAACAAGCCAAAAGCACCTCCTGGATAGAAGTGTCCCCATGTACCTTGAAAAGTACATGGGCCTGAGACACTGTCAGGGGCAGAAGAACAGAGGGTCCCTGCCACAAAATGGTTGACCTGGACTCTAGACACCTGCTCTGCTGTGAGTCCTGGTCTGGGTTCTGTCCTTGTTGCCTGATGTTTCAGTGGGGGCAATTTGGGCAAGTCCCTTAACGTGCCTGAGCTGCGCTGCACCCGTATGTCAAAAGTGGATAACGTTTCCCTGGTCAAGCCTGACTCTTGGCCAGGAACTAAGATTGCCCACCTGCTCATGCCAGAGCCCAGGAAACAATAACACAGCAGCAGCATATCAGTGGCTCCCATGGTCCAAAGGATGTAAGAAAGGAGTGTGGCTGTCAAGTAGGGAGAGGTTCATGTTTGGCATAAAGAAACTTTCTCAAAGACAGTGACGGATGTTGGCACAGCAGTAAATCTGCCTAAGACACTGATAAACACACTACAAAGGAGTAATGATAACAAAAAATTAATATATATAACTTAACACTAGGAAATAAATATGTCCATAAAAAAATTAAAAATAACAAAGTTAAGAAAAAAACGTCAGAGGTACTCTCAAGAGAAGGAAAAGAAGTCTCCTGTTCTTCCTCTGGGCCAGACTGGAGAAGTGGAGCTTCAGCCTCCTGTGGTGCCTGGGCAGGTGTGACCTCCTCAGGTGACCTTTTTGTGCAGGGTGACGTTGGAGCCAGGGCTGGCATTGTGCTTAGCCTCACATGTGGCCCTGCTGTTTTTGCTTCATAAAGCTCAGAACCTGAATGAGCAGGAGGTAGAGCCAGCCAGGCTGCTGCTGCTGGACCTGACATTGGAGCTGGAAGAGAAGCAGTGTTCACCATCATGACAGCCATGCCAGGTGCCTAATGGCAAAATCTATCCCCAAGCCTTTCAGAGGGAAAGGCCCCAAACCCCAAAGGAAACTCTCCCTTAGAGGACCACTAGATGACTCCTCTGAGGTTCTTCTATCCCCTCGGAAGCCCTGAAGCCTCCTGCCCAGGTGCTCCCCCTAGGTCCTCCAATCACCCTCACAAACAATGACCCCCATCCCAACTCACCCTCTGGCCCAGCCCCTGTTTAATTCAAGGTCTCATGCTTACCACAGAGATGTGCCCAGCATGGTAATTCAACATGCTGTGTCTTAATTTCCATGGACCTCAGCAGGTCCCTGCAGCTGGGATAGCCCATGGGATGGGGGAATTCTCTGCTGAGATGGGCCAGCCAGGATCCCAGGGTGAAGGTTATGGCCCTGGTGGGGAGAGGGTGGGCAGATCAGAGGACTGGTCCTTCCTTCCTCCACCTCCTCCACTTTTGCCATTGTGTCTGCATGTGGGATGTTCCTCTACCTGCCCCTGCCCATCCCCATGTTCCCAGCCCAAGCCACAACCCTCCATGTTAGTCCTGGCATGGTTGACTTTTAGAAGAAAGTTCATGCTAAGGGGTCATGAACAATCATCTCAACAATTTTTCCTACTTCAGAAACCTCAGACACATCTGTCTCCCTGAGTGTAGACCCAGATCTGGGGTCCAGATGGACAGGGAGGGGCTGTGTCTGCTCTGCTCACATCAATAGCAAATGCTCCCTAAAAACCATGTGGTTGGGAGACCTCCTGCCAAATTTTCTAAGGACTAGAAGTGTACCACAATCTGAATCTGAGTCAAAGGGTTCCATCTACTCTGTGTGCTGTAAAGTCCTCATCCTTATGACACTCTGTCCTGGAGGAAGGGTGCGGCCTGGACAACCCATGCCTGCAGCTGAGCATACTTTAGTGAACATCCAGGCAGACTGGGGAACAGGCTGCACACCACATCTCCAGGTCCGGGACACAGTATCCTGGGGTAGAGTCAGGATTATGGGAAGTGGAACAATAGTGGGGAGATGTTGAGATGGTTGGAAAGATCAGATGTGGGGGACACAGTGATCTGACCTGCCCCTCCCACACACTACCCACACCGACATTTCCCATTCTAGTTTGGAGAAAGGAAACACTCGTGCCTGCCCAAGGGTCCACTCACATTTTCAGTTCTTGCCGAGGGGATTCCAGCTCTTTATGCATTTCTCTCTCTGGCCATTGTGCTGGTCCTGGAGCTAGAGCTGCCAATGTACCTGGTGCAGGTCTTGATGCTGGAGTTGGAAAAGGATGAGTGTTCACCAAATGTTGGCATCTCCAGTGCCCTTACGAAGGCAGAAATAATCTCCATGCCTTTCAGGTGCAAACACTTAAAGACATACCCACAACCAGACGACTCATGTGAGGTTCCTCTTGCCACTGGACTAACACCAGCCCTAGGGGTTCCTGCCTGGAGGTGTATCCAATTACTCCCATCCTCCCCTCAGCTTCACAGTCTGCAACCCCCAGTCCTCCTCACCCTCTGATTCAGCCACTCTTAAATATACAGTCTCAAGCTGCACATGTGAAATTTGGGCCTGGCACTGCAAACATGATCCCACGATGTTCATTTCTACTCTGCAAACCACAGCACTGAGGATGGTAGAGACCGGGATGTGAAAGATATCTGCTGTGCAGTGTTCCAGCCAGGCTCCCCAGAAGAAGGATATGTTACTGTGGAGATAATGGTGGGCATCAGATCAGACGTCTGGCCTTTTTCAACACTGTCCCTTTCAAAAGTATTCCTGTATGTGTGGGTGGACAGCTCCTGTGACAGTCCCTGCCTGTCCTCTTGTCCCCACCCCACAACCCATTCCCTTCCTCATTGTCCTTTCAGTGGACGAATGTTAACACAGAGAGGACTTGAGAAAAGATTAAACCACTGGGTGTTCGTGCCCCAACACATTCACAAGTCTCTCCTTCTACAGGTATCCTTGACACATATCTGTCTCTCTCCCTACATGAACCACAGGAATCTCAATTTCAGCTGGGTAGAGATGGCCTGTATCTCCTCTGCTCAGTGTGCTGAGCATTCACGAGTAGGCACCCCCTAAATACCTGGTGGCTTGTGGACCTTCTATCGGAGACTTCCCAGGGCCCTCATTGCACCTCAACCTGAGGCTCATGCAAGTACAGGTGCATTATTCCCTGTGTGCATGTGAGGCTCTCATCCCCCTACACTGTCCTCCTGGAGGCATGGGTACAGCCTAGCCACCCCCTGCCTGTAGGTGAGCATCCTTGACTGATGACGAAGCCCAATGGGGAACAGGTTGCTACCCACGTCTCCTGTTCTGGGACCAGGTATCCTGGGTTAATTCAGAAATGGGGGCAAGTTGAACCATGATGGGGTGAGGTTGGGAAGGTGGGAAACATTAGATATGGGGGCCTAGTGACCTGAAGTTCCACTCCCAGCCACTACCCACACCCCACAGTTTTCATTCCAATGAAGATTTAGGAACCTTTTGTTTGTAACCTAGTGTCCACTCACATTTTTAGTTGTGTCAGGCATCTTCTATCCCCGTCCATGACATGGAAGTTTGTTTCACACCTACGGGGTGGCATGAGGATGTCATTTCCCTCTGCACCCTTCCTGCTCATGAGATCTAGAGTCACTGTCTGATTTTCTGATTGGAATGGAAGCCCGATAGCCAGAGATTTTTCTTCTTTATTCCTGCAACTAGGCTAAATACAGAAATATACCTGCACACAAAGACACAATGATATTTGTTTGAGTCCCACCAGTACCTTCCTAGAAGTCAGAGTGGGCATGGAGCACTCCTCCCAGCCCACTGCAAAATCTTTTCTGACTAGACTCCAGATCTTGACATTGGATTGTCAAGATGTCTCCAACATCTTGACAGAAAGAACATATGACGGTTCATGGACAAAGCATATGTGATGGCCGAGTCATATGCTTCTCCATGGGGGAGGAAAAGTGAGAATATGTCTCAAAATCTCCAGTCCTCCAGCAGCACATTACACTGGTTAGCACTGTGTCAGCACTTCTCATGGTGTATCTCATTTATTCTACACAATAACCCTGTTAGCTGTGTCCTCTCAAGCCCTAGTCTTCCAATGAGCCACTTGAGGTTCAGGGCTTGAAGTGACATCCCAAGAAACATGCTAAAGTTTGGTGGAGTAGGGCCTGGTGGGGGCAGGGTGCTCACCTGGTGACAGGCAAGACCTGTTGCCTGCAGGGGAAATTTCCGAATTTCCCCAGAAGCTGGCCATGCTCCTTTTGCCTTCTGTCCCTGGGCAACATCAGTTCTGAGCTGGTCTTCTCTATGTTCTTTGGAGGCTCATTTTCCCACTGGTATGTAGGCATCAGGGACAAAAGAGGAACACACTGTCAGAGTTTCTCTGTCTACCAGGAGGGTTGGGGATGGAGGTCAGACCAGGAAATCTCAAGATCTCAGGGAGTCCCACCCTGGGTGCATGCATTCCATTACAAAGCAGGAAGCCTTCTCTTCTTCCTTTTGCTTTTAGAGAGGTTTTTTTTTTTTTCTTCCTATGATGTTTATTTTTTTAAATGTTACATTAAAAAAATATATAAGAAGTTCTCATATAACCCCCACCCCTGTTAAACCACTCTTCCCATGTCAACAACCTCTTTCCTCATTGTGGCACAATCACTGCATTTGATGGATACATTTTTGAGCACTGCTGCACCACATGGATACGTTTCCATTGTAGTTTACACTCTCCCTCATTCCGTTCAATGGGTTATGGTGGGATATATAATGTCCAGCATCTGTTCCTACAATATCACATATGACTACTCCAAGTCCTGAAAATGCCCCCATATCACATTCCTCTTCTTCCCTCTCCCTGCCCTCAGCAATTACCAACTCATGCTATGGTGATCCCTCATTCTGCATATGGGTAAACGCCTGGAAATTTCTGAATGGGAATAAAAGACCCTGGCTTGACCAAGGATAAGAGTATGAAGAGAAATTCTAAATGACCTTGAAAATGTTCATGGTAGATCCCCTTTCCACTGGAGAAATTGCACAGACGACTTTATATCCCAGACAAGAGTTTCAAACCTTTTCACACACAAGGTTGTCAGATGGCAGGGAAGCAGCCTGTTTTTTGGTCTTTAACTCCTTCAAGTATTCTGGCCCCAGCCATTCAAACTTTATACATGCATAACCTTTGCCCAGGCTGTCCCATTCCCAGGAGTCTATTCTGGGCAAGCTGGAGACATTAGGATATTCAGGGACACAGGATGTTCCCTTCAATCCTTTTGAAATGGCAAGAGGAAGGATTCCCATCAAGGCCCAAGGGAGTAAGAGGCCAAACCCCTCATGTCCCTGTCTTATCCTGTGAAGTGATGCAGCCCTGTCACCTGACCTGGAGGGTATAATGATAAGCTCTGTGAGATGGCAGGATGCTGAGAAACATGTATCACAGTATCATCCCCTCACCCTTTCCATGTAAAAACAACCCAGGAAATCTGATGATGAGTAAGGATAGAGATGGTGTGGAGGGACAATCTAGCTGACCTCAGGTGGGACTCCTGGCATTGGGAAGCACTGGATGGCAGGTAGAGTAAACAAACAAACACATAACAAAAACAAAGACCATCATGAATGAACGTGAAGGTGAATCATGACAAAGTCTCTTTTCTGATATTCTATCAAACACTGCACCTGGTCAAGGCTGGGGCTGTGTGGTGGGTGTCGTGGTTTGGGTTGGGGCCTGGATCCCTCTGCTGGGACTGAGCACCAACAGAAGGAGTTCCCAGGAGGGAACCTGGTGTGCAGCTCAGGCAGGTTCTGTGTCCTGGAGCCCCCATGACTGTCTAGAGACTTGGGTGTGGGGACTCTCTGCTCCCATCTCACCGCCAGCCTGCTCTGGTGTCTGTTGGTGGCATGATACTGAGACTCCCAGGTCTGGGATGAGGGGTTGATGACCTCCATGTCTTGCTCTGTTCTGGTCTTGTGGTTGGAACCCTGCAAAGACAGGTCTGTCAACCAGGCATCAGGAGGCATCAGGGCCCAGCCTTACAGTCAATGGGAAGGGACAGCTCCATGGGTCAGAATCAATATTTGGGCAGAAGGATGCCAGCCTATGTCTCCCCAGCATGCATTGGTTGCCATGGCTTGGAAGTGAACATGACAAGCCACCTGGCATCCTCCCCCAACCCTCTGCTCCTGCTCAGGGATGTCCTCACACATGATCATCCCCTGCACACACCCGGGCCAGAGTGGACGATCTGAGGCTGCCCAGGAAGGCCACATGGTAGGCCTGGCCTACATCTCCTGCCCAGCCCCATGGGTTACCTCACAGTTCCTCCTAGTAAATGGCCACAGCCGTCGAGGCCATGGGGTGAGCCAA
The DNA here is from genome assembly GCF_030445035.2 of Dasypus novemcinctus. Taxonomy (NCBI): domain Eukaryota; kingdom Metazoa; phylum Chordata; class Mammalia; order Cingulata; family Dasypodidae; genus Dasypus; species Dasypus novemcinctus. The sequence goes on from NC_080676.1 coordinate 106,369,744, forward strand.
CGCCGGCAACATCGCATAAGGCTCTCCTGACAGGGACTTTTGGCGCGGGATCCTCGGGAAGCTTGGAGGCAGCAAGTGAACATCTTGCTCTCTCAAGTTTCTCTGCCCCAGTGACCAGTTAGTGGCTGTCTCTAGAATGTGGGTGCCTGGTTACCGGGTTCCAAGTTCTGTTGGGCTCCATCTCCAAGGAAGTGAAGTCACTTCCAGTGTCCCCTTCCCTGTGCCCCTTTCCTGGATAACAACTCCCCAAGGACCCCTGTGGGCTGCTGACTGCTCACCATCTTCTCCCATGTCCTTTCCCAACTGTGCTCAATTTCACCAGCACAGCATCCAGGCTGCACTACTAAGGCCTGGGGGCATCAGGAACCATCTGAGGGGAATGAGCTGGGTTCAGACCCACTCCTCCTGCCAGTTCTGTGACCCTGGATAAGTCAGTGTGACCCTCAGGGTCTCCTAAGTCTCCCCTCCTCCACAGTAAGACCAATCTAGCTCCTCTTTCCCAGGGATGGCATCAGGTGAATATGAGCTGATACCAAGAACCTCGAGGGCTGGTGTCACATGTAGCCACTTCAAGAAGGGAGACAAGGGAGATGTACAAGAAGGGTGTGAAGCAGCATGGGTCACAACTCAAATCAGGGCAGAGTTCAGGGTTTATGATCATGGAAAGTCAGTTATTACTTTGTCCTCATTTCTAAGTCCACAGCAGGAGGATTTTGAAATTCAGCGAATATCAGAACTTGTCACCACTTGGGTATAAAATCCTCCAAAGTTTCTCATTCTATATTGTATCCTATCAATCACTCCCACAAAGTTTGTCTTTCCCAAGATCCCAGAATTGTGGTCTGGTGACATTTCCTGCTTTGTGCCACCCCAGGTCCACACAATCCCAAACCTTCAAGCCTGTATCTGCTTAGAAGGGCCCCAGCACGTGGAATGTATTTTCCAGGGTCTCAGGGCACTGCAGTTCATTGATAGAGAACCACAGCCAAGCATAATTCTTCTAGGTGTGGAACACTTGGGGTCATATACTCTAAGTACTCCAATTTAGGAGGAGGAAACTGAGGCCTTCTCTCCAATAACTGCTGTAACAGTCAGGTTCCTCTAGGGAAACAGAATCAACAGGAGCTCTCTGTCAATAGTAAGAGATTTTATGAGTCTTTTAACTGACTGTGGGGATGCACAAGTCGAGGTTCCACAGGCAGGTTGCAAACCAGGGCCTCTGACGAAAGTCCAATGAAGGTCCTTGATGAGTTTCCTGGGGACACTGGCTGTCCAAAGATGAGCTGGGAAATTCTCTCTGAATGCTGAAATCACTTCCCCTTTTATGGCATTCAACCAAGTGTTAAAAGCTTCACTCACTGCTGACAGCAACCCCCTGATTGATGTTGATGTAATCAGCTATCTCTGCAGTAAAGTCAGTCGTGACTAAGGTCCATAGATGTCCTTGTATTACAATTAACCCAGTGCTCATTTGACCGAACAACTGGGCCCAGTTACCTGGCTGAGTTGATACATTAGCCTAACCATCACAGCCTCCATCCACACAGAGGCTCATCCTAATTCCAGGTGCCCAGAGTGGGGTAGGCAGGACACCAGCTGTCCTCTTCTGGTTGTCCTGGAGCAGACCAGGCCCAGCAGATCCCTGGGAATATCAGGCATCTCCCTACCCATCAGCCTGGCATCTCCACCTCCCTGTGCTGTGGACTGTGGGCATGTTGTCAGGAGAATGATGGTACTGTCCCATGGCAGAGCTATCTCTAACCTCCTACCTCTGTCCCCTTCTCACCTCTCTGGTGCCAGCTCCTGCCCTGCCTCCCCCTCCATCGTCCCCACTGGTTACTTCCTGTGTGTGCACATATGTATTTGTACTTGTGAATGAAATTTAGGGTTTTCAGAAGAAAATTGCTTCACGTGGGCAGGAGGAGGTAGGGGTTCCACAGGATTAGGGACTCTCACTTCCAAAGCAAACCCCACAGGAATGGTTGAGCCCAGCCTAGATGGCCAGTTGATTCCAAGTCTTCCGGATTATGCCTAATTTTTCTAACTGCACACAGGCATTTGGGCCTGGACTGGTTTAGGGGTGCTCAAGGAGGACGGTCAGGCTCCCCTGCCTGGGTATGGGTGGGGGATGCTGTGCTAGGGGTACACTGGCTAATCTAACAGGCAAATGCAGAAGGCACTGCATGGGACACATGGGTCATACTGAAAGCTGGGCACCCACATGGGCCCCACAAGGGACAGAGGACAGTACATGGAATGGGCCCCCCCTTTGCCAGGCATAGTCAATGCCCAATGGTTCTGCCCCAACACTTGCCTTGCTAACCCGCACTGTAAGCGCCTGTTCTTTTTCTTCCACTCAGGACTGAACCCACACCAGTATATGCTCATCTTAATTCATTTACTTCCTTCTGCAATGACTCTATTTCCAAATACTTCCACATTCTGGTAAACCAGTTTTAGGACTTCAACATATCTTTGTGGGGATAGATTTCAACCCATAACAGCTGATGATATCCAGGAGGAGGGAAGTTTAAATCTTGCCATGTGCTGCCCTTTGAAAATGGGTCCTGAATTAATCCTGATATTTCCAATTTAGCTGAGTTATGTTTTAACTGTGCTCTAAGATTAGAGTTCTGTGGTCTCTGGCTGTGATGTAGCACATTATGTGTGATCACACGCTATCATGTTTAGAGGAAAGACCTAAGGCATTAGAGTTGCGATGAACTCCTCCCTGTCACTTCTATCATCTCCTCCTTCCTCCTGCTGTTGCTGTACATGGGCCTCCCTATCCTTCCTTGCAAACAGCAGGCATTCTCCCATTGATAGTTGTGACTCATGCTGACAGGAATGCTCTCCCTTCAAATAGGTATTTGGCTCCCTCCTTCTCCACTTTTGAACAAATGCTATCATCTGAATGAGGGCTTTCCTCACTGCCCTCCACAAAACCACATTCCTATCTCCTTCAGACTTTCTTACTCCCCATTCCTGCCTTATTTTCTCCATGGCTCTTAATATCATCTGACATAGAATCAACACTCCTTATTGCTTTCCTTACTGACTCTCTGCCAAGAATAAAATATCATCTCCACTGACAGGAATAAACACTGCTATATGCTTAGGCCCTCAAAAAGGGTCCGAATCATCTTAGGTGCTTCATAAATACTTGTTGGGTGAAGGATTGAATTATTCCCATAACATGTGATTCAGTTACAGTGTAGTGCCCAAAGTTTCCTTTACTCTCTTTGGCTCTTGGCTCAAATTAAAAAGGGGGCCCAAATTAAATCCCAAATGAACAGGTGCTGGTCATGCCTCTTGTCAGCATGAATCAACAGCAACACCCTGAATTTGTTACTGAGCAAGGGATGTCCAACATGCACAGAGGCTAATATTGTGACACTGGGATTTTAAGAAAAGAAAGAGCATTAATGCAAGGTTGACTGACATGGAGACTGGAGCCATAGCTCAAATCTGTCTTCCTGATCTCAGGGTTAAGGGAGATTTTATGGAAATGGAGGTGTAAGGTAGGGACAGACATGACTTGGGAAAGTCTAATTCGTGATTTGTACAGCTGTCCTTGTTTGGTGGAGTGGATTTTAGGCCAGATCTTCCCACTTGATCCACTCTGATGTCACCCTGCCATGGTGATCTTGGTTCGGAGGGTGGGACTGCTGTTCCTGGTGTCTCAAAGGCTGCACGACAAGAGTCAATGTGGGTTTTTTTTTGTTTTTTTTTTTCATCCTCACAACAATTGACCTGCACTTAATCAAGCTCTGAAGAAAAGGCTACAGGAACAGAGGATACCCCTACACAAATTGCGTACAGCCTGCACAATGTTTCAAAATGAATACAAAATAAAAGCCCAGCCTTCCCCCAGGAAATCACCTAAAATTACACAGTTGTGAAATATCTAATATCAGCCCAGGTGATGGTTTCCCAGCTATGAGCTGCAGCCTTCTGCAACCTGTGAGGCCACATTGTGAAATACACCCAGGCCAAGAAGCCATGACTTCATCCACTGCAATGTCCTTTTCTGTGGGTGACACGGTGCCCGAAACTGAGAAGAATGTAGTGAAGTATCAATGAGTTTCATTTTTCCAACAAAGGTTTAGACCCTCTCTGATTAAAGACTGTATCCATGCTGTGCTCGAGGAGCAACTGGCAAGAGCTGAGTGTTCTCCAGAAGAAATACCTCAGCTTACAAATCATTTATCAGAAAACATTAAGGATAAGTGATAAGAAATGGGATTTGACCAGTGTCAATGGTGGTGCAAGTAGTGACTGGAGAACAAAAAGGTGAAGGTGTATTCATGGCTGCTCCCTGTTTCTGAGATGCGGACACTGAGAACTATATTCATGATATTTTTATGAATGACATATTCAGTTTTCCTGCAGTATTTGGCAGTTTCTGCTACTAAAGCTTTGAAAAGCTGGGAAAAGATATGGCCATGAAAAAGTATGAACGCTTTTAGTATTGCCAAAAAGCTACACAAAATAAAGATAAATTGGCAGTTTGACACCTGAATCTCCTGAGTTTTAGGCCTTATATTTTTAAAGTTTTAATTTTGTTATAGTTTGTTCTTAGTTCATTCAGAATGTACAGAAAAAGTCAGGGGAAAATCCATATTTAAATTGTTGAAACATAATCAACTGTAATATTTTGATATATTTTATCAGTGCTCTTTCTTGTTGGTCTTTTTTTTTTTAATAAAAAGTTTATTTTTAAAGCACTTTTAGATTGCATGAATGTTACACCAAAAATATACTGGATTCCCTGATTTTTCACTCCTCACAATGTCATAAGCAGGTTTATGTGAATCTATTTGCATTATTGTTATCATAAGGATAATTTAATAGCTGTATTTATTCCATTAGATTATACCATTGGTTAGTTTTGCCATATCCTTATCGGGTGATAATTATTTCTAATTTTTCACTATTATCAAAAACACTGAGATGAATTTATTTGTGCTTTAATTTCTTCCCCTACATTTTGAATCCTTGCTTTTATCTCTCACTTGTTTTTTTTACTCTGCTATTGTCACCCTATTCCTTACACAGCTGATTAGCTTAATCTCTCATCCACTTTCTCCAGGGTCTCAGTATTTCCCAGCTGTGTATGAAGTCAACCTTGCCTTAAGCCTCTGAAATTCTTATGTTGTTCCATTCAAACTCCCACTATCTACTGTAGTGACTTTCCTTCAGAGTCTCTGTTTTCTCCGGCTACCTGTCCTTATTTAGGGAACCTCTGTCTACCAGTTAAGTTCAAGCAACAATTTAAAATTCAAAGGTGAAGGGGTCAGGATTTAAATCTTTTTCTCCTATGAGGCTCCACATATGTACAAGTTTAACCACACTCTTTCTTCTGAACCACCTTTTAAAATTAATTTTTAAAAAATTTTAAAGAAGCTTGAGTACAAAGCATTACCAAAAAAGTATAAGGGATTCCCCTATGCCCTGCTCCCTCTCCCTCCCACACTTTCCCCTATTAACAACATCCTTCATTACTGTGGTGCATTTGTTACAATTGACGAACATATATTGAAGCATCACCACTAGTATTATACTTTACACCCTGTCCCGCACAATTTTGTAGGTTATGACAAAATATATACTGTGCCTGTACCTGTCATTGCAATGTCATGCAGGATAATCCCAATATATGGAAATTGTCCCCATATTACACCTAATTTCCCTCTCCCATCCCTCAGAACCTCTGGTGGCCACTGCCTTTATATCAATAATAAGAGTTCTCCAATTGTTAGAATAATAATAAGTCTACAGTAGAATAATGTCTAATTTAGTCCACTGTTCATTCCCCAATCTTGAGGATTTTGGGATGGTGATGCCCAATCAGTACCTAATTAACAAAACAATAGTAATGAGTAAATAAGTAAATAAGGTATAAAGTCCTTTTACTAACTAACTTACTAACATTATTTCCTTACTAACATTGTTTACCTACATCCCTTACATCTGCAGAATTGCCCCTCTAAAAGTTTACTGTAGCAAAGGGAAGTTTTCCCAAACCGGACACCCTCCCTAGAATCCACTCTTGCTCAACCAACCCTCAGTTGATTCCCAGGTATTTTATTATTATTATTGTATTTGTTGTTGTTGTTGTTGTTGTTGTTCTTTTTGGTAAATCAACATGGGTCAGAAACAAGAGGAAGAAAAAGGGTTTGGGCCAGTCACGGGTGTTCGCAGACCTGGTGGCGCTCCTGGATTCTCGGCCTCACTGGTAAACAGCTTCCCTGTGGGAAGGCGGCCTTGTCTGGAGTCTCATGTGGAGGCATCTGTGCTGCTGCACAGGGAAGGCCTCCTGAGGGCCTGCGGCTGCGCTGGGCACTAGGATGCCATGAGGAAGGCCCGAGACACGCAGAGGGTGGCCTGTGGGAACCAGCCCCGCGCTGGGCCCTGGAGGAGAGCTGCGGGGCAAGGCTGCTTGACTGCCGGGGGCACGGGTGGCAGTCCCCATCTGTGCCCACTAGGAAGAGTAGTCTTCACTGTACCTCCTGGTTCAGCACCGAGCCTGGCCCTCAGGAGGTCTTCAGGGAAAACCAATGTCAGATTGGCGTGAGGGCGGGTAAGGGGTGGGAATTCCGGTTGGCTGCCACAGCAGTGGCCCTTCCTGGGCTTCGCCCCCCTCTCTCCTAAGGGTTCATTTCTATTCAGTATCAGCTGTAGCCAAAGGCTTGTTAGGCTTCTCTCTCTTCCCAGGGTGTTTGCTGTTTCCACAGAGCCGTCTGTATTCCTCTGTGTTCTTCTCCTGTGTATTTACTTCCCCCAGCTCCAGCTCAAAAACTCCAAACTCCCTTCTCTTCAGTACTCTTTTTCTGAGTCCTACCCACCAAGGGGTTGGTGGGACTCAACATCCTACCTATGTGGTCCCATCAAAGCCTAATCATTATTTAATCAAGTAAAAGTAAAACCTCTAAATCCAATGTAATCTAATATACCCAGAGAATAAGACAGGTTCACAAACATAATGCAATATCTACTTTTGGATTTCATAAACAATATCAAACTGCTACACACCCCAAACTTTGCATTATTTCACCCCACAAAGAGAACCAAATGCCCTGTTGATCAGCAGGTTGGTGCTTAGAGTCCATTGAAATGAACCAGGCAGTCCTAGTGCATCCGGATGTATCTGGGAGGGATCAGTGTCTGGGATTCTTTACTACCTAGAGGAATTTGCAGCAGGTGGTCCCTAATGAGGTGACTTCCTGGAGGTGCTGCAGCCCTTCCTGTCCTGCCACCACCCACTGACTCTGGAGACCTGCAGGTAGCTTGTTGCCAGGAAGCAAGGAGCAGGGCACCTGGGGCCACTTCCCCCTCTCCCCCACCACCCTCCCCCATAACAGGGGGGTTAACAGGGGTGGAGAAAGCCAGGAAGGAGGAAATCCACATGGGCCGTATGGACTGCAGAGGCAATTCTTGTCAGAGAGCCCCTCCTGGTCCAGTGCTGTTCCCCATTTTGTAGATGAGCAATAATCTCAGCACTCAAGTTCCCCAAGCTTTGGGCAATTGAATCCTGCTCAAAGGTGGGACTCAGGATCACTGCTGTGAGCCATCCCTGTTCATGTGTTGGCACTCGGGGGCTGGTTCTGGGGTGGAATGCCTTGTCCAGGACACTCCTGAGTCCAGGCGCTTTGGGACCTTACCTGCCCAGCTTTACCCTACACACCCTCATGGGGTTAGGTCACTCACCTACTTTGCCTTCATGGAAACAGGATTTGAGAAGTCACCACTTTAACTTGTGTTTTACACGCTTTTACATGACCCTTTGGTGTGCCCAAACCCCAGAGCCTGTGCTTTGCACAAGAGCCTCCAGGAGATGGCCTCTGAGCACAACCATAAGTGTGAGAACAGTGTGGATGTGGGCCTAGGGGAGGGGCACTGAGCCACTGGGTCAATGAGGTTGGAAAGGGCTTGCAGTTTCCCAGGGTGAATGAGGCTCTAGTGGGGGTGCACGGGTGGGGAACATTCTGGGGGGCATCTGAACAGATCACGCAAGGCTTTGAAGCCAGGTAAATTTATCAGGAGCCTGGGAAGTGGGCATGGGCAGGGGAATTTGATCCAACAGACTGCTGCCAAAGCCTCCGAGCTGGGAGGAGCTAAGTGGGCACCTTTCCTCCATCTGATCATCAGCTGCCTGAGTGCCATTTAAGGCACATGGGGCCATGGTGGCCATCTGCCTCCTCCCATGGGTAGGATTGCTGTCCAGAGGTCCAGAGCAGGCCTCTAGTCATAGTAGTCATTCACAAGAGATGGATACCCAGAAAGGATGCTCCCAGTGTCAAAGGGATGAGTCCCCACTGCCACTGCCCTGAATATGCATGTACTTGTCACCTTTGTCAACTATACAAATGTAGTCCAGGTCACAGCAGGACCCATATGAAACAAACACAGTTAAGGAGTCAGTATAGAGGTACTACTAGGACATTAAGGAAGGCAACTTTCAGAAAGTGAAGGTCAGCTCTTAAGGCCAGTGTGGGCCCTGATTGTCAGCATTTCCACAGGCAAACATTCCCTCTGAGAATGTCCTGCCTCTGATTTATGGGAGATAGGCTTCTAGAAATGCCAGCCAGAGCCATCCAAAATGTGTGGTCAGCTGTCACATGGTGACCTGATGCCCAGCAGGGAGAAACCATTGATTTCTGAGTCATATGTGAAGTTAGATATTTAGATCATCTGAATAAATGCCTACCATTTGACTCCCAAGAAAAGTCATGGAATTATGGAAGTAGAAGGAGCTTGCTTTACAGATGAGATGATACCAGTTATATTTAAGGGCCACCCCATTCAATAGAACCTCTCCTTAATTAACTGCATCTGTAATGACCCTATTTCCTTGTGTGTTCACAGTCTGGGACACTGGTTATTAGGATTCATTATACCTTTGTCAGGACTCAATTCCACTTATAATAGCCAATGAAATCAAGAGGAGGCAACTTGCTTTGCCATATGATGCTCTTTGATGGGTGTCCTTAGTTAATGTCGATATTTCCAATCTAGCTGAATTATTTTTCAGGCTTGCTCTCATAATGACTATGATGTACCACGCCTTGTGTGATCATAACCCATCATGTTCACAGTAAAGGCCTAAGACATTATGCTGGTCATGAACTCCTCCCTGTCACCTCTGCCATCTCTTCCTCCCTCCTGCTGCTCCTGCACACTGGCTTTCCTTTCCTTCCTTGCAAACACCAGACACTCTCCTGCTGATTGACTTGTCTCCTGCACATAGGCACTTGGCTTCATCATTCTCCACTTTAGGACAAATGCTACCTTCTGAAGGAAGACTTTCATGAGTGCTTTCTTCAAAACTGCAGTCCTCCTCCTTCAGAACTTCTTATTCCCCTTCTGCATTATTTCCTCTATGCATTTTAACACCATATGAAATAATTTCTACATTTTTTATTGCTTTGCTTATTGACTCTACCCACAGTAGAAGGTAAATTCCCTGGTTAGTGTTACACACTGCTGTATCCTTAGACTCTCATTCTGAACATTGTAGGTGTTCACTAAATATTTATTGGTGAAGGATTGAATTAATATCGCACACACCATGTGCTCCAGTTACAATAGAATGCCACAATTTAAAGTCTCCATTTTCCTTTAACTCTTTTTTCATTGAAAATTTATCTCAAATACATAAATAAATGAAAAAGGCAGCTCAAGAGGCTATGGAAGCATTGCTTCTAAAAGTTCTGTCCAGGTGCTTTTTTCTCATCTAATTCCATCAGCTAATTCTGTTGTTCCCTTGGTGCTCAGAAAGACACACAGATGAACACAGATTAGTTAAATGACATAGTTAATTTTTTTTCCCCTCAGAAACATTTTATTGAATGTTTAAAAGTGAAGGCATATCATTGTTTGAACCAGCAGGGAATCAATTATTAAATATTTTTCAAATTAAAGGAATATAATTTTGTCTTTTTAGATGGAGCACATTGAGGGGAAATCACCTGAGTTTCCAGGTCCAAGGGACATAGTGTGTAGCAGTGTAAATGAAATTGCAGCTTCCTCATCTATACAACAAGAACACTTCTTATAGGCTTAAGATATTTATAATTCCTAGTCAAGGGTAATACCAGATATTTAGCTAACAAAATCAGTGATGGAATAGTGCCAAGGGATGTAGCACAAATAATTTCAATAACTATAAAGCATTCATTGAGTTTTATTTTCCTTATTACTGAAAAAATGAGGAGAAAAACGATGTTTAATCATATTCAATTATTAACTTCCCTTTGACTCTTCATCCTTCCATTGGTATTAGTGTTCAATATTCCACCATATGACACAGGTGGCTGTAATATAGAATCCCAACTTCTTAAAACCTTTGGCTAAATATAGGTCATTATTGCCTAAGTATTGTTCAAATCCAATTAAGAATTTCAAAAACACAACTAAATTATTTAGCAAAATTCATTTAGGTTTTGACAACCTTACATTAAATGGTCAAGTGGTACAATTTCTACAGTTTCATATTTTTCAATGTGCTTGAGTTTCTCAAGAATCCACTTATTAAAAAGATATCAAAATATTTTGATAACCTGGTTTATTTGAAAGTATCATGATGTGTTACATTTTGACATTCCCCCAAATGCTCACACTTTTTTATTTTTATTTATTTATTTTTGCTGTCCCCAGTAGTTTTAAATACCCATACAACAAAATAGAGTTTGCATGTTTTTGGTGGCAGAATATTTCAGTTGTGTAATATGCAAATTTTTGTCAGGAGTTAAACAGGCACCCTAAACTTTGCATTCTTTGAGTGATCCCACAAGGAGCTCCAAATTGGTGGTTAGAACTTATTGAGACTTATCAGGCAGACTTAGCACTTCTCTGTGGATCTGGTAGGGGTGGGGGGCAGGGCCTGGGATTCATTTCTCTCTAGAGGAATTTGCAGCAGGTAGTTCTTGCCCAAGTGATTTCCAGGAACTTGACTGTTGCAGACTTAGCATCCAGCGGGAAATGGTGGTAGTGGATGGCTCACCCAGCAAGTGCCTGCCCACCAGCACCTGCACAGAGGAAGAAGAAAGCCCCACCTGCAGGGTCAGATTTCCCCACCTTGATCAGGTCCAGTCTGTGCCAGCAGGGGGCAGGGGACATAGGACACTTTGCTGTGCTGGAGCTCCTAATATTGTGTGAAATGATTTCATCCCTCACACCTCCCCAATGTAATACTTTGACTTAAGTTAAATTTCACCTTAAAAAGCATATGTCTTAAATGCCAAATGCTTACAACCCCACATTTTCCTAAAGAAAAGGGAAATGGGGAAGGCTATCCATTTCCCTTTATTTCCCAGCCACAGAAGCTGTGGACCAAAAGCCATGATCAATCCCTCATAGATCTATAACACAAATAAAGTTTGATATTTTTCCATTCTTGAAACACAGATCAGGCCCCAGCCATAGTGCCAGCTTTCCTCTCTCTAACATGTGTCAGCCCCAAAACACCAACTTCCATAAGAGGCATCAAATAACATGTTGCTTCTGTTATCTTAATATAGTTTCAATTAACCTAACTACTATGGATTACCCTGAGAATGAGGAAGTAGTTATTTATTTTTCTTTCTACATTCAAATATTTAATGCTATCTGGCAGTGTGAGCACATATTTAATTTCAAAGAGAAGTTTTAAAACCTCTATATAATATTAGACATTTTCTATCACAATTGGCTACCTAAAAAAAATTATTTTGGAATCATTTAAGATTTACAGAAAAGTTTCAAAGACAAAGTAGAATTTTGATTTCCACTCACCCCAGCTTTCCCTGTTGTTGGCATCTGATATTATCATAGTAATTTGTCCAAAGAAAGATGGCAACATGGCTATATTTCTATTAATTACACTCTAAACAACCAACTGCTTTTGGATTTTTCTTGATCAGTATAGAAAATAATTTCTGAGCCACTTTCCTTGGAACATTCTTAAATGACAGCCATTTAGTTTGCACTCATCTTGGAAAGCTCAAAAGTGCCACTACTTCTAAGGAAAAGGTTTAGTCCACACAATTTAAACATTTATTCATTAATTGCATCACTGGCCACTTCTCCTTAGGGAGGATCCAGGAAGACTGTTTCCATGACCCCCTCTCCCTTGTCATTTCTCTAGTATTGTTGTGCTGCTGCCTGAGCCCCTCCTCAGAGCACAACCCCTCTCAGCTTACCTCCCATTTCCTCCATCACTGAAAGCTCCAGAAACCACTTGATTGATTTCTGCTTGGAAGCTGCCAGCCCTGACCTCTGCATCTCTGAGGGACCCTGGACCTCTGTGAGGCTGTTCTGCCAAAATGTGAGTACACAGACTCAGCGTCCCCCACTCATTGGGTACCTGAGTGCCTGCCTGCCCAGTGCTTTTGAGGAAGCCCTGAGGATCTCTGCCCTTTTGGAGCTACTAGAGGCAGCCAGGGAAGAGGAAGTGTTGCATTTTTGGGTTATGACCATTTTCCCATCAGTGTGCTAAATCCCTGGGAAGGAGTGGACACAGATACCCTCAGGTAATGATTCTTGGGTGTTTATGAAGGGGTGCATGAAGTGTCTAGAATTTCACAGGTGCATCCTCCATTGGTTAAAGGCTTCAGGCCTAGCTAAGGACAACTCATGCAACCCCATGGTCCTCATTGGTCAGGAAAGAAACTGAGATACAGATGGGGGGCTTATCTAAGGTCTCTGCATCAGTCAAGACTCTCTGGCAAAGGAACCCACAAGATCTGTCTATCTGTCTGTCTGTCCGTCTGTCTGTCTATCCATCCATCCATCGGTCTATGTGATTTATTTTAACATATTGGCTTGCTAGTTTGTGCTGGCTGGCAAATCTGAAATCTGTACTGATGATGGCAGCCTGGAAATTCCAGGAAGGTTGATATTGGTGTATTGTGTCTGAAGTACATGGAAGCCGACAGATTGGAAATCAGAAAGGAGATGTTGTAGTTGCAGTTGAGGACTTATTTCTTCAGGAGACATCAGTTCTTTGCTCTTAAGGCCTCCAACTGATTGGATGAGGTCCATGCACATCATTGAGGTTGATGTCCTCCACAGATAGTCAAATGAAATATCTATAACATACTTCCGTAGTAACACCTAGGCTAGCATTTAACAAACAACTGGACAGCACAGTCTAGCCAAGTTGACATATCATCATCATCACAAAAATCACCACTATCAACAAAACCACCACCACCACCCTCAGCCCCATCAACAACAACACCACCATTATCCCCAACAACAACATTGCCATCACTGCCATCATCATCACCATCTAAACCATCACCACTAACTCCATCATCACCACCACCAACATCATCTTCACAACTACAGTGAATACCACTGCCATTACTATCATTATCCTCACTAAGACTGGCATTTAAATTAGGCTTAGACATTATGGTAAATATTTTATATCTATCATTTCTTTACTCCTCTTATGAGCCCTATGGTAAGTGGTAATGTTAATCTTATTTTTCATATAAGGGAAATGAGACTTGGAATATTAAAAATCCCTTAGCTATTAAATAGAGGAACTGACATTGGTCATAGTCTATTTCCCATGTCCCTCCTTTTATCTCTATGCTCTGAATTTATGTTCAAATCTATTATGTAGCAACTATACTAAGCTTTATCCCTTCAACAAAAAGATTTTACAATAATAATTCTTTACATATTATAGCATATTACCACTCCCATTTATCTTCAGATTCTATAGAAATTGAATATTCCAGTTCCGATGCTGCTAGTGTAGATACCATTCTACTCATCCAGTGATGACGTCTGTAGTAAATGAATTCAATTTATCATGGGTCACCTTTATAGTAAATATTTGATAGGGTCACCATTTGAAAAATGACACTTCCTTTCATATATGATCATCCTAAGATCTTAATTGAAATAATCATGTAATTTTCCTTGGGCTAGGTCATCTGAAGTGAAGTCTCTCTTTGTCCAGCTCTGGATCATTGACAAAAGTCCCCACTACTGCACCCCATAGGCTTCTGTGTCTCTCCACTGATGTCCCTGTTTCACACAGGATGCCTGACTTTGGCTTCTTTTAACTAAGGTAGATTGTTTCAAAAGGAGCAAGAGGATAGGAGAAAGAGAGGTAGAGATTGAAGTCTCTACACACAAACTAGAATAGGGCAAATTCGGGGAAAGCTTTGAGATCACTATGGATGTTGGGAAAGGAGGCACCATAGAAAGAGTTAAAAATCCAGATGATGTTCATTTTTTAAAAACATTTTGACTTCATGGCTTATTTTTTTTAAAGATTTATTTATTTCTCTCCCCTTCCACCCCACCCCGGTTGTCTATTCTCTGTGTCTATTTGCTGCATCTTCTTTGTCCGCTTCTGTTGTCAGCAGCATGGGAATCTGTGTTTCTTTTTGTTGCATCATCTTATTGTGTCAGCTCTCCATGTGGGTGGCACCATTCCTGGGCAGGCTGCACTTTGTTTCTTGCTGGGCAGCTCTCCTTATGGGATGCACTCCTTGCACGTGGGGCTCCCCTACGCGGGAACACCCCTGTGTGGCACAACACCCCTTGCGCCTATCAGCACTGCACATGGGCCAGCTCCACATGGGTCAAGAAGGCCCAGAGTTTGAACAGTGGACCTCCCATGCAGTAGACCGACGCCCTAACCACTGGGCCAAGTCCGCTTCCCTTCATGGCTTATTAACTGTCCTACAAACTGAGGGAACATTAAAAAGAGAATATAATTATATCATACTATTTTACATGGGAAATAAGCATGTAGTTCTACAATGAATAATGTTCTACATTAAGTATTTGCTAATTAATTCTGGGACAGATGCTCAGAGGTTTAAATGATGAGTTGGGATCCAAAACATTTCAAAATTTTCTGCCTTTGATTGACAACTTGGGAGACTGTTGCTGTTCCATTGGGGAATGTGATAGAGCTCCCCTGGCTAGGAACTCAGCACTCCCTCAGTTGTCGTTATTAACTGCAACCACTATGAAAATATCCAAACATTTTTATGTACATGCCCCGGAGAACTCCCTCCCAACCATGTTCCCCCATCAATAACACCCCACACTGGTTGATTGGACTTACCCCAGACAGCTAACAGGGAGGGGAAGAAGGTTAACTACCACACCAGGGAGCCAAGAGTGTCTACAATTGCAAGCAGAAGAATTGCATCTATCATCCATGTGGAATCTAAGACCCCTCTTGAAAGAGATGGGGAGTGGACATCACCATCCCAGGGTCCACAGGATGGAGGAATAGAGTATGGATTAGAGTGGACTTACTGATATTCTACTATGGAACTATTGTGATTAGAAATGGAAGAAAATGTAGCATTGATGTAGAGAAAGTGGTCACGGTAGCTGCAGAGTATAGAGAGGGAAGAAGAGATACGTTGTGGGGGCATTTTCAGGACTTGGAATTTTCCTGGGTGGTACTGTAGGAACAGTTGCCGGACATTGTATGTCCTGCCATGGCCCAGGGTGGACTGGGAAAAAAAGTGTAAACTATATTGTTAAACATTATCTATGTGGTGCAGCAGTGCTCCAAAATGTATTCACCAAATGCAATGAATGTCCCATGATGATGATAGAGGTTGTTGATATGGGAGGAGTGGGGTGAGGGAGGTAGGGAGTATATGAGGATCTCATATTTTTTTAATGTAAATCTAAAAAAAAAGTAAAGAGAAAAAAAGTAAAGGGAAGAATAGGTGTAACATAGAGGCATTTTTGGGACATTGAAATTTCCTGCATGACATTGCAATGATGGATACAGGCCATTGTGCATTTCATCAAAACCTATAAAAGTGTGTGGGGCAAAATGTAAACTATGATGTAAACTATAGTTCATGATTAGTAACAATGCTTCAATATGTGCTCATCAATTGTAACAAATGAACACACTAATGAAAGATTTTGTTAATGAGGGGAAGTATGGGAGGGGGAGGGGCATGATATATGGGAATCCCCTATATTTTTGATATAACATTTATCTAATCTAAAGCTTCTTTAAAAATAAAAATTAAAAAAAGGAAGTGAAAAAAAAAATCCTATAGGCCACCTACTTGCCATTTTCAGCAATGAGCATTCTCGCCCAAAGTGAGACCATATCCATTTGAATATTTAAATACTGAATATACCTGAATGTGTCTTAAAGCTAAGTATTTATTAGTGAAATTGTGAGCTCATTTATCATTTCTGAAGCTCAATTATATCATCAGAAAATAGCAGATAATAATGCACACCTACTAGGCTTTTGAGAAAATTAAGTAAGTTAATGTTTGGGAAGCACTTAACCATCTGCCTGGACTTAGGCTTAACCAAGTCATTCCCCTCCTGACATGTCAGTGAGCCAAGTGCCCCAATGATGGATAGAGTGCTGACTAATATGAGATATTGTCTACTTTCAGGGTGGAATTGGAGAAGGGAAGATATCTGAGTTAGAAGGCACAAAAAGGAAGCCAAACCATCTTCAGTATCCTCCTATATGATGTCTTCATAATATTTTCTCCATCATTTTGATTGAATTGT
The DNA here is from genome assembly GCF_030445035.2 of Dasypus novemcinctus. NCBI lineage: Eukaryota > Metazoa > Chordata > Mammalia > Cingulata > Dasypodidae > Dasypus > Dasypus novemcinctus. Next base: position 106,386,265 of record NC_080676.1, read on the forward strand.
TTGAAATTCTCAAGAAATCAGATTTTTTTCATTTTCACTGAAAATGGTAAAAAAAATAAAGATCTAAAGGGAAACCATTTACTCTAATATCCTATCTTTGTAGAGATGGATGAGATGGTCTTCCCATTCTAATATGGCTAATTAAAAATTGACTGCCCCTCATTACATCAGAGGACATGGGTGTCTATGGTAAACATAACATACTGTCTGCCAGTAAAGTTATATTGATCAGCACAGGGAAATGTATCTGTTCAAAAACAAAGAAAAATGGAAGGGCTAGTACTGTTGGAGGTAATTTGTAACAAGAGGGTAGAATTTGATCCATTTCTAATATCAAGTCTAATCACTACCAATTCTTAGCATATGCACCTCTTGAGGCTATAGTTTCTTAATGATAAGAAAAGAAATAAATATCAAACATATCTCATAACCACTATGTGTGTATCATCTTTGAGGACTTTACACTAAGTAATAAAGATGTTCCTATTGCTTTTTTTCCTGGATGCCTCAAATAATCATTGGAGAAAACCGAGGTCAGTGGGGATCAAGTATCATGCTTAAGGTGACACCAATAGTATGCAGCAGAGGGAAGATTTATACCTAGGTCTCTCAAGCTCTGTGACCTGTAATCACCTCATCCTTACCATGGATTGTGCTCCACAAGCATTGTCTTAGTTTCTTAGGGCTGCCCTAACAACATACCACAAATGGGGGACTTAACGGAAATTTATTGTCTCAGTTCTGGAGGCCAGAAGTCCCTCTCAAGGTAGCAGGAGAATCACACTCCTGACAACTGTCAGGAAGAATCCCTCCATGGCTCTTCTGGCATCTGGTGGTTGCTGGCGATCCTTGACATCCCTTGCCTTGTAGCTGCATCACTCCCAGCCTGCCTTGACCATCACTTGACCTCTAACCTGTGTCAGTGTGTATCTCTGAATCCACTTTACTCCTCCTGGGAAAACTCCAGTCATATTGTACTAGGGCTAATCCTACTCTGCTTAGGCTTCACTTTACCTAATTATATCTTCAAGGACCTATTTCACAATAATGTTCCATTCACAGTACAGGGGCTTAGGACTTGAACGTATCTTCTTGGGGGATACAATTCAACACAAAATAAGCACCAAAGTTCTTCTTACTCCTGGAACACATCCTGTCCTTTTACACCCATGCACTTTCTGTCCTTTCTATCCTCCTGGCCTACTCCACTTGGTGTGGGGAGGGGTACCCACAGTGGCCTCAGCAAGCAGGCCTGCCCCCAGCACATCCACTTAATATGGACTGAAATGATCTCTACGCATATGTGACTCTCCAATGGACAGTGGAATTGCTGAATTCAAGGCTGTGTGCTGTTCTCCCCTGATGTTTCAATTCACAGGACAGCACTCAAGCACAGAAAATGCTCAAAATGAGTCCTGGGAATGGAGCATGTCCTTCCTGGTTTCTGGGAATATTTTCCCATAGCGTTTGTTTTAGAATGGTAGGAAAGAAAGGGCAGAATAGGTCTTATCATTTGGCTTAGAATTTCTGATATGTTGTCTTGTTCACAAAGGCTAATAATCCCCTATGAAGTCAGTTGATAGCATCATGTCACACTTGGTTCCTGGCTTCTATCTTCCCCTACTCCCCTCCTTCCACTTCCTTCTTCCCCAGCTCAGACCACTTGATCTGGATTGATTTAGTTCAGTATCAATTCTGAGCATCAGCTGGAACAATTTAAGCAGTTCCAAACTCTAGGAATCTGCAACCTCACTTTTGCACTTGATAGGCCCTTGCTCCAGAGACCTAAGCAATATCTTTATTCCAAATTCTGGCAGTTGAATTGCCCCTGGTGCCTGAAGTACCACCTCCCATGTAGATTGTCATGTGCCTATGCAGCTCTTTTCTGTAGGACTGAAGCTAGCTCTGTGCTTGTCAATTCTAGTCTTGGCTCTGTACCCTGCCTTGAGAGGGACTTGCTCCTGCCACAGATGCACTGGATGCTATTGTTTGCTTATGTGGCTCCTTAGAGCTCTAGAATTTCCTCCTAGTCTCACAGGATGGTCTCCACAATGTGTACTTGACCAAATACTGCTCTCCCCACCCTGTTGCTCTACCATTTCTCAGTCATTGCAACCAAAGACTGGTGTGTCCTTGTACCCCAGTAGGACCTCTGCTCAATTTTTTCCAACCAATCCAAGTAGATGAGGATAGATCAAAGATCTTACTCTTCCTAGGTCATTCTTCACAGGTAAGAGTGTAGCTCCATCTTGCCTGTACCCACCAGAGTCTGACCAGAGTGGGGTGCACATGCCTGTGAACTGCCTCAATCCCTGAAGGCTGTGCTCAGAAATGATGATAAAGAAAATCAAAAGGAATGGATTTTCCTGAAGGTTTTGGTGATTTTGAAAGGATTTATTTCTAAGCCAGATTACAGGTGCCTAGTTATTTATTGCATTATTTCATATTTGCAATATTTACATACTGAAAATCAAAGTGGATCATGTTGAAGGTGATCATGTAGTCTGCAAGCAGAAGCTTAGAAGAGGAGAGTGTGATCTTTTTCTTGCAGAGCTCCAGAAAGTGTCCAAGCTTAGAACATCTGTAGGAGGAGAGATGCTGCCTGGGGCAAGTACAAGGATGGTCAAGGAGCAGATTCTCACACTTGGATGTTCTTCTTCCTCTCCCTTGAGCTTCAGATCCCCATTTAGGAGTCTAGTTTAGGGCCTGGAGTTCTGCACTTTGAGGACCAAAGAATTAAAAGACTGAAATTCCCTGCTCCATTGCCTCCTCTGCAAGTCTCAGGTCTCAGAGCAGCTGGCTATTACAATTACCCCCTATAGAGACAAAGAAATTGCTTATAAAACCAAGTAGAAAATTTTCCTAGGGAAGGTTTTGAGTGCCTTGGGCTCAAAGCTCAAAATAGCTCTGCTTCTTCACATGCAACTTAGAAGGAAGGAAAGGAAGCTCCACCAAGGAGGGAAACAGTGGAAAACTTCACAAATAAGGGGCAAGGTCTCCCACCTTAATACTTACATGAGCACAAGCTGAACAGACTGCATGCACTAAAGAGAAGACAGGCACTGACTGCCCTCATACAGACAATATGTTAGTCCACATTTAACAATGGATCTTCTAGCAAAACTATTCTTCCAAAGTGCAAAGAAGAATTTTGCCAATTAACTATACTAGTCAACCAATAAGATTTCATTTTAAAAAATTAATCTACCAAGGATAATCAAATATTTGTAAAAAGAAAAATACTTAGATATATGAAAAAACAAGTGACCATGGAGTAAGTAGAAAAAGGAAAAAAAGAAGACATTTAGAAATGGTATTATCTTCCTCAGAGATATTTGAAAGTCAGTATATTCACAAATAGTAATAGACAATTATGAAAAAGGCTTAAGCAGAGAAGAAGTCTTGAAAAATGAAACATGATTCCCAAAATAAATTTAAGAAACTGATAGAAGAACTGAACCATATATTGATTGATATGGCTGATGACCAATTACTATTTTGAAGAATAAAGAGGAATTTTTAGATCTTAGAGAATGACAGAAAAGGAAAATATAAGAAAGGCTTTGAGATGGAGAACACATATAGAAGGAGATTAATATTTAACTAACCTTGAAGGAAATAGCAAAGAAACAAGAAGGGGAATTGTATTAGAATAGGTAATAAATGATGATTTTCCTGAACTAATAAAAGACTTTTCAGATGGAAAAGAGTTATCATATGACAAGCTAGATGAAAGATCCAAACTTACAAATACTCTGTTTAAAGTATGACATTCCTAGTATAAAGTTTACAGGGAGAAGAAACTAGATATCTACACAAATTCAAACATAAGATGTCATCACTCTTTTCTATGATGATATTGATATAAGAAGATAGGATGATTTAAATTGTCTTGGGGATAATTATTTTGAAACTAAATTTTATAGCCAGGCAAACTGTTGATCAAGTAGAAAACTAAAATAAAACATTTAAAGCACTCAGAAAAATTTCCCCATTGAACATTACTGTAATTACTTGGGGGCTGTTTTAGTTTGCCAAAGGCTGCCTATGCAAAGTAACAGTAATGTGTTGGCTTCTATATTGGAGATTTATTTGGGGTAAAAGCTTTAAGTTCCAAGGCTGTGAAATGCCCAAATTGAGGAATTATCTGTGGAGATTTCTCACCAAAGTCAGTTACTGTTTATCCTGTTGTCTGGCCATATGGGGAAGCATGATGGCTGCCTTCCTTCCCCTCCTGAATCTAAACTCTCATGAACCTTGCAGTGGGAAACCCAGGCATGGTGCTTGTCTCTTTCTGAGCCTTATCTATCAATCTCAGATGCTCCACTTTCTTCTTGAGTTCAACTACAAGCTATCAAGGATATGGCTTATCTCTCCTTTGTCCTCAGTTCGTTAAGACTCTCTGGTGCTTCTCTCCTTCAAGCTCAACTGTGGATGAAACTGGAGTCCTTTGCCTGTGTGTCTCTCTTTCTGTGTCTCCATTTTTATGAGACCCAGCAAGAGGGTGAGACTCAACCTGAGTCATGCCTCCTTGATGTAGTCTAATCAAAAGGGTCTCACAGCCACAGGAATGGATCAGTCTCCTTTTGGGATTCATAAAGAAACTTCAAACTGTCACAGGGTGATATAGGGCAGGGAAAGGAAGACTGGACCAAATTCTGTATTAGCAGCCAAAGGGGTGCTGATGCAAAATACCAGAAATGGGTTGGTTTTTATAACGGGTATTTATTTGGGGTAGGAGCTTACAGATACCAGGCCATAAAGCATAAGTTATGTCTCTTACCAAAGTCTATTTCCACATGTTGAAGAAAGAGGGCTGCTAATGACTGTCAGGGTTCAGGCTTCCTGGGTTCTTCTCTTCCCAGGACTTCTTCTCTCTGGGTTTAGGATTCCTTTCTTCCCAGGGCTTCAGCTTCAGCATCAAACTCCAACACCAAAACTCCAACATTAAGAAGTCCTTAACTCTGTCCTTTGCCATGCCTTTTATCTGTGAGTCCCCACCAATGAAAGGGTGGGGACTCAATGCCTTACTGGCACAAGTGGTTTACATAATTACCTAATAACTAAACCTATGAATCCAATATAATCTAATATGCCTAGAGGAAAAGATCAGTTTACAAACATAATCCAATAATTCTTTTTGAAATTCATCAATAATATCAAACTGCTACACTCCACCCTCTGAAATAAAAAAACACATTATGATATTAAAAAAATAACCTTAAATCAGTGACAATGCAAGTACTAAATGAAATCATAACCAATTTAAAGAAATACAGTTTGTCATGGGGGCAAAGCACCATCTGCTATAGATGTCTGAAACTTACAAAACAATTTATCTGTTTCTAGTACACAAATGGATAGAAAAAGGACAAACATTTTCATTAAAATAAGGAGAAATTGGAAAGGAAACATGAGGCACAGTTTCTCTGCAGTTCAGTAGAACTTCAGGGCCTCCTCTATTTGATTTCAAAGTCTGAGAGTAATTCTTTTTTTTTTTTTTTTGTATTTTTTTGAAGATACATAGATCACACAAAATGTTACATTAAAAAATAAATAAAAGATTCTCACATACCCCACACACTAACCCCCCTACCCCTCCCACATCAACAACCTCTTTCAACGTTATGGCACATTCACTCTATTTGGTGATACATTTTGGGGCACTGCTGCACCACATGGATACTAGTTTACATTGTAGTTTACACTCTTCCCCAGTACATTCAGTGGGTTATGACAGGATATATAATGTCCAGCCTCTGTCCCTGTGATATCATTTAGGACAACTCCAAGTCCCAGAAATGTTCCCACATCACATCTCTTCTTCCCTCTCCCTGCCCTCAGCAACTACCATGGCCACTTTCTCAGATCAATGCTACAGTTTCTTCATTACTAGTCACAACTGTTCTACAGTAGAATAAAAGTAAGTCCATTCTTATCCATATTTTATTCCTCCATCCTGTGGATCCTGGAATGGTGATGTCCACTCCACCTCTATATCAAGAGGAGGCTTAGACCCACATGCTTAATGGATGGGAATCTCCTGCTTGGCATTGTAGGCACTCTTGCTTCCGTGGTGTGGTGGTTGATATCTTCACCTCCCTGTTAGGTGAGCTGGATAACGCCAATGGACAAGAGAGTAGGAGTTGCAACTCTGCTGAGGCTCAGGGCCCAGCTGGCACACGGCCAGTCCAGAAATTCAAGTCTCCTGGGTATACACCAACTCTACCACCAACCATAGGTTCATTAAAGGTGACAGAAGAGGCATGTGTAGAAAGGTCACATTTGAGTCCTATTCCATCTCACTCAGGAAGACAAATTCCGAAGAGCCCACAGACAAGGCACTACACTCCAGAGCCAACTGCCATGACTGTAGAACCTGTGGGTCTCTGTAGCCTTTAGGATTACCAGTATATGGGGTTGTATCTACTTTGGCTGTGTCTGGGGTCCTGCTAAGGTGAGCATAAACACGACCCCTATGATGACCTCCTGACTCTTTACTGTTAACTCTTAGCCATATAAACTAATTTTTCTTTACCATTTCCCCCTTTTATTTAAGGTGTTTTTCTAGTTGCATCACCAGCTGGTGTTTGGTGGAAAACTGTTGGTGCCAGGGAGGCTTATCCCCAGGAGTCATGCCCCACACTTGGGGAAGGTAATGCACTTACCTGCTGAGTTTAGCTTAGAGAGTGGCCACATTTGAGCAACACAGAGGCTCTCAGCAGGTAACTCTTAGGGATCCTGCAGCTGTAGACCTAGTTGAAATTTCAGGCACACAGGCTCATAAGCATAGTCATCAGAATCAAGGACTTATCATTGGAACATCCTTCTTCACTGAACTTGGCCCATCATGTGGGGGATTGTTGCAGTTGCACTGAGGAATGTGACAGAGCGTATCTGGCCAGGAACTCAGCACTCCCTCACTTGTGGTTTATAACTTTAACTACTATGAAAATACCCAAAAAATATACAAACATTTTAAATACCCTATATACATGCCCTGGGGAAATTCCTTCCAACCATGTGTCCCCCATCAATAACACTCCACATCAGTGTTCATCCCCTGCCATTGCTGAACCCCTGTGCCATCCACAACTTCTTAAAAAATGAAGCCTAATATATTGCCAAATTCAATTCATAGGTAAATACTTGATCAGGAGGGAACCAACAAAATGGCCACTGGGCAAGCCTGTGGAAAGGCTGGGTCCCCATAAGGCCCAAGAAGAAGAAACCATCATCTTAAGAATGACTCTCAGAGAGTCTCATAATAATAAGGAAGAATTGGGAGGGAAATGTGAGTCCCAGTTTCTCTGCAGTTCAGTGAACCTGCAGAGCATCCTCTATTTGACTTCAAAGTCTTAGAGTTATTCTTAAGAGCTTCTCATTTCATTGGTTCTCAGGCATGACTGATTACAAAATTGTCCTGTTTGTATCTATATCTACCAGGATCACAGTGTAACTTTGTGTGATGTTTATATTCTGTGAACATGATTATGGTCACCTCAGGAACACCAAGACATAGCAAGGGTGCCAGGCCAGCTCTGGAACATCAAGGGCAGTGTTCCTCTTTCTTGTCCATTTCCATGGATGAGCAGGACAGGAGGTAAGCTAAAGAATCCCAGCTCCTCTCACAAGGCCATTGAGGTATCTTCTCTTGACTCCTGCTCTGGGCCTAGGGGACTGGCTCTTGCAGAGAAATATTTCAGGGTTTACAATGCATTGTCATAAAATGACTTTTCCATTTTTTAGAATGGTATCATAGGCCTCTTTTACTCCTTGATCAGGGCACAACTTCTCATTACCCAGATTTTCTTCTTCAGCTTTTCACTTTTTCCTTCTACTTTAATGTTAGATGCTTCAATATCATTCAGATGTTCCAAGATCTTCACGTTGTTTTTTCCCTTGAATTTCAAACTTGATACCAACTGACCTATCAATGAACCCTGCCTTTGTAAAATCTGAGGGTTCTTGCTGTCTCAATGCTGTAGTTTTGCATCCATTATACTGCTCACTTCACAATCCATTGCTGAGAAATAAAATCATGCAGCACTTCACAGTCCATATTAAACATTCACTCAGGGACTTCACCCAAAAGTTCCTCCTTCTGTGCTCCTTCACACACTACAGAGCAATGTCCTTTTGGGAGACCCACCAAGTATATGTATTTTCAACACTCTAATATTATGTGTGGATTCCCTGTAGCCAATAAAAGTCTGGGAGCTAAGTAACTCCTCAGGGAGTTCCACTTATTGTTGCTATTGCATGGACCCCACACATCAGTGACTGCAGATGAGTCACTAAGACTTGATGCCCTGTGTTGAGACTAGGATCCTGATAGGATGAGTCCCCACTTGCCAGACACCATTTGACTCTGGGCCCGAGTTTCCTGCAGAGGATGTGCATGTCCCAGGAGAGTCTCTGTGTAAAGGTATCTATGCTTTTCTGGGAGAACTTGGCAGCTACATGAGTGTTCCTGCTGCTCTCAGACACAAACCTCAAGGAAAGGCATCAAGGCTGAGCTGGGGAGGTCTGGGTTACAGTGTGCAGTGGGAACAGAGCCAGTCTGCTTCCCCAGATCCCCTGCTTCCTTCAAAATGTTGTCAGTACCCAACTAGAGCACATTGGGCACATAAGCAGCCAGTCTGGAGGTCCAGAGACCCCAAACCCTACAGGCTATTCATATAATAAAAATGCCTCTCAAATTTTTTTCCAACCTAATAACTAAAATAATGGACACAAGTAGCTCAGAAAACATGGAAAAATTACTTTAAAATTTCCTTTCAAGGCACATTCATCTTACTTAATCCTAAAACACTCTCAGTTGTTTCTCCAGTGTTCCAAAAGATGAATAAATGAGCACTAATTGGTTAAAGGACATGATGAGGTCTCCTTGTAAATGCAGAAAATGAAAAAATATGCTTTATCATATTCACATCTCATTAAAATTTATCTATTTTCTTTTTTCCTTTTTTTACATTGACATAGCATCTTCATTGTTGATGCTACAAAAATATAACAATATTATTGTTAACTGTAGTCTGTAAGTTACATTAGTTGTGTTTTCCCATGTATCACCTTATTCCTAATACTTTATAATAGAGGCAGATTCATGTATTTGTATTATTAACCATGATCCTCATTTGCCACCACAATCACTATATTATACATTCCCTATATTATGCTCTTTTATAAACACTTCTTATTGTTTTTTGTCTCATTTTGCTAAAGGCTGTCAATGTAAAATACCAGAAATGGATTGTTTTTCATAATGGAATGTCTTAGGTTAAAAGTTTACAACTCTTAGGCTGCTAAAACGTCCAAATCAAGGTAATAGCAGGGATGTTTCAACAAATTTCAGGTGCTGGTGATCCTGGACTCCTGCCACGTGGCACGGCACAATGGCACCTGTTCTCTGCTGAGTTCTCTGCCTTTCCTCTTGGCTCACTTTCTTCCTGAGCTCAGCTGTGGGTGATCAGGCACATGGAAGGGTATAATGGCTGTTCTACAAGTGTCTGGAGCTCAACTGTGGATTATCAGGCGTATGGCTTGTCTCTACACTCTCCTCCCAGCTTCATTCCTTTAAGCCTTCCAGGGGTTTGTTTCATGCCTATGTTCTCCACTGATTCCAGTGTCTTGAGGAATCAATGGATGAGCTCCAAGCATATGATCTTTTCTGGGATTAACAAGGAGCTTCAAACTGTCATGGTTTTCCATTTTCAAAGCCAAGCTATAGACAAATCACAGAATACTAACTTAAAATTACAAAAGAAAAGGGAAGCAGTAACAAACCTGACTATCAGTAAGCTGAGAAGCTGGGAGGAGGAAGAGATGGGGCAAAGCTAAGTCATGAACTGCTAGACTCACCTTGCAGAATAGGCAAGCAGTTGACCCTGTCCAAGATGATGAACCAATATGATGATTACATGTGTGAAGTTGGATAGGTATTGGTTTCCAGTGGTTTGTTGTGCAATCACTGGCCTGGTTGTTACTATCACTTTAAATCATTAGACAGTTGATTGCGTCTATGGCTAATTATATCTACAATCAACAAAGGAACTTCCCTTCAGCAATGAGAAAAGTCTCCTCATCCAATCACTTGAAGACTTAAAGGAAGAACTGACGAAGTTCGCAGCCGGAAAAAAATTCTACTTCTACTTGAAAGCCATCTTCTCCTGGGGATTTCATCCTCACCTTCATTGGAGTTTCCAACTTGGGGCCTGCCCTATGGAATTTAGACTTACCTAACCCCACAGTTGTATGAACCTATTCATATTTAAGAATCTCATAATATTTACATATATATCCTGTTCTTCTCTGGAGAAATTAATAAAACAGAAATTCATACAGAAAATGGTTCTTGAGGAACAGAATCTTAAGTTGATATTGGAATTTTGGAATTGGTTCTCTAATTTGATTAGATTAAAAGTCACTAATGACTCTATTTACAATGATCAAGTTGACAATGATTGTCCAAGCATGAATTAGCAGTAGAAATATGGAAAATACCAGAGTATATCACAATTCCAGTGAATATAAGTGGCAAGGTTATGGATAAGTGTTTGATACCTTCAAGACTTTATGGAGTTAATAACTAAATACTATTGGTTAATTGTTCCTAAAAGTGTTGGATCCAGTTGTTTAAAAAAAGTATGAACTCAAGGATTCAAATTTCTTGCTCAGGTACCACATGAAAGACATGAAAGATTTGTATGTGCTCTAAAGGAAACTCATTGCTAGTAAATACAGATTTGAGATTTCTAAAAACAGATCCAGGGATCATTGCATGAGTGACTGAATTCAACATAAATTGAATGCCCAATCTTACAGTGTGTCTACCATTAAAGTGAGGGCATAGATGTAGAAGGAATGGGAACCTGAGAATTGGAATGGGGACCAATGGACTGATAATAATGACAGTAAGGACATTGAACCCTGGTTTCTGCTGTGTCTTCTTTTCAATGTCAACATGTAATTTTTACTCTGAGGAATCAGCCACCTAATCTCCAATGTGCCTTGAGGAAAGTGCTCTCCTGCCTTCCTTGGCAGTGATTAATACTGTTGTGCCTGATAAACCTGTAAGTACCTTCCCTGAGGAAGCAGCCCTCTCACCTCCGACTGAGGAGTTTAACCCTGTTTCACTACATAAAACTACATGGAATGTCCTGAGTTAACTAGCTTTCAAGACACTGCTAATTCCTCTCATGAGCCATCCTACCACCCTCTTTTCTTTCTGCCTAACAACTAGACTGGAGTCCCAACAACTCCTTAAAATGAGATACAAATTGTGACTCATGAGTACCTGGGCTACACTTTAAAAGATCCATGTCTTTTCAAATTTATATAGACAGAAATCAGGGGTATATACATGCGTATTTGTATTAAAGGTGTGAGATAATGGTCAAAGGTATATAAAATCAGATAAGGATGAAGTTATTGTTGTTGGCACACAAAGCAAAGACTTTGGATTCAGTGTTGTAGCTCAAGTATTATATAGGGCTCTAAGAATTGAGTGAAGCCTGGGGCAAAATGTGGCCTACCTTACCAGGAATGTGAGGAATAAATTTGTGTGAAAGCTGAGACATCTTCTCTGGAGGGCCTTTCATTGCTCTTCATTGTAGAAAAGATATTAGTGTGGGTCCCCTCTCACAAACATGGACCCTTAAATACAACATGGATGATTAGATCCCAGGTTTGCAGGAAACAAGTGATGGTACTTAATCAGGAAACACAGGTGTGCATGGCTGCATTAATGGACAACTGAGTCAAGACAGTAATCAGGATAATCTGACTTGCAGAAGTCCATGGCATTGATTATTGACCATGGGGTACGTACAAGTCAAATAGGTGGTCATATTACTAAATTCTTTCTTGATCTGTTCAAGCAGAAGCATTCTACCAGAGGTAAACAAAAGCATAACTTGAATCCAAAAACAGAGTCATGGCCCATCAATCCATTCTCACACTTGAAATATTTACAGTCCCATTACCCCTTGAATGAAAGGAAGGCCAGGTTCCCTTGTGGAAGGATCTGGCTATACAGCCAAAATTTATACTGTTAATATTCTTTCCAGCCTTCCCCATTGGGTTCTACATGCAGCTTTTTACCAGTGTCATTATGCATGAAGGAAAACAAATGATAAGACGTTTTGGATCAGAATCGACTATTTCCAGGAGTCATAAAATATACACTGGGGTCCATCATTCAAGGTAGGGACTTACAGAGGTCAAGTGATCAATGGTATTTTGTCTCAGGTCAATTTCACAAGGGATGAAGTGAGCTAGCAAGTGCATTCTATGTCCCCCCCCCCCCCCCCCCCCCCGCGGTTCCACAATGCATATTTGGAATAGATATGCACAGCACCTTGTAGAATCCCTTTATGGTTTCCCTGACCAGAGCAGTGGGGGCTATTATAGTACAAAAGCCCAAGAGGAAGTCCTAAGAACTGGGCCTGCCTAGCAAAGGAGTAAACCAAAAACAGTACCAAAGTCTGGAAGAATTGAAGAGATTAATCCTAACAGGAAGGCATTAAAGATGCAGGGATGATGATTCCCAGCATAGTCCCATTCAACTCTCCCTTTTTGCCTAGCCAAAATAAATGGAACTTTTAAGGATGTTGATGGATTCTGAAGACATCAGTATGGGCTGACTCCACTTGCATTTTCTGTTTCAAAAGTTTGTCATCACTTGAACAGTACAGCACATACCCCTCATACCTGGTATTCAGCTATCAATCTGGCATGAGTCCCATCCCCATGTCCCCAGCCCTCACACAACCCATCTGTGGTCATCCTATTGTGACTGATGGATATATGAGCAAGGAAATGGATAGAAAGGGTCAACATTAGGGAGATTGTGATAAATCGGCTGAACAAGTTTCCCCAACCCCAGGACCCCCTGATGCATATCTGTCTTTCTCTAAGACCGAACACCACAGGAATCTGGGCTACAGGAGGGCAGGGTGGAACTGTGTCTTCTCTGCTGACTTGCAGTGGTAGACACTCTGTAAATAATAGGTATGGGGAAACTTCTGATCCAGTCAACCTACAGCCGACACTGGACCTCAAACTGATGCTCATGCAATAAAATATTGCCTTATGTTGTGCCTGTCAGGGTCTCATTCCCCTGAGACTGTGCTCCTGGAGACATGGGTACAGCCTGGCCCTGCCTTGCCTGCAACTGAGCATCCTTGCCTGAGTATCCAGGCAGGTTGGGGAACAGGCTACTCACTACATCTCCTGTTCTGGGACTATGTATCCTGGGTTAAAGTTGGAACAGGGGCAAGTCAAACACAACGGGGTGATGGTGGGATGATTGGAATCATCATATATGGGGAACTCAGTGACCTGGCTGCAAGTCCCAGCCCCTATATCTGCCCCACATTTCCCATTCCACTGAGGAAAAAGAATCACCTCATTCTTTACTCAGAGTTCACTCGCATTTTCAGTTTGTGCAGAGATCTTCCATCTACCTAGAGGAGGAGAAGTGGGTGTCCCATCTGATGTGCTGAGTTCCCTCCCAGCTCATGATTTCCATAGTCATTGTCTGATTTCCCAACTAGAATGGAAAGTCAAGAGGTAAGGAGTTTTCTCCTTTATTCCTTCAACGGATATTGTTAATGTGGGAAAATGTGGGAGGGGTAGGTGGTATTGTGTACTGGAATTCTCTATATTTTTTATGTAACATTTATGTAATCTAAAGTCTTTAATTCAAAATAAAAAAAAAATTTAAAGGAGAAAAATTTCAAGTAAAAAACCATACCTGTGCAAAAAAGCACCCAGTCAATATTTGTTGATTGAGTCACACTAGCACCTTCCCAGATGTGAAAGTGAGCACGTCTCCCAGCCCCCAGACATATCTTCTCTGACTAAACCTTGGAAAGAGACCTCAAACATGGACTCTCCAAGCTTATTTAAAGAGTGAAAATATCTCTGTTCATGCCCATGGAGTAAGTGAGGGCTGAGTCAGATGCTTTGCCATGCAGGAGAAGAAAAGAATAACTCTGAGCACTCCCAGTGCCTACTGAAGCCTATCACATTGGGTCAGGACTGTGTCAACCTTTCTCATGACTCATCACATTTGTTCCACACAATAACCTAGTGTTGTGTGTCCCCTCAATCTCTTCTGAGGACTCTCATGAACCTCAGAGAGGTGAAGAGGCACCTCAAGACCCATAGTGAGTGCTGGAAAATTCAATGCCATGGAGGTAGCAGGGTGCTCACCTGGTGTCTGGCTGGACCAGGATTTGGAGGGTGTGGACAAATTTTGTTGAGTTTAGGAAAAGGGAGATGATAAAACACTGAAAGTCCAGGTAGGTGGTCAATAGATAATGGCCCAGCTCCTCTCACCTGCAGACTGGAAGATTTTCTGCTCTGGACTGGACTCTGCAAATTCATAGCAGACTCCAAAACCACAGCCTGTGCTAGGATTGTCATCACATCTATGGTTGCCACAGGAAGTGGCCCCAATGTTAGCTTTAGATCCTGAGGTATTCTGAAAGCCAGAGTCAGAAGAGGTTCCAGCTCTATAGGTGTTTTTCCCTCTGGCTCAGGGGCTGGAGCAGAAGCCAGAGCAGCCAATTCAGCTCCACAGACCCTGACACTGGAGTTGGAAGAGGAGTGTTCATCATCATGACAACTTTTCCTGGTGCCTTTCCAAAGGTAGAAAATATCCCTAAGCATTTCGGATTTAAAAGCCCCAAACCACAACCTCTAAACCAGGATGCCTTCCTAGTCAGAGTTCCACCAGAGGACTCTTCTAGGTTTCTTCTTGCCCCTGGTCCAACAAGAGCCCTGGTGGCTCCTCCATGGGTATTCTCTCAATGTCCTCCCCTTTGGCTCACAGACACCCATCCCTGGTCTTATTTACCCCTTGTTTAACTGCTTCTGAATCCAGAGGCTCAAATTGAGCACAGTAAAGATGAACCCATTATTGCAATTGTGAGATCAGAATTTTAATCTCCTTGTAGCCAAGCAGAGACTTGCTTCTGGGATAGCCCAGGGGAGGAAAGAAATTATTCCTGAGGTGGACCAGCCAGGTTACCAGAAAGTAGGATACAGCACTGGTGGGAGGCTGGTGGCAACTAACCAAAGACCTGGCCATTCCTCTCAACATCCCCTCCAACAATATCTTTTTGTGGGTGTAAGTCTTCTGTGCCTGCCACTAACCATGCCAGTTCCACACCCAACACCCCACACCCTATCTGTTAGTCCTGGCATTGAATGACTGGTAACTGAGCAGGGGACTAGTGAAGGGGCCACCATAAATGGAATCATGATCAATCATCTAAACAAGTCTCTCCTATTTCAGTATTCCCTGACACACATCTACATACCTATCTATCTACCTGTGGAATACCACAGGAATGTGGGCTGCAGGATGGCAGGGAAAGTCTATAAATGGCCTTGTCATTGCACTGTGCTTGCAAGAGTAGGTGCTCCTTAAATACATGGTGGATGGGGGACCTCCTACCTTAGCCTTCTCAGGACCTTCTTTGCACCTCAGCCTTAGGCTTGGATAGCAAGGGTTGTTTTATTTTCTGTGTCTTGTCTGAAGGTCTCATCCCCCTGACACTGTCCTGGATATAGCCTGGCCCCACCTTGCCTGCAGCTGAGCATCCCTGAGTAAGCATCCAGGCAAATTAAGGAACAAGATGCTCTTCAAATATCCTGTTATGTGACCATGGGTCCTGCACTGGAGTCAGTAATGGGGGAAGTCAGACTAGGGTGGGGTGATGGTGTGATGGTAGGAATCATCAGATGTGGGGTACCCAGTAATCTGACCTGCATGACCCAGCTTATTCCCCCACCCCACATTTCCCATTCCACAGTTCCTATGCCATGATAGACTCTGTGTCCACTCACATTTTCAGTCAGTTCAGAGGTCTTCCACTCACTTCAGTGATTAGGAAGACTCAGCCATACCTCGAGGCAGACAGTATAGCACCACATCTCCCATGCTTTGTACCCTCCCAGTAACATCTAGGATTAATGTCTGACACCCCTACTGGAATGGAAGGCCAAGAGGCAGAGATTTTTCTGTTTTATTCATCCAACTATGGTAAATTAAGAATGGACATGTACAAATAAGCACTCAGCCTATATTTGTTGGTTGATTACTACCATCACCTTCTGAGATATCAGCACGGCCCTTGGGCACTTCTCCCAGACCCGATGGATCTCTACTATGAATAGACCTAGCATTGGGACTTCAAGGATGGACTCTCCAAACTTCTTTTAAAAAAGGGAAAACTCTAACTTGGCCTGGCCATGGAGTGGTGGTGCTTCTCTGGAGGACTGAAAATGAATATGTCTGAATACTGCTATTCAGTATTCAGCAGTCCATTTTGTAGGACCAAGCCAGTGTCAGTTCTTCCTATAATTCATATCCTTGGTCCTCACTTTAACCCTGTACATGTGTTTGACCACCCCCTACTCCTCCTAGGAGCCATTTGAAGCTCATTGAAATGAAATGATCCCCCAATTCCCATGAGAAGAGCTTGCAGTGTCAGGGTCATGGATGGGGCAAGTGCTTACATGCTGACCAGATGGACCAGGGCATGTGGAGTCTGGATGAAGTTTCCATCCTTCCCTAGGAATGGGGTGGTGATAGAGCACTCCCTGCCTAGATTTGCAGGCATTAGGTGCTGCCTGGGTTCCTCCTGGTTGCCGTGCATGAGGTCTGTCTGCACCTGTTGGTCTCCTCCATGTCCTTAGTGGTTCATTTTCACATGAATGTGGAGGTTGGGACAAATGAGGAACATGCAGTCAGATACTTCAGGGGAACATGATGTTCCCTGCTGCCCTGTTGAAATGGCAAGAGGAAGCGGCCCTGTTAATGTCCAAGGGAGTGAGATACTGAACTCTAGAGGTGCTCAGCATCTGCCCATGAACATGATTTCCACCTGTTGCTTGACCTGGATGGTTCATGGTGGGGAGCTATGGGGCAGGTATGTTGCAGAGAAACACATCTTATTGTGGAATCCACCCATCTTTTTTAGATAAAGCAACCCAGGAAATGTGAGGATGAGTAAAGATGGAGAAGATGCAGAGGAACAATCTCGCTGAGAGCAGGTGGGACACCAGGGCCATGGAGCACCTGAAGGCAGGTAGAGCAAACAACCTAGAGCTAATCAATAAGAAAGGCGGTTATGATTTAACATGGTGAATAAAGTCTCTTTTTTGATGTTGCATCAAACATTTCATATGATGAAGGGTGGACTGATGAATGTCAGGTGTGGGATTGGAGCCCAGATCCTTCTGGGAGTGGGAATGAGCACCAAGAGAGGGGAGTCCCTAGCAGGGAACCTGGGATACCAACCTGGTAGAATCTGGGTACTGGAGTGCCGCCTGGCTGTCTAGGGATCTGAGTGTGGAGACCTCTCCACTTTCTCACCTCCAATATGCTCTGGCCCCTGTTGGTGGCATGGTGCACTAATACTCTGGTCATGGAAGAAATGTCCATGACCTCAACATCCTGTTCTGCTGTGGTCTTGTGGGTGAAGCTCTGCAAAGACAGGGCCATCAGCCAGGCTGGTAGGTAGCTGGGCACAGCCTGGCAGTAGTCAAGAGGAACAAGCCCACATGAAGTTCTCCTCCCAGAGGCACAGACCTGTCTTCAGTCCTCCTCCTGGAGGTGAAATGACAGCTCTGTGGCTCAGGATCAATATCTGGGCAGAGGGTTCCAGTCCCAGTGTCCAGGTGGGAGACACCCCAAGTCCTCACTACCAGCCATGACCTGGATGTTAACATGACCAGCATCCCATATATCCACTCCCAACTCCCTTCTCCTTCCCTGGGCCTGTCCACACTCATGCCCCTCTCCTGTTCCCACCCATGCTGGGAATGGGAGCAGCTGAGGCTGCAAAGGCAGGACCACAGAGTTGGCCTCATTTGTATTCCCTGCTGAGGCCCCTGGGTTACCTTTGGTTATGGGCCATCTATATGCTGTCTAATAGAAACTCACCTTACACACAAAGATACCAGTAGATTGAAAGTGAAAGACTGGAAAAAGAGTTTCCACTCATGCAATACCAAAAAAAAAAAAAAATCTAAGTAACTATATTTATTTCAGATTAAATAGACTTTAAAAGCTAAACTGTTATGAGACAATAAAGGATATTATATATTAATAAAAGGGGCAATTCACCAGGAAGAGCTAATTATCATAAATATATAGGTACCTAACCAGGATGCCCCAATTTACATGAGATAAACACTGGAAAAAATGAATGAAGAAAAAGATGTCTTAACAATAATAGTTGTAGACTCCATTATAGCACTCTCATCATTGTATAGAACAGCTGGACAGATGATAAATGAACAAACAGAGAAATTAGACTAAACTTAATAGGCATATATAGAACATTACACCCCAAAACAGCAGGATATACATTCTTCCTAAGTGTTCATGGATGTTTCTCCAGGATAGGCCATATGCTGGGTCATCAAGCAAATCTCAATAAATTGAGTAAGATTGAAATCATACAAAGCACATTCTCTGTTCTTATTGGAAATCAACCAGTGATGAAAAAAGGGAAAGTTCACAAATATCTGGAGATTAAACAACATACTCTCAAATAATCAGTGGTTCAAAGAAATTCTGAGAGAAATCAATATATATCTTGAAACAAATGAAAATGATAACACCATATCTTAGAACCTATGGGATCCACTGAAGGCAGTGCTAAGAGGGAAGAAAAAGTGTTAAATTCAATGACCTAACTACACAGCTTCAGGAAGTAGAAAAAGAATAGCAAATGATTCCCAACGCAAGCAGAAGGAATGAAATAACAAAGATCAATGTAGAAATAGTGAATTTGAGAATGAAATAACAATAGATAATTGACAAAATCAATAGCTGGTTCTCAAAGGAGATTAATAAAATCAACAAACCCTTAGTTTGACTGATAAAGAAAAAAGAGAGATGATCCAAATAAATAAAATGAAAAATGAAAATGGGGACATTAATGCTTAACTTCCAGAAATAGAACAGATCATAGGTGGATACAATGAACAACTATATGGCAACAAACGAGACAATGTAGATGAAATGGAAAAATTCCTAGGAATGTACAAATAACTTACACTGACCCAAAAAGAAACAGAAGACTTCAAATCCAGATAAAGATATTATGAAAAAAGAAAATTTTAGACCATATCCCTAAAGATTTTGATGTAAAAACCATCAATAAAATATTTGCTAATCAAATCCAAAACGCATTAAAAGAATTATTCATCATGATCAAGTAGGTTTAATACCATGCATGCAAGGGTGGGTCAACACAAGAAAATCAATCAGCACAATCCACCACATGAAGAAAATAAAGAAGAAAAATCACATACTCTTATTGATTGTTGTAGGAAAGGCATTTGGCAAAATCCTTTCTTGATAAAAGTACTGCAAAACATAGACATTGAAACAATCTTTCTCAACATTGTAAAGGTCATTTGTGAAACACCCACAGCTAACATTGTACTCAATGGAGAAAGACTGAAAGCTTACCCATGGAGATGAGGAACAAGACAAAGATGCCCACTGCCACCACTGTTGTTCAATATGGACTACAGGTTCTAGTTAGAGTGATCAGGAGTGAAAAAGAAATAAAAGCCATCCAAATCAGAAAGGAAAAAGTAAAACTTTTGCTATTTGCAGATGATATGATCCTACACCTAGAATGTCCTGAAAAATCTACAACAAAGATACTAGAGCTAATAAGGAATTTCAACAGCTTGGCAGAATACTAGATTAATACACAAAATCGGTAGTGTTTCTATACACTAGTAATGCACAATCTGAGGTGGAAGCCAGGAAAAATATTCCATTTCCAATAGCAATTAAAGGAATCATAGGGTTAGAAATATACTTATCCAAGGACACACATCACTTGTATTTAGAAAACTGTAATGCATTGTTACAAGAAATTTAAAAGAACCTCAATAAGTGGAAGAACATTCCGTGCTCATGGATTGAAAGACTAAATACCACCAAGATGTCAGTTCTACACAAACTGATTTACAGAGTCAATGAAATTCTGATAAAATTGCACCAGGATTTTTTAAAGAATGGAAAACACAATTATCAAATTTATTTGAAACTGAAAGTGGCCCCAAATAGCCAGAAGCCTTTCAAAAAGAATTGTGACGTTGGAGGACGCTCACTTCTGGACTTTGGATCGTATTATCTACTTGCAGTGGTAAAAACAACATGGTCCTGGCATAAAGACAGACACATAGACCAATGGAAGTGAATTAATTGTTCAGAAACAGACCCTCACATCTCTGGTCAAGTGATTTTGACAAGACTCAAACCCACCCAACTGGGGTAAAACAGACTATTCAACAAATGGTGCTGGAAGAACTGGCTATCCATAGCCAAAAGACAGAAAGAGGACCCTATCTCAGACCTCTTCCAAAAAATAACTCAAAATGGATCAAAGACCTAGCTATAAAATCTTCAACCTCAAGGCTCCTAGAAGAAAATGTTGGCAAACATCTTTAACACCTGGTGGTAGGTTGTGGATTCTTAAACCTTAAACCAAAAGCACAAACAATGAAAGAAACATGGATAAACGGGAGGTATTCAAACTTAAACACTTTTGTGATTCAAAGGACTTTGCCAAAAAGGTGAAAAGGCAGCCCACTCAGTGGAAGAAAATAGTTGGAAACCACATATCTGATAAAGGTTTGATATCCACTCTATATAAAGAGATCCTACAACTCAACAAATAAAGAACAAGCAATCCAATTACAAAATGGGCAAAGGATTTAGACATTTTTCCAAAGAGGAAAAAAAAAATGGCCAAAAAGCACATGAAAAATGTTCAATATCACTAGCTATTAGGGAAATACAAATCAAAACAACAGTGAGACATCCTCTCACACTGCTTAGAATGGTCACATCCACACTGTTCTCACCCTCAAAGCTGTGCTAAGAGGCCACCCCCTCGGAGGCCTTGTGCAAAGTACAGGCTTTGGGGTTTTGACCCATCACTGGGCCACATCAGAACCCATGACAGGTAAGATAATACAGTGACTTCTCAGAGCCTCGGTTTCCTCAGTAGCGAAATGAGTGACCTGAACACTTGAGGGTGTGTAAGCAAGGCTGTGCAGATGAGGGCCAGAAAAACCTGGACTCAGGAGGCTCCTGGCCAAGGGACTCCAGCCCAGGACAAGCCCCTCAGTGTCAGCACATGACCAGGATGGCTCAGAGCAATGATTCTGAGTCCCACCTTCAGGTGGTTCAGTTCTCCAGAGCTGGGGGACCTTGAGTGCTGGAGCTTGTGGTTCTTCTACAAAATGGGGAACAGCACTGGGCCAGGAGGGGCGCCCTGACAACTGGAACTGCCCCTGCACTCCGGGCAGTCCAGGGCTCTGCCTCCTCCCAGGGCTACTCACACCCCAGTTGCACCAGCTGAAAGGGGAAGGGGGTTGCAATAGAGGGGAGGGGGTGGCTCTATCCTCCCACTGCCTCCCTAGATATAAGTTGCCTGCAGATCCACAGAGCCACCACAAGGAAGGACTGCACTAACTCCAGGGTCTGCACCTGCACCAGGTCCACTGCCCTGCAGCCCCTCCCAAGGACCTCAACACTAATGAAGGTCAAAGAAAAGGTGCTTAGTATGCTGGGGTCCCATGGCAAGGGGGCAAGGACATTGGAGCACTGAACATGCCTGGCGACGCAAGGTCAATTGTAAGCACTGTGGTCCTTTCGACGCAGGCTGTGTGTTGGTGCCCCCCCTGTTGGCCAGACTCTGGTGTCCTGCATCTGCACATTAGGGAAGCCCCTTGTTAGCGCATGACCCTCACTTCGGTATTCCCCACCCATACCCAGGCCGAAGATCCTGGCTCACGGTCCTCGTTGAACACGCCCTCATCTTAATACCTGACAAGCCCTCTATGTGCAAGCAGGAAACCGAGGCTAGAGAGAGGCAGACAAAAGGATTGGGCAGAATCGAGAAGAACATGAAACTTCTGGCCTCCTAGGCCTGGACTCAACCCAGGCCTGGGAGATGAGAACCCCTAAACCCTGGGGGACCCCAAATTGCTCCTGTCCATGTGAAGCTGTTTCTTTTCAGCATCCCAATGAGTTCACGAATATAGGCTCAGAGATACAGAATAAGTAATGGGCGTGGGCAGTGGAGGCAGAGTAGGAGCTGGATGCAGGGAAGTGACAAGGCGACAGAGGAGAGGGGTTGGAGACAGCTCTGCCAGGGAGCAATGGCATCAACTGTCCGGGTATGGGAAGGGGATGCTGCATTGGGTGGAGGGCGCTGTCAAGGGGCTCTCCTAACACGCGGACACAGTGGACACCGTGTAGGACGCCCGGTGGTGCGAACAGCTGGGACCCACAGGAGGCCTGAGAGGAACAGGGTCGGTGTGTGGAACGGACCCCTCCTCCCAGGCATGCGCGGTGCGCCAACGGCTCCTCCACCAACTACCTTGCCAAGCGAACCCCGCACACTAGGTACCTTTATCCTCCACTCGCTTGAGGACGTTGGGACACCCCAAATCCATCATGGAGAGGCGGCGGGTTAGTGGACCTGGTGCGGGTGCAGACCCTGCTTTGCCTGCCGCCCTTCCTCTCGGGTCACCGGTGGGGGTGGCTCTGCGGACCTGCAGGCAGCTTAAGGCCAGCGATGCCAGCAGGTGTTCAGGTCAGGCCCCTCCCACTCCTCCCACCCTACCCCAGGTCAGCTGGTGTACAGGGGTGGGAGCTGTCATGGGAGGAAGCTGACTATGGACTGCCCTGAGTTCAGGGGCAGTTGTTATGGTCAGGGCTCCCCTCCTGGCCCAGGGCTGTTTTCTATAAGTCGATGAGCCACAAGCTCCAGCACTCAAGGTCCCCCAGTTCTGGGGAATTGAACCCAGCTCGAAGGTGGGACTCAGAATCACTGCTCTGAGCCATCCTGGTCATGTGCTGACACTCGGGGGCTTGTCCTGGGCTGGAGCCTCCTGTGCCAGGCGGCCTCATGAGTCCATCCTTTCTGGCCCTCATCTGTCCCAGCTTTACGCTGCACACCCTAGTAGGACCTGGATGCTCACCCCTTTCTATCGAGAAAACTGAGAAATCCCATGTTTACTTGCCTCTCACAGGTTCTGACATAGCCCTTCAGTGGGTCCAAACCCCAAGCCCGTGCTTTACACAAGAGGCATGTGGAAGTGGCCTCTGAGCAGAGCCTTGAGGGTGCGAACAGCATAGAACGGGGGTCATTGGTTGGGCACTGAGCAATGGGGGTTCAGAGGTGGGCAAGAGCTTGATGGGTCTCAGGGTGAAGGGGGCTCTAGTGAGGAGATACACGGTGTGGGGAGTACCTGGGGATCATCTGAAAAGGTCACACCAGGCTATAATGACTGGTGAAGTCGCTGTTGGAGGCACGACGGGGTGAGGGTGGGCAGAGACTCTGATCCAGTAGGTTGTCCTGCCAGAGCCACAGTGTCCCAGAGCTGGGGGGAGCTTCATCGTCCCCTGCCCCACCTGAACATCAGTAACAGATGAGTGGCTGCCTCAGTACCCTCCTGGGCACTTGGGGGCCATGGCAGCCATCTGCCTCCTGCCAGGGCTGGGCATGCAGCCTGGAGGTCACTGGTAAAAGTTGTCATTCAGGAGAGATGGATACGTAGAGGACACATCCAGGGGTCAAGGCGATGCCCCTTCCACTCCCCTAGATGCTCTTATACCTGTCACTGTTGTCCACTACCCAAATGTAGTCCAGGTCACAGCAGGATCCTCATGAAGTGAACATACTTAAGGTGTCAGCATGGACATACCACAAAGAGAGCAGGGAAAGCAAATTTCAGAAGGTTACGGTCAGCTCTTAAGGCTAGTGTGGTCCCTGACTGGCAGCGATTTCTACAGGCAAACATTCAAACATTCCATCCGAGAAGGTCCTGCTTCTGGCTTATGTCAGAGGGGCTTCTGTTAATGTCAGTAGGAACCATCCTGAAGGTGTGGTCCTTCTTTAGTGAGGGACCACCAATCTAGCAGGATGAAGACATTGATGGTCTCTGCGTAATTTGTGGAAGTCAGATCTTCAGGGTTATTTGAATAAATGTCTACCATGTGACTCCCAAAAAAGTCATGGAATTGTGGAGCTAGAAGGAGCTGTTTTTACAGCTGAGGTGACACCAGTCATATTGGATTAAGGGCCCACCCCTTGCCAGTAGGACCTCATCTTAACTAATTACATCTTCAATGACCCTATTTCCAAATACTTCCACATTCTTGGACACCAGTATTAGGATTTCAACATATCTTCTATGGGGACACAATTCAACCTGTAAGAGCTGATGATATCCAATAGGAGGTGACTTTTATCTTTGCCATGTGCTGCCCTTAGAAGAAATACCCTTAATTAATGACTTTTCCAATTTAGCCGAGTTATTTTTTAGCCTTGCTCTAAGATTGGCGTTATCTTGTCCCTGGCTGAGTTATATTACACCATATATGATCATACTCTATCATATTATATTCCCAATAAAGGCCTAAGGCCTTAGATTGTTCATGAACTGCTCCCCGTCACCTCAGCCATCTTTCCCGCCCCCCTCCCCCCCCCCCCCCCCCCGCTTCTACATACCGGCTTCCCTGTACTTCAAAAATACGAGACACTCTTCTGATGGTTGTGACTTCTACTGCCTGGAATGTTCTCCTTTCAAACAGGAGCTTGGTTGCCACATTCCCTCCTTTAGAACAAATGCTAACTTCTGAGGGAGAATTTTCTAGACTAGTCTTTGCAAAACTGCATTTGCACCTCCATCAGAACTTCTTACACCCTTTGCAGCATTATTTTCTCCATGGTTCTTAATACTGTCTGGCATACAATCTACATTTCTTACTTTTTTGATTATTGACTCTCTGCCTATCTAAAATGTAAGCATCCTGGTCAGGATTAAAAAGTACTATATCCTTAATACCTCAAAATGTTCCCAGAGCATATTAGCTGTTCAATAAATACATGTCAGGTAAAGGATTGAATTACTACAACACCATGTGCTCCCGTTACAGTGGAGTGTCCAATTTTAAGGTCTTCATTTCCTTTATGCCTCTTCTGTTACTTTTACTGGGCCTGTGGTTGTCGCTGGGGTTCGTGTATACTCAGGAGACCTGAATCTCTGAACTGTCCATGTGACAGCCAGGCCCTGAGCCTCAACAGACTTGCAACTCCTACCCTCTGGTTTATTGGACTTACCCCGGCCAGCTAACAGGGAGGTGAAGATTAACCACCACACCAGGGAGCCAAGAATCCCTACAACTGCAAGTAGGAGAATTGCATCCATCATCCATGTGGAATCTAAGCCCCCTCTCAATATAGAGGTAGAGTGGACATAACCATCCCAGGGTCCACAGGATGGAGGAATAGAGTATAGATTAGAGTGGACTTACTGATATTCTAGGAAGAAATTGTAGCATTGACGTGGAGAAATTGGCCATGGTAGCTGCTGAGGGTAGGGAGAGGGAAGAACAGATATGATATGGGGGCATTTTCAGAACTTGGAGTTGTCCTGGGTGGTACTGTAGGGACAGATGCTGGACTTTGCATGTCCTGCCATGGCCCACTGAGTGTACTGGGGGAGAGTGTAAACTACAATGTGCACCATTATCCATGTGGTGCAGCAGTGCTCCAAAATGTGTTCACCGAGTGCAATGAATGTCCCACGATGATGAGGGAGGTTGTTGATGTGGCAGGAGTGGGGTGAGGGGGTTGGGAGGTATATGGGGACCTCATTTTTTTTAATGTAACATTTAAAAAAATAGAGAAAAAAAGAAAGAATGGCATGGAACTGTCAAAATCATCAGGTGAAATAAACAAAATATACATATTTAAAAACAAAAACATAACTTTCCTATTTTATTCAAACTTTATTTCAATTTTAAAAAAGAAAAAGGACAGCTCAAACAGTTATGGAAGAATTACTCTAAAGATTTCTCTCAAGCACTTTTATCACATCTAATTCCAACAACTAATTCAATTGTTCCTCTAGTGTTTAGAAAAATAAGAAATGAACACAGATTAGTTAAATGATATAGTCAAGGTCTCATTAAGGAAAACAATGAAGGAGAGAAAAACAATCATAGTCATCATCTTGATCATATTCACATCTCACAAAACGAAACCCCATATTCTTTTTTGATCTTTAGCATTAATATAATACTGTCTGTTTCTACTACAAAAAATCACAATGTTGTTGTTAACTATAGTCTATAAATTATATCAATTTGTTATATTTTCTCATGTGTCCCTGCATCCTTGATACCTTGTAGTAGAAGAACATTCTGTATTTATGTTATTAGCCACAATCCTCATCTACCACCAAAAGCATTCTTATGAGTTCCCTCTGTTATTCTCCTGCTGTCCTCCAACTAATATTAACCTCCCTAAGCTACTTGGTTCAGCCACAATCACATACATAAATCATCAGTGATTGGTACACTCATCATACTAGGTTACCACTAAGTCCATCTATTAATGCATATTTACATTTGACCTTATTACACATACTTCATATATCCAGCATCATTTCCCCCTTCTCACCTGACATGCCATCTCCCGCCAACATATCCTTCATATTCCCGTGTCATAAGTCTACTCATGTATTTAGTCCATATCAGTAAGACCACACAATATTGTTTTTTTGTTTATGGCTTATTTCATTTAACATTGTAGCCTCAAGTTTTTCCATCTTGTCATGCTCTTCCCCCCTTGATTTCTTCTTATTGTGCAATACTATTCCATCATATGAATATCCCACATCCATTCATCAGCTGACAGACTTAGTTTGTTTCCCTCTTTTAGCAAGTGTGAATAATGTGGCTATGAATATTGCTGTGTAAATATTTGTTTGTGTCCTTCCTTTTGGTACTTCTAATAATATATTACTAGTAATGGGATTATTGGATCATATTGCAGTTCTTTAGTTTCCAGAAGAATGGCCAAATCATTTTCCACAGAGGCTGCACATTTATGCACTGCCACCAGGAGTGAAGTGTTCCTATTTCTCTGCATCCTCTCCTGCCCTTGTAGTCTTCTGTTTTTTAAATAATCACCATTCTGTATGGTGTGAGATATCTCATTTTGATCTGCATTTCCCTACTAGCAGGTGATGTTGAATAGCTTTTCATGTGCTTTTTGGCCTTTTGGAAATACGTCTATTCAATTTTGGAAAAAGTCCTCAAATTTTCCCCATTTTATAATTGGGTTGCTTGTCATTTTATCATTAAGTTGTCTGGTCTCTTTATTAACATGATGATCAATTCCTTGTCAGATATGCAGTTTGGGAAGTTTTCCCCCATTGAGTTAGCTGTCTTATTACCTTCTTAAAATCCTTTGAAATTCAAAAGCATTTAAGTTTGAGGCAGTCCCATTCATTCCTTGTTTGTTTTGTTGCTCATATTTTGGGTGTAAGGTTCAAGAAATCACCAGGAACCACAATATCGTGAAGATATTTTCCCACATTTCCTTCCAGGAATTTTGTGTTTTTATATTTAGGTCCTTGATGCATTTTGAATTAATTTTTATGTAAGGTCTGAGAAAGGGTCTTCATTCTTTGTTTTAGATATGGATATCCAGTTTTCCAAGTACCACTTGTTGTAGAGGCAGTTCTGACCCAGCTAAATAGGCTTGACAGCATTGTCAAAAATCACCTGACCATAAATATGAGGGTCTATTATGAACTCTGATTCCAGTGGTCAATCCATCTATATGCCAGTACTGTGCTGTTTCTACCATTGTAGCTAGATAATATTTTTTAAAACCTGGAAGTGGTATTCCTCCAACTGTGTTCTTCTTTTCTGAGATATTTTTGTTTATTTGGGGACCCTTACCCTTCGAGATAAATTTGATAATTGACTTCTCAAAACTCTATAAAGGAGGATATTGAAATTTTTATCAGAATTTTGTTAAATATGTACATCAGTTTGGGTAGAGTTTACATCTTAATGATATTTATTTTCCAATCCATGTACCCAGTATACTTCCCATTCATTTATGTCATATTTTGTTTCTTTTGTACTGTTTCATAGTTTTCTGAATATAGGTACTTTATTTGTTTGTTTGTTTATTTATTTATTTATTTATTTATTTATTTAATCCCCCCCCACCCCCGTTGTCTGCTCTCTGTGTTTATTCACTCTGTGTTCTTCTGTGACCGCATCTATCATTATTAGCAGCACCGCAAATCTGTTTCCTTTTGTTGCGTATTCTTGTTGTGTCAGCTCTCCGTGTGTGCAGTGCCGTTCTTGGGCAGGCTGTACTTTCTTTCATGCTGGGCAGCTCTCCTTACAGGGTGCACTCCTTGCACATGGGGTTCCCTACACTGGGACACCCCTGCGTGGCACAGCACTACTAGCATGCATAAGCACTGCACATGGACCAGCTCCACACGGGTCAAGGAGGCCTGGGGTTTGAACCTCAGACCTCCCATGTGGTAGGCGAACGCCCTATCATTGGGCCAAGTTTGCTTCCCTGAATACAGATACTTTATGTTCTTGGTTAAGCTTATTCCTAAATATTTGATTATTTAGTTGCTATTGTAAATGGAATTTTTTTCTGACTTCCTCCTCAGATTGCTCCTTACTAGTGTATAGAAACTCTATTGGTTTTTGCATGTTAATCTTTTAAAATTTATTTATTAATGTGTTTTATTTTATTTTCTACTAGATTTTTTATTTTTTAAAGATGCATAGATCACACAAAATGTTACATTAAAAATATGAAACAGTCCCATATAATCCAACACCCCCGACCCACCTCCCATATCCCCAAATTCTTCATCATTGTGGTACATTCATTGCATTTGATAAATACATTTTGGGGCACTGATACACAGCATGGATTTAAGTTTACATAATAGTTTACACTCTCTTCCAGTCCACTCAGTAGGTTATGGGAAGATAAATGATATCCTACATCTGTCCCTGCAATAGCATTCAGGACAACTCCAAGTCCTGAAAATATCACACCACTTCTTTCCTTTTCCTGCCTTCAGCAATTCCTGTGACCAGTGTCTCCACATCAATAATACAGTTTCTTCCATTGCTAGAGTCATAATAATTTTATAGTAGAATACCAGTAAGTCTAATCTAATTCATATTTTATTCCTCCTTCCTGAGGACCCTGGGATGTCAATGCTCACTCTGCCTCTAACTTGAGAGGGAGGCCTAGATCTCACATGGCTGATGGATGTGATTCTCCTGCTTGCAGTTGTAGACTCTCTCATTTCCCTGGTGTGATGGTTGACCATCCCCACCTCCTGTTAGCCAAAATGGGCAACCCCAATGAACAAGAGAGTAGGTGCTGCAACTCCACTGAGGCTCAGGGCCCAGCTGGCACACAGTCAGCCCCAGAGATTCAAGTCTCCTGAGTATACACCAAGCTAAGTGCCAACCACAGGTTCAGTAAAAGTGACAGAAGAGACATGTGTAAAGAGGTCACATCTGAGTCAAACTCCATCATGCTCAGGAGTGCAAGTTCCAAAGTAGGGCTGACTGGCAAGGTACTGAACTCCAGAGCCATCTGTCATGACTGTAGGACCTGGGTATCTCCATAGTCCTCAGGAGCAGCACTATTTGAAGTTGTATCTACTTTGGCTGTCTCTGAGATCCTGCTGAGGTATGCGTAAGCGCAACTCCTCTGATAACCTCCCAACTCACTTTGAAGTCTCTTACCCTTATATACTCATTGTCTTTACCATTTCCCCCTTTTATTCGTGTCTTTTTCTAGTTGCATAACCAGCTTCTGCTTGGTAGAAATCCCTCAGAATCAGGGAGGTTCATCCCTGGGAGTCATGTCCCAACCTTGGGGAAAGGTAATGCATTGCATGCTGAGTTCAGCTTAGAGAGTGGCCACATTTGAGCAACATGGAGGCTCTCAGGAGGTAACTCTTAGGCACCCTGCACCTCTAGACCTAGCTGGAATTTCAAGCACACAGGCTTCTAAGCATAATCATCAGTATCAAGGGTCCATCATTGGACCATCTTTCTTCACTGATCTTTGTCTTTGCACTTGGAGGATTGTTGCTGCTCCTTTGGAGAGTGCAGCAGACTTCCCCAGAATGGGAAGTCAGCACCCCCTCCATTGTCATGTGAAACTCTATCTATTAAGTAAATACCCAACGAACATCTGAACATATGTATGTACCCTATATACTTACCCTGGAAAACTCCCTCCCATCCATGCATCCCCCCTCAATGACACCCCACATCAGTGCTCCTCCCCTGCCATAGGTGCACCCATATGTGATCCAAAACTTCTTGAAAAATGAAGTCTAATATATTGTCAAAATCTATAAGAAAATGAAATAGTAATGATACATTTAAAGATTAGAAATAGAAAACATAATTAGGAAAACTAAAATAAATTAAAATTTAAATTTGAGTATTAAAAATGTAAAATATCATGATAGATTTTTTTGATGTTTTGTCTTTCATCACTGTAATAGGTGTTGCCCTGTATATACAGTGGCAAGGCAATCTAGTGGTAAGGCAATCTCTTCCATTTCTTCCTCAGTGTCTACATTCTTTTTCTTTTTTTTTTAATGTCTTCAATAGGTCACAGTAATGTAACATATAAAACCTAGGTGACTCTCATACACCTGACATTAAACCCTTTTCCCCTTACCCAGCCATGATCTTTTTACATGTGGATGTTACATTTGCTACAACTGTTGTACAGATATTGATATATAACTACCAAACATGGTTCCATTATGGTTTACATTATGGTTTACATTTTAGACTATACACTTACAAATTTTTGGTGAAGTTAACATGGTCTGTATCCATCATTGCAGGATCATATAGAACATCTCCATTGCCCCCCTCTTTCAACTATTCTATTTCTCTCACCCCCTTCCCTCAGAACCCAACGTGACAACCATGCTTTACTGCTTGGAGGACAAGATTGGTAGATACTTGCACAATGCTGATGGCTTAAAACTCTAGTTTGTCCTCCCTGACTGGGAGCCACCATGTTCTTGAAGACACCCTCCCTTGTTTGAGAATATAAGGCCTCCCCAGGATGGGGGTATAACACCTTCCCACACAATGTCTGGGTCACCACCCACTGTTATAATACACTATGACATGATGAGCACTCACACACTCCCTAGAAGTCTGCCCCATGTGCACCCTGTGCCAGATGCCCCCTATCAAAAACCTTAAACCATCAACCCTTCCTTTTTATATTTTCTAAAGAATGTTCTCAACATTATAGTTTCAACAACAAACCCAGCATTCTCCCTTGTTCACCTGCTCACCCTCAACCTTCACCAAAATTCTGTGGACCATCTGACCCATCCTCCCAACCCTAGCCCTCCTCAAGTCTGCAAAGCCCAACCCAATAATATCTCTATGCCCTCATCTTCTTCCTTTACTGCACAACAAGTTACTACTACTTTATCACAGATTTCTCCATCTGGATGTTGGTTCACTTCCTTCCTCTCCCCTGCCCTCTATTTCCTGTAAGCCCATCTTTCAGTCTCTGGATCTTGGAGACAGCTTGATTTGCTTAATTCATATCAGAGAGGTCATGTAGTATTTGTCCTTCAATGCATGGCTTGCTTCACTCAATATGAGGTCCTCAAGATTCATCCATGTTGTCCCATGTGTATTGTATTCTTTCTTACTGCTGAGTAGTATTCCACTGTATGTATATACCACATTTTGCTTATCAATTGATCTTTTGATGGGCATTTGGATTGATTCCAACTTTTGGCAATAATGAAAAATGCTGCCATGAACATTGTTGTACATATATCAGTTAGTGTCCTTGTTTTCAGTTCTTCTGGGTATACACACAGCAGTGGAATTGGTGGGTCATATGGCAAATCTATAGCTAGTTTTTTGAGGAACAGTCAAACTGTCCCCCATGGCTGGATCCCTCTGCATTCCCACCAGCAGTGGATGAGCGTTCCCATTCCTTCACAACCTTTCCAACACTTGTAGTCCTCTGGTTTTTTTTAATAGCCACTAGTCTAATTGGTTTAAGATGGTATCTCATTGTAGTTTTGATTTGCATTTCCCTAATAGCTAGTGATATTGAGCATCTTTTCATGTTCTTTTTAGCCATTTGTATTTCTTCTTTGGAGAAACTTCTGTTCAAATCTCTTGACCATTTTTCAAATGGGTTCTTTAACTTTTTATTTTTGAGATATAGGATTTCCTTGTATATGATGGATATTAGGCTCCTATCAGATATATGGTTACCAAATATTTTCTCCCATTGGGTAGGCTGTCCTTTCACTTTCTTGATAAACCCCTTTGAGGTGCAGAAGTCCTTAATTTTGAGGAGGTCTCATTTATCTATTTTCTCTTTCACTGCTTATGCTTTGGGTGTGAAGTTCATGAAGCCATTTCCTATTACCAGGTTTTTGTAGCTGTTTTCCTACATTGTCTTCCAAGGTCTTTATAGTTTTGCCTCTTTGATCTTTGATTCATCTTTAGTTGAATTTTGTATAAGGTGTGAGATGGTAATCCTCTTTCATTGTTTTGCTTATGGATATGCAGTTCTACAATCACCAATTGTTGAAGAGGTCATTCTCTCCCAGCTGAGTGAGATTTGTGGCCTTGTCAAATATCAGATGACTGAATATATGAGGATCTATATCCAAAATCTCAATTCAGTTCCATTGGCCAGTGTGTCTATCCTTGTGCCAATACCATCCTGCTTTGACTACTATAGCTTTGTCATATGTTTTAAAGCAAGTAGTGTAATTCCTCCAATTTCACTTTTCTTTTTCAATACATTTTTGGCTTTTCAGGGCCCTTTTCGTTCCAAATAAATTTCATAGTTATTCCAGTTCCATAAAAAATGCTGTCTTGATTTTTATGGAGATTGCTTTAAATCAGTAGATCACTTTCAGTAGAATAGACATCTTTTTTTTTAATTCATTTTTTTAAAATATTGCATTCAAAAAATATGAGGTCCCCATTCACCCCACCCCCATCACCACTTCCCCCACAGCAACACTTTCCCCATCATCATGACACATCCATTGCATTTGGTGAATACATCTCTGGGCATTGCTACACTTCATGGTCAATGGTCCACATCATAGTCCACACTCTCCCATGTTTCATCCAGTGGGCCATGGGAGGATCTACAATGTCCAGTAATTGTCCCTGCAGCACCACCCAGGACAACTCCAAGTCCCAAAAATGCCTCCACATCTCATCTCTTCCTCCTATTCCCTGCACCCAGCAGCCACCATGGCCACTTTTTCCACACCAATGCCACATTTTCTTTGATTACTAACCACAGTAGTTCATGAATAGAATATCAGTACGTCCACTCTAATCCTTACTGTATTCCTCCATCCTGTGGACCTTGGATTGGTTGTGTCCATTCCACATTTATGCTAACATGGAGTTGAAGAATGTCAACCACCATACCATGGAGTCAAGAGTGCCTATCACTGAAAGCAGGAGGATTACATCCAGCATCCATGTGGAAGGATAGATATCTTAATGATATTTGTCTTCCTCTTCATGAACAGGGTCTATTCTTCCATTTATTTACGTCTTCTTTCACTTCCTTTAACAGTGTTGTGTAGTTTTCTGTGTATAAGTCTTTTAAATCTTTAGTTAAAATTTTTCCTAGGTATTTGATTTCTTAATTTACTATTGCAAATGGTATTTTTTTCTTGATTTTCTGCAAATAGTGACATTTTGTCTTCTTCCTTTCCAATTTGGATGCCTTTTATATCCCGTTCTTGCCTCAGTATTCGAGCAAGTACTTTTTAGCACAATGTTAAATAGGAGGAGTGATGGTAGGCATCTCCGTCTTGTTACTGATCTTAGAAGGACAGATTTTAGGATTTCACCATCATAAACGGTGTTATCTGTGATTTTTTCATGTATATCCTTGATCATGTTCAGAAAGTTTCCTTCTATTCCTATCTTTTGCAGTATTTTTATGAGGAAACGGTGCTGTATTTTGTCAAATGCTTTTTCTGCATCTATAGATATGATCATGTGATTTTTTCCTTTTAATCTGTTTATGTGGTGTATAACATTGATTTTCTTATGTTGAAACATCCTTGCATACCAGGGATGAAACCCACTTAGTAAGGGTGTATATTTCATTCGATGTGTTGTTGAATATAATTAGCAAGTATTTTGTTGAGGATATTAGCATATAGGTTCATTAGACACATTGGTCTATAATTTTCCTTTCTTGTGGGGTCTTTGTTTGGCTTTGGTATTAAGGTAATGTTGGCATTGTAGAATGAGTTAGACAATGTTTCTTCTATTTCAGTTTTTTAAAAGAGTTTAAACAAGATTGATGTTACTTTTTCCCAGATATTTGGTAGAATTCACCTGTGAATCCTTCTGGCCCAGGACTCTTCTTAGATGGGAGGTTTTTAATGCCTGATTCTATCTTTCTACTTATGATTGGTTTGTTGAAACCAATTTCTTCTTTTGTCAAGGTAGGCTGCTTATGTGTTTCTAAGAATTTGTCCATTTCCTCTAAATTATCCTTCTTGTTGGCATATGGTTTTTCAAAATATCCTCTTATGATAATCTTTTTTTTTTCCTGTGGGGTCAGTGGTGATACCCCCTTTCTTATTTCTTATGTTGTGTATTTGCATCTTCTTTCTTTTTTCTTTATTAGTCTAGTTAAGGGTTTGTCAATTTTATTGATCTTCTCAAAGAACCAACTCTTTGTTTTGTTTATTTTTTCTAGTGCTTTCATATTTTCTATTTCATTTAGTTCTGCTCTGATATTTGCTTTCTTTCTTCTTTCTTTTGGGTTAGTTTATTGTTTTTTTGTTTGTTTGTTTGTTTTTTACTAATTCCTCCAAGTATACAGTCAGGGCTTTGATTTTTGCTCTTTCTTCTTTTTTGATGTTTCCGTTTATGGCTATGAATTTCTCTCTCAGTAGAGCTTTTGCTGAAACACATATGTTTTGATATGTTGTGTTGTCATTTTCATTAGTTTCAAGGTAGTGACTGATTTCTTTTGAGATTCCTCCTTGACCCACTGTTTGTCTTAGAATGTATTGCTTAACTTCCATATCTTTGCGCCTAACCTGGTTCTTGGCCCTTGCATATTTCCAGCTTCATAAGATTTCAATCTTTCTGAATTTGAGAATTTCTTTGTGGCCTAGCATGTGGTGTATCATGGAGAATGATTCATGTGCCCAGAATAATGTATATCCTGCTGTATTTGAGTGTAGTGTTCTGTATATGTCTATTAGGTCCTGATTCCCCAATATTTTATACAAAGTCCTTGTTTCTTTATTGATTCCTGTTGAGACGTTCTGTCTAATGATGATAATGGTATATTAAAATCCCTCACTATAATTGTAGAGGCATTTATTCCTCTGCTTAGTTTTTCCAGTGTTTGCATCATGTATTTTGAGGCACCTTGGTTAGGTGCATTAATGTTTATAATTGTTCTTTCATCTTGAAAGATTACCCCATTTACTAATATGTAGAGTCACATCTTTGTCTCTCACAATAGTTTTGAATTTAAAGTCTATTTTGTCTGATATTAGTATAGCTACTCCTGCCCTTTTTTGGTTATTGTTTGCAGATAAGATTGTTTTCCAGTTTTTCACTTTCAACCTAACTGAATCCCTGGATATGAGCTAGGTTTCTTGTAGACAGCATATAGATGGGTCTTATTTCCTTATCCATTCTGCCAATCTGTGTCTCTTGACAGGTGAGATTAACCCATTGACATTCTGTGTTATTATTCTCAAGGAATTACTTACATTACTCATATGTTCTTTGGATTTGTGTATGTCATATGTTGTTTTTATTTGTCTTTTTGTCTTTTTGGTTTTCCTTACACTCTCCTACAAGTTTGTCTCTCCTGTTTTTTTTCTTTCCTCCTACTTTTTTGTAGACAAAATTAAAAATTAATAAAAAGGATGTAGGCAAGGAGGAAGAAATGAAAAAAAATGCAAACTCCTTTTAGTATTTCTTGAAGGGCAGGCTTCTTGTTGGCATATTCTCTTAGTTTCTGTTTATCTGTGAATATTTTGAACTCTCACAGATACTTGCAACAATGCTGAGGGCTTGATATACTGGACTGTCCTCCCCCATTGGGAGCCATCAATTCTCTTGAGAGGCACAATTCTCTCTGTTGGAGAACATCAGGTCTCCCCAGGATGTGGCAACAGACTTCGGTGAGGGATGTAACTTAAGCTTTATGGCCTGGTAACTGTAAGCTTCTACCCCAAATACATACTCTTTATAAAACCCAATAGATTTATGCTATTTTGCACCAGCACCTCTTTGGCTGATTAATACAAAATTTGTCTGTGGGAGTGGGGTAGTACCTCTGCAAGTACCAAAATGCTGGAATAATTTTATAAATGGGTACAGTGTATTTTTTGACTGAAGATCTTCAGTTCATCTTGTAGCTCCAAGCCACTCTGTCTTGTCATTTCCTTTCAAAACTGTAGTTAAATTCTTGTAGGGCCAGTTTTTTTGTGTGTGTGACAAGCACACTGTTTCTTCTTATCTTTGAATGTTTTAAACTCTCCAGTATCATTGAAGAAGAGTTTTGCTGGATGAAGAAATATTGGAGTGCAGTTTCTCCCTTTAATTTCCTTACATATGTCATATCATTGCTTTCTCACCTCAATGATTTCTGAAGAGAAATTGACATTTAATATTATTGGGGATCCCTTGTGTATGATGAATTGCTTAGCTGCTTTAATAAATTTCTTTTTATCTTTAGTAATTATACTTATTAGTATATGTCTCAGAATAGTTCTATTATGTTTCCTTTTCTTTGGAGTACATTCCATTTCTTGGACATGTATATTTATGTAGTTCATGAGTTTTGGAATTTATGGGTCTTATTTCCCCAGACATCCTTTCTGCCTCTTTCCCTTCTCATCTTCTTCTGGGACTCCTTTGATGCACATGTTTGTATGTGCCATGCTGTCACTAAAACTTCTGAGACACTGTTCAATTGTTTCTAAACTTTTTTCTATCTGTTCTTCTGACTGTATGATTTTGATTGTAATTTCTTCTTGTTTGCTAATTCTTTCTTCTGCTAATTCAATCTGCTGTTGTATGAATTTAGAGTATTTTTAATTTCCATTATTATGCCTTTCATCCCAATAATTTCTGTTGCATTTCTTTTTTGATGTTTCTAATTCTTCTTTTTACCCCACATATTATCATCTTAATATATATTAGCTCTATATCCCCTACCAGTTTATTTCTACCAATATTTTCTTACAGTTCCTTGAATTAATTTAGGAATTTTTTTTGAACGTCTTTAGTAAGGTTGTTCCAAAAATCATGTTTCCTGCATAGTTTATTTTTTCCCATTTACTGATACATAATGTTGCAGTTTCTTAGTATTGTTAGGAAATTTTTTTCTGCTATCTGAGCATTGATTATTTTGAGGTGTAACACTGAAGACAAATTTCTTCTTCTTGCAGATGGTTTTATTGTTGGTTGGCTTTCTGTTAAGGATCTTAACTTATGATTGGTTCAACTTACTTTGGACTTTCATAGAAGCCTGTTTGGAACTCTTCATATTTTCTCAACTGTTCTGCACCTAACCTTCTCATCTCCAGGAGAAATCTCCCTTTCCTCTGTTCCTTCTCCAGGAATCATGATGTGTTCTGTGTCTTTGTGTGCAGAATTTTCTCCCTAGTTCCTATGATTTGTTTAAATTTCTCCCCCACTCAGTGCTTCCCTTTCATTACACATTTTCAGTTCTGAAACATGGAATGCTACTTTAACTAAATACACCAAGCTAGACTGACTACCATTTTCTAAAATTCAAGCATGTTTTATATACCCAATACAATTTATAATTCCTTGTGTATAATTTGCATTACATTTGGTTCACATATATTTGTTCAATATCCTGATTATAAATTAAATTATTTTCACCTTAGCTCTGATCTAAGTTATTGTGAATAGAGGTATAAAATGTTAGGAGGAAAAGGCAATAGTAATCCAAACCCCAGCCTTATTCATGGGTAACCTAGATGACTGTCCATAAATATTAAATATTTTGTTATGTGAGCTTTACTCTGGTTTTAGCTTGAGTTTATGTAAGTGTATGAATCCATATTCAAACATAATCTTCAGAATTTAAAAAATTGAGACTCAAATTAAAAAGCACAGTGTACATGTAATAGATGGTGTTACTTAAGAAAGGTTTAATGTTTGAGACTGTAGAATGTTCCTGAATTTTTAAGATTAGGGATTCCATATAATTGCCAATATTATATTTATATACCATCTCCTTTTCGTGTGTTTGTTGAATTTGTTGAACATTGCAACTAATTATACTTTGCACAGTTTGTAACCTCAAAAAAAATTATTACTCATACTTGTTGGATTTTGAAATATATCTCAGTAGAAACCTTCCTCTGTGAAATTATTTAACCATATAATTTTGGGGACTTGCACATCATCATATTTTAGTGATATAATATTTATGTACGAAATAGTCTTTTACATTTGTTAATATCCCTTGATTTTAAAAAATAGTTGGTATCATATAAAGGATTTTGCCTCAGTGGCTAAAATTCACTACAGACTGTTCTGAGATTTAGTCTTCATAATTCCTTTCACAGAATTTATTAATTCTTCATTTTTCAAACAATAAATAAAAGGGTTTAATAAAGAAATTACTAATGTATGAAAAGTGTACCCATAAATAAGGGAATCACAGAATATTGAAACAGAAAATAAGTGAGGTGCAAAGGTTGATAAGGCAAATTTTTTTTAGTTAGCTTTCCATCCCCTTATAAGGATTGCTTTTCTTATTGTTTTTGTTTAACCAATCATATATTTGACAATATACTCTTTTGCTTTTAATATGTCTTCTTTATTAATGGATCTGTTGTGATCATTTGTTAATTTTTCAATTGTGTGTTTAGTTTGTAGCTGGCAGCTTAGCTAAATTTGTAATACATCACTAATAGTTTCCTTGAGGATTTTTTTTTATATTCTATAAAAGGATCATATAATTTGTAAGTAGAGATAATTTTATGCATTTATTTCCAAATTGCACTCTTTTTATTTCTTTTTCATGCCAAAGTGTTCTGGCTGAAACTTCCACTGTAGAATAGTCATTGTGATAGCATACATTCTTGTCTTATTCATAATTTAAGTGGGAATGCTTTCAATCTTCATCACTCAATATTATTTTACCTGCTCATTTAAATAAAAGACCTTTTATGTTATAGTTTTATTATTTCTTACATGGTCATACATTGAAAACCCCACAAGATAATATTATAATTTTTGCTTTAAATATTCATATAACTTTAAATTTTAGAGGAAAAAAATGCATTTTATATTTGGCTAGATATTTCCCATTTCTGATGCTCTGCCTTCGTTTTTTATATTTAATATAAAATATTTATTGTTTTCTCTGGAAAAAGCATACAGATAGCCTTATATATTATAATTCTTGATATTTAAACATCATTATACAGCATATAGAAAGTATATATATATATTTTTTGGGGAGAAATTGCCATTGTACATACAGGACAACATTTATTATAGTGATGAAGGGCAGAACATCAAAATTTTAAAACTATTTTTCATTTTCTTAACACGCCAATTTTTTCTTTTTTACTTTATTTGAATTTCAGTTTTTTTAATTATGTATTTTATGTCTTGTGTTTAAACTTACCATTACTATCTCATTTTCCTATTAATTGAATTTGCAGTATTCATGGCTTCATTTTTTTCACTTGTTAATTGAAGTATATCATTCATACATGAACACACATAAACAATGTGTGTAGAAAAGATTGTGAACTTAGAAAATAAACATACATAACATCGCAAAGGGGTCTCATACATTACCCCTCCAACAACTCTTTGCAATGTTGTGAAATATTTGTTACAATCTATGCAAGAGCATCATCAAAATATTAATTGGATTGCTTGCTCTTTTATTGTTCAGTTGTACGATCTCTTTATATAGAATGGAAATCAAACCCTTATTGGATAAATGGTTTCCAAATATTTTCTCCCATTGACTGGGCTGACTTTTCTCCTTCATAAAGTCCTTTAAATCACAGAAATGTTTAACTTTGAGGAGGTCCCATTGATCCATGCTTTCTTTTGTTGCTTGTACTTTTGGTGTAAGGTTTAAGAATCCACCACCTACCATCAGGCCTTGAAGATGTTTCCCTACATTTTATTCTAGAAGCTTTATTGTACTTCCTTTTATATTTAGGTCTTTCATCCATTTTGAGCTAATTTTTGTATAAGATGTGAGGTAGGGGTCTTCTTCTTTCTTTCTTTTGCCTATGGATATCTAGTTCTCCCAACACCAATTATGAATTAACTCTTCTAAAAAAAAAAAAAAAAAAAAAAAAGGGAGGGCTTGGTAGGCTTGTCAAAAATCACTTGGCCTTAGATGTAAGGGTCTGTTTCTGAAACATCAATTTGGTTCCATTGGTCTGTGTGTCTATCTTTATACCAAGACCATGCTGTTTTTACCACTGTAGTTAGATAATATGATTTTCCTTTTAAGATATTTCTGGCTATTCAGACCCTCTTACCCTTCCAAATAAATTTGATAATTGTGGTTTCCATTTGCTTAAAAAATGCTGGTGGAATTTTTAATTGCATTGAATCTGTATATCAATTCGGGTATAATTGACATTTAATGGTATTTAGTCCTCCAATCCATGAGCATGGAATGTTCTTTTAATTATTTAGGTCTTTTTGAATTTCTTTTAGCAATGCATTATAGTTTTGAATACAAGCATTGCATCCTTCCATAAATTTACTCCTGACTTCCTCATAAGATTGTTCATTATTAGTGGATAGAAACACCACTGATTTTTGCACACTGATCTTGTATCCCGACATCCTGCCAAAATAATTTATTAGCTCTGGCAGCTTTGTTGAAGATTTTTTCCAGACTTTCTAGATATACAGCTATATCATCTGTGAATATTGAAAGTTTTAATTCTTCCTCTCCAATTTGGATACCTTTTATTTCTTTTTTCTTGACTGATTGCTCTATATAGAGTTTTTAACATTATATTGAACAACAGTGGTGACAGTGGGCATCCTTGTCTTTTCCCTGATCTCAGCAGGAAAGATTTTACTTTTTCACCATTTAGTACAATGTTAGCTGTGGGGTTTTCATATATGGCTTTTATCACATTGAGAAAGTTTCCTTAAATTCCTTTTTTTTTTTTTTTTGTAGTATTTTTATCAAGAAGGGATGCTGTATTTTGTCATATATTTTTTCTGGGTCAATTGATAAGATTAAGTGATTTTCCTTCTGTGATTTATTAATGTAGTATATTATACTGATTGATTTTCTTGTACTGAACCAATCTTGCATGCCTGGTATAAAACCAACTTGATCATGGTGGATAATTCTTTTAATGTGTTCTTGGATTGGCTTAACAAGTATCTTACTGAGGATATTTGCATCTGTATTCAATAGAGAAATGGGTCTGTAATTTTTTTTTTTTTAATATCTTTATCTGGCTTTGGTCTTGGGGTGATATTGACTTCATAGAATGTGTTTGGTTATATTCTTTCTTGTTCAAATTTTTTGGAAGATCTTGAGTAAGATTGGTATTAAATCTTGTTTGAATGCTTGGTAGAACTCACCTGTGAAACTGTCTGATTCTGGGCTTTTCATTTCAGGAAGTGTTTGGTGACTGTTTAAATCTCTTTACTTGTGATTGGTTTGTTGAGGTCTTCTATTTCTTCTAGTGTCAGTGTATGTTGTTTGTACATTCCTAGGAATTTTTCCATTTCATCTACGTTGTCTCATTTTCCTGCATAAAGTTGCTCATAGTATCCTCTTATGATCTCTGTTATTTATGTGGGGTCAGTAGTAAGGTTCTTCTTTTCATTTTTTATTTCTTTTTTCTCTTTTAGTCAGTCTAGCTAAGGGTTTGTCAGTTTTGTTAATCTTCTCAAAGGTCCAACTTTTGGTTTTGTTAATTTTTTCTATTCTTCTTTTGTTCTCAATTTCATTTATTTCTGCTCTGATCTTTGTTATTTCATTCCTTCTACTTGCTTTAGGATTACCTTGTGATCCTTTTTCTAGTTCCTCCAGCTGTGTAGTTAGGTCATTGATTTTAGCTCTTCTTTCTTAATGTAAGCATTGAGGGCTGTAAATTTTCCTCTCAATACTGCCTTTGCAGCATCCCATAGGTTTTGATATGTTGCATTCTCAGTGTCATTTGTCTCAAGATATTTGATTTCTCTTGAAATATCTTCTTTGACCCACTTATTATTTATGAGTGTGTTGTTTAATCTACATATATATGTGAATTTTCCTTTCATTTACCATTTGTTGATTTCCAGCTTTACTCCACTATGATCAGAGAAAGTGCTATGTATAATTTCAATTTTGTTGAATTTATTGAGATCTGCTTTGTGTCCCAACATATGGCCTATGCTGGAGATATATGAGCACTTGAAAAGAATGTATATCCTGCTGTTTTGGGATGCAATTATCTGTATATCTGTTAGGTTTAGTCCAATAATTATCTTATTCAAGCTCTCTGTTTCTTTATTGATCTTCTGCCCAGATGTTCTATCTAATGCTGAGAGTGGTGTATTGAAGTCTCCACCTCTTATTGTAGAGATGTCTTTTATCTGATGCTGAGAGTGGTGTATTGAAGTCTCCAACTCTTATTGTACAGATGTCTATTTCTCCCTTTAATTTTGCCAGTGTTTGCCTCATGTATCCTGGGGCATCCTGTTTTTAGGTGCATATACATTACTGATTGTTTTTTCTTCCTGGTGACTCATCCTTTATTAATATGTAATATCCTTCCTCGTCCCTAATAACAGTTTTGCTTTTAAAGTCTGTATCATCTGATAAAACTACCCCAGATTTTTTTTTTTTTTAGTTACTGCTTGCATGGAGTATCTTTTTCCAACCTTTCACTTTCAATTTATTGATTTCCTTCAGTCTAAGGTGAATCTCTTGCAGACCGTATATAGATGGTTTATATTTCCTTATCCTTTTTGCCAGTCTGTGTCTTTTGACTGGGGACTTTAATCCATTATCAGTCAAGATTAAAACTGCAATGGCAGTTC
The DNA here is from genome assembly GCF_030445035.2 of Dasypus novemcinctus. Lineage (NCBI taxonomy): Eukaryota > Metazoa > Chordata > Mammalia > Cingulata > Dasypodidae > Dasypus > Dasypus novemcinctus. The sequence goes on from NC_080676.1 coordinate 106,429,283, forward strand.
TTATTTCTTCCATTTTGATCTTTGTGTTTTACCTGTCATTTTATATTTTACACTTTCAGTTACTGTTACTGATAGAGTTGCCATTTCTAGACTCTCTTCCAGGCCTGTCTCTCTTATGTTTCATTTTCAGGCTGTTACACTCCTTTTAGTATTTCCTGCAAAGCTAGTCTTTATGTTATAAACTCTCTCAGTTTCTGCTTATCTGCAAATATTCTAATCTCACCCTAATTTTTAAAAGGTAATTTTTCTGGGTGTTAAATCTTTGGCTGACAATTTTTCTCCTGCCGTATCTTAAGTACATCAAAGCACTGCCTTCTTTTCTCCATGTTTTCTGATGAGAAATCAGCACTTAATCTTATTGGGTATCCCTTATATGTTTTGCATTGCTTTTCTCTTGCTGCTCTCAGAATTCTCTCTTTGTCTCTGGCATTTGACATTCTGATTAGTATGTGTGTTGGAGTTGGTGTATTTGGAGTTATTCGGATGGGAGTATGTTGTGCTTCTTGGAAATGGATATCTGTGTCCTTCAATAGGATTGGGAAATTTTCCATCATTATTTCTTCAGATATTCTTTCTGCACCTTTCCCCTTGTCTTCTCCTTCTGGGACACACATGACATGTATGCTTGCACATTTCTTACTGTCATTTACTTCCCTGAGACCCTCTTCTATTTTTTCCATTCTTTTCTTCATCTGTTCGTTTGTTTGCTTTCAGAGGCCATATCTTCGAGCTCTCTGATCCTTTCTTCTGCTTCCTCAAGTCTGCTGTTATATGCTTTCAGTGTATCTTTAATTTCATTTATTGCCCCTTTCATTCCCATAAGTTCTGCTATTTTTCTATGTATGCTTTCAAATTCTTCTTTGTGCTCATCCAATGTCTTCTTATTATTCTTAATCTCTTTATCCATCTCATTGAAATTATTAAGGAGATTTGTTTGAACATCTAAAATTAGTTGCTCAACTCCTTTATGTCATCTACAGGCTTATCTTGTTCCTTTAATTGGGCCATCTCTTCCTGTTTCTTGCTATGGATTGTAATTTTTTTGGTGTTTCTGCTTCTGGCTTGCTAGATTTATTTATTCTGGGTGCAGTTTCTCCCTTTAGTTTTTTCTCCCTTGCTAGTTGTGTAGTAGGAGCCAAGCATGTACTTGGTGCTGTAAGCTATGGTGGTTGTAGCTGCCCATGTTGCCCCAGGAAGTGATAAAACCTCTCTTACCTTTCTCCTCTGTCAGGGTTAGGGATAGAGCTGCATCACAATATTGTCTGTATTCACCCAGAGACACTGATGAAGCTTCACACTCCTTCCTCCCCTACCTTAGTCAGGGATGGAGCTATAGTTTTGGTCAGCAATCTAAGCTGTCTGGGTTCAAAATTACCACAGGTGTTTAGGTAAACTGATGTATCACCAGACCCTCTCCCTGGTGAGTGGGAATGGACCCTCTGGAGTGCCCAACAATCTAATCACTGTGGGCCAAATATGCCTGCAGTTGCCCTGAGAGGCTTAGGAATTACTGTCCCTTCTGCCCTTTAGGTGGGAACAGGACCACAAATGCTCAACAATTCAGTCCTGTAGGTTGAAAGCACCCACCAACACCCAGAGGCTGTGGAAGTACCAGGCCCTTCATATCCTATTGGGTGGTAAGAATGGTTCTATGGGTGTTCAACAGTTCAGTCCCTTTAGGTCGAGAATACCTGTCATTGCCTGGGGAGGCTGAGGAAACACCAACCCCTTTCTAACATCACAAGGCATGGGTTGGAATCACAGGGACCTGACAGTTCAGTCCCTGATGGCTGAAAGTACCCGCCATTATCCATAGAGGCTGTGGATACACCAGACCCTTCCTATCCTGTTGGGAGTGAGCATGGATTCATAGGCATCCAAGAGTCCAGTCCATGCAGGCTGAAGGTCTGCTGTTGCCCAAAAAGGCTTTGGAAAGAACAGCCCCCTTCTTTCCTATTGGGGGGTGAGGGTGGATCCACAAGTACCCACCAGACCAGGCTGAGTAGACCCAAAGAGGCTGCACAAGTACAGTCCATCTTGTGTCCCATTGCAGATGGAGGAGTTGCCACAGGTGCCCAACAGTCAGGCTTGTGTATCCCAAAACTGTTGCCCTGAGAGGTTGAGGCAACACTAGCCCCTCCTATCCTCTGGGGGGAAAGAAGTGGAGATTGGCTCAAAGGTACTCAACAAACCTGCCTGTGTGGGCTGAAAACTCCTGCCATTACCTGGAGAGTCAGAGTATACCCAGCTACTCTCCTATTCTCTTAGGTTATGAGGATGCAGCCCCAGGTGTTTGACTACTCAGCCTGTGCCAGCAGAGAGCACTTGCATTTGCCTGGAGAGCCTGGTGCAGGTCCTGCCAGCTACCTCTCTGCTGGAGGTGGGGCTGGAGCCTAGGCTAGGGTTGCAGTTCGATCTTGGTGGAAGGAAGCCCATCCCTAACTTCACTGGATTTTAGTCAGCCTAGCTTTCTCTCATGCTGGGGGATGGAGTCAAAATGGCAGCTACTGGACTCTTTCCAGCTTGGACATGTACAGACCACCGTGGTTTCTAAGATTATACATTAGCCAGCCCAGTCCACTAATCAGTACCAGATGTCAGTGGACATCTGTCTCTTCCTCCACTATTTATGGGAAATGGAGATTCCAACTCCAGCCACAGAATAGCTCCTAAGTTGGCCTGTGGCCCTAGAGTAGGATGGGCATCAGCCTCTGTGGCATGGCTTGTAGCTTTCCAGGGAGTTGGTGCAGGTCTGCCAGCTTCTTCCCTGCCAAAGGTGGGTCTGGGGTTTAGGCTAGTCTTGTAACCCAACCTTGGTGGAAAGAAGCCAGTCCTTTCAAGCACTATGATTCTCAGTCAGTATTGCTTCCCCCTCATGTGTGGGGTAGAGTCAAAATGGCAGCCACCAGCTTCTCTCTGACCTGGACAGGCTCAAAGTTGAGTTGTTCCTAGGATTCTACTTCACCCTGCCAAATCCACTAATCAGTAGCCGAAGTTGGTGCCACACTATATTTTCTACCCACTTTTATTGGGGGAAATGGAACTTCCAACCTGAACCGTGAAATAGCTCCCAAGGTGGCTTGCACACCACAGAACTGACCTCCATGGTGTGAAGTGCTGTACTCACAATTCCTCTGTGCAGATGGGTAGTTTCTTCCTTCCACACTGTCAAGGATGTTGCAGGGTACTCCTCTAGTCACCTGAGTCCTCCAAACATGTGCTCTGTGTGACCACCAACTGCCCTGTTTCATGAGCTGATCCCAGGAGCTCCTTACTCTAATACCATCTTGGCTTCTAATCGTCATGGCTTCATTTTCCAAGAAGTTTTGGATCACAGAATGGTTACAACACTGGTAAGAGAGGATCAGTGGTGTGGGGTGTCAGTGATGGTAGATACATGGGAGGAAGTTTATCTGGGCATACCTGATATTTTTCTCTTTCTTCAATTCAGCATTTGTGGAGTCGTCCAGTCTCTACCATTCTCCAGTGAATCAGGGGAGGTGTTTCCAGGATATCAAAAATATATGTTTTGAATTACAAAAGACATCCATGCCTTTATTGTTATAAGTTCTTCACACTTATTTTAAATATATATATATTTATTTTCAAATAGATTCAAATTACATAAATAGTACATAAAAAATATATACCCAGAAGAATTGAAATCAGGGACATGAACAGAAAGGCACACCAATAAATTGCTTTTTATCGTGTTGAGGAATTTTCTTTCCACTCCCTGATTTCTGAGTGTTTTCATCAGGAAAGGAATTGAATTTTGTCAGATGCCTTTTCTGTTTCAGTCAAGATTATCATATGTTTTTTTTTTCCTGTTCATTCTATTAATGAGGTCTATTATGGTGTTTGTAATGCTAATCCAATTTTTAATACCTGGATAATTATCACTTGATCATCATGATTATTTCTTTTACTATGTTTTTGAATTCGATTTGATGGTATTTTGTTGAGGATTTTTGGATATATATTCACAAAGGAAATTGGGCTTCAATACTTTTGTATGCTCTTTTATCTTGCTTTGGAATCAAAGCCTCATAGAATTTGTTAGGAAGATTATCTACTATTCGATTTTTCGTTGAGTTTTGGAAGGATAGGTGGTAAATCTAAGTGTGTTTGGTAGAATAAGTGATGGAGGCCATCTGGTCCTGAAATCCTTTTTGGGAGGTTTCTTGGTTACTCATTCAATTTCTAACTTGTATTTTGGGATTTTATATATCTTCTTCTATCAGGGTAATTATGTGTTTCTAGAAGTTTATCCATTTCACTTAGAATATCTGATTTGTTGGCAAACAAATGTTCATTGTATTCTCTTTTAATTCTTCTAATTTTTAAATAATTGATAGTTATACCCCCACTTTCATTTTCTATTTTAATTAGTTATTTGTATTTCTTCTAATTACTTTATTAATCTATCTATTGTGTTGTCACATTTATTCATCTTTTTGAAGAACCAACTTTTGTTTTCAAAGTGTACTGGTGCCAACAGGGACACACTCAGTGGCCCTAAACCTGGCCTCACCTAAGTCCATCCATTTGACCTCGTTTGATGGATGGTATATTTGGCATATTGCCATCTCTGATTATTTGTGTGAAGGTGTTTGCTGTTTCCATTTTTAAAAAGCCCACTACCAGTCAACTAACATTAAATCATAAGCAACTCCAGCTGTATGTCCAGGGCACATGTATTGCTTGATGAATGTTTTTTGATCATTGTTTAAAAACCAAGTCACAAAGATAATAAAACTGCCTTTTATCCCTAATTGAGAGCTGCTGATCCTGACTCAAGCACTTGCCATAATGTAATCACTTCCCCTCCTCCTTTAGAGCCTCTGTGCTCTGTAAGTAATAAGGCAATCATTTTCTGAAAGTCTCTTGTGTCTGAGACTGCATTACTATGAACCACCATATAGCAATTTGTGCAACAATAATTTTCTCAAATCTTATTTTTCTTTATTTTAATTTTTTACTGGTATTTTCTTTTTTAATATTTTTTCTTTATTTTAAAAGAAGCTTTAGATTCCATAAATGTTCCATAAAAAATATAGGGGATTCCCATATACCCTACTTTCTCCCCCTTCCACACTTTCCTCTATTAACAACATACTTCATTAGTGAGATACAATTATTATAGTTGATGAAAAAATTTTGAAGCATTGCTACTCATAGTCTAAAGCTTACATTATGGTTTACACTTTGCACCAATTTTAAAGGTTTTGACAAAATGAATAATGGCTTGTATCAGTCACTGCATAATCATACCGAATAACTTCAACATGCCCAAAATGCCCCAAGTTACCACATTCTTCCTTTTCTCTCCCCTCGGAACCTCTGGTTACCACCATCTTAATATCAATGTTCCAAGGTCTTTGATTACTAGATAATAATGTCACTTTAGGCCATTGTTGCATTCCATGTTTGTTCAGTCCTTGATTTTGAGAATTTGTGGATGGTGCTACCCACTCTGCTTCCAGTTGAGAAGGAGCCAAGTTTCCATGGCTCAGTTGTATAAAACTATCTTGTTTGCAAAAAATACTATTTTTGGAGATGGGTGTTTTCCATCATCATCCCTTTGTTAGTTGCCCTGGGTGAGATGGATGACCTGGAATGTAGCTGTTGGTGGCAACTCTGCTGAGATTCATGGCTCAATCTGCCTAGCTACAGCCTAAATATTTAAGTCTCTGGGACATATATTTAACAGGTATAATGATAATTATAGTTTCAAATAAAAGTGGCAGAAGAACCATATATAAAAATATTATCAATAAGTGTAACTCAATACATTGCTAGGATAGATGATTATATTTTCCAATGAAAGGCTCAAGGAGTGTTGATTTCCCTGGGTTGGCTGTCCTGCCAATAGTATTTCCATGACTCTAAATGCTTCAGGACCTCCTCTGTTTGAGGTACTGTTTACTGTAGCTGTCAGTGACCACCTGGCATACTTTGAAACCTCTTGGCTATAAAAATTCATATGGACTTAATATTCCCCCCTTTTGTCTAGGTCTTTTTTCCAAATGTATCTCTAGTTGGTACTTGGTAACAATCTCTCAGTGCCAGGCAGACTCATCCATGGGAATTATGTCCCATGTCAAGGAAAAAGCATGAGATTATATACTGAGTTTGGCTTTGCGAGCGGTCACATTTCAGCAACAATGACATAACTCAGGTAATATGTATATTACTAGGCTTAGTTTCCATTTCAGAAGAACAAAGTTCATAAGTATAATTATCAATATCAAGGACTTTGCTTATTGGTCTGTCCTCCTTTGCTAGGCACAGTCCATATACACTAGAGATTTTGCCACCCCATAAGAGAATGTAGCAAGACTCCCCAGAAAGAGAATTCAAAATTCTGTGGATAATTCTGTGGATCTCCACCCACCAAGGCCTCACACCATGATCACATGAATAAATTCATATTCCTAATTGACATGCCCCAGGTGCACCCCTCCCTACCCATAACCCTGCCACTGAAATCCTGCATCAATAATCCTTCCCTGTCAAAGTTGCAACCCTTCTGCAATACAAAACGTTCCCCAAAACAAAGCCCAAAATATATTTTTAAAATTTTCATGGATTTCTACTATGAATATTTTGTTCTTTCATGTGTATAAGTCCTGTACATCCATTGTAAGATCTATTCTTAGTTATTTGATTCTTTCAGTTGCTTATATGAATAGAATTTTTTTCTTGAATACTAGCTTAGATTGCTCATAGTGTACAGAAATGCTATTATTTTTGTATGTCGATCATATATTCTGCTACTTTACTGAACTTGTTTATCAGCTCTAGAACCTTTGCTGTAGACCTTTCAAAGCTTTCTATGTATAGGATCATGTCATCTTCAAAGAGTGGAAATTTTATTTGTTGCCAATTTGGATGCCTTTTATTTCTTTTTCTTGCCTAAGTGCTCATTCTAGCACTTCTCACACAACAATAAATAAGAGCAGTGTCAGTTCACATACTTGTCTTTTTCCAGAATTTACAAGGAACACTTAAGCATTTTATCATTGAGTATTCTGTTATTTGTGGTGTTTTCATAAATATCATTTATCATATTGAGGATGTTTCCTTGTATTGCTATCAATTGAGGTGTTTTTCTCAAGAAGTATGCTGTGTGTTGTCAAATACTTTTTTTAAGTAAATGGAGATGATAATGAGATATTTTTTGAGCTGTTAATTTGGTGTGTTAAATTATTTTGATTTTCTTATGTTGAACCATTCCTGCACACCTGAGATAAAACCCACTTGGGCATGGTGTATAATTCATTTGATATGTTGTTGAATATAATTAGGAAGCATTTTGTTGAGGATTTTTGCATCTAAACTCATTAGCGAAATTGGTCTGTAGTTTTGTTTTTTTCTGTGTGGCATCTTTACGTGGTTTTGGTGTTAGTGTGATGTTTGCATCATAGAAAGGGTTAGGTAATCTTCCTTTCATTTCAATTTTAGGAAGACTTTTAGTAGGAATTCTATTGGTTCTTTCCAGAATGATTGATAGAACTCACCTGTGAAGCCATCTGGTGCTGGATTTTATTGGATGGAAGTTTTTGATGACTAATTCAATCTCATGAATTGTGACTATTCTGTTTAGTACTTCAATTTATTTTTTCATCAATGTAGGTTGATTGTGTGTTTCTAGAATTTATCCATTTCATCTACATTATCCATCTTCTTGATACATAATTTTTCAAAGTATCATCTTATGATACATTTTATTTTTGTGGGAGCAGTGGTGATATACCATCTGTCTTTTTTATTTTGTTTATTTTCATCTTTTTTTCTTTGTTATGCTAAGGTTTTGTAAACTTTATTAATCTTGACAAAGAACCAGCTTTTTGTTTTGTTAATTTTTTCTCCTTTCCTTTTCTCAATTTCACTTAATTCTGCTTTCATTGCTCTTCTTTCATTTGCTTTGGTGTTAATTTGTTTTGTTTTTGTTTTTAATTTCTGATTGCTTGATGTATGCAGTTAGGTCTTTGGTTTCAGCTCTTCTTCTTTTTTTAATATGGGCATTTTTAGCTGTAAGTTTCCCTCTCAGCACTGTTTACTTATATACCATAGGTTTTTGATATGTTGTGTTTACATTTTCTCTCATTTCAATGCAGTTATTATTTGTTTTGCAATTTCTTCCATGATCTACTGATTGTTTGAATGTCTTTTTTGATGAACACATATTTGTGGATTTTCCTGTTTTCCTTCTGCTTTTTTATTTCTAGCTTCATTCTTTTGTGATTGGAGATGCTTTGTATGGTTATAATCATTTGCTAAGTTAAGCAACCTATTTTATGACCTAATATCAATCTACTCTGGAGATTTATCCATGTACACTTCAGAATAAGATGTACTCTGCTGTTATTGGGTAGATTTTTCTATCTAAGCCTGTTAAGTCTTCTTGTTCTGTGGTATTGTTCCAATCCTTTATTTCCTTATTGATCTTCTGGGGGGGGGGGATATCCTCTCCATTATTAAATGTGTTGTTTTGAAATTTCCAAAAGTATTGTAGAGCAATTATTATTTTACAACAGCCTCCATTCATTTCTGTACATTATTGAAAATGATATCTTTTTAAATCCAACAATAATTGGAGAAGAATTATTATTTTAAAAGCATCCCCATTCGAATCATCAATGTTTGCTTCCTGTATTTTGGGGCTTTGTTATTAAATGCACATATATTTACAATTGCTAAATCTTCTTGAGGAATTGAATTTATTTCTTAATAAATCAATATTATTGATACATAAAAATAAGGCATAAATCCATCCAAAGTGTACAATCAGTGATATTTGGTATAATCATATATTTGTACATTAATCAATACAATCATTCTTAGAGCAATTACATTATTCCATTAATAATAAAAAAGCAATCAAACAAAATCCATCATGGTTCAATCTTTCTATGCTTCACCTGCCATATATAGCTACTTTTCTTTTCCCTTCTCTCTAGAATATTTATTTATTTATGTAAAAACTGTCATATATGCATTATCACCCATATTCATGTTTTACATGAGGTTTTACTGTTATACAGTCCCATGTTATAGTGTTTAGCTTTCCTTCTATTAATATAATTGGTCTTATATCCCCTTTCTACAAATGTCATTCCCATAAATTAGTACATCTACTTGCAAATACCATGATATGCTTTCCCCTTTCTATACATTTCCAAAATTTACAAACAGTCATTTTACTAATTCTGCACAGATTAACTTTTAGCTTTCCATTCTCTACCCTCCTATTTTCTGGTGGCCCATATTCTGATTATTAACTGTGAGTTCACATGATGTACTTAGTTCATATTAGCTCAATCATACAGTATTTGTCTTTTTTTCTGGTTTGCTTCACTCAATTTAATGTCCTCCATTTTCATCCATGCTGTCATGTTTCATGACTTCATTTTTTCTTACCCCTGCATAATATTCCATAATTTGTACACTCCAAAATTGATTATCCATTCATAGTTGATAGACACCTGAGTTCTTTCCAACTTTTGTCAATTGTGAATAGTGCTTCTATGAACATTGGTGTGCAAATGTCTGTGTCTCTGCTTTCAGTTCTTTTGGGTGTATATGTAGTAATGGTATTGCCAGATCACATGGCAAGTCTATATTTAACTTCCTTAGGAACTGTCAAACACTTTCCACAGAGGCTGTACCATTCTACATTCCCATCAATAGTGGCATTTCTACCTCTTCACATCCTCAACAAATTTACAATTTTCTGTCTTTTTAATAATGTCCAGTCTAATAGATGTGCTATAATATCTCATTTTAGTTTTGATTTTCATTTCCTTAATTGCTACTAGTGTACATTTTTTCATGTGTTTCTTCACTATTCATATTTCTTCTTTGGACAATTGTCTTTGCAAGTCTTTTCTCATTTTTTAATTGGGTATTTTGTCTTTTTATGGTTGAGTTGTACGATGTCTTTGTATAGCATGGATAGTAAAGTTTTACGGATAAGCGATTATCAAATATTTTCTCCCATTGAGTCAGTTGCCTTTCATCCATTTGAAAAAAGTACTCTAAGGTGCAAAAATGTTTAATTTTATGAAGGTCCCTTTTATCATGTATTTAGGACTCTGTTTTAATATGCACTTACGTTTATAATTGTTAAATCTTGATGATTTGACTTTGATTAATATACAAAATCCTCCCTTGTCCCTTGTTACAGTTTTTAACTTATAGACTATTTTATCTGATATTAGTATAGTCACCGAGCTCTGTTTTGTTTACTATTTGTGAGAAATATTTTCCCACCGAATCACATTTTTGTATATTTGATTCTAAGGTGAATCTCAATAAGCAGCAAATAGGTGATATGGTTTTTATACATTTTTTCAAATCTCTGTTTTTTGAATAGATATTTTAACCCATTTGTAATCCAAGTAATTACTGATAAAGTAAGACTTATTACAAATATTGCCATTTGTTTTTTAATGTATTAAGCTCTTTTGTTTATTCTGTTGATGCTTTCTTTTTTTAGCTGAACTTTGTCATGAACATATGTGATTTTTTCCTCCTTTCCTTTTTTGCATAGTTTTAAAATGTATTTTTATTATAGAATTGTGAACATATAAAACAATCTTTCACAGGTGTAGAATTACCATACAATACCCCTTCACCTACAAACCACACTGTGGTGGAATATTTGTTCCAGATTATGAGATGATAATATCATCAAATTATTGCCACAATCCAAGGTCCATATGGTATAATTAGCATGCTTTTCCCCTGCCCCACATAATCAAAATTGTACATATTTGGCATTGACATAAGAGTATTATGGCACTTATGTAAGAATATTACAGTATTGCTGTTAGTAACAGTGCACTGGTCACACCAATTGTATTTTTCCTATGCATTGCCACATTCCCAACACACTGCAATATTAACATACATCCACTCTAACTCACTGAATGACTCTCTTGCATCTGTAACATCAACCACTATTCTCATCCACCACTGGGTGCACTGTGTCATTCAGTCCCTAGATAGTCCCACAATTATCAGTCCTCAAATTTGATAATTGTGCTTTCCATTTGTTTAAAAAATGCAGGTTAAATTTTATTTTATTTTTATCAATTAATTTTTTCTTTCATTGGGGCTGGCGAATGAGCCTGAGACCTCCCATATGGAAATCAGGTGCTCAACCACTTGAGCCACATCTGCTCACCAGCTGGAAGAATTTTTATTGGGATTGCATTAAATCTACATATCAGTTTAGGTAGACTTGACATTCTAATGGTATTTAGTCTTCCAATCCACAAGTATGTAAGTATTGTTCCAATTCTTTAGGTCTATTTTTATTTTTTAACAATGCATTGCAATTTATGAACAAAATTGCCTTACATTCTTAGTTATGTTTATGCCTAAATATTTGATTCTTTTAGTCAGTATTGTAAATGCAATTTTTTTCTTGGCTCCCTCCTCAGACTGTACATTACTAGTGTATATAAACACCATGAATTTTTGCATATTGATCTTATATCCTGAAACCATACTAAAATCATTTATTAGCTCTAGCAACTTTGTTGTAGATTTTGGAGGCCTTTCTAGATATAAGATCATATCATCTATGAATAGGGAAAGTTCTACTTCTTTCTTTCCAATTGAGATGTATTTTATTTCTTTCTGTGGCCTGATTACTCTAGCTAGAACCTCTAGCATTATATTAAACAACAGTGGTAACAGTAAACATCTTTATCTTATTCCCCATTCAAAGGTTAATTGAATACAGTGCTGCATGTCAGATTTTCATATATGGCTCTTAACATGATTAGAAATTTTCCCTCAATTACTATCTTTTGTTGTATTTTTATGAAGAAAGGATGCTGTATTTTGCCTAATGCCTTTTCTGTGTAATTTGAGAAAATCATGTGAATTTTCTTCTTTGGTTTACTAATGTGGTGCATTATGTTGATTGATTTCCTGATGTTGAAGCACCCTTTCTTGCCTGGAATAAACTAATGTGATCCTGATAAATAATTCTTTAATTTACTGTTTGATTTGTTTAACAAGAATTTTCTTGAGAATTTTTTATCAATATTCATTAGTTAAATGGGTCAGTAATTTATTATTTTGTCTGACTTTAGTGTTAAGGTGGTATTGGCTTCTAAGAATGAGTTGGTAGCATTCATTCTTGTTCAGGTTTTTGGAAGAGATTGAGTAAGATCGGTATTAAATCTTCTTTAAAAGCTTGACAGAACTCACCTGTGAAGCCATTTGTTCCAGGACTTTTCATTTTGGGGTGTAGTTTGATGACTGTTTCAATCTCTTTTCATGCAATTGGTTTAAGTGTTGTTTTTCTTCTAGTGACAGTGTAGGTTGTTTTTACATTCCTAGAAAATTTTCCATTTCATCTTCATTGACTATTTTTTAATGTACAGTTGGTCATAGCATGCTCTATGCTTCCTTTCTGTGGGGTCAATAGTAAAGTTCCCATTTTCTTTTTCTTTTTTTTTTCAGTTTCTTTTATTTGCACATTCTCTCCTTTTATCTTTGTTAGTCTAGCTAAAGGTTTATCAATTTGTATAAACTTTTTGAAAAAACAAATTTTAGTTTTGTTAATTCTCCTTACTTTTTTGTTCTCAATTTCATATTTCTACTCTGATCTTTGTTGTTATTTCATTACTTCTACTTGTTTGGAATTAGTTGGTTTTTTTGTTAAATCTTCCAGCTGTGTAGTCAGCCACTGCTTTTAGTTCTTTATTTTTTTTAATGTAAGCATTGAGGGCTATAAATTTCTTTCTCAACACTGCTTATCCTACATCACATAGGTTCTGATATGTTGTATTCTTGTTTTCATCCATCTCTAGATATTTATTGATTTCTTTCAAAATTTATTCTTTGACCAATAATTATTTAATAGTGTATTGTTTAATCTCCATTTTTAAAATGATATTTCCTTTTTCTGCTTATTTTTGATTTCCAGCTGCATTCCATTATAATCAGAGAAAGTGCTGTTTATAATTTTGATTTTGTTGATTTTACTGAGATATTCTTTGTAACCCAACATAGGACCTATCTTGGATAAGAATCCATGAGCACTTGAAAAGAATTCATATACTGCTCTATTGGGTGAAATGTTCTGTGTATGCCTGTTAGGTTCAGTCTATTTCTCATAATATTCAAGTCCTCTGTTCTTGTTTTTGTTTTTGTTTTTGTTTTTTTTTGAAGCTCGGCCCAAATGTTCTAACCATTGCTGAGAGTGGTGTATTGAAATCTACAAATGTTACTGTGGAGATGTGTATTTGACCCTTCAGTTTTGCCAGGTTTGCCTCAAGTATCTTGGGACAACTTTGCTAGCTGCAGATTTATTTATGATTATGATGTCTTTCTTTTGAAATGGCACTTTTATGAATAAAAAACAATCTTCCTTGTCTTTAATGAGTTTTGTTTTTAAAGTCAATTTCTTCCAATATAAATATGACTACTCCAGTTTTTGTTTTGTTTTGGTTTGTTTTGATTTGATTTAGTTTCTGCATGCATGGAATACTTTTTTTTTTCTGCCTTTCACTTACAATCTATTAGTATCCTTGGGCGTAAGATGATCTCTTGTAGACAGCATATAGATGACTCATATTTTTTTATCCATGCCACCAACTTTTGTTTTTTGATTAGAGAGTTCAATCCATTAACATTCAATGTTATTACTGAAAAAAAAATTCTTATTTCAACCATTTTGACCTTTGGGTTAATTTGTCATATTTTACTATCACCACAATTTTTACATTTTCTTTACTTTTACTGATACTATCTTCATTTCTAGACTCTCTTCCAAGTCTCTCTCCTGTGTTTTCTTTTCAGCATGTAGCAATCCCTTTAGTATTTCCTGAAAATTTGGTCTCTTGGCTACAAACTCTCTCTGAGTTGCTGTTTATCTGTAAATATTCTAATCACCCTCATTTTTGAAAGGCAATCATGTTGGATATATGTTTCTTGGCTGGCAGTTTTTCTTGGGGACATACAGCCTGAATCCACCAAACTCTAGATGCTTGATAACAAAAAGACATGTTTTATTTCCCATGTAAAAAAAATGCACCCATTATATCACAATATCCTAAAACCTTAAGTCATTAACAATACTATGTAACAAGTCTCATCAACATTATACATTTTGACAAAACCTATAAAATCGTGTGGGGCAAAATATAATGTACACTATAGCTCACGTAGTAACAGTGATTCAATATGTGTTCATATTGTACAGAATTGTTCAACTGTAGTAGATGTACCACACTAGGAAAAATGTTAATGTGGGCAAGTGTGGGAGGGGGAGAGGGTGTGGCATATGGTAATTCCCTACATTTTTTATATAACTTTTTTTGTAATCTAAAGTGTCTTAAAAATATATATAGTTTTTAAAACTCAGTTATAGATGTTCCTATCCTGGGCACAGTACTCCGCTCTCTATGGACCTGTGAAACCTAGAGAACACATTATCTGCTTCCATTGTACATGGAGGGACAGTTGTAGTGTAAACATCTCCATCCACATAGGGAAAAATTGGAAGGAAAACAGGAGACACAAGCAGATCTGAAACACAATAGTGCTTGGTTCTTTAAATGTCAAGGCCTGAGAGTTATCTAGAGAATGATATTTTGTGCTCCAAGCGACATGGATTGACAACTCCAACTCTTCCCACTACTTGTGCAGTGGTCATGCCCTCATTAAACACTGGTGTGAAGGTCTCACCCTCTTCAAGTATTGGCAGCCAGGCTCTCCACAAATTCTGGGAACAGGTTCCACCTTCTGAGAACACTGTATGACAACATTCTTCCTGAACAATGGAGCAGAAGAGACTCACCCTTTCCACACACATGGATGGGATGATTCTCTTGACCTGGGAAGATGCCATCAGTTCCATACCTCAGCTTCCATGGTTCTGACTTGAAGTCATTTTTTCCTTCAATTTCTCCCTTTTGGTCCAGGCTAGCAGTAATTCTACTCATACAGGTCTCACAAAGAATTGCCAGTTTTGCAAGGAGAACACAGGTTTTCAAACCATCATACATTAGCACTTTCCACAGATCCTTTCTGGATAAGTATACCTCCAATCATGACATCAAACACTGCATATGGTCAGGGGTATACTGATGAAGGTTAGGTGTAGGATTGAAACCTGGATCCCTCTGGGAGTGGGGCTGAATGCCAACAGAGGGGAGTCCCTGAGAGGGATCCTGGGGTGCCACCCTGGTAGGGTCTGGATACTGGCATGCCCCCTGGCTCTCTTGGAATCTGGGTCTGGAAACCTCTCTAGTCCCATTTCACCTCCAGCCTGCTCTGCTCTGGTCTTGTGGGTGAAGCTCTGCAAAGACAGGGCCTTCAGCCAAGCTGGGAAGCACCAGGGCTCAGCCTGGCATGAAGTTCTCCTCCCAGATAGGAACAGACCCTGTTTGCAGTTCCCCTCCCAGAGCTGAAATGACAGCTAAATGGCTCAGGATTAATATCTGGGCAGAGGATTCCACCGTCCTCACTACCAGCCATAACCTGGATGTTAACATGACAAGCCTCCCATATATCCACTTCCAACTTCCCTTCTCCTGTCCAGGGTCTGTACACACTCATGCCCCTCTCCTGCAAACATTCATGCTGTGAGTGGGAGGACTTGAGGCTGCAAAGGCAGGACAATAGGGTTGGCCTAGTTAGCCTTCCCTACTGGGAACACTTGGGTTACATTTGGTTATGAGTCATCTATATGCTGCCTAATGGAGACTCACCTTAGACCTAAGGAAACCAATAGATTGAAAGTGAAAGCCTGGAAAAAGAAATTCCACTCACTCAATAACCAACAAAAATCAAATTAGCTATATTTATTTCAGATTAAATAGACTTTAAAAGCTAAACTGTTATGAGACAATAAAAGATATTCTATGTTAACAAAAGGGGCAATTCACCAAGAAGAGATAACTGTCATAAATATATATGCACCTAACCAGGGTACCTCAATTTACATGAGGTAAACACTGATAAAAATGAAGGAAAAAAGAGCTGTCTCAACAATAATAGTTGTAGACTCCACTATAGCAGTCTCAGCAATGGAGAGAACATCTATCCGGACAGAGGATAAATAAATAAAGAGAGAGTTTGAATAATATAATAAATGGACTAAACCTAATAGACATATAGAGAACAGTATACCCCAAAACAGCAGGAAATGCATTCTTCTTAAATGCTCATGGGTCTTTCTCCAGGATAGACCATATGCTGATTCAAAAAACAAATCTCAATAAATTCTATAAAATGGAAATTATTCAAAGCACTTTCTCTGATTACTCAAAGCACTTTCTCTGATTATTGGAATAAAGCTCAAAATCAACAAATGGTAAAAAAGGGAAAATTCACAAACATATGGAGATTAAACAACATACTCTTAAATAATCAGTGGGCCAAAGAAACTGTGACAGAAATCAATATCTATCTTGAGACGAATGAAAATGATAACACCATATATTAGAACCTATGGGATCCACTGAAGGCAGTGCTAAAAGGATGACAAAGAGCTAAATTCAATGACCTAACTACACAGCTGGAGTAAGAAGAGAAAGAACAGCAAAGGATTCCCAAAGCAAGCAGAAGGAATGAGACAACAAAGAATAGAGTCGAGATAATGAAATTGAGAATGAAATAACAATAGAGAGAACTGACGATACCAAAAGCTGGTTCTTAAAGGAGATTAACAAAGTCGACAAACCCTTAGTTTGACTGATAAAGAAAAAAGAGAGAAGATTCAAATAAATAAAATTAAAAAATGAAAATGGGACATTACTACTGATCCCACAGAAATAAAACAGATCATAAGTGAATACAAGGAACAACTGCACTCCAACAAACTAGACAATGTAGATGAACTTTCCTTAATGGTTTTGCATGCAAAAATCCTCAATAAAAATATTTGCTACTCAAATCCAAAACACATTAAAAGATTTATTCCTCGTGATCAAGTGGATTTATACCAGGCATGCAAGGGTGGGTCAACACAAGAAAATCAATCCGTATAATCCACCACATTAATAGCAAAGAAGAAAATCACATGATCTTATGGATTGATGTAGAAAAGGCATTTGACAAAATACAGCATTCTTTCTTGATAAAAAAAATACTACAAAAGATAGCCATTGAAAGAAAGTTTCTCACCATTGTAAAGGTCATATATGAAAAACCCACAGGTAACACTGTACTCAGTGGAGAAACTCTGAAAGCTAACACACCGAGATGAGGAACAAGACAAAGATGTCCATTGCCACCACTGTTGTCCAATATAGGAGTAGAGGTTCTCATTAGAGCAATCAGGAAAGAAAAAGAAATAAAAGGAATCCAAATCAGAAAGGAAGAAGTGAAACTTTTGTTATTCACAGTAGATATGATCCTACACATAGAATGCCCTGAAAAACCTACAATAAAGATGCTAGAGGGTGGTGGGGGAAAGAGGGAGGTGGCCCGAGGTGCCCTGCTCCTTGCTTCCTGGTAACAAGCTACCTGCGGGTCTCCAGAGTCGGTGGATGGTGGCAGGACAACAAGGGATGCAGCAACTCCAGGAAATCACCTCATCAGGGACCACCTGCTGCAAACTCCTCTAGGTAGGAAAGAATCCCAGACACGGATCCCTCCCAGATACATCTGGATGCACTAGGGCTGCCTGGTTCATTTCAATGGATTCTAACCACCAACCTGCTGATCAACAGGGCATTTGTTTCTCCTTGTGAAGTGAAATAATGCAAAGTTTGGGGTGTGTAGCAGTTTGATATTGTTTATGAAATCCAAAAGTAGATATTGCATTATGTTTGAGAACCTGTCTTTTTCTCTGGGTATATTAGATTACATTGAATTTAGAAGTTTTACTTTTACTTGATTAAATAATGATTAGGCTTTGATGGGGCCACATAGGTAGGATGTTGAGTCTCACCAACCCCTTGGTGGGTAGGACTCAGAAAAAGAGTACTGAAGAGAAGGGAGTTTGGAGTTTTTGAGCTGGAGCTGGGGGAAGTAAAAACAAAGGAGAAGAACACAGAGGAATACAGAGGCTCTGTGGAAACAGCAAACGCTCTGGGAAGAGAGAGAAGCCTAACAAGCCTTTGGCTACAGCTGATACTGAAAAGAAATGAGCCCTTAGGAGAGAGGGGGGAGAAGCCCAGGAAGGGCCTCTGCTGTGGCAGACAACCGGAAGTCCCACCCCTTACCCACCCTCCTGCCAATCTGACATTGGTTTTCCCTGAAGACCTCCTGAGGGCCAGGCTCGGTGCTGAACCAGGAGGTACAGTGAAGACTACTCTTCCTAGTGGGCACAGATGGGGACTGTCACCCGTGCCCCCGGCAGTCAAGCAGCCTTGCCCCGCAGCTCTCCTCCAGGGCCCAGCGCGGGGCTGGTTCCCACAGGCCGCCCTCTGCGTCTCAGGCCTTCCTCATGGCGTCCTAGTGCCCAGCGCAGCCGCAGGCCCTCAGGAGGCCTTCCCTGTGCAGCAGCACAGATGCCTCCACCTGAGACTCCGGACAAGGCCGCCTTCCCGCAGGGACAGATATTTACCAGTGAGGCTGAGAATCCGTGAGCGCCACCAGGTCTGCGAACACCCGTGACTGGCCCAAACCCTTTTTCTTCCTGTTGTTTCTGAAACATGTTCATTTACAAAAAAAAAAAAAAAAACAATAATAATAATAAAATCCCTGAGAATCAACTGAGGGTTGGTTGAGCAAGAGTGGATTCTAGGGAGGGTATCTGGTTAGGGAAAACTTCCCTTTGCTACAGTGAACTTTTAGAGGGGCGATTCTGCAGATGTAAGGGACGTAGGTACACAATGTTATTAAGTTAGTTAGTAAAAGGACTTTATACCTTATTTACTTATTTACTCATTATTATTGTTTTGTTAATTAAGTACTGATTGGGCATCACCATCCCAAAATCCTCAAGATTGGGGAATGAACAGTGGACTAAATTAGACATTATTCTACTGTAGACTTATTATTATACTAACAATTGGAGAACTCTTATTATTGATATAAAGGCAGTGGCCACCAGAGGTTCTGAGGGATGGGAGAGGGAAGTTAGGTGTAATATGGGGACAATTTCCATATATTGGGATTATCCTGCATGACATTGCAATGACAGGTACAGGCACAGTATATATTTTGTCATAACCTACAAAATTGTGCGGGACAGGGTGTAAAGTATAATACTAGTGGCGATGCTTCAATATATGTTCGTCAATTGTAACAAATGCACCACAGTAATGAAGGATGTTGTTAATAGGGGAAAGTGTGGGAGGGGGAGGGAGCAGGGCATAGGGGAATCCCTTATACTTTTTTGGTAATGCTTTGTACTCAAGCTTCTTTAAAATTTTTTAAAAATTAATTTTAAAAGGTGGTTCAGAAGAAAGAGTGTGGTTAAACTTGTACATATGTGGAGCCTCATAGGAGAAAAGGATTTAAATCCTGACCCCTTCACCTTTGAATTTTAAATTGTTGCTTGAACATAACTGGTAGACAGAGGTTCCCCAAATAAGGACAGGTAGCCGGAGAAAACAGAGACTCTGAAGGAAAGTCACTACAGTAGATAGTGGGAGTTTGAATGGAACAACATAAGAATTTCAGAGTCTTAAGGCAAGGTTGACTTCATACACAGCTGGGAAATACTGAGACCCTGGAGAAAGTGGATGAGAGATTAAGCTAAGCAGCTGTGTAAGGAATAGGGTGACAATAGCAGAGTAAAAAAAACAAGTGAGAGATAAAAGCAAGGATTCAAAATGTAGGGGAAGAAATTAAAGCACAAATAAATTCATCTCAGTGTTTTTGAAAATAGTGAAAAATTAGAAATAATTATCACCTGATAAGGAAATGGCAAAACTAACCAATGGTATAATCTAATGGAATAAATACAGCTATTAAATTATCCTTATGAAAACAATAAAGCAAATAGATTCACATAAACCTGCTTATGACATTGTGAGGAGTGAAAAATCAGGAATCCAGTATATTTTTGGTGTAACATTCATGCAATCTAAAACTGCTTTAAAAATAAACTTTTTATTTAAAAAAAAAAAAAGACCAACAAGAAAGAGCACTGTTAAAATATACCAAAATATTTACAGTTGATTATGTTTCAACAATTTAAATATGGATTTTCCCCTAACTTTTTCTGTACATTCTGAATGAACTAAGAACAAACTATAACAAAATTAAAACTTTAAAAATATAAGGCCTAAAACTCAGGAGATTCAGGTGTCAAACTGCCAATTTATCTTTATTTTGTGTAGCTTTTTGGCAATACTAAAAGCGTTCATACTTTTTCATGGCCATATTTTTTCCTAGCTTTTCAAAGCTCCAGTAGCAGAAACTGCCAAATACTGCAGGAAAACTGAATATGTCATTCATAAAAATATCATGAATATAGTTCTCAGTGTCCGCATCTCAGAAACAGGGAGCAGCCATGAATACACCTTCACCTCTTTGTTTTCCAGTCACTACTTGCACCACCATTGACACTGGTCAAATCCCTTTTCTTATCATTTATCCTTAATGTTTTCTGATAAATGATTTGTAAGCTGAGGTGTTTCTTCCGGAGAACACTCAGCTCTTGCCAGTTGCTCCTGGTGCACAGCATGGATACAGTCTTTAATCAGAGAGGGTCTAAACCTTTGTTGGAAAATGAAACTCATTGATATTTCACTACATTCTTCTCAGTTTCAGGCACCGTGTCACCCACAGAAAAGGACATTGCAGCGGATGAAGTCATGGCTTCTTGGCCTGGGTGTATTTCACAATGTGGCCTCACAGGTTGCAGAAGGCTGCAGCTCATAGCTGGGAAACCATCACCTGGGCTGATATTAGATATTTCACAACTGTGTAATTTTAGGTGATTTCCTGGGGGAAGGCTGGGCTTTTATTTTGTATTCATTTTGAAACATTGTGCAGGCTGTACGCAATTTGTGTAGGGGTATCCTCTGTTCCTGTAGCTTTTTCTTCAGAGCTTGATTAAGTGCAGGTCAGTTGTTGTGAGGATGAAAAAAAAAAAACAAAAAAAAACCCACATTGGCTCTTGTCGTGCAGCCTTTGAGACACCAGGAACAGCAGTCCCACCCTCCGAACCAAGATCACCATGGCAGGGTGACATCAGAGTGGATCAAGTGGGAAGATCTGGCCTAAAATCCACTCCACCAAACAAGGACAGCTGTACAAATCACGAATTAGACTTTCCCAAGTCATGTCTGTCCCTACCTTACACCTCCATTTCCATAAAATCTCCCTTAACCCTGAGATCAGGGAGACAGATTTGAGCTATGGCTCCTGTCTCCATGTCAGTCAACCTTGCATTAATGCTCTTTCTTTTCTTAAAATCCCAGTGTCACAATATTGGACTCTGTGCATGTTGGACATCCCTTGCTCAGTAACATATTCAGGGTGTTGCTGTTGATTCATGCTGACAAGAGGCATGACCAGCACCTGTTCATTTGGGATTTAATTTTTGCCCACTTTTTAATTTGAGCCAAGAGCCAAAGAGAGTAAAGGAAACTTTGGGCACTACACTGTAACTGAATCACATGTTATGGGAATAATTCAATCCTTCACCCAACAAGTATTTATGAAGCACCTAAGATGATTCGGACCCTTTTTGAGGGCCTAAGCATATAGCAGTGTTTATTCCTGTCAGTGGAGATGATATTTTATTATTGGCAGAGAGTCAGTAAGGAAAGCAATAAGGAGTGTTGATTCTATGTCAGATGATATTAAGAGCCATGGAGAAAATAAGGCAGGAATGGGGAGTAAGAAAGTCTGAAGGAGATAGGAATGTGGTTTTGTGGAGGGCAGTGAGGAAAGCCCTCATTCAGATGATAGCATTTGTTCAAAAGTGGAGAAGGAGGGAGCCAAGTACCTATTTGAAGGGAGAGCATTCCTGTCAGCATGAGTCACAACTATCAATAGGAGAATGCCTGCTGTTTGCAAGGAAGGATAGGGAGGCCCATGTACAGCAACAGCAGGAGGAAGGAGGAGATGATAGAAGTGACAGGGAGGAGTTCATCGCAACTCTAATGCCTTAGGTCTTTCCTCTAAACATGATAGCGTGTGATCACACATAATGTGGTACATCACAGCCAGAGACCACAGAACTCCAATCTTAGAGCACGGTTAAAACATAACTCAGCTAAATTGGAAATATCAGGATTAATTCAGGACCCATTTTCAAAGGGCAGCACATGGCAAGATTTAAACTTCCCTCCTCCTGGATATCATCAGCTGTTATGGGTTGAAATCTATCCCCACAAAGATATGTTGAAGTCCTAAAGCTGGATTACCAGAAAGTGGAAGTATTTGGAAATAGAGTTTTTGCAGATGAAAGTAAATGAATTAAGATGAGCATATACTGGTGTGGGTTCAGTCCTGAGTGGAAGAAAAAGAACTGGGGCTTACAGTGCGGGTTAGCAAGGCAAGTGTTGGGGCAGAACCATTGGGCACTGACTATGCCTGGCAAAGGGGGGCCCATTCCATTTACTGTCCTCTGTCCCTTGTGGGGCCCTTGTGGGTGCCCAGCTTTCAGTATGACCCATGTGTCCCATGCAGTGCCTTCTGCATTTGCCTGTTAGATTAGCCAGTGTACCCCTAGCACAGCATCCCCCACCCATACCCAGGCAGGGGAGCCTGACCATCCTCCTTGAGCACCCCTAAACCAGTCCAGGCCCAAATGCCTGTGTGCAGTTAGAAAAATTAGGCATAATCCAGAAGACTTGGAATCAACTGGCCATCTAGGCTGGGCTCAACCATTCCCGTGGGGTTTGCTTTGGAAGTGAGAGTCCCTAATCCTGTGGAACCCCTACCTCCTCCTGCCCACGTGAAGCAATTTTCTTCTGAAAACCCTAAATTTCATTCACAAGTACAAATACATATGTGCACACACAGGAAGTAACCAGTGGGGACGATGGAGGGGGAGGCAGGGCAGGAGCTGGCACCAGAGAGGTGAGAAGGGGACAGAGGTAGGAGGTTAGAGATAGCTCTGCCATGGGACAGTACCATCATTCTCCTGACAACATGCCCACAGCCCACAGCACAGGGAGGTGGAGATGCCAGGCTGATGGGTAGGGAGATGCCTGATATTCCCAGGGATCTGCTGGGCCTGGTCAGCTCCAGGACAACCAGAAGAGGACAGCTGGTGTCCTGCCTACCCCACTCTGGGCACCTGGAACTAGGATGAGCCTCTGTGTGGATGGAGGCTGTGATGGTTAGGCTAATGTATCAAATCAGCCAGGTAACTGGGCCCAGTTGTTCGGTCAAACGAGCACTGGGTTAATTGTAATACAAGAACATCTATGGACCTTAGTCACGACTGACTTTACTGCAGAGATAGCTGATTACATCAACATCAATCAGGGGGTTGCTGTCAGCAGTGAGTGAAGCTTTTAACACTTGGTTGAATGCCGTAAAAGGGGAAGTGATTTCAGCATTCAGAGAGAATTTCCCAGCTCATCTTTGGACAGCCAGTGTCCCCAGGAAACTCATCAAGGACCTTCACTGGACTTTCATCAGAGGCCCTGGTTTGCAACCTGCCTGTGGAACCTCGACTTGTGCATCCCCACAGTCAGTTAAAAGACTCATAAAATCTCTTACTATCGACAGAGAGCTCCTGTTGATTCTGTTTCCCTAGAGGAACCTGACTGTTACAGCGGTTATTGGAGAGAAGGCCTCAGTTTCCTCCTCTATAAATTGGAATACTTAGAGTATGTGACCCCAAGCGTTCCACACCTAGAAGAATTATTCTTGGCTGTGGTTCTCTATCAATGAACTGCAGTGCCCTGAGACCCTGGAAAATACATCCCATGTGCTGGGGTCCTTCTAAGCAAATACAGGCTTGAAGGTTTGGGATTGTGTGGACCTGGGGTGGCACAAAGCAGGAAATGTCACCAGACCATAAGTCTGGGATCTTGGGAAAGACAAACTTTGTGGGAGTGATCGATCGGATACAATATAGAATGAGAAACTTTGGAGGATTTTATACCCAAGTGGTGACAAGTTCTGATATTCGCTGAATTTCAAAATCCTCCTGCTGTGGACTTAGAAATGAGGACAAAGTAATAACTGACTTTCCATGATCATAAACCCTGAACTCTGCCCTGATTTGAGTTGTGACCCATGCTGCTTCCCACCCTTCTTGTACATCTCCCTTGTCTCCCTTCTTGAAGTGGCTACATGTGACACCAGCCCTCGAGGTTCTTGGTATCAGCTCATATTCACCTGATGCCATCCCTGGGAAAGAGGAGCTAGATTGGTCTTACTGTGGAGGAGGGGAGACTTAGGAGACCCTGAGGGTCACACTGACTTATCCAGGGTCACAGAACTGGCAGGAGGAGTGGGTCTGAACCCAGCTCATTCCCCTCAGATGGTTCCTGATGCCCCCAAGCCTTAGTAGTGCAGCCTGGATGCTGTGCTGGTGAAATTGAGCACAGTTGGGAAAGGACATGGGAGAAGATGGTGAGCAGTCAGCAGCCCACAGGGGTCCTTGGGGAGTTGTTATCCAGGAAAGGGGCACAGGGAAGGGGACACAGGAAGTGACCTCACTTCCTTGGAGATGGAGCCCAACAGAACTTGGAACCCAGTAACCAGGCACCCACATTCTAGAGACAGCCACTAACTGGTCACTCAGGCAGAGAAACTTGAGAGAGCAAGATGTTCACTTGCTGCCTCTGAGCTTCCCGAGGCTCCCGTGCCAAAAGTCCCTGTCGCGAGAGCCTTATGTGATGTTGCCGGTGTTGGCTCGCCCCATGGCCTCGACGGCTGTGGCCATTTACTAGGAGGAACTGTGAGGTAACCCATGGGGCTGGGCAGGAGATGTATGCCAGGCCTACCATGTGGCCTTCCTGGGCAGCCTCAGATCGTCCACTCTGGCCCGGGTGTGTACAGGGGATGATCATGAGTGAGGACATCCCTGGCAGGAGCAGAGGGTTGGGGGAGGATGCCAGGTGGCTTGTCATGTTCACTTCCAAGCCATGGCAACCAATGCATGCTGGGGAGACATAGGCTGGCATCCCTCTGCCCAAATATTGATTCTGACCCATGGAGCTGTCCCTTCCCATTGACTGTAAGGCTGGGCCCTGATGCCTCCTGATGCCTGGTTGACAGACCTGTCTTTGCAGGGTTCCAACCACAAGACCAGAACAGAGCAAGACATGGAGGTCATCAACCCCTCATCCCAGACCTGCGAGTCTCATCATCATGCCACCAACAGAGACCAGAGCAGGCTGGCGGTGAGATGGGAGCAGAGAGTCCCCACACCCAAGTCTCTAGACAGTCATGGGGGCTCCAGGACACAGAACCTGCCTGAGCTGCACACCAGGTTCCCTCCTGGGAACTCCTTCTGTTGGTGCTCAGTCCCAGCAGAGGGATCCAGGCCCCAACCCGAACCACGACACCCACCACACAGCCCCAGCCTTGACCAGGTGCAGTGTTTGATAGAATATCAGAAAAGAGACTTTGTCATGATTCACCTTCACATTCATTCATGATGGTCTTTGATTTTGTTATGTGTTTGTTTGTTTACTCTACCTGCCATCAGGTGCTTCCCAATGCCAGGAGTCCGTCCCACCTGAGGTCAGCTAGATTGTCCCTCCACACCATCTCTATCCTTACTCATCATCAGATTTCCTGGGTTGTTTTTACATGGAAAGGGTGAGGGGATGATACTGTGATACATGTTTCTCAGCATCCTGCCATCTCACAGAGCTTATCAATAGTGCCCTCCAGGTCAGGTGACAGGGCTGAATCACTTCACAGGATAGGACAGGGACATGAGGGGTTTGGCCTCTTACTCCCTTGGGCCTTGATGGGAATCCTTCCTCTTGCCATTTCAACAAGATTGAAGGGAACATCCTGTGTCCCTGAATATCCTAATGTTTCCAGCTTGCCCAGAATAGACTCCTGGGAATGGGACAGCCTGGGCAAAGGTTATGCATGTATAAAGTTTGAATGGCTGGGGCCAGAATACTTGAAGGAGTTAAAGACCAAAAAACAGGCTGCTTCCCTGCCATCTGACAACCTTGTGTGTGAAAAGGTTTGAAACTCTTGTCTGGGATATAAAGTCGTCTGTGCAATTTCTCCAGTGGAAAGGGGATCTACCATGAACATTTTCAAGGTCATTTGGAATTTCTCTTCATACTCTTATCCTTGGTCAAGCCAGGGTCTTTTATTCCCATTCAGAAATTTCCAGGCGTTTACCCATATGCAGAATGAGGGATCACCATAGAATGAGTTGGTAATTGCTGAGGGCAGGGAGAGGGAAGAAGAGGGATGTGATATGGGGGCATTTTCAGGACTTGGAGTAGTCATATGTAATATTGTAGGAACAGATGCTGGACATTATATATCCCACCATAACCCATTGAACGGAATGAGGGAGAGTGTAAACTACAATGGAAACGTATCCATGTGGTGCAGCAGTGCTCAAAAATGTATCCATCAAATGCAGTGATTGTGCCACAATGAGGAAAGAGGTTGTTGACATGGGAAGAGTGGTTTAACAGGGGTGGGGGTTATATGAGAACTTCTTATATATTTTTTTAATGTAACATTTAAAAAAATAAACATCATAGGAAGAAAAAAATAAAACCTCTCTAAAAGCAAAAGGAAGAAGAGAAGGCTTCCTGCTTTGTAATGGAATGCATGCACCCAGGGTGGGACTCCCTGAGATCTTGAGATTTCCTGGTCTGACCTCCATCCCCAACCCTCCTGGTAGACAGAGAAACTCTGACAGTGTGTTCCTCTTTTGTCCCTGATGCCTACATACCAGTGGGAAAATGAGCCTCCAAAGAACATTGAGAAGACCAGCTCAGAACTGATGGTGCCCAGGGACAGAAGGCAAAAGGAGCATGGCCAACTTCTGGGGAAATTCGGAAATTTCCCCTGCAGGCAACAGGTCTTGCCTGTCACCAGGTGAGCACCCTGCCCCCACCAGGCCCTACTCCACCAAACTTTAGCATGTTTCTTGGGATGTCACTTCAAGCCCTGAACCTCAAGTGGCTCATTGGAAGACTAGGGCTTGAGAGGACACAGCTAACAGGGTTATTGTGTAGAATAAATGAGATACACCATGAGAAGTGCTGACACAGTGCTAACCAGTGTAATGTGCTGCTGGAGGACTGGAGATTTTGAGACATATTCTCACTTTTCCTCCCCCACGGAGAAGCATATGACTCGGCCATCACATATGCTTTGTCCATGAACCGTCATATGTTCTTTCTGTCAAGATGTTGGAGACATCTTGACAATCCAATGTCAAGATCTGGAGTCTAGTCAGAAAAGATTTTGCAGTGGGCTGGGAGGAGTGCTCCATGCCCACTCTGACTTCTAGGAAGGTACTGGTGGGACTCAAACAAATATCTTTGTGTCTTTGTGTGCAGGTATATTTCTGTATTTAGCCTAGTTGCAGGAATAAAGAAGAAAAATCTCTGGCTATCGGGCTTCCATTCCAATCAGAAAATCAGACAGTGACTCTAGATCTCATGAGCAGAAAGGGTGCAGAGGGAAATGACATCCTCATGCCACCCCGTAGGTGTGAAACAAACTTCCATGTCATGGACGGGGATAGAAGATGCCTGACACAACTAAAAATGTGAGTGGACACTAGGTTACAAACAAAAGGTTCCTAAATCTTCATTGGAATGAAAACTGTGGGGTGTGGGTAGTGGCTGGGAGTGGAACTTCAGGTCACTAGGCCCCCATATCTAATGTTTCCCACCTTCCCAACCTCACCCCATCATGGTTCAACTTGCCCCCATTTCTGAATTAACCCAGGATACCTGGTCCCAGAACAGGAGACGTGGGTAGCAACCTGTTCCCCATTGGGCTTCGTCATCAGTCAAGGATGCTCACCTACAGGCAGGGGGTGGCTAGGCTGTACCCATGCCTCCAGGAGGACAGTGTAGGGGGATGAGAGCCTCACATGCACACAGGGAATAATGCACCCGTACTTGCATGAGCCTCAGGTTGAGGTGCAATGAGGGCCCTGGGAAGTCTCCGATAGAAGGTCCACAAGCCACCAGGTATTTAGGGAGTGCCTACTCGTGAATGCTCAGCACACTGAGCAGAGGAGATACAGGCCATCTCTACCCAGCTGAAATTGAGATTCCTGTGGTTCATGTAGGGAGAGAGACAGATATGTGTCAAGGATACCTGTAGAAGGAGAGACTTGTGAATGTGTTGGGGCACGAACACCCAGTGGTTTAATCTTTTCTCAAGTCCTCTCTGTGTTAACATTCGTCCACTGAAAGGACAATGAGGAAGGGAATGGGTTGTGGGGTGGGGACAAGAGGACAGGCAGGGACTGTCACAGGAGCTGTCCACCCACACATACAGGAATACTTTTGAAAGGGACAGTGTTGAAAAAGGCCAGACGTCTGATCTGATGCCCACCATTATCTCCACAGTAACATATCCTTCTTCTGGGGAGCCTGGCTGGAACACTGCACAGCAGTTATCTTTCACATCCCGGTCTCTACCATCCTCAGTGCTGTGGTTTGCAGAGTAGAAATGAACATCGTGGGATCACGTTTGCAGTGCCAGGCCCAAATTTCACATGTGCAGCTTGAGACTGTATATTTAAGAGTGGCTGAATCAGAGGGTGAGGAGGACTGGGGGTTGCAGACTGTGAAGCTGAGGGGAGGATGGGAGTAATTGGATACACCTCCAGGCAGGAACCCCTAGGGCTGGTGTTAGTCCAGTGGCAAGAGGAACCTCACATGAGTCGTCTGGTTGTGGGTATGTCTTTAAGTGTTTGCACCTGAAAGGCATGGAGATTATTTCTGCCTTCGTAAGGGCACTGGAGATGCCAACATTTGGTGAACACTCATCCTTTTCCAACTCCAGCATCAAGACCTGCACCAGGTACATTGGCAGCTCTAGCTCCAGGACCAGCACAATGGCCAGAGAGAGAAATGCATAAAGAGCTGGAATCCCCTCGGCAAGAACTGAAAATGTGAGTGGACCCTTGGGCAGGCACGAGTGTTTCCTTTCTCCAAACTAGAATGGGAAATGTCGGTGTGGGTAGTGTGTGGGAGGGGCAGGTCAGATCACTGTGTCCCCCACATCTGATCTTTCCAACCATCTCAACATCTCCCCACTATTGTTCCACTTCCCATAATCCTGACTCTACCCCAGGATACTGTGTCCCGGACCTGGAGATGTGGTGTGCAGCCTGTTCCCCAGTCTGCCTGGATGTTCACTAAAGTATGCTCAGCTGCAGGCATGGGTTGTCCAGGCCGCACCCTTCCTCCAGGACAGAGTGTCATAAGGATGAGGACTTTACAGCACACAGAGTAGATGGAACCCTTTGACTCAGATTCAGATTGTGGTACACTTCTAGTCCTTAGAAAATTTGGCAGGAGGTCTCCCAACCACATGGTTTTTAGGGAGCATTTGCTATTGATGTGAGCAGAGCAGACACAGCCCCTCCCTGTCCATCTGGACCCCAGATCTGGGTCTACACTCAGGGAGACAGATGTGTCTGAGGTTTCTGAAGTAGGAAAAATTGTTGAGATGATTGTTCATGACCCCTTAGCATGAACTTTCTTCTAAAAGTCAACCATGCCAGGACTAACATGGAGGGTTGTGGCTTGGGCTGGGAACATGGGGATGGGCAGGGGCAGGTAGAGGAACATCCCACATGCAGACACAATGGCAAAAGTGGAGGAGGTGGAGGAAGGAAGGACCAGTCCTCTGATCTGCCCACCCTCTCCCCACCAGGGCCATAACCTTCACCCTGGGATCCTGGCTGGCCCATCTCAGCAGAGAATTCCCCCATCCCATGGGCTATCCCAGCTGCAGGGACCTGCTGAGGTCCATGGAAATTAAGACACAGCATGTTGAATTACCATGCTGGGCACATCTCTGTGGTAAGCATGAGACCTTGAATTAAACAGGGGCTGGGCCAGAGGGTGAGTTGGGATGGGGGTCATTGTTTGTGAGGGTGATTGGAGGACCTAGGGGGAGCACCTGGGCAGGAGGCTTCAGGGCTTCCGAGGGGATAGAAGAACCTCAGAGGAGTCATCTAGTGGTCCTCTAAGGGAGAGTTTCCTTTGGGGTTTGGGGCCTTTCCCTCTGAAAGGCTTGGGGATAGATTTTGCCATTAGGCACCTGGCATGGCTGTCATGATGGTGAACACTGCTTCTCTTCCAGCTCCAATGTCAGGTCCAGCAGCAGCAGCCTGGCCGGCTCTACCTCCTGCTCATTCAGGTTCTGAGCTTTATGAAGCAAAAACAGCAGGGCCACATGTGAGGCTAAGCACAATGCCAGCCCTGGCTCCAACGTCACCCTGCACAAAAAGGTCACCTGAGGAGGTCACACCTGCCCAGGCACCATAGGAGGCTGAAGCTCCACTTCTCCAGTCTGGCCCAGAGGAAGAACAGGAGACTTCTTTTCCTTCTCTTGAGAGTACCTCTGACGTTTTTTTCTTAACTTTGTTATTTTTAATTTTTTTATGGACATATTTATTTCCTAGTGTTAAGTTATATATATTAATTTTTTGTTATCATTACTCCTTTGTAGTGTGTTTATCAGTGTCTTAGGCAGATTTACTGCTGTGCCAACATCCGTCACTGTCTTTGAGAAAGTTTCTTTATGCCAAACATGAACCTCTCCCTACTTGACAGCCACACTCCTTTCTTACATCCTTTGGACCATGGGAGCCACTGATATGCTGCTGCTGTGTTATTGTTTCCTGGGCTCTGGCATGAGCAGGTGGGCAATCTTAGTTCCTGGCCAAGAGTCAGGCTTGACCAGGGAAACGTTATCCACTTTTGACATACGGGTGCAGCGCAGCTCAGGCACGTTAAGGGACTTGCCCAAATTGCCCCCACTGAAACATCAGGCAACAAGGACAGAACCCAGACCAGGACTCACAGCAGAGCAGGTGTCTAGAGTCCAGGTCAACCATTTTGTGGCAGGGACCCTCTGTTCTTCTGCCCCTGACAGTGTCTCAGGCCCATGTACTTTTCAAGGTACATGGGGACACTTCTATCCAGGAGGTGCTTTTGGCTTGTTTTACAGGATATGGTTAGAACTGAAAGCATGGAGAAGGGCAGCCCTGTGGCCTCCTGGAAATTGTCCACATGATCCACCCCCCCCATGTAGGGCACTTGTCATCCATGAAAATAGAGGGACAGGTAGGGAGAGGCCTTGGAAATTCTGAGAATGACAGAGGAGAATGCCCTATATTTCAAGGCATTCACTGGGCATGATCATCACAGAAAAAGATCCTGGAGGGAGATTTTAAGAGGAGTATGGAAGGATATGGGGAGTTGCTCAGGACTCAAAAGGAAACTGGGATTTCTATGCCAGGGCAAGGTGAAACGATGGCCTTATTAATAGTTTCTACAATTTTAATGGCATATATATTCACCTCCTCTTGACATTTTAAGGCATTTTCCTCCTCATATTCAGCTTCATCAAAATATATTTCTCTCTCAAATGATTTTTATTCTTCATTTAATTGGATAAGGTATGTGTCCTGCACACTTTAGTTTTGGCCTAGACTGAAAGGAAGCTCAGAGATACATTTTCTCTGTTCTTGCTAAAAAGTTTCTCCCTACATTTCTCAGTATATTTATTTATCTTCATTTCTTTTAAGAATTCCCAACCTATTTTTTATTTCACTTGGCCATTAGTTTCTAGAGGTGTTTAAAGTTTTAGGGGCTTGAACTCTATTGTAAAGGATGAAGATGGAGCACTTGGGAGTCATTAAAAAGATGCCATCATACCATGTTCTCTCCGTCCATGCTGTAAGACAGCTGTTATATAGACCTAAGGATTTACTATGTACGGGCAAGTTTGGGTGGAACAGGGAATCCTAGAAGGGTTATGTAAACAGCTTGAGACTGAGATGTTATAATGGGACCTCTCAGTTTTCTTCCGGTCTGATCAAATCAGATTAGACAGGAACATGGAGGAACCTGTGCAAGTTTTCCCACAGTCCCTGAGTTATTGAGTTGCCTGATAATGAGAATGTTACAGGATGGTGAAGAGTCCCAAATGGGTCTCCCCTGGGAACCACCCTGCACCCACTTTTACTTTTGATGTTGGCTCCGGTGCCTAGAATATGGTGGATGGTATTTTGGGAGAGAAATATTCCAGGGGAAGGTGGAAGAAAAGCAGCTGGAATCTGGAATGCAGGGGAATGCACTGGTCTCAGACATGGGTTCACCTTGGATGCACAAGGCAATCGCTGGATATGAGAAGAAAAAAATCACTACTTTGTGTAAAAATTGGTTTATATTCAAGTCTTTTCTTGGTCAGGCATCATCATTAGAAAGAAAGGAGCCTGAGGGTTTGGAAGGGGCCTTGCAGAGCTGAGCAGCTCCATGTCCATGAACAGCAATGAGGATGGTCCACATGTAGGTGAGGTTCGAAAGCCACACATTGTTGAGGGTAGGCTTCTCTGCAGGAAGTGGAACACAGGGTGGGGTGGGAAACAACTACAAGCAAAACACTTGCCTCCATCTGCCCTATAATATGTAAGCCTCTTGTCAACCTCCAGCTGTTAGTACAGACATCTTCCCAGTGGGCAGGGAAGGTGGTAGCTGGGGGAGTTCCAGAACTCAGACATGCCTCAGGGTAGGTTAAACATGAGAAAGTACTTGCTATCTGATGTAAGCCCCTGGATGGTATGGCCTGCTGCAGCTTTCCCAACCTTGGCCTCTCATCAGGAAGGGAAGACAACTGAGGGCACCAGGTTGGGCAATAGTGGTCTTTATGGAATATACAATCATAGAAATCAGTATGCAATTCAGCTATTTTATGGGGCCTTGAAGCTTGTGGGTCAACGGGTCACTAAGTCTCATACAGAGAAAGTGCCCAATCCCTAGAGTGACCCAGGGAATGAGAGCATGCACCTGGGCAAGAACAAGATCAAACTACTTTGTTGGATTAGTGATGACTCTGATTATAGAGGTCTTCAACAGATGAGAGCATTCAATGAATCTCTAAATAACAACAATAATATTTCTGAGAGATATTCTCAAAATTTTGAAGAAATGTGTTAATAAATTAACATCTATCTCCATATGTAGCATTCAAACTCCTCTTACTGCCTTTCTATTATCCTCACAGATCTGTCAAATGGGAAGGAACTTAAAGACTTTGAGGCCCATCTGCCCATTGGCCACAAAGAGTTTTGTACCCCAGCATTAGAGCCACACTGTGGGCTGAGCTCTGAGCATCAGTACAGGATGTGCCCCCAGGTCTGCCTGTGCTGTTTCCACAGTATTGGTAAGACCAGCCCTCTGCAGGGCATAGCCAGTTCAGGCTGGTGACCTCTTCAGAGTTTTGGAGTCCCTGATGGAGACTGGCCGTGTCTCTGAGTTCAGGAGATGACGCAAGAGCCTAAGGGGACATGATGGCCAGAATTTACAGTAGAGAGTGCATGAGGGAGGGATCTGCAGGCAGAATGGAGAGCTGGCCAGGGAGGGAGAAAGTGAGATATAGGGAGAGAGACAGAGACAGAACAAGAAGGAGTGAGAGGGGAGAGAGAGCTCTCCAGAGCTGTACATGGGTCATCACTCAGGCTTCAGCTGAGCACAGTGCACATACGAAGATCTACCCAAGACCTGGGAGCAAAGCAGCAGAAAGGAACATGCCAAATAGTCCTTGGAACTCATCAAAGATGGGGAATACCTCATGTTCTCACCAGTCAGTTTGGGAAAGCTCATACTTGTGGTACATAAGGCAGATCACACAGAGGCTTTCCTCAGTTCAGGATTAATGTGTAAAACCTATGAATAAATGGTGTACAACTAAAGAACAAGTAGAACAAAACAAAGTTTTTAAAATTTGCAGGTTACATGACTAACATACAAGAATCCATTGTCTTTCTATATATATACCAAAAATTAACTCTCCAGAGTAGAAACGAAGAAAGTAATTTGATTATAGTTCATCACTGAAAAAGAATATGTAGGAATAAAGGTAAAGAAACTAACACACATGTACACTGAAAAAATACAAAACACTGTTTAAAGAAATTTACAAAGTCTTAAAGGAATGGAAGAAAATCCTGTGTTCATCAGTAAGAAGATCTACAATATTTAAGGTGTCAATACCAACTCAAAAGACCTATTGTTTCAATACAGAACCTATCAAAATTGTCAACCTTAGTTCAGGAATCAAGAAACCTATTCTGAAATAAATATGGGTAGATTAAAAAAGATAGCCCCAATACAATTTTGAAGTTGAAGAACAAAATGGAGCTCTGACACTTCCTAATTTCAAAACATACTAAAACCATAACTGTCAAAAGAATGTGTCAAGAACATAAAGAAAACCATGTAGTACACCATGGGAATAGAAGAGGGTGTCAAGGAATAAACTCACACACCCGAGCTTTCCTGGTTTTGGACAAGGGATGCAAGTATACAAAATGGGGAAAGAATCGCCCATTCAGCAAATGGTGCAGGGAAAACCAGATGTTCACAAGCAAAAGATAAAGTTGGACCCCTACCTACACCAAAAATAAAAATGAACTAAAACATTTCAAAGACCTAAACTAAGACAAAAATCTGAACACTCTGAAGGAAACAGAGGGAAAATACTTCTTGGCCTTGAATTTGGCAATGATTTCCTAGATTAACACCAAAAGGGTGAATACCAAAAGCAATAATAGATAAAATGAACTTCAACAGATTTAGACGGAAAACAAAAACAAAAACAAAAAAAAACCTTTTGTACATCTCAGAACATAATCAGGAGAGTGAAAACAGAACCAACAGAATGGTAGAAAATATATTTGATAAGGGTTTAATATACAGAATACCTAAAGAACTCTTAGATCTATACAACAACAACAACAACGAAAGAGGTTAACTTGGCAGAGACTAGATAGTTATTTCTCCAATGAAGATTTTTAAACAAGCACCTAAGAATATGCTCAGCAATATTAGGCAATAGGGAAATGTCACTGAAAAAAACACAGTAAGGCACCATGTCAATCCAACTACAACAGCTATTATTTCTTTTTTTAATTGCAGAAAATAATGAGATGGTGAGAAACTGGAACCCTTACACTTAGTTGGTAGGGATATTCAGCCACTTGCATAATAGTCTGGCTGTTTCCCAGAATTTCAAGTATAGATTTACCATTGGAATGAGCATTCCCACATCTAAGTATGTATCCCCAATATTGAAAGGTGGGACCCAAGCTGATCTTTATACACCACTGTTCAGAGAGCATCATTCTCAATACCCTGAGGTGGAAGCAACCCAAGTGACCATCAAGCATATGAAAGGATGACCGAATGTGGGCTATACATGAAATGGAATATTAATCATCAAGACAAAAGATAAAGTTGTGATATGTTCTACAACATGAATAAACTTGAAGACTACACTTGAGAGAAGTAAGACAGAAATTAATGGTAAATATACTATGAGTTCACATAAAGGAAACAACTAGATTAAGCACATTTAGAGAGGCAGTAAATAGACTACTGGTTACCAGCATGGGACCTTAATGGAGAATTCATGTTACAGAATTCCATTTTAAATATGCTGAAAGAGATTCAGTATGGATGCCGGTGAAGGCAAGACCTCATTGTGAATGAAATTAATGACACTGAAATATACACTTGAAAGTGATTAAAATGGGAAGTTTGAGTTGGTTAAGACACTACAATAAAAAGCAAAGAAACTTGTATTTATAACAATGTCAAATGATAATGTTTTAGATGATTTAGATGAAATAATATGCATTCTTACATTAACTTCACCTGCTTATTTGCTGTTTTGAATAGTGCCTACAAGCCAATATAAAATTACTGATGGGGCTTTTATTATGGCAGGATAGGTGTAGAGTGAGCTTACAATACTCACGCACACACACAAAATGGATTATGCATAAAAAAAATTCCAGAAGGATAGAAAAGAAACACCTAAGATTTGGTTAGATCTAGAGTGATATACTGTAGATTGGAATTGGAAGAAAACTTGCTTTACACTAAATACATGTTTGTAATGTACAACCAAAAATAGATTCTGTAGGATAGTTGGACTAATATCACAGAAATATGGGTACAGTGCTAGTGCTTTACAGTTTGTAAGGTGCTTTTTCATCCATCATTTCCTGTGCCCCCATCTGGTAAGGGTATAGCACAAAATGCAAAGAAAACAATACTAGGCAAGATACTATTTCCATGAGTTTATTTGAGAAGTTACATATTCAGAAAGAGTGGTATCTTCCAAACTGCTGTGAAAAAGTGCTTCTGGAAGACAAAAAGAGGAGATTACAGAGGGTTAATGTGGAAACTTAAAGTCTATGTTAATCGAGTATTGTAAAAAAAGTCAATATTTTTAGGTATTACTGACTTGGGTTAGGTGAGACACCTGGGACATAAGGCTCCTGTACATTCCATTTATTTTCACAGGTTCTGTTGGTGGTATTTGCTGTATTTATCAATGTCCCCCCTTTGATCAACTTTCGCTAGAGAACTTGGACAGCAGTTGGCCTGTCCCACTCCTCATCAGTCTTCAGTGTCCAGATTCTTTGTGTGGTCAGTAGTGAGGAAACGGCCTCATAGCCATTGTGTCTGTCTTCCTGTTCCAGACTTTACTTTCCCTTCTGAGGTTTCAATCATGAAGAAATCATCTTCCAGGTAAATGGCTGAAACTCTGCATTTAAGACTATGACACAACAAAAAGTATCCAGGGATGCCATCGCATTCATTATCAGAAGAACAGAGGTGACAGACTGGAGGTGTTTTGAAGCCAGAGATCAAATCCACAAATTAATCCCCACTGAACAAGTACCAAGGACTCAGCCTGCCTAGTTCATCCAGTTCATTTATTTTTTGCTTAATATCTTCTATTTGCTGTTCTACTCTTGCAGGTTGGGGTATACATAATGACCGTTTCATTTAAAAGGCTCTAGTGCCCCCTTATGGTATAACTCTCTAGGGCCCTTTGGGCCTGGACTCTCCCTCTGACATGACATTACCTTCCATTTGCATGGTTTCAATGCCTGTGATGCTATCTATCATTCAAGTTCCCTTTCTGAACACAAATATTTTAGATTGCTTGCTCAGTTTGAACAATCCCATGGAAGAAACATGGATCTGAGGCAATTCCATCCTTCATCAGTTTTTGCAAAGAGGGGGTATTCTTCAGTTGATCAGGGTTTCCAAAATTGTGGTATTCATTTATGAGAAAATAACACCAAGTTTAATGGATCTGTGGAGTCTGAGGTAGAAACTAAAGTTCGGTCTTGAATCAGGGACTTAACGCTACATCTCCCTAACTAGGAAAATGGAAAGGCCCTGTGTTAGTCAGGGGTCTCTTGGGAAACAGAACTCAGAGGGGATATCTCTGAATATTATGAAATTTAATAAAATTGTCTCAAGCAACTGTGGGGATGCACAGGTCCAAATTCTATAGGGGAGCCAACATTCTGAGAACTACATGAAGGTTTTCAGTGCATTCCCCAGGAGAAGCTGGCTGGCTGAAGTAGAGATGAAAAGACCTCTCTTCTGCCTCCTGAAATTTTCCCTTCTCACTTGATAGCATTCCACTGATAGGATGAGATGTCTATCATTGATGAAAATAGTCTCCTCAGGTGTTGGTAGATGTATTTGGCCATAGATGCAATCAGCTTATGATGACTGATGTCCAGGA
Source organism: Dasypus novemcinctus (assembly GCF_030445035.2). Lineage (NCBI taxonomy): Eukaryota > Metazoa > Chordata > Mammalia > Cingulata > Dasypodidae > Dasypus > Dasypus novemcinctus. The sequence continues at coordinate 106,466,924 of NC_080676.1, forward strand.
AATGTCATCACATTAACAACAGGCCAGTGCTTCCTTAACCAAACAACTGAGTACCATTAAATGGCCAAGCTGACACATGAACCTGACCATTACACTCCACCCTTTGTCAACTAGGCAGCCACAGACATCACCTTAAAACCTACTTGATCTTAAAATAAAAAACATTAATAGAGATTTTTTTTGTGTGTGTGTAAAAATATTCAACTGTCCTGTGGGCAACCAAAAATGCTCTAAATCTTTCCAGAATAATGGTGAAATTCCTTGAGTAATATTCACTCTTAAATTTGTCTGTAACTTAGAGACTATAACATGAAATTGATACAAGTTATGTCAAATGATAAAGCCACATGATAGGGAAGAAAGCATAGATGTTTGTTTTATGAACATAAACAGTCATTACAAAACATGGAAGAAATATTCATAACCAGGAGAGCCCTCATTTCTGTAACTGGTTAGGCAGTTATGGTTCATATTTATCATCATCTCCCTCCACTCCCTAAGCCATTTTCACTTTACCTTCAGCAAACACCTCAACTAGTCATGGTTCCTTGCCTGGTGAGCTGATCCAAACCTTTATTCCTGAAAATTCTGAGCCTTTGGACCCGGGCTGTGTTGTCTCCATATTTCCTTGGCATTATTCACAGTGCTTGGTAGTACTAAGAGGCACCTTTAGGGGATATACTGTTTCTTTAGGCAAATTCTCCCTTACCTCCATTGTGGAATTCTAATCTTATTTCCCCTTCACAGTCAGCATCAATCACCACAGGCAGTACAGCAAATACGTTTTTACTTGTTGCTTCAGTATCATGAGGATACCAAAGTGGCCAGTCAAAGTCTTAACTTCCAGTTCAGTGGATTCATTGTTGTGTCTCCTGGTGGAATAAGGTATCTAGTCTGGCAGAGATTAAGGATGCAAAGACAGGAAACAGAAATCTTTCATCTGGGTCACCAGTAATAATAGTGAGTGGTGATACTCACATTTCCACCCCTTACTTTGTGAATCTGTCAGTTATGGCCAAGGAGAAACCTCACCATTGTTTGGATGCTGATTTAGAGCCCCCAGTCATGCTGGCAAACACACATGGTAATATGATGTCCCATAGCTAAGGGTTTGGACTTAATGAGTCCCAGAAGTAGGCAGAAGAATACTGATCTACAGAAAATTGCAGTGCTTTGCTCCAAAATGCCATCAGTCTGTTATAGGGTCCACAAAATGGTCCAAATGTCATATCTATTTGCCACCAAAACTTAAAGCACCATAGGATCTGTGAGATAATATGGTTGAAGAGGCAGAACAGCTTGCACAGTAGACTGGACATATTGGAGAGCCTCCTCTTATTTCTCTTCCCACACAAAACCAGGGTACTTTGAGTCAATTTGTAAATGGGCTGGAGTTCGGTTCCCAATGGGTCCTGAGTAAATGCTGATCATGTTCAGAGTAAAGACCTAAGGTGTTAGAGTGGCAATGAACTGCTCCCTTTCACCTCTGCCATCTCCCCATCCCTCCTGCTGCTCCTGCACATGGCCTCCCTATCCTTCCTTGCAAACAGCAGACATTCTCCTTTTGATGGTTGTGACTCATGCTGCTTGGAATGCTCTCCCTCCAAATAGGTTCTCGGCTCCCTCCTTCCCCACTTTGGAACAAATGCTACCCTCTGAAGGAGGGCTGTCCTCACTGCCCTCCACACAACCACATTCCCATCTCCTTCAGAACTTTTCTCCCCTTTCCTGCATTATTCTCTCCATGGTTTCTTTTTTTTCTCTTCCCTTACCCCACACCCAGGTTGTCTGTTCTCTGTGTCTATTTGCTGCGTCTTCTTCTTTGTCCACTTCTTTTGTTGTCAGCAGCACGGGAATCTGTGTTTCTTTTTTGTTGTTGTTGTTATTGCATCATCTTGTGTCAGCTCTCCGTGTGTGAGGTGCCATTCCTGGGCAGGCTGCACTGTCTTTCGTGCTAGGTGGCTCTCATTACAGGGGGCACTCCTTGCACATGGAGCTCCCCTATGCATGGGACACCCCTGCATGGGATGGCAATCCTTGTGCTCATCAGCACTGCACATGGGCCATCTGCACACGGATCAAGGAGGCTGGCCTTTGAACCATGGATCTCCCATGTGGTAGATGGACACCCTAAACACTGGGCCAAGTCTGCCGCCCCCATGGTTTCTTAATGTCATCTGATATAGAATCTAAATGTAGGGGAAAATCCATAATAAATTCTTGAAACAATCAACTGTAAATATTTTAGTATATTTTAGTGTTTTTTGTCATTGAAGTTTTTTTTAAATAAAACAGTGTATTTTTAAAGCAGTTTTAGATTGCATGAATGTTACATCAAACATATAGGGGATTCAAGACAACCAGCAAGATGACAGTGGACTAAGGAGGTCCTAGAGACAGCTCCTGCTTCAGGGCAGTTTGTAAACACCCAGAACTATCTGAAGCTAGCTGACTCACCTGTTTGGGGGCTCCAGGAGACCAAAAGAGCATCCTGCCACATTCTTGAAGGAATAGAAGGAGGAGACTGACCAGCTGCAGGGAAGATTTGTAAGTAGAGCGCTCCATGTAATGGAGGCTGGTGGCCATCCTCCTCTGGAAGCACAAGCTGTTTCAGGAGTTGTTCCGCGGCTGGAACTGAAAGCACCACTCCCCAAAAAACAGGGAGGGAAGAGGCAGTTGGGCACAACTTCAGCTAATGATGAGTAAATTCAGTGAGATAAAGTAGAATCCTGAGAATAGCTAAAGTTTCAGCCTGTCCAAGTAAGAAAGAGGCCAGTAGACACCATCTGAACTCTGCGCCTGGCACAAGGGGAAGCTGGGCGGACTGAAAATCACAGGGCTATTGGGGACCAGCCTCTTTCCATCCAGGTCAGATTGCAGTTCTATCCTAAGCCCCAGCCCCATCTCTGGGAGAGAGAAAGCTGGGGGGACCTGTGCCAGTGTCTTTGGGAAATTTCCAGCCAAGCTGTGGAGGCCAGTGATTGTCCTACTTTGGCAGCACAAGCTGCCTCAGGACCTATTCTAAGGTTGGAATTGGAAGCTCCATTTCCCAAAAACAGGGGAGGAAGAGACAGTTGGCCACTGATTTCGGCTACTGATTAGTGGGCTCACCCGGCTAAGGTATAACCCTAGGAATAGCTAGGGTGTGAAACTATCCAAGTCAGAAAGAGGCTGAGAGTCACCATTTTGACTCCACCCCAAGCCTGAGAGGAAGCCAGGATGGAAAATCACAGGGACAGTATGAATGGGTTTCTTTCACCCAGATCAACCTGGGACCCTAGCCTAGGCTTCAGCCCAACCTTTGGCAGGGAGACCAGTGGGCCCTCCACCAGCCTATTGAGGTAACTCCAGGTACCTTGGGCTGGCACAGACTGAATAATCAGAAGACTTCTGGGGCAACTGTGGTGATCTTGGAACAACACTGCATAGATTACTGCTCACAACTGCAGCTCCATCCCTGTCCCAAACAGGGGAGAAAAGGGCATGAATCCTCATCAGTCTCTCAGCTACTACAGTCTAGGCCTGCACAACTTGGAATATTCCACACAAGTTTTGCTCTATCCTACTCCTGGTATAGGAGAAAGTTGGGAGAAGCTTCATCAGTCCCTGGGGCAATGAGGGCAGCTTGAGCCTCCACAGCGCATAACACCAAGTACATCCTTGCCTCCTACTACACAAGCAGCAAAGGAGAAAGGGCAGGAAGCCCTAAACTAAAGAGAAAAACTGCACCCAGAATAAATACTCTACTAAGCCAGATGCCAAGATGCCAACATAAAATTACAATCTACACCAAGAAACAGGAAGATATGGCCCAGTTAAAGGAACAAGATAAGCCTCCAGATGACATAAAGGAATCGAGACAACTAATCATAGATTTTCAAACAAATCTCCTTAAGGAGTGATTTGACCAATCTCTTAGCTGGATTTGGATCAATCGTTACCTAGATTTGGAGCAATCTAGCTCTTCCTTCCCAGGGATGGTATCAAGTGAATGGGAGCTCATTCTTAGAAACTCAAGTGCTGGTGTATGTGTAGCCACTGCACAAAGGAGAGAAGGAAGAATTACAAGGAAGGGTGAGAGCATAATGGGTCACAACTCAAATCAGGGCTGAGTTCAGCATTTGTGATCATGGAAAGTCAGTTCCCACACTGTCCTCATTTCTAAGTCCACAGTAGGAGGGTTTTGAAATTATTCACTGAATATCAGAGCTTGTCACTGCTTGGGTGTAAAACCCTCCAAACTTTCTTATTCTATATGGCATGGTATCCATCGTTCCCACAAAATTTGTCTTTCCCTAGACCCCAGACTTGTGGCCTGGTGTTGTCCCCTGCTTGGTGCTGCCCAAGGTCTTCATAATCCCAAACCTCCAAGCATGTTTCAGCTTAGAAGCACTCAAGCAAAATCCAAATAGACCAACTCTGAGACACATTCCAATCAGAATGCCAAGTGCCAAAGAAAAATAGAATTCTGAGAACAGCAAGAGAAAAGCAATGCACAACCTATAATGGATACCCAATGAAATTAAGTGCTGATTTCTCACCAGAAACTATGGAGGCAAGAAGACAGTGGTATGATATATTTAAGATACTACAAGAGAAAAACTTCCAGTCAATAATCTTATATCCCGCAAGATTGGCTTTCAGAAATGAGGATGAGATTAGAATATTCACAGCTAAACAGAAACTAAAGGATTCCTAATGAAGAAACCAGATTTTCAGTTAATGGGAAGGGATGTGCTAGAGCCTAAAAGAAAACACCGTGGAGAAAGACCTTGAAGAGGGTCTAGAAATGAAGATTATGTTAATAAAAGTAACCAAAATTGCCAGAAGAGAGGAGAAAATAAAATATGACAGATAAAACTCAAAGGAATAAACTTAACCTGTGATGTAAAGCACTTGTATTCAGAAAACTGCAACTCAATGTTAAAAATAATCAAAAAAGGCCTAATAACTGGAAGAACATTCATGTTCATGGATTGGAAGACAAATATCATAAAGACATCAATTCTAATCAAATTGGTACACAGAATCAATGCAATCCCAATAAAAATTCCACCAGCATTTTTTAAATTGAAAACATGATTATCAAATTTATTTAAAAGGGACACAGGTCCTGAAGAGCCAGAAACATCTTAAAAAGAAAAAGCAAACTCTCTTCCCCAGACTTTAAATTATGTTACCTAGCTATACTGATAAAAAACAGCATGGTACTGGCATAAACACAGACACATAGACCAATGGAACCAAATTTTTGGTTGAGAAACAGACCCTCACGGGCATGGTCAAGTGATTTTTTTAAACATTAAATTGTCCTTTTTAAGGTACACAGAGCCCAAAAAATGTTACATTAAAAAAATGTAAGAGGGAAGCAGATGTGGCTCAACTGATAGAGCATCAGCCTACTATATAGGAGGTCCAGGATTCAATACTGAGGGCCTCCTGACTCATGTAATGAGCTGGCCCACAAGCAGTACTGCCATGTGCAAGGAGTGCTGTACCACATGGATGCCCCTCTCATAGGGGTGCCCCAGACATAAGGAGTGCACCCTGCAAGGAGAGTTACCCCATGTGAAAAAAGTATGGCCCACCCAGGATGGCGCTGCACACACAGAGAGCTGATGCAACAAAAAGAGACACAGATTCCTGCTGTCACCTGACAAGAATGCAAGGGAACACAGAAGAACGCACAGCTAATGGAATCAGAGAACAGACAGCGGGGGGGGGGGGGGGGTGAGGGAATAATTAAAATAAATCTTTAAAAGAATAAAATATATATATAAGAGGTTCCCCCACAACCCACACACCACCACCCCCACACTCCTCCCACATCAACAACATCATTCACCATTGTGCAACATTCATTTCATTTGGTGAATACATTTTAGAACACTGCTGCACTGCATGGGTTACAGTTTACATTGTAGTTTACACTCTCCCCCAGTACATTCAGTGGGTTATGGCAGGATATATAATGACCTGCATCTGTCCCTGCAATATCATTTAGGACAACTTAGAGTCCCAAAAATGCCCCCACAGGTTTAAGATATATTAGGGGATTTGAATCTCTGGACTGACAATATGATAGTCAGGCCCTGAGCCTCAACAGACTTCAGCTCCTACACTCTGATTTATTGGACTTACCCCACTCAGCTAACATGGAGTTGAAGAAGGTCAACCACCACACCATGGAGCCTAGAGTGCCTACAACTGAAAGCAAGGGGATTGTATCCAGTATCCATGTGGAATCTAAGCCCCCACTTGACATAGATGTGCAATGGACACAACCAATCCAATGTCCACAGAGAAAATGTGGCATTGGTGTGGGAAGGGTGGCCATGTGGCTGCTGGGTCAGGGAATGGGAGGAAGAGATGAGATGGGGAGGCATTTTCAGGACTTGGAGTTGTCCTGGGTGGTGCTTCACGGACAACTACGGGACATTGTAGATCCCCCTAGGGCCCACTGGATGGAACGTGGGAGAGTGTGGGCTATGATGTGGACCATTGACTATGGGGTGCAGTGATGCCCAGAGATGTACTTACCAGGTGCAATGGATCTGTCATGATGATGGGAGAGAGTGTTGCTGTGGGGGGAGTGGGGGAGTGGGAGCGGTGGGGTTGAATTGGACTTCATATTTTTTGAATGTAATATTTTTTAAAAAAATGAATAAAAAATTTTTTAAAAAAATGTCCCCACATCTCATCTCTTCTTCACTCTCCCTGCCCTCAGCAACTACTGTGACCACTTTCTCCAGATCAGTGCTACAGTTTCTTCCATTACTAGTAACAACAGTTCTATACTAGAATACCATTAAGTTCACTCTAATCCATGTTTTATTTCTCCATTCTGTGGACCCTGGGTTGATGATGCCCACTGCACCTCTATAGAGAGAGGGGGCTTAGATCCCACATGGTTGATGGGTATGAATCTCCTTCTTGGAGTTGTAGGCACTCTCGGTTCCCAGGTGTGGTGGTTGACCATTTTCACCTCCCTGTTAGCAAACCTGTACAAATCCAACAAATTGGAGAGTAGGAGCTGTAACTCTGCTGAGGCTCAGGGCCCAGCTGGCACATGACCAGTCCAGAGATTGAAGTCTCCTGGGTTTCACCAACCCCAGCACCAACCACAGGTTCAGTAAAAGTGACAGAAGAGGCATGTGTAGAAAGGTCACATCTGAACCCATCATCCTCATGTACACAAATTCCAAAGTATGGCGCACTGAGAAGGCACTGAACTCCAGAGCCAACTCTTATGATCACACAACCTGTGTGTCTCCATAGCTCTCAGGAGCACCAGTACCTAGGGTTGTAACTATTTTGGCTCTCTGGGGTCCTGCTGAGGTGTGTGTAAACATGACGTCTCTGATGACCTTTTCTTTTTTGAAGGCTCTTAGCCATATATATTCATTTGTCTTTATCATTTTCTCCTTTTATTCAAGGTTTTTTTCTACTTGCATCACCAGTTAGTGATGGGCAGTAATCCCTCGGCTCCAGGGAGTCTCATCCCCAGGAGTCATGTCCCAAAGTGGGGGAAAGATAATGTATTTATAGCCTGTCAAACTCACACAGCTCGGGCAGAACAGTCCATTCAACAAATGGTGCTAAAAGAACTGGATAGCCAAAGCCAAAAGAAGGAAGGAGGACCCCTATGACACACCTTATCTAAAAATTAACTCAAAATGGATCAAAAACATAAACATAAAAGCAAGAACCATAAAACTTCTAGAAAGAATTCTTGCAAAATACCTTCAAGCCCTGTGATAGGTGGTGAATTCTTACCGAGATAAGAGGAGGACTGAGATGGACTACTGATGTTTAATGTATATAGATGTTTTAATTAGCCTTAATGTAAAAGTGTGGAAATGTATAGAGTGGATGGTAACAAATAGTGAGTAACAGCTAGTTTATAAATGGGGATGTGGCTGAAAATGGTAGTCTAGGGATTTAAATGCCAATTGACAAAATGCTAGAGAATAATCTAGGAATTGAATAGCACAGTAAATTCCAAAGTAGATGAGAATTGTGGTTGATGGTACAGATGCAAAAGTGTCCTCTGTGAACTAGAGCAAATGTACACCACTACTGCAGGATGGTGGGACTGGGGCAAAGCATGGGAAAAATACAACTGGAGTGACCTCTGGACTGTGGTTAGCCGTATTAATGTAATATGTTTGCATCTATGCCAAAGATGTATTGTGTTGATAATGGGGCAGTGTGGAGAATCTGTGCCAAACATACACTGTGGACATGGTAACAATCAGATGACGTTATTTTATCTGTAATGAATGTTCCACCACAGTGCGGTGTGTTAATAGATGTATGTTGTTTGGAAATTCTGCACAGGTGCATGAAGGTTTTATAAGTTTACAACTTCTGTCATAAAAAATATTAAAAAATACTAATAGGGCGGGGAAAAATACACCAAATGTAAGATAAGGATTATAATTAATAGTAAGATTTTGACAATATTCTTTCATAATCTATAACAAATATCTCAATACAATGCAAGGTGTCGGTGGAGGGTTGATGTAAGGGATCCCTGTATAATATTATGCATGTTTGCCTTGTAAGTCCTTAAGTTTTACTATACACTTATTTTTTATGTATGTTCATATATAAATGATATAAAGATAATAATAATAATAGGGTGGGTTGGGGGAGCATACTTTTCTTTAGTAGAAATATATTGACATTGTTCTTTAATCATTAGTGAAAAATGTTTAGCAACAATGCAAGGTATTGGTGGTAGGGTGAGTTATGAGAGACCTGTATGATGCTATGTATGTTTGTTTTGTAAGTTCACAACTATTACTATACACTTATTGTTTATGTATGTTTATGTGTGAGTGATATACTCCAATAAAATTTTTAATGGAAAAAGTATATAGAGGATTTCCTGAATTTTCACTTCTTACAATGATAAGCAGGTTTTATGCCAATTTATTTGCATTATGATTATCACAAGGATAATTTAATAGCTGTATTTTTTCCATTATATTATACCATTGGTTATTTTGCCATTCCCTTATTGGGTGACACTTATTTCAAATTTTTCACTATTATCAATAACACTGAGATGAATTATTTGTGCCTTAATTTCTTCCCTTACATTTTGAATTGTTGCTTTTATCTTTCACTCCAGTTATTTTACTCAGCTATTGTGACCCTGCTCCTTACACATCTCATTAACTTAATCTGAACTCAAAGTTCCATAAGAGATACTTTCTACTCAGAATCATTGTTGGAGCGTGTTGGAGCAAGATAGTGGGCAGTTCCTTTTTATGTGTGACGAATCTGGACTCAGATGGGATCTCTCTTCATAAGACTTTCATGCTAATGTGCTGGAGGTGCAGTTAGTGTCGGGGTTTAAGATATATTTAGGGGATTTGAATCTCTGGACTGACAATGTGATAGCCAGGTCCTGAGCCTCAACAGACTCCAGCACCTACAATCTGACTTATTGGGCTCACCACACTCAGCTAAGATGCAGTTGAAGAAGGACAACCACCACACCATGGAGCCTAGAGTGATTACAACTGAAAGTGGGAGGATTGCATCCAGCATCCAGGTGGAATCTGAGCCTCCTCTTGACATAGAGGTGCAATGGACACAACCAATCCAATGTCCACATAGAAAAGGTGGCATTGGATTGAGAAAAGTGGACATGATGGCTGATGGGTATGGAGAAAGGCAGGAAGAGATGAGAGGTGGAGGCGTCTTTGGGACATGGAGCTGCCCTGGATGGTGCTTCAGGGGCAATCACCGGACATTGTAAATCCTCACAGGGCCCACTGGATGGAATGGGGGAGAGTGTGGGCCATGGTGTGAACCGTTGACCATGGGGTGCGAGGGTGCCCAAAGATATACTTGCCAAATGCAATGGCTGTGTCATGATGATGGGAGGGAGTGTTGCTGAGGTTGGGGAGAGGTGGGGTGGGGGAGGTAGGGTTCAATGGGACCTCATATATATATATTTTTTAATGTAATATTATTACAAAGTAAATAAAAATAAAAAATAAAAAATAAAAAGATAGTGGGCAGTGCCTACGAGGGTCCAGTCTTCATTCTTCTTTAGGCTTTGTGGTCTCAGCTCCTTTCAATCTAAGTTATCAGCTGCATAAGACTCGTCTCTCTCCCAAGGGCTCATTTCTCTTCAGTATCAGTGGCAACCATAGGCTATTAGGCTCATCTCTTTTCCCAGGGCCTCTGCTGTGTCTACAGAGCTGTCTGTATTCCCCTGTGTTCTTCTCCTGTGTATTTACTTTCTCAGGCTACAGTTCAACAACTCCAAACTCCCTCCTCCACAGTGCTTTTTTCTGAGTCCTTACCCCCTTGGTGGTTGGGGACTCAGCAACCTACCTATGTGGCCCCATCAAAACCTAATCATTATTAATTCAAGTGAAAGTGAAACAACTAAGTCCAGTATAATATAATATGCCCAGAGGATAAGACCAGTTCACAAATATAATGAAATATTTATTTTTGGAATTCATGAACAATATTAAACTGCTACACACCCCAAACCTTGCATTCTTTGACCCCACAAGGATCACGAAATGCCCAGCTCATCAGCAGGTTTGTGGCTAGAGTCCATTGAAATGGACCAGACAGACCAACACATCCGGATGTATCTAGAAGGGACCTCATTCCTACCTAGAGGAGTTTGCAGCAGATGGTCCCTGATGAGGTGTTTTCCTGGAGTTGCTGCAGTTCTTCCTGTCCCACCAACCACCCACCAACTCTGGGTACCTGCAGATAGCTTATGGCCAGAAGGCAAGGAGCAGGGAACACCTGGCCCCCTCCCACTCACCCCATCACCCTCCCACATTCCAGTTGGTATAACAGGGGTAGAGATGGCCATGGGAAGAGGCAATCCCCGGGTTGTGTGGACTGCAGAGGCAATTCTTGTTGTCAGAGAGCCCTTCCTGGTCCATTGCTTTTCCCCATTTTGTAGATGACCAGTAATCTCAGCCCTCAAGTACCCCCAGCTTTGGGCAATACAATCTGGCTCAAGGATAGGGCTCAGAACCACTGCTCTGAGCCATCCCTGTTCCTGAGTTGACACTTGGGGGCTGGTCCTGGGGTGAAATCCCTGGGCCAGGACAGCTCCTGAACCCAGGCCTCTCTGGCCCTTACCTGCACAGCTTTACCCTACATACCCTCATGAGGTCGGGTCACTCACCTACTTTGCCTTCAAGGAAACTGAAGATTTGAGAAGACACCACTTTAAGTTGCCTTTTATGGGCTCTTACAAGGTCCATTGGTGGGTCCAAACTCCAAAACCTGTGCTTTGAACCAGAGTTTCCAGATGATGGCCTCAGAGTACAACCAGAAGGGTGAAAATCGTGTGGGCATGGGGCTGGGGGAGGGCCATTGAGCCACTGAGGCAGTGAGGTTGGCAAGGGCTTAAAGGGTCCCAGGGTGAATGAGGTTTTTGTGGGGGTGCAGAGTGTGGGGAACATTCAAGGGGGCATCTGAACAGGTCATACAGGGCTTTGAGGCTGGTTAAACTCATCAGGGGCCTGGCAGGTGGGAGTGGAAAGGGGGATTTGATCCAACAGTCTGTTTCCAGAGTCACAGCATCGCAGTGCTGGGACAACCTGAGTGGACACTTTTCCCCCATCCAAGCACCAGCAGCCTCAGTGCCCTTCTTGGCACACGGGGCCATGGCACCCATCTGCCTAGTTCCATCGGCAGGATTGCTGCCTGGAGGCACAAAGCAGGCCCCTGCTCTTAGTAGTCATTCACTAGAGGTGGGTACCCAGAAAGGATGCACCCAGAGCCAAGGGGACATGACCCCCCCCCCACTGCCCAGGATACTCATGTATCTGTCACCTCTGTCAAGTATGCAAATGTAGTACAGATCACAGCAGAACGCACGTGAAACAAAAGCACTTAAGGAATCAATGGAGAGATACTACTAGGACATTAAGGAAGGCAACTTCAGAAAGTGAAGGTCAGCTCTTAAGGCCAGTGTGTGCCCTGACTGGCAGCCATTTTCACAGAAAACATTCCCTCTGAGAATGTCCTGCCTCTGACTTATGGCAGACAGGCTTCTGGATATGTCAGTCATAACCATCCAAAATGTGTGATCTGATGTCAGTTGGTGAACAGATGCCCAGCAGGGAGAAGCCATTGATGGTTTCTGAGTGATTTGTGGAAGACAGACCTTTAACTCAACTGAATTAATGCTCAGCACGAGATTCCCAAGAAAAATCATGGAATTGTGGGGGTGGAAGGAGTTTGTTTTACAGCTGAGATGATAACAGATATATTTAAGGGAAACCCCATTCAGTAGGACCTCTCCTTGATTAATTGCATTTGTAATAACCCTATTTCATTATACATTCACGTTCTGGGACACTGGTTATGAGGACTTCATCATATCCTTCTGGGGACTCAATTCAACCTATAACAGGTGATGAAATCAAGAGGAGGCAACTTAAGCTTTGCCATATGATGCTCTTTGAATGAAGGTCCTGAGATAATGCTGATATTTCCAATCTAGCTGAGTTGTTTTTCAGGCTTGCTCTCATAATGGCTATGATTCACCACACCTTGTGTCATCATAACCCATCATGTTCACAGCAAAGGCCTAAGACATTATGTTGGTCATGAACTCCTCCCTGTCCATCTGCCATCTCCCCCTCCCTCCTGCTGCTCCTGCACACTGGCTTCCCTTTCCTTCCTGGCAAACACCAGACACTCTCCTTCTAACTGACCTGTCTCCTGCTCCCTGGAATGTTTTCCTTCAAAGAGGTGCTTGGCTTCATCATTCTCCACTTTAGGACAAATGCTACCTTCTGAAGGAGGACTTTTAGACCGCTTTCTGCAAACCTGCACCCCCCCCTCCCTCAGAACTTCTTATTCCCCTTCTGAATTATTTCCACTATGCCTTTTAACAACATGGCATACATTCTACATTCTTTATTGCTTTCTTTATCGACTCTCTTCCTACAGTGGAATGTAAATTCCCTGGTTAGGATCACACACTGCTATATCCTTACACCCTCAAAAAGTGCAGTGAGCATCATAGGTGCTCAATAAATACTTATTGGTGAAGGAAGAATCAATGACACACCATGTGTTCCAATTAAAGTAGAGTGCCAAAATTTATAGTCTACATTTTCCTTTAACTCTTTTTTCATTCAAAGTTTATTTCAAATTCATAAATAAATGAAAAAAGATAGCTCAAGAGGTTGTGGAAGCATTGCTTCTAAAAGTTCTATCTAGATGGCTTTTTCTCATCTAATTCCACCAACTAACTCAGTTGTTCCCCTAGTGTTCATAAAGATATGCAGATGAACACAGGCTACTTTTAAATGACATAGGTAATTTTTTTTTTCACAAAAACATTTTATTGAATGTTTACAAATGAGAGCATATCATTATTTGAACCAAGAGGGAATCAATTATTAAACAAATACTTTTTCAAATTAAAGACAATTACATTTTTCTTTCTGGAGGCAGCAGCTTAAAAGGAAATCACCTGAGTTGTAGTGTGCAGCAAATTAAATGAAATCCCATCTTCCTCATCTATGTAGCAAGAACACTTCCTACATACTTAAGATGTTTATAATTCCTAGTCAAGGGTAATACTCAAGATATTTAGCCAAACAAATCAGTGATGGAGTAGTGCCAAGAGATGTAGCACAAATTATTTCAATAACTCTAAATCATTCATTGAGTTTTATTTTCCTTATTACTGGAAAAATGAGGAGAAAAACAATGCTTAATCATATTCACATATTAACTTACTTTAATTCTTCATCCTTCCATTGGTATTAGTGTTCGATATTCCTCCATATGACACAGGCAGCTCTAATATTGCATCTGAGCTTCTTAAACCTTTGGCAAAATATAGGTAACTATTGCCCCAATATTGTACAAATCCAACTTTCTAGATCCAATTAAAAATTTCAAAAACACAACTAAATTATTTATCAAAATTCATTTAGGTTTTCACAACCTTACATAACTTGGGCAAGTGGAACATTTTCTTCAGGTTCATATATTTCAATATGCTTGAATTTCTCAAGAAGCCACTTATAAAAAAGATCCCAAGATACTTTGATGATAATGCGGTTTATTTTAAAGTACCATGTTTGCATTACATTTGGACATGCTCACACTATTTTTTTTCTTTTTCTGCTGACCCCTAGTTGTTTTAAATGCACATACAACAAACATAGAGACTTTGCATGTTTTGGGTGGCAGAATATTTCAGTTGTGTATATGCAAACATTTGTCAGGAGTAAAACAGACACCCCACACTTTGCATTCTTTGAGTGACCCCACAAGGAGACCCAAATTTCGGCTTTTCAGCAGGTTGGTGGTTAGAATTCATTGAGACCTATCAAGCAGGCTTAGTGATTCTGAGTGGATCTGAGAGGGGCCAGGGTCTGGGATTCATTTCTCCCTAGAGAAATTTATAGCAGTAGTTCCTGCCCAGGTGAAATCCAGGAACTTGAATGCTACAGACTTTGCTTCCAAAGGGAACACCCAGCAAGTGCCTACTCACCAGTAACTGCACAGAGGAAGGAGAAGGCCCCCTATCTGCAGGGTCAGGTTTCCCCACCTTGATTATGTCCAGGCTGTGACAGCAGGGGGCAGTGGACATAGGATGCTTTGCTGTGCTCAAGCACAGCATCCCTTGTGCCTCCCCAATGTAATAATTTGACTCAACTTCAATTTCACCTTCAAAATCATACGTCTTAAATGCCAAATGTTTACAATCCCATCTTTCCCTAAAGGAATAGGAGATGGGGGCACCTATCCATTTCCCTTGATTTTCCATCCACAGAAACTGTGGTCCAAAGTCATGATCAGTCCCTCATGGATTATAACACAAATTAGATTTGAAATTTGTCTGTTCTTGAAACACAGAGCAGGCCCCAGACATGGTGCCAGCTTTCCTCTCCCTGATACATGTCAGCCCCGAAACACCAACTTCCACAAGAGGCATCTATTAATATGTTGCTTATGTTATCTTAATACAATTCAGTTAACCTAACTACTAAGGATTACCCTGGAAATGAGGAAGCAGTTATTATTGATTTTTCTTTGTATATTCAAATGTTTAATGCTATCTGGCAGTGTGAACATATATTTAATTTGCAAAGAGAAGTTTTAAAACCTCTATATAATATTGGATGTTTTCTATCACAACTCACTACCTAAAAAAAAAAGAACATTTTATTTTAGAACCATTTAAGATTTACAAAAAAGTTTCAAACACAAAGTAGACAGTTTCCATTTCCACTCACCCCAGCTTTCCCTGTTGTTGGCATCTGATATTACCATGGTACATTCATCCAAACAAAGATGCCAACATGACTATATTTCCATTAATTACACTCTAAACAAGCAACTGCTTTTGGATTTTTCTTGATTAGTACAGAAAATAAGTTCTGAGCCACTTTCCTTGGAACATTCTTAAATGATAGTCATTTAGTTTGCACTCATCTCAGAAGCTCAAATGTGCCACTACTTCTAAGGAAAAGGTTTAGTCCACACAATTTAAACATTTATTTCTAAATCTCATTGCTGGCCACTTTTTAGGGAGAATTCAGGAAGACTGTTTCCAAGACCCCCTCTCCCATGTCCTTTCTCTAGTATTGTTGTCCTGCTGCCTGAAGCCCTCTCCAGAGCACAGCCCCTCTCCACTTGCCTCCCATTTCCTCCAGCACTGAAAGTTTCAGAAAACACTTGATTGATTTCTGCTTGGAAGCTATCAGCCCTGGCCTCTGCATCTCTAAGTGTCCCTGGGCCTCTGTGTGGTTGTTCCGCCAGAATGTGGGTACCCAGACTTAGAGTGTCCCTCCCAATAGATTCCTGAGGATCTGCCTGCCCAGTGCTTTTGAGGAAGCCCTGAGGGTCTCTGCCCTTTTGGAGCTACTAGAGGCAGCCAGGGAAGAGGATGTTTGGCCTTTTCATTTTGTGACCCATTTCCTGTCAGTGTGGTAAATCCCTGGGAAGGAGTGGACACACTCAGGCAGTAATTCTTGGGTGTTTATGAAGAGGCTGCGTGAAGTGCCTAGGAGGTTCAAGGTGCATCCTCCATTAGTTAAAGGCTTCAGGCTTAGCTAAGGACCACTTGTGAAGTCCCATTGTCCTCATTGGTCAGGAAAGAAACTGAGATACAGATGGAGGACATCTCTAAGGCCACTGCATCAGTCAAGGCTCTCAAGAGAAGGAAAATTAAAGATCTATCTATGAGTCTATCTATCTATCTATCTATCTATCTATCTATCTATCTATCTATCTATCTATTTGTCTGTCTATGTATCTGATTTGTTTTGACTTATTAGCTCACTAGTTTGTGCTGGCTGGCAAGTCCGAAATGTGAATGGATGGTGGCAGCATGTAAATTCCTGTAAAGTTGATATTGATATATTGAGTCTGAAGTCCATGTAAGTCAAGAGACTGGAACTCAGAAAGGCTCACTGATGGGAGGAGTCATTGATGGGGTATGCATGTGTGGGAGGGAGTTCTGCAGGGCATGCATATAGGGTATAAAGATATATTCAGATGTTCATTGGGTATTGACATGATGGGTAGAGTTTCATATGACAACTGAGGGAGTACTGAATTCCCATTCCAGGGAACTCTGTCACACTCCCCAATGGAGCAGCAACAATTTCACAAGTACAAAGGCAAAGGCTAGTAAAGAAGGAAGGTCCAGTGATGGGTCCTTGATACAGATGACCCTGCTTATGAGCCTGTGTGCCGGAAATTTCAACTAGGGCTAGAACTGCAGGGTGCCTGAAAATAACCTCCTGAAAGCCTCTATGTTGTTCAAATGTGGTCATTCTCTAAGCCAAACTCAGCATGTAAATGCTTGACCTTCCCCCAAGCATGGGATATGACTCCAAGGGATGAGTCTCCCTGGTGCTCAGGGATTTCTGCAAACTATCAGCTGGTGATGTAAGTGGAAAAAGACATTGAATAAAAGGGGGAAATGGCATAAATAAATGAGTTTATATGGCTAAGAGACTTCAAAGTGAGTTGGGAGGTCATCAGAGGGGACACACATATGAACATCTCAACAGGATCTCAGAGATAGCCAAAGTAGGTACAACACACAAGTGCTGGTGCTCCTGAGGGTTACGGAAAAACCCAGGCTGTACAATCATAACAGCTGGCTCTGGAGTTCATTGCCTTCCAGTGGGCCCACTTTGGAATTTCTTCTCCTGAGTCTGATAGGGTTCGACTGAGATGTGACCTCTCTACACTTACCTCTTCTGTCACTTTTACTGAACCTGTGCTTGGTGTTGGGGTTGGTGTATGCTCAGGAAACTTGAATCTCTGGAGTGACTGTGTGCCAGCTGGGCCCTGAGCCTCAGGAGACATGCAGCACCTAATATCTAGGTTTTTGGACATGCCCATGTCAGCTATCATGGAGGAGGGGATAGTCAACAACCACACCAGGGAACTGAGAAAGAATACAACTGCAAGCAGTAGAATTTCATTAATCATCCATGTGGGATCAAGATCCCTCTCGAGATAGAGGTGGAGTAAACATCACCATCGCAGGGGCCTTAGATAGAGGAATAAAATGTGGATTAAAGTGGACTTACTGATATTCTACTACAGAATTATCATGACTCTAACCATATAAGAAACTGTATCATTAATTTGGAGCCAGTGGCCATGGGAGTTGCTGAGGATAGGGAGAGGGAAGAAGAGGTTTGATATGGGGGCTTTGTCAGGACTTGGAGTCCTAAATGATACTGCAGTGACAGATGCAGGACATCATATAACCTGTCATAACCCACTGAATGAACTGGGAGAGAATATTAATTGCAATGTACTATAATCCATGCTGTGTAGCAGTGCTCCAAAAGATATTCATCAAATGCAATGGATGTGCCACACTCATGAAAGAATTCGGTGATGTGGAAGAGTGGGCAGGGTGGGGAGTATGGGTATATGGGATCCTCTTATATTTTTTCAGTGTAATATTGTGTATGATCTTTGTAACTTTAAAAAAAATTAAATCTAGAAAAAAAATAATTGGAGACACATTACAGCAGATTTGAATTGATGGAGGACAGAAATAGTGATACTGAGGACAGAACCACTGAACTTCAAAGGACAGGAGAATAGAAAGAGAAAAGAATGGAAAACATTGAAGAGAGTCTCAGTGGATTGATTTAGAATGTGAAATGTACAAACATACACATTAGTGGTGTCCCAGAAAAGGAAAAGAATGAAAAGGAGGCAGAAAGAGTATTTGAGGAAATCATGACCAAAACCTTCCCAACACTTATGAGCAACATAAATATCAACATCCAAAGAAGACAATGCACCCTAAACAGAATCAATCCAAACAGACTTTCTCCAATACCCTTACTATTCAGAAAGATGAACATCAGTGAGAAAGTTAGGATTCTGAAGCAGGAAGAGAAAAAACAAAGCATCACATACAAGGGAAGCTCGACAAGATTAAGTGTCAATTTCTCATTAGAAAGCATGGAGGCAAAAAGACAGTGGCGTGATATATTTAAGGTACTGAAAGAGAAAACATACCAGCCAAGAATTCTGTATCTGGCAACAGTGGCCTTCAAAAATGAGGGTTAAAGTCTTCCCAGACAAACAAAAGCAGAGAGTATGTTACTAAAACCAGAATTACAAGAGATACTACAGTGAGTGTTGTAGCCTGAAAGGAAAAACAAGGGTGAAACACTTGGAGAAGAGTGTAGAAATGAAGACTATTAGGAAGGTAAATGAAAGGGTAAGAAGACAGATAAAAATAAGTTATGGGACAACAGAAAGCCAAAGGATAAAATGGATGAAGTAAGTAATGCCTTTATAGTAATAACATTGAATGTTATTGGTTTGAACTCCCCAATCAACAGACTATTTTTCCAATTGGGAAAAAACAAGTTGAAAAACATTAATATTCCTTTTTTTTGAAAAATTCATATTTTTGCACATTTATGAGTAAAATATATTATGCACTAGGTATGAACTGAGAGAAATTCACAAACTTTTATATTATGTACAGTGGCAGGTGGAATTATAAGGACTTTCATGTTTTATGTTCTGTTTCTTTAAAATTTGAATATTTTACAAATATGTATTACACTTATAATAAATATTAATAAGTCTTTACTGGGGGAAAAATGATTCATGTCAAAAACAAAAACACATAGACTGAAAGAACGGATTTAAAAATCAGCCATCTTATGATGTCTACAACAAAATCACCTCAGACATAAGGACACAAACAGGTTGAAAGTGAAAGGATGGAAAAAGATGTTCCACAAAAATAGCAAAGAAATTTATCTGTACTGGTGATACTAAATTCAGAAAATAAATAAATTTTAAATGCAAAACTGTAGTTTGATATGAAGAAGGTCATCATACATTAATAAAAGCAGCAATTCACCCATAAGATACATGAGACACACACTGGTAAAACTGAAGGGAGAAGTAGGCATTTCTACAAGAGTGCACAGACATTTATAGAGCATTATATCCCAAAACAGCATGATATACATACTTTTCAAGAGCTTATGGATCCTTCTCCAGGATAGTCCACATGTTTCATCACAAGATAGGTCTCAAAAATTTTAAAAACATTGAAATCATACAAAATACTTTCTCTTATCAAAATGAAATGAAGCTGAAAATCAATGATGGATGGAAAAATGGAAAATTAAGTAATATATGGAGATTAATCAATACACACTAAATAATCAGTGGGTCAAAGAAGAAATTGCATGAGAATTCAGTAATTTTCTTGAGATGAATGAAAAAGACAACACAACATATCAAAACCTATCGGACACCACAAAGCCAGTGCTGAGAGGAAAATTTCTATCCCTCAGTGCTTACACACAAAAAAGAAAAATAGCAGAGCAAGTGTAGTTCACTGGTTGAGTGACAGCTACACATATATAAAGTTCCTCTGTTCAATCCTTGGTACCTTCTAAAAATAAAGAGAGAAAGAGAGAAGAAAAAGACCTAAGTGCACTCTTGGAAGAACTAGGAAAAGATCAGCAAACCCCTAACCAGGCCAAAAGAAAGAAATAATAAAGGTCAGAGAAGAAATTAACGAAATTGAGAAGAGGAAACAATAGAAAGAACCAACAAAAACAAAAATTAGTTCTTCAAGAGATCTACAACATTGACAAACCCTTAGGTAGAATGACAAAAAGGAGAGAATAAGCAAGTAAATAAAACCAGAAAAGAGAGGGAAAGATACTGTCAATGATCCTGCAGAAAGAAGAGAGATCATAAGAGGATACTATGAACAATGCTATGGCAAAAACTAGACAATGTAGTTGAAATGGACAAATTATGAGAAACACAGAAACAACCTACACTGACCCTAGAAGAAAGAAAAGACCTCAAGAAGCAATTCACATAAAGAGATTGAAATGGTCATCAAAAATTTCCCAAAGATGAATAACCCAGGATCAGATGCCTTCACAGGTGAATTCTATCAATCCCTGCAAGACATCTAATACCAATCTTGCTGAAGCTCTTCCAAAATTTGAATAGGAAAGAACACTACCAAACTCATTCTATGAAGCCAACATCACTCTAATATCAAAACCAAATAAAGAAACTATGAAAAAAGAAAATTACAGACTGATACCTCTAATGAATATAGATCCAAAATTACTCAAGATTCTTGCAAAACAAACCCATAAGCTCACTAAAAGAATTATGCACCACATACAAGTGGGATTCATCCCAGGCATGCGAGGGCATTTCAATGCAAGAAAATCATTTAGGGTAATAAACCACATTAATAATTTAAAGAAGAAAAACCACATGATCCTCTCCATTGATGCAAAAAAGGCATTGGACCAAATTAAACATCCATTCTCAATATAAACCACTCCACAAGATAGGAATAGAATGCAGCTTTCTCAAAACTAAAGTACATGTATGAGAAGCCTACAAGTAGAATTATACACTATGGTGAAAGACTGAAAGATTTTACATTGAGATCTGGAATGAGACAGAGATACCACAGTGACCAGATACTCCATATTATGCTTGAAATTCTAGATATATAAAATTGAATCTATATGAAGTTATTGCTATGGGCCCACAAAGCAAAGATTTTGTATTCGGTGTGTACCTTGATTGTTGGTTTTAAGAGTTGGCTGAATTCTGGGCCATAATATGGCCTACATTATCAGGAATGTGAGGAATCAACTTGTGAATAGAGAGACATCATCTCTGAAGGGTTCTTCGCTTGCCTTGCATTGTAGAAAAGATATTACTTTGGGGCCCCTGTCACAAAACTTGGATTCTCAGATACAATGTGAATGATCAGATCCCAAGTTTGCAGGTAACAAGTGATGGTACTTAATGAAGAAACACAGGTTGTCATGGCTACATTAATGGACAGATGAGTCAAAGCAGCAATCAGGATAATCTGACTTGCAGAAACGTATGGCATTGACTTGTTGATCATGGGGTGCCTACCAGTCAAATACATGGTCAATTTACTGAATTCTTTCTTGATCTGTTCAAGCAGAAATCTTCTACCACAAGTCAACAAAATCATAACATGAATCCCAAAATCAGAGTCATGGTCTCTTGAGATATTATACAGAATCAGTACTCCTTGAATGAAAGGAAGGCAAGGTCCCGTTGTGGAAGGACCCTGCTATTTTGCCAAAATTTATACCACTAATCTTCTTTCCAGCCTTCCCCATTGGGGTTTACACAGAGCTTTTTTCCAGTGTCATTATGCATTGAGGAAAACAAATGATAAGACATTTTGGATCAGAATTGACGGTATTTGCAAGAGTCGCAAAATATAGACTGTGGTCCATCATTTGCGGTAGGGACTTACAGAGATCACGTGATTAATGATTTTAACACAGGTCAATCTCACAATGGATGAAGGGAGCCAGCAAACACATTCTGTGTTTATCCCCACTGTTCCACAATGCATAATTAGAATAGATATGCACAGCCCTTGCAGAATCCCTTTGTGGTTTCCCTGGCCTGAGCAGTGAGGGTCTTATAGTATGAAAGCCCGAGAGGAAGGCCTGAGAACTGGCCTTGCCTAGCAAAAAGAGTAAACCAAAAACAATACCACAACCTGGAAGGATTGCAGGGATTATTTCTAACAATAAGGCATTAAGGATACAGGGATGATGATTCCCACCACAGCCCCAGTCAACTCTCCTTTTTGCCTAGCTACAACAAATGGAACTTGAAGGATGATGATGGATTCTAAAAACATCAGTAAGGGCTAACTTCAATTGCAGTCTGTTCCAGAAGTTTGTCATCACTTGAGCAATACAGCACATATCCCTCATATCTGGCATTCAGCTCTTGATCTAACATGAGCTTTTTAAGTAGTATCTTATCATATGATATAACTTGTAACAGTTTCATGTCAAACTCAAGTTACCCTAGGAATTGCAGCTTTTCTGGAGAGTTTTACAGCATTTCTTGTTGTACCCAGAACAACTGGATATTGTTAAGCAAAAAGAAGTCTGTTATTATTTCTTATTAGAGATTAAGTAAGGTTTAAGATGATGTATGTGGCTGCCAAGTTGACAATGGGTGGTGTTTCATGATTAGGTTCACGGGTCAACTTGGCTATTTAATGGTGTCCAGTTGGGTTAAGTAAGGACTGACATATAGTAAGGACATTTCCTGGACATCAGCCATCAGTAATTTGATTGCACCTATGGCCAATTACATCTAACAACAACTGGGGAGGTTGCATTCAACAAAGAGAGACATCTCATCCAATCACATGAAGGCTATCAAAGAAGAAGTCACAGTTTCAAGACACAGAGGCAGATTTTTTGATCTCTAATTCAGCCAGCCAGCTTCTCCTGGGAAATTTTCTGAAAACCTTCATGTGCCTCCCTTATGGAATTGGGACTTGTACATCCCCACAGTTGCTTGAGACAATTTTATAAAATCTCATACTATTCAAAGATACTCTGCCTGTTCTGTTTCTATAGAGAATCCTAATATAGGGCCTTTCCATTTTACTGATTAAGGAGATGCAGGGGTTTCTGATTCTCCCTTACTACATTCCACCTTAAACTCAACAAATACTTATAAATTTGGTGTTCTTTTCTTATACATGGAGACCACAATTTTAGAAACGTGATCTCCTGAAGAATATCCACTACTTGCAAGACATGGTGAAGGATGGGATTGACTCATACCCATGTTTGCTTCCATGAAATTATTCAAACTGATCAAAGAATCTAAAATATTCATATTTATAGAGGGAAGTATTGTTGATAGCATCATATCCATTGAAACCTTGCAAGCAGAAGTAAGTAGCATACGAGAAGTAGTGCCCAGATAAAAAATGTCCTAGTTAGGCATACTTCAGGGGTGCACTAGTGCCTTTTAAAAGAACAGGTTGTTCTGTATACAATAATCTGCAAGAATGTAACAGTCAGTATAAGATATTAATAAAATTAAGTGTACTGGATGAACTGCTTAGGCACATTTGGAAATTGTTCAGACATATTTTATTTGTAGAGCTGGGTCCCTGGCTTCAGAGCACATCCAATCATTTGTCTCTAGTCTCCTAATGTTGAATGCTATGACCTACCTGATACTTCTTGCTGCATCACTGTCTTAATGCAGAGTTGCAGTCATTTACCTGTTAGATGACATCATGCAATTGAAAGATCAGAAGGAAAAGGAAAAGGAAAGCCTGGAATGGGAAGAATGACATAATTCCTCTACAAGGAATCTGGAAAATTATAAGTGCTGATGATTGGGACAGGTCAACTTCTGTCCAAACTCTCTATTGAGAGTATGATGAAAGGGGGACATTGGCAAATACAGCAAATGCCACCAACAGTTTCTGTAAGAATGAATGGAATTAAGAAGCCTTATGCCCATTAGGTGTCTCACCTAAACCCAAGTTGACTTAATTCCTAAAAAGAATACTTTTTTTTTACTATATTTAATGAATATTGACTTTACATTTTCACATTCACTATCTATAATCTCTTCTTTTTGTCTTGAAGGAGTTTTTCATGTGTTGTTTCATACCTGCCTCAATTTATGAATTGATAACTGCTCAAATAAACTAATGGATATCACATCTTTTCTAGTATTTTATTTTCACACTCCACTGCCACCTTAGAGGATGGGAAAGGGCAATATGATGGAAAAGTCAGCATGTTACCAACTGTAACGTGTAAGCGCTGTGCCCATATTTCTACTTCTCTTTGCATTAGTCTAATCATCTTCCACTCTATTTTATGTTAAACATTACAATAAAACATTTGATATAAAGCAAGCTTTCTTCCAACTCAAATCTACAGTATATCACCCCAGATCTAAATGTTGTTAGGTGTTCTTTTCTATCCTTCCAGTAATTTTCTTTCCTTAATCCATATGTGTGTGTGTGTATGTGTGTGTATGTAGCACATCCTACTCTATTCCTGCCAAAGAGAAATATGAAAACCCAGTAAGTAATTTTATATTGACTAGTACACACTATTCTAAAAAGTTGAAAAGTAGGTGAAGTTAATATAAGAATGCATATTATTTCATCTAAGTCATCCAAAATATTATAATCTGATCTTGCTATGAATATAACAATTTTTAAACTTTTTATTGTTGTAACATAGCCAACTCAAACATTCAGCTTTAACAATGTTAGATGTATAATTCGGTGGCATTAATTTAATTCACAATGAAGTCCTACCATCCCTAGCCTCCATGATGAATTTTTTTCAGCATACCAAAAGTGAGATTCTGTACCAATGAAGCAATATCTCCCTATTCCAGCCCAACCCCCAATGCTGATAACCTGTGTCTATTTTTTGTCTCTATATATTTGCTGAATACTTGACTCCATGGGGAACAGCCAGACTATTTTCCAGGTGACTGAACATGTCTACCAACAAAGTGTTACGGTTCCAGTTTCTTGACCTCTTCCAACACTCGTTTTTTTTTCATATTTTTAAAAAAACAACTTCCATTGTCATTCATTGAATAGGTTTGTTTTTGAGGGGCGTTCCCCTAATGCCTAATGTGTTGCGCATCTTCTTATATGCTTTTTATTGAAAATCTTTATCAGAGAAATATCTATTCAAGTCTCAGCCCAATTTGTAAATGATTACTCATATTTCTGTAGCATACATGCAAGGGCTCTTTAGGTATTCTGGATATTATGCCGTTATCAGATATATTTTCTCCCATTCTGTAGAGAATATGTTCACTTTCCTGATATTGTCCTTTAATGTACAAAAAAAGTTGTTTTGTTTTGTTTTTAATTTGATTATGTCCATTTTATCTATATTTCTTTTTGGTGTTCATGCTTTGGTATTATTTCTATCAAATCACTGTCAAATCCAAGGCTAAGAAGTAATTTACGGGAAGTGGATTTGGTTCACCTGATAGAGTGTCTGCCTACCACATGGGATATCCAGAGTTCAAACCAGGGCCTCCCGATCCATGTGGAGCTGGCCCATGTGCTGTGCTCATGCACACAAGGAGTGCCCTGTCATGCAGGCGTGTCCCCCGCATAGGGGAGCACCATGAGCAAGGAGTGCACCCTGTAAGAAGAACCACCAAGCATGAAAAAAAGTGCAACCTGCCCAGGAGTGGCACCGCACACATGGAGAGCTGACGCAGCAAGATGACACAACAAAAAGAGCCACAGTTTCCCAGTGCCACTGACAAGAATAGAAGCAGACACAGAAGAACACACAGCAAAAGGACACAGAGAGCAGACAACTGGCAGGGGTGGGGGGAAGGGGTAAGAAATAAATAAAATAAATCTTTTTTAAAAAAAGGAAGTAATTTACCCATGCTTCCTTTTATAGTGTTCAGAGTTTATGTCTAAAGTTTAGGTCTTTGGAAGAGTTTGAGTTCGTTTTTTTTTATGTGTGTGGTGTAAGTAGATATACTTCTTTATCCCTTTACATATGGACTTCTGGTGTTCCCTGCACCATTTGCTGAATGATTGATTCTTTTCCCATTTATATACTTGGATCTCTTGTCCAAATAGTCAAGTGTGGGTTTGTGGATTAATTCCTAAACAGTCATTTGTGTCCCATTGGTTTACATTTCTATCTCTACTCTGTCACCACAATCTTTTAATGGCTGTGTCTTATAAGTTTTGAAATTAGGATGAGTCACAGCTCCATTTTGTTTTTCTTTTCAGTTATTTTCAGGGATATTTATCTCTCCATATGAATTTAAGAATAAGTTTTCCAATTATGGAAATGGAAAGTGAAATGGTGGGTGGGGAAAATATTCCTTGTAATTAATAACTGAAAGTGGGCTGGGGTAACTAAATTAAATAAAACAATACAGTCTTTTTTTTCTTCCTACAATCATTATTTTTTCTAAATGTTACATTCAAAAAATATAAGAGGTTCCCATGCACCCCTCCTCACCCCATTCCTCCCAAATCAACAACCTCTTTCATCATTGTGGCACATTCATTACATTTGGTGAATACATTTTGGAGCTCTGCTATAGCACATGGATAATGGTTTACATTTTAGTTTACACTCTCCCCTCATCCATTCAGTGGGTTATGGAAGGATATATAATGTCCATCCAGCATCTGTCCCTGCAGTATCATTCAGGACAACTCCAATCATGAATATGCTCCCATATCACCTCTTTCTTCCCTCTTCCTGCCCTCAACAACTACCATGGCCACTTTCTCCATATCAATGCTACACTTTCTTCCATTACTAGATGCAATAGTTCCATAGTAGAATATCAGTAACTCCACTCTAATCCAAATTTTATTCTTCACCCTGTGAATCCTGGGATGGTAATGTCCATTTCACCTCTATATTGAGAGGAGGCTTAGATTCCACATAGATGATGGATGCAATTCTCCTGCTTGCACTTGTAGGCACTCTCAGTTCCGCGGTGTGTTGCTTGGACCATCTTCACCTCCCTGTTAGCTGGTCTGGGTAAGTCCAATAAATGAGAGGGTAAGAGTTGCAAGTCTGCACACCTCAGCAGGACTCCAGAGACAGCCAAAGTAGATACAACCCCAGGTACTGGTTCTCCTTAGGGTTATGGTGAACCACAGGTTCTATGGTCATGGCAAATGGCTCGGGAATTCAATGCTGTGTCAGTTGGTCCTACGTTGGAATTTGTGTCCCTGAGTGTGATGGAGTTGGACTCCTTTCTACACACACTTCTTCTGTCACTTTTACTGAACATGTGGTTGGTGCTAGGGCTGGTGTATACTCAGGAGACTTAAATCTCTGGACTGTCCATGTGCCAGCTGGGCCCTGAGCCTCAGCAGCCTTGCAACTCCTACCCTATGGTTCATTGGACAATATAGTCTTTAAGTCAAAAGCTGTTAAAAGGGAAAAATTAGAAAACTTTTATTAATACAAGTGGCAATATACCAAGAAGAAATAGCAATCATCAATAACAATAAATAATTCATGGTGCACCAAAATACACAAGGCAAACACTGGTAAAACAGAGGGAAGAAATAAATACCTCTATAATAATAGTTGTCAGCTTCAATAAACCACTCAAATAGATAGAAAATCTAGCCAGAAGATCAATAAGAAAACAGAGAATTGAATAATATGATAAATGAACTATCCCTAAGAGACATATACAGAGTATTTCACCTTAAAGAGCCGGATATAAATTCTTCTCAAATACACATATATCATTATGCAGGATAGACTGCATATTTCTTCACAAAATAAACCTCAATAAATTAAAAACTTTTGAAATGAAACTAAGTTTCTTTCCTAAATACAATATAATGAAGCTGGAAAAAAATAAGTAGACAAAAGAAAAACTCATGAATATGTAGAAGTTAAGTACATATTCTTAAACAAAGAAAGAGTCAAAGAAGAAATCACAAAGGAAATCAGCAACTTTATTGAGATGAATGAAAATGAGAACACAGCATTTCAAAATCTGTTAGATGAGGAACTGTCAGTCCTTAGAGGAATATTTATAGAACTAAATGCTTACATTAAAAAAAAAAGGTGCAAATCAAAGTTCTAATCAAACATTTTGAGGAACTGGAGAAAGAATGGCAACTTAAGTTCAAGTTAAGCAGAAGGAATGTTTTAACAAAGACTACAGCAGAGTACAATGAAATAGAGAATAAAAATAAGAGACAGCAATAATAAAACAAAAACTGGGGGCTTTAAAAGATCACTGAAATTGACAAAACTTTAACTAGGCTAACAAAGTAAAAAATAGAGAAAATGGAAATAAGTAAAATTGTAAAAGAGAGGGGAGGCATTACTACACAACCCAAAGAAATACAAGATCATCAGAGGATATTTTGAACAGCCCCAAAGCAAAATTTAGATAATGTAGATGAAATAAACAAATTCTGAGAAACACACAAACAACATACACTGACCCTTGAAATAGGAGATCTCAACATAACAATTACAAGTAAAGAGATTTAATGTTATTTAAAACCTCCCCCCCCAAAAAAGACACAGAACCAGATTGCTTCATAGATGCTCTACCAAACATTCCAAGATGAGTTGATACAAATCCTTCTCAAACTCTTCCAGAAATTTGAATATATACAAAATGAAGAGAAAAAAATGCATTAATGTTACAATTGATATAGAAAAAGTATTTGACAAAGTCCAGCATCCTTTCTGGATGAGAACACCTGGAAAAATAGGAAATAGAAATTTCCTCAACCTGATGAATGTATGTTGAAAAACCCAGTGATAACTCAATGTTGAAAGTCTGAAAGCTTTCCTCTAAGATCTGACACAGGCATGAATGCCGATTGTCACAACTTTTATTCAAACTTGTTCTGGAAGTTCTAGGCAGAAAAAATAGGCAAAAAAAAAAAAAAAGGAAATAAAATGCATCCAACTTGGCAAGGAAAGAAGTAAAATTTTACCATTTGCAGATAACATAAACTAATTCATAGAAATACCCCCAAAATCTACAACAATGTTATTGCAACTAATAAATTCAGCAACATGGTGAGGTAGAATATTAACATGCAAATTTCAGTATTGTTTCTATGCACTATTTTTATATTTTATTTTTTAAAAAATATTTAATGTGCATAAATGTTACATAAAAAACATATGGGATTCCCATATGACTGGCTCCCTACCACTCCCACACTTTCCCACATTAACAACATCCTTCATTAGTGTGGTGTATTTGTTTTAATTGATGAACACATATTGGAGCATTACCACTAAGTGTGGGATATAGTTTACATTATAGATTAAACTCTCTCCCACACATTTTTCTAAGTTATAACAAGATATATAATGGAATGTACCTGTCACTGCAACATCTTTTAGGACAGTTCCATTCTCCCCAAAATGTAATCATATTACAACTGTTTTTTTTTTAATGATACTTAGGTTACATAACTGTTACATAAAAAGCATGGGAGATTCCCATATGCCCCATTCCCTACACCTCCCACATTTTCACACATTAACATCCTCCATTAGTGTGGTACATTTATTGCAACTGATGAACACATTTTGGAGCAAAGTGAGTCAAGAGGTCATTCAGAGGTTATGCATGTCTCAGCAGGATCTCTGGAACTGCCAAAGTAGGTACTACCCCAAATAGCAGGGTTCCTGAGAGCTCTTGAGACATCCAGATACTATAGTTAGAACAAATAGCTCTGGAGTTTGATCCCTTGCCAGTGGGCTCTACTTTGGAATTTA
Source organism: Dasypus novemcinctus (assembly GCF_030445035.2). Classification (NCBI taxonomy): domain Eukaryota; kingdom Metazoa; phylum Chordata; class Mammalia; order Cingulata; family Dasypodidae; genus Dasypus; species Dasypus novemcinctus. The sequence goes on from NC_080676.1 coordinate 106,496,563, forward strand.
TGCTTCCCAGGGTGGCAGAGTTGGACTAAGTTGTGGTTTACCTAAAAATGGCTCTTTTGTTCTTATATTTGAACCTATAATTAGTACTAGATTTGGTAGTTACACTTCCAAGAGACTTAAATCTTTGGGCAGTCCATGTGCCAGCTGGGCCTGAAATCTCAATGGGGTTGCAACACCTACTCTCCAGTTCATTGATCTCACCCAGGACAACTTACAAGGAGGTAATGATGGACAACTACCATACTGAGGAACCAAGAAAGTCTACAACTGCAAGCAAGAGAGTCCCATCCATTGGCCCTAATGGATTGCAGGCCCTTTCTCAATTAGAAGTGGAGTGGACATCAGCATCCCAGAATCCTCAGGATGGCGAATGAACTATGGACTAAAGTAGACTTACTGATATTTTACTATAGACTTATTGTGATTCTAGCAATGAAATAATTATATCATTGATGAGGAGGCATTGACCACTGGAGGTTCTGCAGGCAGGTAGAGGAAAAAACAGGTGTAATGTGGAGGAATTTTATGGATTTGGGAATTGTCCTGAATGACATTGCAATGACAGATACAACCCTTACATATCTTGCAATGACCTACAGAATTGGGTGGGAAAGAGTGTAAAATACAAGATAAACCTTAACCCATGCTCCAAAATGTGTTCATCAATTGTAATGAAAGTTGCACACAAATGAAGGAGGTTGTTAATCTATGCAATATTAATGAGATATCTGAGGAGGAAATAGGTGAAAATTTCCATTTACAATAACATGTAGTAGAACCAAATATGTAGGAATAATTCTAAGCAAGGATATTAAGGACTTACACATGGAAAACAACAAAACTTTGCTGAAAAAAGTCAAAAGATATAAATAAATGGAAGTACATTCTATGCTCATGGATTTGAAGGATAAACATTTTCAATATATCTATTTTACCTACACTGATTTACAGATTCAGTGCAATTGGAATAGAAAGACAACAGCCTACTTTACATAAATGGAGAAGCTGAAGCTCATCATCAAATTTATTTGAAATAGCAGAACCATCTTGTAAAACAAGATTGAGGTTGTAGGGAGCACACTTCTCAACTTTAGTCTTTTCAGTAAGTTACAGTGGTCAAAACAACATGCTAGTTAAACAAGGATAGAAAAAATGGAATTGAGTTTAGAGTTCAGAAATAGACCCTCACATCTCTGGCCCATGGATTTTAAGCAAGGCTGTCAAGTCCACTCAGTAGTGAAATAATAGTCTCTGAAGAAAATGGTACTGTGAGGTCTGGATATCCATTTGCAATACAACAAAGAGGTAACCATATCACACACCATATTAAAAATTTAAGTCAAAATGGATAAAAAACTTAACACATGAGCTATAACTGTAGAACTACTAGAAAAATATAGGGAAGCATCTACAGGAACTTGTATTAGGCAAAGTTTTCATAGACTTTACACCCATAGCACAAGTGACAAAAGAAAAAAAATTATAAATAGAATCTCATCAAATTAAAAGCGTTTGTGCATTTATCATGAATGTGAAAAAAGAACCTACTCAATGGGAGGATATATTTGGAAACCATTTGGTTTGATAAGGGCCTCTATTCTAGAATATATTAAGACCTTAAACTCAACAATAAAAAGAAAAATAACCAAATTAACAAAAAGCAAAGGACTTGTATAGACTTTTCTCTAGAGAGAAATGCCCTAAAACACACAAAAGGACTCTCAACATTATTAGTTATTAGGGAAATACAAATCAAATCCACAATGAGATAACATTTCACACACACTGGAAAGGCCACTACTAAAGAAATGCAGAAAATGGTAAGTTTTGGAGAGGATGGGTGGAAATAGGATTATTCATTCATTTAACTGTCTGTTCCTCTGGGTATATTAGAATGTATTGTATTCAAAGATTTCACTCTTACTTGAATTATGATTTAGTCTTTGATTGGGCCACATAAATAGGACATTAATTCCCTGCCCCCTTGGTGGGCAGGAACTCACAAAAAAAAGTGAAAAGGCAGATGAGTTAGTTGGGGATTTGATGCTGGAGTTTTGATGGTGGATCCCCAGGGAGTAAACAAATAGAGAAGCAGATACATGAAGGCTCCATTAGACAATGCAGAGGCCCCAGATGAGAGACTAGTCATTCACCTGATAGTCTACAGCTGGCCTTGTGGAGCAAACAGAGCAGCTGAGCCCAGAGAGAAATGATCTCCAGCAAGAGAGGAATGCAGGAAGCATGAACTCTTGCAGATGTGGGCAGCCATCTTGCTCCAACAAGTGGCAAATAACTTTGGTGAGGGAAGTAACTTACACTTTATGGCCTGGTATCTATAAGCTTCTACCCCCAATAAATACCCTTTATGAATCCAAAAGATTTCTGGCATTTTGCATTAGGATCCCTTTGGACTACTAATACACTACCAAATTAACTTAGAGGCAACCTCTCACAGTCTTCACCACACATGAGGTGAAAGGGGTGCTTAAATCATATCTCCCTCCTAGCCTTTATTCCAGAGTTTGTCCCACTCATACCCTGGGGAGGACTGATAGACCCATATGCCAACCTACCAGTGCTAAGCATTTTCCCACCAAAGAGGAAACAGCAAATGAGGGAGCTAGGACACACTTCAGCTTAGCCCCTTCAAGATGGTCTATGGGTAACCTTCCTTACCCAAGTTCTGGAAACCAGATTCTGATCAAAACCTGGTAAGAAAACAAGGCTCACTCTCAGTTACTGCCAAAAAAGAAGGAAACTTACTCTGTAATTCTAATCATTCCCACAGCTGTTAAAGTTAAAGTGATTTCCAGCTGGGTGCACTTAACCCAAGTGAGGCCAGCTGCCCAAGGGATTGCCAGATGTCCAAGAACACCTGACAGGTTTTATCAGTGCCAGTCATTGTACAGCCTGAAATACTGCTTCCTAAGACAAAGCTAGGTAGTATCTCTGTCAAAGTCAGCTGTTTCCTCTAACTTTTGCCCAGACACCTGCTGCTAGGGAGATGGCAAGTCACACACCAATGTAAGAAACCTTGTCTGTTTTCATTTCCTGTAGTTTCTTCCTATACAATAACTAAAAGGTGGATGCCCTTACTCATATTGCTCTTAGCTTTCTTAGGCATAAGCACAACTATTGGAAACTGGGATTGGCAATTTATACCAAACTCCATTATCTATTACAATCATTACCTAGAGCTAATTAATAGCATAACAGAAACCAGTCATACCGTAGAAGCTCTAAAACAACAGCATGTGGGCTCTCTTGGTGTTGTGGTGCTACAAAATTGGACACTTACCTTGCTAACAGTGGAACAGGGAGGAACATGTCTTTGCCTTAAGGAGGAATGCATCTCTTTATAAATCACTCTGAAATTATCTTAAACCACATTCCAAACTTGGAAAATAAACCCCATCAACTTCAGAAAGTTACAGCCTTTATAGGTACCTAGTCTTTTCTACTTTTGTGATCCAGTGTTCTTTTAGTGGGACCATATATCCTTAAAGTTCTAATCAAGTTTACTTCTTCCAGAAACAATGTCTTGTTAGCCATATTGGGATTTTATCCTGCTTCACCCACGATGTCTTCCTCTAACCAAAATAGAATGGCAAGAGGGATTTACACCTTGTCAGGTAGGGCTAATACCCATAAATAGCAGGAAGTAATTACAAAATAATGAACATTACCCTTCAGCACTCCATTAAGAATGAAGGTGCAAACTCCTGAGGGGGAAGTTGAGGCATGCTAGATTAGAAATGAAGGGACAGATCTGGAATCTGGCAGGAAACTCACATGGTCATGGGTACCCCGCAAGATGGCTGCTGGAAGAACCTTAGTGAGAACCCACATTCAGAATAAGATTTCCTATGGAATCCTTCAGTTTAGCCAGGGAAGACCTGGATATTCTCTAGGGGCCTTATCATTGGGTCTTCCCAGGGGTTTGAGTGATGGGGCATTCAGTCAAAATAGCAAACAACTGGGATTATTCCCCCAACATTAGCAAAGGGGCAGAATAATTAATGGTTTAAAAAGCAAGCATGAAATCCAAACCTGCGCTGATCTTGCCTTTTCTCCCACTGTCTGGCTTAGCACATGAGTAAACCTGGGGATTTGTAATCTAAAATGGAGAATTATAATCTGTAAATCATCCTGATGGATATAGGATGACTGAATACCTGAAAGTAACTTGTTTCTCTCCCTGTTACTAGGATACAAAGAAAAGAATTGTATGTAAATCAGAAGGTAATGAAATGCAACCCTCTCTTTGTGCCAAATTTCACTTTTGGTGGTCAAGAAAATCCTGTTGAAGCAATGAAGTATGAAAAACAGCTTCAACTGGTTCACTGGGCCTACACAGAAGCAGCCTCTTGCTGTCCTCACTTCAACTTGCTTATTTAACATAGTAAAATTCCCACTCAGGGATGGAGTTATCTGCCCCTTTCTTGATCACACAATGTATGTGCAAGCATGATTTCCTGAACATACTAATCATACAATTATATAGCCAGCTATGTGTGCTCATCCATATGCATAAAAACTAATACATAATCAAAGCAAATGCTAAGTAATAACTTGGGTATTTAAACAAGAGTGAAAGTGCAGCACAGGGAGTGGGGTCTGAGTCACTTTAGACTGGCCTTGGCTCCTTACCTCTGCAGACATAATAAATGTGACTTTGCCTAACTCTCATGTTGAAGTTTTCTTCATGCTATCCCTGGGTATCCATAAAGGCCCTGCCTTGAGGTCTAACAAATTGGTGACCTAGATGGGAAAAATTAAATAAAAATGTTATAGAGAAGTCAGGTGTGTGTGGTATTGAAGGCCAGGACACGAGAACTCTGAGAAGGAAGTTGGTTTATTTCGACTGGCTGGACTTGGTGGACTCCTGACCTAATAAAAGCTGAGCCCCAAATAGCATTTTTTGGTCCTTGTTATACAGAGGAAATAGGATTAGGGAGACAAATGGTGATTGTATGCAAACAGACTTTTTGTTAGTTTCTTCAGTGTTTTATCTGAGGATCAGATAGATTATTTCCTCCAGGTAAGTTTGATTTAACACATATTCCCCACATTCCAAGCCAGCTTGAATTTAGCCTATCCTCCACATTCTGTCTGGATGCAACCTTGAATACATCTTCAGTCTTATATCCTTTCTGAACATTCAAAGACTGTAGGGCCTATATTACTTATTTGGATTTCTAGAGAATAGGCACACTTGGAAACAATTTTGAATTTATGCACAGGCTATATTAAAAATAGTAACCAGAAAATGCTTCCAGGGTGAACTGTTGAAGTGGTTGTCGGCAATGGGGCATCCCTGACTCCAGCAGCCACTTCAGCCCTGGTTACAAAAACAGTTGAGTCCTGGAATCCCCTCTCTTAGAACCCATTGAGGAACTCCTTGACTTAAGTACCCCACACCCTCATTATTCTAGACCACCTCTGCCTCCTCCCCCACCAGGGCCACTACTAAAACCCACTTCCCTTAGAGGTATCAGGCCCTCTTTCCCTCCCACAAAGGCTTTTCCTCCAATCTCCCTCCCATATTCAGAGTTGAGCTGTTTTTGACCAGGGTAGCTCCCCCAACCCAAAGGAGACTGTAGGTCAGTTCCTGCTCAGGCAAGTTCCAAATGCAATTAATGATCAAGGATGACCCCGAGGCTTTCATTTCATCCACACTACTTTTCACCACCTCTGATTTATTTAATTGGAAAAATAACACTCTGGCTTATCGTGCAGATCCTGAAAAAGTAACAACACTGTTTGTTTCCATTTTTGCCACACACAATCAAATGTGGGCTGATATGCAAGCCCTTATAAACATCCTCCTTGCACCTGAGGAAAGATATATGGTCCTTGGAAAAAGCACAACAAGGGAAGTGGACTTGGCCCAATGGCTAAGGCATCCACCTACCACATGAGAGATCCACAGTTCAAACCCCAGGCCTCATTGGCCCATATGGAGCTGGCCCATGCACAGTGCTGATATGCATAAGGAGTGCCCTGCCATGCAGGGGTGGCCCCCATCTAGGGGAACCCCATGCGCAAGGAGTGCACCCCATAAGAAGAGCCATCTGGCATGAAAGAAAGTGCAGCCTGCCCAAGAATGGCACCACACACAGGGAGAGCTGACACAAGATGATGCAACAAAAAGAAACACAGATTCCCAGTGCTGCTGATAAGGATAGAAATGGTCACAGAACACACAGCAAATGGGCACAGAGAGCAGACAACTGGAGGGGAGGGGAGAGAAATAAATTTAAAAAAAGAAAAAGCAGAACAAGAAACCAAGGAATTGCAGCAGACGACACATCAAGATCCTATTTATAGCTCCCCAAATGAGGCAGTCCCTGCAACTGATCCTCATTGGAATCCTAATAACCAAGGTCATATGAACCACCTTGACCATTATAAAGTCTGCATTCTTGCTGAGCTGTGGAAAGGTACTCCAAAGCAAAAATAAATCACTAAATTACAGTAGGTCCAGTAAGAACTGCAGGAAAATCCCTCTGCCTTTCTTGAGTGTGGGAAACAAGGGCATGCTGTTTCCATGGTAGCAAGTTACTTTCTGACCACTGGGTCATGATGTCCCTAGAGATATATGTGCAGGTGGCTAATCTCTCTGGGAAAATAACATTCCAGCAGAACCCAGACTTGATATCTCAAGTAACCTGGGCAACAAGATTTCTGAGTATATTTGTTTCAATAACATTATAGAACATCTTGGGCTTTAGTTACTATCTTATCCACTGTACACTGTGTTTTCATTAATAAAGTTATGGGAATAGTTAGCTAGGATAGTTACTGGTTCTCATGATTGCTTGGGATATATAAAGGGGCCCCTGATATTAATAAACTTGTCTGATGAGCTTGAGGCTTCAATGTTCTCAGATCCCCTGATCCCAACCTCTCTTTGTCTTTCATTCCCGATACCCTTCAGGTCCGTGACTCCAACACTTGATTGTATCTTCAATGCTTCTCACAAATATACAGACATAGATCCAGAAAAGCCTGAAAATGCACGTATGGTAAATTTAACCTTTATTAGTCAAAGTGTCCCTGATATTTGCTGGAAATTGCAGAAGTTAGATGGAGGGCTTGGTATGCTTACATCATAATTAGTGAAAATTGCCTTTAAAGTGTACACAAATAAGGACCAAGCCATGGAGGAAAAATAGCACAAGCAGGTGAAACAGCAAGTGGTGTTTTTAGCACTGGCAATAGCACAAGGGAGGCCAAAGCATTTGGGCAAACTTGGGCATGCAAAGCTAGGATGGCAGAAGGGCTCTGAGTGCCCAACCTTAGGACCACAACAGTATGCCTATTGCAAAGGCAAGGGCCATTGGTAAAAGGAGTGCCCTAAGCTAAAAGTAGGAAAACCCCAAATGACAGTAGCTGGGGAAATCCACAGTGACTATGAATGATAGAGCCTGGAGCTCTGGGACTAGAGCCTCCCACCCAGTACCCCATCTCAGAACAAGAGCCCCAGGTAATTGCAGCAGTGGGAGGAAAGCAAGTCAAGTTTCTCATGGATACAGGTGCTACTTACCCAGTAGTTAATGGACAATTAGGCCCTCTTACTAAAAAGGAAATCACCATTTCTGGAGCTATGGGAAAAACTTCACAACTGCAGGTTTTAGCCCCTTTAAGCTGCCAGATTGGAAAATACCAGGTTTGTCACCAATTTCTATACATGTCTGAGTGTCCAATTTCCCTTTTAGGAAGGGACCTTTTAGCTAAACTTTAAAAAGACATCACTTTTTAAAAAGGATATCTAAATGTGAGAGTCCCAACAAACCAAGCATGGGCCCTCCAGGCTGCCCTCTTAGCTGAAGCAGGAGGAAAGCATGAAGAGAACAATAACTATTCCCTTCAAATAGACTCTCAGGTAAATGCAGCAGTTTGGGCAACAGGACTCCCTGGCTGTACAACACATGCAAAGCCAGGAAAAATACAATTATAACCTCATGCCCAGTCAATTCACATCAAGCAGTACCTGCTTCCTTTTAAAACAAAAATAGAGTCATCTCTGATAATTCAACAGCTATTGGCCGTGGGACTGATCCAAACTTGCAGATCACCATATAATGACCCGGCCCACAGGTCAAACGAACCAGCACCTGAAAGAGGGAGTGGGAATTGGGGGACAAGAGGCAAGAGAAACGGAAACAAGACAGGATTCTGATCAAGTCTCCATTTATTGAGGGTAGAGCATCAGAATATATACTAAGGGGAGGGTATTAGCAGGGGGTGATAGGCTGATGAAGCGGCTCTTCCATATAAGGCAATAAAATGCTGTTACACCACTTGCTATAGGTTGCGAGTCTTCAATGCTGGTCATGGCTTCAACATCTTGTTGCGCAGGCACGACACTTTTTGCCTGGGAAACTGGGGAAAGGGGAAGAAGAAGGCGGAAGCACAGGGGTGGAGTAGGCGTACTTATGAAAACCGCCATGTTGCTGGAAACCGCAAATGCACATAGCTCCGGGCGGCTCCTCACAATGTAACACTCCAGTTCTACCCATTTTAAAGCCTGGTACAAGTGGATAGTACTGGTTTGTCCAAGATTTAAGGGTTATAAATAAAATAGTTGAAGATATCCATCCAGTTATGCCAAACCCATACACCTTGCTTACTATTCTCAATTCAGATAATGAATGGTTTTCAGTATTAGATTTAAAAGATGCCTACTTTTGCATTCCTCTGGATAGCTCCTCTCAAGAAATTTTTGCCTTTGAGTGGGAAGAACCAAGTGTAGGACATAAGCAACAACAATACCTGGACTGTGCTGCCCCAAGGGTTCAAAAATTCCCCAACTATTTTTGGTGAACAATTAACCCAGGACTTCCGAGAGACAGTTAGGTTAAATGGGCTATATCTTCAGTATATAGATGACATTTTATTTTATTATTTTTTTAAAAGATTTATTTATTTCTCTTCCCTTCTCCCCTCCAGTTGTCTGCTTTCTGTGTCAATTCACTGTGTGTGTTCTTCTGTGACCACTTCTATCCTTAACAGCAGCATGGAGAATCTGTGTTTTTTTCTTGCATTATCTTGTTGTGTCAGCTCTCTGTGTGTGTAGTGCCATTCTTGGGCAGGCTGCACTTTCTTTCACGCTGGGCATCTCTCCTTACAGGGTGCACTCCTTATGTGTGGGGCTCCCCTACATGGGGGACACCCCTGCGTGGCAGGGCACTCCTTGCATGCCTCACCACTGTGCATGGGCCAGCTCCACATGGGTCAAGGAGACCTGGGATTTGAACCTCAGACCTCCCATGTGGTTGGCGGATGTCCTATCCATTGGGCCAAGTTTGCTTCCCTAGATGACATTTTAATTGCAAGCCCAAGCCAAGAAGAATGTGTTAAGGATACAAATGAAATGCTAAATAGCTTAGCAACCTTGGGGTACAAAGTCTCAAAGGGTAAAGCACAGCTAGTCCAGAAATCAGTCTGCTATTTTGGGTATGAACTAAAGAAAGGAACAAGGACCCTGACTACTGCTAGAGTAAAAGCTATTTTAGAAATAAAAAGCCCAAAGAACCATCACCAGCTGTGGGGTTTTTTAGGCATGGCTGGGTTCTGCTGAATAGTTGATGGGGATGCAGAGCCCCTCCAGTGGACCTCTGAATGTGAGCAAGTCTTTTGCCAACTAAAGAGGTAGCTAATGAGTGTCCTTGCCCTGGGACTTTCAGATTTCAGAAAACCTTTTGATTTATTTGTCCATGAAAAATAAGCTGTAGCCCTTGGAGTATTAACCCAGAAATTGGGAGGTAAGCATCATCCAGCAGTGTACTTCTAAAAATTGCTAGACAATATTGCAAAAGGGTTGCTGACATGTTTAAGAGCTGTTGCTGCCACCTGCATCTTACTACAGGAAACTGAAAAATTTACATTAGGACAACCCCTCACCATTCACATTCCCTATGTAGTACTCACAGTGCTTGAAGGAAAAGGGTATCTTTGGCTAACCCAAGGGAGGCTTGGAAAATATAAAGCGGCACTCCTAGACAACTCAGAAGTTAAATTAAAAGTTTCTGCAACCTTGAATCCAGCTTCTCTACTCCTATCAAGTGCTGAGGAAATACCTATTCATAACTGTATAGAAACATAGAGGAAGTCTTTTCTTCCAAGAAAAACTTGCAGGATATGCCTCTATTAGATCCAGATTTAGAAATCTTCACTGATGGAAGCAGCTTCATTGAAGGAGGTGTTTGAAAATCTGGAGTGCTCTTGTAACTGCAGGGGAAATACTAGAAGTTGCACCACTTCCCCCAGGGAGCTCTGCACAAAAAACTGAGCTTATCGCTCTTCTTAGAGCCCTCCAAAAAGGGGATGGAAAAAGAGTGAACATTTACATTGATTCAAAATATTATTTTCTTATCTTGCATGTACATGGGGCTATTTGTAAGGTGAGAGGACTTTTATCACATTTGGAAGGTGAGAGGACTTTTATCATCTGGGCAGAAAGACATTTTTGGAGAAAAATGGTGTTCACTGGGACATGGAGACTGACCACAGACAGAAAATGTATTTATTGAGAAGTTCTCCCAACAGAGGGAGTCTGAAGAACAGACTTCAGTCCCCCCACCAGCATAGTGGGGGTCTGAAGAAAGAATTCAGCCCACTCCTGGAAAGGGGGGACTTGAATTTATACAGAACTTTCCTAGGTGGGAAATGATAGTGGGAGCAGGGTTGAGGGTCTGAGTGAGGTAGTGTGAGTGGGTTGAGGGAGTTTATAGCTTCTTGAAATGTTGTTGGAGCAGATGTTTATTTTCATCTGTAGGGATTAAAGGATATGTAAATAGTGGTGAAGGTTTCCATCTCAGTCTCCCTCTGATATGCAGGTAGAGGTAGTAAAGATCTCCACCTCCCTCTCATATGGAGAAGGTGAAGATCTCTCTCCCTTTATTCCTGTCTCTATGAGGTTTCTTTGTTTAACCTATGGGAAAGTGCAGTGTCATTCCCTCAGACTCAGGGGAGGGGATTTGCCTTTTCCCAGAGCATATCAGGGGAACCTAAGCTACAGCTTAATTATTGCAAATCTCTAACAAACATTAAACATGCCACAGAAATAACCGAACTTTTAGAAGCAGTAAAACTACCAGCAGAAGTAGCTGTAATGCACTGCTAGGGAAATCAAAAGGGAGACTCCTACTGGTGTAGGCTATGGGTGGGAGGGCTGTTCATCTGTTTGTAGATAAGCTGAGCTATATGTTTTCTGAGCAGAGTGTTTGGGACAGTGAGAACTGCAGCCCTGCCCTTGGTAACCATGACAACAACTCCAGTCTCAGAGAAAGAGTTTAGCAATGCAAACTCTATAAACTTTAAAAAATCAGGAAAAATGTAAACCAAATGTGCTAAAAGCTTATCTAGAATGTATGAAGTCCATGCTAAATGCTTACCTGGGATGTGGAAGATGTATGTTAATTCAAGCTTATTGTGAACTGAAACAAAGAACCATTTGGCCCATCCTCTGTATAAAAAGAACTCAAAATTCTTGTTCAGGGTTTGGATTTTGCACGAGAAGCTTGGAGCCCGGCCAGTCGTAAATAAATTCTATTCCCTTCCCAAAATTATTCCTGAATCCTGGCCTTTCTATACACAAATAATTGAAGTTCTCTTGACTTCTACAATACTATGTAGCTGTAAAGAACAGGCAAGCAGACCAAGCAGCAAAAGAAGCTGAAAGAAAAGGCTACTCTCCTAGTAAAGTAGCTGTACTCATTAAACCTCAGATTCCTCAACATTTAGGGGAAGTTTTCTGTCTGGTCTATACCCCTGCTGACCTCGAATGTGCAAGAGAATGGGAATTTTAAGAAAATTCAGAAAGAAAAAAAAAAACAGAAAAAGGGGGTAAGTGGCTGAAAAACAGCCAAGGACAATTTTATCTGCCTGAAAATCTAGTATATCCCCTAGTCTCTTATTATCACCAAGCCACATATTTGGGACAACAAGCACTACTGAGTCTTCTTCACCAACTGGTGGTGGGACCTCACCTTGCTCGAGCTGTGCAAAAAGTCTCTAACCAGTGTCTTATTTGCCAGAAAAATAATTCAAAAGGAAAATCATGGACTTCTTTTGGGACACAAAGTCGAGGGCTTGCCCCAGCAGAAGATTGGCAAGTAGACTTCACAGTAATGCCAAAAACCACAGGAAGTTTTAAGTATCTTTTGGTATTTGTAGGCACATTTTCAGGGTGGGTGGAAGCCTTTCCCTGCTGCATAGAACAGCATTCCATGGTAACTAAATTCCTCCTCCAGGAAATCATCCAGAGGTTTGGACTGCCCCAAACAATTCAGTCAGATAATGGACCTGCTTTTATTTCAGCTGTGGTACAGGGTGACAATCAGTGTCTTGGAATTAAGTGGAAACTACATGCAGCCTGGAGACCTGAGTCATCAGGAAAGGTGGAAAAAATGAACTATACTTTGAAGAAAACCTTAAATAAAACCTGTCAAGAAACAGTTGAAATGGACAGAAGCACTTAACCTAGCTCTCCTATGGGTTAGGGTCACCCCTAAAAGAGGACTTGAATTAAGTCCTTTTGAGTTTATGTATGGAAGCCCCTTTTTAAGTAACCCGAGAGAGAAACCTAAATCACCAGTAACCTTTGAGGGAGCCTTCCATAAGTGGGCTTTGCAGTTGGAAGAGCTTCTCACCACCTTACACTCATATGCAAATAAGCACCCAAAATACCCCACTGACCAACCTCTCTACCCCTTCTCAATCAGATCAGGTTCTTTTAAAAGTTTAGAAAAACAAACATCCTGAAGATCAGCTTAAACCCAAATGGGAGGGACCTTACACAACATTATTAACCTCTCATTCTTCTCTTAAGTTGCAGGGAATCACGCTCTGGGTCCATCATACCAGAGGAAAACCCTACTACTTATTAGAGCCAGCAGATAAAGGAGGTCCTGGGCCAGAGACCACACCAGGGCATAAAGCAAAATATGAGATGGAACCAGCTGAGAACCTGTGGTTCCTGTTCAAGAAGAAAAAAACTCCACCAAATACAAATCTTGTTCTTTCTTCTCTAGTACCTGCCAGTAACTAGCCCCAAGGGAAGATATCACTCATCTTTCACACACATTTTGCAGATCACCCAAAACCTCTACAATAGAACCAAGTGTTGATACTGTATAAATTTGCAAACATCAATGTCAAGCAATGCCTGGGCCAACTATATTATGGAATGCTTTAGTCAATCTACATCTTGAGAGCACCAGTCAGGAAAACCCACTTAATCAAAGTTGATTTGACTCACTTGTGGAGCACTTAAATGCTACACATCAAATCATTGCAATGCCTCTAATAATTGGAGAAATTTTTACTGTAGATAATAGTAATCATAAATATAGTGTGTGTATTTTAGCCAACTCTACAAGGCTTGTGTCCAAACTTGACTCACTACACCCATATCAGTGTACCTTGACTGCCTGGGTATCCCCCAATGTTGAAAGCATAAGTACAAATGTCCATACTATAACTACCAGCTCAACAAATTATTGTCTTACTTTGCAACTCCAATTGGGGTCCCAAATTCTTAAGAAACAACAATATACTCATGCTTTCATAGGAAATTTAGAACAAAATCCTACAAGCTTTTGTAAAGGCAGACCCCAAGTTAAGTACAACATCCCCATTAACATCACAAATGATCGAAGTTGTAGGTGACTGAACTCTTCCTCTGAAAATCACTCTAACATGTATGATGAAACTAAATCCATGTTCTTTTTTGAAACTCCTAGTGAAAAGCAATCCCATCACCCAAGTATATACCCCATTGCTTAGTGCTGCCCTAACTCAAGAAGCTTCCCTTTTTATATCTCACTCTTGGCAGTCAAGCGAGAATGGAAGCAAGGTGCAACACATAACTTTTACTGCTGGCTGAAATACCATATTAGGAATATATTTTATTTGTGGAAACTCTGCTTATCTATCCTTTCCACAGTGTTGGAAAGGATTTTGCTGTCTTGGATATGTTTTCCCTGCAGTATTCACAATAAATGACAGCATCACCCTACCCTTCCCAGTAACAAAACGATTTAGCCCAGAACAAAGCAAGCAATCTCATTAATCCCCTTATTTATCATCTTAGGAATCATACCATCCAACTGGAACTGCATCTTTGTACCAAAGAAATGGGAGCAAACATAGCTCAGATAGCAGGCACTATCTTTACAGTGTAAAGGCAAATTAACTCCTTAACTGCAGTAGTGCTGCAAAACCATGGTGCACTTGATTTGCTAACAGCTGCATAAAGAGGAACAATGGCTGCTCCCCTACATAGGACCATTAATTATTATCTTAATTATTTTAGCACTTGTACCTTTATTTATATCATGCATCCAATGCTTTATTCAGAAGTAATTACAAACTTTAACAGACTGACTTTTCCTCCTTAGACCACCCTCTTACAATAGTTTCCTAAGAGCTCATACCCCATGAGGTCAGCAGAAAATAATTACCAAAGATCTGAGCTTTGTCCTTTTACCCTGCAATAAAAATATAACCAAAAACAAGAAGGGGGGAATTGATGGATATAGGATGACCAAATACCTGAAAGTAACTTGTTTCTCTCTCTTTTGCTACAATACTAAGAAAAGAATTGTATGTAAATCAGAAAGTAATGAAATGCAACCCTCCCTTTTTGCCAAATTCCACTTTTGGTGGTCAAGAATATCCTGTTGAAGCAATGAAGTATGAAAAACAGCTTCAACTGGTTTGCTGGACCTGTGCAGAAGCAGCTCCTTGCTGTCTTCACTTTAGCTTGCTTAATTAATGTAGTAAAATTCCCACCCAGCGGTGGAGTTATCTGCCCCTTTCTTGATCATACAATGTATGTGCGAGCATGATTTCCTGAACATATTAATCATACAATTATATAGACAGCTATGTGTGCTCATCCATATGCATAAAAACTAATGCATAACCAAAGCAAGTGCTAAGTAATAACTTGGATATTTAAACAAGAGTGAAACTGCAGCACAGGGAGTGAGGTCTGAGTCACTTTAGACTGGTCTTGGCTCCTTACCTCTGCAGATGTAATAAATGTGAGTTTGCCTAACTCTCGTGTTGAAGTTTTCTTCATGCCATCTCTGGTTACCCATAAAGGCCCTGCCTTGAGGCCTAACAATCCCTCTTTATCTCTTTTCAGCCCTTTTGTTCTCTACCTGAGTTCCATAATCTGCTATTTTCTCCCTTTTCTCATCTCTCAGTTCCTTAAAAAATTACTGGTCTAATTAAACTGGTTTACACTTGACTATCATTGTTGTAGCTTAGGATAGAGCCTAGAGAAAATCAGGGAACATGGTAGTGTGAGAGTTAGACCCACATTTTTGTTTCATTTTTTAAAATTTCATTTTTATTTTTTCAATTTTGTCTTGTTTTTTCTCTTCTTATTTTCATTCCTTTTCCTATTTTTCTTATTTTCTTTCTTCTCTTTCCATTTCCCTTTCCCTATTTTCTATTTTCTTCTTTTTAGACTCAACACGATCATGATTTTAACCTTTTTTTGTTCACTTTCCTTCCTCATTTTATTTTTTCCCTCTTACCTATCTTTCATATTCCCTCTTTTTCTTCCTTATTTTCTGCCTTTCCTTGTTTTTTCTTTATTGATTCTCTTCTCAATTATGTTTTTATATTATTTTAATTTTTCTTGCTTCCTTCTTCACCTTTTAAAAATTTAATTCATTCTTGCTATTTTCCCTCTTATTTATTTTTCCTGGTGATTTTTTTGTTCTTTTTCTTTTGGTTTTTATTTTATTTTATTTTATTTTTCTTTATTCACATCTCCATTCTTTCCTATTTTGTGGATCTAAGTTTTTATATTTGATGAACATGGGCAACTAAAGGATATAGATTATTGAAATCAAGTGATAAAGAAGACTCTGAAGACAAAATTAAACAAAACTGAAAACTTAGACTAGAAAGAGAAACAAACCAGCTGAATAAACCCTTCATGATATCCTGCCTAGATACAAGCAAAAAATTACAAGTGAGGGAACATGGCAGAGTAGAAAGACTTAGAACCCTCTTCACTCCAGAAATATAACTACAGGATAGGAAAAAAATGGTCTGGAGGGTTTAGAATGTAAGGGGAAGGCTGGGAAATGCCTGGAGTAAAGTTTTGTGTCAGCAAAATTGTGAGTTAAAAACTTCAGTTGCAGATGCAACTCTAGACCCTATAGACACTTTTGAATTCTCTAGCCTGGGCTGTGACTACAGAAAAACAAACAGCCTAGTTCAACTAAAATGCTATGAATGAGAAAGAAATTAAACATTGTGTAAATGTAGCACTCTAATCAGATGCTTAGACATCAGCAAAAATTACAACCCATACTAAAATAAATGGAAGAAATGATCCAACCAAAGGAATAAATCAAACCCCAGAAGAGATGTAGTATTTGAGACAACTAATTAATTTGTTGCACAAAAATTTCCAATATCATATTGATTTAAATATCAATATTGCTAAAGAGACAAAGGAAATTAAGAAGACATTGTGTGAGCAAAAATAAGAAATTGAAAACCTGAATGCAAAATTAACAGAGCTCATGGGAGTGAAAGAAATGATAGGTGAGATAAAAAACACATTAAAGGCATACAATAGCAGGCTCAAAAAATAGAAGAAAGTGTAAGTGATATTGAAGACAAAACAGCTGAAACTGAAGAGAGAAAAGAATGGAAAATATTGAGCAGGGGCTCAAGGTGTTGAATGATAACATCAAACACAACAACATTTGTCTCATGGGAATTCCAGAAGGAGAAAAGAGAAAGGGGCATAATGAGAATTTAAGGAAATAGCCAAAAATTTCCCAACTATCACAAAATATTAACTTACATATCCAAGAGGTGCAACTTACCCCAATCAGAATAAATATGACTAGACCTATTCCAAGACACTTAGTATTCAAAATGCCAAATGTCAAAGAGCAAGAGAAAATTCTGAGAGAACCAAGGGAAAACAAACTCATATTAAGATAAGTAAGACAGTGCAGATTTGTCATCAGAAACAATGGTGGTGAGAAGACACTGATATGATACAGTAGGGATACTGATAGAGAGAAATTTCCAGTCAATAACTCTTTATGCAGCAACATTGTCCTTCAAATGTGAAGGTGAGTTTATATATTCATAACTAAGAGAGTTTTCAAAAAAGAATCCACCTTTGCAGGAAGTATTAAAGGAAGCCTTGCAGCCTGAAAGAAAAAGGAGAGAGAGGCTTGGAGGAGAAGCTAGAAGAGAGAATAGCAGAAAGGATAACAAAAAAGAGTAAAAAAGAGAGATGAAAATAAAATATAATATATTGAAACTAAAAAAAAAGGTGGAAATAAATAACACATTTACATTAATATGATAGAATGTGAATGGTTAAACTTACCAATCAAAGGATTTGACCTAACAAAATGGATAAAAATACATGAGCCATCCATATGCTGCCTACAAGAGACTAATCTTAGATCCATGGACACAAACAAATGGAAAGTCAAAAGTTGGAAAAAGATACACTATGCAAATTGTAAACAAAAAAGTGCAGGGGTAGCTATACTGATATTAGGCAAGACAGACTTTAAATACAATGAAGTAATAAGACTTACAGAAGGTCTGTATATATTAATAAAAGAGACAGTCCACTAGGAAGAAATAGGTCTATGCACCTGAAAAGATTACTATAAATACACATGAAACAAACTCTGGCAAAACTGAAAGGAGAAATAGCAATCTGTACAATAATACTTGGAGACTTCAACAAAATTAGATAAAACTATTACACAGAAAATGAACAAGGAAATAGAGAAATTAAACAGTATAATAAACAAGCTAGACCTAACAGACACATACAGAATGTTGCACACAAACTCAGTGGGTTATACATTCTTCTCAAGTGCTCATGGATCATTCTCCAGTATAGATCACAATGTAGAGAGCAATAAATATAAAAAGATTGAAACTATACAAAATACCTTCTCAGATCATAATGGAATGAAATTGGAAATCATTAATAGGAAAGAGATAAATTTACAAATGTGTGGAGGTCGAACATCACACTCCTAAATAATCAGTGAGTCAAAGAAAATGTTGCAAATGAAATTAGTAAACATATTGAACGAATGAAAACAAGAACACAATTTATCAAAAATGAAGGAATGCAGCAAAGGAAGTCTTAACAGGGAAATGTATAGCCCCATATGCCCATATTAAAAGGAAAGAAAGAGCTAAAATCAAATGTGTAACTGAACAGGAGAAACTAGAAAAGAAACAGCAAACCATTCTGAAATCAAGCAGGAGGAAAGAAAAAGACAGGGAAGAGAGAGACTTGGGGGAGAGGATAGAAAAAAAAATAACCAAAAAAGGATAACCAAAAAAGGAAAAAGAGAGATGAAAATAAGAAATGACATGTGAATATTAGAACAGAAATAAATGAAATTGAGAATTTAAAAAAATAGATAAAATCAACAAAACCAAAAGCTGGTTTTTGGGAAGATCAGTAAAATTGGCAACCCCTAGCTACACCTGCAATGTAAACAAGAAAGAAAATGCAAATAAATAAAACCAGAAATGAATAAGGTGAAGTTATGACTGAGCTCATAGAAATAAAAAGGATCATAAAGGATATTGTGTGGAACTAGATGCCAACAAACTAGATGACCTGAACTAATTTGTAGAAATAAACAACCTAAACTGACACTACAAGATATATAAGAACTTAAGCCAATCTCATTTAGAGCTTGAATCAGTCATCAAAACTCTCCCAATAGAGAAAAGTCCAGGACCAAATGGCTTCCTAGGTGAATTCTACCAAACAATTCAAGAAGAATTAGCACCAATCCTGCTTAAACTCTGTCAAAAAACTGAAGAGGCTAAAATCACCCAACACATTTTATGAAGCCAACATCACCAAATACAAAAGCCAGGAAATTCAAACTGACAAAGAGAGATGAAGGGGGATCCCTTCACATAGTCTATTGCATCCTGCTGCACTGGGGGAAAAAGAAATAAGAATAGAAAGGGAGCAGGTACAAACTCCTAATCAGCAGAAATCTATCCAACTGCATAGAGCCAAACTTGCCCTAGGGAAAGTGACTGGATAGTTTTCTCAAGAGCTAGTTGATCCAACAAGAAAGATTAGCTCAGTGGAGGTATTTATTCCTTAAATATGTGAGGTCCCTAGTTCAATTTCCAACTACTCTTAGAGTAGTGATACACCGTGATATCAATCATCCAGATGCTATTTTAGAACAGGGAAACATAGATGTTATTTACATATTAGCTTCTCTTGGGTCTCTTATTTATCCTTAAAAAAAGATTACTTTTTAAATATAACTTAGTTTCCTCACTAAAACTCACTTCAAAACCTGCAGAGGAAGGCTGCAGGGTGGTTGACTGGTGAACACTGGCACCAATATAAGAGGGTCCACAGGGGTCTAAAAGGTAAGACTGATTTTCCTTACTTTTTGTTTGCTTGCTTGTGGGATTTTTATTTGCTTATTGGTTTTCTTGTTATTCATTCCCCTTTCTCCTCCCCATGCCCTTTTTAATTAGATGCTGCTGGCTTCTTTACTGTTTTCTGTGTTTCCTTTTCTTGGATTTCCCCTTTTCTGTGTATATGGATTTTGTCTACCAACACTATCTCTTTACCTTTCTTCATCTTTCTATCTTCCACTTTTTGTTCTTTTTGTCTTTATTCATTTTTTTAATATTACATTTAAAAAAATGAGGTCCCCATATACCTCCCACCCCACTCACCCCACTACTCCCCCCACAGCAACATTCTCCTCCATCATCATAAGACATTCATTGCACTTGGTGAATACATCTCTGCATCGCTGCACCTCATGGTCAATGGTCCACATCATAGCCCACACTCTCCCATATTCCATCCAGTGGGCCATGGGAGGACCTACAATATCTGATAATGGTCCCTGCAGCACTACCCAGGACAACTCCAAGTCCCAAAAACACCTCCACATCTCACCTCTTCCTCCCATTCCCCACACCATGGCCACTTTCTCCACACCAATGCCACATTTTCTTCGATTACTAATCACAATAGTTCATGAATAGAATATCAGTAAGTCCACTCTAATCCATATTCTATTCCTCCATCCTGTGGACCTTGGATTGGTTGTGTCCATTCCACATCTATGTCAAGAGGGGGCTTAGATTCCACATGGATGCTGGATGCAATCCTCCTGCTTTCAGTTGTAGGCACTCTTGGCTCCATGGTGTGGTGGTTGACATTCTTCAACTCCATGTTAGCTGAGTGGGGCAAGTCCAATAAACCAGAGTGTAGGAGCTGAAGTCTTTTGAGGCTCAGGGTCTGGCTATCATATGGTCTGTCCAGAGATTCAGATCCCCTGGGTATATCTTAAACCCCAGCACCAACTACAATTCTGGTAAAGTAACAGGAAAGCCTTGTGAAAAGAGATCACACCTGAGTCCAGTTCCATCACACATAAACACCAACTCCAAAGAAGGGCCAGCTGACATGGCACTGAACTCCATATGCCATGACCATAAAACCTGTGGGTCTTTGTAGCCCTCAGAAGAACCAAGACCTGGGGTTGTACTACTTAATCTGTCTTTGGGACTCTGCTCAGGTGTGCATAAGGGCAACACCCTGATAACCTCCCAGCTCTTTTTTAGAGACTCATAGCCATATAAACTCATTTGTCCTTTCCATTTCCCCCTTGATTTAGGTCAAAAAGCATTTTTAACTACTGATATTATATGTAGACAGAGATATTCTGCTGGTGCGAGTTGAACCTTTTATTCAAAGTCATTTTCTAGTTACATCATCAGCTGGTACTTGGTAATAATCCCTAAGTGCCCGGGAGGCTCATCCCCAGGAGTCATGTCCCACACTGAGGGGAAAGCAATGAATTTACATGCTGAGTTTGGCTTTGAGACTGACCACATTTGAGCAACACGGAGGCTGTCAGGAGGTAACTCTTAGGCACACTGCTGGTCTAGGCCTTGTTCTTATTTCAGGTGTACAAGTTCACAAGCATAGTCACTAGTATCAGGGGCTCATTGTTGGATCTTCATTCTTTTTTGGTCTTTGCCATTGCACTTGGGGGATTGTTGCTGTTCTTTTAGGGACTGTGGTAGAGGTCCCCTGGCTAGGATCTCAGCACTCCATTAGTTGTTGTTTTTAATTGTTTCCACTATGAAAATATCCAAACATTCTTATGTACCCTGGATATATGCCATGTAGAACTCCCTGCCAACCATGTATCCCCTGTCAATAACATCCCACACCATTATTCCTCCGCTGCCATCGTTGAACATCTCTGTGATCAAAAACCTCCTGAAAAGTGAAGCCCAATATATTGCCAGGTTCCATTAATAGTAAAATGGAATATAGCGATGAGTTTAAAGGTTAGATATTGAATATATATTAATTTGGAAAAATTCTACATTCTATCTTTTTCTTTTCTTTTTTATAATTATTCAGCTTATCTTCACAAGAGTTTTAGATCACAGTAATTCATATATACAATATACAGCACACCCACATATCCAACATAAAACCTTTAACCTTCCACAGCAATAATCTTTTAACATATTCATACCATATTTACTGAAACTGATGTACAGATATTGAGGCAATGGCTTTCAAACAAGGTAACATTTGTGTTTACATTGTGGTTTATATTTTAGACTATACAATTTTCTAAATTTTTAGTTATCTTATGTTTTACATTATGATTTACATTTTAGCCTATCAGCCTCTATATATATTTTTGGTACAATTTTACATGTCTTATATCCATCCTTGTGTACTCTTGTGAAACACTTCTATTGCTCACACAGTTACATTGGTTCCATCTATTCAATACCTATTTCCCCCTCCCCTTAGAGCCCACAGTGACAGCCAATCTTCATTTCTTGAAGAACCATGTTCAGAGATACTTGCAACAGTGTTGAGGGCTTGACATGCTCAACTGCCCTAATGCCCTGGGAGCCACCATTTCTCTTGAGAGATACAGTTCCCTCTATTTGATGGCATCAGGCCTCCCCAGGATGTGGGTATACCTTCACTCTCATTATATGGGTCTCTAGACAATGATATAACCCACTCTGGCAACATGAGCATACGCATATTCCCCAGGAGTGTGACCTGCATCAGATTATCCCCTTAAGTATCTTAAACAGGTAACTTTCCTTATTATATTTTTGAAAAGGTTTTCTCAGCATTATACTCTCAACGAACACCTGACAATCTCCTATGTTCATATGTTGCCCCACTCTCCCCCCAATTTCTTGGGCAATATTACCCATCCTCCCATCCCTAGCCCCCCTCAAGCCCTCAAAACCCCACCCAACGGTAACACTCTGCCCCCATTTTATCCCTTCCCTATATACATACTTACCTCCAGCTTATCATAGATTTCACCCATGTAGATGTCAGCTTACATCCTTCCTTCCCCTGATTTCCTGTAAGTGTATCATCCAGTCTCTAGCTCTCTGAGGCAGCTTGGTTTACTTATTTCATATCATTGAGGTCATGTAGTATTTGTCCTTCAATGCCTGGGTTGCTTCACTCAACATAAGGTTCTCAAGATTCATCCATGTTATCACGTGTGTTTGTAGTGTATTTGTTCTTAAAGCCAAGTGGTATCCATTGTATGTATGTACCACATTTTATTTATCCATTCATCTGTTGATGGGCATTTGGGTTGATTCCAACTTTTGGTGATAGTGAACAATGCTGCTATGAACATTGGTGTGCATATATCGATTTGTGTCCTTGTTTTAGTTCTGCTGGGTATATACCCAGCAGTGGAATTGCTGGATCATATGGCAAATCTATGGTTAGTTTTTTGAGAAACTGCCAAATTGTCCTCCAGAATGGTTGGAATCTTCTGCATTCCCGCAAGCAGTGGATGAGTGTCCCCATTCCTCCACACCCTCTCCAGCATTTGTAATCTTCTGTTTTTTTCATAGCTGCCAATCTTATGGGAGTAAGATGGTATCTAATTGTAGTTTTGATTTGCATTTCCCTGTTAGCTAGAGATTTGGAGCATTTTTTCATGTGCTTTTTAGCCACTTGTATTTCTTCTTTGGAGAAGTGTCTGTTTAAATCTTTTTCCCATTTTTTAAATGGGTTGTTTATCTTCTTATTTTCAAGATATAGGAGTTCTTTATATATGCAGGTTATAAGTCTCCTATCCAATATATGGTTACCAAATATTTTCTCCCATTGTGTAGGCTCCCTTTTCACTTTCTTGATAAACTCCTTTGAGGTGCAGAAGGCTTTAATTTTGAGGAGGTCCCATTTATCTATTTGTTCTTTTGCTGCTCGTGCTTTTGGTGTGAAGTTCATGAAGCCATTTCCTATTACAAGATCTTGTATTTGCTTCCCTACACTGCTTTCCAAAGTCTTTATGGTCTTGGCTCTTATATTTAGGTCTTTGATACATCTTGAGTGGATTTTTGTATAAGGTGTGAGATGGGAATCCTCTTTCATTCTTTTGCATATGGATATCAAGTTCTCCAGGCACCATTTGTTGAATAGGTCATTCTCTCCCAGTTGAGAGGGTTTGGTGGCTTTATTGAATATTATATGGCTATATATATGAGGATCTATATCAGAATTCTCAATTCAGTTCCATTGGTCTGTGTGTCTATCCTTATGCCGATACCATACTGTTTTCACTACTGTAGCTTTGTAGTATGTTTTGAAGTCAGGTAGTGTGATTCCTCCAATTTCATTTTTCTTTTTCAATGTGTCTTTGGCTATTTGGGGCCTCTTTCCTTTCCAAATAAATTTCATACTTAGTTTTTCTAGCTCCTTAAAGAATGCAGTGTTAATTTTTATTGGGATTGTATTGAATGTGTAGATCAGTTTTGGTAGGATAGACATCTTAATAATATTTAGTCTTCCTATCCATGAACAGGGAATATTCTTCCATTTATTAAGGTCTTCTTTGATTTCCTTGAACAGTGTTGTGTAGTTCTCTGTGTATAAGTTTTTTACAACTTTAGTTAAATTTCTTCCTAGGTATTTGATTTTTTTTATTTACTATTGTAAATGGTATTTGTTTCTTTATTTCCTCCTGATCTTGCTCAATATTGGTGTACAGAAATGCTACTGATTTTTGTGCATTAATTTTATAACCTGCGACTTTACTAAACTCATTTATGAGTTCTAGAAGCTTTGTTGTAGACTTCTCAGGGTTTTCTGTGTATAGGATCATGTCATCTACAAATAATGAAATTTTGACTTCTTCCTTTCCAATTTGAATGCCTTTTATATCTGGTTCTTGCCTCAGTGCTCGAGCAAGTACTTGTAAGACAATGTTGAATAGAAGGGGAGAGAGTGGGCATCCTTGTCTTGTTCCTGATCTTAGTGGGAAGGATTTTAGGATTTCACCATTGTAAATGACGTTGGCTGTGGGTTTTTCATATATACTGTTTATCATGTTCAAAAATTTCCTTGTATTCTGATCTTTTGCAGTGTTTTTATCAAGAAAGGTTGCTGTATTTTGTCAAATGCTCTTTCTGCATCTATAGATATAATCATGTGATTTTTTTCCCTTCAGTCTATTTATATGGTGTATTACATTGATTGATTTTCTTAGGTTGAAACATCCTTGCATACCCGGAATGAATCCCACTTGGTCATGGTGTATAATTCCTGTAATGTGTTGTTGAATATGATTAGCAAGTATTTTGTTGAGTATTTATGCATCTAGGTTCATTAGATAATTTGGTCTGTAATTTTCCTTTCTTGTGGTGTCTTGTTTTGTTGTTCTTAAATTCAACCTTCCTTTGTTTAGTCCTCAGTTTTCTGATTGCTATTTCTGTATTAGTCAGCTGCGACGGTTTGCTCGGTCAGTAGACGTGGGGTCTGGCTGCGGACGAGGGGTCAGTCCAGCTCTGGACGAGGGGTCGGTCCCACTTGGGACGAGGCGAGGGGTCGGTCCGGCAGCAGACGAGGGATCGGTCTCACAAGGGGTTGCGCGGTTCGGCTGACGGGGTCGTCCGGCGAAGCCGGCGACGAAGGGGTCGCCCGGAGAAGCAGGCGATGAAGGGGTCACCCGGAGAAGCAGGCGACGAACTGGGGACAAGGGAGGCCAGGCCCTTGTTGGGGGCTCTCAGGACTGGAGGGCGCACGGCAGAAGAACTACCACGGAGACAAGGTAAACACGCAAGTCCACTTTATTGAGGGAGAGGCAACAGTTTTATAGGGGCTGGGGAAGGCTGATTGGTCGAAGCCATGCCCTGTTCTGATTGGTTGCTGGCGAAAGGTCAGTGGGCGGTACCAGACGGGGGAGGGGTGGTGGTTAGGGATTGGCTGTCGCTGTTGCTGGGGGAAGGGGCAGGGTTTAGCGATTGGTGGCTGCTGTTGCTGGGGTGGAGGGCAGACTTGAGTTTCCCGCCCACGCCTGGCTGTTGCTGCTGTCGGGGGGAGGGAAAAGGGCAGACTGGACTTTTCCGCCCACGCCTGGCTGTTGCTGCTGTCGGGGGAGGGGAAAAGGGCAGACTGGAATTTTCCGCCCTGCGCCTGTGCAGGGAGAAGGAAGAAGAAGGGTGCCGCCCCACAGGGCATCGTGTGGCGCCATCCGGGAGGAGGGGCGGCTGCAGAAGCATGGCTGCGAGAAGGGGAGACCCGAGGGCTCTCTGCGCCCATGCCGAGCTTCCTTCAGGGGTGGCGGTGGGCCCAACCAACCACGCTATTATGGGGGCAGTGGAATTAGGCCTACTGCGGCTGCTCCCCCGCCAGGCCAGCAAACCACACTTCAGCCCGAGGGGTGACCGCATTTCCCCCTTCTTTTCAAATAAGGGCCAGGATGGCAGCAGCAACAAGTAGCCGCTGCCCAAGAGGCAGTAAGCAATGAGGGAAGCGGGGCTGAAGAGGGAGGTGAGTATGACGGGGATATAAATGTACAATTTAGGGGGTGGTATCTTGCCATTGCAAGCAAGGGTGGCCAATGTCCAATTCTTGTTGATCTCGGCAGCTATAAGGTCCATCTGTTGTTAAAAGTCCAGGATGACAGCGCGTTGCAGGTAGTTGATCTCTCCTTGGCAGCGAAGACATTGTAGGAGAGGATTACATTTTCCTGCCAGAGGCTTACTGTCCAATTAAAAGGCTGATGGCTGGGGTTGGTGAGTGCAATGGGGAGTGTGAGGAAAAGAAGGGTGACGGTTTTGGACAAGAGGAGGCTTGGTGAAGTCATTATGGGAGGAAGATAAGGAGTAAAGCATAAAAGAGGATAATAAACAGAAAGGCGATGGAGAGTAGAATTCGTTGGCCGAGGTTCCAATCTTCTGGGGTGGTAGCGGCTAGACAGATGGCAGAAAATATTATCAAGAAAGCAAAGGTTATGAGGAAGAAATAAAGTATTAAAGGCCGTGGGGGAAGTGAGAAGATCATTTAGAGGATAGGGTTGAGAATGGTATGTTTAAGACAGAAGCTTTGTGGTTTGTAGGAGACTGCTTTATAAACGAAGGAGAATGAGGGCAGTAAATACAGTAATGATAGATAGGAAGATGACAGTGAGGAGGAGTCTTTGTTTAAGGTTCCAATCGTCTGGCACAACAGTGGCTAGGCCCATAGCGAGGGGTGTTGCTAAATAGACAATGGCTGCAAAGACAAAATCATCTTCTGTTTCCTTAAGAATAACTTTTCTTTAAATACTTCGTAGCATGCAATATTAGAAACTGTTTCCTAAAAGCAAGTTGGCAGGGGAGCTAGGTTGCTGTTAATCTTTCCTGTTATAAAATTACCTTTTATTATTATTATCATCAATTCAGTTTTATATATATATATTTAAGAATGACCTTTTGGAATTAGCCATTTAATACCTTAATGTAAACAATGCTTTATTAAACCTTTTATTATTATTTATAACCATATAGACTATTGAAGATAAATTTTATCTTTACAGAACACATTCCCTTACGTAAAGTTATCACAATACCTTTTACACTTGCCGCATGCAAATTAAGTTTCAAGAGTTTATGAAAAATTAGCCATCCTACTTTAGGACAAAATACGTCTTTTTGCAAAACTTATTACATTTCAGTTAGCATTTTTACAGACTTTTAACCTTTTTAAATATTCATATAAGTTTTCCATTCTTTATATTATCCTGTGAAGAAAAATAAGATTCATTTTAATCTAGGCAAGAACAACTTTTTATGAAGATGTACAGTTAATTTTGTTAATTAAGACTTACAATTTTTTTTAAATTGTAGATATCTTATTAACATTTAAACTTATGTATTAATATAATAAACTTAAGTATTAATATAAGCGCTTATTTAATTTTTGGACATTTGAATAGAGCTCTTTTAAAGATTTCTAGTAATTTATATTTACCATCCGGAGGTATCACAATATATGTTGACATTGAACGAACAGACAGACAAACACAGAACAATTACAACACATTAACAGAAATATATTATTTATTTACAGTTGACTCATAATTCTTACTTTCTGGTATAGCTGCTTTTAAATCCTTTTTTATATAGCATATCATAGATTATACCCTTCAAGATTTCTTCTGGACTTCATGTTGCCTGTAATAAGCCAGGAGGGAATCTTTTACCTTCCTGCTCCACAGCAAAAGTGACCCTATCTATAAGGCGAGTATAGGTGTCCGGGTCCCAAAGCTGACACGTGGTAAGCCACGGATTAAAGGGGAGAAGAAGGTCCCAATATACTTGAAGCTGTCTGAAAGAGATCTTACACTGGTGAGTGTCTAGGAGACCGGCGAGGGCCCAAACTTGTGGGGCTTGCTTAGCAGATAGGATGTTACCCATTGCTAATGGCCTTTTGGAGCCGATAAGAAAAGGGGCCCTTACCTTGAGAGCGTGGCGATGGGAGCCGAGGTGCGCGGTGAGACGAGGGGTCGGAGCCGATGGGACTCCTACGGTGGTCACGGGTCAAGAGAAGGCCCCGACGAGGGGAGGGTGGAACGACGAGCAGTGGAGCAAGGCAAAGGGGAGCAAGCATGGAGGGGAGGAGGCAGAGGTGAAGGCAGGGGTAGGGGTGCTCAGGCACGCGCTCCTGAGAGTTTTATTGGTGCCTCTTAATCATTGCGGGTCGGTATAAGCCCCCGACATGGAAGGAGAAAGCCATCCAGCAATTCTCCCAGACCGCCGTGGATCATATGAGGTAGCCAAGGCTCAGGTAGCAGCAATGTTGCACGAGAGAAGTCCCAAGGTGAGAAGAGAGGAGGGGGGGGGCCGCCAGGTTATGGAGTGAGGCTGTGGTGGAGTTGCCTTGCCCCACGTTGTGCTGTGGTGGGGTTGCCTTGCCCTACGTTGGGAGCCAACTGCGACAGTTTGCTCGGTCGGTAGAGGTGGGGTCTGGCTGCGGACGAGGGGTCGGTCCAGCTCTGGACGAGGGGTCAGTCCCACTTGGGATGAAGGGTCGGTCCCACTTGGGATGAGGGGTCGGTCCGGCAGCAGACGAGGGATCGGTCTCACAAGGGGTTGCGCGGTTCGGCTGACGGGGTCGCCCGGCGAAGCCGGCGACGACGGGGTGGCCTGGAGAAGCAGGCGATGAAGGGGTTGCCCGGAGAAGCAGGCGACGAACTGGGGACAAGGGAGGCCAGGCCCTTGTCGGGGGCTCTCAGGACTGGAGGGCGCACGGCAGAAGAACTACCACGGAGACAAGGTAAACACGCAAGTCCACTTTATTGAGGGAGAGGCAACAATTTTATAGGGGCTGGGGAAGGCTGATTGGTTGAAGCCACGCCCTGTTCTGATTGGTTGCCGGCGAAAGGTCAGTGGGCGGTACTGGACGGGGGAGGGGTGGTGGTTAGGGATTGGCTGTCGCTGTTGCTGGGGGAAGGGGCAGGGTTTAGGGATTGGTGGCTGCTGTTGCTGGGGTGGAGGGCAGACTTGAGTTTCCCGTCCATGCCTGGCTGTTGCTGCTGTCGGGGGGAGGGAAAAGGGCAGACTGGATTTTTCCGCCCACGCCTGGCTGTTGCTGCTGTAGGGGGAGGGGAAAAGGGCAGACTGGAATTTTCCACCCTGCGCCTGCGCAGGGAGAAGGAAGAAGAAGGGTGCCGCCCCACAGGCATCGTGTGGCGCCATCCGGGAGGAGGGGCGGCCGCAGAAGCATGGCTGCCGAGAAGGGGAGACCCGAGCGCTCTCTGCGCCCATGCCGAGCTTCCTTCAGGGGTGGCGGTGGGCCCGACCAACCACCCTATTATGGGGGCAGCAGAATTAGGCCTATTGCGGCTGTTCCCCCGCCAGGCCAGCAAACCACACTTCAGCCCGAGGGGTGACCGCAGTCAGCCAAAGGGGTGCTGATACAAAATACCAGAATTTGGTTGCTTTTTATAAAAGGTATTTATTTGGGGTAGGAGCTTACAAATGCCAGGCCATAAAGCATAAGTTAGTTTCCTCAACATAGTCTAATTTCACATGTTGGAGCAAGATGGCTGCTTATGTCTGTGAGGGTTCAGGCTTCCTGGGTTCCTCTAGGCTCAGTTCTTGTTTTCTCACAAAGACAGCTGTAGATTATGAAGCACTCTAGAATTTGCCCCTCTCCACAAGGTTAGCTGTAGACTTTCAGATGAATGGCTCTGTCTCTTTCAGAGGGGCTCCAGCTTAAGATTTCAGTGTCAAATTCCAACATCAAAACTCCAATATCAAGAACCGCCAACTCTGTCCTTTGGCATGCCATTTATTTGTGAGTACCCACCCACTAAGGGGCATGGACTCAATGCCCTAATGATGTTGCCCAATTTAAGCCCTAATCATAACTCAATCAGACCCAGGTACAGATCAGATTACAAACATAATCCAATATATATTTTTGGAATTCATAATCTTATCAAACAGCTTTAATTTCTAATGCATCTATTCTGTTTTCTTTCCTTTTTCTTTGCATCATTTCTTTTTTCTTTCCCTCTTTCCTCATCATTCTGGCCTTTTCATTCTTTCTATATATTTTCCTCTATTTGGTTTCCCATTTCATTATAAGTACTCCGCTTTTTAATTTCTATTACTCTACATTGCTTAGATGAGTTAAATACTCATTTTCTGAGGTTTTATAAAGTTACTCTACTAACTTTTACTAATATTATTACTATCATCCTTTTTCTTTTTTTACCTCTTTCACTTTCTCTGGTTCTAGACTTTTCCCTTCAAGGGAACATAGACAACAGTAAGAAAATAGAACAAGAAGAACAAAGTATCAAAGCAAAACTGATCACACACATACAAACACAAAACCAGCAACTAAATAAAACCTAGAGCAAAAAGAGAAGATAATCAAATGAATAAATGTATTGAAATAAAAATATGACCAGATAGCAACAAACATTGTTAACAATACAAGAAATAGGAAGAAATGGCTCAGTCTAATGGAACAAACTAAAAACCAGGAAGAGATGCAGAACATCAAACAACTAATCAAAACTTTCAAAACAAATATCATGGACCAATTTAATGAAGTGAAGGAAGAGATTAAGGATATTAAGAAGAAAATGAGAGAACATGCTGAAGAAATTGTAAACATACTTAAAAAGATAACAGATATGATTGTGATGAATGGCACAATCCAAAAAATTAAAAATACATTGGCAGCACATAACAGCAGATTTGAACAAGCAGAGGGAAGAATTAGTGATGTGGAAGACAGTACATCTCAATTTCAGAATATAGTAGAGCAGATAGAGAAAAAGAAAAAATCCAGCAGGGACTACAGGATTTGAACAATAACACAAAATGTAAAAAGCATATGCATTATATGTATCCCAGAGGGAGAAAACATGGGAAAGGTGACAGAAGGAGTGTTGGAGGAAATAATGGCTCCTTTCCAACCCTATGGAAGGAGATGGATATACATGTCTAGGAAGTGCAGCACAGAAAAAACAGTATAAATCCCAACAGGCATACTCAAAGACATAAACTTGCCAAACTACCCAATGCTAAAGAAAAGGGAAAATACTGCAGGCAGCAAGAGAAAAGAGAAGCATCATAAACAAGGGAAGCTAAATAAGATAAAGTGCTACCTGACTTTAAAAAAAAAACATGACAAAGCTACAGTGGTCAAAACAGCAGTATTGACACAATGATAGACATACTGACCAAAGGAACTGAACTGAGAGTTCTGGTATAGATCCTCACATATACAGTCATCTGATATTTGACAAGACCACCAAGCCCACTCAACTGGGAAAGAGTGGCCTCTTCAGCAAATGGTATTTGGAGAACTGGATATCCGTAAGCAAAAGAATGAAAGAGGATTAATATCTCACACCTTATACGAAAATCAACTCAAGATGGAGGAAAGACCTAAATATAAGATCCAAGACCATAAAGACCTTGAAAAACAATGGAGGGAAGCATCTATAAGAACTTGTATTAGGAAATGGCTTCATGACCTTCACACCCAAAGCATAAGCAGCAAAAGAAAAAAAAATAGATAAATGGGACTTATCCAAAATTAAAGCAATTTGCCCCTCAAAGGAGTTTATCAAGAAAGTGAAAAGACAACCTACCCAATGGGAGAATATATGATAACCGTATATCTGAGAGGGGACTAATATCCAACATATACAAAGAAATCATATATAGAAAATAAAGACAAACAACCCATTTAAAAATGCGTAAGAGATTTGAAAAAATGCTTCTCCAAAAAAGAAATGAAAATGGCTAAAAAGCAAAAAGATGCTCAACATCACTAGCTATTAGGGAAATTCAAATCAAAACTACAATGAGATACCATCAAACACCTATTAGAGTGGTGACTATCAAAAAACCAGAAGACTACAAGTGTTGGAGAGGATGTGGAGGAATGGGAGCTCTCATCCACTGTTGATGGGAATACAGAAGGAACTAGCCTTTCTGGAGAACAGTTTGGTATTTCCTCAAAAAACTATCAATTTTCCATATGACCCAGGAATTCAACTGCTGGGTATATACCCAGAACTAAAAACAAGGACATAAACCAATATATGCACTCCAATGTTCACAGCAGCATTATTCATTGTTGCCAAAAGTAGGAATCAACCCAAATGCCCATCAACAGATGATGGATAAACAAAATGTGGTATATACATACAATGAAATACTCATCAGCTGTAAGAAGGAATATAGTACTAACATGTGGGATAACATGGATGGATCTTGAGGACTTTATGTTGAGTAAAGCAAGCCAGGAATTCAAGGACAAATACTACATGACCTCTCTGATATGAATTAAGAAAATCAAACTGTCTCAGAGAGCTAGAGACTGGACAATAGGCTTACAGGAAATTGGGGGGTGGTGGTGAGAGGAAGGTTGTTAGCTGACACCTACATGGGCAAAATCTATGATAAAGTGGAGGTAAGTAGTTGTGCAGGGAAAGGATAAGAAGGAGGCATAGGGACACTGTTGCTGGAGCTTTGCAGGCTTGAGGGGTTTAGGTTGGGAGGATAGGCCAGATGGTCCATGAAATTGGGAGGAGTGTTTGGGGGAAGGAGTGAAAATGGAAGATTGTCAGGTACAGGGTTGAAACTATAATGGTGAGAAAACTCTTTAAAAAATATAAAAAAGAAAGTTTACTTGTTTAAGATGTTTGATTGGGGGAATCTGGCACAGGGTACACCTAGGGCACCCTTCTGGGGAGTGTGTGAGTGCTCATCTTGTCATAGTGTGTTATATCACTGGGTGGAGACCTATTCAATGAGTGGGAATGTGTTGTACCCCCATCCTGGAGAGGCCTTATGTTCTCAGAGGGAAGGGTGTCTCTTGAGATCATTGGTGGCTCCCAATAGGGGAGGACAGCCTAGTGAGTCAAGTCCTCAGCATTGCTGCAAGTATCTATTAATCTAGTCCTTCAAGCAGTGAAGCTTGCTTGTCATTGTGGGCTCTGAGGGGAGAGGGAGAGAGGAATAGAATAGATGGAAGAAGGGGTAACTGAAGAACAATGGAAGTGTTCCACAAGATCATGCAATGATGGATATAGGCCAAGTTAAATTTCACCAAAAATTTATGAAAGTGTATAGTCTAAAATGTAAACCACAATGTAAACCATAATGTAACTAAAAACTTAGAAAAGTGTACTGTCTAAAATATAAATCATAATGTAAAGCTCAATGGAACCATGGTTACTAGCTATGTTTCAATATTTGTACATCAGTTATAGTAAAAAGATCATTGCTGGGGAAGGGGGAAAAGGGTTTGATACTGCATATATGGGAGTCCCCTACATTATATATTTGATTTTACTGTGATCCAAATCTTTTTTGAAGCCAAAATTAAAAATAAAAGAATGTTGACACTAAGGAAAGAATTGAAGAGATTGCCTTGCTACAGTACATACAAGGCACCACCTATTATAGTGATGAAAGGCAAAATGTCAAAAACAAAGTTTTATGATATTTTTCATTTTTAATGACTCAATTTATTCTTTACTATACTTTAGTTTCTCTAAATTAATATGTGTTCTATGTCTAACCTTTAAATCTATCATTACAATTTCATTTTCCTAATAATAGAATTTGGCAATATATTAGGCTCATTTTTAAAGAAGTTTTGTATTACAGAAAGGTTCAACTATGGCAGGGGAGGAGCCCTGGTGTGGGGTGTGATTGATGGGGAACACATGGTTAGGAGGGATTTCTCTGGGACATGAGTCTTCTGGAGTATGTATATAGGGTATATAAAGATATTTGGATATCCATTGGGTGTTTTCATAGTAGGTAGTCTTATGGATGACAACTGAGGCAGTAATGAGTTTCTAGCCAGGGAGCTCCATCACATTCCCCAATGGAACAGCAACAATCCCCCAAAGTACAAGGGCAAAGACCAGTGAAGAAGGATGTTCCAGTGACGGGCCCTTGATACTAATGACTATGTTTATGAGCCTGTGTGCTTGAAATTTCAACTAGGCCTAGAGCTGCAGGGTGCCAAAGAGTTACCTCCCGAGAATCTCCATGTTGCTCAAATGTGGCACTCTCTAAGCCAAACTCAGCATGTAAACACATTACCTTCCCCCAGCATGGGACATGACTTCTGGGGATAAGCCTCCATGGCACAAAGGGATTACTACCAATCAACATCTGCTGATGCAACTAGAAAAAAGACCTTAAATAAAAGGGGAAAATGATAAAGACAAATGAGTTTATATGGCTAAGAGACTTCAAAATGAGTCAGGAGATCATCAGAAGTGTCATACTTATGCACATCTCAGTAGGATCACAGAGACAACCAAAGTAGATAAAACAACAGGTATTGGTGCTCCTTAGGGGTACAGAGATACACTGGTTCTATGGTCATAGCAGATGGCTCTGGAGTTCAGTGTCTTGCAGTGGGCCCTACTTTGGAATTTGTTCTCCTAAGTGTGATGGAGTTGGACTCAGATGTGACCTTTCTACACATGCCTCTTCTGTCACTTCTACTGAACCTGTGGTTGGTGCTGGGGTTGGTGTATACTCAGGAGACTTGAATCTCTGGGCTGTCATGTGCCAGCTGAGCCCTGAGCCTCAGCAGCATTGGAACACCTACTCTCTGGTTCACTGGACTTACCCAGGCCAGCTGACAGGGAGGTAAAGAAGGTCAACCACCACACCAAGGAGCCAAGAGTGCCTACAACTGCAAACAAGAGAAATCAAAGAGCTAGCTGCACACCTAGAGGAACTAGAAAAAGAACAACAAACTAACCTCAAAGGAAGTAGAAAGAAATAAAGATTACAGCAAAACTAAATGAAATAGAAAATAAGAAAGTACTAGAAAAAATAAAAACAAAGACTGGTTCTATGACTGGTTCTAACTCATTCTATGATGCTCACATTACCATAATACCAAAGTCAAACTAAGATACCACAAGAAAGGAAAATTACAGCCCAATCTCTCTAATGAACCTGGATGCTAAAATCCTCAACAAAATTCTTGCTAATTTTATTCAACACATCAAAAGAATTATACACCAAGTGTGTTTCATCCCAGATATACAAGGATGGTTCAACATAAGAAAATTCATCAATATGATATATCAGATAAAGAGATCAAAAGAAAAAAATCACATGATTATCTCTACAGATGCAGAGAAAGCACACGACAAAATGCTGCCATATATTATGGTGAAACTCTAAAAGTTTTCCTCTAAGATTGGGAGCAAGACAAAATGCCCACTGTCACTGCTCCTATTTAACATTGTGTGAGAATTACTTGCTTGAGTAATGAGGCAAGAAAAAGATATAAGTGGCATCCAAATTGGAAAAGAAGAAGCAAAAATTTCATTATTTGCAAACGACATGATCCTACACATAGAAAGCCCTAAGTAATCTACAACAAAGCTTCTAGACCTTATAAATTAGTTCAGCTGTATTGCAGGTTATAAGACCAATGTGCAAAATCAGTAGCTTTCTGTACACCAGTATGAGGAGGAAATCAAGAAAAAAATAGCATTTACAATAGTAACTACAAAAATCTATACCTAGGAATAAATTTACCTAAAGATGTAAAAGACTTATACACAGAAAACTACACAACACAGTTAAAGAAAATTAAAGCAGACTTAAATAAATGGAACAATATTCCCTGTTCATGAACAGGAAGACTAAGTTTGATTAAGATGTCTATCCTACCCAAACTAATTTATAGATTTAATGCAAACACAATAAAAATCAACACATTTTTTTCACTGAATTGTTAAAACTACCTATGAAGTTTACTCGGAAAAGCAAGAAGCCCCAAATAGCCAAAAACTTATTGAAAAAGAAAAATGAAATCAGAGGAATCACACTATCTGACTTTAAAACTTATTACAAAGCTTCAGTGGTCAAAACTGCATGGTACTGGCACAAGGATAGACCTACCAACCAATGAAACTGAATTGAGACTTTT
Organism: Dasypus novemcinctus; assembly: GCF_030445035.2. NCBI lineage: Eukaryota > Metazoa > Chordata > Mammalia > Cingulata > Dasypodidae > Dasypus > Dasypus novemcinctus. The sequence continues at coordinate 106,532,375 of NC_080676.1, forward strand.
GACATAGATCCTCACATATACAATCATCTGATATTTGAAAAGGCCACCAACCTCCCTGAACTGGAAGAGAATGGCCTCTTCAACAAATGTTCCTTGTATAACTGGATATCCATACCCAAAATAATGAGAGAGGAACACCATCTCACACCTTGTACAAAAATCAACTCAAGATTGATCAAAAGTCTTTTTTAAAAATATTTTTGTCTTTATTTTTTTAATGTTACATTAAAAAAAATGAGGTCCCCATAGACCCCCCACCCCTCTCACCCCACTCCTCCCCCCATAACAACAACCTCCTCCATCATCATGAGATATTCATTGCATTTAGTGAATACATCTCTGAGCACCGCTGCGCCTCATGGTCAATGGTCCACATACAAGAGCTAAGGTCACAAAGGCAGTGGAAGATAATATTGGGAAGCATCTATAGGACCTTATAATAGGAAATGGCTGCCTGAACTTCTTACCAAAACAATGAGCAGCAAAAGAAAAAAATAGATAAATGGGACCTCCAAAATATTAAAACCTTTTGCACCTCGAAAGGTGTTTGTCAAGAAAGTGAAAGGGCAGCTTTCTCAAAGGAAGAAAACATTTGGTAAACATATATCTGATAGGAGCCTAATATCCAGTGTATATAAAGAAATCCTATATCTTGAAAATAAAAAGACAAATGATCCTTTTAAGAAATGGTCAAGTTATTTGAACAAACATCTCCAAAGTAGAAATACAAATGGCTAAAAAGAAAATGAAACGATGCTTAACATCACTAGCTACTAGGGAAATGCAAATCAAACTTCAATGAGATACCTTTTTATGCTCATTAGAATGATGGCCATTAAAAAAACACAGGATTACAAGTGTTGACAGGATGTGGAGGAATGGGAACCCTCATCCACTGCTGGTGGAAATGTAGAATGTTCCAGCCATTGTGGAGGGCAGTTTAGTGGTTCCTCAAAAAACTTACAGATCTGCCATATTACCTAAATATTCCACTGCATGGTATATACCCAGAAGAATTGAAAGCAAGGACACAAACAGAAACATGCACACCAATGTTTATAGCAGCACTCTTCACTATTGGCTAAAGTTGGAACCAACCCAAATGCCCTTCAATAGATGAATGGATAAACAAAAAGTGGTATATAAATCCAATGGAATATTACTCAGCTGTAAGAAGGAATACAATATTAACACATGGGATAACATGGATGAATCTCAAGGACCTTATGGTTAGTGAAGAAAGCCAGGCATTGAAAGAAACATTACATGACCTCTCTGATATAAATTAAGCAACTCGAGCAGCCTCAGTGAGCTAGAGTCTGGCAGATAGGCTTATAGGCAATAGAAAGGAAGAAGAAAGTGGTGAATCAACACCCATATGGGCAAAATATATGATAAGAGGGAAGTGAGTAGTTGTGCAGTGAAGGGATATGAAAGGGGTGTAGGGATACTATTGGATTGGGTGCTGCAACCTTTATAGGGGGGTTTGGGGTAAGGATGGGTTGGACAGTCCATGGAAAAGGGGGGAGGGTTGGTGGAGTAAGCCAGTGAACACTAGGGATTTGCAGGTAGGTGGTTGGAAATACCATTTTGAGAAAGCTCTTTCGGCAATGTGACAAGGAAGGGTTACTGATGTCAGCTGTTGGATGTGGGGGCACTTGGGACTTTACACTACTGGGTTAGTCTTCTAGAAAATGTGCAAGTGACCATTTTGTCACAGTGTGTTGTATCAGTGGGAGGAGACAATCAGTGGAAGGAGCTGCAGTCCCATCCTGGGGAGGCCCAGTATGTTCGTAGAGGGAAAGATGTCTCTTGAGTATGGACTATTCCTAAAAGGGGATGACAGAGTGTTAAGCCCTCAGGATTGTTGTAAGTGTCCACGAAGCTTGTCCTTCAAGGAGTGAAGCCTGGTGTTTACTGTGGGCCCCGAAATGAGGGGGAAGGAGGAATAGAATAGACAGAAGAGGGATTATTTAGGGGAAAATGGAAGTGTTCTTCACAATCATACAATAATGGATACAGACCAGGTTAAATTTCATGAATAAATTTATAAAAGTTATGGTCTAAAATGTAAACCATAGTGTAAACCATTGACCATGGTTAGTAGCTTTGTTTCAATATTTGTACATCACTTGTAACCAATGTACCATTCACATGTAAAACCATTATTAATAGGGAAGGAGGAAAGGGGGGAAATTATTGGGTCTACATATAGAATATATGGGAGCCACATATATTCTGTATATGACTTTACTGTGACCTAAAACTTCACTGAAGAAAAATTTTTTTAAAAGTAGGACACTACAGAAGAAATAGAAGAAAATGCCACTGTATATATAGGACAACAGATGTTAGAGTGATGAAAGGCAAAATCCAAAAAATCCAAAAAATTTTTTAAAAAATATTCTTCATATTTTATACTCCATTTTTTTACTTTATTTGAGTTTTAGTTTTTCTAAATTATTATGCACTTTATTTCTTATGTTAAGACCTATCATTTCATTTTCCTATTAATTGAATTTGGCAATATTCTTGGCTTCATTTCTGAAGTCTGGGATCACTGAAGGGTTACAACTATGGCAGGGGAGGGTCATTTGTGTGAGATATCAGTGATGGGAAATACATAGGAGAAGTTCACCTAGGCATAAATATAAGTTTTATAAATATGTCCCAATGTTCATGGGGCATTGCCACTGTGGGTAGAAATTCACACAACAACCAAAAGAATATGGAATTCCCATTCTGGGAAGCTCTGCCACATTGTCTAGTGGAACAGCAATAATCCCCCAAGTACAGGAGCAATGAGTAGCAAAGAAGTTGATGAGCACTTGATATTGATGACTAGGCTTATGAGACTGCTTTTAAAATTACAACTTAGCCTAGTGTTGTAGGATTCTTGAGTGTTACCTCCTGAGAGCCTCCATGTTGGTCAAATGTGGCCTTTCTCTAAGCCAAACTCAGCATATAAATGCATTACCTTCCACCCATTATGAGACATGACTACCTACAATGAGCCTCCCTGTCACTGAGAAGTTACTACTAATCACCAACTGGTGGTGCAACTGGAAAAAGACCGTGAATAAAAGGGTTGTAAGGTAATTACAAAAAAGTTTATATGGCTAAGAGACTTCTAAATGAGTTGGGAGGTTATCAGAAGTAAGCTAATCCGTGTCTCAGCAGGATCTTATAGACAACCAAAGTATATACAACCCCCAATTAGTGGGGGCTCCTGAAGGCTTTGGAGACACCCAGGTTCTGTGGTCATGACAGATAGTTGTGGAGTTTGGTGCACTGACAGTAGGTCCTACTTTGGAGTGTGTGCTCCCAAGTGTGACAGTGTTGGACTCGGATGTGATTTCTCTACATATTTCTCTTCTGTAACTTTTATTTGAACCTATAGTAGGTGCTGGAGTTGGCAGGTAGATGTCCAAGAGACTTGAATCTCTGGACTGTCCATGTGCCAGCTGGGCCCTGAGCCTCAGTAGGCTTGCAACTCCTACCCTCTGGTTCATTGGTCTTACTCAGGTCAGCTAACAGGGAGGTGAAGATGGTCAACCACCACACCAGGGCCAAGAGTGCTTACAACTGAAAGCAGGAGAATTGTATCCATCATCCATGTGGAATCTATGCTCCCTCTCAATACAGAGGTAGAGTGGGCATCCCCATCCCAGGGTCCACAGGACATATCCATGTTAATGGGATAAAACAGTCCTTTCAACAAATGGTGCTGGAAGATCTGGATATCATGAAAAAGGATCCCTATTTCACTATCTATTCAATAATCTGCTCAAAGTGGATCAAAGACCTAAATATAAAAGTGAGGACCATAAACCTACTACAAGAAAATTTGGGGAAACTTCTAAAAGACTTTGCAGTAGGTGGTGGTTTCTTGGACACCACACCCAAAGAATGAAAAACAAAAGAAAAAAATAGATAAATAGTACCTCCATGAAAGTAACACTTTTTTTTTTTTTTTTTTTTTACCTCAAAGGACTTTTTCAAATAGGTGAAAAGGCAGCTGACACAATGGGAAAAATATTTGGAAGTCACATGTCCAATAAGGGTTTAATATCCACGATATATAAAGAGATGCTACAACTCAACAACAAAGACAAATGACCCAATTAAAAAATGGGCAAAAGACTTGAATTGACATTTGCTCAAAAAAAGAAATACAAATATCAAATAAAAAACACATGAGAAAATGCTCAATATCACTTATGACTAAGAAAATGCAAATAAAAACTACAATGACATATCATTTCACAGCTACCAGAATAGCCACTGTTAAAAAGAGAGAATTATAAGTGTTGGATTAAGTGCAGAGATAGGAACACTTCTTCACCATTGGTGGGAATGTAGAATGGTGCAGCCACGGTGGAAGACTGTTTGGCAGTTCTTAGGGGAGTTGAATATAGATTTAGCCCATGGCCCAGCAGTACCACTACTGAGTATATATCTGGAAGAACTGAGAGCAGTAACACAGACATCTGTACACTGATCATAGTGGCAATATTCATGCTTATCAAAAGTTTGAAACAATCCAGGTTTCCATCAAATGTTGGAATGAATAAACAAACTGTGGTGTATTCACATGATGGAATATTATGCAGCTGTAAGAAGACCATAAATCATATTACAAGATGGATGATCCTGCAGGACATTATTTTGAGTGAAGCAACACAGACACAAAAGGACAATACTGTATGATTGTATTAATACAAACTGTATTGTGTAATCTTGTGGCTGGGGTTTGTTTAACCCCGACGCTGACAGGGGGGTCTGGAGGGGTCAGGCTAGACCGCAGCGGCATCTGAGGCTGCAGCAGACAGCCTCAGAGGGGCTCTCAGGTGTGGAGGATGCACAGCAAGGGGAGGAAGAAAGCCGTGGAGACCAGGTCTGTGCGCAAGTCCGTTTTATTAAGGAAGTGCAGTGGGTTATACAGAGAATGAGGAGGGCGGGGTAGAGCAGGAGGAGTGAGGGCTACGGGGCGGCTGGGGATTGGCAGAAGCTTGTGGGCGGACTTGTGGTCTTGTGCCGTTAGCTGTTACTAGGGAAGTGGGCAGATTTCAGGTTATGGTGCAACATAATCTCATGGATTTAATAACTTGGATATGGGTCACCAAAAAACAGGAGTTAGAGAATGGAAAACTGAGAGTTAACTTGTGCAGAATTGATAAAATGATGTATCTTAATCTTTTGAAATGTACAAAAAAGGTCAAAGTCCAACATAATGTTTGTAACTAGCAGTACTACTATGTGGGTACAAAAAAGGTCTAAAGGGAAAGTCTAAAGTCCATGTATATTACTAAAAAAAAAAGCTAAATTTGTAACATAGAGCTGTACAGTATAAAAAACTCTATGTGAAATATGAATATGGGTAAAATTGCATATATCAGACCATTTTTGATGCTGAACAAACATATGCTAATACCACAAGTTGTTAATATTATATAAGCTAAACATTATGCTTCATGAAAGAAACCAGAAACAAAGTACTACATCTTGTACTATTCCATTTACATAAATGTAAATATAAATCAATTTATAAAAATGAAATTAGATTAAGGGTTATGTAGAGCTGGAGAAGGACTGTAAAGGATGTGGAGGTTTGTATTTAGAGTAATGAAAATTAATTGTTCTTTCTGTAGTGATGAATGCACATATTGATTAGACAAAAAAACATTGTGCTATGTGGATAGATTGTATAATATGTGAATGTATCTCAATAAAATTGGCTAAAAAATAATTAATTAATTTGCAAGAATAGCCAGAAATAGCAGCTGTGTAATGCTGGGAAAGCATGGTGAGATTTAGAAGTGAAGTATTTTCATGTTTGTTTATGTGTTTTTTGTTTATTATTATTGAAATAATGAAAATGATCTAATAATGACAGTATTAGTTAGCCAAAGGGGTGCTGATGCAAAGTACCAGAAATCTGTTGGGTTTTATAAATGGTATTTATTGGGGGTTGAAGCTTAGAGTTACCAGGCCAGAAACTGTAAGTTATTTTCCTCACCAAAATATGTTTCCATGTGTTAAGGCAAGATGGCCACTGACCTCTGAAAGGGTTCAGCCTCTGTCTTCTTAAGGCTCTGCGGTTTCCGCTTCTTCAATATCAGCTGTAGGCGGGGATATTTCTAGTCAATCTTCCAGGGTTTGTTACTTTCTGGGCTCAGCTGCTCTGCTCTCTCCACAAGGCCAGTTGTAGACTATCAGGCTAATGGCTCATCTTTCTTCCTGGCGACTCTGCTGTGTCTAATGAATTCTTCTCCACATGTTTACTTCCAGGAACCACAATATCAAAACTCCAACTAACTCCTCAGCCTTGTCATTTTCTCTGTGAGTCCCCACCCACAAGGGGTAGGGACACAACTTCCTACTGATATGGCCCAATCAAAATCTTAATCATAATTCAATCAAGGAGGGGCAAACCCACTAAATCCTATACAATCTAATGTACCAAAATAAACAGACCAATTTACAAACATAATACAATATCTATTTTTGGAATTCATAAATAATACGAAAACTAATACACTCCATACTCTGAATTCTTAAGAGACATTACATTATTCAAGAAACCATATTTCTGTAGCAATGTTAAGTAAAAATTCATATCACAATCTGTTTAAAGAAATACAATTTTTTTTGGACCACAGCCCAGTTTCGCTGTAGACCTCTGAAATTTTCAAAACCATTTATCTGCTTTCAAAAAATAATAGGCAAAGGATAAACACTTGCATTACAATATGGAGAAATTAGGAGGGGAACATGAGTTACGGGTCCCTTAAAATTCTCTAAACATGCAAGACATACTTCATTAGATTTCAAAGTCAGAGAGTCATTCTCAAGATGATGGTTTCTTCTCCCTGGGGACTCATGAGCCGCCCCCCCCCCCTTACCACAGGCTTTTCCAATGACCATTTTCTTGGTTTGACCCTCATCAAGCATCTGGATGTCAACCAAGCTCCAGACCTCACCCTCCAAGTGCACTGGGGTGATTGTTACACTTTACCCAATACTTGGGTTAGAGTCTTAACCCACCTAGTATAGTGAAGTGAAGACAAAATCCTCCCTAACCTTTGGCATACAGGCCCAACCCTCTCAGAGCAACAAGTTGGTGACCTGACTGTCCTTAATCCATGGGGGATAGGCCCACTACTCTCAGACTGATGGGGTGGTGACCTTAACCCCCCTAATCCTTAGGGAATGTGCCTCACCATCTCGGTATCCTGGGGTAGCAAGACTCTCCTAGAAGAGTGGGCAGGACCTCTACTCTCTTCAACTGTTGGGGCAAACTCACCCTCTCAGTAAAAATGGGTTTGTCTCTCTCTTGTCCAGAGGAGCTATCTTTTATTTTTCTTCTCCTCCCCCTCCCACTGCCCTGCTGGTTTTGCTGTCTGTGTCCATTCACTGTGTTCTCTTCTGTATCTGTTTCTCTTTTTGTCTTCTCTTCTCATCTTTCTCCTCTAGGATTCACTGGGATTTGATCCTGGGGTCCTCTGATGTGGAAAGAGGTTCCTGGTCTCCGCTGTGCTTCATTTTGACTCTCCCCTTTGTCTCTCTTTTGTTGCATCATCATCTTGTGTGACTCATTTGTGTAAGCACTGCCTCACCATGTGGGCACTCAGCTTGCCACCTGGGCACAGCCTTGCCATGTGGGCACTCATGTGGGTACTCAGCTCACCACATGGGCACTTGGCTCACCATGCAGGGACCTGCATGGAAACTTGACTCACCACACAGTCACTCACATGGGCACTCAGCTCACTACTTGGGCACTGACTTGCCATGCAGGCATGCTTTCTCTTTTTCTTTTTTACCAGGATGCCAAGGAATTGAACCCAGGTCCTCCCATATGGTAGGTTGAAGCCCTATCACTTAAGCCACATCCACTTCCCTGAGATGTCTTAATTCCAGATATATTTCCATGGTTTTCCTTTTGAAATTGTTGCCTTCAATCTCTCCCTTCCATGTTCCCTTTAGTTCAAGCTGAGAGCATTGTTTTTGTTTTTGTTTTTTTTCATATAGCTCTCTCAAAAACTTGTTGGTTTAGCATGCAAGAAACAGGGGTCCAAACCATCAGACCATAAGGTTTTCCATAAGATTTTGCTAGATAACTGCATCTTCAATCCTGAATTATGAGTTCTAAGTTTAGTAAAGTCCTCAAATGGGGCACTGTCATCTGGGGGTTTGATTTCCAAAGACTTGGAATTTCCAGAATCAATTTCTTGTTTCTTTGTACTCAACAATTCTCATCTGGCATTTTACTATAAACTGTAGGGAGAAGCCAAGCCACAATCTCCATATTTACTTTGGAAAATTCTTCAGCTAAAGCCCAGGCTCCCCATTTTCAAATTCTGCCTTCCATAAAACATCAGGAGTTAAACTTCAAAGTTCTCTGTGACTTTAAAACAGATTGCCTTTTCTCCATTTTCCAATGACAGTTTCATCATTTACTTCTAAAGAATCACAGTTTCCTCAAAGTACTCTAGGCATTTTCTATCAAACATCTCACATTCCCACACAAAAAAATACACATTACTCATTTATAAAGCCATTTCAGCATTTTGATAATTACAAAAACATTACCCCACTTCGATACCAAATTCAGTATCAGTCAGCCAAACAGGTTCTGATGTAATGTACCAGAAATCTGTTGGGTTTTATAAAGGTTATTTATTTGGGGTATAAGCTTAGAGTTATCAGGACATAAAGTATAAATTTCTTCCTTCACCAAAGTATATTTCCATGTGTTGGATCAAGATAGCTGCCAACATCTGCAAGGGTTCAGTCTCCCCCTTACTCTTAAGGCTCCATGGTCCCATCTTCTTCCAATATCAGCTGTAGCCTGGGATAAATCTCATCTCTCTGCCAGGGTTCATTTATCTCCAGGATCAGCTGCTCTGCTCTCTCCGCAAGGTCAGCTGTTTACTCTCAAGCTAATCACTCATCTCTCTTACTGTGACCTTTCACGTGTCTAATAGAGCCTTCTCTGTGTGTTTACTTCCTAAAGCTACAATATCAAAAGTTCAACAATTTCCTCTGCCTTGTTGTTTTCTCTATAAATCCCACCCAAAAAAGGGGTAGAGATTCAACAGCTTACTGATATGGCCCAATCAAAGTCTTAGTCATAATTTAATCAGGTAAGAATGAAAGCTCTGAGTCCAATACAATCTAATGCACCTAGAGGAAGAGATCAATTTACACACATAATCCAATATGTATGTTTTTAATTCATAAATAATATCATACTGCTACAATATCTGAAGTGATTAATGAACACCTATGTGATTATACTAAATACTATAGTTTGTACCCTTTGGATGCGTTGTATGCATTATTAATATGTAAAAATAAAATGTATTTTTAAGAAAAGAAAACATCTATAATTTTAAAAACTTACATACCATACCACAAATATTAAATTATGGCCCTGTTTAATGAATAAACCCAAAAGCAGGAGATGATGCATAACATGGAACAACTAATTAAGGATATTCAATCTAATACAATCAACTCAAAGGAATGAAGGAAGAGATAAAGGATATCAAGAAGACACTGGGGGAGTATACAGAAATCATTTTAAAACTGCATAAAAATATAACAGATCTTACAAAGATGAAAGAAACAATGCAAGACATTTAAAATGAACTAGAAGCACATAACAGCATATTTGGACAGGCAGAATAAAGAATTAGTGATGTTGAAGACAGGCCTCTGAAATTGCAGAGATCATAAAACACACAGATAAATATGTAGGAAAAAAATCCTCAGGAACTCAGGGACCTGAAAGACAACACAAAGTGAATAAGGGTATGCATTATGGACATTCCAGGTGGAGAAAAGTAAGGAAATGGGGCAGAAGGATTGTTTAGGACATAATGGCTGAACATTCCCCAAATTTTATGAGGGACATGGCTATATATGCCCAGGAAGTGCAGCACACTCCAAATAGTACAAATCCTAACAGGTCTACACTGTGACACATTTGTCAAATTGTCTAACACTCAAGACAAAAAGAGAATTCTGAAAGCAGTACAGGAATACCGATCCATCACAAACAAGGAAAGCTCAATAGAATTAAGTGCTGTTTTCTCATCTAAAACCATGAGAATGAGAAAGCAGTGATAAGACTTAATTCAGGCATTAAAAGAAACAACTGCCACCCAAGAATTCTGTGTATAGCAAATCTGTCGTTCAAAAATGAGGAAGAGTTTTAAAAAAATCACAGATGAACAGAAACTGAAAGTATGTGAACAAGAGTACTGTCCTTCAAGAAAAAGATAAAGGGAATTCAGGTTGAAAGTCAAAAAAGAGTAGAAAAATTTTGGAAGTAAGGGTAGAAAGGAAGATGATAAATAAGAGAAACTAAAAGGACAAAAGAGAAATAAAAACAAAATGACATAAATAAGCAAAAAAATGGCTAATGCAAGTAATGCCTTGAAAGGAATACCAGTGAATGTTAATGGGTTAAACTTTCCAATTTAAAGACACAGATTGGCAGAATGGATAGAGAAGTATAACCCACCTATTTTCTGTTTACAGAAAATTCACCTTATATACAGGGACACAAGAAAGTTGCAAGTGAAAGTTGAAAATGATTTTAAATGCAAATAATAATCCAGAAAAGTCAGGAGTAGCTATATTAATATTGGTAAAATAGACTTTAAATGCAAAACTATTGTAAGAGACAAAGAAAGATTACTGCATATTAATAATAGAAAGGGTAATATATAAAAAATCTTTTGCTATTTCCTCTGACACCCACAGATTGAGTGTGTTGTTTGACTTCTTTTTTGTGCCTATTCTCATTCTCTGACATTGATTAATTTCCAGCTTGTTATTGAGTAACATTCAACATCTCTGTTTCTTTATTAACCTATTTCTCATGTATTTTGGCACACCCAGGTTAAGTGAGCAAATATATGTTATATTCTAAAAAAAAAATTTTATTTTCTGAAGAAAGAACATGTAGTCTAAAAATTTATTTATTTTTTATATTCTAAAGAAATAACATATTTTTTAAAATTACTTATTTTTATTTTCTAAAGAAATAACATATTCTAAAAATTTATTTACTTTTATTTTCTAAAGAAATAACATTCTAAAAATTTATTTTTTATTTTCTAAAGAAATAACATATATTTATGCCCTTAACCTGGGTGTGCCAAAATACCTGAGCAAAATGTTAATTTGACAAAAGGTTTATAAAGAAACAGAGATGCTGAATGTCATTCAATAAAAACCTGGAAATTAATCAATGTCAGAGAATGAGAATAGGAACAAATAAGAAGTCAAACAACACACTCAGACAATCTGTGGGTGTCAGAAGAAAGAGCAAAAGAAATCAATAAGTACCTAGAAACTAATGAAAATGAGAATACAACATATCAAAACCAATGGGATGCAGCTAAAGCAGTGTTGAGAGTGAAATTTAAAGCCATAAATACTTACATTAAGAGAATAAGAAAGAGCTCAAAACAAAGACTAAATGACATACATGGAGAAGCTAGATAAAAACAACCAAGTTGTGACCGTTTGCTTGGTCGGTAGAGGTGCGGTCTGGCTGCGGATGAGGGGTCGGTCCAGCTTGGGATGAGGGGTTGGTCCCACTTGGGACGAGGGATCGGTCCCACTTGGGACGAGGGGTCGGTCCGGCAGCAGACGAGGGATTGATCTCACAGGGGTTGCGCGGTACGGCTGACGGGGTCGCCCGGCGAAGCTGGCGACGAGGGGGTCGCCCGGAGAAGCAGGCGACGAGCTGGGGACAAGGGAGGCCAGGCCGTTGTCGGGGGCTCTCAGGACTGGAGGGCGCACGGCAGAAGAACTACCGCGGAGACGAGGTAAACACGCAAGTCCACTTTATTGAGGGAGGGGCAACAGTTTTATAGGGGCTGGGGAAGGCTGATTGGTCGAAGCCACGCCCTGTTCTGATTGGCTGCCGGAGAAAGGTCAGTGGGCGGTACTGGACGGGGGAGGGGTGGTGATTAGGGATTGGCTGTTGCTGTTGCTGGGGGAAGTGGCAGGGTTTAGTGATTGGTGGCTGCTGTTGCTGGGGTAGAGGGCAGACTTGAGTTTCCCGCACACGCCTGGCTGTTGCTGCTGTCGGGGGGAGGGAAAAGGGCAGACTGGATTTTTCTGCCCACGCCTGGCTGTTGCTGCTGTCGGGGGAGGGGAAAAGGGCAGACTGGAATTTTCTGCCCTGTGCCTGTGCAGGGAGAAAGAAGAAGAAGGGTGCCGCCCCACAGGCATTGTGTGGCGCCATCTGTGAGGAGGGGCGGCCGTGGAAGCATGGCTGCCGAGAAGGGGAGACCCAAGGGCACTCTGCGCCCATGCCGAGCTTCCTTCAGGGGTGGCGGTGGGCCCGACCAACCACCCTATTATGGGGACAGCAGAATTAGGCCTACCGCGGCCGCTCCCCCGCCAGGCCAGCAAACCACACTTCATCCTGAGGGGTGACCACATTTCCCCCTTCTTTTCAAATAAGGGCCAGGATGGCAGCAGCAACAAGTAGCCGGTGCCCAAGAGGCAGTAAGCAATGAGGGAAGCGGGGCTGAAGAGGGAGGTGAGTATGACGGGGATATAAACGTACAATTTAGGGGGCGGTATCTTGCCGTTGCAAGCAAGGGTGGCCAATGTTCAATTCTTGTTGATCTCAGTGGCTATAAGGTCCATCTGCTGTTAAAAGTCCAGGGTGACAGCGCGTTACAGGTAGTTGATCTCTTCTTGGCGGCAAAGAGCGGCAGAGGCAGACTGTGTGATTGGTCTGGAGGATCGCAGCTGTGAGGACAAGTCGCGTCAGGGCACCAGCAGTGGTGGTGGCGTCAGCGTCGGGAGTGGTGGAGACGTAGGCGAGGACAACAGGAAGGCCAAAGTCTCCATGGGCGCGAGAGAGGCCAATGTTAATGGGGCAGGCCAACATGGGGCGGCCCAATCTGCAACGCAATGGGGGTTCAAGCAAAAAAGGAGGGGGCGGGGGATGAGAAAGGACGCTTTGGATGGCTGAGAAGAGGAGTGAGTTCGAGACAGGAGGAAGCTCCGCAGAAGTATGGGGAGGCAAGAGCAGAAACATTATTGGATGCTAGAAAGCAGGCCGCGGGCCGGGGAAAGCGGGTTGCGGGCCATTTAGTGGGGCTGGAGCTGCTTGAGAGTGATGGCAGCAGGGGGGGCTGCGGTTACAGAAGACTTGGGGCTGTTTCAAAGAGATCTTACACCGGTGAGTGTCTAGGAGACCGGTGAGGGCCCGAACTTGCGGGGCTTGCTTAGCAGATAGGATGTTACCCATTGCTAATGGCCTTTTGGAGCCGATAAGAGAAGGGGCCCTTACCTTGAGAGCGCGGCGATGGGAGCCGAGGTGCACGGTGAGACGAGGGGTCGGAGCGGGTGGGGCTCCGACGGTGGTCGCGGGCCAAGAGAAGGCCCCGACAAGGGGAGGGCAGAACGACGAGCAGTGGAGCAAGGCAAAGGGGAGCAAGCATGGCGGGGAGGAGGCAGAGGTGAAGGCAGGGGTGGAGGTGCTCAGGCACGCGCTCCTGAGTGTTTTATTGGCACCTCTTAATCATAGCGGGTCGGTATAAGCCCCCGACATGGAAGGAGAAAGCCATCCAGCGATTCTTCCAGACCGCCGTGGATCATATGAGGTCACCAAGGTTCAGGAGCAACAATGCAGAGTGAAAAGATAGGGGTGAGAAGAGAGGAGGGCGTAGGGCTGTGGTAGGGTTACTTCAGATGTGTAAGCGCGCGCTCCCGAGAAATCCAAGGCTCCTCTTAATCATAGCGGGTCGGTATAAGCCCCCGACATGAAAGAAGAAAGCCATCCAGCAATTCTCCCAGACTGCCGTGGATCATATGAGGTAGCCAAGGCTCAGGTAGCAGCAATGTTGCACGAGAGAAGTCCCACAGTGAGAAGAGAGGAGGGGGGGCCGCCAGGTTATGGAGTGAGGCTGTGGTGGGGTTGCCTTGCCCCACGTTGGGCGCCAGCTGCGATGGTTTGCTCGGTCGGTAGAGGTGGGGTCTGGCTGCGGACGAGGGGTCCGTCCAGCTTGGGACGAGGGGTCAGTCCCACTTGGGACGAGGGGTCGGTCTGGCAGCAGACGAGGGATCGGTCTCACAGGGGTTGCGCGGTTCGGCTGACGGGGTCGCCCGGCGAAGCCGGCGACGAGGGGGTCGCCCGGAGAAGCAGGGGACGAGCTGGGGACAAGGGAGGCCAGGCCCTTGTCGGGGGCTCTCAGGACTGGAGGGCGCACGGTAGAACTACCGCGGAGACGAGGTAAACACGCAAGTCCACTTTATTGAGGGAGAGGCAACAGTTTTATAGGGGCTGGGGAAGGCTGATTGGTTGAAGCCACGCCCTGTTCTGATTGGTTGCCGGAGAAAGGTCAGTGGGCGGTACTGGACGGGGGAGGGGTGGTGATTAGGGATTGGCTGTTGCTGTTGCTGGGGGAAGTGGCAGGGTTTAGTGATTGGTGGCTGCTGTTGCTGGGGTAGAGGGCAGACTTGAGTTTCCCGCCCACGCCTGGCTGTTGTTGCTGTCGGGGGGAGGGAAAAGGGCAGACTGGATTTTTCTGCCCTGCGCCTGTGCAGGGAGAAAGAAGAAGAAGGGTGCCACCCCACAGGCATCGTGTGGCGCCATCCGGGAGGAGGGGAGACCCGAGGGCACTCTGCGCCCATGCCGAGCTTCCTTCAGGTTTGGCGGTGGGCCCGACCAACCACCCTATTATGGGGGCAGCAGAATTAGGCCTACCGCGGCCACTCCCCTGCCAGGCCAGCAAACCACACTTCAGCCCGAGGGGTGACTGCACCAAGTAATCCCAAAACAATCAAAAAGCATGGAACAACAAAGATAAGATCAGAATGAAATTAAATTGAGAAAAAAAAACATTAGAAATAATAAACAAATCTAAAAGTTGGTTCTTTGAAAATAATAAAATTGACTGTTCCTTTGCTACATTAAGAAAGGAAAAAAAAGAAGATGCAAATAAAATTAAAAAACAAGAGAAGAGATATCACCACTGTGCCACAGAAATACAGTTGAACTACAAATGGCTAAAAAGCACATGAAAGATGCTAAACACCATTATCTATTAGGGAAATGCAAATCAAAACTCCAATAATATATCATCTTACCCATATTACACTGGTTGCTATTAAAAAACTGAAAACTACAAGAGACTATAGAATGATGAAGTCATTATGGAGGACAGTCCCATGATTCCTTTAGAAACTACCTAGAGAATTACCATATGATTGAACAATCCCATTACTAAGTATAGATCCAGAAGAATTGAAAGACAGGTCTTGAACTGATAAAGCCACACCAAAGTTCATAGTGACATTATTTACAAATGTCAAAAGTGTCAAGCAACCCAAGTGTCCATCAACAAATGAATGGATATGCACATGCATTGAACACATACAATGGAATATTAGTCTCTGGAAGAGGGAATGAAGTTTTGACACATGTGACAATGTGGATGAATCTCAAGGAAATTATGTTGAGTGAAGTAATGCAGTCATTAAAAGACAAATATTGTATGAGGTCACTGATATGACCTAAGAATATTGAGCAGATTCACAGAGATAGAATCTGAAAAATAGGTTACCAAGACAGAGAAAGGAAGTAGAGAGTGGACAGTCGATTCTTAATTTTGACCGAACCTACGAAAAGGTGGAAGGTGTTGGTTTGGCAGTGGATGGGGGTGATGATTATGCAGGGGTGTGAGTGGGATTAATGATGCATGAGTGTGAGAATAAGCAGGCATGGTGGATTGGGTTGGGCCATCCATGGAAATGGGGGATGGGCTTGAAAATGGAAAAGGTGGGTTCTGGTGATTTATAGGTCTGTGGTTGAAAAATACTGTGGGACTGTTCTTCTGGCAAATATAGCAGGGGAAATTCATTGATGTATGGGGGAAATGGAAAAGAGTTCACCTAGTGCATGCTTCAATGGAATATGAATGTGTTCATCTTGTCATAAGGTGTTATCTCAGTAGGTGGAGACACACACAAAAAACAACAAAACATTAAACTCCTATCCTGGGGAGTCCTGCTACATTCTCAGATAGAAGGGCAAGGATCTCTTGAGTTCATTGTCAGTGATTAATAAAAGAAAACAGATCCATATGTCAAGCCCTCAATATTAATGCATAACTACAAACCTTATTCTTGTAAAATTGAAACTTAGCCTAATAACAATTATTGACTAAGAGATACATACTGCAAATCTCCTTGTTACCCAAATGTGGTCTATCTCTAAGCTAAACTCAGCAAAAAAAAAAAAAAAAAAAAACCTCATAAAAAAAAAAAAGTGGACTAATTTCCCTGAAGAAAGGGCATGATTCCCTGGGATAAACCTCTTTGGCACAGAGGGATTAATACCAAGAATGAACTAGCAAAGTATTAGGAAAAAATCTTGACCAAAAGAGGGAATCATGGAATACAAAAGAGTTTTTATGGCTAAAAGATTTCAAAATTATTCTGGAGGTTATTCCAGAATTACATTTATGCGGGCCTCAAGCAGATCTCACTAATGAACACTGTGAATAAAATCTCTTACAAAGGTGCTCCTGAGGGCTTTTTCTATCCATACACTACAGGCAAGGCACATAATCCCTTGACATCAGCACCCTATCTGTGGGCCTTGCTTTAAATATATATGACAATCTGTCTCCCCATTATAACAGATTTAGACTCATTTATAATTTCACTACGTAAGATCCTTCTACCCCTTTTATTTAAGGCTTTAATTAGCACTATACCCATTAAATATATGTCTCAGAGACTTAAATATTTGATCTATTTTTTGTGGTTGAGCCCTGAATCTCAGAAGAGTTGTAGCCAGCACCTATACTCCAGGTACTTGAACTGTCCTAGGCCAAGTTATGAAATGATGATGGACAACCCCCATCCAAAAAAAAACAGAATATCTAAAACTGGAAGTAAAACAGTTCCTTCCTTCCATCTACCCAATAAAATTTAAGCCTCCTCTCAATCTAAGGCAGAGTGGGCATCACCATGTCCAAAACCAAAGTTTGAGGAATGGATAAACATAAGTAGGGAATGCAACCATGGACAAAGTAAACTTATTAGTATTGCGGTAGTGGAAGAACATTTAACATTGTTATAAAATAGGATTACCAGAGTTTCTGAGGGTAGGGGAGAGAGTAAAATCATGGAAATAGGCCACTTTTAGGGCATTGGAATTATTAACCAGTATGTAAATTATAGACCTTGTTTAGTAGCAATGCTTCAATATTTATTCACCAGTTGTAACAAATGTACCACTCAAGTGTAAGATGATATTAATTGGGGAAGAAGGGGAAATGGGATAGCATGTGGTATCTGGGAGTTCTCCATACTTTTAGTGTAACTTTTCTGTAATCTCAAACCTCTTTTCAACTAAAGTTTATTATAATAAAGAAAAAAATAAGAATTAATTAGAAAGAATAAAACCGAAAGTGGGTAGCATGAGAACGTTAATAAAAATGAAAAACCCTTAGCCAGATTAACAATGACAAAAAATGGGAGATGAAAATAATCTAACTCAGAAATGATGCAGGAGAAATCACAACTGAATCCATAGAATTAGAAAGCCTAAGAGGATACTTTGAAAAATTGTATGATGACAAAGTGTACAATTTAGATTAAATGGGAGAATTTCTAGAAACACACAAGGTAACCGACCCTGAAGAATGAAGAAATAGAATTCAACAGACCAATCACAAGTAGTGAGGTTGAATTAGTAAACAAAAATCCTGCAACCAAGAAAAGCCCACAACCAGATAGCTTCTCAGGTGAATTCAACCAATCATTCTTGACAGAATGAACACCAACCCTGGTGAAAATCATACAAAAAATAGAAGTGAGGGAACATTACCTAATAAATTTTGTGATACCCAAATATCCTAAAAGAAGGCCACATAAAAATTCCACAAAAAGATAAAACTACAGACCAATCTCTCTAATGAACTTAGATGCAAAAATCCTCAACAGTTACTTGCAAATTATATCCATCAACACATAAAATGAATTATATACTGTGATCAAGCAGGTTTTACCCAAAGTATGCAAGGATGGTTCAATGCAAGAAATTAAATCAAATAATACACCACATTAACATATTAAAGGAAAAAAAAGTCACATGATCATCTCTATTGACACAGAAATGGCCTTTGACAAAATACAGCATCCTTTCTTGCTAAACATCAATGTTCATTGTGGCATTATTTACAGTGGCCAAAGGTTGGATAAAACCAAACCACCGATTATCAAATGAATAGATAAGCAAAATGTGGTATATACAAACAATGGAATTATACTAAGCTGGAAGAAGGAATACTAAGCTAAAGCAACAAGGATGAATCTTGAAGACTGTATGTTGAGAAAAGTAAGCCAATCACTAAAGGACAAATATTGTATGATCTCACTGGTATGAACTAAGGATATTGAGCAGACTCACAGAGGTAGCATTGGGAAGATAGGTTATCAGGAGTTAACCCTATGAAATCAACTCCCCATATATTACCTTGGGATATATGATAAACTATTTCCCCAATGTCACTAAGTTATGCTCATTTATAGTGACCCTACACATGGTTCCTCTACTCCTTTTATTTGAACCTGTAATTAGCACTATAACCATTAAATATATGTCCCAAAGATTTCTATCTTTGCTCTGTTCATATACCAGATGAGGCTTAACTCTCAGCAGAATTACAGCCAGAACCTACTCTCAAGTTCATTGGACTCACTTAGGACAACTGAAAAAAAAAAAGATGATGATGGACAACGCCCATGGTTCTTCTGAGTAGATAGGTATGAATGGTATTGGCAAGTCTATATTCAACTTCTTTAGGAACTGGCAATCTTCCACAGTGGCTGTACCATTCTACATTCCCACCAACAGTGATTAAGTATTCCTATCTCTCCACACCCTCTCCAACATTTATAGTTCTTTTACTTTTTATACACGACCAGTCTAATAGGTGTGAAATGATAACTCATTACAGTTTTCATTTGTATTTCCCTAATTGCTAGTGATGTTGAATATTTTCTCATATGTTTTGCATCATTTGTATTCCTTATTGGACAATTGCCTTTTCCCATCTTTTGTCTATTTTATAATCAAATAGATTGTTTTTTTTTTATTGTTGAGTTGTATATTCTCCTTATATATCATGGATATTACACCCTTATCAGTTTTTTTTGATTGCCAAATATTTTCTCCCATTGAATTGGGTGCCTTTTCACCCTTTTGACAAATTCCTTTGAAGTACAGAAGTATTGAGTTTTGTGGGAGGTCCCAATTATCTCTTTTTTATTTTGTTATTTTTCTTTGGGAGTTAGGTTGATGAAGGCACTACCTACCACAAGATCTTGAAGATATTTTCGTACATTTTCTTCCAGGAGTTTTATAGCTGTTGTTTTATATTTGGGTCCTTGATACATTTCTAGTGAATTTATGTATAAGGTGTGAGATAGGGGGTCTTCTTTTTTTAGTTTGGATGGGGATATCCAGGTCTCCCAGAACCATTTGTTGAGTAGACTGTTCTGGGATTAACAGCCTAGTCAAAAATGACTTGATTGTTGATGTGAGGGCCAATTTATGAGTTCTTGATTCAGATCCATTGGTCAATCTGTCTGTCCTTTTTCCAGTACCATGCTGTTTTTAGAACTGTAGCTAAGTAATACACTTTAAAGTCAGGAAGAGAGAGTCCTCCAACATTCTTCTTTTTAAAGACATTTTTGGCTAGTCAGCACCTCTTACCCTTCCAAATAAATCTGATTATTATTTTTTCAGTTTTTGCAAAAAAAGAAAGTCTGTTGGAATTTTTATTGGGATTGTATAGATTCTGTAGATCAGTTTGTATAGAATTTACATCTCAATGATATTTAGTCTTCCAATCCATGAACATAGAATCTTATACCATTTATTTATATCATCTTCAGTTTCTTTTAGCAAAGTTTTCTTAGTTTTCTGAATACAGTTGGTATTAATCAAGGTTCTCAAGGGAAATAGAACCAAGAGGAGATGTCTGTAAATAGTATGATATTTTATAAAATTGTCTCACGTGACTATGGGTATGCACAAATCCAGATTCCACAGGCAGGCTGCAAACCAGGGTCCCCAATGGAAGTCCAATGAAGGTTCTTGATGAATTTCTGGGAAAGGTTCACTGTCCAAAGATGGGCTGGTAGACCTATAGATGTAATCAGCCATCTATGCAGTAAACTCAGTGATAACTAAAGTCCATAAATGTACTTCTATTACAATTAGCCAAGTGCTTTCTTTACCAAACATCTGGGCCCAATTATCTGGTTGAATTAAAACATTAACCTAAGTGTCATGCAGGCCTTTTAGGTCTTTGGTTAAGTTTATTCCTAAATATTTGATTGTTTTAATCACTATTAGAAACAGAATTTCTTTTGTGATTTCCTCCTCAGATTGTATATCAGTGGTTTGGAGAAACTATTGATTTTTGCGTATTAATCTTGTATCCTGCCACTTTACTGACCTTGCCATTTGATTCTAGTAGCATTTTTATGGATTTTTCTGGATTTCCTAGATATAGGATCATATCAACAGCAAATAGTGAAAGTTTACTTCTTTATTCTAATTTGGGTGCCTTTTATTTCTTTGTCTAGCCTAACTTCTCTAGCTAGAATTTCTAGCACAATATTGAATAAAATGGTGATATTAGGCATCCTTGTCTTGTTCCTCATCTCAATGGGAAAGTTTTCAGTCTTTCAGCATTGAGTGCAATGCTAGCTGTTTTTCACATATGCACTTTACCATATTGAGAAAGTTTCCTTCAATTCCTATTTTTGGAGTGTTTTCATCATGGTAGGGTGCTGTATTTTGTCAAATGCCTTTTCTGCATCAGTTGAAAGGATCATGTGATTTTTCTTCTTCAACTTATCAATGTGGTTTATTACACTAATTTATTTTCTTGTGTTGAACTCCCCTTACATACGTAGAAGAATAGTCAATTGATTGTGGTGCATAATTCTTTTAATATGTTTTTGGATTCTGTTTACAAGTAATTTTTTTGAGGATATTTAATGTTCATTAAAGATATTGGTCTGTAATTTTATTTATTTTTTGTTGTATCTTTATATGGTTTTGGTATTAAGGTGGTGCTGGCTTTGTAGAATGAGTTTGGTAGCATTCTTCTCATTCAATTTTTTTGGAAGAGCTTGCAAAATATCTGTATGAGATTGTCTTTGAATGGTAGAATTCGCCTGTGAGGTCATGTGGTCCTGAGCTTTTTGCCTTTGGAAGGTTGTGTTTGGTTTGTTTGTTTGTTTGCTTTACTGTAGATTTATTTTATTTATTTATATATTTCCTCACCCCCTCATTGTTTTGCACTCACTGTCTGTTCTTTGTGTCTGTTTGTTGTGTGATTTCTGTATTTCCTTATCTTCTTTTTAAGAGGCACTGGGAACTGAACCTGGGGCCTTCCATGTAGGAGGGAGGCTTCGAATTGCTTGAGCCAACTCCATTCCCTGCTTGTTATGTCTTCAATGATGATGACTGTTTCAATCTTTTCACTTGTGATTTGTTTGTTGAGGTCTTCTATTCTTCTAAAGTTAGAGTAGGTAGTTCATGTTTTACTAGGAATTTGGCCATCTCATCTACATTTTCTAGTTTTTTGACATGAAAACATCTTCAAGATCTTGTAGTAGGCAGTAGTTTCATAAATCTTATATCAAAAGTACAAGCAACAAAACAGGAAATGGATAAATGAGACCTCCTTAAAATAAACACTTTTGCACCTTAAAGGACTTTGTCCAAAGGGGGAAAAAGAGCGGACTCAATGGGAGAAAATTTTTGGCAATCACATGTCCAATAATGGCTTAATAGCCACGATATACAAAGAGATCAAGAGACAGAAAAATTTTTTTTAAAAATAATAAAAAACTATCTGATTAAAAATGGGAAAAAGACTCGAAAAGACAATTGTTCAAAGAAGAAATACAAAGGCAAAGAAACATTTGAAAAAATGCTCAACATTGCTAGCAATTACGGAAATGCAAATCAAAACTACGATGAGATATCATTTCACACCGATTAGACTGGTGCTATGAATGAATGGCTGTCACTTGAGTCTGTCTTAAAATCAGAAATGCTTTTTATTAGTTTGAAAAAAGGACCATCTGAAAGACTCTCACATCAGTTACACCTAGATTTCTAACAATTTTCCATTTTAAAATGTATCCCAAATATGTATTTTTGAAACTAGTATGGATTTCAAGAACTTAGTATTTATTTTCATTGGTCGCTGCTGTTCCTAGAGTCAAAATAATGCCACCTGTTATGGAAAATATTTGTCATTGTTGGGTTTTGATATATTCATATTTCAAGTAGTATTTAAAGCCATGTAATAAAATATAATTTGAAACAACCAAACAAAAAAGTCATAAAACTGTAAAAGTTTGAGAGGATGTTGGAGTACTTATTCACTGTTGGTGGAAATGTAGAATGGTATAGCCACTGTAGAGGATTGTTTGGTATTTCCTAAGGAAGTAGAAATATAGACTTGCCATGTGACCTGGAAATACTATTGCTACATATATACCAAGAAAAACTGAGAGCAGAGACACAAATAGACATTTAAACATCAATGTTCACAGCGGTGTTATTTATGATTGCCAAAAGCTGGAAACAACTCAGGTGTCCATGAATTGATGAACGGATAAACAAGTTGTGGTCTATACACATGATGGAATATTATGCAGTGGTAAGAAGAAATGAAGTTGTGAAACATATGACCACATTGATGAAACTAGAGGACATTATGTTGAGTGAAGGAAGACAGAAACAAAAGAACAAGTACTGTATGATTACACTATTGTGAACTAAATATATTGTGTAAACTCATGGAGTTAATAATTAGAATACAGATCACCAGAAAATAGAAGGATGATCATATATGGAAAGCTTACAGTTAATCTGTTTAGAATTGGTAAAAGGTTGTTTGTAAATCTTTGGAAATGAATAGAAATGGTGGATGCATATCATGGTGTTTATAACTAACAGAGCTATTATACGTATACTATGGTGGTTGAAAAGGAAAGTCTAAGGTCATGTATATTTACTAGAAGAAAAGCTAAAAACTATAACATGAAAGTATAAGGAGTAAAACCTCAGGTAAAACACAAATATGTATGATATTTCATATATAAGAGTTTTTACAAAAAATATACTAGAAAGAAGGAAAATGAATAGCAGCTACATACAGTAGGGGAACATAGAATGAAAGTTGATGAGCTTTTACTATTATTACTATTATTATGGGAATAATGAAAATGCTCTAAAAATGACTAAAGTGATGAATGCACAAATATGTGCTTATACTGAATACCATTGACTGTATACTTTGGACTGATTTATGCTTTATTAATATGTATCAATAAAATTGATTAAAATAAATTAGGGCAAGGTTAGGACATTCCCAGGTAAACAAAAGCTGAGGGAGTTCATGACCACTAGGGTTGCCCTGCAAACAATGCTAAGGGACATCATCAGGCTGAAAAGATAGGACACTAGACGGTGGTTCAAAGCAGCCTAAAAACGTCTAGTAAACGTTTTTTAGTTTGCCAAGTGTCTACCAATACAAAGTACCAGAAATGGACTGGCTTTTATAAAGGAGATTTATTTGGGGTAAAAACTTACAGTTCCAAGGTCATGAAAAGTCCAAACTAAAGCACCATAAGAGATGTTTTCTCACCAAAGTCACCTAACACATAGCAAAGCAAGATGGTTGCCAATCTTTGCAGAGGTCTCTCTCATTCTGTAGCTGTAGGAAGACCTTTCAAAGGGTTGTCTCTTTATAGTCCTCCTCCCTACATAGAAGGTTATAGGAACAGTATATGATTATACTAGTAAAGTCAAGTTGGTATCAAATCAAATATGATGATTATATATTAAGGATATAAAATTTTATCCCAATGGGAACCACAAAGACAATATAAGAAAAATATACTCTGAAAAAGTGAGAAAAGCCTCAATATGGTAAAATACAAAATGTCAAATAAATATGAAAGTAGGCATTAAGGGAAGTATTGTGGGGTAAAATGTTATAAGACTTACGAAAATTAAATAACAATTGGCAGAAGAAAGAACTGAATTATTATTAGTTACTTTAAATGTGAATGGATTAAACTTTCCTATTAAAAGGTAGATTACAGAATAGATTATAATAAGCATGATCCAACTCTATGATATTTACAAGAGCCTTACCTAAAAGTGAAAGACATAAGTTGGTTGAAAGTGAAAGGATGGAATATATCACAACTAGTAACTAAAACATACCTTGCATTCCTATACTAATAGCATATTTGACTTTAAGTCAAAACCTGTTCTGAGAGAAAAAACATTTCAATATATACTAATACAAAGGTCAATTCAATAAGACTTTGTGACAATTATATGCACTTAAGAGCAGAACACAATATATATGAAGAAAATATTGACAGATTTCAAGACAGAAATTGACAGCTCTACATTAATAGTAGGAACACTTCACTCAACAGTTGTAGCATACACATTCTTCTCTAGTGGATTTGAATCTTTTTCCAGGATAGATCATATATTAGGTCACAAAACAACTCTAACTAAATTTTAAAAATTATCCCTTTGACCACAATGGAATGAAGCTAAATATCAATAAGAGAGGAAGAAATGGAAAATTCACAAATATGTAAATATTAAATAATACATACTTAATGAAAAAGTTAAGGAAATCACAAGGGAAATTAGGAAATATGTGGTGAATGAAAACGAAAGCACAGCATGCCAAAATTTATGGGATGCAGCAAGATAGTACTGAGAGGGAAATTTGTATTTCTACATGCCTACTTTAAAAAAGAAAGGAGATTGCAAATTAGAGAATTAGTTTCAACACTAGAGGGACTAGAAAAACAAGAGCAAACTAAACCAAAAGTGAGTAGAAGGACGGAAATAAAGATTATAGTGGAGATAGATGGAACAGAGATTTTTTTTAAAGCAGACAGAATTTTTAAAAAAACCTAAATGTTCTCTGCAAAGAACAGTAAAATTGATATCTTTTAGTTAAACTGATAAAAAAAGAAAGGAGACTAATAAGTAAAATAAGAAATGAAAAGGGGACATTAATACTGACCCCATAGAAATAAAAGGCTCTATAAGAGCATGGACAACTGCATGCAAACAAATTAGGTAACATAAATAAAATGGATGAATTTCTAGAAACAGAAAAACTGCATACACTGACTCAAGAAGAAAGAGAAAATCTCAAGAAATCAATAACTAGTAGAGAGAAAGAGAACTGAAAAACTTCTCAACAGAGAAACTCTCAAGTTGGATAGCTTCAAAAGAGAATTTTATGAAACATTTTAAGAATTAACACCAATCATGTGCAAACTCTTCCAAAACATTAAAAAGGAGCAAATACTTTCTAATTCATTTAAGCTAACATCACCTACATACCAAAGCCAGATAAAGATATCAATAAAAAAGAAAAATCAAAATGCAGACCAACATCCTCTTATGAATATAGATGCAAAAATCCTAAACAAAATGGTAGCTAACTGGAGCCAACAGCACCTCAAAAGAATTATACACCATAACCTTGTGGGATTTATCCCAGGTATTCAGGAGTGGTTCAACATAAGAAAATCAATTAATATAATACACCCCATTAACACAATGAAGGGGAAAAAAACAAACAAAACATCATCATTTCAGTTAATGAAGAAAGGCCTTTGACAATATTCATCATTATTTCTTGTGAAAAACACTTAGAAAAGTAGGTATAGATGGAAACATCCTCAACATCATAATGGGCATTTTTCAAAAACCCATTGCTGAGAACCAGCAAGATGGCAGCAGAGTAAGGCGCTCCTAGAGTCAGCTCCTGCTACAGGGCAGTTAGCAAACACCCACAGCTCTCTGGAGCTAGCTGAAGCACCTGTTTGGGGGCTCCAGGAGGCCAGAAGAGCATTCTGCATTGTCCGTGGGGGAGTGGAAGGAGGAAACTGCCCATCTGCAGAGAAGACTCTTAAGTAGAGAGCTCCATGCCACAGAGGCCGGTGACCATACTCTACTGGAGGCACAAGCCGCCTCGCGAGCTGTTCTGTGGCTGTAATTGAAAGCTCCACTTCCCCAAAATGGGAAAGGAAGAGATGGTTGGGTGCCAATTTCAGCTGTAGCCAAATTCAGTGGGCTACAGTATAATCCTGAAAAGAGCTAATGTTCGAGCCTGTCCAGGTCAGAAAGAGGCCGAGAGATGCTGCAGTCACCCCTCCGGCTGAAGTGTGGTTTGCTGGCCTGGCAGGGGAGTGGCCGCGGTAGGCCTAATTCCGCTGCCCCCATAATAGGGTGGTTGGTCGGGCCCACCGCCACCCCTGAAGGAAGCTCAGCATGGGCGCAGAGTGCCCTCGGGTCTCCCCTTCTCGGCAGCCATGCTTCCGCGGCCGCCCCTCCTCCCAGATGGCGCCACCCGATGCCTTGTGGGGCGGCACCCTTCTTCTTCCTTCTCCCTGCGCAGGCGCAGGGCAGAAAATTCCAGTCTGCCCTTTTCCCCTCCCCCGACAGCAGCAACAGCCAGGTGTGGGCGGAAAAATCCAGCCCGCCCTTTTCCCCTCCCCCGACAGCAGCAACAGCCAGGTGTGGGCGGAAAAATCCAGCCCGCCCTTTTCCCTTCCCCCGACAGCAGCAACAGCCAGGCGTGGGCGGGAAACTCAAGTCTGCCCTCCACCCCAGCAACAGCAGCCACCAATCCCTAAACCCTGCCCCTTCCCCCAGCAACAGCGACAGCCAATCCCTAACCACCACCCCTCCCCCGTCCAGTACCGCCCACTGACCTTTCGCCGGCAACCAATCAGAACAGGGCGTGGCTTCGACCAATCAGCCTTCCCCAGCCCCTATAAAACTGTTGCCTCTCCCTCAATAAAGTTGGACTTGCGTGTTTACCTTGTCTCCGCGGTAGTTCTTCTGCCGTGCGCCCTCCAGTCCTGAGAGCCCCCGACAAGGGCCTGGCCTCCCTTGTCCCCAGTTCGTCGCCTGCTTCTCCGGGTGACCCCTTCGTCGCCTGCTTCTCCGGGCGACCCCTTCGTCGCCTGCTTCTCCGGGTGACCCCTTCGTCGCCGGCTTCACCGGGCGACCCCATCAGCCGAACCGCGCAACCCCCTGTGAGACCGATCCCTCGTCTGCTGCCGGACCGACCCCTCGTCCCAAGCGGGACCGACCCCTCGTCCAGAGCTGGACCGACCCCTCGTCCGCAGCCAGACCCCACCTCTACCGACCGAGCAAACCGTCGCAAGATGCCATCTTAACTCTGTGCCTGGCACGAGAGGAAGCAGGGCGGACTGAAAATCCCAGTGCTGGTGGAGACTGGCTTCTTTCCATCCAGATAATAATGCAGGTCTAGCCTAGGCCCCAGTGCTACCTCCAGCAGGGAGGAAGCTGCAGGGACCTGTGCCAGATTCTCTGGGAAATTACTGGCCAAGCTGCAGAGGCCAGTGATTGTCCTAATAGACCAACTCTAAGACACATACTCATTAGAATGTCAAAGGCCAAAGACAAAGAGAATTCTGGGAGCAGTAAGAGAAAAGCAATGCACAACATATAAGGGATATCCAATAAGATTAAGTGCTGATTTCTCAACAGAAACCATGGAGGTAAGAAGACAGTGGTCTAATATACTTAAGATACCTCAAAAGAAAAACTTCTGGCCAAGAATCTTACATCCAGCTAGATTGTCTTTCAAAAATGAGGGCAAAATTAGAATATTCACAGATAAACAGAAACTGAGATAATTTCTAAGCAAGAGACCAGATTTTTAGGAAACTAAAGGGTATGCTAGAGCCTGAAAAGAAGGGACAGGAGAGAGGGGCCTGGAAGAATCTAGAAATGAAGATTATACGAATATAAGTAACTGAAAGTGTCAAAAGACTGGTGAAAATAAAATGTGACAGATAAAACTCAAGTAGTCAGGAATAAACTTAACCAATGATGGAAAGCACTTGTATTCAGAAAACTGCAACTCAATGTTAAAACAAATCAAAAGAGCCCTAAATAACTGGAAGAACATTCCATGCTCATGGATTGGAAGACTAAATATCATTAAGATGTCAGTTCTACTCAAATTGATATACAGATTTAATACAATCCCAATAAAAATTCCAAATTCCACCAGCATTAAAGAAAAAATAGAAAACACAATCATCAAATTTATTTGGGAGGATAAGGAGTACTAAATAGCCAAAAACATCATAAAAAGGATAAGTGAACCCTCATCTCCAGACTTTAAATCATAATACCTACCTATAGTGTTAAAAGCAACATGGTACTAGCCTAAAGACAATACACCAATGGAACCAAATATATGGTTCAGAAACAGACCCTCACAGGTATGGTCAAGTGATTTTTGACTAGCCTGTCAAACTCACACAGCTCGGGCAGAACAATCCATTCAACAAATGGTGCTGAAAGAATTGGACATCCATAACTGAAAGAAGGAAAGCGGACCCCTATCTCATACCTTATCCAAAAACCAACTCAAAATGGATAAAAAAACTAAAACTAAAAATAAACACCAAGAATCATAAAACTTCTAGAAAAAATTTTTGGAAAATATCTTCAAGACCTGGTGGTAGGTGGTGGAATTCTTAAAGGAGATAAGAGAAGGACTGAGTGGACTACTGATGTTTAAAGTATTTAGAAGTTTTAATTAGCTTTACTGTAAAATTGTGGAAATGTATATAGTGGGTGGTAATACACAGTGAGTAACAGCTAGTTTATAAATGGGGATGTGACTGAAAATGGTAGTCTAGTTATGTAAACACCAATTGACAGAATGCTTGAGAATAATCTAGGAAGTGGAGAGCACAGTAAACCAAGAGGTGGGTGAGAATTATGGTTGATGGTACAGATGCAACAGTGTCCTTTGTTAGCTAGAACAAATGTATATCACTACTGCAGGGTGTTGAGAATGTGGAGAAGCATGTGAAAAATACAACTGGAGTGACATATGGACTGTGGTTAGTAGTAATAATATAACATTCTTGCATCTATGCAAAAGATGTACTGTGTTGATACTAAGGCAGTATGGAAAATGTGAGCCAAATGGACACCATGGACATGGCAATAATCAGATGATATTATTTTATCCATAACAAATGACACACCACATTGTGGTGTGTTGATGGAGGGGTATTGTTTGGGAATTCTGCACACGTGCATGATTGTTTTATAAGTTTATAACTTCTGTCATAAAAAAATATACTTAAAAAATAATAATAGGGTGGGTTGGGGGAAAAACACACCAAATGTAAGATAAGAACTATGATTATTAGTAAGATTTTGACAGTGTTCTTTCATAGTTTGTAACCTCTCATGACAATTCAAGGCGTTAGTGGAGGGTTGATTTATGGGACCTTGTATGATGTTATGCATGTTTGCTTTGCAAGTTCACAACTTGTACTATACACTTAATTGTTTACATATGCTCATATATAAATGATATAAAGATAATAATAATCGGATTGGTTAGGGGAAAAATACTTTGTTTATATAATATTTTGGCAATGCTCTTTAATCATTAGTTAAAAAGGTTTAAAAACGATGCAAGTTATTGGTGGTTTGGTGAGATGGTATATATGTTTGTTTGATGTTATATATGTTTGTTTTGTAAGTTCAGAACTATTATACATCTGCTGTTTACGCATGTTTATATGAGTGATATATTTCAATAAATTAATAAAAAACAAACCCATTGCTAACATCTTATTTAATGGTGAATGACTGAAAGTTTTCCCTCTAAGATCAAGAACAAGACAAGAATCAATACTATCAATACTCTTATTAAACATTTTACCAGAAGTTCTTGCCAGAACATTTAGGCAAGAAAAAAATATTTAAGTTATACAAATTAAAAAGAAAGAAGTAAAATTTTCCCTATGTACAGATGATATAATCTTATATACAGAAAAATCCTGAAAAATGCACAGCATAGCTACTCAAGCTAATGAATGATTTCATCAAAGTAGTGGGGTACAATATTAGTTCCCCAAATCAGTAGTGTTTCTATACTTTAGTAGTGAACAATTGGAAGAAGAAATTAAGAAAAAAGCTCCATTTAATATAGCATCTAAAAGAATAAATAAATTTAACAAAGCATGTAAAGGCATGTACACAGAAAACAGCAAAATATTGCTAAAAGAGATTAAGGAAGACTTAAATAAATGAAAGGACATTCCACATACATGGACTGGAAGATAAAATATAGTTAAGATACCATTTTTATCTAAAGTGATTTACAGTCAATGCATTCTCAGTCAAAATTATGTCTTTTTCTTTTGCAAAAAGAGAAGTCAATCATTTAATTTATAGGGAAATGCATACATATAAATATAGATATATTAAAAGATATATAGATTAAGATATAAATTGCCCTGAAGAGACAAAGCTACCTTGAAAAAGAAAACAAGCTTGGACCCACACTTTCCAATCTTAAAACCTATTACAAAGCCACAGTAATTAAAACTACATCGTATGGCACAAGGACAGACGTATAGATTAATGGAATAGAATTGGAGGCTCAGAAATCAACCCTCATGTTTACGGCCAACTATTTTGACAAGGGTGCAAACATAAATCAATTGGGAAATAACAGTCTCTTCATCAAATGGTCCTAGATAATCAAGATGTCCATATGCAAAAGAATGAAAGTGGATACCTACCTCATACCATTTACAAAATTCAATTCAAAATGTATCAATGTCCTAAATATAAAAGCCATAACTACTAAATTAAAAGAAGAAAATATAGAGAAGCATCTTTAGAACCTTGCGTTCGTCAATGGTTTCTCAGACTATACATCCAAAGCATAAACAACAAAAGAAATAAAGACTTCATCAAAAGAAAAACAAACAAATTTAAAAACAAAATGTGTATTAAAGGACTTGATCATGAACAGAAACAGAAGCAGAAACATGGGGATAAAATACTTGGAAAAACATACCTCATGAAAGTATAATATCCAGAATAGATAAAGAAATCCAGTATGTCAAAAACAGTAAACAAATACTGTTGCAGTTGCCAACTTAAGCTGGAGTCTGTGCAGCTACAACCCCTGAGGCCGCCACGTACAGAATGACGGCGGGCGCCGGATCCAGCCTGGGGATGACCGCCAGGCGGCGCAGGGACCGGGACCCGGTCGCCACAGTCCTCGCCGCTGCCCCGGCCCCAGATCCCGCGCGCCAGACCTAATCTACGCAAAACGCGCAGCCGGGCCTCTGCGGGCGAGTCCGCTGGATGAGGGTGAGCAGCGCTGTAGAAGTGGCGGCGGCGGCCGGGCCCTGCTGGAGGAGCGGCAGGGGCATGGCGTTGCCCAGTCCGCGCGCCTGGCTCAGCGTGCTGCTTGGACTAGTGCTGGGCTTGGTGCTGGCCTTGGGGTAGTACTTTTCCGCCCCTCTGAGGCGAAGCCAGCTGGCCTCAGCGCCCTGCGAGACCCGCGGGCTACTGGCTCTTGCCCCGGGCTGTTTCTCAGGCCCGCTGCCCGCGTGGCGATGCCTGTAACTCGCAGCTCCGGCTGGCCAGATGCCGTCTGCGCAAAACTTTTCTCTTTTTGGGAGTCATGACCGCCCAGAAAACCTTTCAGACACGCGTGGCGCCGCCTACAGGTTGTGTTCCGAGGTTGAGTGGAAAAGTTGAATTATTTTCCAGTGAGGTCTCAGACACCTCAATACCCAACCCCGTTGAGTGGCTCCTGACCATGGAAGACTCCAACCTGCAGAAGAGGTCGTTTATGATGATACTCAAGTACATGCCTGATCAGTACATGGGAACCCTCATCCACTGCTAGTGGGAATGTAGAATGGTCCAGCCATTGTGGAGGACAGTTTGGCGGTTCCTCAAACAATAACAGAATTGACATTTTAATATACATCATTGAAAATTTGCTTATTTGTAAATAACCTATTGCTCATTTGGAAAAATAATCAGTGAACACTATTTTTCTATTGTAAAAAAAAATGATTCAAAAGACCTGAATAGACATTTCTCCAAAGAAGATACACAAATGTCTAAAAAAATACATGAAAAGATTCTCAACGTCATTAGTCAATTAGGCAAATGAAAATCAAAACCACAAAGAGATACTGTGATGGTTTGAAGCTGTATGTACTATAGGAAACGCGCTTATGGCGGCGGGGAAATTCCATTTTAAGCAGGATGTTTTGGTGAGGCTACTTCTACTAATGAGTGACACACCACAAATAGTATGGGTCTTATTCCTAAATGGAGTCCATTTTAAGTGGAATGAATTCAGACACATAGATAGTAAGGCAAGAAGCTATATCAATGGATACTGGAAGAGAAGGAGGGGATCAGGAGATAGGGCCATTTTCCTTGCCAAGTGAGAAACGAGGGATTGCTGGCAGCCAGTCCCAGAATGCCACAGTCTTCAGTGAGAAAAAAAAAATTGATATACCTTGATTTGGACTTTTTTTTTTAATCATCTAAACTAAGCTAATCAATTCTCATTGTTTAATCCAACCCATTCTATTGTATTTCCTTGAGCAGCCTAGGAAGCTAAACTAGATATGATTTCACACACACAAAAATGGGTACTCATTTAAAAAAATGGAAAACCACAAGTTTGGAATGGATGGGGAGAAATAGGAATACTTATTCATTGCTGGTAGAAATATCAAATAATGCACTTGCTGTGGAAGAATGGCAATTGCTCAGAAAGTTAAATGTAGACTTGCCATATAAATTGGCATCCCCACTTCCAGGTATATACCCCAAAAATATTAAAAGCTGGAGTTTGGCCAGATATTTGCATAGTATTTAACACAGTTGCCAGAAGATAGGAGTAATCCAAGTGCCCATTAGCTAATGAATAGATAAACAAAGTGTGGTATGTACACACAATGAAATATTATGCAGCTGCAAAAAGGAATAAATTTCTGATCCTTCTTATAACATTTATGAACCTTGAAGAGGTTATGTTGAATGAAATATGCTAGACACAGAAGGATAAATATTGTATGATCTCTTTGATATGAAATAATTAATATAAGCAAACTTATAAAGTCAGAATCTAGTATACAGATTGTAAAGGAATTGGATGAGGTTTAGAAATAGGGAGTTGATGTTTAAATTTTACAGTTTCTCATTGGTATAATGGAAGGATTTTGGTATTGTATGCTATGATGGTAACATAACATTGTGAATATAATAACACTGCTTTATTTGAATGTGGTTAAGAGAAGAAATTTTAATTTATGTATTTACATGCGTACATTTTTTCTGAAGTCCATGCAACTGCACAATGCAAAGTTTGAATCCTAAAGTAAACTGTTGACTATAGGTAATAGTATAATTATAAAAGTATGTTTTCAGTAATTGTCACAAATATTCTACACTAATGCATGCTGTTGACAGTACTGTGGTATATGGGAAAACTGCATTTTATCCATGATTTTTCTGTAAACCCACAATTTTTGTAATGAGAAAAAATTGCAGAGCAATGTCATTTATGAGCACATATTTGCAAAATTCCTCAAAAAATGCTAGGATACCAAATTCCACAGTATTTAAAAAGTTTTATACCCCATGAACCAAAATAGTATTTATTTCAATAATGAAAATATGGTTCAATCATAAGACAATATGTAGTATACACCACATTAATTAGAACTGAGGCAAAAATCACATGAACATCTTAACTGACACAGAAGAGGCATGTGACAAAATCTAGTGACATGCTATGATTACAACACTCAGAAAATTAGGAGTAGTAGGTTACTTCAACATGATTAAAACCTTCCATAAAAATTAAAAACAAACAAACATAATGCTCAATGTTAAAAGACTGAAAGTGTTCCTCCTAAATCAGTCAAAAGTCAAGGAAGCCCAATTTCATCATTGCTTTTAAATACTAGAAGTTTTACCCAGCCAATTGTGAAAGAAAAATAGAAGTCATCCAAACTGAAAAAAAATTAAAATTATCTATGCTCACAGAGGACATGATCCTTTATATAAGAAATACTAAAAAATCTACAAGAAATCTATTAATGCTGATTTAAAAATTCTGCTAAGTTTCCAGGTACAAAATAAGTACACAATTATAAAATGAGGAAAAGATAGGAACAGACACTGCAGCGGTTTAGTACTGCTTATGAATTCCAAAAATAGATATTGGATTATGTTTGTAAATTGCTCTGTTCCTCTGGGCATATTAGATTGTACAGAATTCAGAGGTTTTACTTTAACTTGATTGGATAATGATTAGGGCTTTGATTGGACCACATCAGTAGGACATTGAGTCCTGCCCCCTTGACTGGCAGGGACTCACAGAGAAAATCACATGGCGGAGAAGAGAGTTGGAGTTTTGAGGCTGGAACCCCAGGAAGTAAATATACTGGAGAAGAACACAAAGAGAGACAGTTCCTTAGGCAGGATCCTGAGGCCTGGGAAGAGAAAAGAGCCATTCACCTGATAGCTTGCAGCTACAGACACCAGAGCCCTGAGCAGGTGAGTGCAGAAAGAAATGAGCCCTGGGAGAGGGCAACGTATCTCAGCCTAAGCTGATATTGAAGAACCTGGGACTGACCAAGGACCCTTAGGAAAAGGGAAAGGCTGAACCTTCACAGAGACTGACAACCAACTTGCAACACATATGGCAACAAACAATGGTGAAGCAAGTAATTTACTCTTTATGGCCTTGTGACTCTAAGCTTGTACCCCAAAAAAATATCCTTTGTAAAAACAAACCAATTTCTGGTATTTTGCCTCAGTGTCCCTTTGGCTTACTAATACGGAATTCTCACAAAAAGAAAACATACAGATGGCAAATAAGAATATTATGATATAAAAGGAAAATTTTAAAAATTTAGAAAAAGTGATCGTTTAATTCTAAGGAGAAAATTTGCAAATTGAAAAATGCTCAGTGCTGAGACAAAATCACTCCACTTTTTCCCAAGAAAGAGGCAGCTTATAAATAATAAAATGAGGCTACAGAAAGAAAATCATGATTTGTAATGGCAACATATAATAAGGTCAGCAAAGGTGGGCATATATTTTGTGTATGATGGAGAGAGAAAAAGGCAAATTGTTAACATTGTTGAATCATGGCAAATATATACATATATATAGGCATTAATTGCATAATTATTTAAATTTTTTTGTACATTTATGATTTTTCAAAACAAATTTTAGGAAAAAATGTCATTGATCAAATCTCTTTTGAATCTTGCCCCATATCCATTCACATAACCCTTAGCTTAATGAAGGAGATTTCCCACCATTCTGTTTTACTTCCTCATACAATGTGCATACAGTGGCTTAGGGTTTAAGAAAATAGATTCTTGATCTGGGTGGTCTGGGTTGATTCCTGAGCTCCATCTCAGTGTCTCTCTGTGCACAGAGAAGAACACCTCTCTGTCCCTTGTTTTGTGTGTTTGTGTGTGTGTTTCAGGGTGTTATTGGAAGGTAAAATATGGTAATAAATGTAAAAGATTCAATACATAAGCTATACTGTCAAAATAAAACAATTGGAAAGTCATTTGTAACATATACGATGTTTAGGATTAATTTAAATTAAAATATAATAGAAAAAATATTTAAGATTAAATGAGATATAAATATATTAGATATTACTCATTTAGTGGCAAATAAAACACTTTTCCAGACAAATTTGAACAGTAGGAAAATCTGCTGGATTACAAAACCAGGAAGAATATTTTATTACAATGCCTTTGAGGCTGTTTCTTAGTGGTTTCCTCAGTTTTATCCTCCATTGTGTGTCGACTTCATCCTCAGACTGGTTTTACCCTTGATGGCCAAATGGATGAACACCATGTCAGAGTTCACATCCACACAGAATGCATTCAGAAGGAGGAAAAAAAAAATTTTTTGTGGATTTCTTTTAAAGTAAACATATTTGTTATAAGCTTCCAGAAAAACACTTTTCTCTCTCATTAGATCCAAAAAATTTGCATATTTAACCCTCAATAAACCCTGTCACTCATTGTTGATCTGTGTTGGGGGCAGGGATGCAGAAATATGAAAACAAAATCATGGTGCCTTAGAAAGAGGAATCAGTAGATGGGAGTCTTACAACTAACACAACCCATCAGAGAGAGGGTTGAAACAGAGGTACAACATGCATATAATCAGAGTCTCAAAGTTTTTTGTCCTTGGACTCCTTTATGCTCTTAAAAATTATTTAGAACCTATTAAACAGATGGTTTATCTATTTTATCTATCTGTATTACCTGTGTTAGAATTCTACACATGCCTCTTCTGTTACTTTTACTGGACCTGTGATTGGCGCTGGGGTTTGTGTATACTCAAGAGACCTGAATCTCTGGACCGTCCATGTGACAGCCAGGCCCTGAGCCTCGGCAGACTTGCAACTCCTACCCTCTGGTTTTTTGGACTTACCATGGCCCACTAACAGGGAGGTGAAGAAGGTCAACCACCACACCAGGGAGCCAAGAGTGCCTACAACTGCAAGCAGGAGAATTGCATCCATCATCCATGTGGAATATAAGCCCCCTCTCAATATAGAGGTGGAATGGACATAATCATCCCAGGGTCCACAGGATGGAGGAATAGAGTATGGATTAGAGTGTACTTACTGATATTCTACTATGGAACTATTGTGTTTAGTAATGGAAGAAATTGTAGCATTGATGTGGAGAAAATAGCCATGGTAGCTGCTGAGGGTAGAGAGAGGGAAGAAGAGATATGATGTGGGGCATTTTCAGGACTTGGAGTTGTCCTGGGTGGTACTGCAGGGACAGATTCTGGACATTGTATGTCGTCCCATGGCCCACTGGGTCGACTGGGAGAGAGTGTAAACTACAACGTAAACCATTATCGATGTGGTGCAGCAGTGCTCCAAAATGTATTCACCAAATGCAATGAATGTCCCATGATAATGAAAAACAAAGAAAGTAAAAGTGAGGAATTAAAAATATTAAATCGTTGAAAAATAAAAATAACAACCTTATTACATGTTATCTTAAATAGATATTTTAAATAGTTAAAAGTTTATTGAAGCTGGTGAGAGATGTATTGAAGTTCACTTTGTCTCTATTTGTCACTTTCCATAAAAAAACTTTAAATGAACAAGGTAAAACTAAATGCAAAGAAATAAAATCTTAACAGTGAAACAGAGCCATAGGACAAGACACAGAAGAATACTTTCTTTACTAGTTTTTTTTTTTTAATATAATTGTTTTATCCTGAAGAAAATCCAGGGTTCCCTTATACCACCCAATTGTTAACTACTTAATTTTGGTGTGTTGCATTTATTGCAATTAATGAAAACAAATGTTCATAATTATATTATTATTTATAGTCTGATTTAACTTAGGGTTAACTCTTTATTGCATGTTTTTTTATATTTTTTTTTGAGAAGTTGTGAGTTAACAAAATAATCATTCATATCATACAGGATTCCCTTGTAATCTCCCATCACCTACATCTTACATTTGATCCATTTGTTACAAATGATGTAAGTCATGTTGCTGCTATCTCTAGTCCATAGCTTCTATTTGGTATATTTTTCATGTGAACCTTTCTATTAGTAACTCCATGTATTAGTATTTTGTATTTGTTATAGTTCATGAGAGCATGTTCTCATATTTATACTCTTAAAAACAGTCCATCATTCACCATGGGGTTCGCTGTGTTAAATAATCCCTTGCTTTGTACAATCCACCCAAAGTGTACACTCAGGGGTTCTCAATTTATCACAGAGTTGTGCTGTCATCAGCTCAGTCCATTTCAGAATGTTTTCATTACTCCAAAGGAAAATCCATACCCCTTTATACTCCTTCATTACTGACCCTTAGCATTAATATAGTACCTTCTTTGTGACTGCTGTAAAAATATTATAATATTACTCTTAAGATACCATTACCTGTGTTTTCCCCGTGTATCTCCATATTCTTAACACCTTGAAATAGAAAACATTCTTGTATTTGTACTATCAACCTCAATCATCCACACGGAGATCACGGTGTTATACAGTCCCTTGCTTATCCTCCAGCTTACTTTCAATTAAAATTAACCTCCATAAACTATCCCTTTCAGCCACAATCACATTTATAAAACTGAAGTTTTGATTATACTTGCTATAATGTGTTACAATCACCTCTAAGCATTTCCTCACATTTACAATCCCCCTTATTAAACATTTTACATACATTCAACATTGGCTACCACTTCTCAACCCACATTCTATCTCCAAATATATAACATATACTCTATAGTTTAACTCTGTGAGTCCACTCATTGTTTTTAGTTCATTTTAACAAGACTATGCAATATTTGTCCTTTGGTGTCTGGCTCATTTCACTCAACATAATGTCTTCAAATTTCATCCATGTTGTCACATGCATCCCAATTTATTACTTCTTACAGCTGAAGAGTAATTTACCACGTATATAATAATTTTTTCATACATTCACTGATTAACAGTCACTTGGTTTGTTTCCATCTTTTTGCAACTGTGAATAATGCCACTAGACATTGGTATGCAAATGTGTCTGTTCATGCCCCTGCTTTAATTTCATCTGAATGTATTATTAGCAGTATGATAGTGGATCATGCATCATTTTTATATTTAACTTCCTGAGGAGCCTTGAAACTGTCCTTCACGGAGCCTGAATCATTTTACATTCCCATCAACAGTCAAGAAGTGTTTCAATTTCTCCAAATTCTCTCCAGCACTTTTAGCTTCCCACCTTTTAACAATGGCTATTTTGTAAGGCATGAAATAAAATGTCAGGTTGTGTTGATTTTCATTTCCCTAATAACTAGTGTTATTGAGCAGTTTCATGTGCTTTTAGTTTATTTGTGTTTCTTCTTTAGAAAACTTTCTTTCTCAATTTTTTTTTTTTAATCTTCGAGTTGTATGGTCTTTTATATAACATGGAGATTAAACTGTTTTTGGATCTGTGGTTTCCTGAAAATTTTTTTTCCAATGTCTAGGTTGCCTTTTCACCTTCTTAGCAAAGTCATTTAAAGCACAAAATAATTTAATTTTGAGAAGGTCACATTTATCTCTTTTTTCTTTTCTGACTGGTGCTTTTGGAGTAAGGTTTAAGAAACTACCATCTACCATAAGATCTTGAAGATATTGCCGTACATTTTCTTATGGGAGTTTTATGGTTCTAGCTTTTATATTTACTTCCTTATTCATTTTGAATTGATTTTTCTATAAAGTGTGAGATAGGGGGCCTCCTTCTTTCTTTTTGATAGGGTTATCCAGTTCCTTAGCACCATTTATTGAATAGACTCTCCTGACACAGCTGGGTGTGTTTGACAGCATTGTAAAAAAAATCACTTCAATGTAGACTTGAGGGTCTATTCCTGAATTCTCAATTCAGTTCTGTTTGTCAAGATATATATCTTTACGCCAATACCATGCTGTTTTTTTCTACTCTAACTAAGGAAGATATTTTAAAATCATGAAGTGAGAATCCTCCAAATTATTACTTTTAAAAGATATTTTTGGGTATATTGTGCCCCACACACTTCCAAATAATTTGATAATTTATAATTTTCCATTTCTGTAAGAAAAAGGCTGTTGAATTTTTATTGGGATTGTATTGTATCTGTAATTCTGTTTATGTAGAATTGACATCTCAACAATATTTAGTCTTCCAAACCACGACTGAAGAATGCCTTTCTATTTCTTTAGCTATTCTTTGGTTTCTATTAGCAATATTTGATAGTTTCCTGAATATATGTTCTTTATGTCCTTGGTTAAGTTTGTTCTTAAATATTTGATTCTTTTAGTTGTTATTGTAAATCAAATTTATTTCTTAATTCATCCTCTGATTGCTTCTTAGTAGTGTATAGAAAAGAGAGTCATTTTTGTACATCAGTCTTGCATCCTGCCCCTTTGCTGAACTTGTCTTTCAGTTCTAGAACTCTGTTGTAGATTGTTTGAGACTTTTATAAATGAGATTGTAGTGAAAGTTTTACTTATACCTTTCGTATTTTGATGAGTTTTGTCTCTTTTTTCTTGCCTAATTGCTGTAGCTAGATCTTCTAGCACAATATTGAATAACCGTGGAGGCATTTGGCATCCTTATCTTGTTCTCCACCTCAGTGGAAAAGCTTTTGGTCATTTTATCATTGAATACAATTTTAGCTGTGAGTATTTCACATACACACTTGCTGATGTTGAGATTTCTCCCATTCCTTTATTTCACAGTGTTTATCAAGAAAGGATGCTGTATTTTGTCATATGCCTTTTCTGTATGATTTGAGATGATTATGTGATTATGATTCTTCAATTAGTAATATGGTTTATTACGCTAATTGATTTTTTTCTGTTGAACCACCTTTCCAAGCCTGGCATAAACCCCTTTTTAATGTGGTGTAAAATTCTTTTAATATGCTTTTGGATTTGGTTATCAAGTATTTTTTTGAGGATTTCTGTTTATCTATTCATTAAAGAAATTAGTCTGTGAATTTCTTTTTTCATAGTACCTTTGACATTGGCATTAGGGTAACAATGACTTCAAAGAATGATTGGTAGCATTTGCTCTTGTTAAAGTTTTTAGAAGAATTTGAACAAGAAATATATTAAATCTTCTTTGAAAGACTGGTAGAACGCATCTGTAAAATCATTTTGTCCTGGGCTTTTCATTTTTGCTAGATTTTGGATGACTGTTTCAATCTCATGATTGCAATTAGCTTGTTGTCATCTTCTATTTCTTTTAGGATCAGTGCAGGTTGTTTATATGTTTCTATGAATGTGTTTATTTTGTATGTCTATGTTGTCATGAAGTGCATTTTCATAGTATACTCTTATGAGCTTTCTTATTTCTCTGGGTTCAGGGGTAATTTCCTCTTTCATTTCTGATTTTTATTTATTTGTATCTTCTCTTTTTTTTCTTTGTTGGTTTGGTAAAGTATTTGTTGATTTTGGCTCTTCTGGAAGAGCCAACATTTGGTTTTGTTGATTCTTTTGTTGTTCTTGTACTCCATTTCATTTATTTCTGGCTTATCTTTGTTATTTCTTTCTTTTTGCTTAAATTTGGATCAACTTGCTGTTCTTTTTCAAGTTTCTTCAGGTGTTGATATTATCTCTTTGTTGTTGTTGTTGTTTAAATTAGGCATTGAGGGTTATAGATTTCCCTCTCAGCACATCTTTTATTGTATAATATAGGGTTTGAAATACTTTGTTCAAATTTTCCTTTGTCTTAAGATGTTTACTGTTTTCTCTTGCTATTTCTTCTTTCCCCCACTGATTAAGAGTGTGTTGTTAATATCCATATAGTTTTGAGTTTTCCCTTTTTCAGCCTGTTATTGATTTCCAGTTTCATTACATTATGATCAGAGACAGTGCTTTATAATTTCAGTCTTTTTAAATGTATTGAGACCTGTCTTGTGACCAGTTGTATGATCTATCCTGGAGAAGACTTCATATGCACTCGAAAAAATTTATATTGTGCTGGTTTGTGATATAATGCTCTATAAATATCAGTTAGGTTTGTTTCATTTATCATATTATTCAAGCTCTATGTTTCCTTATTTATCATCTGTCCAGATGTTCTATCCAGTGCTGAAAGGGGTGTGTTGAAGTCTCTAAATCTTGTTGTAAAGATGTCTATTTCTCCCTTCAGGTTTGCCAGTGTGTGACAAATTTTTTGGGGTGCACCCAGGTTAGATGCATAAATATTTATGATTTTTGTTTCTCCTTGCTGAATTGTCCTTTTAATGAATATATAATGACCTTCATCTTGTAATAATTTTGCATGTAAAACCTATTCTGTCTGGTGTTAGTATCACTACTCCAGATCTCTTTTGGTTAATATTTGTGTGAACTATCTTTTTCCAGCCTTTTATTTTCAGTCTGATTGTGTCCTTGGATTTAAGGTGGGTCTCTTGTAGACCCCTTATATTTGGCTCATTTTTTTAAATCCATTTTCTCAGTCTAATCTTTGATTGGGGAGTTCAACTCATTATAATTCAATGTCATTACTTTAAAGACATTATTTACTTCATCCATTTCATCATTTCTGTTGTCAGATATCACTATCATTTTTCTTTTTGCAATTTCAGCTACTCTTACTAATCATTTTCATTTCTATACTCTTCTCCAAGTCTCTTGCCCTTGTCTTTTCCTTTCAGGCTGCAGAAGTCTCTTTAGTATCTCTTATAAATCTGGTCATTTGATAACAATCTCAGTTTTGTTTTGTTTAGATTTTGTCTTTGAAAATGTTAAACTCGCCTCATTTTTGAAGGAGAGCTTTCATAGTAAAAGACATCTTGGATGACCATTTTTCTTTTTCAGAATGTTAAATACACATAGCACTCCTTCTTGCCTCCTTGGTTTCTGCTGAGAGATCAGCACTTAGTCTTAATCAGCGTCCTTTGTATGTGATGCATTGCTTTTCTCTTATTGCATTCACAGTCCTCTCTTTACTTCTGGTTATGTCATTCTGAATAGTAGGTGTTCAGAGATGGCCTATTCTGATTTATTATGTTTTCAGTACATTGTCTTTCTTGGATAATGATATTTATTTCTTTCATAGGGTTGGGAAATATTATTTCCTCAAAATTTTTTTACCCATTCTCCATCCCCTTCCCCTCTGGGACATGTTTAACATATATGTTTTTGTATTTTACATTATCATTCAATTTTTCTTTGAAACCCTGCTCCATATTTTCCATTCTTTTCTATTTCTGTTCCCCTGCTTTTTCAAGATCATATCCTCTG
This sequence comes from Dasypus novemcinctus, assembly GCF_030445035.2. Lineage (NCBI taxonomy): Eukaryota > Metazoa > Chordata > Mammalia > Cingulata > Dasypodidae > Dasypus > Dasypus novemcinctus. The sequence goes on from NC_080676.1 coordinate 106,575,121, forward strand.
TCCTTCTATTCACTAATTCTGTTCTCTACAATAAGTGTCTGCTGTTATATACCTTTAATGTATTTTAGTATCATTCATTGCATCATTCATTGTCATAAGCTCCATTACTTTTCTTTACAGCTTTTCAAATTTTTCTTTATGCTCACCCAGTGTCTTAATATCTGTTATCTCTTTAGCCATATTTTCCTTCAACTTGAATTGATTTAAAACATTTGTGGGATTATTATAGATTCTCTTAAATTCTAGGTCTCATTGGGATTTTTCATATTATCCTTTGGCTGAGTCATAGCTTCCTGTTTCTTCGTACAGCTTGTAAGTTTTTACTAATGTCTAGGTATCTGATTATGTTGGAGAATTTACTGTAATGGTCATTTTCTCTTTCTGGTGGTTTTGTTTTACGGCTCATTTGATACTTGGTTCAACTTATTCTAAACATTTAAGATTAAGTTATCAGCCAGACCCTGGACCCCCTAATTTTGCTCCAACCAGATGCCAGTATGGCTAGGAATGAGAACACCCAAAAGCTTTAAAAAAAAAAATTAATGCAGTTTCCCTCCAAGCTAGCAGATGTTGGTCTTATGCAGAACTTTTCACAGAGGTGACTCTTTCAAGCTCCCCTTGCTGTTCATTCTGGTTTGGCCAGAGCCAAAATTCAAAATGAGCTTCACTGGCCAAACTCATGGAACAGGAAACACTGTCCACCTCCACTGCAACTTTCCTTTTTCCAGGTAGTAAGTTTTCCGTTCCCCTCTCAGCTGACTGCAGTATGCCATGGGTCCTACGCAGTATGTTATCCTTGCTGGTGGGGGATGGATGCCTGCCATGGTAATAATAACTAATGGATTTGTCTTTGGTCAATTCACGTCTCTGCCCCTCTCCTTCTGGATTATGTGTAGCATTCTCTTGGCCTGCAGACCCCAAAACAATTCCCTTCAATAATTTTTCTGCCTTCCTCTTTTGTTTTTATAGGAGAGTTGAGCTATGCCACCATTCTCTGATGATGTATTCCCAGAAATCTATTGTTTGATTGTTTATATTTTTCTTACCATATCCTTGGATTGACTTCTAGACAACATTTTTCTTCTTTGATTCTTAAAAATATAATGTTTATTTTAGTTTCTGTAGATTTATCACACATTTTAATTTCTTATTTTTAAATCAGCCTCTTTCAATATTTTCTTGGCTTATCTACCTCACAGATTTAAGAATTGCTTACTTTGTTTTTCATAAACCACCTCATACCCTCACTTAATTTATGATAAACACTGGCTAGCAGTAGACACTTATTTTAGATCATTAAACAAAATTTTGTCCCAAAATGATTCAATAGTTAAAGTTGAAAATTGAAAGTATCTGAAAGTGTGAATGAATATTTTTCCTCCTTTAAATGTGTTTATATCTGTGCACTCCTCTTCTTTCAAGGTCTTCTTCAGAGTCAGTTTTCTGCATGTGTTATATGAATTAATCTGGTCAATCTCATTTTTTTTTTTTTTTAAAGATTTATTTGTTTATTTAACTTCCCCCCCTCCCCTGGTTGTCTGTTCTTGGTGCCTATTTGCTGCGTCTTGTTTCTTTGTCCGCTTCCGTTGTCGTCAGCGGCACGGGAAGTGTGGGCGGTGCCATTCCTGGGCAGGCTGCTCTTTCTTTTCACGCTGGGCGGCTTTCCTCACAGGCGCACTCCTTGCGCGTGGGGCTCCCCCACGCGGGGGACACCCTTGCGTGGCACGGCACTCCTTGCGCGCATCAGCGCTGCGCATGGCCAGCTCCACACGGGTCAAGGAGGCCCGGGGTTTGAACCGCGGACCTCCCATATGGTAGATGGACGCCCAAACCACTGGGCCAAAGTCCGTTTCCCCTGGTCAATCTCATTGACTATACATCTCTGTCCAATCAAATGCCAGATCACATCTCTAAAAGTACAAACACATTACTCTGCTGTGAAGAAGACTTCAGTGTTTGATGCTTCTAAGATAAAATAAGATTTCTTCGGGTACATTAAGATTATAAGTAACCTAATCTACAACCATCCTTTTTCTCACACTCACCAACAACTCCCAGTAGCAGCCCTGCCAGCTTTCTTACCCATTGTGCTATTCCATAATCCAAAAACCCCAAGGGCCAAACTCATTATCATAAATTTGGTTCTGGAGTCATGCTAATATTCCTATTTTTCCCAAAATATCAAAAATATTTCCATTACTTAAGGCATACTTACTTCTGATTCCACTATAACTAAATACCACAGATTATTAATCTCCATTGTCTGAACTCCCAAGCATGTGATATATACCAGCAGCACAATCTAGGATTATGTTTATTGTCTGTATTGCTTCTTATTCATATGTCCTTCAATATATTTCTTAGATTGCAAACATTTGAGATTAACTCAGTTTTAAGCTACTGTGAATGCAGCAGTAAAATGATGGGAAGAATGGCAGGAAAAACACAAATTCTAGCCCCATTCATGGGTAACCAAGATGACCATGGGTAGACTACTAAATATTTCCTAGTGTGAGTTTTATTCTGGAAAATCATGAAAAAAATACCTAATTTATGCACATGCAATATATGTGAAAATTCTGGATTAGTACCTACCAGATAGCAAGGTCTGTATAAGTTGTTATCTTTTTCATTTTGCACTTTTAAATGATCAATAATTTTTTTTTCAGATACATGCTCAGTGAATCCCTTTTTATGCTAGTGGTATGAATATAATGATTTACACTGAAAACAGTGCAGGTTTGATATTCCTAATAACAAAGAAGACAATGACATCAGGGAATCATAAATTTGACTTACTTGATATATTCACATTGTATTATCATACTTAATGAACAACTAACCAAATTACCTGAAAAAAATTTAATCCAAAGAAATTTCACTGTCTGTCACATCATTTTCCACAAAATAGTGACAAATCTCCCTTATTTCAGACAGTTTGAGAAGACAAACAACTAAGAAAAGATATATTAAGGTTATAATTTGAGAATATGTGTCCTACATCAATCTATATTCAAACGTAATCTCAAAAAAAAAGAACAAAGAGAATCAAATTACAAAACACAGATTTTATCTGACAGATGATGTTGGTTTAGAAGAGATTAATATTTAAGAATATGTATTTAAGTTTCTAAGATTAGGAATTCCATATATTTACCAAAAATTTTGCATGTATATTCTGTGATTTTTTTCAGGATTTGTAGAATTTACTGAACATTGAAGTTAATTACACTCTGACAGAATATGTGAACTCAGTCAGGAGTACTCATTTAATAATAATTGATGGTTTCAACTATCTTAGATATTTAAATATATATTACTGAAAGCAGTTCTTTCACAATGTATATATTTATTCAATGATTATCATACTTTTGTATCATCTAAATGTAATGCTTTATTACATATAAAATGGCCACTTTACATTTTCTCAATATCTCTTATCTTTGAAAAAATTATCATATTACAATTTGTTTGTTAAAGTGACTAATAGTTATTTCAGTATGTTCTGAGATTTATTCTTCATAATTCTTTTAACAGCACTTATGACTTCCTTATTTCTTAGACTATAAATGAAAGGGTTTAATAAAGGAATTACTTGAGTATAAAAAATAGCAACAGCCATATCTTTATCTTCTTCTTTGACTGAACTTGGCTGAATATACACAAAAATTATAGAACCATAGAATATTGAGACAGAGAGAAAATGGGATGCACACGTCGACAAAGCTTTGCCTCTTCCTTCTCTGGATTTCATTTTAAAGATAGTGAAAAGGATGTAAATATAAGAGACAAGGACTGTGATATTAGTAAAGATTTGAATTGAACCTGCAAAGATATGTAGCATCAGTTCATTGATATAGGGGTCAACACAAGAAATACTGAACAATGGAAATAAATCACAATAAAAGTGATTAATGTAATAAGATCCACAGAAAGTTAATCTAAACAGAAACCCCACATGAATCATGGCATGCATATTTCCACCTATGTAAGCCCCTGCAGTCATCTGAACACAGAGTTTCTTTGACATCCTGGTGTGGTATTGCAATGGGCTGCATATTGCCACATACCGGTCATAGGCCATTGCTGCCAGAAGAAAGCAGTCTGTAGTTTCAGAAATGGCAAAAAAATAAAATTGTGCCATGCATTCATAGAGGGAAATCAGTCTGTCTTTTGAAAAGAAGTTCTCCAACATCTTGGGAGTAACAGCAGAGGAACAGCATGAATCCATCAGAGCCAGGTTGCCCAGAAAGATGTACATTGGAGTGTGAAGATGATGGTCCATATAGATCGATGCCACCAGACCAAGATTCCCCACCATGGTGACCATATAGATGGCAAAGAAGACTACAAACAGAATAATCTTTTGCTCTGGTTCATCAGTAAATCCTTTGAGGATAAATTCAGTTGTCACAGATTGGTTGTCTTCTGTCATCTCTAACCTCTCTATTGAGATAGAAATAATGGAGAAATTAGGTTCTTTACTTAGAATATCTTAAGTTCCCTTCAAATTTCCTTTTTCATAGCAGTCACAGGAGTTTCTTCAGTCATCTTCTGTTGCCTTTCTAATGCAGTTACACATATTCTAGGAGATATTACATCTCCTAAAGTTTAGTTCTATGACCTCGAATTATTTGGTCAGGAGTTTTAGGAATATTTTGAAAATTACAAAGAGATTTCTTAGAGTAGTAGATTTGTTGTATCAATTTATATAAGGACAGTACACAATTATAGGATACCCATATGTGGTGCAGTATTTTCAAGCAATCTCAATGTCAACTGTTGTATTGAATATCCTTAATAGTATCCTTAAAAACAATTATCAGGAATATATGTGGCTCAAGTGAGTCAATGCTTGCTTCCCACATGGGAGGTCCTACTTTTGGTTCCTGGTGTCTCCTAAACAAAACAAAACAAACAACAGCAAAAGAACAAGCAAAAGAAATGAGTAAAAACTACTCAGGGGTGCCCATGTTGCTCAGTGGTTGAGCACTGGTTTTTCACATGCGAGTCCAGGGTCCAATCCTCAGCCCCCAATACCTTAAAAAAAAACAAAACAAACAAAGCAAATCAAACATAAACAATTATCCTGTACATTTATTTTTTTTTGACATATAAACATTTTTCTATACTATTCCATTGGAATTATTTGGAAAATGTTGCACAATAGATATTTAATTTATATATTGTAGGAAATGTTGAAAGAACACCAAGTATGAAGGAGATGACAGTTCAACTTTAATGAAATATACCTAGAAACTCAGGAACTATATATCCACATGTTCATTTAAGAAATAATTTGTGTGTATCACCTTCACATTTACATCAACGCAGTGTTGAACCCATGCCTACACTGCAGAGCAATTTCTTTAAGGCTACCTATAAACAAAATATTTTTGTCCATTTTTATGAATATATTCATTTATTGATGTAATGTTCTTTTGATTTCTAATGTTTTTAGGTTTCTGACCAAACTTTCATAATGTGAACAAATTATGAGATTTTTAAATGCCCATCATTTATTCTGCCCAGCGTGTTCCTTAGAGATTACTCCTAATATTTTTGTCTTATCACGCAAGAGCTCCCTATTAGTTTAATGCCTCACCTTCTCTTGATCATTGTAAGAACTCTTTCTCTTTACTGGAGACCAGTAGACATAGTTTCCTGACATTGACAGAAGCAACAGGCTATTACCAGAAAATTAAACCTTGTATTTCTAATATAGATTCAAATTCCTTGGGTGACATTTTAAGTTCGCTCTAACCTTGTGCACTTTCATCTTCATTTCCTACATGTAACAACAGCTTTCCAGCTTTATAACTCTGCCCAACTATTGCTCACGTAATCCTCCCTCCACTCTGAGTACCACACTCATTTCCCAAAACACTATGTCCATGCTCTTATTCCTGCTATTCTTGTTGAAATATCAAAAATATTCCAACTATTATTTAAGGACCTGTTTGTATGTTATTAATGATATTCCAACTAAATAATCCATTCCTCAAGGATCTCCATATTCTAAACATTCAAGTGTGTTTTATATCCCCCTCAAAATTTTGGATAACCTACAATACTTTTTTATACATTCATGAACAATTTCCTTATGAGATAGTATCACTAGAAAAAAAAATGGTGCCATAATTCTTTGCAAACACCTTTTAAAGTGAAAAAAAAAAAAAAAGGATTCAATTCCCATCTCCACTCTGATCACCTGCAGTAAGTGAAATTGTATTGTATCTTTCCAGTGACAGTAAGTTACCTACTTGGTGTCTGCTAATTAGATGTTAACTTTGAAGAATAGAATAACAAAAAAATGATTCAAAACAGATCATTTTGTACAATGTACAATTTCTTTCATCTGAATTGACTCATTCCTATAATTTTTCGGCTTCCTTGTATAAGATTTTTTAAAGTATATCCCTATAATTACAAATTATTATAAAAATAAAATATATTTTTATTCTTAATTTTCCATTTCCTGCAAAAACATAATTCTTTGAACTTACTAGGATTTTAGAGGATAAATTTTGTTTTTCATTTCACAACTATTTTTTCACATTCTTATTAATAATTAATACAGATAAAGGATTTTAAGATATTTTGTTATTTTTTTCAACATTGTTAACCATTTACTCATTCCAATGAATAAGGACTTTCTATGAACATTGCTGTATTATTTAAAAGAATTACTCTGTGACCTTACTATATATTTTGACATTCTCTGTTATCAGGAAAAGTCACTGCAGTATTGTGTCCCATACAAGTATCCAGTCTTCAACTTACAGAAAACCTTGAAAGATAACTAAGGTGTTGAAATCTAAGAACAATAAAAAAATAAATAAACACATTTAAAAAATTAAGTATGAATGATGTTACTTTGAAAAAAAAAATAAAGAGAATTTTTCTCTTACCTAGAATTCACAGGGAAGGATTTTGTACCAACTTTTACTTGCATTACAGTGTTACATTTTATACAATTTCAAAATATATAACTTGTTACCTAAAACATTTGGGATTAAATAATGAATAACCTGAAGATGACTAACAGGTCAATGTTAATATTACATTATTTACAGAGCAAAATATGTTTTCCTTCAAATCCTAAAAGGGTTTACTTGCATTGTCATCATTTTATTTCTATGGGGAGATTTGATCCGAAAAATATATAAACCATTGGGTATTAATTTAAGAAGTTCTATGAAATATTGAAAATAATAAAATGACCGTCATTAAAATCTGCTAGATGATGACATTGCTGAGCCTGATGTATTAATATCATAATTATAATCCTATTTGCTATTCTGATCATTATATCTAAAAGGAGCAGAAACAGTTGCAGACTACTTTAACCATTGACAGCTGGATGTGGAATTAATATGGTTCATGAAAGATAATTAGGATTTGGTGGGGAAAAGACTAAATGTGTAGTGAGTTCAGTCACCCCTTATTTTTATTGTGACCCCACTTTATTTTTTCATTCTTGAGTTTTACATAGATTATCTCTTTATCTCCTGTGTTTTACACCGTCATCCATTTTCACATCTGGCAAAACCTTCCAGGAAGGATTGCAAACTTTTTTGGTTGCATGTGAATAGTTGTAAATAATTTGATGTATATTTCAAGTAAATGCATTTATATCTACAAATTGACTAGATGCAACCCAATAATAAGATATTTTTCATATTATAAAACATAAAATAGTAAAACTACATTTAATAAAAGAAATGGTATTAAAATGTTTAGTATCTTATGTGTTTTATAAAGAGGATTTGTCTAAATGAAATGATAATTCAGAAAAAGACATATAATGATATATGCCTTATTATTTTTAAACTCTTAGTTTACCACTATTACACAGCAATTCTTGGACTTGTATAAATTTATAGCCTAACATTTCTAAATTTTTGACACAGTTGAAAAAGATATCCACACAGATACATCTGTCCAAATTGGAGAAGAATGGCAATTGTGTGGGTCCCCAGAATATAAAAGGGCTCTTTCACTGGTTCAAGAGTTGGTGCAAGCAGTCCTGAAATTTGAGTCACAAGATATAACAATATAGGGTATTAGATATTTGGATAGAGATATGGATTTTATGGAAAGATGCCCAACTGGAGAAACACAAGAGAGATGTATATGGTTTTAGAACAAGGACTTGTTTTTCTGCAGCTCTGATTAAATGAATATGCCAAAACAAAACAAAACAGAAAAAAAAAACCCAAATTATTCTATAGACACTGCTAGGGCCAGAGTACCTGAGTAGGGAATATGAATTGACCACCAGACTAGAACTACCCTTTGAGAGTTATTATATGTCAGATTAAAAAAGTAAATGTTCCACAAGTCCCAGTAGTAATCCATTTTAAGATGAAAGGGTCATATCATATCAAGACTCAGACCAGGATAAGTAATTAGCTGGGTTAGAGGACTCAGTAATCTGCACAAGAGGGTGGAACACACAACATTGTCTCAAATTACACTTCTGCAGACATGGAATTTCCCTTATAACCAACAGACAGGGGAAGAAAAATGTCAAGCTTGGTTCTTGGTTGGTTAGTTTCTTTGTTGATACAAGTGAAAGCTTAATGCTGCAAAATGGGTCTGTCAGACTGTCCTTGAAAGGTATTAATAATAGGATGTACTCCCAGGGGCAGAACTGATCATCCATTTCCATTGTGTTAGTTGAATGTGGTCTGAGATAAATGCGTGCAAACTCTGAATGAGGCAAAATGCCTTGGTGTTTGTCAGTAGCCTGGAGGGAGAAAGATTTAAAGGTCATCATGGAATCTGAGAAAGAACATAGGGATGGTTCTGTTGGAGTGGAAATGATGTTGGAGATTTTTTTATCACATAATAATGCCAACCTGAGTATATTTTCCAAGGAAGAATCACTAAGAATCAAATAATATACAGTGTGAATTAGCTGTTTGGGGTCATCCGGTTTTGTTCATCTGCTATCTCTGTGCTAACTCATTGGGTGCAAAAATGAAGTAGCTATATTGGCTCAGATTGAGGCATGTATATGTATAACAGCATGAGTTTCCACTTTTCAAAACTGATTTAACTCCAGTTGCTGCTAACTTTCCAACTCATTGGAAATGAAGACCAGTATGGATCTTCCAAATTGCAAAATCCCTCAGCTACTCACTGGAAAGGTGTTTACTCTCCTGTCACCCCTTTCCATCATGAAAAGGGAAAAAATTTATCTTAGTTGAAATCAACATGTAACCAGTTATTGGTTATCTTTCCTACATGCAAGGACTAAGGGCATACCATTATCAGAGGGCTGATAGAGTGAATTCCATTGCCGTGGATCTGGAAACATAATTTATACCAAAGGATATGTGATATTGATTAAGTTTTTCTATAATATGACACATAATCTAGATACTGCTGGCCTAAAAGCTTGATTGCATGGCCTTTAGAAGACACAATTATATTGTCTTCTTGGGGTGGATGTCCTGTGATGATGAGGGTTCTTCCTCTTTAGTGAAGTATATTCCAAAAATCAGTGACCATTATATATGAAAACATACCCTTCGTTGTTTGGAAACATGGTTCTAGAAATTCCCCATATTACCCACATGGGATATTTGTACTTTCTATTCTGAATTCTCTGAGCCATATGACTTTAAATATCCTGGTAATCAGAAGATAAAGGTTTCACCAAGAAACACAGTGACAATTCCTTCATAGTTATAACTATAGAATAATTTTCTAAAAGGATTTTTTCAATTTTTTTTTTTTATTTTTAGAAGAAGCTTTAGATTGCATAAATGTTACATTAAATATAAGGGATTTCCATTAACTCAACCCTCCTCCTCCTACACTTTTCCCCATTAACAACATCTTTCATTAGTGTGATACATTTGTTACAATTGATGAACCTATATTGAAGTATAGCTACTAACCATGGTCTACTGTTATTGAAGTTGGTGTCTAGATTCTTGGCTTCATTGTGAGAAAGAATTCAAGGATGAGACACCAATTTATCTGGCAAGCAGAGAATTTATTGGGGGGTAAATCAAAGAAACGAAAGTATACCCTCATGTTTGAGGCCAGGCATTCTCAAAGGAGAGAAATGTAGATTTCTGCTATGGGATCCCCTGCTTTATGGAGTACTCCAGGGTCTGTGCTGATTGGCATAGTTGAGATTAAATCAGGAAAATATATTAGGAGGTTTGATTTGCTTAGGGTTGTGTGGTTTGCTGTCCAGTTGTGATTGTCTTCTGGCTACTGTCCATGAGGGGGTGTTGACTGGTGGTGATTAGCTTTTGGTCACTGTCCATGAAGTGTGAGATAACCTGAAAGCTAGGTGGGTGGGTGGTTGTAGTGCTCCTCCTGTCCTTCCCTCTTTCCTAACATGTAATGGTGTTGCCGGCTGTCTTCTAATAATTCAGTTCTTGGGTATGTGGCTGTAAGTTGTCCCTTCCTAACTTGCTTGTGTGAGTCAACAGACTGACATAAGTTAGCAGGCCACTGCCTCAGCTTGTGTGAGTTACTAGGTAATTGTCTCACATTCTTTTTGTGTGGTTTATTAGGTTTTATGCCTCTTTCCTTCTTAGGTCCATAATTTATCCTGCCTCAAAATCCCTATGGCTGTTTGGCATTGTTAATGAATAACAAAAATAGATATTGGTGTATGTTTGTAAACTGGTCTGTTTCTTTGGGCATATTAAATTGTACTAAATTCAGAGGTTTTACTATCACTTGATTAGATTATAATTAGGGCTCTAATTTGGCCATGTCAGTAGGATGTTAAATCCCCCATTTTGGTGAGTGGGCACTCACAGAGAAAATGACATTGCAGAGGGGAGGGTTTAGATTTTGATGTCAGAGTCATGAGGAGAGAGCTGAGCCATTTGCAGTTGGCCTTGTGGAGAGACGAGAGAAACTGAATCCAGAAAGAGCTGAGCCCTGGGAAGAGAACTGAGTCTTTTCCCACCCTACATTCAAGATCTGAAGAAGTTGGACCTACAGAACATTAGCAGGCAAGAAGGAAAGCTGAACCCAGGCAGACATTGACTGCCATCTTGTTTCAACACATGGCAGCAGACTTGGGGTGAAGAAGGAACTTTGGGTTGAACTCTTTAGGGCCTTTTGACTCTAAGAGTGTATCCCATTATATGCTTTATAAAAAGCAACATACTATAGCCTGTGCATAAATTCAAAATTGTTTCCAAGTGTATTTAGTCTCTAGAAATCCAAATAAGTAATATAGGCCCTACAGTCTTTGAATGTTCAGAAAGGATGTAAGACTGAATGTGTATTCAAGCTTGCATCCAGACGAAATGTGGAAGATATGCTAAATTCAAGTTGGCTTGGAATATGTGTTAAATCAAACTTACTGGAGGAAATAACCTATCTGATATTCAGATAAAACACTTGAAACTAACAAAAAGTCTTTTTGCATACAAGCACTGTTTGTCTCCCTACTCTTATTTCCTCTGTATAAAAGGGACCGGAAAAATTCTATTTGGGTCTCGGTTTTTATTAGGACAGGAGTCCCCCGAGTCCGGCCGGTCAAAATAAACCAACTTTCTTCTCAGAGTTCTTGTGTCCTGGCCTTCGTTGATACCGCATACACCCGACTTCTCTATAACAAACAGATTTCTGGTAATTCGTTCAGCACCACTTTGGTTGACTAATACATTCCCCCTGACAGAGTTCTACACTCTTAACCTTAAGGAAGAGTTGAAGGCTGAAGATCATTCTTCTTTATCTCCTTCATGCTGATTACGGATTATAGTCCCTGACTGACAGGATGTAGAACTCTCTTCCTATATTACTGGGGTTAGGAGGTGGGGTACTTGCTTCAGTGGCCAGGACTGGGTGATATTAACTCAGGAGCAGAAGCTGTATCCTGGAAGAGACAAATTGATTTAAGAGCTTAAATATACAGAGATCTACTAAGAGTATAAGAAGGACAGACTAAGAAGGTTGTAAACTAAGGGGAGTGAGTATGTACTACTGCTGGTGGCACTTTCTAGTCTGATTGTGGTTTTGAAAGGACTACAGCTGCTTAAAGAATTGAGTGCACACAGGAGAAGTGGTATGCCATGAAGGGCAGCCTATTGTTTGTGGGAAAGGCTATAAGGAGGAAACAATACCAATAAGGGGTCCATAATGAAGAGGTTAATATGTCCACTTGACCAGGTAATTTTGCCCAGTTTGGTCATGAAGCAGTGGGCTAATTCAATACAAGAGCTTTTATGGACATTAGTCATGAATGAGTTTATTGCATAGATAGCTGATTACCTTTACATCAATCAGGGAGATTGCTGTCAGCAATGAATTATGCTTTATCCAATCAGTTGAATGCCTTCAAAGGTTTAGTGATTTCAGCATTCTGAGAGAATTTCCCAGCTCATCTTTGGATAGTCAGTATTTCACAGAAAATCATCAAGAACCTTCATTGGACTTTCATGGGTGCCCATGGTTTGTAGCCTGACTGCAAAACCTGAACTTATGCATGCCCCAGCTCACCTGAAAGACTCTTATAAAATATCATTCTATTTACACATATCTGCTGTAGATTCTGTTGCCCTAGCAAACCCTAACTAATAGAGGGGCTTACAGGGTTTTGGCTGTGAGGGTGCTTTAGCACCCCTTTGGTACTTAGATTTTCCTTTTTGCAGAGATATTTCAGGCCATTCAATGGCTGGCACTTGTGTGTCCCAGCAGGTATTTCTGGTGCATTGTCACTTCCTTGGACAGTGGGCTTCACTTGGGATAAATGCACTCAGCTGGCAATCTCTTTAATGCTCAGCAATCAGTTTTGTTATGTGTAGCTGCTAAGGTGGCAGCCCAGTTGGGAAAGGCATTGCTTAAGCTCATTTGAAGCAAGAAGATTAGCCTAATGAGGAAACAAAAGTGTTTATTGTGTGTCCAGAGAGGGAGATTTTCTCTGGTAAGCAAAACGATAGTTGAAGTTTATCCCATATGTCCTAAGATGTGGGCCACTGATGTGTGAGCTCCAGGTTTGCAACACCTTACATGTTGTCTCCCACTAGGAGCTGGATTTAATGCCAATTGTGTAAGTTCTGCTTATTTTACTTTGACAATGAGTACTCTACATTGTCAATTATTGCTCTACATGTAGCAGCAAAGTTGGCTCTTGGGGGGAAGCTCCAATGCTTCACCTGCTTGGTGCACAGTCCTTTTTGGCACTGTGAAATAAACCAGTCTGGAGGCAATATCAAGGCATTGCCAGCTGGTTGGCCCACAGGAAATTGAAGCAGCAGCATGGTTCCACTTACTTCAGGAGCATAACCAGATTTAGAAGAGACCTTTGTTGTTTTAGGGGTTGTAGTGTCCCTTCTAGTTAGTTACTCAAATGGAGAGACACTATGCATGATGTATTAGTCAGCCAAAATGTGCTGATGCAAAGTACCAGGAAGCTATTGGCATTTAGATAGAGTATGTATTTGGGGTAAAAATTTACATTTACAAGGCTCTAAAGAGTCCAACTCAAGGTAACATAAGAGGTACTTTCTCACCCAAGTCTGTTGCCATGTATTGACACAAAATAGTGGGTGATATCTGTGAGGATCAGCCTCCTCTTCCCTCTTAATGCTCCAAGGGTCAGACTTCTGATCTGGGCAGTGGGCTGGCATGGGGCTCATTTCATTTCCTGGGACTCATTTCTTTCCATATTCAGCTGCTCTGGTCTCTGGCCGATGGCTCCACTCTCTTCCCAGGGCCACAGGATACCCTTCTGTGTCTATGGAATTTTCTCTTCTTTCTCTTGTATCTGCTTGTTTATGTTCCTGATTAAGCATCCATTTATATAGCCCACCAGAGGGGTGGGGACTCAACCCCACACTTTCCATAATGATGTGGTTAAATCAAATCTCTAATCATAACATAATTTTATCAAAGGCATCTGGGTTGAATCTAATATAGTCAAAGATGATAATGCTCAGAAGAACAGACCGGGTTACAAACATAATTTCTCATTTTGGAATTCATAAATAATCCCAAATTACCACACAGGGTAATGGGTGCCAGGTTTACATACTCAAGTATTTGAGAAATCTTAAGTTTATCACCTTGTGTGGTTTTATAGATACTTACTGTTGTAATGCACCATTTGTGGCTGGAGTTGAGAACAGGCCTTATAATTTCACATGATAAAAATTAGATTAGAATACTTTATAGTACCCAATGCCCTAGTTATGAACCACCCTTTGCAACTGTTTTGTGTGGCTCCAGGGTATTCTTTTTGAGGGATGTGGTAGATTATTCATATATGGTCTAGAGCATTTGTTTCCTGATTCCCAGGAGAAGAGGTTGTGTGATATATAACATCTTCAAAGTAATTAAATAATTAAATAATTAAAATTATGATTAATAACATTATACTGTTATTCTGCAGAAAACACTGTTTAATGTTTGGGAAAAATTTTTAAGCATTAATGTGAATATTATATGACTTTGGGTAACATAAGTTCAGACAATCCTTTATAGTTTTTATAACACTTTTAAACACCTTTTAGTTAACTTATATCAAATTAAATGAACTTAACTATTTTTATTATTTCTTCTTGCTTACAAGATGAAATAACAAATAACAAGCTTGAAATAAAATGATATCTCAAGGGTTTGACTTTGAGAAAGCAAGTGTTAAAAAGTGTTAGGTTTTACTAAGATCTTAAAAGTGAGAAATGTTATTTTTCTACACAACCAAGTATAGAGCGAAGGTATCATAAAGTATACAAAGCAAAAGAGACTCTTTGCTTTATATAATGACTATTCAGGAGAAAATTTGTTACAACCTTCCAGCAGAACAGATGGATGCTCCAAGAATTTTGTTAGTTTAACAGAAACAGAAACAAATTTTAGATTTGCATCAATATAAATTTGACAATTGGATTAATAATCATTCTCATTTTAAAGTGGTTAGAAGTTTTAAATTGGATATTTACAGGACAGGATAAGATTCTTAATTTCTTGGCATAGTACATAATTTTTTTAGGCTAAACTTGCATTTCCTTATCTTGTCACACCCAGCTCTTCCATCACAGCCCTCTCAAAGAGAAGGAGCCCTGAGGCTCTGGGGAGTGGGATAGGTAAAGGAGTTTAGGGAAAAAATTTTCCCCTTTCTGAAAAATTTCATCTGCCCCCATTGGCTCCCTCATCTGTTTGTTCATTTTTGCTCATTGTTTTTGATCATTGTCTGCTTGTTATTTTTTGCTCATTGTCTGCTTGTTGTCTATTTGCTTTTTTTTAGCAGGCAACAGGAACCAAATCTGGGATATCCCGTGTGGGAGGTTGGTGCTCAACTGCTTGAGCCATATTCACTCCCTGCTCATTGGCTTTTACTCATTACTCATTGTCTGCTCAGTTTTATTCATTGTCTGCTCGATTTTTCTCATTGTCAGATTGTTGTTTTTCTTCATTGTTTGCTTGTTGTTTTTGCTCAATTTCTGCTCATTATCTGATCATTGTTTTGTTTTGTCTTCTTTAGGAGATACCAGGAACTGAAACTGGGACCTCCCATGAGGGAAGCAGGTGCTCAACTGCTTGAGCCACATCCATTCCCCCACAGTAGTTTTTATACTCAGAGTTCTATCCTCAACTATTCTAATATGTATTCCAAGAATATTTATTTACCTAGAAGTGTTTACTTAACTTTTAACATTTTGAATAGAGTTCTTTTAAGAATTTTTTTTAATGTGATATTATCATTCTGAGGTGTGAAAATAAACACTGAGTAAATAGGCACATATAGAGAGTTAGACACAGAAACACACCTTTCTAATGTTAATAAAATTGGCATTCTCTTACAAGGTAAGTTTAACTGTAAAATAGCACTATAATAAAAAAGATTTATTTGAGCACTAATTTTTATTATTTCAACCTGTACTGTGATCATACAGCTTTGCACAAGAATTTTGTTCTTTGTCATTATTGGCTTTTAACCAAATTGTTGCCAATGCTTTAGAATACAAACTACAGGTTTAAACAGGGAAGAATAGTTACCACTCCAAAGCTGAAGTCAATCTTGAAATATCCATAAGCAAAGGCAATGTCAGTTCAGAATTACCACCACAATAACAAGTTTAAGCTAAATCCACTCAATTATAGCAATTTCAGATGTTATCCTTTTGCTATTTTATAATATAAAGACATCTATGTAATAATCTTATCTTTACTCTTAATTACAGTTTCTAGAATAATTTTTCTTAACACCAAACTGGGCACTCTTGTATATTAGCTAAGCAATTAATACTATTTTATTGGTAATACTAACATTACCAAAGTTTCCTGCTCTTCCGGAGTTGAACTAATGCCATGTGATTTTTCTTATATACAATATATTCCATTGCAAGATAAAATCAAGTTTTAAAGAATCATTTTTAAATTCCTTTTCACTGTTATTTAATTTGTAACAAGCAAACCCCAAATCTAATTTATGAGATCTTAGGCATGAGCAAACTGACAAAGTTAAAATGAACCCTGATTAAAACAAACATATTTTGCACATTAGTTGGCAGAGGGCATGACTTGACTATCAAATACTTAATGAGTTGCCTGGTGAAACCTGCACCTTCATTCCTCCAGAAAAACCCTGGGCAGCTGCTAGATGCAAAGTTCAGAGATTCAGGCAAGCCCTGAAAGATACATGAATTTGAGGCTGCAATTTCATTAGCTAGATGCAGAGTTCAAGTATTCAGAGAAGCCCTGAAAATTACACGAACTGAGGCTGCAATTTCATTAGCTACAAAAATTGCAATGGCTCAACTGATAGAGCATCTTCCTACCATATAGGAGGTCCAGGGTTCAAACCCAGGACCTCCTACCCATGTGGTTAGCTGGCGCACATGCAGTGATGATGAACGCAAGGAGTGTTGTGCCTCACAGGGGTGTCCCCCTCTTAGGGGACCCCCGTGTGCAAGGAATGCACCCCACATGGAGAGCTGCCCTGTGCAAAAAAGCACAACCTGTCCAGGTGTGGTGCCACATACACAGAGAGCTGATGCAGCAAGATGATGCAACAAGAGACACAGATTCCTGGTGCCACCTGATAAGAATGCAAGTGGGCAGAGAAGAACAAACAGTGAATGGACACAGAGAGCAGACAATGGGGAGGAGGGTGGAGGGAAGGCGAGAGAAATAAATAAAATTAAAAAATATAAATCTTTAAAAAAAAAATCCTGCAGGAGGCCTTTAACAGCTATCTCCTTGAAGCTATACTACTTATTCTAGAAAGGTTAGTTTAAGCAAATAGCCTAGGTTGTTTCCCCACTCACTCACATTATCAAGCATGAACAGAGATGAGAGAGGTCTGGACTGGCAGGTCAGGATCTGGCAAGTAGCTTCTATGTTAATTAAGAAATTAACCATCTTTCCTGCCATGTCAAGAGTCACCTGAGGCTCCTCTGGGTTGATGTTTTATAGTTTTGTCCATGGAGCCATGCCTGACACAGGCCTCTGCACCAGGTGGTTCCTGGTGGTAAGACAGCATGGGCCAGGGGCCTACACCTCTGCACTTGAAGTAGGTTCCTGCTGATGTGGAAGCCTGAATTTTGGGTGACCCTGAGGTGACAGAGAGTCCTCAATGTTGGCAGCTAAAAGGTAAACAACCTCCAAGATTTTTGCTCACCCCTTCTTATTTTCTTTTGCTTGGCAGCATGGTTTCAATTGTTGAAAATTGTGAAGGATGTTTTTAAAGGGGTTTTAATGAAAGTTTGGGAATCAAGGGGAATTTTTTATAGATTTTAAAAGATCACTGAGGCAGACTGGCTAATAAAGTGAGTTCCTAGGAAGACCTGTCATTTTCTAGAGTTAGGATCTTTATGTTCTGCCTCTTTGTAATTTCCCTAAGCCTATTAAAAATGGCCAGTTTGGTAGTGCATTTCCTCAGCACATTTAGGAGACACGTGGCCACATGGGTTTTGACTCTCAGACCTCCTTTCTCATACACATTTGTCATTGCAAATGTCTCTGGAGTTCAGTGCATTGTCAGTAGGGCCTACTTTGGAATTTGTGTTCCTCTGTGAGATGGAGTTTGACTCAGATGTGTCCTTTCTACACATGTCACTTCTGCCACTTTTACTGAACCTATGGTTGGCACTGGTGTTGGTGTATTCTCAGGAAACTTGAATCTCTAGACTAGCCATGTGCCAGCTGAGCCCTGAGCCTCAGAAGAGTTGAACACCTACTCTCCAATTCATTGGTCTTACCCAGATAAGATAACAGGGAAGTAAAGATGGTCAACCATCACACCAGGGAACCAAGAGTGTCTACAAATGCAAGCAGGAGAATCACATTTATCAACTATGTGGAGTCTAATCCCTCTCTCAATATAGAGGTGGAGTGGACATCACCATCCCAGGGTCCACAGGATGGAGGAATAAAATATAGATTAGAATGGACTTACTGGTATTCTACTATAGAACAATTGTGACTAGTAATGAAAGAAATTGTAGCATTGATGTGGAGAAAATGGCCACAATAGTTGCTGAAAGGAGGAAGAAGGATGAAGAAATGTGATGTGGGGACATTTTTGGGATGTGGAGTTGTCCTAGATGATATTGCAGGGACAGATGCTGAGCATTATGTATCCTGACATAACACACTGAATGTAATGGGGGAGAGTGTAAACTATAATCCATGTGGTACAGCAGTGTTCTAACATGTATTCACCAAATGCAATGAATGTGCCACAATGATGAAAGAGGTTGTTGATGTGGGAGGAGTGTGTAGTGTGTGGGGTTTATGGAAATCTCAAAGTTTTTAATGTAACATTTTTTGTAACCTTTGTATTGTCAAAAATGCATTTAAAAATAATAAATAATATTGAATTTAAAAAAAAGAAAATCTGAAGTTGGATTACTCTCACTTCCATACATGAAATCACATTATCTAACAACAGTGGTATGTGGCACTGCTCCCGCTGGTTGCGGGGCTCAGCTGGCTCAGGGAGAGCTGCCGGGGGGCCGGGGGCCCTTTGAGCTGGCAGCAGGCTGCTCAAGGTGTGGTGGGGACGCACAGCGCGATAGAAAAACGCCACGGAGACGAGGACTGTGCGCAGGTCTACTTTATTGAGGAAGTGCACTTGGTTATATAGTATCGGGTGAGGGAGGGGTTAGTGCAGGGGTGGGCTAGCTACAGGGTGGCGGTGGATAGGTGGGTAAGGGCGGATGGCTATGAGGTAAGCAGTGGCTAAGGAGGGAGGCAGATTACATGTTGGCAATGTGGGCGGGAACAAAGGCTAGGAGGAGGGGTGAGGGGAGGCAGCAGCATAAGCTGCTGCTAAAGAGGGCTATAGTGTAAGGAGGTTACTAATGGCTAGCGGGCAGGGGAAGTGAGGTGGGGAACAGTGGTAAAAAACAGCATGGTGCTGGCATAAGGACAGTCACATAGACTAATGGAACCAAATTGATTGTTCAGAAACAGACCCTCACATATATCATCAAGTGGTTTTTGACTAGCTTGTCAAACCCACCCAGCTCAGACAGAACTGTCCATTCAACAAATGGTGCTGAGGGAACTGGATATCCATAGGCAAAAGAAGGAAAGAGGACCCCTATCTCACACCTTATGCAAAAATTAACTCAAAATGTATCAAGGACCAAAATATAAAAGCAAGAACCTTAAAACTTCTAGAAGAAAATGTAGGAAAATTTCTTCAAGACCTGATGATAGGTGGTGGACTCTTAAAGGAAATCAGAGGAGGACTGAGATGGACTATGGATGTTTAATGTATGTAGAAGTTTTAAATAGCTTTACTGTAAAAGTGTGGAATGTATAAAGTGAATGGTAACACAGTGAATAACAGCTAGTTTATAATTGGGGATGTCATGGAAATTGGTAGTTTAGGGATGTAAATGTCAATTTTCAGAATGCTAGAAAATAATCTAGGAACTAAATAGCACACTAAACCCATAGGTGAATGAGTATTGTGGTTGTTGTACAGATGCAAGTGCCCTTTGTTGGCTAGAGCAAATGTACATCACTATTGCAAGGTTGTGGGAATGTGGAGAAGCATGGGGAAAATACTACTGGTGTGACCTATGGAATGTGGTTAGCAGTAATCATGTAATATTGCTGTGCCTATGCCAAAGATGTACTGTGTTGATATTGGGGCAGTACGGAAATTGTATGCCAAATGTACAATATGGAAATGGTAACAATGTCCGTAAAAATTGAATGATATTTTATAATTTGTAACAAATGTTCCACCATGGCTTGGTGTGCTGTTAAAGGAGTGTTGTTTGGTAATTCTTCACATGTGCATGATTGTCAGTTTACAACTTCTGTCATAAAAACATTTAAAAAATAATAATAGGGTGGGTTGGGGGAAAATAGAACAAATATAATGCCTATAATTAGTAGTAAGATTTTGCCAATATTGTTTCATGATTTGTAAGAAATGTCTCATGACAATGCAAGCAAAGTGTTGGTGGAGGTTTGACGTATGGGGCCCCTGTATGTTGTTAATGAATGTTTGATTTGTATGTTCAAACTTTTACATACACTTATTATGTATGTATGTTCATATATAAATGACATAAAGATAATAATAGCATGGGTGGGGGAAATACTTTGGTTAGTAGTAATATTTTGACAATGCTCTTTAATCATTAGCTAAAAATGTTTAAAAACAATGCAAGATATTGTTGGTAGGGTGAGGTTTGAGAGTCCTGTATGATGCCATATATGTTTGTTTTATAAATTCACAAATATTATCATATACTTATTGTTTTTATATGTTTATGTATGTGAATACTTCAATAAACTTAAAAATATATAAATAATCTAAGTGATATCAAATAGATCACTGTTAATAATTTTGTTCTTTGCATTTCCAAATTAGGTTTGCATTAAATCCTAAAGGGATTTCCCTGCATTGAAATGGTTTTGTTTTTAAGGGTAGATTTGCTTCTCAATACACATAAACCATAGAGCTTTTACTAAAGAAATTAGTGACACTGAGGTTAAAAAATGATCAAAAATAAAATTTATTTGATGATCATTCTTTTGACCATGATGATTTACTGTTCTCAAGATTTTCACAATCCTGTCAACCATTCTGTTCCTAATGTGCAATGTACAGAAAAAGGTCTCAGGCTAATTAACTACTCATTGGATAAAGTGGGATTAATATCATTTATGAAAGAAAATTAGAATTTGTTAGAGAGCAGACAAACATGTATGGTGGCTTCATGAGGGTAATTTGCTTCCTCTCCATGTGAGTGAATATGTACCCACATCCTATAAAGTCCTTTATGATAAAACTGCATATGAATTACTAAGATTTTTCCCCTCTCCTTTCTGTTCACTATAGCTTCCCTTTCACATTCTTAACATGTTTTTCTTCAGAGCACTAATCACTCCTCAACACACTATTCATTTTGTCCATTTATATGTCATTGCCCCCTACTCCACCACTATCATTAGCATATGTACTTAATAGATAAGGGCCTTTATCTTTTGTTCATTTCTGTAATCCCAACACTTCAAATAACATATGTCACTTTACAGTGCTCAGTAAATATTTGTTGAATGATTTTAAAAATATTCCACAAGAATTATTTATTAAGAATTATTAATTTTTCCTCCTTTATTTTCATCCAAATCCATTTTTCTTATTTTGGTATTCCAGATGCTCCGGGTACTTGGCCACAGGCATCACTTGACTGCTTCTCTGTACACGTGATTTAGTCTTTTACTCAGTGTATTTTCCTGAATTGATTCCCTTCACCTGAAATACCTCTTTCTCCTCTCTATCCCTCTCATTCATACTCATCTTCAAGCTCATATCTGACCTCTTTCATGAGGACTTTCCCAGGTCCTTTGTGTCTTTTTTTAATTTCATATTCCTTATCTACATTGTACTTACATGCCTTCATAACTCATTTGCTTTTCATTGATTTTATCCTTTATGTTCCTCCAAATATATACACAAGACATAAAAATGTTCTTTATCCAGGATCATGATATCACATTCTTTGAGATCCTCACAGCAAACTAAGCTAGATGCTCAGTACTTACTAACTGAATTGATTGCTAAAGTTTCAGTTCCACTCAAACTTTATCAAATACTTATAACATGCAGACACTGGACAAAATATTGGTTACTGGAATCCAGATTTTGATCAGGGTGGGATTGAAAACTTCTTAGATTATAAAAAAAATACTCAGGACAAAAGCTCTTAATCTATTTTTGGAGAAACATATTTGCTTACATTATTCATAAGATTACAATCCAAGTTGTGATATGTATTTTGAAAGAGGTATAAACATGTTATTTGGAAATTTAGAGAAGGAGAATCATAATGACCAGAAAAAAGAAGAAAGTATTTCTCAAAGGAAGTGTCATTTCAGAGAATCTAACAGAGTAAGTATGATTTTATTCAGTGAAGAGCTATTTGAAGAACAGTATCCTGAGGGAATTGCATGATTAAAGGAATAACTGGAGCTTGAAAGAGCAAGGCCTGTTCATAAAATGGATGGTGTCTTAGTTGGCAAGTGCTGCTGTTACAAATGTCAAACATTGATTGGTTGAACAATAGAAATTTATCAGCTCATGTTTACATTGTTTCAAAATCCAGCACCAATGTCTTGGTATGCCATGATTTTTCTGTGAAAGCAGGTGCTTACTTTTGTTAGCTTGCCATAATCCTTGCATGGTTTTGATTGAAACTTGGCTTTCATCACAAGGTCTAATCCTGTCAGTTTCTCTGATTGACTGCCTTCTTTATCTTCTGGCTTCTTTAATATACCCTTTTTATAAGGTTTCTAGTTAGATGGAATAACACTCACCCTGACTCAGTTGGTCAAGTAGATCCTACTCATAAATGTGTCCTCACATTCACTGGCAATGAGTCTTCCAAGAGATATATTTATACATTAGTTCACAACTACAAAAATGTGGTTTAAATTTAAAAACCTGCATTTTTTGATTCATGATTCAATCTACAGCAGATAGTAACCTAGGGTGCCTAAACCTTAACTGTGTATGACATAAAATAATTATAAGAAGGAATGTGAAATTATATTGGACATTGTTCTATTTGGTTCTCTCACATTTATTTTTTTCTGTCCCATGATTTCACAGAAATTGTTTTTCATTAATGTCACAACCAAACTGCAAATGCTAACTCTAATGAACATCTATTAATCATTTTGCCAATTGACTTGTAGTATTTGGTAGTATTGAAAGTCTTTGATAATATGGGCTTCTGTGAAAATATGGGCTTATCTTCATGACTGCTGAGTCTGTCTTTTTGCTGGGTTGTATTTCTCTTTGCCCTTAATGATGTTTGTACTCCCCTCTATTATATCTCAGCCTCACTCTTTCCCATTCTAAGAGTTTTCTCTGGATAATCTCATCTACTTCCATGTTTTCAAATCAAATCCATCTGCTATAGTTTTCCCAGAGGATGGACTACAAAATGTTTATGGTTAATTAATATCAGTACAAATTTTGAATGCTATAAGTTAACTAAATACACTATAAATTAACTCTAATGAAATATGCATATTATAGAACTTAAGTGTAGATATTTAAAAGGATTTTAAATAAAAGATATTAAAATATTTTAATTTTATTGTATGTATCAATGGTATGAAACAAGGTGTTCTATCGGAAAGGTTATTAATTAAATTAATAAAAATAATAATGTTATATTCAGAAAAATACAATGATGTGTGCCTTATTACTTTCGAACTCTTAGTTGAGCACTAAGATACAGCACATGGAATTGAGTAAATTTATTATATAATTTTTCTAATTGACTGACACAGATGAAATCATTCCACACACAAAATGTTTCTGTTCAAATGGGAGAAGAATGTAAATTCTGAGTGGGTCCCAGAACATGAATGCCTCTTAAGTGGGTTTAAGGTGTAGTGATAACAGTCCTGGCATTTGAGCCATAGGCTTAGGAAATCTTTGATATTACGATATCTGGGAACAAATGTGAGGGTAGTGATATATTTATGGAACTCCCAATAGGAGAAACACATCATAGACCCTTATAGCTTTTTCAGCAACTCTTTGTATCTGTGCCAAAGAATTATAAACAATGCCAATAATGATCTTCAATATGCTCAAGGAGATGAAGGAAAATACAGAGAATTAACCAAATGATATCATGAAAACTTGGAATGAACAATATGAGAATCTCAATAAAGTGACCCAAAATTTAAAAATAAAACACACAGAACTACTAGAGGTGACAACCACAATAAATGCACTAAAAAATTCCCAAAAGGGTTTTTTTTTGACAGAAGTCCAACACTTTGTTTTTTTTAGGTAGTTTTTTTTATTTTATTAAAAAGATATTTATATTATGTAAATGTCACATTAAAAATATAGGAGATACACATATACTCTGTTCCCAACCCTTCCCACATTTTTCCACGTTAACAACAGCCTTCATTAGTGTGGTACATTTTTTTAAATTGTTGAACACATTTTGGAGCATTGCATTTGATGATAGTTTACATTGTAGTTTACAATCTCTCCCATAAAATATTATAAGTTATGACAAGATATGTAATGGCCTGTGTATGAAATTGAAATCTCATTCAGGACTATTCCCAAGATCTGAAAATATCCCCATATTACACCTATTTTTTCCCTCTCTATCTCCTCAAAACTTCCTGTGGCCACTGCTTCCACATCAATGGTAAAAGTTCTTCAATTGTTCTTATCACAAGTCTATGCTAGAAGAACATTAAGTCTAATCTATCTAATTAGAGGTGACCACTCCACCTCTAATTAGAGGGGGCTTAGATTCCATGGAGTTGGTGGATGGGACTATCTTGATTGCACTTGCAGGCTCGCTCTGTTCCTTGGGATGGTCATTATCAATCATCATCTTCTTGTTAGTTGTGGGTGAGTCCAATGAACTGTAGAGTAGGTGTTGCAACTCTGTTGAGATTCAGAGCCCATCTGGTACATGGGCAGACCAAAGATTTAAGTCTCTTGGGCATACACTTATCAACTCTAGCATTAAATATAGGTTCTAATATAAGAGACAGAAGAGCCATGTTTAGGGAAACCACAGCTGAGCCCAACTCTGTCACACAGGGGAGCAAAAAACCCAAGTATTCTTCACTGGCAGGGCGCCAAACTCCTGAGCTGTCTTCCCTGCCTATAGTGTCTGGATATCTTCACTATCTGAGGCAATATTTAATTTGACATTCAATGAGATTCTACTGAGATGTGTATATGCAAGCTTAACCTCTGGAATGGCATCCTGACTAACTTAGAAGTCTCTTAGCCATAGAAAGTCATTTGTCTTTACCCTTTCCCCCTTTTGGTCAATGTCTTTTTCCAGTTACATTGCTAGTTGGTGTTTTTAGTAATCCCTTGGTGCCCAGGAGGAGTCATGGCTCAACCTGGGTGGAAGGTAATATATTTATATGCTGAGTTCAGCTTAGAGAAATGTTAGATTTGACAAGGAGGCTCTCCAGATGTAACTCTTGGGCACCCTATAATACTAGACTAAGTTTCAATTTAAAAAGTAAAGGTCCATAAGTACATTCCTCAGTATCAAGAGCCTGTCAATAGTCCTTACTCCTTCACTAGTCACTGTCCCTGTACTCAGGGGATTCTTGCTGTCCCATTAAAGAATGTAGCATTGTTTCCCAGGATAAGAGTTTGATATTATTTCAGTTATTGTATGAATCTCCACCCACCTTGGCAATGTCCCATGCACACTTGAACACATTTATATGACTTACGGGTATGCACTGGGTGAAACTCATCCAAAGCATTCCCCATCACTTTCACTCCAAACCAATTATCCTCCCTGCCACAGCTGTAACACTTCAGTGGTTCAATATTTCTTCAAAAAATAAGCTAAAAAATAATCACATAGAATTAATAGGAAAATGAAATAATTATGATAGTTTTAAAAATAAAACACAATTTTTAAAAATTGGAATAGTAAAAATAATTAAAATTTAAAATTTAAAAACTGATATTATGTTTTCCTCACTGTAAGATCTAATATCTTATATGTACAGTGATATTTTCTTCTGTTTATTTTCCCCATTGTCTTATATATTTTTTTCTTTTTGTCTTCAAAGAAGCTTTAGGTACAGAAAGTGATGTGCAGAATATAGGAGATTCTCATTACCCAACATCCTCCCACTTTTTCTCTTTCCCCAATTAATAACATTTTACAAGTGAATGGTACATTTGTTACAATGGATGTATAAATATTGGTATATTGCTATTAACCATGGTCAATGATTTACATTTTGTTTTTACATTTTGGACCATACACTTATATAAATTTTCATGAAATTTGACATGGCCTGTATCCATCATTGCAAGATTATGTAGAACACTTCCATTGCCTCCACAATGTCCTATGACCCATCAGTTGTATCCCTCCATTCCCCTCCCCTCAGGACCTATGGCAACAACTAATCTTCACTCCTTGAAGAACAACATTCAGAGTTAATTGCATCAACATTGAGGGTTTGACATACTGGCCTATCCTCCCCTATTGGGGACTGCCTATGTTTTCAAGAGGATCCTGCCTCTCATTTTGAGAACATAACAGGACTCTCAAGGGTGGGATTCCAGCACTTTCCCACTCATTATGTGGGTTTTCACACACTGATACAACACATGATGACAAGATGAATGCTACACACTCCCTGAAACCCACCCCAGGTATGAGATGTCCTGTCTGTCCCCCTATACCCAATATCTTAAACCAGCGATGCTCTCTTACCATATTTGTCAAAAGAACATTCCCAGCATTGTAGTTTCATTCACATATCCACAAATGCTCAGAGATTCCAATCCTTTCCCCAGTTCAGTGGACAGTCTAATTCACCCTCTCCACCCTATCCCCCTCACAGACCAGTACCCTTCCACTTTATTGTAGATTTTGCCCGTATGTGCATTGATTCACAACTTCTCTCTTTCTGTCTCCTCTAAACCTATCTTCTAGGCTCTAGCTCTGTGAGCCAGAACAATTTGCTTAATTCATATCAGTGAGGTCATGTACTATTTGTCCTTCAGTGTCTGGTTTGCTTCACTCAACATACAGTATTAAGATTCATCCATGGTATCCCGTGTGTTAATACTGCATTCCTTTTAGAGCTGAGTAATATTCCATTGTATGTATATACCACAATTTGTTTATTCATTCATCTGTTGATAGACATTTGGGCTGTTCCCAAATTTTGGCAATAGTGAATAATGCTGCTGTGAACATTGGTGTTCATATACCTGTTCATGTCCCTGCTTTCAATTCTTCTGGATCATATAGCTTTTCTACAATTAACTTCCTGAGGAAACACCAAACTCTTCTCCACAATGGCTGCACTATACTTCATTCCCACCAACAGTGAATAAGAGGTCCCATTCCTCCTCATCCACTCCAAAACTTGTAGTCCTCTGTTTTTTTTAATAGCCACCAGTCTAATGATGTAAGATGATATCTCATTGCAGTTTTAATTTACATTTCCCCAAAAGCTAATGATGTTGAGCATCTTTTTGTATGTTTTCTGAACTGTTTGTATTTCTTCTTTGAAGAAGTGTCTTTTCAAATCGCTTGCCCATTTTTAAAAATTTTGTTGTTTGTCTTATTATTTTTGAGTAGAATTTCTTTATATATGCTGGATATTAGGACCCTATGAGAAACATGGTTACCAAACATTTTCTCCCATTGAGTAGGCTGTCTTTTTACATTCTTCACAAACTCCTTTGAAGTACAAAAGTTTTTAATTTTTAGGTGGTTCCATTTATCTATTTTTTCTTCATTGCTCATGCTTTGGGTGTAAAGCTCATGAAACCATTTCCTAATACAAGATCCTGTAGATGATTCCCTACATCATTTTCCAAAATCTTTATGGTCTTAACTCTTATATTTTGATCTTTAATCCATCTTAAGTTAATTTTAATATCAGGTGTGAGATGATGTTCCTCTTTCATTCTTTTGGTTATGGATAACCATTTCTCCAAGCACCATTTGCAGAAGGGCCATTCTCTGCCAGTTGAATGGCCTTGGACAAATATCAGTTGACTGTACATGTGAGGATATACATCAGAAATCTATTTGGATCCCTAGTTCAGTATGTATATCCTTGTACCAATATATGTCTTTGGCTATTCAGGGCCTCTTGACTTTCCAAATATATTTCATAATTAGCTTTTCCAATTCAGTAAAAAATGCTTGGGGTGTAACTTATGGCATTGCCACCTCAGGATTCACTTGGTTTCAGTGGGTCTGTCTACATCTGCTCTGGGGTGAGTGCAGGGATAGGGCAACTTTCTAGGTGGCTGTTTGGGACCAAGAAGGGGAGGAAATGAATCAGGAAGTGACCCATCCCTTGGCCTATGCAGGTGCTGGGGAAGAGTGCAGCTCAGTGTGTAGGACCAGCCTGGTTGCTTGCCTCTTATGACCCCTTCATCATTGACCCTTTGTGGTGACCCTTACCAGTGCAGGCATCAGTGATCTTTAAGGATATGTCTGTGACTTTTACCTAGGAGGAGTGTGGGCAGCTGCACCTGACCCAGATGACCCTGTAATAGGGAGTGATGCTGGAGACCTATGGACTCCTGGTCTCACTGGATAAGGCCTTACTTCTCATGTAAAGACCTGCAGTCTCCTTCTTGCTTCCAGACTTTCCCTCAAGTCCTGTCTGGTAGAGAAGGCCTTTGGAGCTTACTCTCCCTTGTCCCCATGGCCCTTGTCTTGTTCTGGTTTTACCTCTTCCTGCCTGCATTCTTTTTGCCTCTGTCAGAGATCATTGGGCAAGAAACATGGTCCATCACATAATACTCAGAAACAACTTAAAAGGAAGTTGAGTGAGAAAATGGGGGTGCCTCATGGAACCCAAACACTTTGTTCAATTGTGACCCTTGAGGGACTGAATTTAGGAACTGAAGGAAAGTGCAGTTCAGTCCTAACCTTCTAGATCTCTTGTCCTGGTTTCCTCTCTGTGGGTCCGCTTATGTCACTATCTTTTCATAAGGCCATTTCTGTCTCAGTGAGTTCATGGTAGGAAGTGACTGTCCCAGTCCTTGAGTCCTTGTTCTCTGAGGTCCCCAGATTCCACCTCTCTTCTTGTCTCTGTAGGATTATACTGTTTCTCTCTATTTCCCCTCAGCTAACATTTTCTACCTGGTTTTCCCATGTGGTATGAAATGGCCTCTTGCTCTCTACCTTCCCTGGACATCTCACCCCATCATTCATGACAGGTGTAGCCTGATGTTCTCATTCTGGATTCCCTGAGCAGAAAGCTGACCAAATGAGCATGGTTGGCTCAAGTGTCCCACAAACATAATTACAAGTTTTCCTTGGCACCCAGTGCCTACATTACTGTCCTTTGTTTCTTTAGGCCCAGGTCACACTTCTTTGCTAAAATAGGGGGTGATTATTATGAGTGGACACCTGTGAAAGCTGTTCCTTTTTCCCTTCTCTTTCCCATCCCTTCATTGTTGTCAGAAAAAGGTCTTGGTACAGTGCTCAGTTTTTCACCTACCCCCCAGACTCTTGGTAATTTTCCTTTCAAAAAAGGGATCCACTTATCACTCACAGCCTTGAGCAGCGTGAGCTTGCCATAGCTATATGAACTGGCCCGCAGGTCAAATGAACCAGCATCTGAAAGAGGGAGTGGGAATTGGGGAACAAGAAGTGAGAGAAATGGAGACAAGACAGGATTCTGATCAAGTCTCCATTTATTGAGGGTAGAGCATCAGAATATATACTAAGGGGAGGGTATTTAGCAGGGGTGATAGGCTGATGAAGCGGCTCTTCCATATAAGGCAATAAAATGCTGTTACACCACTTGCTATAGGTTGTGAGTCTTCAATGCTGGTCATGGCTTCAACATCTTGTTGCACAGGTGCAACACTTTTTGCCCAGGAAACTGGGAAAAGGGGAAGAAGAAGGTGGAAGCACAGGGGTGGAGTAGGCGTACTTATGAAAACCGCCATGTTGCTGGAGACCACAAATGCACGTAGCTCCAGGTGGCTCCCCACAGGTCCCCCTTCTTTATTATATTTTATGAAGCACCCTGAGTTCGGGGGGAACTGTGCCTGTCTTAGGTCAGGGCATGCAAACGGTTAGGCGGATTGCCTTACCCGTCATGGAGAATGCAACAGCGGTGAAAGGCTGTGTCTCTGTCTTAGGTGGCTCTGCCATGGAACCAATCACACCCAGTTGCCCATCATTGGCTATCCAGTTCATCACTTCAGAACCTGACAGGGTTCATATGTATTTGAGAACTGCTGCCAGCAGTCATTGTGCTCCCATTTTGGTTATAATGTGTGGAGGCCAGAAGGAGGTATGGTACGCACTGTGTTCTCTTACTGCAGTTTCATAATGGAGGTTTGGGGAGGTGAAAGCAAGAGGGGGAGAGAGAAACATGAGGGGGATGTAGCAAGGATGGGCTCTTCAGTCACAAGCAGCTGGCGATGGCAGATGTGGTGTGCAGCATTGGCTGATACACTCTTAGGTTGTACTAAAGACTCAGAGTGCTGGAGTAACAGAAGGATTCCAGGGGGGCTGTACTGTCGCATGGGTTTTAGCATTGGTTGCTCTCCTGCAAGAAAGCAGAGTTCATCTCAGGGAGAGTTCTCCACCCTGGATAGGTAGTTATTATCTATTTGTTTTACCAATCGTTCCGGCAGCCACCTGGCTACATCTAGTTCTTTGGAATAGGCACAAGCTGATCCTCTTCCCCATATTAGGATGGGATCCGGTCCATGCCAGGTATTATCCATTGGGTCTTTCCATAGGACAGTGGCATGGTTTGTGCTGGTATTAGGGTGCCAGAAGCGGTCAGCTGCAGAATGTCCTTTCTGATCTAAGCTTAAAAAATTTAGAATAAAGAGAGAGTGGGATAATAGATTTTTTGGGGATCCTTTGACAGGGTACCACTCCCACTTTTTTATTTTTTCTATGATGTTTTTTATAGACAGATGCACTCTTTCAACTATACCTTGGCCTTGGGGGTTATATGGCATGCCTGTGATGTGTTTTATGCCCAGATGTTGGCAGAAGGTGGCAAACATGTGACTGGTATAACCAGGGCCATTATCTGTTTTTATTTGTTGTGGGATTCCTAATACTGACATGGCAGTTAACACTTGTGCAATAATGTTTTTTCCTGCTTCCCCTGTTTGTGGGGTGGTGAAAATAAAGCTGCTAAAGGTATCAACAGTAACATGCACATATTTTAGATTACCAAATTCAGGAATATGAGTTACGTCCATTTGCCAGAGGGCATTGGGTATGAGATCTCGAGGATTCACTCCTCAATGAGGTGTAGGTAAAAGGGTTACACAGGAAGGGCATCCTTTAACAATCTGACGAGCCTGTTCTCTGGTAATTTTGAACATAAGCCTTAAAGTATGTGCATTAATATGATATAATTGGTGAGCTTTAACAGCCTTGTTAAGGTTATCTGAGTTGTTATGCATGCCCTGGTTAACATAGCACAGTAGCTGAGTAGTTTGATCAGCTAAATGATTTCCTAGGGTAAGGGGACCGGGAAGATTGGAATGAGCTCTAAGGTGACCAATAAAAAAGGGGTGATTTCTTTTTTCAATAAGAGATTGTAGTTGAGTAAATAAGGTTGTCTCTTCCGAGACATTCTTTATTTGAGTGGCAGTTTCAAGCAAAGGGACTGAAGCGCTATCTGTGAAGAGATTGAAAGAGGCATCTTGGAATGCAGAGAATACAGCTATGACAGCTTGTAGCTCTGTAAGCTGCGCAGATTTGGAGTGGGTTTGAAACCCGACAGTTTTGTTATTAAAGACATAAGCAGCCATTCCCGAGGACGACCCGTCGGTGAATACTGATAGGGCTCCAGTGATGGGTTGGAGAGAAGTGGTGAAGGGGAAAATGAAGACATGCATACTCAAAAATTGTAGTAGCTTATCATTGGGGTAATGGTTATCTATTTGTCCGGCATAAGATGCACAAGCAATAGACCAGCTCTCAGTTGCCTGCAACAGCCAGCTGATTTGTTCCTTAGTATAGGGCTGAATAATGGTATCGGGTTCCTTACCAAAATAATGTTTGCCTTGTTCTCTCCCTAGGCGGACAATATCTGCAACAGCTTGGTAGTAAGGATAAATTACTTTAGCAGGTGACATGGGTAAGTGCACCCACATTATGGGGGCTGTTTGCCAGAATACTGCCGTGGGAGTGAGAGAAGTTTTACATATGACAAAAAACAAGGGTTGGCTATAGTCCATGGTAGTGACAAATTGTGATTGTATAGCTTGTTCGACTATTTTAAGGGCTTGGCGTCCTTCCAGAGTAAGACTTCTAGGGGAGTTGGGGTTAGAGTCTCCTTGTAATTTGTTAAATAGGGGTTTTAAGTCTCCTGTGGTTAATTTTAAGTAGGGACAGAGCCAATTTATGTTGCCTAAGAGCTTTTGGAAGTCGTTTAGGGTTTTTAGTCTATCTAGTCTGAGGTTGGCCTTCTGGGTGGTTATTTTATTTCCTGCCATATGAAACCCCAGGTAGGTATAAGGATCTTGTAATTGTACTTTATCAGGGGCAATTTGAAGCCCATGTGCCTTTAAGGATGTTTTCATATCATGGTAACATGTTAGGACATCTTGTTCCTTTTTACCAGCCATTAAAATGTCATCCATGTAGTGAATAACATAAAGGTCTTTCCACATTGCCCTTACTTCTCTTATGGCGGTAGCCACAAATTTTTGACATAAGGTAGGGCTGTTTGTCATGCCTTGGGGTAAAACCTTCCAGTGATATCTCCTCATAGGTTCTTTGAAATTCATAGAGGGGAGGCTAAATGCAAAGCATTTTTTATCAGCCGGGTGTAATGGGATAGTAAAGAAACAATCTTTTAGATCTATGATAATTTTATAATATCCAAAGGGGATGGCTACAGGGGTTGGAAGACCAAGATGCAAGGCTCCCATAGGTATCATTGTTTTGTTTACTGCTCTTAAGTCTTGCAATAATCACCATTTTCCAGATTTCTTTTTAATGACAAAAATAGGAGTATTCCAGGGAGAGTCACTTTCTGTAATATGTCCTGCCGCTAGCTGTTCCTGCACTAACCGCTGGGCAGCCTGTAGCTTGTCTGAGGAGAAAGGCCATTGATCAACCCATACAGGTTCATCTGAAAGCCAGGTGATTTGGTCTGCATGGAGTACAGGAAGATCAACGACCCCTAGGCTAAATTTCCCAGGCCTTTTTTGTGGGTGTGTCCTGTGGCCGTTATGGGTTGAGTAATGCTTGTATCAAGCTTTCCTAAGCCTTTTCCTGGCTTAAATCCCTGGGAAAGCATTTGAGCTGTACAGAGTCCCATTTGGGCAAGTAAGTCTCATCCCCACAGATTGACAGGGAGCCCTTGGAGGACATAGGGCTGTATAGTTCCTTGATTTCCCTCCCTATCTTTCCAAGTCAAGAGCTTGGAACTTCTTTCGGGGTTTTGGGTTTGCCCAATGCCCTGTAAGTTGGTTAAGGAGGGAGAAAGGGGTCAGGTGGATGGCCAATCAGCCTTTTTTAAGATGGTAATATCTGCCCCTGTATCTATTAGGCCTTCGAATCATTTACCGTCAAGCCAAAGAGACATAGTAGGTTTGTGGGTGGTGATGGGGTGTACCCAGTATGCATCAGAGGAGCCGAATGCTCTATCCCTGCGATCACTATCAATGGCAGTGTTGTTGGTGGGTATTAGGGGGAGTATTAGTAGTTGAGCGACCCGCTGTCTGGCCAGGAAGGAAATAATGCTTTTTGGAGCAGAAGTCATAATTTTTATTTCTCTGGTGAAATCACTATCCACAACTACGGGGAAATGTGGAGGCCACTAATAAGGGAGCTGCCTCGCCCAATGATGAGGCTAAAAGTGCCTTTTGGTAGAAGGCCAAACATGCCTGTAGGCAGGGCTTGAACTCCCATACTCGGTGTTAGTACTGTGTGGGAGGAGGTACAGAGGTCCAATCCTGTGCTCCCTGAGGTGGCTCTACAGAGGTCGGAAATAGATTGCCACTGGCAGGAACAAAGCTGATTGCCCCATAAGTCTGATTGTTTGTTGGGGCCTGGGGCTGGCCCCTCCTCCCATTTCCCTGATAAGGAGGGAGTGGGCGACCTGAAGAATTGGTTCTTGATTTGCATTCATTAGCCCAGTGTCTGCCCCTGTGACAACGGGGGCAGGAGTTGGGAAGGGGGGGTGGCTTTTGGCTAGCAGGGGGGCAGCATTGACAATCTCTGGCTAGATGGCCAGGGTTGCCACAAGAGAAACAGGCCCTAGGTGCACGGGGCACCAGTGATGGAAGCACTTCTCTCAAGGCCACGGCGAAGGCTTGGGCCTGTTCAGAGGTGGCCTCCCTTATGGAGGCAGCTATAGCCAGGCCCTGCTGCCTTGTGGGGCCTATGTCTGAGCAAAGCTTAATGTAGCCAGAGAGATTTTCCCTTTTTCTAAAGCGTGGGATAGCCGCTTGGCAGGCTGCATTAGCATTTTCAAAGGCAAGTTGTTTTACATAGTCAGCATCAGTATTTGCATCACCAAACATTCTCTCAGCAGCATGCAAAGTCTACCTAGGAAGTCGGAGAATAGTTCCTCGGGGCCCTGAAGGATAGAAGTTAAGGAGGTAAGGGATTGTCCCTTGGTAGGCAGTCTTTTCCAGGCCTTAAGGGCTGCTGCACGGACTTGTTCGAAAAGTCCGCATCATAATGCAACTGATTTGAGTTCTGCTTAAAATCTACTGTGCCGAGAAGCATGTCCTCGGTCCACCCATTCTCAGTTCTGAGATTCTGCTGTGTGGTTTCCTTGCAAAACTCACAATATTCTGACTTCCAGAGGAGATAATCTCCTGCACTGAGAGCGGAGCAGGCAAGGGTGTGCCAGTCATGGGGGGGTGAGCCACCCATCAGCAATGTGTTCTAACAGAGAGAGGGTGTATGGAGCAGTAGGGCCATAGGTGGTGACCGCGGACTTAAGCTCCTTCAAGGTTTTGAAAGGAAAAGGGTTATAGATGAGCTCAGGCTCAGGTTCAACAGCAACCTCACTCCCCTCACCAGGCTCTTTAGGGCTCCCAGGCCTCTTGATAACAGGGAATGAAAAAAGGGGTGGTTTGCGGAAGTTGGCAGTTAAGGGATTTTTTAGAGGAGGGGTTAAATTGAGCTGACGCTGCAGAGTTGTGCATTGAGATTGTAGATCCTTTCTCTCTTTTAAAAGAGAGAGCCATAACTTTAGATCTGCATTGGGGTCTAGGCTAGTGGGGGCAGAAGCGGGGGGGTAAATAGGGGGTGGGCGGAAACCAACAGAGCCGTTCTTCAGCCTCAGGGTTGGAGTTATCAGAATCCGTACACGGGGCGTTAGGGTTTGGATTACTAATAGCTCTCCTCCTCTGATTAGGGCCAGCTCTTCCCTAAGAGATATTATTTTTGCAAGGGGAAGGGGCACTCTCATCATCGCTGTCTATTTTAATAGACACCGAGTCTGAATGGGGGGGGTATTTAGCAGGACTTTTTGCTGGGGGGGGATTTACCTGTCCTGTGCTAGGAGTTCCTTGCCTTTAGCAACTACTTGTGCAGCCAATAGTTGGTTTGGCGGATTGCGAAGAGGTCATTGATAACATTCCAGTAGAAGAAAGAGGTTATGGGAACTCTCTCAGGGTCAAAGGTTTTATAAAAGTCTTGTAGAGCATCCCCAACTCTACTCCATCACCTTTCATTTATGGTCCCTTCCTGAGGAAGCCACGGACAGACTTCTCTCAAAAATCTAAATAATTCTATTAGCTCCTTAAATTTAACCTTTATTCCTCTCGCCTTTAATGCCTCTCCAAGGCTCTTAATAAAAAGTTCGTGCTCACTCATTGCTTGTCCCATATTCGCCGATCACTTACCGAGGCTTCACAACCGGGAGGCAGGTTCCCTCGCGGAGTCCTCTTATTACTCTGTTTCTCCTTTTTGATTTCTGGACGTTACATTTGGTCCGGCCAGACTGTCTGTCGGCATTCCTTACTGGAGCCCTCGTTTTCAGGTCCCTGTGTTCGGGCGCCAATTGACCCAGCCTGCAGGTCAAACGAACCAGCACCTGAAAGAGGGAGTGGGAATTGGGGGACAAGAGGCGAGAGAAAAGGAGACAAGACAGGATTCTGATCCAGTCTCTGTTTATTGAGGGTAGAGCATCAGAATATATACTAAGG
Source organism: Dasypus novemcinctus (assembly GCF_030445035.2). Classification (NCBI taxonomy): domain Eukaryota; kingdom Metazoa; phylum Chordata; class Mammalia; order Cingulata; family Dasypodidae; genus Dasypus; species Dasypus novemcinctus. The sequence goes on from NC_080676.1 coordinate 106,611,245, forward strand.
GGAGGGTATTTAGCAGGGGGTGATAGGCTGATGAAGCGGCTCTTCCATATAAGGCAATAAAATGCTATTACACCACTTGCTATAGGTTGCGCGTTTTCAATGCTGGTCATGGCTTCAACTTCTTGTTGCGCAGGCGTGACACTTTTTGCCTGGGAAACTGGGGAAAGGGGAAGAAGAAGGCGGAAGCATAGGGGTGGAGTAGGCGTACTTATGAAAACCGCCATGTTGCTGGAGACCGCAAATGCACGTAGCTCCGGGTGGCTCCCCACAGCTATATACCATTATTTCCATTTCATTGTAGCATTCTGCTTGTAATGAACAATTTGCAGCAAGGGGAACTGGTTTTTCCATTTGCTGAAGTGACATAAGATTCCTGTTTGAAGAAATTTATATAAGTAAACAATGTGGGTCAATTTCAAGAGAAGTATTTTATCATAATTGCCACATGTAATATCCCTCCTAAGAACTGACTCTAGTGTCAGGTTTGTTCCAGGCAACCACCTGCTCTGTTCATTGAATCCTCATGACCTCCAAAGCTGCCTGACTCAACCCAATTCTCTCCCCTCAAGGAAGCTGCTATCTAAACACAACAACATCTTCTTAGAGCAAGAATTTTTATTTATTTTTTAATATGCTTGCTAACTGAGATATAACTGGTCTTGAGTATAGTGCAATTTTAATTGACCATCTTGGTGCATGTTTTACCAGTGTCCCCATTTGTGTGACTCCATCTGAGTCAATGCACGGAGGATTCCCAGACCCCCATAGGTTCTGTTTACCTTATTCAGTCTGTTCCTCCCAAAGGCACCACTCTTCTGACTTCCAACAACATGGATGGGATAGGTCCCTTCTTGAACTTTATATTAGCAGAATCATGCAGTGTACACTGCTGTGAGTCTCGTGTCTTCATTTAACATGATGTTTGTAATTTTCAAATTGCAAGGATTAATTTCTGTCCTGTCCTGAGATTGCCCTGGCTTATACAGGTTCCCTTTACATCAGTTTGAAACTTCACAAACTGAACTTCAGAAGGAATCAGGGGATGGTTCAGAAACATTGGTTTTCAGGTCAGCACACACAACTGACACCCCATTCACCAGTCGCCTGCAGAATAAGGCAAAACGGGCCATTACAGAGTTTGTCATGAAGTTATTTTAGCTAAATTTTGAAGATGCACTTTCTTGTGAGATGCTTTAGGAACAGCTGGCTAGAATAATTTTACTCAATATTTAGTTGGTATTTTAGCTCATTCTTTTACTCACTGTTTCCTTTACTTGTAGTTATTATTTTGTATTAGCTGAATAATTTATAACTATGCTCCCTTGGTCCTCCCTACTGACAGTAGCCAAAAGAGACAACCAATAAATACAGATTAACTTGAATCCTTAATTTAAATATATGCACAATCTATCACACCACTATTCTAGCCTCCCTTTGCTTAATCCCATAAAAGCCTAAACATTTTCAAGTTGGGGAGAAAAATTTAAGATTTTTTTCCTGTTTCCTGACTTGAATGCCTCATAAAAAAAGCTCTTTTTTTTTGGGAAAAAAAATACTGTGGTAATTTTTATTGGGTTGCATTAAATTTATAAATCAGATTGGGTAGGATAGTCATTTTAATGATGCTTGCTCTCCCTATTGATAAACATGGAATATTCTTCCATTTATTTAGCTCTTCTTCAATTTCCTTTAATAGTGTTGTGTGCTTGTATTAGTCAGTCATAGGGGTGCTGATGCAAAAAAGTAGAAATTGCTTGGTTTTTATAAGGGGTATTTATTTGAAGTAGGAGCTTACAGATACCAGGTCATAAAGCATAAGTTACTTCCCTCACCAAAGTCTATTTTCACGTGTTGGAGCAAGAAGATTGCCTGGGTTCCTCTCTTCCCAGAGCTTGCTTCTTTCCAAGCTGAGTATTCCTCTCTTCCTGGGGCTCCAGCTTAATGCTTCAGCATCAAACTCCAAAATCAAAACTCCAACATCAAAAACTCTGAACTCTGTCCTTTAATATGGCTTTTATCTGAGAGTCCCCACCCACCAAATGTGGGGACTCAATACTCTACTGGCACAAGAGTTTTATGTAATTACTTAATCAAGTAAACTTATAAATCCAAAATAATCTGATCTTCCCAGAGCAGAAGGTCAGTTTACAAACATAAACCAATATTTCTTTTTAGAATTCATCAACAATATCAAACTGCTACAGTAGTTTTCTCTATAAAAGTCATTTACATCTTTATTTAAAGTTATTCCTAAGTGTTTGATTCCTTTAGTTGCTATTGTAAATTTAATTTTTATATTGATTTCCTCCTCAGATTGCTCACTATTGGTGTACAGAAATGCGACTGATTTTTGCATATTAATCTTATAACCTGCCATTTTACTGAACTCATTTATAAGGTCTAGAAGCTTTGTTGTAGATTTCTCAGGCCTTTTGATGTATAAGATCATGTCATCCACAAATAATGAAATCTTTCTTTCTTCCTTTCCAATTTGGATGAATTTTATATCTTTTTCTTGCCTAAGTGCTCAAAAAAGGTACTTCTATTACAATGTTAAATAAGAGTGGTGATGTTGTGGAATTTAAGAGAAGTTCAATTATTTGAGAATAGAGAGGCCAGGACTCAGGAATGATTTTGAGAAGGAAAAATGGTTTATTGATGGCCGGCCGGACTCGGGAGCTTTCTGTTTGAATCCCGAGCCCCGAACAAGATTTTCAAACGTCTTTTATACAGAGAGGAAAGGCCAAATGGTCCCTTTGTTTCAGTTCTCAATAGGCTTCAATTAGCATATATCTCTTTCACATCTTAGGTAAGCTTTTAGCAAGGACTCCAGACATTTTAGATAAGCCTTGGTTTTTGCATTTCCCCTAAATACTTAAAGTTTATAGCCCTTGCTTTGTTAAACATTTCCTGGGACTGGAGCCTGCTGTCACCGTCCCTAAGGGCAGGACTGCAGCCTCTTACCGTTCCACACCCACAAGTCAAATAACTTAGTTATCTCTGAAGAGACAAAGAGCCTTCCACCCATAGCCCACATCATTCCCCCCCTTTGTCAAAGTTTACTTGCTAAGCTTTGGCATAATTATTGTTGTAGCTATGAGGTGGATGACTGTTTGTTGTCTTGACTGATTATTTATCAGTCTTTAGTACAGCATCAAGGACCGTTTTTAGAAGTTTAGAACTTTTCATTCTGGACAGCAGAATCTTGGGCAGGGGCCTCCCGCAGTTATTCTGCTGCCACTGGCACTCACGTGGATTTCCAGTCAGGTTCCAGATCCATCTATTACTTTTATTTTACTCTTAAAGAGTTTACACCTTTAATTTAAAAGGGGTGCTGAAGGGAGACGATCTCTTTTCTGTAACTGCTTCCTGCTGGCCATGGGCTGTAGTCATTGCCTGATAAGGTGTAAAAACTCTTTAATTTATTCTAACTGGAGGAAGATGGATCTGGCATTCTGTACGAAGTTGGATGAAGTTTTCATATGGTTAATAAGATGTTCACTCTGAAAGAAACAAACTTAATTAAAATTTTGGAATACCTGTTTTTAAAAGAGGACACATTGGATTACAGAGGTAGACAAGGTTAGGTGCCTATAAAGATGGCATTCCTTAAAAGCTGGTGGGAACAGCATATATGTTCTTTTTTAAGTTATCCATCTTTAGAGAGAAATTGCAACAGACACTTAGCTTTGTCTGAAGACACATTCCAAGCTGTTCAATGATTGACAGTCATTCGCTTTGTCAGATGCTCCTGGTGAACTGGCACTCCTTGGGCAACTGGCTTCACTCAGGATTAGAACACTAATTTGGAAATACTCTTAGTTTTCACCTGTGGGAGTGATCAGAACTACAGAATAAAGATTTTTACACCTTGGTTTTCATTGTACAATTTCTAGCAATTTTGACTTGTTCAATAGGTGACTCACCATCAGCAAGCAAGCCTCACTTTTGCTAACTTGAGACTGGCTGAGACTGCCACCTTATTCTATAGACATGTTATTAACTGTTTAGAAAATGATTTTACCAGGAATTTAACATGTCTAATATACTTCTGCACTTGATCCAAAATAGAAAAGATAACATTACAATTATTAGGCATATATTTAGTACAGGATAAAAGTACAGCACTTAATATTAACTAATGTATTACTTAATGCATAAGGATTCAGAGTTGCCATTATTAGTTTTGAGTTTCAGGTTTGTAATACTTTACATGTTATCTCTCCATGAGAGCAGGCCATAATGCCAATTGTGTTTAAGTTTTACTTACAGTCTCCTGGTATCATGGCTCCACTTAGCATGTTCTTCAACGCAGTGAGCAAGTTGCAGCATCCTTCCAGTATTCCAGAGATTTTCCAGTATTCTACTAGCCTGGTGCATAGTGCTCTCTGGCACCATGGAACAGTGCCAGTCTGGAGGCGATATCCATTGTACACTTGGCTGTACCGAGTCATTATTGGCTGCAGGAGCTTGAAACTGCAATATAGTTTCCATCAACTTCAGGAGCAGAACCAGAGACTGATATAGCACATATTTTTAATTGAGGGGTCAGTGACCAGCCTAGCCAATAACTCACATGGAGAGGCCACCTGTAATGTATACAAGGCCTGGTTCCAATGCACAAGAGTTTGACAATGTTAAAGTCTATTCCTTGTTTTATATATATTTTAAACAACTTAACGCAATACATATATCAAATGACTATTTACTTACACAATTTTACTATGAAGATAACAGTAGGTGCTTTACTTTAGTAATAGAGGAAAAATATTATTTTTCATTGTTAGAATGAAAACAATTTTTCCAATAGAATCAAGACAACTTTTTATTACCATTTACTTAAATGTGTATTTTGCAGTGGCCTTCAGACAGGTTTATTATTATGAAGTTATTTCTGCTACCAATACCAATCTAAGTTTCTTTAGTTAACAATAACTTCTACAACTAGAACTATTTAAACATTTTCAGTTTGGAAGATGTTTTACAAACTCTTTATAATTGACTATAACCGCATTGACTAGACACCTCATGTTTAAATAAACTTACTAAATTACAATTACCAATGAAAGAAATTTACTCTCTATTTAAGAGAGCGTATCTACAATCTTTTCCCTTTAGCCTAATTTCACCAATGTGAACTTACAATTTTCACTTACAATTTTCATTACTGTAAAGATTTTGTACATATGTTAATTTAGTTTATAAATTAACTATGGGAGATTACACTCAAGTTAAATAAAATTGAAACCATAATAGTTTATGCAAGGAATGTTCTCTTTTTCCCTTACAGGAAGCTAAAAACTTCTTTTCTTTAAGTTATGAAAATTATTAATTTAAAAGCATAACTGACTACCAGGTTTTAAAACACATGCATACTGACTTCCAGGTTTCAAAACACATTACACAATTACTTAATTTTTTTAAAATCATAACCCAGGAAAGATCTCTCCATAGTTTTTATGGACTTTCCTTTACTTACTGAAATTTGTTAATAGAGCCACTAATTACCTTATTTTGTTGGAAAGAAATCTTCTGGAAGAAAATAAGGCTCACCAGATTGTGGAGAAGAAAATACTTTATTCTCAATCTTGCAAGAAGGGGCGCAGAGCCAGATATGGCTGGTGCCCCGAACAAAGAAAAATGACACAATTTATACCCCTAAGCCTAGCATGCAAGCTCTTCCTGTTTTTCCATAGATTGGATACTTCAGAAGTTACAGCTTATCTGAGATTTAACTTTCCCACGCAAAAGTTTGATTTAACTGCTTCTTCTATCACATTCCAACCATTTTAGTTTTTACCTGCTCCCCCCCTTTGTCAAATAAGGAATAGAATTTAGTGCTGAAATGGCACCGACTTAGTTAGCTCCTTCTTGGGCATCCTTCCACTGCCCATAGGACTGGCCTAAACTGGTCTCCTCCACTGCTGTCCAACCCGGGAGTGGGAGACTGAGGCAGCAGGCCGCCGGGTTACATCAACATTTTTCTTCTGTGAAAATTAACCTAATCTTTGTTTTGTTTTTGTTTTTTTTTTTCCAATTTATGGCTGACAAAGGTTTAAACTGGGAAATTACCAGGCAAACTGATTCTTAATTCCCTAGCCTAGTAGATAGGTTTAATCTGCCACACCTAGTCTTGCCTTAAAAGCTCTTGCAAAGAGGAGGCCCTTTCCCAATTGTTTCCATAATCAGATTTCTATGACTTTTTCATCCTGCTTAGTTCAATTTGGGCTTTAAGAATATTTATAAATATAACTGCATATTTTTTAACAATTTGAGCAAATAGGCAGACATGAATAGTTTGACACAACAACATGACTTTAGTTACTTTAAACTTTTCAAAGACTTTTGAAACTCTTCTTAATTTGCACTATGACCATGCAGTTTACCACAAGAATTTTCTTTCTTACTTAATGGATTGTAATAACCAAAATGTTCTCAATGCCTTAGCACCATTTTGTTTTAGAACTTTATATTTTACCTTGAAATTAGCAGAATTTTGGATAAGCAACAAGATTAGTTTTATATATATTTACTGAGGCTATTTGAAGCCTCAGGGAGACAGACTGCTTTCTCTCATGAATTGCCACTCTTAGGAACACTGACCGTCAAGGCAGGAGACTTTTCCCCCTCCACCCCCCTTTTGGTTTTGGAGATAATAAAACTCCAGTGGTCATTTAACCTTATTCTATCAGGCAGCAATTTATTTAGTTTACACTTGAATTCATGAGAGAAAGGGTTACTAATACCAGGAGAGGAGACAGTGCTGTCCCAGCTCTTCTCAATTATGAAATAACCGTAGGCAAAGGCAAAGGGTGAGGTTAGGCTTGAAGTAACCATAAACAAAGGAAAGGTTAGTGTAGAATTTACACTTAAATAATAGTTTCAGGCTAAATTCACCCAGCTATAATCTCAGTTATTGTCTTTCCACTGTTTTACGATATAAATGCATTTATAAATGATTTTAACTCTTAGTTACAGTTTTTATTAATTTTTTAAAACCTATTAATTTTATAACACCTTTAAATACCTTTCATTCAACTTATAACATATTAAATGAACTTAACCATTACTTTAATTTTTCCTTTAAAGTGAAAGAATAAATCTCTTGCAGTTAGTTTGAAATAAAAGGCTACTTTTCAGGATTTGATTTCTAGAACATAAAATGTTCTTTTAAAAGAACTCTTCTTCAAACATTGAGGATATGATGAGGTTAAAGCACAAGAAGCTATTGATAAAATATTTTCTTTGTATATTGATCTTACTCAATTTAATCATAAAAATTTCCCTTCCACAAACCTTCTACACTTTCAGTATTCATTCAGGTTCTGTCCCACACTCTACTCTTTCCAATAATCAATCATTTTATCTTAGGACAAAATCATCTTCTGTTGCCTTAACAATAAAAACACACTCCATATATCCCACATACTAAGATACCAGGCAAACTTCTTGCAACATATAATTGCCATTAATACTAAACAAGTTTGTTAAAATAATGAACTTTTCTTCACTTTAAATACTTAGTAGCATGTAATACCAGAAACAGTTTTTTTGGAAGCAAGTTGGCAGGGGAGATTGGCTGCCGAATAAGTTTGTTATAAAATTGCCTTTTATTATTATTATTATCAATTCAGTTTTGTTAAATAATGACTTTCTGCAATTAGCCACTTAAATACCTTAAACAATGCTTTGTAAAACTTTTATAATTATTTATACCCTTAATACAAAGTTTACCTTCACAGAACACATTCTCTTACTTAAGGTTACTACAATACCTTCTAAGAACCTGAGCAGAATGCAAACGTATTTTGGCTTTGACACCCTAAGGAGGGAACTTTACTGCATTTATTCTGATTCTGCTTTTCACCTCCTTCACTTCCCCCCCTTCCAGGCAGTCGGGTGCACAACAAACAGGAATGCGGCTTATGAATAGAAGGGTGGACTCACTGGAAAGGGGCAAGCCGCTCCCCCCTTTCCAGCTTTCAGCCAAAATGGGCAGACAGAACCTACTCAAATTTGGCAACTCTCCCAGGAACCCAGCCGCCCTGACTGGGACATTCCCAACAGACTTGGGTGCTTGGCTCGGACACAGATGGCCTCCAAGCCCCGGCAAAGGGCCAGACCAGAGACAAGACACCAGAACATGCACAAACATCTAGACTCCGCAAACATCCAGACTCCTCAGCTTTTGCCCCAGAATCATTTCACCCCCTTGCCAATGGCAAGGGAGGGCTCCAGCTCAGCTGTAATTCTACTTCATGTAAGGACACAACTCCAACACTAACATTGAGCTGACACAGACAGAAGCACAAAGGTCACTAATCTGACTCACAAGTTTATATATTTATTTTCACCACGGCTGCCCCCACAGCCATCACAAACCTCAGAACACTTAACATTTGGTATAAAGCAAATTCATTCACAAATTAGCACCATAACAAAAGATTTCAGCTAGACTTTTCCACTGTTTAAACTTTACACCCAGACCAAGCTCCACCAGAAAAGCCAATCCATTTTCCTGTAACCAAGTTTTGTTTTCCTTAATCTAGACCAATTTCCAGGATATTAGGACTCGAACCTGTAAATACCCTTCCTATTAAAATCGAGAATCCACTCCTTTAGTGGATATAAGACCAGTACCAGATTCTAACATGCAGTTAGACAAACCCAAAACACCAGGGCTTTTCCCCGGTTTTCCTCCTTTTCCCAAGCCTAGAGAGAACGGCTTCCCCCCAGCCTTCTGGGGCTACTAGGGTTCTCTCGGGAGGTGATCAGCCTCCCCTTCCTAGCAATTAAAGCTAGGGCCTTCCAGACTCTGCTCACCCGGGGAGTCTTACCTTCTTCCCTGTTCGGAGCTCTTTTTCGTTCCCAGAATCTTTCTCTTCAGACCTTCCATTGCCCCTTGATTTTGTTGGGAAGATTCTGGTGGAGCCCACATCTTTTCTGGATTAAATTTAATCCAGGGGCGCCCAGATTTGGGGTTCACCCGAGTCCTCCCGGCTTCCTCGGGGATTTGGAAGGGGCAGCAAAATGCTACCGTCTCTGGCCTTCATTTTTGTCCCTTCGTGGTCGCCATTAATGTTGTGGAATTTAAGAGAAGTTCAATTATTTGAGAATAGAGAGGCCAGGACTCAGGAATGATTTTGAGAAGGAAAAATGGTTTATTGACGGCCGGCCGGACTCGGGAGCTTTCTGTTTGAATCCCGAGCCCCGAACAAGATTTTCAAACGTCTTTTATACAGAGAGGAAAGGCCAAATGGTCCCTTTGTTTCAGTTCTCAATAGGCTTCAATTAGCATATATCTCTTTCACATCTTAGGTAAGCTTTTAGCAAGGACTCCAGACATTTTAGATAAGCCTTGGTTTTTGCATTTCCCCTAAATACTTAAAGTTTATAGCCCTTGCTTTGTTAAACATTTCCTGGGACTGGAGCCTGCTGTCACCGTCCCTAAGGGCAGGACTGCAGCCTCTTACCGTTCCACACCCACAAGTCAAATAACTTAGTTATCTCTGAAGAGACAAAGAGCCTTCCACCCATAGCCCACATCAGTGACAGTGGTCATTCTTCTCTTGTTCCATATCTTATTTGGGAAATCTTTTAAGATTTCACCATTATATATGTTAGCTGTGGGTTTTTCATAATTAAACTTTACCACATTGAGGAAGTTTCCTACTTTTCCTATTTTTTGATGTTTCTCTCAGAAAATAGTGCTGTATTTTATTGAATGCTTTTTCTGCATCTATAGAGATTATCATGTGATCATTATTTTCTTTCAGTCTGTTTATGTGATATATTACATAGATCGATTTTCTTTTGTTGAAACTTCCTTGCATACCACAGATGAAGCCCACTTGGTCATGGGGTATAATTCATTTGATGCTTCATTGAATATGATCAGCAAGTATTTTGTTGAGAATTTTAGCTTTTAGGTTTATTACAGATTGATGTATAGTTTTCTTTCTTATGATGTCTTTGTTTCACCTTGGTATTATGGGTTTTGGCATTATAAAATGTGTTAGACAATGTTCCCTCCACTTCTATTTTTTGAAGAGTTTAAGCAGGATTGGTGTTATTTTTTTTTTTTCACAATGTTTGGTAGAATTCATCTTTGAAGCCACCTGGTCTTGGGATCTTCTTTGTAGGTGGATTTTTGCTGACTAATTCAATCCCATTACTTGTGATTCATCAGTCATAAATTGAGTTCATCAATTTCTTCTTTCATCAAAGAAGGTTGCTTATGGGTTTCCAGGAATTTCTTTATTTCCTCTAAATTATCCATCATTTTTGCATGAAATTTTTGGGTTTCCTCTTATGATACTGTTTACTTCAGTGTGGTCAGTGATGATATCACCTTCCTCATTTCTTACTTTGTGTATTAGCATCTATTGTCTTTTTTTCTTTGTTAGTCTAGCTAAGGGTTTATCAATTTTATAAATCTTGAAGACCTTTTTTTTTGTTGTTAATTTTTGTAGTGCATTTTTATTTTTAATTTCTTTTAGCTCTGTTCTTATCTTTGTTATTTCCAACTTTCTAATTCCTTTGGAGTTAGTTTGCTCTTCAAAACCTAACTGCACCTCTGGAAGAACTAGAAAAAGAACAGCCAAAGGGGTGCTGGTACAAAATGCCAGAAACCTGCATGCTGTATTTTGTAAATTTTGCAATTTTGCAAATTGCATGCTGATTGAGGCAGTGGGAGAAAAGGCAAGAATGGGGTCAATTTGGATTTTTTGCTTGCTTTTTAAGCCATTGATTATTCTGCCCCTTTATTAATGTTGGGGGTGGAATCCCAGTTGTTTGCTGCTTTGATTGATGACCCATCTCTCAGTACCCAGGGAGGGTCCAATAATAAGACCCTTGAAGAATACTCAGGGCTTCCCCTTGATTCTGAAGAAATTCTACTCTGAAAGGGAATTCTTGCTAAGTTTCTTCAAGTAGCTATCTTGTGGGATATCTATGTCCATGTGTTTTTTCTGCCAAGTTCTAGATCCATACATTGATTGCTAATCTACCCTGCCTGACCAGGACCAGCTAGGATTCTCCTCTCAGGCTGCCTGTTTTGGCCACTCAATCAACCCTCATCCATACAGAAAGATACAAAAAACAAATAAAACAGGATTCCTTTGGCAAACAGTGACTCACTGGTCTACTCCTCTCCTTTTACTTGTACCTGCCAATCAATCATGCCACAACCCACCTTTCTGCCAGTGCCAGGATAAAGAAAAATAGAAAAAAGAAAAATAGGAAATAAATACTTCTGGCTAGTCCTCCCCTAGCTCTCTCTGTGGCTTGCCCATCTCTTCCCTACCCTAAGCAGGATGTGCCCAGGTCTGCTTATGGGATCCCTCCTTAGTGACAACCATTTACCCCAGAGCTGGCTGCATGGCTCTCCTTCCCCCAGTGTCAGCTGGGCAGATTTCCTCTTTTCCTGGGCCCTCTCTTACTTTCCATTCTTCCCCCATGCCACTGCATGACTCCTTTTTTTCCCTGGCATCCAGCTGGGGAAACTCCCTCTCTAGCCATCCTCTCTTATTGGCCCTGTGATACCTTGGTTACCCATATGCCTGGCAAGCTTGCTTACCTTCCCATAATTTTTAGAGGAATAGTTCAACCTACATTTCTGTACTCTGCCATCCTGGATATACTAGTTTTTTAGGGGGACTTTTTGGAATTTTCTATCTAAAATATAATGTCATGTGAGAATTGAGTGTTGGAGATTTGGGCTCAAAGGTTATCAGGAATGAAAGAAAGAGAGAAAGAGAGAGTGAAACAAAGAGAGAAAGAAAGAGAGAGAGCTGGGATCAAGGGGTCTGCAAGTAGAGACACCTCAGACAACTTTATTGTTTACAAGGGGCTCTCTTTATACCCCAGTCTATGTGACAACAAGCAGCAACATGCAGTATAAGTGACAACAAGCAGCAACAGGCAGTTAACTATTAGCATTACTAAGGAACTCAAAAAATCTTATCTCAAGGTACAAAGTCTAAATGTTCTATTTACTACAAAAGGTATGTGCTCATCTTTTCTTTCAGCCTTTAACAGCTTCATCCAGCTTGCCAGGAACTTTTAATTATCCCATTCCTTAAGGTGCAAGCATAGCCATGGAAACAACGCATCTCTCCTTGTGAGACCACTGTGCCTCAGTTTCCAACAATTGAGAAACTTTTTCTTCTTCCTTTTACAAATTTGGAACCCTTTTATTTCTTTTCCTATCTTATTGTTCTTCATAGGACTCCAGTAAATATTGCATAACAGTGGTTTAAGTGTGCAGTCTTGTCTTGTTCCTCATCTTAGGAAGATTATTTTCTGTCTTTCACCATTAAAAATGGTTTATATGTGAGTATTCATAAATGATTTTCATCATGCTGAAGAAGATTCCTTCCAATTCCAAATTTTTTAGTGTAATTTTTTAGATCAAGAAATAGTATTACATTTTTGTTAAATGTCTTTTGTGTATCAATTGAGATGCTCATGTGTGTGTGTTTTGCATTTGTTCTATTATTATGATTGATGTAGGCTATGCATGGTGGGGGCTGTTCATCTCTTTGCAGATAATCTGAGCTGTATGTGTCCTGAGCTGTGAATGTGGGACAGTGAGAGCTGCAGCCCTGTCCTTGGTAACCATGACAACTCTAGTCCTAGAAAAACAGTTTAGCAATGCAAACACTATAAACTTTAAATATTCAGGGAAAATGTAAACCAAATGCGCTAAAAACTTACCTAGAATGTATGAAGTCCATGCTAAAAGCTTACCTAGAATATATGAAGTCCATGCTAAAAGCTTACCTAGGCTGTGGAAAGTATGTGTCAATTCAAGCTTATTGAGCACTGAAATAAAGAACCATTTGATGCTTCTGCTCTATAAAAACACTCAAAAATCTTGTTTAGGGCATGAGTTTTGAGCAGAAAGCTCCTGAGTCTGGCCAGCCAAAAATAAATTACTTTTTCCTTCCCCAAATTTTTATGAATCCTTGATGTGGGCTATGGGTGGAAGGCTCTTTGTCTCTTCAGAGATAACTAAGTTGTTTGACTTGTGGGTGTGGAACGGTAAGAGGTTGCAGTCCTGCCCTTAGGGACTGGCAGCGGCTCCAGTCCCAAGAAATGTTTAACAATGCAAGGGCTATAAACTTTAAGTATTTAGGGGAAATGCAAAAACCAAATAGCTAAAGGCTTATCTAGAATGTCTGGAGTCCATGCTAAAAGCTTACCTAAGATGTGGAAGATATATGCTAATTGAAGCCTATTGAGAACTGAAACAAAGGGACCATTTGGCCTTTCCTCTCTGTATAAAAGACGTTTGAAAATCTTGTTCAGGGCTCAGAATTCAAACTGAAAGCTCCCGAGTCCAGCCGGCCGTCAATAAACCATTTTTCCTTCTCAAAATCATTCCTGAGTCCTGGCCTCTCTATACTCAAATAATTGAACTTCTCTTAAATTCCACAACATCCTGGCCTATTCATACACAAATAAATGAACCTCTCTCAATGTCTACAACATTTCGGGCTCATATGGGATTTGCAAAATGAAAACCAAAGAAGGTAGCACTTTGCTACCCCTTCCAGATCACCAAGGAAGCAGGGAGGACTCGGGTGAACCCCAATCTGGGCACCCCTGGATTACATTTAATCCAGAAAAGATGTGGGCTCCACTGGAATCTTCCCAGTGAAAACTGAGGGCAATGGAAGGTCTTGAAAAAATTCTGGGAATAAAAGAATCTCCAAACATGGAAAAATGTAAGTCTCCCACAGGGAGCATAGTGTCAGGAAAATCTTAGCTTTAATTGCTAGGAAGGGGAGCCCAATCACCTCCCAGGAGAGACCCCACTACCTCCAGAAATTTGGGGGGAAGCTGTCTCCTCCAGCTCTGAAAGGAAAGAAAAAATAAAAGGAAAAATCCTGGTGTTTGGATTTGTCTAACTGCATGTTTGTATCTGGTTCTGGTCTTATCTCCACTGAGTTAGGAAGGCTTGATTATAATAAGAAAGGATGTTCATACATTTAGTCCTAACATCCTGGAAATTGGCCTGGATTTTGAAAAACTTGATTACAGGAAAATGAATCAGTTTTCTAGTGAAGTTTGGTCTGGGTATAAAGTTAAACAGTGAAAAGGTCTAGCTGGAATCTTTTGTTATGGTGCTGAATTTCAGATGAATTCACTTTATAGACAGCAAGCATAAGCAGGAGATCCTGTTCAGATGTTAATTTTAAGTGTTCTCTCTTTCTAAAGTTTGTTATCACTGGGGGCAGCTGTGCTGAAGAAAATATATATAATTTTGTAAGTCAGATTAATAAGTTTTGTGTTTCTGTCTATGTCAGCTGAACACTAGTGTTAGAATTGTGTAATTATGCAAAGTGGTAACATTTGGTTAAGCTGAACCCTTGCCATTGGTAAAGAAGTGAATTTATTGTAGTTCATAAAGCAAAATAGTGGCATGAATGTGTGTGCACATGCCCTGCTGTCTTGCCTCTCTGGGTCTGCCACATCTGCAGGAACTCAGGGATTGTTTGAGTCTCTGTCCACACCACACACCCAAATTTATTGGAGCTGGCCCATTCAGGGTGGCTGACGAAGCCAGTGACTTGAATCATAGCCCTTCTGGGATGGGGTGTCCCCGGGAATAGTGCTAAATTTGAAAAATTCTTTCAAGCCATTTTAGTAGCCTGGAACTTGCTACCATCAGTTTATTTCCCCTCCTCCCTTTAGAAGGAAGCATAACAAAAGCAGAGAGCAGGGAAGGGGGAGCAGCTTGCCCCTTTCCAGTGAATCCACACCTTCTATTCATAAACCACATTCCTATCAAATCACAGATCTACCTGGAAGGGGGTAGGTAAGGGAGATATCTCCCTGTGTATGTCTATGTAGAAATGCTCTGAAATGTTTTAAAGCTGTAAACTTGTCTAAAGGAAGGAGGTTATTGCTTGTAAACAATAAACCCCTAATCACTTGATAGTCCTTTTAATGGTTTGCCTAGAAGCAGTCAGCAGTAAGGGTCATGAGATACTGCAGAAAAACAAAACAGATAAATCTGAAAACCCAGAGACCTCATGTTATGTCTCCTTAAAAATTGAAAAAAAAATTAATAAACCTCAACTTCTTAATTTAAACTCAATTGTTCCTATAAAAGGTGTAAATAATAATTGAAATGAGATTTCATATGCTATCAGTTAGGGTCAGGGAGTTCCTTAAAATGCTAAGATATGGAATTCAGTTTTAATCTGTACTTAGCTTTGTACTCAATTTTAAAATCTGTGTTTGGTTTCTGTCAGCTTGCTTGTGCCTAAAAAATTCACAGTAAAAGGTAACTTAAAATGAATCTTTAATGCCAATATTGTCTTCCTGGGGAATTAAATGCATAAACCACAGATGAAATTTGTTCAGCTACTAAGAAAAAAAAAAAAAAAAAACAGGAAAGCATTGCAGAGTTGTTACTAATAATGTTCTTGTAACTTAATTAATAAAGGTGTCTAATAAGTCATCTTAAGATAAAAACATATTAAGAACTGTACCTAAGAATTAGAATCATTGTATAAGTACCCCTGTGTGTGTGTGTGTGTGTGTGTATACATATACATATATATAGTGATAGCTGGTGCTATTGCAATGGAGTAAATGTAGCTTGGATTGCAGCTATTGTGATGGTAATTGTAGACTGCATTTACTTGCAATTCCTGGAAATCTGGCCCACCCCTTAACAATTCCACTTAATAATTAAACTTTAAAAACTTATAGTCAAATTTAAAAAAAAGGGGGTTGTGCATGTCACTTTTGTGCCATCTAAATCTAAATACAGAACTGTTAAAAAGCTATGAAATCCTTATTAAATTATAATTAAAACAGGTTAAATAATTGCTTTATATTCCAAAGCCTAAAAGTTAATATGCTCTTGAAATTATTCACAGTTTTAGAATTATCAAAACAAAAGGTTTTAATACCCTGTAAAAAAAGAAAACAACATTCTTTGTTTAATCAATAACAATTAAAACTTGTTTAGCTTAAGTAATATCTTGTAGGTTTATAAATATCAGGTTAATGAATTAACATTGCATCTCTTCGGTTTAGAAATAGCAGATTAATAAGTTAACATTGTATGTGTTGAATCTTTAAAATAATGGGAACTGTAAGCTCATGTTTAATGAAACTAAATTAAGTGTAAAACTGCTCTCTCTTAAATATATGAGGTAGATTCCACTGGTTGCCAATTGTGATCTGAAGTAAATTTGCAAGTATATAATTGCGGTCAATTGTAAAAAGTTAAAAAAAAAAAAAATCTTCCAAACTGAAACATTTAAATGGTTCTAGTTCTAAAAGCTATTGTTAACTAAAAACCTGGATTGGTATTAATAGCAAAGAATAACTTCGTGATAATAAAACCTGTCTAAAGTTCACCACAGGTGCATATTTATGTAAATGGTAATGAAAGGTTACCTTAATTCTATTGGGAATCTTATTTTCATTTTAATAGTGAAAAATAGTTTTTTTTTTCTTCTACTACTGAGATAAAATGCCTGTTAATACCTGCATGATAAAAGTGGAAAAAAAGAAATAAAGTCATTAAATACACAATGTGCTGCATTAAAAATGTTTAAAAATATATGTAAAATCAAGGAATAAACTTTAACATTGTCAAATTCTCTTGTGCATTCAATCCAGGTCTTAAATACATTACAGGTTGCCTCTCCATGTGAGTTATTGGCTAGGCTGGTCACTGACCCCTTGAATCAAAATATTTGCTACATCACGCCTCTGGTTGTGCTCCTGAAGTTGATAGGAACTATGTTGCAGTTTCAGACTTCTGCAGCAGCCAGTGATGGCTCCGTAGAGCCAAGCATACAGTGGGTATTGCCTACCATCTATGCACTATGCACCATGCCAGTGAAATACTGGAACCTACCTTCTTTTCTTCTCTCTAGGATCGATGGTGCTATGACTTGCTCACTGTATGAACATGCTAAGTGGAGCCATGATTACCAGGATACTGTAGGTAAAACTTAAACACAATTGGCATTATGGCCTGCTCCCATGGAGAGATAACATGTAAAGTATTACAAACCTGAAAATTAAAACTATTAATTGCAACTCAGAATCCTTATGCATTAAGTAATACATTAATTAATATTAAGAGTTGTACTTTTATCCTGCTCTAAAAATATGTCTAATAATTATAATGTTATCTTTTCTATTCTGGATTGGGTACAAAAGTACATTAAATATGTTAAATTTCTTGTAACTTCATTTTCTAAATAATTAATAAACATATCCATAAAATAAGGTTGTGGTCTTAGCTGAAATCAGTGGGGCCATCAGTGGTTTGCAGGTAGCCAGTTAATTGGTGCCAGGCTCAGCCACCCTACTACTCTACTGTACTCTACTATTTAGCAAAACAAAGCTTGCTTGCTAGTGATGTGGGCTATGGGTGGAAGGCTCTTTGTCTCTTCAGAAATAACTAAGCTGTTTGACTTGTGAGTGTGGAAAGATAAGAGGCTGCAGTCCTGCCCTTGGGGACTGGCAGGGCTCCAGTCCCAGGAAATGTTTAACAATGCGGGGGCTATAAACTTTAAGTATTTAGGGGAAATGCAAAAACCAAATATGCTAAAGGCTTATCTAGAATGTCTGGAGTCCATGCTAAAAGCTTACCTAAGATGTGGAAGATATATGCTAATTGAAGCCTATTGAGAACTGAAACAAAGGGACCATTTGGCCTTTCCTCTCTGTATAAAAGACGTTTGAAAATCTTGTTCGGGGCTCGGGATTCAAACAGAAAGCTCCCGAGTCCGGCCGGCTGTCAATAAACCATTTTTCCTTCTCAAAATCATTCCTGAGTCCTGGCCTCTCTATACTCAAATAATTGAACTTCTCTTAAATTCCACAACACTAGTGATGGGTGACCTATTGAACAGTCAAAATTAGTAGAAATTATTCAATTAAAACCAACATGTAAAAACTTCATTCTGTAGTTCTGATCACTCCCATAGCTAAACCTAAGGGAATTTCCAACTTGGTGCACTAAACCTAAATGAAACCAACTGCCCAAAAGGTGCCAGTTCACCAGAAACATCTGATGAAGCACATGAGTGCTAATCATTAAACAGCCTGGAATGCATCTTCAAAACAAAGCTAAGTGCCTAATACTGTTATCTATTACAATTTCTCTTTGAAAATAAATAACTTTATATATATATTAATCCCCACCAACTTTTAAAAAGGGTGCCATCTTTATAGGTACCCAACCTTGTCTACTTCTGTAAACGAATGTCCTCTTTTAAAAAACAGGTAATCCAAGATTTTAATTGTTTGTTTCTTTCAGAATGAACATCTTATTAACCATATGAAAACTTCATCCAGCTTTGTACAGAATGCCAGATCCATCCTCCACCATTCAAAATAAACTAACAAAGTTTTTATACCTTGTTAGGTAAGGACTACAGCCTATGTCCAGCAGGAATTAGTTACAGAAAAGAAATCATCCCCCTTCAGCACCACTTTAATATTAAAGGTGTAAACTCTTTAAGGGTAAATTAAAATTAATAGATGGATCTGGAGCTTAGCAAGAAATCTACATAAGCACCAATAATCCCCAGTATGACTGTTGCTCTCCCTGACCAGGATTCTACTGTCCAAGATGAGAACTTCTTCTGAAAACAGGATAAACCCTGGATGTTACCCAGGAACTTCGTCTTTGGGCCCTCACTGGGAAATTGATAAGTGGGATAATCAATCAAAACAACAAACAACCACCCACCTCATAACTCCAACAATGATTATGCCAAAGCTTAGCAAGATAAGTTGACATAAAGGGAGGAAATGATGTAGGCTATGGGTGGGGGGCTGTTCATTTCTTCATGGATAACCTGAGCTATATGTGTCCTGAGCTGTGCATGTGGGACAGTGAGAACTGCAGCCCTGCCCTTGGTAACCATGACAACAACGCTAGTCCTGGAAAAACTGTTCAGCAATGCAAACACTATATAATTTAAATATTCAGGGAAAATGCAAACCAAATGTGCTAAAAGTTTACCTAGAATGTATGAAGTCCATGCTAAAAGCTTACCTAAAAGGCATGGAGTCCTTGCTAAAAGCTTACCTAGGATGTGGAAAATAAATGTTAATTCAATTTTATTGAACATTGAAACAAAGAACCATTTGGTCCTTCTTTTGCATAAAAAAACGTCAAAAATCTTGTTTGTGGATCAGGTTTTGAACAGAAAACTCCCAAGTCTTGCTGGCCAAAAATTAATTACTTTTTCCTTCCCAAAATTATTATGAATCCTGGCCTTTTCATATGGAAATAATTGAACCTCTCTTGACATCTAATACATGATATGTTGCCTTCATTGATTTTCTTTTGTTAAACCACCTTGCAACCTAGAAAATACCACTTGCCATAGTACATAATCCTTGTAATATGCTGTAGATTTGATTTCTTAGTGTTTTCTTCAAGATTCCTGCATCTATACTCATAAAGGAATTTTGTCTGTAATATTCTGTCATTGCACTGTCTTAATGTTTTGGAATCAGGATGATGCTAATTCACAGAATGAGTGAGAATGAATTCTCTGTATTATTTAATTGATGAGTTTATGAAAAATAAATAAAAGTCTTTAAATGTTTGGCAATATTCACCAGGGAAGGCATCTGAATCTGGATTCCTCTTGTTGTGATGTTTTTTATTATTCATCAAACTCTTTTCCTGTCTGTTGATGTCTACTTCTTTTTTTTTTTTTTTTTTTTGTTTGTCCAGACACATTTATCTTATTTAATCCTAAAAACAAACTTCTCTTGCTTCTTAATTAGCGTCACCCAGACTTTCTCTGTCCATACCATAGTCTTTTCTCCTTTATTCATTTTCTGATGCGCTGTACTCACTCATGAGTCCAGCTTACATCTGTATGATTGTGCTCTCAACGCAGATTCCTGGTTCTTCATTCAGGATCTTGCCACCTATTGACAATCTCCCCCTGGCCGTCTGTTCTCAGATGTCTACTTCTTTTGATCCCTTAGATAATTTCTATGTTTCTAAGAATTTCCCATTTCATCAGCTTATCTGGTGTGTTGACAAATGGCTCTTTGTAGTATTCTTCATTAATATGTTAAATTTCTGAATGATAAGTAGTAATGTCCCTACTTTTATTTAGGACTTCAGTGATTTTCAAATTTTCTTCTCTTTGTGAATCTAATTAAATATTCATTAATTTTATTGATCTCTTCTGAGATACAACTTTTTCTTTATGGAATCTCTCAAATGGTTTCTATCTGTTATTTCATTTGTCTTCTCTGTAATATTCAATATTTCCTTCTTTCTAGTAACTTAAATTTAGTTTGCCCTTCTTTTTCTAGTTCCTCAAGATATAAATTATATTATTATTTTGAGATTCTTTTTCCTAAAGTAGGGATTTATGCCCATAAATACCTCTCAATTCCTTAGTGATTTTATCTCTGACTGTTTTAAGAAATGAACTAGGTCTTTATTTTCATCTATCAGGTGGTCAAAAGGGGAAAATCCATGATCTTGGAAGTACTACCTGAGATTTCACTGCAATTGAGGTGGATGACATAAACATATAGATCATCTTATTGCTCAAGTCACTTTTTCCTCCAGACCATCTCATCCCTGATCCCAGATGTGCCAATTTAATAATGAATACATTGGACATTGCCCAATGGCAACTTACACTTTGTTAGTCTGACATATTCCAGTTTAGAGAGGGCAGTTCAAAGCCTATGGTAAATTGATGTCCTATGCCACTAATGGATCATAGAACATGATGGAGGTATTTATTGCTTGTTTTGTTCATCTCTGCTAGAGGAAAAAGGCCTTGGAATCAAACTTTAGGAGTCTATGTTGTGATTTTCATATTGAGGTTTTCTATAGCTTTCCATGATTTATACATCTCTTTTCAGATATCTTAGTACCACAGGTCTGCTAGTACCTATGGCCCAAATACTAGTATCTTAGTACCACAGCTTTACCTATCAAGAAGCCTTTCATGTACTTGGACCTTTGCAAAACTATCATGTTTATCACATTTAGACTGACGAATCTGTTTGTGGTGATATTTTAAAATATGTTTTACCTTAAAAATGTTTGGTTATTGTGTTAGTTAGCTAATCTGTCAATTTGAGTGGGTAATTGTGCCCAGGTTTTTGGTCAAGAAAGTACTGAGATAAGTGTAATACAAGGACATTTATGGACTTTAGTCACCAGTGACTTTACTGCATAGATAGCTGATTACATTTACATCATTCAGGGAGATCGCCATCAGCAATGAGTGATGCTTTATCCAATCAGTTGAATGTCTTCAAAGGGGAAGTGATTTCAGCATTCAGAGAGTTTCTCAGCTTGTCTTTGGACAGACAACATCTCCCAGAAACTCATCAAGAACCTTCATTGGACCTTCACTGGATCCCCTGGTTTGCAGCAAGTGTGATGTGGGCTATGGGTGGAAGGCTCTTTGTCTCTTCAGAGATAACCCAAGCTGTTTGACTTGTGGGTGTGGAATAGTAAGAGGCTGCAGTCATGCCCTTAGGGACAATGGCAACTGCTCCAGTCCCAGGAAACAGTTTAACAATGCAAGGGCTATAAACTTTAAGTATTTAGGGGAAATGCAAAAACCAAATATGCTAAAGGCTTATCTAGAATGTCTGGAGTCCATGCTAAAAGCTTACCTAAGATGTGGAAGATATATATGCTAATTGAAGCCTATTGAACTGAAACAAAGCGACCATTTGGCCTTTCCTCACGGTATAAAAGACATTTGAAAATCTTGTTCAGGGCTCGGGATTCAAACTGAAAGCTCCCGAGTCCGGCCGGCCATCAATAAACCATTTTTCCTTCTCAAAATCATTCCTGAGTCCTGGCCTCTCTATACTCAAGTAATTGAACTTCTCTCAAATTCTACAACAAGTGTATGGTACCTGGATTTGTGCATCTCCATGGTCACATAAGAGATTCCTATAAAATCTACTGACAGATATCTCCTTTTGATTTTGTCTCACTAGTTAACATTGACTAATACAGCTTAGAACCAGGAGGTTTTCTTGAGGAACAGAGTCTTAAACATGGGATGTCTGAGGTGGTTCTGGGAGTTTTGCAATTGACTCTCTAATCTAATTTGACTCAAGGGTACTAATGAATCCCTTTCCAGTAATGAAGAGGCCACTAACAGTGCATGGCATGAATTGGCAAAATAGATACACAAAATATCATGACTGGATTCCCCTACATCCACACTTATAAGAAGCAAGGGTCTGAGTGAGTATTTTCAACACATTAACTGAGTTTTATGGAGTCAAATGGTATGATGATGTTGTCTGGCTCCTCTTTGACATTCTGCATCCTGTTACCAAAGAAAGAGACCAGTTAAAGGCTTCAAATCTGAAATTTAAATAGTGTATATGTAGCAGTTTGATATGGTTATGAATTCCAAAAATAGATATTGGATTTGTTTGTAATCTAGTCTGTACCCGGGTGTGATTAAGTTATGATTAGGGCTTTCATTGGGTGATGACATTAGGGCATTGAGTCCCCACCCCTTGAGGACAGATAAAAAGGCATGGCAAAGGACAAAATGGAGGGTTGATGATGTTGGAGTTCTGATGTTGGGGTTTGATGCTGAATCCTTAAGCTGAAGCCCTGGAAGTAAACTCACAGAGCAAAGAGAAGCCAGTCCCAGGAAGAGAGAACTGTTGAGCCCAGGAAAAAGCAAGCCCTGGGAAGAAAGGAAGCTTGAACCCAGAGAGAAACAAGTTCCTGGAAGGAACCCAGAAAGCCTGAACACTTGCAGACATCAGCAGACATCTTGCTCCAACAAGTGAAAATAGACTTTGGTGAGGAAAGTAACGTATACTTTATGACCTGGAATCTGTAAGCTCCTACCCTAAATAAATGCCCTTTATAAAAACCAACCAATTCCTGATATTTTGTACCATCACCCCTTTGGCTAACTAATACAGAATTTGGTACCGAGGAGTGGGGAATTGCTTTTGCAATTACTAAAATGCTGGAATGGTTTTGTAAATAGATAAGGGGTATTTTTTGAAGGAATTGTGAGATGCTTGGAAGAAAAGACCAACAGTGCTTTGAAGAAACTATTGACAGCAATATGGATGCTAAAGAGACTTTTTATAATATCTTAGTGTTGTAGAATTAGATACTAGGTTCAATTATTTGTGTATAGAAAGGCCAGAACTCAGGAATGATTTTGAGAAGGAAAAATGGTTTATTGATGGCTGCCTGGACTAGGGAGATTTCTGTTGCAAACCTGAGCCCCAAACAAGATTTTCAAGTTCCTTTTATACAGGGTGGGGAGTTAAATGGTGCTTTTATTAAAGAAAACTACTTTCTTTGTTAGTTAAGTGCTTGCCTGAGTACCAGGTAAGTTTTGAATTAACATTTTGCCCACACCTCAGGTGAGCTTGAATTAGCATCTTGCCATATTCTGTCTGGATACAACCTTGAATACACATTCAGTCTTACATCCTTTCTGAACATTCAAAGCCTATATCACTTAACTGGATTTCTAGAGACTAGGCACACTTGGATACAGAATTAGATGATTTTGAATTTATGCACAGGCTATGTTATATTTCCCATTCAAGGCCAAGTCCAAGTTCCCTTAAGTTTTGGCATCACCACCATCAGAATTTCCCTGGACTGACTGGTATGTATATAGAGTTTGCATTGCTAAATTGCTTCCTGGGACTGGAGTCATTGCCATGGTCACCAAGAGCAGGACTGTAGCCTCTTATCATTCCATACCCACAAGTCAGGACAGACAGTTTAGGTTAAGGTTATCTCTGAAGAAACAAAGAGCCTCCCACCCATAGCCCACATCATTAGTAGTAAATGATGAAACTATTATTGGAAACTGGAGGAAAGGAAATCCATGTTTTAAAGTTGCAGAGAACTTAGCAAAATTAACTCCTGGTGTTTTATGGAAGGCAGAATTTGAAAATGGTGAGCCTGAGCATTTAACTGAAGAAATCTCCAAAGTAAACATGAAGAATGCAGCTAGGAACCTACCTGAAACTTATAGCAAAATGCTAGAGAGAGAGAGATGTTAAAGAATAAACTGTCAGGCACAAAGAAAGCAGAAACTGATTCTGGAAATTCCAAGCCTCTGGAAATCAAGCTCCCAGAAGAAAGTGCCACACTGGAGGACTTAACTAAATGTGGAACTTGTAAATCAGGATTGAAGATGGAGAATGTCAGAAAGCCTTCTGGAAAGTCTCGCTGTCTGATGGTTTGGACCCCTGCTTCCTGCATACTAAACCAACAGTGTTTTTGAGAGAGCTGTATGAACAAAACCACTGTTAGCTTGGAATAAAAGAGACATGGTAAGGAGAGATTGAAGGGGAAATGACTTGAGAAAAACCATGGAAGCTGAGATCTGGAATTAAGGCATTACATTGGGCCAAGAGAGGAATCCCACACATGTGTACAGAGAGAGTCAGTTTGCACTAGCAGCTTAAGAGGGTGGATGTTCCCACCTGTTGTTCTGGGAGAGTTTTGCCACCCCAGGATATAGAGAGGGTGGAGAACATAACCTAAGGATTAGGGTGTTTAAAGTCAGCACCCACATGTCTGAGAGGAATGGACCTGTCCCCCATGGATTAGGAAAGGTCAGGTGGTCAACTCATTGCTCTGAGAGGGTTGAACCAGTATTCCAAAAGTTAGGGAAGGCCACAAAGTCAACTCATTTCTCTGAGAGGGTAGAGCCTGTATGGCAAAGGTTATGGAAGAACAGGTGGTCAACTCATTGCTCTGAGAGTGTATAGCCTGTACACCAAAGGTTAGGCGGAATGTTGTCTTCAAATCACTGTACTTGTGGGGTTATGAATCTAACCCAAAGTTTAGGTAAGGTGTGGCAATCACCCCAACACTATAGGAGCAAGAGGTCTGAAGCTTGGTTGACACCTAGATGTGTGATGAGGGTAGAAACAAGAAAATGGGCATTGAAAAAGCATTTTGAAAGGGTGGGTTCCCATGAGGCGCCAAAGAAAAGAAACCATAATCTTAAAAATGACTCTGAGTAAACTATTAGCAATGTGGTGCAGCAGTGTTCCAAAATGTATTCACCAATTGCAATGAATGTGCCACAATGATGAAAGAAGTTGTTGATGTGGGAGGAGTGGGGTGAGGGGTTGGGGGTTATATGGGAACCTCATATATTTTTTGAATATAATATTTTAAAAAGTAAAACAAAATAAAATTAAATTAAATTAAATTAAATTAAATAATTAAATTTAAAAAATGACTCTCAGACAGAAATATAGTGGAGAATGCCCTGCAGGCTTTACTGAATCGTAGAGAACCCAAGACTCATGTTTCCTTCCAGTTTCTCCTCCTTGTACTGAAAATGTTTATTCTTTGCCTGTGCATTTGTGTACTGGAAACAGATAAATTGTTTTGTAAATTTCAGAGGTTTTTGGCAGATAGAACTTTGTCCCAAGACAAACTCTATTTCTTTAAATTGATTGTGATA
This sequence comes from Dasypus novemcinctus, assembly GCF_030445035.2. Classification (NCBI taxonomy): domain Eukaryota; kingdom Metazoa; phylum Chordata; class Mammalia; order Cingulata; family Dasypodidae; genus Dasypus; species Dasypus novemcinctus. The sequence goes on from NC_080676.1 coordinate 106,636,723, forward strand.
TGATTTAATGCTTGCATTGTTACTGATTCAAGGGTTTTCAAATACTGTGATGTCTTTTTGGAATTCAGGGGTTGAGTGTAGCAGGTTGATATGGTTATGAATTCCAAAAATAGATATTGGATTTGTTTGTAATCTGGTCCATACCTGGGTATGGTTAAATTATAATTAGTGCTTTGATTGGGTCAGATCATTAGAGTGTTGAGTCCCCAACCTTTAGTGGGTGGGGACTCACAGCTAAAAGGCATGGCAAAGGACATAGTTTATGGTTTTTGATGTTGGAGTTTGGTGCTGAAGCCTTAAGCTGGAGTTCCAGGAAGTAAGCACACAGAGGAAAGAGAAGCAAGCCTCAGGAAGAGAGGAGACCAGAGCCCGGGAAGAAGCAAGCTCTGGGAAATTTGGAACATGAACCCAGAGAAAAGCAAGACCCTGGAAGGGAGAAACCCAGGAAAACTGAACCCTCATAGACATAGCCATCTTGCTCCAAATCATCAAAATAGACTTTGGTGAGGGAAGTAACTTATGCTTTATGGCCTGGTATCTTTAAGTGCCTACCCCAAATAAATAGTCTTTATAAAAACCAACCAATTTCTGGTATTTTGCATCAGCACCCCTTTGGCTGGCTAATACAGTATATATCTCAGATTAGTTCTAATATGATTTATTTGTTTGGATTACATTGCATTTGTTGGACTTGTACATTTTTTTTTTCAGAGTTTTAGAACTTATGGGCATTATTTCCTCACACATCCTTTCTTCTCCTTTTTCCTTCTCATCTACTTCTGGCACTCCTATGATGCAAATGTTTGCATGTGTCAAGCTATTACTCAATCTCTGAGACCTTGTTCAAGTGTTTCTAATTTTTTTCTGTTTTTCTTACTGTTTGATTTTAATTGCCTTTTTTTATGCTAATTCTACTGCTGGTTTGATCTGCTGTATTATGACAGTAAAATATTTTTAATTTTATTATTGTGCCTTTCATTCTGATAATTTCTGTTATATTTCTTTTCAATGTTTTTAACTTTTCTTTTTTCCACAAATTGTCATCTTAATATACATTAGCTCTACATACTCTATCAGTTTATTTCTATCCATATTTACTTTCATGTCCTGGAATTGATTTAGGAAATTTGTTTCAATTTCATCAATTAGCTGTTTCAAAATTCATGTATACATCATCGATTTTTTTTTCTATTTTGTGATGCATATGTTACAGTTTCTTAGTATGGTTTGTAATTTTTTGCCACTGTCTAGACATTGATCATTTTGAGGTGTAACACTCAAAATAAATTCATTCTCTTTGTCTGTGATTTTATTGTTGGTTAACTTTGTGTTAAAGCTATTAATTTATGATTCAACTTATTTTGGAATGTCAGGGTTTCCTGTTTTATCTGTTCATATTTTCTCAATTCTTCTGCACATAACTGTCTCACCTCCAGGAGAAAGTGCCCTTTCTTTTCTTCCTTCTCCAGAAATCATGCATGATATGTTTTTTCTTTTCGTTTAGAATTTTCTCCCTAGTGCCTATGATTTGTTTAAATTTCTCCCTTACTCAGTGCCCCCTTTTCATTATATATTTTAAGTTTTGGGACATGTCATGTTTTATAACAGTTCATTTTCCCACTTTTCTCTCTGTGAGTCTTTTCTGCTTCTGTTTCCTTCCCCCTTTGGTTATCACCCCTCATGGTGACACATCGGATCAAATCAGAGATGCCTGTTTTAAGTGATCCACAAACAGATACTGGATTTGTGTGTGTAACTCTAGCCAACTCTTCAGTGGTGTTTTTTTTTCCCTGGGGTCACTTTTGTATGTGGCATTTCTTAGCTACTTGTTTTCCACCCTGCGTCTCTTTGCACATGTGTCCCTGATTTTGCATATGTGTGGGATCTATCTCACAACTTTGACTGACTCTATGGTCTGCATCCATGGCAGGAGAGACCAATGCCACGAGGCTTCTGCTTGACTCATAAGCTGTGCAGGACTGAATGAGGTGGAGGACTATAGATAGGTAGATCTGGGAGATAAACCTGCTACCTGTTTTAAATGGTTTTTTTTTCTTCTTCCATTTAGATTTTGTGGAGGTCTTCTTCAAACTCTTTCATCCTCTACAGTTCCATGCATGTGGGATTAATATTGTAATGTTTCTGAAACATTTATAGGGGATTTCCTACATTGTCATGTTGGTGACTTCACTTCCACACTCCCTTTTATTTAACTTTTAAGCATTTCCTTATATTACGGACTTTGAACATTTTGACACTGAGTTTACTGTCTTTTGTGGAATGAATCATGAATCATGAACCCCCAAAAAGTACATGTTCTTAAACTTAGTCCACACTTCAGTGTGATCCTATTTTGAAAACAAACATTTTGAATATATGTTATAAGTTAAGGTGTGAACTCACTTGTGAATAGTCCTACTTATTTTGAAAACCTATTTATGTGTGACCAAACTGAATTGGGAGGGAGGGGGAAACTTAATGAATATTACAATATCAATATTACTTCCAACTCTTTTATAAAGTGATGGAATTTGGAAGAACTCAGAGAAATCAGAAGATGTAGAAACCAATCCTCCAATATAGCCCCAAAAAGGCAACCATGTGACAAACACAAAGATGGAAACCAAGAAATCCAAACATTTGTGCCAAGTCAGCAGGGGAATGCTATGGATTCAGGGAGAAAGTTAGCCTTTTAACGTCCTGATATTGGCTTTCTAATATTTTGAAGAGTATTAAGTCAGTGACTTCCTGTTCTTAAGCCAACAAATGTGTGGCACTTTTTTATTTTGTCTCTGGTGAAACTAAGACACTGTCCAATGACTGATTAGGACCTCTTATTTCTTTACACATGCAGGTCCCTCAGGAAACTCCCATTCCACTTGCCTTACACCAAAGAAAATACAATGAGTCTGAAGGATTCATTTGAAAATACCTCCTTTGAAATACCTCTTTTTGTCACCTGGTCACTCTGATATTCCTTCTCTATATTCACAATTAATAGGATTACTTGTCTTTATAATGTTTATGGCATTGCATATGACACTTTTCTTGGTAATGTAAGTATCATTCTCCAAGTTTACTCTTTTAACTTCTTGTCAGGAGACATTTCTTATACCTGAGAACTGCACAAACCTTCATATTCACCCAATGAACAAACAATTCACATTGTCATGGCCAAATCCTTCTTTATTTTAAATTCCTCTTATGCTTGAACTGAACTGATCTATCAAATACTAAAGTTCAAGATACACCCAAATGATGTATGACATGAGTTCTGTTTAGTGATATTTAATAAAGGCTTATATACATGTTTGGAAAAACAAACAGTTCAACCCTGATGAAGTTGCTAAAGTTATGAAAGCAAGTACGTTCTATGTACATAAAGAAGTGGGAAAATCATTATCAGTTTCTTCTAAAATACCTGAGGAAGTTCTCATGGAGATGATCAGATATGTGATCAAAGAAGAGAGGATTGGGAGGAAGGAGTTGGAGAAAGAGGTGATTTATGTAAGATAAACATTTGGAATTTTACTGTGTCAAGTCTGAAGCAAGTGCCACATAAGAACGGTGAAATGATGCACTTAGACAAGGGTACTGATTTGAAAGAAAGCAAAGTAATAGTCAAGGAGTAGATAGATTTTTGAATTTCTAAAATACAAACTATGGAAAATGGATTTAGATGAAAAGTAATGAGGGACAATTAAGTATTCTTGAGGAGAATTCTTGAGTATCATTTTTCTTCAGTCATTCAATAAGATATTGCCAGGTACTATTTAAGCTGTTAAAATATAAGAATGAACAAAATATATAAAGGTTCATCACTTGAAGCCTATATGTTAATGTTTAGGTGGGTCCAGGGTGATGGTTTTAAATGTACCAAACAATAACCATAATATAAGTTAAGGAGTGATTCATGATCTGAAGTAAAAAACAGGGAAATAGAATGAAAGAGTTTTAAATGAACAGATAAAAAGGAGAACAATCTCAGTAATTCATATAGGTCTAATAATATTATCAATTATTTCAAAGACTGCACTGTAGAATTTGGGAGCAGATTCACTAATAGAATTAAGTAGTCAATGATGCTGCTTTACTTTAACCCACCACACCTGAAAGTATTTTTCCCAACGTGTTATAATTATCTTTAATTAACCATATTATTATAATCTAAGTTCCTGCAGGAAAGTTTAAAGCAGACTCAGAGTTTTCTACAAAATTTTCATTATTGTACAGAGAATGGTGAAGAAGATTGTAAAAATGAGATCTGCTACATCAGTATCAGCAGTAACATAATAACAGACTTTAGTAAAAGTCATTTCCTTTAACCTCAGTGTCTCTCAAATCATTTTTAATCACTGCCCTATGGTATATATGTTTTAGTGACCAAATATCCCCCAAGAAATAAAATGATATTGCAAGTAAATCCCTTTAGGATTTGCTGGAAAACATATTTTACACTGTGAGGAGCTTAATAATTAACACTGACTGATGTTTAGGATAATGTGTCAACTTGGCCTGGTAAATGTTCCCAGTTGTTCATTCAAGCAAGCATTGGGCTAATTATAGTACAAGGATGTTTATGGACTTTAGTCACCAGTTGCTTTACTGCATAGATAGCTGATTACATCTATACCAATCAGGGAGATTGCCATCAGCAAAGGGTGATGGTTTATCCAATCAGTCAAATGACTTAAGAGGGGAAGTGATTTCACCATTCAGGGAGAATTTCCCAGCTTGTCTTTGGACAGCCAATATTTCCTGGAATCTCATCAAGGACCTTAATCGGACTTTCATTATAACCCTGGTTTACAGCCTGCCTGCAGAAACTGGATATGTGCATCCCCACAGTCACATGAGAAACTCTTATAAAATCTGTTAATATTGAAAGATATCCTGTTGATTCTGATTCCCTAGAGAACCCTGACAAATAAGGCTTGGTACCAGGTATGGGTTTCAATGGGTTACCCATGCCTATTGGCTTATGTTTGGCAAACACTGAGACAATCAGTGTAACATATGTGGAGCCCCGGATATCTAAAGGCATCACAGAACTGGTATTGCTCAATCTTGTGTGGCTGTATACCACTTGTCACTCTTAATAGAATGGTCAAATGGCCTTTTGAAGACTCAATTATGGCACCAACTAGGTGGCAATACCTTGCAGGGCTAAGCCAATGTTCTCCAGAAAGATGTGTATGCTCTAAATTAGCTTCCATTCTATGGTGCTTTCTCCCATAACCAGGATTCATGGGTCCAGGAATCAAGGGGTGGAAATGGGAGTGGCACAACTCACTATTACCCCTGGTAACCCACTAAGAAAATTTTTGCTTCATGTCCCTGCAATCTCATGCTCTGTTGGTCTATAGGATTTAGTCCCAAAAGGGGGAATGCTGCCACCAGGGAACACAACATTAATTTCATTAAACTGGAAGTTAAGAGTGTCACCTGTCCACTTTGTGCAATTCTTAACTCTGAATCAACAGGGAAAAATGGGAATTACTGTCCTGGCACGGGTGATTGATCCTGACTATCAACGGAGAAATAGGAATGTATCTACATAATGGGAGGAAAGAAGAGTTGCCTGCAATATAGGAGATCCTCTAGGATGTCTCCTAATATTGTCATGTCCTGTGAATAATGTCAATGGAAAATTTCAACAACTCAGTCCAAGAAGGACTAACAATTGCCCAGAATCTTCAGTTATGAAAGTTTGTGTCACCCCACCAGGAAAAGAACCATGGCCAGCTGAAGTGCTTGCTGAGGGTAATGTCAAAAAGGTAAGACCAGTGAATTCCATGAGCATGTGCCCATTCCTACACATTATTTGCTGTGAAATAGGTTTCTTGGTAAGAAGCAATGTTGTGTGGAATGTCATGGTGGTAGATAAGACATTCAGTAATTTCACGGATGAATGTTTTGGAAGAAGCATTTTGTGCAGGAAATGCAAACCCATATTCTGAGAATGTGTCTATTCCAGTAAAAACAATTTGCTGCCCCTTCCATGGTGGAAGTAGTCTAGTTTAGTCAACCTGCCAGCAGGTAGCAAGCTGTTCACCTCAAAGAATGTTGCTATAACAGGAGCTTAGAGTGGGTCTCTGCTGTTGGCAGATTGGGCACTCAGCAGTGGCTACAGCCAATTCAGCCTTGGTGAAGTGAAGTGAAGTTCACACTGCTGGGCCTATGCATATCCTCCATCCCTACCTCCATAAGCACTATGTTCATGAGCAAATTGAGCAATTACAGGAGAGGCTGAGGAAAGACAGTGAGTATTAGCCACAGAGGAAGTCATCTGCTCCACTTGATTACTAAAGTCTTTCTCTGCTAAAGTCACCCTCTGGTGAGCATTCACGTGGGACGCAAATATTTTCATGGTTTTTTTTGTTTGTTTGGTTTTTTTGCCTGCTCAGAAACTTCTATCAACATAACTCTTCCCTGGTTCTCTTTGTTACCAATTTTCCAATCATGTTCCTTCCAAATCCCTGACCATTCAACCAAACCACTGGCAATAGGCCATGAATCAGTGTAGAAATATACCTCTGGCCATTTCTTCTTCCAAGTAAAATGAAAAACCAGGTGCACTTCTTGAGGTTCTGTCCATTGGAAGTATTTGCCCTCCCCACTATCCTTCAGGGTTGTCCCAGAAAAAGGCTACAGTGCTGTATCTGTCCATTTTCAGATGTATCTGCATTTCACCTGCAGAAGCATCTGTAAACCAAGCTCAAGTTTCCTCTTCCTTAGTCAACTGTTTAAGGACTCCCCAAGAGGCCAAAGCTAGGACTGGGAAAGAGAAGGTAACAGGGCAGTGGTGGTGAACATGGGCATTTGGGCTACTTCCTCATGTAACTTTCTTGTACCTTTAGAACCCTCTTGAGACTTATCTCATTTATACCACTTCCACATTATTATGGAGTGCTGCTGTGTATGTCCAACTTTATGGCTTGGTGGGCCAGACAATACCCAGCTCATGATAGGCAACTCATGTCTTATGGTAACTTCATGACCCATCAAGTTAAGCATGCATTCAATGCTTAACCATGAATGTTCATGGTTCAGAATTCATTTTATACTAAGGCCCAGTAGCAGGCCCAAAGCCCTTTCTCAAATGGAGAGTATTTATCTGCAGAGGATGCAGGGCTTTGCTCCAAAATCCTAAGGGTCTGCATTGTTTTTCTCCTATAGGTACAAGCCAAATTCAGCATGTACTGCCCAGCCTCATGCCTGCACCATGAAGTCTTCACCTCTTCCCATCCCTGAGGGAGGAGCTAGCCAAACTCCAGCAAGTACTGCAGAGCCTCCAGTCTGCCCTGAGGAATCTGACTTTCAACCCCTGCCTGAAGAGATTAACCCTTTCTCACCAGAAAAAAAAGTGCAAAGAAATGCCTTGAAGTTAGTGGCTTGCAAGGCATTTCTAATCCTTCTCCTTAACCACCCCACCCCCGTCTTATCTTTGAGATCTATTGCTAGACTAAAATCACAAGCACCCAACGGTGAAATACAAAGTGTGATCAATGGGGAAGTATGGTACACTCTGAAAGAACTGCATGAGTTTTCCAATTTAAATAGACATAAATCAGGTGGATATTTGTGGGAATGAATATTAAGGGGATTGGATAGTGGTGGGAGGAACACAAAGTTGGATTAAACTGAATTTATTGATATTGACTCACAGAGTAGAAATTCTATATTCCAAACTGTAGCTCAAGTGGTTAGAAAGGGCTCTAATTGTTTGGGTGGCTGACTGAAACATGGAATAGGTTGTCGATGAAGGAAGTGATAAATATGAACTTTGAGCATATGACCACTTACAGAAAGGGAATTATTAATAGTCATGAATCTGTCTTTCTTGTTTCATTATTATTATGATTGCATATGTACGCAAAATGAATTTATTTGATTTTCTTCCCTAACTCTTTCCCCTATCATATGACAAGTTGCATTATTTTCATGTCATAGTAGAACATGTTGATTCTGTTTCCCTAGAGAACTCTGACTAATACACTGACCTATTAGCAGTCACCTAGCTATTCATTTTTAATGCCAAAAATATATAGCCTGTGCATAAACTCAAACTTATTTAAATCCAAATATGCCTGGAAAGCCAACTGAGAAGTATAAACTCTATAGGCTTTGGATATTCAGGGAGGATGCAAGCCAAATGTGTCAAGCCTACCTGGAATGTGGGGGATATATGTTAAGTCAAGCTTACCTGGAGGAAACAACCTATCTAATAGTCATATAAAACACTTGAAGAAACTAACAGAAAGTCCCTTTGCATACAAGCATCGTTTGGCTCCCCACTCATATTTCCTTATTATTCTGTTGTCTACCATTATCAGATATTCATTCCATTAGGACAGTCTATGAAAAATGTTTGCTCAGGGGAATAATTCTAATGCAATAAATTATTTTTAATATATTTTAAGGTTAGAAAATACAAAAAGTGTCACATAATTCTTTGGAAATGCTGACTAAAACATGGTTATCCTAGATTTGTGTACTAACTTTGCATAAACTCATACCGTAAACCTTTACTACTTGAATTAGTCAGCCAAAGGGGTGCTGATGCAAAATTCCACAAATCTCTTGGTTTATATAAAGGGTATTTATTTGGGATAGAAGCTTACCCTCACAAGGACATAAAGCATAAGTTCTTCCCTCACCAAAGTCTGTTGCCATGTGTTGGTGCAAGACAGCAGATAAAGTCTGTGAGGGTTCAGCCTTCCTCCTCTTACCTAGGCTCTGTGGTCCCAGTATATTCCAATCTCAGTAGCAGGTTGGGATCGGTCTCATCTCTCTCCCAGGGCTCATTTCTCTAGTGGCTCAACTGCTCTGTTTTCTCCACAATGTCAGTTGTAGATGATGAGACTCTCTAGGCTTTGCCTGGCTCCCCAGGGCTTGACTCTCTTCAGACTCAGCTGCTCTGCTCCCTCCACAAGGCCAGGTATGAACTATCAGGTGAATGGCTTGCCTCTCTTCCTGGGAACACTGCCATATCTTAGGAGACCTCTCTATTCTTCTGGGTTCTTTACCTATATGTTTACTTCCCAAAGTTCCAGGACACAAAACTCCCAACCTTGTCCTTTGCCAAGTGTTTTCTCTGGGCTAATCACCGTACTGACATGACCCAATCAAAGTCCTAATCCTAATTTAATCAATTAAGTGATACTTCTGACACATCAGTTTAAAAACATAATCCAATAACTATTTTTGGAATTCATAAACAAGGTCAATCTGCTGAACTACTATAAGCACTTTCTTTGTAATGATCAAAATATTTGTATGAATCCTGATCTCATAACTTGAGATCACAGAACTGAAGTTAGAGGAAATAATCTATCATAGAAGTTATGTATGCCTATGTTTCAAACACAACACAATACAATTAAGGAAGCTACACTGACTGTGGTATAAAGAGAAATTTCAAGGGAAAATAAGATACATTTTAAGGTAGAACCTTATTTATCAATAATGCCCACCTCAACAGAGATGGTGGAGATAAGGGGAGATAACCACTCCATTATAATTGAATTTATCCACACAGGATTTACAGATCAACAAGTGCTAAAGCACCTACTGTCCATAGGATACTTTGCAATCGATCTGGTCAAAATGCTGGGGAATGTTGATCTGGTGGCATTGATCTATGTGGGTCAAAGATTTCACACAACAAAGTACCTCTTTCTGGGCATCCTGGCTCTGATGTATTCCTGCTATTCCTGTGCTATTACCTCCAAGATGTTAGAGAATTTCCTTTCAAAAGAAAGAATGAGTTCTCTCTGTGAATACATTCCATAATTTTAATTTCTCTGTCTTTCTGAAACTGTAGACTGTTTTCTTTTGGTTGCAAATGGCCTATGATTCATATATGGTAATATGCAGCCCACTGTAGTACCACACCATGATGTCAAAGAAATTATGTGTTCAGATGACCACTGGGAATTACATACCTGGAAACCTGTATTCCATGGTTCATATAGGTCTACTTTTTAGATGAACATTCTGTGGATCTCATAAAGTTAATCATTTTTATTGTGATGTGTTTCAACTACACAGACATTCTTGAGCTGACAACTTTATCAATGAACTGTTGCTACCTATCTTTGACAGGTTCAACTCAAATATTTACTAAGATCAGAGTCATTATATCTTATCTTTACATACTTTTCACAGTTTTTGGTATGAAATCCAATGAGGAAAGAGACAAAGCCTTATCAATTGTGCATCCTACTTACTTTATGTCTCAATATTCTATGGTTCCCTTCTTTATGGGTACATTCAACCAAGTTCTGTTAAAGAAGAAGATAAAGATATACCTGTTGTAATCTTTTCATAAGTTAGTAATTCCTCTTTTTAAACCCTTTTATTTAAAGCCTGAGAAATAAAATAACAAATTCTATGAAAAGAATTATGAAAAATAAATCTCAGAACATTCTAAATTGAATATCAGTCACTGAGGTAAATGGTCCTTGGTATGATATTAACTTTTTTTCAAACTCAAGTTATATTGATAAAGTGTAAAATGCCATTTCATATGTAAATATTATATCAGTAAAATATGATGATGTGTAAGTCCCAAAAAGTGTAATTGATAAATAAGTTCTCAGAGGAATGTTTCTACAGAGAAGTATTTCAAAATCCAAGCTAATAGAGTCCAACAGTTATGTTCAATGATTTTTGCAGAGTGTAATTAGTTACAAGTGTGCAGAGTGTAATTAGTTACAAATTCATCAAATTCAACAAACACAAAAAAGAGAAGATTGCATATAAATTTAGCATTTCAGCAATTATATTGAATCTGTAATCTTAAAAATTTCTGCAGGGTTCTATATTCTCAAATATTAAGCCCTGCTTAAGTAGCACCATCTATTAGGTATACTTTGTGCTTTTTAATTTGACTTCCAAACTTTTAGTTTGGAGACTATATTTGAACATGGATACATGCATTTATTTAAATACAAATTAAGAACATGTTAATCTTTTGTTTTGAAGTTATTTAGTTTTTAAGCTCTCAGAAATAAAATATCATTTATAAATGATGTATCACTCTATGCTTGAAAATGGTGCTACTTTTACAGAAATCCCTATGGAATTGAATATTTTCCTATAATTTTGCTAGTTACCCAGGACACAGAACAATTTCTATATACTAATTAATTGACATAAGTAATGATATTAATTAAATCAATGCTTTTCTTTTTCACCTGATATCATTGCTTGTCTTTGTCAGCTTTTAAGAATACTAATAAGTAGTACAGTTTCCATTATAAATTAATGTTATATTGAGGTGAAAAGAAATAGGAAAATGCTATACAAATATCTAAGCAAAAAAAATAATTATTGCATCATTTAAAAGGGCAAAATAATGAAAAATTAACATACTGAAAACCTGTCACAGATATTGCCTACTATAGAGTTAGACATTATATTCAAGAGTAAAACTCACACATCAAAATATTTAGTATTTTCCAAAGATCATCTAGGTCACCCATCAAAAGGCTGAGATTTGGATAAACACTGCCTTTACCTCCTAATATTTCATACCTTTATTCACATTAGCTTAAGTCAGAGTTAATGCCAAAATGGTTTAAACTATAAGAATATTGAACAAACATGAGCAAAATACAATGCAGATTATACACAAGGAATTTTAAATTGTCTTGTGCTTATATAATATGCTTGGTATTTAGAAAATGGTCGTCAGTCTAGCTTGAGGTATTTAGTCAAAGTAGCATTAAAAGTAAATGTGCATAAAACAAGGGAAATATTTTTGATGGTTGGATTAAAACAAGTAATAGCATGACAGAGTCAATGCATTGGAAAAGAGCTTGACCTTGGTGGTAGGGAATGAGGCAAGGGAACTATGAGTTGAATGAGTTAGAAAAGTCATAGTGCTGTGGTGAGAGCTGTTGGTGAATGAGGATAATAAAGATGGAAGTGGATCAGGTTACTGAGATTCTTAATGCCAGCTCAAGGAATCTGAATTTATCTCAGAAGAATCACACGCTGAAGTCTTCCTAACAGAACAGTAATTTGATAGTATCTTTCAGGAAATAACCATGCATTAGATTGGAAAGAGTCTGGAAGTAATGAGGCATAAAACAATGATTCACATAATGATAAAGAGACTTTAAAATGGAGGATGTGCTGTGAGAGAAGGGGTGGCATAGATACAAGCGTATTTTAAAGAAGATGAAATAAAACTGAAACTTCGGATCATACATGAAGAACTATCTTCTTCTTTGAGTGTAATTGATGCAATATTTGATATTATGTTACCAGTAGACTTAAAAGAGTGCCTGAAAACTTGACCATTTGAGAAAAATTACCTAGGTACATGATTTTAAAAACTCAAATGTGATTATTATGTCTTTGATTACTGCCATTTTAAACATTTTTCTTACATTTATTGGCAATTTTTATTTTCCTTGAAAATGAACCTTGTGTAGATATCTTTGAGCCTTACAATTTATATATAGAATTTACAACTAAAGGCTACTGACATTTGTATATACCCATGGTTCATTATTTTCTCAATAATTTCTTTGCTTTCTAACTTTGCAATGTTTTAAACAACTTCATATTCTTTCAAGAACCAATACACAGATTATTGAAAATGTTGTTCAAAAACCATCCTAAATGTATGGTAAGAATAGCATGATAATTAGTAGGAAAAGAAAAGTTTCTTTTCTGTTCTTTCCTAGAGCTTCCATTTAAGCATTTGGATGTTTTTTAATTATGTTTTTTTGTACACTGTTTATTTAAAGTTTAATTAAGGTAAATGATAAATGTAGACAAAATAAATTTCCATGCGCCTTTCACAAGTTATGTAAAATTTTATTAGTTATTAAGTTTGCATGTAATAGTTTTATTATTTTTTTCAAATTTATAAGTAAAATAATATTTTAAATTTCCAAATTATTATTTCTAACATGGGAATTAATAAATAGACAAAATCCATGTACATGAATTTTCTTTTTGATCCTAACTAGTTTTTAGACACCAAAAATTTTGAGAAGCTCTAAATTATATGGATATATCTCTTCATTCCACCATCTAATTGTGAACATTATTTAATTGTAAGCCTTGCATCCATTGACTTCATTTCCATTTTCTTATCACCTTAAGTTGGTTCATGTATTTCTGCATCCATGTCCTCAGTTCTTATTTATAGATATTACCAGATACTGTTGATTTAATAAATGTGTTCCTTGTTTGTTGCCAGTAAGACAAAAAGGTTGGGAAATGGATGTGGCTCAAGTAATACAGCTTCCACCTACCATATGGGAGGAAATGAATTCAATTCCTTTGGCCTCCTGATGGAAAAGAAGAAGAGAAAACATGCCTGTGCAGTGAGTCAGTGCCCATACAAGCGAGCCAGTGAGCACAAGTGCCTGCATGTTGAGTGCAAATGCCTGCACAGTGAGCCAGTGCCCACATGAGTGCCTGCACGGTATGCCAGTGCCTGCTCAAATGAGTCACACAGGAAGATGATGACACAACATAAGAGAGACAAGGGGAGAGTCAAGGTGAAGTGCAACAGAAACCAGAAATTGAGGTGGCACAATTGACAGGGAACCTCTGTCCACATCAGGAGTCTCCAGGATTGAATCCTGGTGAATCCTAGAGAGAAAATGAGAAGAGAAGACAACACAGACAGCAAAAACAGCAGGATGGGAGGAGGGGAAGGGGGAAATATAAATAAATAAATCTTTTTTAAAAAGACTATAAAAAAAGACAAAATGGTGATTTTCTAGAAGGTTCTGATAAATGTTTCCTTTATTTTGAAAAAATCACACAAATTGGTTAGTAAATCTGGGTGCATTGTGTTTGGTTGTGAAATGTATCCACCTTCATCCACTTTGTTCTCTAGGGTGAAACTAAGTGTGGGATGAAGTAAACACAAAATGGAGGATATTGCTGAGGGAATCATTGAGAAACATATCCAGTCTCATTGGAATAAAATATCTTTTCTGATTTTCTGATCCAGTTGATTTTCTTACTCTTTTGTTTTCTTTCCCTCCCCCTCCTTCACCCTGCTGTTTTGGCTGTCTGTGTCCAATTGCGGTGTGATCTTCTGCATCTATTTCTCTCTCTTTTTGTCTTCTCTTCTTGTCTTTCTCCTATAGGATTCACCGGGATTCAGTAATGGTGGCCTCTGATGTGGAGAGAGGATTTCTGTCAATTGCGCCACCTCAGTTCTTGGTTTCTGCTGTGGTTCACCTTGACTCTTCCATTCAAGTCTCTTTTTGTTGCACCATTATCTTGCTGTGTGACTCACTTGCATGGGCACTGGCTCACTGCATGGGTTCACATATTTGTCTTGTTCCAGAACTTACAGGGAAGCCTTTAGCATTTACCATTAAGTATGTTATTAGCTGTGGGATTTTCATAAATATCCTTTATCATAGGAGGACATTTCTTACTAATTCTATCTTTTGAAGTGTTTTTATCAAGAAGGGAAGGTGTCTTGTGAATTGTTTTTCCAGAGTCAATAGAGATGATAATGAGTTTTTTTTTTCAGCTGTTAATTTGGTGAATTACATTGTTTTGATTTACTTATGTTGAACCATCCTTGCAAACCTGACATAAAACACACTGGTCATTGTGTATAATTCAATTGTTGTGTTGTTGAATGATTTAAGAAGTATTTTGTTGAGGATTTTTGCATGTAAATGCATTTGAAAAATTAGTCTGTAGTTTTCTTTTTTTTGTGCCATCTTTATTTGGTTTTGGTGTTAGGGTGATGTTTGCATCACAGAAAAGTTTAGGTAATCTTCCTTCCACTTCTATTTTCAGGAAAAGTTTAAATAGGATTTGTGTGAGTTCTTTCAGGATGATTGGTAGACTTCACCCATGAAGTCATCTCTTGCTGGTTTTATTGGTTGGGAGATCTTTAATGACTCATTCAATCTCATTGCTTGTGATTTTCCTGTTGAGTTCTTCAATTTATTTTTGGTCAAAGTAGGTTGCTTGCTATTTCTGGAAATGTATCCATATCAACTAAGTTATCCGTTCTGTGGGATCAGTGGTAATATCCCATCTCTAATTTTTAAAATATTGTTTATTTGCATCTTCCCTTTTTTCCTTTGGTAGGCTAAAATTTTGTAAATTTTGTTAATCTTTTCAAAGAACGAGTTTTTTGTTCTGTTAAGTTTTTCTACTGTTTTTATTATCAATTTCATTTAGTTATACACTCTTGTTATTTCCTTCTTTCTGTTTGCTTTTGGTTTTATTTATTTATTTTTTTAATTTCTATTTCTCCATGTGTTCAGTTTAAGTCTCTGCTTTGAACTCTTCTTTTTTTAAAATAAAGACATTTTTCTATAAATTTCATTCTTAGCATGATTAAGCTGCATCCCATAGGTTCTGACATATTGTGTTTATATTTTCATTTGTTTCAAGGTAGCTATTATTTATTTTGCAATTTCTTCCAGATCCACTGATTGTTTGAGTGTTTTGTTTAATAAA
Organism: Dasypus novemcinctus; assembly: GCF_030445035.2. Taxonomy (NCBI): domain Eukaryota; kingdom Metazoa; phylum Chordata; class Mammalia; order Cingulata; family Dasypodidae; genus Dasypus; species Dasypus novemcinctus. The sequence continues at coordinate 106,652,191 of NC_080676.1, forward strand.
CACATATTCATGGATTTTCTGGTTTTCCTTCTTTTTTATTTCTAGCTTCATTCTTTTGTGATTGAAGAAGATGCTTTCCATGATTATAATCATTTGCAAATTTAAAGTGACTTATTTTGTGGCCAAATATCAATATACTCTGGAGAATGATCCATGTACACTTCAGAGGAAGATGTATTCTGCTGTTATTGCATAGAGTGCTCTATCTGAGGCTGTCAAGTCTTGTGGTATTGTTACAGTCCTTTTTTTCCTTGTTGATCTTCTGTGTGGATACTTCCTCCATTATTAAATGTGCTGTTTTGAAGTTTCCAAAAGTATTGTAGAACAATTATTATTTTAGAATTGTCTCCCTTCCCTTCTGTCCATTATTGAAAATTTGTTTATGGACCAAACTCTATTTGTGGAAGAATTATTTATACTCTTTCAAATCTGTCAATGCTTGCCTCCTGTATTTTGGGACTCTGTTATTAAATGCACATATGTTTAGAATTGTTAAATCTTCTTGATGAATTTACTTTATTTCTTAATAAATAGGTTTATTGATACATACAATAAAGCATAAATCCATCTAAAGTGTACAATCACTGGTAGCTGGCATACTCACGTACTTATGCATTCATCCCTTCAATCATTCTTAGAGAATTTTCATCATTCCGAAATAATAATAAACCAAAAAAACTCATCATCTCTCAGTCTTTCTATGCTTCCCCTGTTGTACATAGCTACTTTTTTCCTTCTGTAGTATATCTGCATTTATATTTTGTAAAAACAATCATATATGCATTATCATATTTGTGTTTTACATATTTGTGTTTTACATGAAGTTTTACAGTCTTATACAATCCCATGTTACAGTTTAGATTAATACACATGGCCTTATTTTCCTTTTCCATAAATGTCATACCCATACAACAGTACTGGTTTTTAAACACCATGATATGCTTTCACCCTTTCTGTGTATTTCCACAGACTTACAACCAACCTTTCTTACCAATTCTGCACAGATTAACCCTTAGTTTTCCATTCTCTAACCTCCTTCTATTTTCTGCTGACCTATATTCTAATTATTAAGTCCATGGTTTACCCAATGTATTTAGTTTATATTAGCTCAAACATACAGTATTTGTCCTTTTCTGGTTTGCTTCTCTCAGTATAATGTCATCCAGGCTTATCCATGTTGTCATATGTTTCATGACTTCATCTTTTCTTACCACAGAAAATATTCCACTATGTGTATACACCACAAATTCATTATCCATTCATCAGCTGACAGACATCTGAGTTCTTTCCAACTTTTCCAATTGTGAATTGTGCCATTATGAACATCAGTGTGCTGATGTCTATTAGTGTTTCTAATCTCAGTTCTTCTGGGTATATATCTGGTAATTGTATTGCCAAATTACCTGGCAAGCCTATATTCAACTTCCTCAGGAACTGCAAAACATTTCTTTACAGTGGCTGTACCATTCATTCTACATACCCACCAACAATGACTAAGCATTCCTCTCTCTCCACGTCACCTCCAACATTTACAGATTTCTGACTTTACTAGTGACCAGCTTAATAGATGTGATATCTCATTTTCCTAATACTAGAGATTTTGAACATTTTTTTCATGTGTTTCTTCATTTTTATTTCTTCTTTTGACAAGTCTCTTGAACATTTTTCAATCAGGTATTTTGTCTTTTTATTGTTGAGTTGTGTGATGTTTTTGTATATCATGGATATTAAACTATTATGGATATGTGATTGCCAAATATTTTCTCCCATTGTGTCAGCAACATTTTCACCCGTTTGACAAAGACCTTTAAGGTGCAAACATGTTTAATTTTGAGGAGGTCCCATTTATCATGTATTTAGGACTCTGTTATTAGCTATGTTTATATTAACAATTGTTAAATCTTGAATATTTAATTTTTATGAATATATAAAATCATCATTTGACTCATCACACTTTTTGACTATAGACCATTTTGTCTGATATTTTTAGTCATCCTGGCTCTGTTTTGTTTACTATTTGTGAGAAATATTTTCCCATCCACTTTTTTGTACCTTTGGGACTAAGATGATTCTCAATAAGCAGTATACAAATGATCACAGATTTTATGCATCTTTTCAAATTTCTGTCTTTGAATAGATATTTTAATTCATTTTCATTCCAAGTAATTATTGATAAAGCAGGATTTATTTCAAATATTTGCCATTTGTTTATATATGTTTATAACTGTTATGTTCCTTTTGTTGATGTTTCCTGAGAATTTAGTTGAAATTTGTCATGAAAATGTGTGATTTTTACCCTTTCCTCCTCTGCATATTTTTAAAATATTTTCATTACAGGCATTGTGAAACATACAAAACAATTATGCAAAGGGGTAAAAGTCCCATACAAAACCCCTTCTCCTACACACTACACTGTGGTAGAACATTTGTTACAGTTATGAGATAACATCAGACAATTACCACCAAAAAAGGTCCATACAGTACATTTGGCACACTTTTTCCATATCCCCACATTATCAACACAGTACATCTTTGGCTTTGATGTTAAGAATATTATAGTATTGCTTTTAGCAACAGTCCATTGATCACACCAATTGCATTTTCCCACCACCCTGCAATAGTGACATATATCCACTCTAGCTCACAGAATGACACTCTTGAATCTGTACCATCAACCACAATTCTCAAAAACCTCTGGGTTTACTGTTTCATCCAGTCCCTAGATAATTCTCTAGCTTTTCCTCAATTGACAGCCATTTCCCTATACTAACACTTTCAGGCTCAATCCCATTTATAAATCAGCTACTACTTACAATAATATATTACCATCTACTCTATCCGTTACACACTTTTATAGTAAAGTTAATTAAAACTTCTCCACCTTTTCTAGCATCAATAGTCCTCCTTGGCACTCCTCAATTACCTAATAACCTATACTCTAGCTTTTAAATCCATACATTTTTTTCTCTGTGTTTAGTTCCTGTTAGTGAGTTTATGCAACATTTTCCCTTTAGTGTCTGGCTTACTATACTCAGCATAATGTCCTCAAGATTCATCCATTTTATCATGTGTATAAATTTCATTTCTTTTACTGAAGCACAGCATGTTATAGATAGATAGATGATAGATAGATAGATAGATAGATACAGATATATAACACATTTTGTTCATTCATTGGTTGATGGACACTTGTATTGTTTCCATGTTTAGAAATTGTAAATAATGTTGCTATGAACATTGGAGTGCAGATATCTCTTCATGTCACAGTTTTCAGTTCTTCTGGTTATATTCTTAGTACAATCATTGCTGGCTAATACGGCAGTTCTATATTTAGCTTCCTGAGGAACCACCAAAATGTCTTCCACAAAGGTTGCACCATCTTACATCCTCACCAACAAAGGAGTGTTCTTATTACTCCACATCCTCTCCAGCACTTAATGTTTTCTGTTTTTTTTAATAATGGCCATTCTATGTAGTATGAGATGCTACCCCATTGTAGTTTTGATTTGCATTTCCCTAATAACTAGTGATACTGAACATTATTTTTCATGTGCTTTTGTCCACTTTTATTTCCTCTGTGGAGAAATATCTAATCATTTGCCTTTTTTTTTAAACTGTATTGCTTGCTCCTTTACTGTTGGGCTGTGTGATCTCTTTATTTTTATTGAAAATCATACTCTTATCACATATGTGGTTTCCAAATATTTTCTCAAATTAAGAAGGCTGCTTTATCAACTACTTGACAAAGTCCTTTGAAACACAAAAGTACGTATATTTGAGTAGGTCCAATTTACCCTTGCTTTCTTTCATTGCGCCTAATTTTTTTGTAAGGCTTAAATTAAGAATGTAAGACATACCAACAAAGTCTTGAACATGTTTCCCTATATTTTCTTCTAGGAACTTTATGGTTCTAGCTTTTATATTTAGATCATTGATCCATTTTTGAGTTAATTTTTCTATAAGCTGTGAGATAGGTTTCTTTTTTCTTCTTTTGAATATGGATATCCAGTTATCCCTCCACCATTTGTTAAAAACTGTTTTGCCCCAGCTGGGAAGGTTTGAAATCCTTGAGAAATATCTATTGACCATAGATGTGAGGGTATGTTTCTGAACCATCAGTTTGTTCCCATTGATCTGTTTGCTTATCTTTATGCCAGGACCATGCTGTTTTTACCATTTTTTCTAGGTAATATGATTTAAAGTCTGTAATTGAGAGTCCTCCAACTTTGCTCTTCATTTTAGATGTTTCTGGCTATTCTGGGCCCCTTCCCTTTCCAAATAAATTTGATAAATCTGCTTTCCTTTTCTTTAAAAAATGCTGGTGAAATTTTATTTTATTATTATTATTTTTTATTGTACATGGGCTGTGGAATCAGGACCTCATATGTGGGAATCAGGCTCTCAATCACTTGAACCACATCTGCTTACCATCTGGTGGATTTTTTATTGAGATTGCAATGAGTATGTATAGCAATTTATGTAGAATTGACATCTTAATAATATTTAGTGTTCCAGTTCATGAAGATGAAGTGTTGTCCAATTCTTTAGGCCTATTATTTCTTTTAATAATGCATCGCAATTTTCTGAACAGAAGTGCTTAACATCCTTCTTTAAGTTTATTCCTAAATATAAGATTCTTTCAGTCAGTATTGTAAATGGAATGCTTTTCTTGACTCTCTCCTCAAATTGTACATTATTAGTGTATATAAACACCATGGAATTTTGTTTGTTAATCTTGTATCCTTACACTCTACTGAAATCCTTTATTAGCTTTAACAGCTTTGTTGTAGATTTGTGGTATAGGATCATATCATCTGTGAATAGGGAAAGTTTTACTCTTTCCTTTCTGATTTGGATGCATTTTTATTTTTTTTCTTGCCTGATTACTCTAGCTAGAACCTCTAACATTATGTTAAACAACAGTGGTAACAGTGGGCATCCTTGTCTTTTGCCCAATCTGAAAAGGAAAGTTCTCAATTTTTCACAATTGAATACAGTGTTAGATGTGGGATTTTCATTTACAGCTTTTAACATGTTTAGAAAGTTTTCTTCAATTCTTATCTTTTGTAGTATGTTTATCAAGAGTCCATTCTGTATTTCGTTAAGTGCCTTTTCTGTGTTACTTGAGAGAATCAAGTGAAATTTCTTCTTTGATTTATTAATGTGGTGCACTATGCTGGTTGATTTTCTGGTGTTGAAGCACCATTGTATGTCTGGTATAAACCCATTTGATCCTGGTAAATAATTCTTTTAATGTGTTGTTTAATTTGATTAGCAAGAATTTTGTTGAGAATTTTTTTATCAATATTCATTAGAGAAATGGGTCAATAATTTTAATTTTTATAACATCATCTGGCTTTAGAATTAAGGTGGTATTGACTTCTAAGAATGAATTTGGTAGCATTTGGTATTGTTTAGTATTTTCAAAGAACTTGAATAAGATTGGTATTAAATCTTCTTTGAATGCTTGACAGAACTTAACTGTGAAGCCATTTGTTCCTGCGCTTTTCAATTTGGGTGTTGTTTGATGATTGTATCAAATTCTTTACATGTGATTAGTTTGTTTTGGTATTATATTTCTCCTAGGGTCTGTGAAAGTTGTTTGTACATTCCTAGAAAATTTTCCATTTCATCTACATTTTCTGTTTTTTTTTTAATTGTACACTTGTTTATAGAATCCTCTATGATTTCTTTGTCTGGGGTCAGTAGTTATGACTCCATTTTCATTTTTCTATTTCATTTATTTGCATCTTCTATTTTTATTTGTTTCACTCTAGCTAAAGATTTGTCAATGTTAAGCTTTTTGAAGAACCAAGTTTTAGTTTTGTTAATTCTCTCTATTGCATTTTTGTACTCAATTTCATATTTCTTCTCTGATCTTTTTTACTTTATTCCTTCTACTTGTATGGGATTAGTTTGTTTTTCTTTTGCTAAATCCTCCAGCTGTTAGTTAGCCATCGATTTTAAATCTTTCTTCTTTTTTTAATATAAACATTGAGAACTATAAATTTCCATCTCAAAACTACCTTACCTGCATCCCATATATTCTAATATATTGTGTTTTCATTTTCATCCATCTCAAGATATTTATTAATTTCTCTCTAAATTTATTATTTGTCCCAATGATTACTTAACAATGTGTTGTTTAATGTCCATTTTTTTGTGTGGATTTTCCCTTTTTCTCTTTCTAGTTGATTTCCAACTTTAATCCATTATGATCAGAGAAAGTGCTTTGTGTAATTTTGATCTTGTTGATTTTATTGAGATCTGATTTGTGAAACAAGATAGGCCTATTTTGGATAAGAATCTATGACCACTTGAGAAGAATGTATATCTTGCCCTTTGGGGAACAAAGTCCTATATATGTCTCTTAGGTTTAGTCTACTTATCATAATATTCAAGCTTTCTGTATCTTTTTTGAGGCTCTGTCTATGTGTTCTACCCATTGGTGAGAGTGGTGTATTGAGGTCTCCAACTATTATTGTAGAGATACATATTTCACCCCCAGTTTTGCCAGTGTTTACCTCATGTACCTTGGGGCATCCCAGTTAGGTGCATTTATGATTACTAATACTTCCTGGGTGAATTGGCCTTTTTATTAATAAATAATGTCTTGCCTTGTCTCTAATAATAGTTTTGTTTATAAAGTCACCTGATACATATAAGTATAGCTATTTCAAATTTTTGTTTGTTTGTTTGTTTCTGCATGCATGGAATATCTTTATCCATTCTTTTACTTTCAATATATTGGTATCCTTGGGTCTATGCTGAGTCTCTTAGTCTCTTATAGACAGCATATAGATGGTTCATATTTCCTTAACCATTACACCATTTTGTGTCTTTTGATTGGGGAGTGTAATCCATTAACATTCAATGTTATTACTGGAAAGGAAATGCTTATTTCACCCATTTTTTTCCTTTGGGTTTATCTGTCATATTTTTTCCACTATCATTTTTATACTTTTATTTACATTGACTGATGTAATATTTACTTCTAGACTGCCTTCCAAGTCTTTCTCTCCTACCTTTGCTTTTCAGCCAGCACTCTATATGTCCTGAAAAGCTGGTCTCTTCCTACAAACTCTCTGAGTTTCTTTTATTTTGTTTAATAAATATTCTAATCACCCTCATTTTTGAAAGACAATCTTGCTGGATATAAGTTTCTTGGAAAGCAATTTTTCTCTTGCAGTATCTTAATTATATCATACCACTACCTTCTTGCCTCCATGGTATCAGATGAGAAATCAGCACTCAATCTTATTGAATATCACTTATGCATTGTGCATCACTTTCCATTTGCTGCTGTCAGAATTCTTTGTCTTTGACATTCTGCTTGTGTGTCTCAGAGGTGGTTTGTTCATAATTATTTGGATGGGAGTACATTGTGCTGCTAGGACAATATCTATGTCCCTCAATAGGGTTGTGAAATTTTCTACCATTGTTTCTTCAAATATTCCTTCTGGCCTTTTCCCTTCTCTTCCCTTTCTGGGACACCTGTTACACATACATTTGCATGTATCTTTTTTTTAAAGGGTTTTTAAAAATTTTTTTTTCTTTATTTGTTTTTTTAATGTTACATTAAAAAAATATGAAGTTCCCATATACGCCATCACTTATTTCCAGGAGACAGTGTTAATTTCCCCCCCATTCTTTTTTTAACCTCTTCATTTGTATGTTTGGTTTCAGAGGCCATGTGTTCAAGCTCACTGATCTGTCTTTCTGCCTTCTCAAATTTGCTGTTATATGCCTCTCTTGTATATGTAATTTCATTTATTTTACCTTTCATTCCCATAAGATCTGCTTATTAAATTCTTCTTTGTGCTCACCCAGTTTCATTTAATGTCTTTAATCTCTTTAGCCATCTCACTGAATTTATAAGGAGATTTGTATGAACTTCTATGATTAGTTACCTCAACTCCTCTATGTAATCAGGAGGCTTATCTTTTTCCTTTAACAGGTTCATATCTTCCAGTTTCTTGATATGGATTGTAATTTTTTGTTGGTGTTTTGGCATTTGGCTTACTAGATACATTTATTATGTGTGCTGTTTCTTTCTTTAGTTTATGGCTTTCTTGCCCTTTCATCCTTGCTTCTTGTGCAGTAGGAGCCATGGGTGTAGTTGGTGCTGTAAGCTGAGTCTGAAACTTCCTGTGTTACTCCAGGAAATGATGAAGCATCTCCCAATGTTCTCCTCTGCAAGGGTTAGGGACAAAGCTGCAGGTTGGTGTAATAATCCAAGTTGTGCAGGCCAAGAATTTCTGTAGTAGTCCAGAGAGAATGATGAAGCTTCATGACCCTTCCTTTCCTGCATGGGGTGATGATGTACCTGCAGGTGTAGACAGCAGTCTATTCTTTATGAGTCAAAAATGACTGCACTTGCCCAGGTAGACTGGCATAGCCCTGGATCCCCCTTCCTGCCAGACATGGGCATGGACTCTCTGGAGTGGTCAGCAATCTAATCTGTGTGGGCCATATACACCTGCAGTTGCCCTGAGAGTCTGAGGGAGTACTGTCCCTTCTCTCCTTTAAGGGGTGAGAATGGAGCTACTGATGCCCAATAGTTCAGTCTGTTTAAGCTGAAAGTCCTGCAGTTGCCAGGAGAGGCAGAGGAAACACCAACCCTCTCCTTTCTTATTGGGTAGTGGGGGTGGATGCACAAGCAGCCACCAGTCCAATTGTGCAGGCTGAAAGTGCCTGCCATTTCCTGGAAAGGCTGAGGGAACATATCTCCCCTCCTATCCTACTTGGGGACAGGAATGGAGCTAAAGGTGTCTGACAACTCAGTCTGTGTTGGATGAAAGCATATGGAGTTACCTGAAAGGCTGTGGAAAAGCAGTAACTGTTCATCCTGTCAGGGTTGGGAGTTGAGCCACAGGTACCAAACAGTATAGGCCAAATGTGCCTGAAGTTGTCCAGAGAGGCTAAGGAAACCATCAGGCCCCTCATACACTATGGGGAGGTGGGCAAGGATGGAGATGGAAATGAAAGCATTCAACAAACAATTCATGTGGGTTAAAAGTGCCTGCAGTTGCCCAGAGAGGTCAAAGAAACACAGCTACTCTCCTATCTTATTTGGGTGCAGAGGTGGAGCCAATTAGTCTGTCTTTGCCAGCTGACAGCACCTGCAGTTTCCCAGACAGGCTGATGCATGTACCCATAGCTTTTTCCCTCCCAGAAATGGGGCTGGAGCCTAGTCTAGGTCTGCAATCTGATCTGTGTGGGGAAAAAAAAGCTGGTCCCTACCTTCTCTGTGATTTTTAAGTCAACCCCACTTCCTCTCATGCTGGTGGTGGAATTAAAATGGTCTTTTACTGGCTTGAACAGATTGAAATTTTAGCTTTTCTTAGGGCTATAGTTTAGGTAGCCAAATTTACTCAACAGTAGCTGAAGTTGGTGCCCAAACATCTCTTCCTCCTCAATTTTTGTGAAATGGAGCTTCCAACTGGAGGCACAGACTATCTCCTGAGGCAACTTTTGCTGACTGTGTATTATAGGCACTGGCTTTTGTGACCTGGAGTGCTCTACACATGAATCTTCTCTGCAGATAGTCAGTCTCCTCCTTCCATTCTTTCAAGGATGTTGCAGGATGTTTGTCTACTCTCCTGTGGCCCCCAAACAGGTGATTTGATAGCTCTGGGTGTTTACTAACTGCCCCATAGGATAAGCTGACTTGTGAAGTCCCTTATTCTGCTACTTTCATGCCCTTCCCAACTCTTTCATCTATTTTTTTAAAAACATTTATTTTGCAGTTCCCATGCAGTTTGCATTTAACATGCTAAATGTATAAAAACCTAGCTAGAATTAATGACAACTTAACTTGAATGAGATACAAAATCTCTGAACCTATAACCTTCTGTTCTCCTCTTTTAATTTAATATTTACACAGATTACATATGTCTGCTTTGTGCCCAGAATCATAGAATTATGATTATACTTCATGAATTTGTAGTTTCAATCATGTCAAAAATAAAAAGTGGATTTTCACAGCAACAATACAATAATACTGGGATTTATATTTATTTATGTATTTACCTTTTGAATGTGTTTACTTTTCTGGGCTTCTAAATGCAAATATCATGAAATGGGTCATTTTGCACGATGGAAATTTATTTACTCATGGTTATGAGCAAGGGAAATGTTCCAATCAAGGCATCGTCAAGATCCTTCTTTCTTCCTGAAGACAAGCTACTGGCAATTATTTTTTCCTTTGCCACATTACAAAACATATGGTAATGTCTGCTAGCCTCTTCCTTCTCTTCTGGGTTTTGTTGATTTTGTTTACTTTCTTCCATGGTTTTCTTTCTCTACGTATTCATTCCATTTATAAAGGGATCCATTAAAGAACTATGACCCATCCTGAGTAGGTGGACCACAACTTAATTGAAATAACCTCACCAAAAGACCCTACTTAACAATGCATTCACACCCACAGGAATGGATTAGATTTAAGGCTATGTTTTTTTTAGGGTACATACAGCTTGAAATCACCACATTCCAGTTTCTGAGCACAAAAAAAAAATTTCATGTTCATATTATATTTGCTGCAGCTGATGTACAGATATTGAAACATAGCTTTCAAACATGGTTCCATTTGGGTTTGCATTATGGTTTGTATTTTTTACTACAATTTTCTAAATTTTTAGTTATCTTATGTTTCACATTATGGTTTATATTTTAGCCTATAGCCTTTTATACATTTTTGGTGTAATTTAATATGTCCTATATCCATCGTTACTTGATCTTCTGGAACTCTTCCACTGCCTCACAGTTACATTGATTCCATCTATTCAATCTCTCTCTCTCTCTCCCCTCAGGGCCTACAGTGACAACCAATCTTCATTACTTGATGGACCGTATTCACAGATTCTTACAGAAATGTTGAGGGCTTGACATACTCAACTGCCTTAATCCATTGGGAGCCACCAATTCTATCAAGAGAAACAATTCCCTCTGTTTGAGAACATCAGTCCTCCCCAGGATGTGGATATTCCTTCACATTCATTGTATGGGTCTCCACCCAATGATATAATCCACTATGACAAAATGAGCACTCACACACTCTAGAAACCTGCCCTGTGTCAGATGCCCCCCCCTTAAGCATCTTAAACAGGTAGCCTTCCTTATTATATTTTCTAAAGAGTTTTCTCAACATTATAGTTTCAGCCACATACCTAACAATCTCCTATGTTCAAATGGTCCCCTCACCCTCAGTTCAGTTCCATGTCAGTTGGCCCTACTTTGGAGTTTGTGTTCCTGGGTGTGATAGAGTTGGACTCAGATGTGACCTTTCTACACATGCTTCTTCTCTCACATTTACTGAGCCTGTGGTTGGCACTAGGGTTGGTGTATACTCAGGAGAACTGAATCTCTGGACTGTCCATGTGACAGCCAGACCTTGAGTTTCAGTAGACTTGCAACTCCTACCCTCTGGTTCATTGGACTTATCCTGGCCAGCTAATAGGGAGGTGAAGAAGGTCAACCACCCCACCAAGGAGACAAGGGTGCCTACAACTGCAAACAGGAGAATTGCATCCATCATCCATGTGGAATCTAAGCCCCCTCTCGATATAGGAGTGGAGTGCACATAACCATCCCAGGATCTGGTCCACAGGATGGAGGAATAGAGTATGGATTAGAGTGAGTTACTGATATTCTACTATGGAACTATTGTGATTAGTAATGGAAGAAATTGTAGCATTGATATGGAGAAAGTGGCCATGATAGCTGCTGAGGGTAGGGAGAGGGAAGAAGAGATATGATGTGAGGGCATTTTCAGAATTTGGAGTTGTACTAGGTGGTACTGCAGGGACAGATTCTGGATATTGTTTGTCCTGCTATGGCCCACTGGGGGAGAGGGTAAACTACAATGTAAACAATTATCAATGTGGTGCAACAGTGCTCCAAAGTGTATTCACCAAATGCAATGAATGTACCACAATGATGAAAGAGGTTGTTGATATTAGAGGAATTGGGTGAGGGGAGTGGGGGGTATATGGGGACCTCTTATATTTTTTGAAGATATCATTTTTTAAAAATAGAGGAAAAAATATTTAAAAGGGCATTTTATTTCTATGTACAAAATTCATCCATTATATCACAGTATCCCAAAAACTTAAGTCATTTATAATACTACATAACAAAGTTCATCAACATTATACATTCTGTCAAAACCTATAAAACTGTGTGGGGCAAAGTATAAAATATAATGTAAACTTATTGTTCAACAATGTTTTAGCATATGTTCATTAATTGTAACAGTTGTACCATACTAGGAAATACAGTAAGTGTGGGAGGGGGGGATGGTGTATATTGGGAATCCCATATATATATATATATATATAGTCTTTTCATTTTATTTAAAAAAAATACTTAAATTACATAAATGTTACAGAGAATATATGTGGGATTCCGATATGCTCCACTCCCCACACCTATGATATTTTCCCTCATTAGCAACATCTTTCATTAGTGTGGTACATTCATTACCACATTTCTAGCAGCATTCCATTGTGGTCAGAGAAATTACTTTGCATAATGTCAGTCTTTCTGAATTAATTGAGTGTTATTGTGTGGCCTAGCATGTGGTATATCCTTAAGAATGTTTCATGTATATTCTGGAAGAATGCGTATTCCAATATATTTGGGTGTAATGCATATTCCAATATACTGGGTGTAACGCCCAATCCTCTAATGTATTGTTCAAGGTCTTTGTTTCTTTATTGATTATCTGTCAAAATGTTCTAATGGTGATAATGGTGGATTAAAGTCCCCCATAATAAATGTAAAAGCATCTATTTCTCCTCTTAGTTTCCCAATGTTTACTTTATTTATTTTGAGGCACCCTGTTTAGGTGCATAAGTGTTTATGACTGCTCTTTCTTCTTGCTAGATTACCTGTTTTATTAATATATAGCATCCTTCTTAGTCTCTTACCATATTTGTACATTAAACTCAATTTTGTCTGAGTTTAGTACAGTCATTCCTGCACCTTTTTCATTATAGTTTGCATGTAAAATTATTTTCCAACCATTCACATTCAGCCTCCTTGTATTCCTGGGCCTAAGGTGAATTTCTTGCAGACAGCAGATAGATGGGTCATAATTCCTTATTCATTTTGTGTGGCTGTGTCTCTTGATGGGATAATATAAGCCATTATCATTCAGTGTTATTATAGTAAAGGAATTACATTAGTCATATTTTCTAAGGTTTATGTATGCCAAATGTTTTTATTTCTCTTTTATCTTTTTAGTTATTATTACACTTTCCTCCAACTATCTCTCTCTCTCCTAGTTTTCCTTTCATTCTGTAGAACTTCCTTTAGGATTTCTTGAAGGGCTGATTTCTTATTGACAAACTCTCTTAATTTCTGTTTATCTTTGATTATTTTGAATTCTCCCACATTTTTGAATGCCAGCTTTGCTGGATAGAGAATTTTTGGCTGTAAGACTTTCTTTTTTTCATTTAGCACTTTAACTATATCATACCACTGCCTTCTAGCTGCCATGTTTTCAGATGAGAAAATCAGCTCTTAATCTTATTGACCTACCCTTGTATGTTGATGGATCTCTTTTCTTTTGCCACTTACAGTATTTCTCTTTTTCCTTAGTATTGGACAATTTGACAAGTATATTTCATGGAGTATGCCTGTTTGGATTTACACTGGGGTTTGTTGCACTTTCTGGACATGTATATCCATGTCCTTCAATAAGGTTGGCTAAATTCCCGCCATTATTTCCTCCAATGTACCTTCTGTCCACTTTCCCTTCTCTTCTCCTTCTAGGATGACTATAATGCATATGGTTGTGCATTTCATATAGTTATTAAAGTCCTTAAGTTCCTGCTCATTTTTTTTCTATCTTCTTATCTATTTATTCTAAAACCTGTCTGATTTCAGATGTATTGTCTACCACATCATTGATTCTTCCTTTGTCTGTAAAACTCTGTTTTGTGCTGCTGGTGAAATTTTTATTTCTTGCATCATGCCATTTATAATCATCATATCCATTTTCTTTCTATGTATGTTTATGATTTCATGGGTGTATTCTCTCAGTGTCTTCTTTTTTATATATTTGTCTTCTTTTTTATATATTTTTAAAACTTTATTTACTTATTTTTTATGATAAATTGTCTTTTTTAAAAGATGCATAAATCACAAAAAATGTTACATTAAAAATATAAGGTTCCCTCATACCCCACTTCCCACTCCCCCACTCCTCCCACATCAACCTCTTTCATGATTGAGGCACATTCATTGCATTTGGTGAATACATTTTGGAGCACTGCTGCACTGCATGGATTATAGTTTACATTGTAGTTTACACTTTCCCCCAGTACATGCAGTGGGTTATGGCAGGATATATAATGTCCAGTTTCTGTCTTTGCAATATCATTTAGGATAACTCCAAGTCCTGAAAATATGTCCATATTTCATCTCTACTTCCCTCTCCCTACCCTCAGTAACTCCCTTGGCCACTTTCTCCAGATCAATGTTATAGTTTCTTCCATTACTGGTCATGATAGTTCTATAGTCCAATGCTAGTAAGTTCACTCTAATCCATATTTTGTTCCTCCATCCTGTGGTTCTGGTTTGTTGATGTCCATTCCACCTCTATATCAAGTGCGGTCTTAAAAACCACATGGTTGATGGATGTGATTCTCCTGCTTAGAGTGGTAGGCACCCTCAATTCCCTGGTGTGGTGGCTGACCATCTACACCTTCCTGTTAGCTGACCTGTGCAGTTCCAACAAACCAGAGAATAGGAGCTACAACTGGCACATGGCCAGTCCAGAGATTGAAGTCTCCTGGCTATACACAAACCCCAGCTCCAACCACAGCTGTAGTAAAAGTGATAGAAGAGGCATGTGTAGAAAGTTCACATCTGAGTCCAACTCCATCACACCCAGGAACAAAATTTTTTTTAATTTCTTTTAAAATATTTCCCTCCTATAAGTCACTGTCAAGATTGGCTCTTAGGTTGTTTGGACACCTCTCATTAGTTGTTCCATGTTCTGCATTTACTCCTGTTTATTAGTTTGTTAGAATCTTCTCCTGTTTTTTTAGTTTGTTCATATTAAATGTTTCATAAGGTGTGGAGAAATAGGGATACTCATTTATTGCTAGCAGCAAGTGTGGGTGTTTATAAATTTTACACAATGGAAGACTTAATTGGTTAACCTATACTTCCAGGGCCATTCACTAAACAAAAATTTCTTTCAACATTGATTATTGTGCACCACTACCTTTGACAGGAGTTCATTTTGGCTAATTGGATCTGATTCACTAATCTACATATTGATTTTTATATCAAGCTAAATTCAGTTATTTGACAATCATCATAGGTTTTAAATTATAATCATTAATATATAATATGATCAATGTATAATTATATTTACATTGTATTATGTATAAACCAGGTGAAGCAATTTGATATGGTTTTTGAATTCCAAAATAGATATTGGATTATATTTGTAAACTCATCTGTACCTGGGTGTTATAGTGATTGAATTATTATTAGGGCTTTGGTTGGACCACTTAAGTAGGGTGTTAAGTCCCTGTCCCTTGGTGGGGCACAGATAAAAGATATGGCAAAGGACAGAGATGGACCTTTGATGTTGGAGATTTATTGTTGGAGTTTTGATGCTCTAGTCTTGAGCCAGAATCCCAGGAAGTAAGTATACAGAGGAGCTTGGTTGTTAGGAAAGAGAAGCAAGCCCTGGGAAGAGAGGAGACTTGAGCCTGGAGAGAAGCAAGTCCTGGGAAAAAAGGAACCCTGAGGCCAAAGAGATGCAAGCCCTGGGAACAAAGGAACCCAGGAAGCCTGAAACCAAGCAGACATTAACAACCATCTTGCTCCAATACAAGACAAAAGAGGTTGGTAAGGGAAATAACTTATGCTTTACTGCCTGGTACCTGTAAGCTTCCACCCCAAATAAATATACCATTATAAAAACCAACCAATTTCTAGTATTTTGCATCAACACCCCTTTCACTGACTAATACACCATTTTTTATTGAATATTTTATTGTAGAAAAAGTTTAGAATTCTAGAAAAAATTGGAATTATTTTATGAGGTTTTCAAAGAAGTCTTCTTTGGATGCTTATTAAACTAGGTAAATCTGCAGATTGCTTAGGCAGAAACAGACTCATGTTAATTTAAATCTTTGCCTCATCTCAGTTATTAAATAAATTCGAGAAAGAATCAAGTGACACATACAACATCTTTACTATCATAAACCAGCATGGCCATATCCCAAAGAAAGAGGACCTCTTTCTTACATCTTATGCAAAAATGAAATAAAAATGTATCAAGGGCCTACATATAAAAGCCACAGCCATAAAACTCTTAGAAGAAAATGTGAAAAAAACATCTTCAAGATCTTATGGTAGGCAGTAGTTTCCTAAACCTTACAACCAAAGCAAGAGAAACAAACAAACAAACAAAATAGATAAATTGGATCTTCTCAAAATAAAACAGCTGTGCACCTTAAAGGACTTAGTCAATGGATGAAAAGACAGCCAACTGAATGGAAGAATATATTTGGCAATCACATATCCAATAATGGCTTAATATCCATGATATACAAAGAGATCCTACAAGTCAAAAAATAAAAAGACAAACTACTTGATTTAAAAATGGGCAAAAGACTTGAAAAGACAATTGTCCAAAGAAAAATTCAAAATGGCAACAAAATTAATGAAAAAAAAAAGTCCTACATCACTAGAAATAAGAGAAATCCAAAACAAAACTACAATGAGATATGTTTTACACCTTTTAGACAGGTCCCTATTGAAATCTTGGAAAACTGTTAATGTTGGAGATGACTGGAGTGGTAGGAATGCTAATTCACTGTTTGATGTAATGTAGACTGGAACAGCCACAGTGAAGGACTATTTGGCAGTTCCAAAGAAAGTTAGACATAGACATGCCATGTAACATGGTAATACCATTTCTAGGTATATACCCAGAAGATGAGAGCAGAGACACAGATAGACATCTGCACAACAATTTTGTTAGGTGCACTATTCACATTTGCCAAAATTTGGAAAGAACTCAGGAGTCCATCAACTGATAAGTAGATAAATTGTGGTGAATACATATGATGGAATATTATGCAGAGGTAAGAAGAAATGAAGTCGTGAAGCTTATGAATACATGGATAAACCTAGAGGACATTATGTTGAGTGAAGCAAACCAGAAATAAAAGGACAATTACTGCATGATTGCACTATTATGAACTAAATATATTGTGCAAAATCATGGTTTTAATAATTAGAATATAGATCACCAGACAACAGAAGGTGCATTGAGAATGGAAAGTTGAAAATTAATCTGTGCAGAATTGTTAAAAAGGTTGTTTATAAACCTTTGGAATTGAATAGAAATGGTGAAAGTTTATAATGGTGGTTGTAGCTAACAGAGCTGTTATATGGGTAGGATAATGGCTTAAAAGGAAAGTCTAGGTCATGTTTATTACTAGAAGTATAGCTAAAAAAATTAACAGAAATGTATAACATAGTAAAACCTCATGTAAAACATGAATATGGATGATATTGCTTATATAGGATTATATTTACAAAATAAATACTAATATACTAATGTGAAGGAAATAGAATAGTTGCTACACATGACAGAGGAAGAAGAAAATTTGTTTGCTTTTTGTTTATTACAATTATTATTATTATTGGAATAATGTAATTGCTCTAAGAATGAAATGATGAATGCACAAATATATGATTACAATAAATATCATTGATTGTACACTTGGGATGGATTTATACTTTATAAATGCATATAAGCAAAATTTGTTAAAAAACAGAGAGGACATTGATGCCTGAGTCAGAAGTCTTGTTATTCTGTGAGTTGGGAAGGGGACTTTTAAAATCTCTGTAGATGATTCTAATATGCAATAATATTTTGAAAACATCTTTGTATCCTCCGTGGCACCACACACCTCAGCTATTTATTGAATTGAATGGATCCATTGGAATTTGGAGATGGTGATGATGAATTGGTGATAGACCAACTCTGACCAATGGAAATAGAAAAATGAGCCACAGATATGAGCCACATACATAAAGGCACTGCATTTAAGAAAATAAAGTGAAACAGGTGAAATTAATGTATATAATATATTGTATTTAATCCAGAAATTGCAAAATCATTTCAAAATGTAAAATAATACATTATTAGATAGTTATTAGATAAAAACACAAAGAAGGAGGAAGAGGAAGAGGAAAAAGAAGACATCGTGATAAAATGAAAAAGAAATAGGAGTATCAGTTAATGACAGAGTCAGATTAAGGAAAGCCATTTTAAAAAATCACAAAAATCACAGAAAATACTGATAACTGTGTATATATGATCAAAATAATCATCAGTCACTAACACAATGTAGTATCAATACACTACAAATACACTAAAAACTACTTGCCACAAGTAGTAACAATATCCTAACTTATTTTCTCTGTAAATAGTGGTATAAATAAAATTGGAACAAATGAATCTCAAAGAGGGGAGAGATAAAAATAAATAAATCTTTAAAAAAAAAAGAAAGAAAATGAGCAGTAGAAATGAAAATAGCCAATGAAATCTTACAAGTTGGCAAACTTCAGTACTCCAAAAACATAAACAACAGTGCTTTCACTAATATGCTTTAAAATTTTTAATGAGTATGCACTAAGAATCCTATGCTATACTATATTCATAAATATTTGTCATGGTTAATGATTTTAGGAAGGTTTTTATTGATTTTAAATTATCAGGGAAACACTAGTTGAGATTTCCAAGCTAACTCTGGGAAGTGAAACCTAGTTTCAACTTGCAAATTATAGCAAAATGCAAGGGGAAAGGGATAAGCTGAAAACTCAACTCCTGGGTACAATGACACATAAAATTGATGGTTTAGAAAATTCCAAGATTCTGGAAAGTGATTCCACAGAGAGTAGTGCTCCATGTAAGGATTTAACTATACATGAATCCAATCATACATTTTAGTGAAGTCAGGATTGGAAGTGCACTTATCCAGGAAGGATCTGTGGAAAGTGATACTGTATGATGGCTTGGAAACCTGTGTCCTACTTGCAAAACTGGCAAGTTCTTTGTGAGACTTGTATGGGTGGAATCATTGCCAGCCTGAACTAAAAGGGAGAAATTGAAGGAAAATATGACTTCAAGGTCAGAACCATGAAAGCTGAGGTATGAACTGATGGCATCTTCTCAGGCCTAGAGAATCATCCCATCCATGTATGTGGAAAGGGTGAATCTGCCTTCTGCTCCATTGTTCAGGAAGAAAGTTGTCATCCACTGTTTTCAGAGGGTGGAACCTGTACCCAGGATTTGTGGAAGCTTGACTGTCAGCCTGATGGTTCAAGAGGGTGAGGCTTTCACACCAGTGTTTGGGAAGAGCGTGACCACTGCACAAGTAGTTTGAAGGGCTCGAGTTGCCAATTCGTAAGACTTGGAGTACAAAACAACATTCTCTAGATGACTCTCAAACCTTGAAATCTAAAGAACCAAGCCTTGTATTTCAGAAGTGTTTGGGACTTCTGTTTTCCTTCCAATTTTTCTCTACATGAATTTTTCTCTACATCCTATAATAAATATTCCATTGTAAAATGGAAGCAGATAACTTGCTCTCTGTTTCACAGGTCCATAGACAGTGAATTGTGCACCAGGATAGACATACCTATAGCTGATTTTAAATATATATATATATATATATTTTTTTAATAAGCCTTAGAATTTCTAAAATGTACACCAAAAATATAGGGCCATACACTTTTATCAATTTTTTATGAAATTCAACATGGCCTGTATCCATCATTGCAAGATCATGTAGAACACTTCCATCATCCCCGAAATAACTCCTCTTGCATCTGTTCTATTTCTCTCTCCCCCTCCCCTTTGGGCCCAAGGAAACCAGCAGGCTTCATTCCTTGATGTACAAGATTCATAGTTATTTCCAATGACATTGAGGGCTTGACACACTGGTCTGTCCTCCCCTATTAGGCACCACACATGCTCTTGAAAGACTCCTGCCCCTCTGTTTGGGAACATAGTGGGCCCCCCAGGATGAGAGTGTAACTTCTTATGACTCATTATGTGGGTCTCCATTATGTCGGATTGCCCAACCCTATAGTATCACTACACCCTGTCATATCCTTTCACTGAACTACATACATCCACAATATTATAGATTTTACCCATTCGGGTGTTGGTTGACAAACTTCGACTCTCATTCTATGTCCTGTAGACCTATTTGCCAGACTCTAACTCTGTGCTCTGCTCAGTTTGCATAATTCAAATCAGTGAGATCATGTAATATTTGTCCTTCAACGCTGGCTTGGTTCACACAACATAAAGTCCTCAAGAATCATCCATGTTATCCCATGTGTTAGTAGTGTATTCCTTCTTACAGCTGAGTACTACTCCATTGTATGTATATGCCACATTTTGCTTATCTATTCGCCTGTTTTTTTAAAATTTTATTTTATGTATTCATTTAAAAAAAATATTACATTCAAAAAATACAAGGTCCCATTCACCCCCACTGCCCCTACCCCACCACGCCCCCCACAGTAACACTCTCCCCAATCATCATGAGACATCCACTACATCTGGTGAGTACATCTCTGGGCATCACTGCACCCCATGGCCAGTGGTCTACACCATAACCCACACTCTCCGACGTTCCATCCAGTGGGCGATGGGAGGACACACAATGTCCGGCAATTGTCCCTGCAGCACCACCCGAGACAAATCCAAGTCCCGAAAATGCCTTCACATCTTATCTCTTCTTCCCATTCCCCACACCAAGCAGCCACCTTGGCCACTTTTTCCACACCAATGCTACATTTTCTCGATTACTAACCACAATAGTTCATGAATAGAATATCATTAAGTCCACTCTAATCCTTACTGTATTCCTCCTTCCTGGGGACCTTTGCTTGGTTGTGTCCATTCCACATCTATGTCAAGAGGGGGCTTAGGTTCCACATGGATACTGGATGCAATCCTCCTGCTTTCAGTTGTAGGCACTCTAGGCTCCATGGTATGGTGGTTGACATTCTTCAACTCCATGTTAGCTGAGTGGGGTAAGTCCAATAAATCAGAGTGTAGGAGCTGAAGTCTGTTGAGGCTCAGGGCCTGGCTATCATATGGTCAGTCCAGAGATTCAAATCCCCTAGATATATCTTAAACCCCAGCACCAACTACAATTCCAGTAAAGTAGCATGAAAGGCTTGTGAAAAGAGATCACATCTGAGTCCAGCTCTATCATGCAGAAACACCAGCTCCAAAGAAGGGCCAACTGACATGGCACTGAACTCCATCTGCCATGACCATAAAACTTGTGAGTCTCTTTAGCCCTCAAAAGAACCAATACCTGGGGCTTTATCTACTTTACCTGTCTCTGAGACTCTGCTCAGGTGTGCATAAGGGCAATCTTCTGACAACTTCCAGACTCCTTTTTAGAGACTCATAGCCATATAAACTCATCTGTCCTTTCCATTTCCCCCTTAATTTAGGTCAAACAGCATTTTTAACTCCTGTTATTACATTTAGACAGGGATATTCTGCTGGTCCATGTTGAACCTTTAATTCAAGGTCATTTTTTAGTTACGTCATCAACTGGTACTTGGTAGTGATCCCTTGGTGCCAAGGAGGCTCATTCTTGAGTGTCATGTCCCAGCTGGGGGGAAGGCAGTGCATTTACATGCTGAGTTTGGCTTTGAGACTGGCCACATTTGAGTAACATGGAGGCTGTCAGGAGGGAACTCTTAGGCACAGTGCTGCTCTAGGCCTTGTTCTTATTTCAGGTGTATAGGTTCACAAGCATAGTCAATAGTATCAGGGGCTCACTGTTGGACTCTCATTCCTTCCTGGTCCTTGCCATTGCAGCCAGGGGACAGCCACTGCTCCCCTAGGGACCACAACAGAGCCCGACCCCCCCCCCCCGGCCAGGAACCCAGTGCCTCCCCAGCTGTTGTTTTTAACTGTTTCCACTATGAGTATATCCAAACATTTCCATGCACCCTGGACACATGCCCTGTATAACTCCCTGTCAACCATATGTCCCCTGTCAATAACATCCCATTCCAGTATTCCTCTTCTGCCATTGTTGAACCACTCTGTGATCAAAAACTTCCTGAAAAGTGAAGTCCAATATAATGCCAGGTTCCCTTAATAGTAAAATGAAATATAGCGATGAGTTTAAAGGTTAGATACAGAATACATGTTGATTTGGAAAAAATCTATATCCTATCTTTTTCTTTTCTTTTTTCCTAATTATTGAGCTTCTCTTCACAAGAGCCAGAGATCACAGTAATTCATACATACAATATACAGTATTCCCACATATCCAATATAAAACCTTTTTCCTTCCACAGTGGTAATCTTTTAAACTATTCATATCAAATTTACTGAAACTGATGTACAGAAATTGAGACAATAGCTTTCAAACAAGGTAACATTTGTGTTTACATTGTGGTTTATACTTTAGGCTATACAGTTTTCTAAACTTTTAGTTATATGTTTTACATTATGATTTACATTTTAGCATATCAGCCCCTATATATTTTTGGTGTAATTTTACATGTTTTATATCCATCCTTGTGTACTCTTGTGAAACACTTCTATTGCCCTCACAGTTACGTTGGTTCTATCTATTCAATATCTATTTCCCCCTCCCCTGGGGGCCCACAGTGACAGGCAATCTTCATTTCTTGAGGAGCCATGTTCAGAGATACTTGCAACAGTGTTGAGGGCTTGACATGCTCAACTGCCCTAATGCCCTGGGAGCCACCATTTCTCTTGAGAGATACAGTTCCCTCTATTTGATGGCATTAGTCCTCCCCAGGATGTGGGTCTACCTTCACTCTCATTATATGGGTCTCTACCCAATGGTATAACCCACTCTGGCAAAATGAGCATTCAGATATTCCCTAGGAGTTTGTCCTAATCAGATTATGTCCTTTAAGTATGTTAAACAGGTAACTTTCCTAATTATATTTTGAAAAGGTTTTCTCAGCATTATATTCTCAACAACACCTGACAATCTCCTATGTTCATATATTGCCCCACCCTCCCCCCAATTTCTTGGGCAATATTACCCATCCAGCCATCCCTAGCCCCCCTCAAACCCCCAAAGCCCCACCCAAAGGTAACCCTATGCCCCCATTTTATCCCTTCCTTGTACACATACTTACCTACAGTTTATCATAGATTTCACCCATGTAGATGTCA